>NC_080082.1:1467370-2837240 GCF_949987535.1 Balaenoptera acutorostrata | reverse complement strand
AGTGGGCACCCAGTTGCTCAGCTGGAAGACTACATTTCCCATCAGTCTCTCCTAGCAAGTGGGTATGACCTGGAGGCTACCTTCCGGCCTATAGGATGTGGGAAGAAGTGTGTGCACCTCAGGTGGGGCCCTTGGAAAAGGAAAGCACCTGCCTTCTGCTTCCTCTCCACCCTCTCCTGTGGGCCGTACGGCTTGCTGCAGGTGGGGGCCAGGCCAGGCCAGGCTGATGAGGGTCACACCCAGGGGAGGTGGAACACCCTGGGAAGGATCTGGGGGTCTAGATTATCCCACAGAGCACAGCTGTCTACTAACCCTGGCCCCCTGCCCACCTCTGGCTGGGTGCAGACAGGGAAGCAAACTTCTACCTTGTTGAGGCACTATATTGTGTGTCCCTTTAATACAGCAGCATAGTGTAGCCCTGACTAACGTGCCCAGGCTACACTCACACACACACATGCATACTCACGCAAACACACACACACACACACACACACACACACACACACAACAAAACAGATGTTTCAGAGATGATGCCTCTTCTTACCATGTGAAATGTGCCTTGGTCTAGCCCATTCCATTCCATTCCATTCCATTCTGCCCTGCTCTACTTTAAAAAAAAAAAAAAAAAAAAAACAGATATGGCTCCGTCCCCTGACCTCATGACCCACTAATGGGTTACGACCTGCAGGACTAGAGCACTTGTCTAGAGACAATGCACTAACCTTTGCCGAGGGACCCTTGAGCAAAGCACTTTGCAAAAAGAGGTGGAAGGAAGCACCTACCCTGGCAGTTACCACAGATATGCACAAATGCAAAGAAGCACGGATTGGGCTTCCCTGGTGGCGCAGTGGTTGAGAATCTGCCTGACAATGCAGGGGACACGGGTTCGAGCCCTGGTCTGGGAAGAGCCCACATGCTGCGGAGCAACCAGGCCCGTGAGCCACAATTACTGAGCCTGCGCGTCTGGAGCCTGTGCTCCGCAACAAGAGAGGCCACGATAATGAGAAGCCCGCGCACCGCGATTAAGAGTGGCCCCCACTTGCCGCAACTAGAGAAAGCCCTCGCACAGAAACGAAGACTCAACACAGCCATAAATAAATAAATAAATAAATAAATAAATAAATAAATAAATAAAGTTAAAAAAAAAAAAAGAAGCACGGAGCTCGGGAACGACAGGGGCACACTGTGGGCTGGTCTCTGGAGTCGGTGGATGCCGCCCGCAGGACTCCACGGAGGCGAGTTCATAACGGGACGGGCACTGACTTTGCATCCAGTAGCGTTAAAGCATCCCGAGAGTCCAAGTGTGCACCTCTGCACTCTCCAGCCACGCTGGCACCTTTATACACTCAAGCCCAGGTGTGCCAAGGACCAGGTGCCGGGAATAACGAGGCCCTGCTCCTCTGGGCAACTCACTCAGACCACCCGTTCTCTGCTTTCCATTTTCTGGGAGAATTTTCATCTTCCTCGGGTCTGCTCCCACCTCTCCCCTCCTCTTGCCTAACTTTACAAGCAACAGTGGCATTGTAAGAAAGAGTCCTTTGGGCTTACATACTGGCCGCGTGGCCCTGAGGAACTTAGGGGAACTGTTCAATACTCGGTCTGTTCACCTGTAAACTGGGTGCAGTGGCACCTGTCCAGAGAGGACCGAACTCCAGTGAAAAGAGTCAGGTGGCTGGTGTTCTTGAGCACCTACTATGTGACAAGTATTAAATCGGGTACTGGGTTCAGAGAGCATAAAAGCAGTGATGTATGTAGGGCGCTGATGAGGGGTCTGGCTGGGTTTCGGGTTGTCATGTCACCTATCACGGTGTGGCTTTTACCATCATTCTGGGATAGTTGGCAGGTAGCAAAGGGTGGAGAGAGGATTTTCACCTGCAGAGCTGACAACAGAATGGAACTTTCATGGCAGTCAGGGCAGCCTCAGAGGGGAAATTTCCATCTCAGCAAGAAAAGGCATTCATTTCTACCTATTTGGGTTGATGGATTTGTCCACTGAAACCCATTTGAAGAATATATATATATATATATATATTTTTTAAACGACATTTAGTTTATTTTGAGTTAAAATAAACCTCAGTAAATATTTTTGTGATCTCTCCTTACCCTGCCACAAATAAAATATAATGAGCTCGACGTTTAGATAATCCTCTGATTTTTCTCAGTAGACATTTTAGATAAAAGACAAAGAGTTTCTTATTTTTGGGTTCATAAAACATTCTACATTTATGGCTTCATTTTTCTGAAATCCAGATCAAAGCCTGGCTGTGAAATTTTACTGTCCCACTGCTCACGGGTCTGTTGACTTACTGCATACTTCAAAATTCCCTTCTTCCCTCTAGACCCTCTGACCACCTTCTTTTTTTTTGTAAAAAAAGGACATTTGCATTTGGTGCTATTCAGGACCGTGAAGATGTAGATTGGCAGAGTAAGGCGGGGGGAGCCGAAACAACATTTTCCTGGGTTCTAATTAGAAGAATTAACTGTATTCATAGCAAGGCCCTCTCCTAGAGCCCCTGATTCCCCCACGAAGCAAGATGTTCTTGTGCTGAATGCAAGTGAGGTTGGTCATTCATAGCCTGTGATCTCCGCCCCCTACCCCGTTCACTAGATGCCTTTATGATCTTTGTTTATATTAATCCCCAAAGAACTAAGCTTCATTTCATTTTATTTGGTAGAGAAACCCAACAGCGAAAAGTTCAGGAGACCCAAATGTTTCCATAATTGCTTTGAGTTCTGAATGTATTTCAGGCTGACAGCAAAGATAAAAAGCCCCTTGCGGTCTGGTGTTGGGAATCATTTTTCAGTGCTGTGTGTGGGAAATTGAGCCTGGGCTGTAACGGGGTGGGTTCAGGGAGGCTGGAGTTTTCAGACTGCAGTGAAATGGGTCCCGGCTGTCACTTTAAATCATCCCTGCATTTCAGGCCTTGGTATCAATCACACCTCGGATGAACAACACCACGTTGGAAACAAATTTGGGGAGAAGCAAACAGGGGGCGGCTGGGCTCTTGTTTACGTCTTCTGTCGTGTTTCTTAAATTGTTCACATTTTCTTTTTCCACCCACTTGGATAATTCCTGCTTTCAGTGGTGACGGAAATAAACAGGGGCCAGAATACTACAAGCTATTCCCATGATGATTGCAGCTGAGACCACAGGCCAAACCATGGATGTGTCATGAGAAAAGCTGGGTCCTGAACAGTTTCCTGGGCTGCAGAGGCTCCCGGGAAGTTTGGAGAACTGGGGTCTTCCTCCCCCATAACAGGGCGGATCCACCCAGGACCTGCTCTTTGGCACCGTCTCAACTTTTTACCTTTACTTTTCCCATCTGAATAATGGGCCCATTTTGTGTTGCCACTTTGTATAATTCTAAAAATCTCTGCAAATAATTTCAATATGGCTGTGAAATACACAGGAGATTGAGATCCTTAGAGCGAGAAGAGTCCTGCATAGGGCATTTTCCTAGGAACTCAATGATCATGCCTCTAAACTTTTCCAGTATCTTAGGAACCATTCCCACATGGAGTTCAGTTTGGGGGGAAATTTCAGGAAGTACTTAGTTTGAGCAGTGGTTCTCAAACTTTTTGATCTCAGAACCCCTTTACAATCTTAAAAATCACTGAGAGTCCCAAAGAGTTTGGTGTCTGTGCGTTATATCTATTATTATTCACTGTATTAGAATTTAAAACTGAGAAACATTTAGAATATTTATTTTAAAATAGCAATAATAAACCCATAACCTGGGGCTTCCCTGGTGGTGCAGTGGTTAAGAATCTGCCTGCCAATGCAGGGGACACGGGTTCGAGCCCTGGTCTGGGAAGATCCCACATGCCGCGGAGCAACTAAGCCCGTGCGCCACAACTACTGAGCCTGCGCTCTAGAGCCCACGAGCCACAACTACTGAGCCCTGTGTGCCTAGAGCCCGTGCTGCACAACAAGAGAAGCCACCGCAATGAGAAGCCCACGCACCGCAACTAAGAGCAGCCTCCGCTCGTCGCAACTAGAGAAACCCGCGCGCAGCAACGAAGACCCAATGCAGCCAAAAATAAATAAATAAAATAAATAAATTTATTTTAAAAAACCCCATAACCTACATAGTTCACTTTTAATGAAAAATAACAGTATGTTCCCAACCCCTCCCCCAAAATCAGTGAGAAGAGTAGCATTGTTTTAGCATTTTTGCAAATCTCTTTGATGTTTGTTATAATAGAAAACAATTCAATTTTTAGTTTGCTTCTGACTTTGTTGTAATATTGGTTTGGCCCAAATGAAATTTTTGGCCAACCCAATACGTTTTGATTGAAGTATAAGAAGAAAATCCACCTCACACAGATAGTTGGAGAAGGGAGGAGTATTTTGATAAGGTTCTCCAGATCACTGTAGCTTTTCTTCTTTGATACTACACCAAAATTTGACAAGTGGCAGTTTCGTAAAGGTTAGCTGCAATGTGGAATCTGAAACCCTGTGAATGGACTTTTAATTCTCTGGTGCGTTAAAATCCATTGGTGTAACTGGTGTCTCTGGCACTCTGAATGGATCTTTTTACCCGAGGAAGGAAGGAAATCACCAAGCACCCACCGCGTGCCCATTCTTTCTGTTACATCATTGAATTCTTTCCCGCATTCATCCATTATTGAACTGAGCACATAAAATAACCAAATACTATATGAAGCACTGGCAAAAAGTGAAGTTGTCAAAGACCAGCTCCTGCCTTCAAAAGGAACTATGAAATGGAAAGAGGCTGAATGGGAGTTAGACAGACCTCGGTTGAAATCCAGCTCGATCTTTCACTGTGCTGATGTTCAGAAGTAAACAGATTTGTGAAACACTCCTTAGAAAACAAAACGATTTGAGGTTCAAATAAGTTTGTGAAGCACTTCCTCCCTCATGAAGATTCTGAATGCACAATGGGAAGATAAGGACTCTTTAAGTCCTTTAGTAAAGAAACTTGTTTAACCCAGCATCTTCCAAACTTACTTGATCACAGGCTCTTTTTCACGAAATGCCTGCTGGCCTGTTGACTAAGCATGAGAGCATCAGACTTGGGTAACCAGACTTGGTTCTGGTGAGGTCTCCTAAATTGCTGGGTACCCTGGAAAATTCTCACCATCAGTGGACGCTGGGGACAGTAAGACCTGCTCTGACTGCCTTGCCCCGGGTTATGCCATTTAATTCTTAGGGCAGTCTTAGAGGGGAGGGTATCATTACACCTGCTTTACAGCCGAGGAAGCAGAAGTTTAGGAAGGATAATAACTAACGAGGTTGCTCATCGGGTTTCTGGTGAAGCCAAGACTCAACCCAGATCCGGCTGGTAGACATCACCTTGCCTGATGGTCAGGGTCCCCTTGCTTGGTCTTTTGCATTGACTCACATTGCATTCTTATTTGCATCTTGCATTTTATCTAATTTTTGGCCTCTTAGTCTTATCTCTCGGCTGGACTGCAAGCCCCTGGGGGGGTCAGGGATGGCTTCTTGGCCAGTTGATTTCTGCTCAGTGCCAGTTATGCCTTCTCTGTGGTGGGTGTTCAACGATGTGCATTAATGGAATGACTGAGCCCACACTGGGCTTCTTTTCTAGCCAAGTGCTCAACTCCTGGTGCCCCGAGTGTCCATGCTCTGGTCTTTGGGGCAGGGGTGGACCAAAAGGCAAGCTGATTGTTTTTCTCATCCCTCTGTGAATGCTGCTTAGCATTGAACCCGCCCTGTCTACACACTTAATGCTATGTCTCCCAGCTGCAACCATGCAGAAGACACAACCCAGAGACCCCGCTGTTGTCTGGTCCATGGGGAAGGGAAGACGTTCTTCTAGCACACACGGCCACAGAATAGATATGAGCCATTAGACGGGCAGCTCCATGGATACGATGCCTAAGAAAAGGGTCAATTTCTTGCTCAACTTCTTAAAGAATGTGTTTGGAAGTGTGATTTTATTAACTCGCTCGCACATATTCATTTGGTTTCTGCCATGTTCTCAGCACCATGAGTTATTCCAGAGAAGTTTAAGACCCCAGTCCATGAATCTACTCTGAATTTATTTAATCAGAGTTTCTTTGCTGTCAGGGTTTCCATAGATTTTTTTTTTTAAAAGAAAGCCAGAGATCTGATTCATTTTCATGAGTATTTCACGCGAACCTGCTTTCTATCAAATCATCTGTGTTTCCTAATCTACAAAAAGATGTGTGTTAATTCTTTTCTTTCTCAGAAAGTGTTTGTGAACTTTCAAGGGGAAAAAAAAACTTGGAAAAATGAATAGCAATTTCAGGAATTTCCAGAGTAAATGAGGCTTTGAGCAGAGCCTATGATCAGTGTGCATAATTCATTAAAAACAAATCACTCTGCAAAATTGGGTAAACCAACATCCTAAGACTGTCTCTGTGTGCCATGTGGCGGCCATTTAGTCCATGGCTGTTGCTAATGAAGCTCTTTATATAAATTTGAGAGTAAACAGATTTGGACAAATTTATTTGCTGGGAAAGCAGCAGCCGCTATCCCTGCCCAAATCACACAGGCCCTTAAAATGTGGTTTGGAGAAAATTATCCTTCTAGAGACGTGTGTGTGTGTGTGTGTGTGTGCACGCGTGCGCGCATGCCCATGCGCCCTTGTGTGCATCGTGTAGAATTATTTTGCATTATTGCGAAGCTCTGGAGACAGAGACTCTGTGTTTTAAATAACTAATCGCTTTCAAATAGGGGACCAATTAAGAAAACAAGAGCAGTCATAGAACTGAGCTTGTGCTATAAGAACAGGTGATAACATAGTGAACCCTGTTCTATGCCTCGTGTTTTATCATCTTCTCAGCAACCCTGTGAGATACTACAGCCCAGGCTGAGCTAGGGGAAGGGATTTGCACTTTATACATTAAGCATCTTGTAAGCAGTAGACTGAAGACTGAAGAAACTCAGGTTTTTGAGTCCAAAGTATGTGCTTTGAGTCCAAAGTATTGCACTTTATTCATAAATCTGAAAGATTCTTTGGAAGAAAATGAAACTGAGAATGCATCTCTTATTTGCCAATTTGAATGTAAAAGGGTAATTTTGGACCCATATGTTCCAGATTAGATGTGGGCCATGCTCATATTCACCTCCAAATTGCAAGTCCTCCATTTTGTCTTCTGTAGATAGGCATGGTTTTTAACGTTTTTAGTTGTTTCTGTTTTCTTTCTGTTTGTTTGTTTTGCTTCATTTAAAAATTATCCTAATAGGAGACAATCAATTTAAGTTCAGATTTATGACTCAAAATATTCCAGTGAACATAGTTCTGGATTGTTGATGGAGTTCTGCAGGAAGGAAAAATACTATCACTTTATCTACACAACGGTTCTCGTCTGGCGTTGGATAGAGTTCTGTAATGATTTCATGACTGATGTGAAAATGTCACTAGTCTTAGACATTTAAAATACATTACAGTGAGCTCTGTAAAAAGCAACAATGACAACAGTGAAGTTTCACCCTAAAAGCACGTTCCTATGCCTACAGATTAATTCCGGAAGTAACCCTGAGCTCAATGTTTCCAGAGGCAAAGCAAAGGATCTGTGTGGTGTGGTGACCAGGACAGCTCTTAGAAAAGTTTTTCCAACTTGTTTTGCAACCTGGGATCTTGTTATTCCTTTGTTGACTTAGCTGTTTTCACTAGATTTGAAAGTGGCCATTTCTGGCATCACTCTCGTTCCACTCAGTATGGAAGCCAACCTCAGATACGGAAGTATCTCTTCCTAAATAGACATCCATGCTAGGCTAGGTTCACGGAGAAATGATTCGCAAGGGTGAGCCATGGCAACTCGTTATTTTCTCCCTGTGGTCTGGATTCCTGAGGAAAACTTTGACTCTTTTCTGATGCTTTTCCACCTTATTTACTTGGGGAAAAATTACAGGACACGTGAATATTCTGAACAGTTTCCAGAACAATTACACTTGCTGGTGAGTGAGTCTTTCACGTTTCCACCACATAGAACACTGTGCCATCCCCCCCCCCCCAAGCTCTTTTTGGGGGAAATCAGGAAGGAAGCTCAGAGACTATGTATACTTCAACGCAGTGAATTCTATTCCAACGAGAGAAGGACCAAGGACCTCTTGACCACCCGTGTTTGCCTCTATTTTTTTGAACCATCTTGGAGTCTGCCTGGCTGACTTTCTGTTCTCTGGTGCTTGTGGGCTGGTTGGCGTTGGCCCTGGTCAGGAGGAGAACAGAAAAATCCTCAGGGAAAGTACAGGATGTGACAGAAAACTGAGCTGGTGAATCAGGGGTGGGCTGGTCTCCATTGTGTCAAAAGTGCAAGAGTTCTAGAAGGTTGTGGGCAGGAAGTGGCATTGCTGAGTCAGAGGAGAGGACCTTGCCCCGTGAGTCAGGACCCTCGACAGACACACCTTGGGGCGCAGATGTAGATGAAGCCCCGGAGACAGCTGTGGAGGGGTTAACGGAAAAGAGAACTCGCAAGCTTGTTGAGTGTTATTGCGTCCCAAACCTCAGTGCATTCTAGGGAAAAAGATATCTTGAGATGCGGTCTTGGGCAGGTTCCGTAGAAGCAGACCCTGGAGCAAGGTTGTGTGTGAAAGGGGTTGATTCGGAAAGTTCACAGGGAAGACAGGTTGAGGAGGCGTGAGGAAGTGGGAGTGGGAAAGGAAGAAGGCCAGGCCAGGGTGAGGCTTCAGGCAAAAACCCCAGCCACCAGGGCTGGCTGCTGGGCAGCCAGTGTGCCCACAGGCGGGCAGGAGGTCAGAGGGCACGTGGGGGAGGTGCGGGGGCCAGCTCGCACTGCATCAAAAGAGCAGACTGCGTGCTTCCCAACTCCATGCTGAGCGACTGCCATGTGGGAGTATTTACACCATGGGAATCAGCAAATGCTACAAATCAGGACTCTTTTTTTGGAGAACTACGCATTTACCAGCCTGGGTGGACCTCCGACAATGTCTGGCGCAGACACACCCAGCAGACATTTACTGAGTAGTTCCTGTGTGGCAGGCTCAGGTATAAGCATTCCCCTACACATCAGCTCTGTAGTCCTCACAACGATCCCATGGAGAAAATACTATTTATCATCCTCATTTACGAAAGAGGAGACGGAGGCACAGAGACGGCAGGTGATTTGTTAAGGACAAGTCAGCCCGTTCGTAAGGGTGGAGCTGCAGCCAAAGCAGTAGAGCCCCAGAGTCTTGTGCTCTTCCATATGCAATATTCAACCATGTAAAATATACAGGCTTGTGCTGCACAGAAAAGACTTTCCTTGACGATGAGAAAGCATATGCGTGGAGGTCATTCACTGCAACATGACTTGCCATTGCAAAATATTGGAAATTACCAAAATGCCCACACCGAGGAGATCCGGTTGAACAAACTATGGCCCATCCACACAGTGGAACCCTACACAGCTGTAAAGAGGAATGAGAAGGTGTGATCCGGACTGATATGGGGCGATATCCAGGGAGCGATGTTAAGGGGGAAAACAACCCTGAGTGCAAAACAGAATGCATAATGTGTCATATTTTTGCATATAATATATATTTATTTCGTATGTGTATCTCTTATGTACACACATAGATATGCATGTGTGTACAGTATGTGTGTGTGTATGTGTGTGTAATATTTTCCCTCCTCCAAAAGACATGCAGGATGGATAAGCCAAAAATAATTAAGGAGATTGATTACCTAGGGGGAGTGGGAACGGGTGAAGGATTAGGGGAGAGAGTGGAACTTCCAAGTATTCATTTTTTGAATCGTTTTGATTTTTGGAACTAAGGTACTGTTAATATTTTCCCTATTTAAAAATTTCAATCCATGAGGATGGGGGAAATGTCTGCAAGGTTGTAGGTACGCTTGCTCATGTGGGCCCTCTTTGCAACGGCGGTCCTTGGCACAAGGGATTGTCACAATTCACTCACACACGTGCCTGTGGCTCGTACTGCTCTGAGGGAGGCCCCGTCACAAAGGCTACGACACGGCCCCTGGTTGCTGAGGGCATGGGCACTGCAATAGAGGCCAGCAATGTGCTCCTGGGATGGCCACGTGTCAAGAAAAGGTTCCCAAAGCTCAGATTTGAGGGTGCTTGGAAACAACAGGGAATCATCCAGGAGCCGGCAGCATCCAGAGATGACTCTCTCCACGTTGCAGAAGACAGCTCTTAGGGGACCCCAGGGCAGCTATGTTCCTCGAGCAAAGAGTCTGGTCATGACCCCCAAAACAGGGGTCAAGAGGTCACGGTGATGGGCTCTAGGTAAAGACCTTGGAGTTCGGCTTTTGTTCAGATCGGTGTTTGCTGTCCCCCTTTTTGTGCCAGATCCTCTCTCGTGGGGGCTGAAAGACTCGCTGGAGACGGGGCCAAGCGAGTCAGCAGATAAGAGAATGTGAACTTCCCTTCCCACTCCGAGCAGCCCAACCAGGCCGTGCATTTCATGAGAACAGCTCTCTCTTGAGGTTTGTGCTAATTCCTTTTCCCAACTGGGCTGGGAATGCCATCAGACAGCTGCGCTGGTGTGGTCCAGGGTGTCTGCGTCTGTCCTGACAGCCACCGGAAAGCGCGCAAATCCACAGACACAGGGAGGACGTTTCGGAGACTGGCGGCCGTGTGAAATCAGAGCTCCGTGTTTAAGAAGGGTCGCATTGCTTGGTTTTCCAGCTCATTCTCAGGACTGGTTCTGATTTCACATCCCTGGTCACAGGGGCTGAGTCACCTTCTCATCTAACGTACAGGAAAGAGCATCAGTTAGTACAGACCAGCCCTGTATGCTTGTCCTGGTTTCTTCTCTTCCAAGCTGTGTGACCTTGGAGCAGTCCATTTCCTTCTCTGAACCCCAGATGATACAATGGAAATACTGCTATCTGCCTGCATCCAGGGCTAGACCAGGTTGTCTGCTGAAAGCCCTCAACCACTTACCTCTCTGATAACAGCAGCTCTGGGAATTGAACCCAGTCTTGTCCATTCAAAGCCACCAGCCTTTTCCCGTCCCAGAAGTCCATGAGGTAAGTGGTTAAAGGTGCAGCCTCCATTTTACTTTGCCTTTTACTGAGCACGTGACTCAATCCCTCTGCCCCTCAGTCCTCTCATCTTTAAAAAAATGGGCCAATAATAGTCCTATCTCCAGGGGTTGATGAAAGACCAAATGTGTTGAAGTCTCAGAATGGTACAAAGAATGTTGGCTGTTGTGGCCATGGTGCCTCTAGACTCACATCCGTGTGTGCTGAGCTCTTTCCTCCGATTAGCCCGAGGTCTAGGTCGGGAGAAGTAAATCCAGGGCACACACTCCACCACGTCCACGGCAGATGTCACCAGTCGCTGGCCTCACCCTTCTCCACGGTCGGGGTGGAGCCTCAGAAACCTCAGGCAGGCACGGCTAGTTGACGGCAGCTGACGCGTGAGCCTCGCCGCCATCCACCGGTGTAGGCGAGCGTGGGCCTTTGATCTTCTGCAGGATGATCTGCTTTGCATGGAAACTGAGGCCACCTTCGCAATCTGGAAGATATCCAGGCGCCTTTCACAGGTTCAGAAACAGGCGGCTCCCTCCGAGGCCTCCCCAAATGAGGAGAGCCTCTGTTTCGTCCTGAAGGAACAGGGTCAGACGCTGCTCCTGCTGTCTGGGGTCAGGAAGAGCCCTCTGGAGGGAAGGCAGGGGGTGTCAGTGCACAGGATGAGATGATTCAGGGAGGCCGACAGTGGACTACAAATCCCCGTTGCGCAGAGGAGGCCAAGGTTACGCAGCCAGTGAGCGGGGAGGGGCCAGGTGCCCCCCGCCCGAATGCCGGCCTCCTTACCCCGGGGGCAGCTGCAGCGCTTCCCCCTGCTCTTACAGCTGTTTAGAGTCTGTAAAGCCGCTAATCCCCGGCCATGTGTCATTCCCAGCCAGTCAATGGGCCTCGCCTTCAGCTCAAAGCTGAGAGGCCTGGCTCCCCCTCTGCACACTTAGTGTCCAAATTTCTGATTTAGTGGGAGAAGCCCAGCACGGCCCCTCGGTGCCTTCTTGACCAGAGCCAGCGTAGAAGGTGCCAGAGACAAAAGGGCCTTGGGATGCATTTTCAGACGGAAGGAGAGGAGAATCTCTTTTCAGCTTCTCCAGGGAAGATCTCAGAAAGAGCTGACCTCTGCTCACCTTCCAGGTGCCGGGACACCGCTAACCTTCACCAGGTAAACCTGGAATTCTAACCCTAAGACGCAGCCAGAGAGGGGCACTCCTGCTGGGCAGAAGGTGCCGATGGAAAAACAATTTGAACCTTTTTAAGTTAAGCAAGTGGTCTTAAATTCTGCAGAAAGTTCAGGATAGAAATGAGTTTCCTCCCAAACAAAGTCTGATTTACAGTTACCTTGGTGGACACTGGAAACTCAAGCCGAGCGGCCATGTCTGTGCTTTGCTCATGCGCTGGACTCAGTCAGGCCTGGGTTTAAATCCCAGCTTGACCCCTGTTATGACTTGGGCCACTTCTGTCACTCTCTGAGCCTCAGTTTCCTCATCTGGGAGATGGGTGATTTCAGACCCTCAACGCCACTCAGTCATCCCAACCAGAATCTTCCGAAAGTGAAAGGTCCCATCAGGGCATCCGACATGAAGAGGGACCCTCTCAGGCAAATCAGGGCTGTTTTGGGAATCAGCACCGGGACGAGCTCCAAGACTGTCACCTCGGGTTATGCACTCCTGTTCCAAAGTCCAGGTCCTCCTGGACACCCACTCACAACTCTGAAGTTTGTTTCTGTGGCAAGTGGCACAGAGGGGGAGGGTTGTTATCACTGCTGGAAACACAGGTGAGTCGACTCCGGAATAAAGAAATACTCCATTTTATTTCCGTGTTGCAGACGTGATGCTGGGTGCTCCCTTTGGTGAGGCTGAAGGGGAGCCGCTGTTGCCAGAGGTTTCCAGGGGGTGTTTCGAGGACCCCCTCCCAGCCCTGCCTGCTGCCCTCGCCCGAGGGGCCCTGGGACACGGGAACCATTGCCGAGTGGTGAAGGCTCACTGACGGCTGTCTTCCCTCAGGCTCTTTCCTGACGTTTCTCCATCACCATCTCTGAAGCCACCCGTCCTTTTCAGGAAAAAGAAAAAAAAACGCAGTAGTCTGACATTCCAAGAAACCCCAGAAGGAGGAATGTAGAAAATCAAACAGGCTGGTCCCCATCCAGCGGTTCCTCCGGGGAGAGAAACGATTTCGCACGCTAATGGCCCGGCCTCCGACGCTGACATTTTCTTGCAATGTACTTAAGTCCGGTTTGTTTTGCTTTCTGTCTCCACAACAATTACCAAGATTTATTTTTTATTGCTTCGGTTCACGCTGCCAGGACCACACTTCCTTTTTCTCTTTAAAGGAACAGCCATACTGAGCGGAGGGGCCTAGGAAGTGAGCATTTTCAATCGCAAAAATGAAAATAAACAAGGCTGCTTGCCTCTTCTGGAGACGGCCGGCCGCTTCCCCCACGCTCGGTGCCAGAGGGGCTTCTGGCTCTTCTCTGCTTGACACACGGGTTCACCCAGCGACTCGGCGGCAGCGCCCCGTGAGGCGGGTTGTCACAGAGAAATCATCTCCCCCCGCAAAGGGGCTCCTCGGAGGAACCCCGGGCGCTCAAAAGGCACTTTGTTCTCAACCGCAGGAGACTGGGCTTCTTGTGGGGTGACAGGGATGAGGTTGGGGGTGAATCTTTCTCAGAGTTGATGTGGTTTTCCGAGGTGATGGTTTGGAGCTGGGGGACTCCTGTGAGCGTCCAGGTGGTCTGGGATGGGCTTGTCTGTGTCTCCCCTGCCACGCGGTGGTGCGGGGCCATTCCAGCAAGGGCGGGGAGAGAACTGGCGTGTGTGCATCCCCGCTCCTCGAGGTCCTGGAGGTGCGACCCTGGGAAAGTTACTCACCCTCTCTGAGCCCCAGTTTTGTCACTGGAAGCACCTGCCTCCCTGGGCAGCTGTGAGGACCCCCTGAGACCATGGATGGAATGGGCTTGCAGAGCCTGGCAGAGGTACCTGGGTAGGCTGCATAATGGCCCCATCTTGAGATGGGAGATGATCCTGGATTATCCAGGTGGGTCCCCTGTAGCAACAGGAAGGGCCTTATAAGAGGGGGGCAGGAGGTCAGAGTCTGTGACGACGGAAGTGAAGGTTGGAGGGGTGCGGGGCAACGAGCTGAGGGATGCAGGCGCCTCCAGAGCTGGAAAAGGCAAAGGAGTGATTCTCCTCTGGAGTCTCCAGAAGGAACCAGCCCTGCGACACCTTCACTTGACCCGGTGAGACCCACGTCAGATTTCTGACCTCCAGACTGTAAGAGAACACATGTGTGTTGTTTTAAGCTGAGTTTGTGGTCATTTGATACAGTAGCCCAGGAAGTGAGCACGCAGTGCTGGACTGCTGCTGTCACATCACTGACGGTGGTGATGAGCCTCTTCCCCGGGGCTGTCTCTCAGGTTCCATGTTGGCCTCCAGTGCCCTGAGGCTACACATTTGTCTATTCATTCATTCATTCCTGGGCACCCAGAATCTGCTGAGACTCTGCTGGGGCCGACATCTCAGGTGTCCCCTGCCCTTGCTCACTCTCCACCTTGGGCCCGCTCCTAACGCAGAGCCAGAGTTATCCTTCAAAACCAGGTCAGGCCACCCGGACAGGGATTTGTGTCTGTTTTGTCCTAGAGCAGCGTCTGGCTCGTAGTAGGAGCTCAGTAACGCTTGATGAGTGACTAAATAGGGGGGCCCTGCTTCCATCAGCTCTCTCCCAAAGGCGAATGATGGGCCTGGGGCTGCAGAAGGGGAAGGAACCTCTAGCTGCTCTGGGGTCTCTCCCTCCAGGCTCACACAGACACACACACACACACACACACGTGTTCACATGAATCAGAATGTGTTTGACATGGAGAGAGCGGGAGAGGTCTCTGTCCAAATCCCCCCTTTTTAATAAGGGCACCAGTCATGTTGGATTAGGGCTCACCCTGAAGACCTCATTTTAACTAATTACATCTGCAACAAACCTATTTCCAAATACGGTCACATTCCAAGGCACTGGGGGTTAGGACTTCATCAGATGAATATGGGTGGGGGGGACACAATTCAACCCATGACACCCTCCCTGACATGGATACCCCCTCCTTCCATCACCGCCATCACAGACGGCTCCTTCCTCTGAACTTTCTGAGCATTTTTTACATTCTTCTTTTTCTACATTTGCCATAAATTTAAATCCCATGAAGACAGGGGGTTTGGTCTTGTTTGCACACTGCCATGTCCCAGCACTCCCCAAATAGTGCCTGGTGAATAATAGGGGCTCAATAAATGTTTGCCGAGTGAATGAACAAGAGACCTGACTCCCGAATCCTTCGTTAGACTGTGCGCCCACCCAGGGCAGGAACGTGGCAATTTTATCAGGGCAAACACTCAGTGAATGCTTGGGAAATGGAATCACTTTTTGGTCCAGCGGCGAAATTTCCTGTGACTCAGTAAATCACTTTAACTAATGAAGGAATAACAATCCCAGAGGAACAGAAGTTTCAACTATGCAGATTATTTCTGAGTTTTTAAAAAGTGTCTCTTCAAAGAAATAAGTCCCTGGGGACTGCTGGCTCTCCATAAAGCCTGACTTTCCACTCTCTTAAGTAGCTCATTTTGGCCCTGAGACAAGATCCAGTTGGTGGTTTTTAATAAATAATGTTTTCTGTGTTACAAAAGCAAAATTGAGAAAATTTACAGAAGTAGAAGGAATTAAGAAAAAATAACCCATCAGCCACAGACAACCAGATTGTTAATATGCCACTGTATTTCTTTCTGGTCTTTTTTTATATGTCTATTTTTATGTGGCGATAAACAAATTTAAGTGCAATTGGGTTGCTGCTTCAATTAAACAAAATCCATCTTGAAAATATCCTCCAGTTTGCACACAATTCAAAAACCCCAGAGGCGAGAGTCTGGATGGGGCTGGAGGGAGGGGGTGGGGAGGGGCTGAGAGCTTGGGTCTGGGGTGGGAGCGACAGGGCGCAGCTGGTCCTGGGCAACGTTGTTCCCGGAATCCCAGTCCTTGAATGCCCACGTGGACGGCACTATTGAGATGGATGTAAAACAAGGACAAACACAGCGCCATAAAACCCATTTCCTGGCCTGGGCTCCCAGTTCATCTGCAACTTGCACTTTTCCAATTACAAGGCCCTTCTGGAGCACGGGTGGGAAAGTGCGGCCACTTCCCACCGAGTGAGCGGCTCCAGGTCGGCTCGGATCCGGGACAATGCCGTGGGTATTTTGGAGGGGAAATGATACATCCCCACGGCCGAAAGCAATGGGGCCGATTCAGGCTTTGTGGTGGCCGCTGATGTCATTTCAGAGAAAGAGCTAAAAAGCTGCTTTGTTTTTCAGACAGTGTTTCTGAAATTGTCTTCTTTAAAAAAAAAAAAATTCTGATTTTATCCCAATGTGGATGTTCCAAACCCCAAACCTCTAATCCAGGCCTGCTTGAAGATCCCTGCCCTGGGCCGGTGCGGGCGCCAGTGGGAAACGCAGAGGTCACCCAGTTCAGTCTACCGCAGAGCTCGCTGCCGGGACCCTCGTTTGCTGCTGGCCTGCTGGGGGGCCCGCGAATGGGTGGAGGGCGGGGAGGCCAGAGAGAGAGGGACATGCGTCTTCTCGCAGGCTGCCGTGGCTATCCAAGAATGCCACAGCGTGTCTTCCAAAGTTCTGCCTTCCGAGGGTGCGGGGGAGGCTCACCCTTGGCTGACATGCTGGGAACGTTGTCGGGCTGGCACTCGAAGCCGGATAAAGAGGAGAGCGGGACAGGAGAGACCAAGGAAAGGCCCCGCCTGCATGGCTGGAGGGTGGAAGGGGTTAAAACAGGCCTCCTCCCAGCCTGAGCGCCCCCTCCTTGACCCCCTCTGGTCTGCCCAGTCTCCCACGCAGGAAAGGACCAGCACGGCCCCTCCTCGCAGTCCCGGAATGTGACATTGCTGTCTGGCGGGCGCAGTATGGTTGACCACTAACTGCCAGGTCAAAATTGTGCGGGCTGCCCAGTCCTGAGGCCCTACTGTGTGGCTAAGTTCAGCTCCAGGGCCGTCCTGTGTGCCATCTCAGTCGATCCTCACGGCAACGCTGTGGGGGATCCATTTTACAGATGGAGAGACCGGGGCTCAAAGAGGGAACGGCCACCCCACGGGAAACAGCAGAGCTGGGATTCACGCCTGGGGCTGATGGCTTTTCCTTAATTCCTGAACCGCACTGCCTTTAAGTAAAGGATGCCATGGGGGTTGATATGCCCAAAGATATGCTGACAGCCTGACCTCTGGTAGCAGTAAGCAGGACCTTATTTGGAAAAAGGGTCTTTGCAGATGTGATCAAGGATCTTGAGATGACAAGCGTCCTTATAAGAGACAGAAGGGGAGGTGACACAGGCACAGGGAAGAAGGCTGTGCGGAGACGCAGGCAGGGATTCGGTTCTCCACATCTCTGCTTCTCCCAGGAATGCTCAGAAGGCTGCCTTATGATGTTCACTCTACTGATGGAAACCCCGAGGCCCTCAGAAATTCGGAGGCTCATACCAGGCATGGGCTGTGTGCCCGTTACGAACGCTAGCTGCGTGACAAGCCGCCCCCAACAGTAATATACTAATGCAACAACAGTCCCGTCAGCAGCTCAGTCAGGGTCTCTCACGCGGGTGCCCCTAGACGGGAGCTGGTCGGGGTTGCCTCGTGGGTTCAGCACACCCTTCTCTCTCTGACTGTCCCCCAACACCCCCCCCATTGTGTCCCCCCACCGGCCCGGCCACCCCTGACCCTCCCCCCAGCTACATGTTGGCCATAGAGTGACTGGCCATCTGGGCATCTTACGTGCCCGTCAAAGATCCCCGAAGTGTCCCAAGATAGACCAGCAGAGGCTGCCCGGCCTTTTCTAACACACCTGGGGAGTCACACAGAGCCATGTCTGCCATGTGCTATTCAGGATGCAGCACCCCCCTAGACAAAGACCGTCACAGAAAGCCTGGCAGGTTTCAAGTCCTCCCTGACTTTGCGGCCAATACCGGCCCCTCCGGCTCTCCCACGCTGGCTCCTCTGGACCCTCTCCTCCTCTGTGTCTCCCTCCTCTGCTCTCCAGCCCCACAGCCGCAGGGGTTCACATCGTGCTCCGAGAATGCCAGTGAGGACTTTCCCACCCGGGAGCGGGGCCAGCTTGTTTGGCTTCAGAGGCCCCGGCTCCACAGGGGTCTCGTGCCCTCACACCCCCCGTCCTCCTCGGCCATGTGAACACAACTGCATCCCAGGGAAATACCTGTGATGGTATTTGGACAAATACCCGTGATCTGAGCCCTTCCTGTGACACGGCCACAGAGCTGTCAAACTTCTGAAGCAATACTTTTATAACTGAAGTGTATTTTGGGTGCTGGAAATGTAAACTTCAGTGCTTGAGCAGGTGTGGCCATGGACTCGGCCCTAATGGGACAAAATGCACAGTCTGTGGATTTCTACCACAGGTTTATATTTTTAACATTTACAACCAATAAACATTAGCTCCAACATCAACATAAGAAAAGGAAGACCATAAATCCTTCCTTTCTAGTAGTAAAGGGAACGGAGTCCCAGACCATAACGCTCGCTGTCATATTTTAATAGCAACTGTTCACAGACTGCTTGCCCTGTGCCAGATTCTGTACTAAGCTCTTTGCATTTATCGTCTCATTGGGTCCTTAAACAACCCTATTATTATTATTATTCCCATTTTACAGAGAGGGAAATTGACGCTTAGAGATGGTTAGTCGCTTGCTCAAGGTCATATGTTAGCAAAGGGCAGAGCCAGGGAACAAACATCCGTGTCACTAAATGAATACTGCATTCATATCCCTGTCACTGAAGCTGTTTTGTAAGGGGGCAGAGTATTTCAAAATCTACACATGGGCATTTACTGAAGTATCTGATTGGAATGCTCCGCCTTTGAACAAATTGATTGTCACGTGAAACTTGGAGGTACTGGGGCTGAGGGGGTTTGATGAAATTGGGAGCTAGTAGATGACTTTGTCCTGGAGCTCAGCCCTAGACCAGGGACAAGTGAGGTATTGTCTTAGGGGATTCCTTAGGTACAGGGGAAGCAAGAAAAGGCAGTGCTCCTTTTGTGGAGATAGATTCTGAACAGGAAACAATAGAGAAGACCAATGACCCCCAAAGCTGGTTCTTTGAGAAGATCAATAAAAATAATAAACATCAGATAAACAACAAGGTCCTACTGTATAGCACAGGGAACTATATTCAATATCCTGTGATAAACCATAATGGAAAATAATATGAAAAAGAATATATATATGTATATATTTATGTATATGTACAGTCACTTTGCTCTACTGCAGAAATTAACACAACATAGTAAATCAACTATACTTCAATAAAATTTTTTAAAAAGCAATGTCAAACTAAATAAAAAACAAAACTCAAGTACAAAAAAAAAAAAGATAAACGTCTAGCCAAGCTGATCATGAAAAGGAGAAAAGACACGAATCACCAGTATTAGAAATGAGAGTATTGACACCACTACAGATCTTACAGACAACTTGGAAAAAGTGGACAAATTGCTTGAAAGACACAAACTACCAAAGCTAACTCTAAAAGAAACAGATGATTAGATAGATAAGAGTACTCTCTATTAATAAAATTATATTCGTAGTTAGAAACCTTCCCACAGAGAATACTCTAGGCCCACAGGGCTTCACTGGTGAATTCTGTCAAACATTTAAGTTGAATAATTATTCCAATTTTACCCAAACTTTTCTTAAAAAGAGAAAAGGACTCATTTAATGAATCAGCATTATTACCCTGGTGCCAAATCCAGACAAATTTTAAGAGAACTACAGACCGATATTCTTCACGAACATGGAAGCAAAAATGCTAAACAAAATTTAGGAAATCAAATCCAGTGATATATAAAAAGGAGAATGCATTGTGACTAAGTGAGGTTTGTCCCACGAAGGCAAGATTAATTGATTAGAAAGTCAATGTAATTCATCATATTAACAAACTAAAACAGAAAATCATACGATCATCTCAATAAAGATAGGAAAAACGTTTGACAAAATCTAACACCCACTCCTGATTAAAAAAAAAAAAAAAACTCTCAGAAAACAATGACTAGAAGGAAACTTTCTTCCCGTGAAAAATACAAAATATCACAACCTCACCATACACCAAAGTTAACTCAAAATGGATCATAGATCTAAACATAAAACCTAAAACTATAAAACTTCTGGAATAAAAGGATAAAACATTTGTGACCATATGTTAGGCAAAGATCTCTTAGATTCGTCATAATCTATAGCTTTTACATACACGTGATCTGTGCATGAACAGTGAGAAATTTTGAATTGCATTAAAATTCAAAACTTCTGCTTTCAAAAGACTCTATTAAGAGAACTGAAAAACAAACTCTATCGTGAGAGAAAATATTTGAAAATCATAGATCTGATAAAGGACTTTTATTCAGAATATATAAAGAACTCTCAAAACTCAATCATAAGCAAACAAACAACCTGGTAGAAAAATGGGCAAAAGATTGGAACAGGCACCTCACCAGAGAAGATCTATGGGCGGCCAAGAACCACATGAAAAGACGCTCTGCATCATTAGCCATTTGGGAACTGCACATAAAAGCCACAGTGAGGTACCACTGCATACCTGGGAAGACAGCCACATTGCAGATGGACCACACCTGTGCGGGGTCTTCCTCAGCTCGTTGCTGGTGAAACCTGGTGGAGTTTCTGGAGGTAAAAGCCACAAAACCGTGGACGTGCCCTAAGCCTGCCGCCCTGGGAGTTTCTCATGCTCACAGCAGCCCACACTCAGCCTCCAGCAACTTGTCATTTGAACAAAATGTTCCTCCCAGTTTACAGCTCCTGCAGCTCCTGTTGCAAGGAAGTACATTGTACTTACGACCTTCTGACGGTTTGCCCTTTGACCCCAGTTCTCTGACGTGTCCGAGAAAAGCCATCGATCTTCAGGTTGTTCAGGATTTTTCTTGTGGTAAGAATGGGAGTGATGCCGATCTTTTTACATGTCAGAGCTGAAAATGAAAGTCAGGACAACCACTTTGGAGAACAGTTTGGCAATTTCTTAAAAAGTTAAACATACACCTGCCATATGATGTGGCCACTCCACTCTTAGGTATGTATCCAAGAGAAATGAAGGCAAATGTAGGTAGCAGTTTTGTTTATAATAACCACAAACTGGAAACAACTGAAATGACCATCAACGCATGAATGGATAAGCAGAACTGTGTTATATCCATATAAGGGACTATTACTCAGCCATAAGAACAGAAAAAACTATTGATCCATGCTACTGTACATCAACTATAATTAAATAATTAAAAAAATAATTTAAGAAATTAAAATAATTTAAAAAATAATTAGAAAAAAACTATTGAAACACGCTACAACATAGATGAATCTCGAAAGAACTGCCAAATGAAAGAAGCTACGCAAAAAAGAGTACATAGTTTACGACCAGATACATGCAATTCTAGACATCTATAGGGACAGGAGGCAGATGGGTCACTGCCAGGGGATGAAGGCATTGCTGGGTGGAAGCAGGAGGGAGGGATGGTACAGGGACATGAGGAACATTTAGGGGATGATCGTGGTGATGGCTGCACAAGCAGGTACACATGCCAAGACTTACTGAATGGTTCACTTTAAACATGTGCGATTTATTCCATACCAATTATACCTCGATTAAGCTCTTTAAAAAAAGAGTCTGAACAAAGAAATATTGCCCAATTAGAGATGTTTTTCTTTTCTAAGAGGGAGGGACATTAGAAACTGAATCTAATCTAGACATTAGAGATTTTCAGCTGTGATTCTTGAAGCCTGAGGCAGAATATCATTTGCAAAGACGGCCACCACCGTGTCTCATTCCCAGGTGCTCTTACACGTGACCTGCCTCTATAATGCTGTCCCCTCCCCGTGAACCTGGTGACCTTGTGACCACCAGTAGAAAGGAGTGGAGGAAACAATGCATGATGTCCGAGGCTAGGTCACAATAGGCCATGCAGTCTCCACCTGGCTCTCTGGAAACTTTTCTTAGGGGAAACTGGTCACCAAATAAGAATTCTGAGCACACAGAGACCCCCATGCTGGAGAAGTCATGCATGGGCACTCTGGGCGACAGTCCCAGCTGAGGGCGCAGCCAACGGCCACCATCGACCACCAGCCATGTGAATGGAAGACCTGGGATGTCCAGGCCAGGGGAGCCATCAGCTGCCTGCAGCCCAAGCTGACACCTGGCTGCGCGCACACGGGAGACCGCGGGGGTAACTGCCCAGCTGAGCCGCTAAATGCCTGATCTGCAAAATCGTGAACAAAATAAAAGGGCTTTTGTTTGACACCAGTTTGTTCTGGGGTAGTTTGTTACACAGCAATAGTGGCAAGACTGGACCCTGTCAGGCATCACCGTACAGCAGGCAGAGGGCATAGGATCTAAAGGGGTGGGGGCTCTGGGACATTTGCTCAGATAAGGATGACTTTGATTGGCTGAGGAAAAGGTCCTCTGATCCAGCCCAAGCCCTTCACCTTGGAGATCAGGCTGCAGAGGCAGGGACAGAATAAAACTAAGTTAGGACAGTTTATATGGCTAGTAAGCAGATGTGCTGGTTCTCACACTTGAACCTTACAACTCCGAGTCCAGAGCTCCAGCCTCAGCACTTCACCCACCTGCTGGGCCATGGGTTAACCCCCAGGTCAGTATGGTACTCTTTTAATGGACCCACTATCATCTCAATAATATAGACTTTAAAAGAAAATGCAAGTTGTCGATCTTACAAAAGCAAATCTATTTATTAGAGCAGCGTCATCAGCCCTTGTATTTATGAACTTTCAATGCTGATTTGAGAGATCTGCTTTTAATTCGGCAGATTACTCCCATGTGTGTGTAATGTGTGACTATAACTTTGTTTTTAAAACATTACCTAGGGAAGCACATCCTTAAGAAAGCTGTAGAAAGAACACAGCGCTCTCGACCACATATCTTTCCTTCCAGTTTCCACCTATGCAGTGCTGGCAGCTCCTTTGAGCATCTGCTGTGTTACCTGTTCCCTTCTTCCCCTGTAACGCCAGGGACTTCGGCAGGCCAGTAAGCCACAGTCGGGAACGCATTCAGAGACCATTAGTACAGGAAGCACGGTGAGATCCAAAGAAACCATGAACCAGTGAGTTGGAAAACACTCCCTGAAAGGCCTTTTCAGCCTGTTTCTTTCAGCAGGAGTTTGTTTTTGGATTAAAGAAGTTTATTCAGGTATTCACAAATACCCAGGCCCTGCACCAGCTGGAGAGTGGAAACCTGTCCGGCATGATCAATTGCCGTGCAGGAGACTGGCATGTTCCGACTGGGGAACAGGCGGATGAAAGCGGCGTAATTAGGTGACACGCCTTCAAAGGAGATGAAAGGCCCAAAACATCCTCAAAAACGTAGGCAAAAATATACCCTGAAATCACTACTTTCTTTATTTTGGATGTAGCAGTTCCAATTAAAGGCTGGGTGTCAACGGCATGGAATGTAGCAGTCTTGCACTGGGGTTCTTTCATTCTTTTTCTTTTTTTCTTTCCTTGCTGGGGGAAGAAAAATGATGAAGTGTCATTCCTATATTTCCTCCACTCCATTGGCAAGTGGTGTAAATTCCTCCCTCCTTAAAGGAACCTTAGACTAAGTTGATGCTTTCATGGCCTTCCACTCGGGGAGGAGAGGGGACAAGAGGACCAGAGGCTAATGGCACAAGTACCTGACAGCCCCCACCCCGTCCGTCAAATTTTTCTCTGAGTTTTCTGAATGGCTCATTTGTATTCTCAACTCCTTTGCTTAAAAAACAGGGTCTTTTCTCTGCTTATACTGCTAAGAAAACACACAAAGTTCCATAAGCTTCTTGCAAGCTCCTTTTCCTTAGACAATTCTTATTCTCTGATTTTGTTAAATGCAGGAGATTGGCAGGTTGTGGTGATGAGGGAGTTCTGTAGCTGGGGGATCGATCCATCCATTCCCCTCCGCTGTTCATTTTCAGGTGAGAAAACGGAGCCCCGGTGAGGTTGGGTGTCTTACTCTAAGCAGTGGGACTAGAGCCAAAACAGAAATTTGGGGGATTTCGATCCCCATGTGAGTGCTTTCCCTAGTGTTCAATAGCGTTGAATAGTGTTCAAGCTATTCCTTTTCCAATTGCCTGTATTTTTAATCCTTTAATGGTCACACTCTGACTGCGTTTGCAGCACTCATTAACACGTATTTAAATAATTATGGAAAAATCCGCGTTTTATGCATCCTTAAGCACTTTGCCCTCTGGGTTTCTGCAGCTGGATCCGACGGAGCTTCAGCCATCTGGCACGCTGTAGTCAGCGCTCTGCCGGCCTCTGCTGCCCTGCCCGCGTGGTCTCGAAGCAGCCGCGGCACACCTGCCTTATTGAGCCCCGGGTCTCCAAGACGCTCGCACAAACACTTGGCTTTTTCTTTTTCTTCTCTCTCGCTCCCCCTTCCCTTTCCTGCCTGAATTCGAGGGTGCAGAATGAATGTGCTATTGAAAGGCCATTTTGACAACACCACTAAATATGGATTCCTCTTGGTTGCCAGGATTTCTCCAGTTTAGATCAGGGCTGCACGGAAGGGGATGGGAGGGTATTCATTGCCAAGACAGTGGTTATAGCTTGAAGTAGAAAACATATATATAATATATATATATATCTCCTGAGGTAGAAGACATAAGTATATAGGTGTATATATAGATAGACAAATATATGTCTTCTTTGTCTATGTGTGTGTGTGTGCGTGTGTGTGTGTTTGTATCCAAATATGGAATCACACTGTCGTGTGCTTTTGTAGTAGAACATTATATTATGCTCATTTTCCTTGTCAATACGCCTAAAGTTAATGGCATAATATTTCATCATATGGAGAAGCCATCAACTTTAAAACCAAGTGTCTGCTGATGGACAAACAGAAATTTAGTTTGTTTATTTAATTTTGCTATTATTGACAGCATTTGATAGACACCTTTGCATACACATACACCTTTTCAATCTGGTCTGAACACTTACTTGGGACAAATTCCTACAATGTTGTCCTATAAATGTCTGCACGTTTTAAATGTTGACACATACTGCTCTTTTAAAAAAATTCTTATTGGGGTATAGTTGCTTTACAATGTTGTGTTAGTTCCTACTGTACAGCAAAGTGAATCAGCTATACATAAACATACACCCCGTCTTTTTGGATTTCCTTCCCATTTAGGTCACCACAGAGCATTGAGTAGAGTTCCCTGTACTATACAGTAGGTTCTCATTAGTTATCTACTTTATACATAGTATCAATAGTGTGTATATGTCAATCCCAATCTCCCAGTTCATCCCACCCCCTTCTTTCCCCCTTGATATCCACACGTTTGTTCTCTACGTCTGTGTCTCTATTTCTGTTTTGTATATAAGATCGTCTATACCAATTTTTTCAGATTCTACATATATGTGTTAATATACAATACTTGTTTTTCTGACTGACTTTACTCTGTATGACAGTCAAAAAGACACCTGCAACCCAATGTTCACTGCAGCACTATTTACAATAGCCAGGACATGGAAACAACCTAAATGTCCATCAACAGAGGAATGGATAAAGAAGATGTGGTACATATATACAATGGAATATTACTCAGCCATAAAAAGGAACGAAATTGGGTGATTTGTAGAGACGTGTATGGACCTAGAGCCTGACGCATATTGCTCTTAAGAAAGGTGGGGGTGGGGCTTCCCTGGTGGCGCAGTGGTTAAGAATCTGCCTGCCAATGCAGGGGACACGGGTTCGAGCCCTGGTCTGGGAAGATCCCACATGCTGCGGAGCAACTAAGCCCATGAGCCACAACTACTGAGCCTGCGCATCTGGAGCCTGTGCTCCGCAACGGCAAAGGCCACGACAGTGAGAGGCCCGCGCACCGCGATGAAGAGTGGCCCCTGCTTGCCGCAACTAGAGAAAGCCCTCACACAGAAACGAAGACCCAACACAGCCGAAAATAAATAAATAAGTTAAAAAAAAAAAAAAAAAGAGAAAGGTGGGAGTGATTGAGAATTCCATCCCCTGTGTTAGAGGATGCCCACTCCCCCCTGCCTTCACCAGCACTGTGTCTGGTCATTAAAAGCAGTCTTTGCCCATGAAATTTTGAAATGTCCCATCGACAGAGGAGGTTAGAATGGAAGGGTGAGGAGGGCCTGGGCTGGGAGGGGGTGGGCAGGGGCGCTTGTGGAGAAACTGGGACTCTCGTGCACGGCTGCAGGGGATGGTGCAGCCACTGTGGAAAACAGTATGGCAGTTCCTCAGAGAATTAATAAAATTACTATATGACCCAGCAATTCCACTTCTGGGAGTACACTCAAAAGAACTGAAAGCAGGGACTCAGACACTTATGCACCCATGTTCATAGCAGCATTATTCACAAGAGTCAAAAGGTGGAAGTAACCCAAGTGTCCATCGACAGATGAATGGATAAACAAGACGAGGTCCATCCACACAATGGAATAGTATTCAGCCTTAAAAAGGAATGAAGCACTGACACCTGCTACAACATGGATGAACCTTGAAGACATTATGCTAAGTGAAAGGAGTCCATCACCAAAAGATAAGTATTGCATGACTCCACTGATATGAGGTACTAGACTAGTTAGACTCATAAAGACAGAAAGTAGAATGGTGGGTGCCGGGGGTTATAGGGAGTTGGTGTTTAATGGGGACAGAGTCTCAATTTGGGAAGATGGACAAGTTCAGAAGACGGATGTGGTGATGGTTGCACAAGAATGTGAACGTATGTAACACCACTGAACTGTACACTTAAAACAGGTTAGGGCTTCCCTGGTGGCGCAGTGGTTGAGAATCTGCCTGCCAATGCAGGGGACACGGGTTCGAGCCCTGGTCTGGGAAGATCCCATATGCCGCGGAGCAACTAAGCCCGTGAGCCACAACTACTGAGCCTGCGCGTCTGGAGCCTGTGCTCCGCAACAAGAGAGGCCGCGATAGTGAGAGGCCCGCACACCGCAATGAAGAGTGGCCCCCGCTCGCTGCAACTGGAGAAAGCCCTCGTACAGAAACGAAGACCCAACACAGCCAAAAATAAATAAATAAATAAATTAAAAAAAAAAAAAAACAGGTTAAATGTTAAGTTTTATGTTGTGTCTGTTTTACCATAATTAAAGGAACACCTGACAGCAGTAGCACCCACGAGGGGCGCCTCCCTCACTACTTGGGGGCCCCAGAGTGAGGCGTTTGGGAGCCCCGCCCCCAGAGGACCAGTGATGAAAGGAGGCCCTTAGAGTCGACACAGGGTAGGGGGCTGTGCCCGGTGTGCCCAGTGCAGGGGCGGCCCTGTCCCATCCATCCAGGCCCAGGTGCCCGCTTCGGGAGCCAAAGGTCACCCAGGGGACACGCTCCCGCAGAGAGGCCACCGCACTGCCAACCTGTCAACACGTCTGCACTCAAAGGCACTGGTGGAGATAAGAATGCAGAAGAGGTGTAACCTAAGTGTCATCTGAAAGCTACCAGGGGCTTAGCTGCACTTCAAAGACGACACAGGGCGGGGCCCAGAGACAGCTAGCGCAGACTACGCGATGGGCCAGTGATTGTGACTTATCACGTTCCACCCGCTGGCGGCGGCTGGCGTGTGAAAAGGTGGCGGGACCTCTCCGTGGGGCTTTACGGGGATGGTAACTGATAGATCCCAGGAAAGTCAAGAGAGCTCTGAGCGGGGAGGGACAGCTCGTCCCCAGCAGCAGCTGAAGTCTTGAGCCCCCGATTAACCGATTAAGCACAGTGAGAAGAGCAGGGCCGGGACACCAGGGCAAGAAGGAAGACTCAGGCGGCCCCAGGCAGGAAGCGCGCAGTGTGCCCACGGAATCTGACTCGCATTCCAGGAAGATGAATGAAGGCGGAGAATCTAACTCCCCCAAGTCTGGGTTACTTTAGTCCAAATAAGAAAAAACCCCAAGTGCCTGAAAGTGCCCTGTGCTAGCAAACACGACGCCTTCTCTGCAAATGGCCGAGGAAATAGGATTCCCACCATTTGGTGGTAGTTTCGTTTCAGGAGGAGTTGCTGGGGGGGAGGGCAGAAAAGAGCGCATTGCATACCTTCCGTTGGGGGTGGGGGTCAGGAAAGGGGGGCCGGTAGGGGCCGGAGGTGAGAGGGAGCTGGTGTAGGAGGGATGCACTCCCCTTCCCTGTGGCGGGAGCACAGGGTGGGGAGTGCAGGGGGATGGGAAGTGAGCCCAAACAATCACAAATTATTTGGGTCTTTACTTGAGGACCGTGAGAAGCCCTGGGATGGTTTCAGAAGAGACGGTGGGTCCCACGGCTCAGGGTCACGTCTCAGGCTGAGCAGTGGGCAGTGCGTTGCATTGGGTGGGGCAGGGAGGCAGCTGCTGGGGTGTCAGGGCGAGCTGACGCTGCGCGGGCCAGGGGAGTGGCCGTGAGGACCCAGAGGTGAAAGGAACTGGGTGAGGTTTAATGGGGTTCTTAATGAGCTTTTCCTAAAGTGCTTTATCACAATTTTTTTTTTTTTTTTTTTTTAGCCAGCTTCTGCATTCTGTCTTAGAAAAGAGGTGACATAATTTGTATGGCAGGCATGATCTGGGAAAGGAGAGGGAGGGAGCGTGCAGAAGCAGAAAAACCAAAGACATGGTTGGAGTCTGTTTCCTCTGCCAGAGCTGTCGTGAGCGTGGGAATCCATCGACCACATCACCTCCACTCTAGCGCAGAAAAGAGCAGAGAGCCGGCACCCAGCGTCAGGAGGCATCCGAGTCCAGAGCCCACCCTACTGCTGGCGAGCCTGGCCTGCCTGACCCTGACGTGGCCTGCCGACTGCAGGCACAGACGTCCGTGGCCCCCGAGCCTGGACGCCCCCATTGCTCACATGTTAATGCAGAGCTCTGGCCCTTAGCCTGTGCAGTCTGGTGGGTGCCAGGATGACCAACTGGGTGAGCCACCCGGGATGCCACAAGTCCAGCATGTGCCGCCCAGTAGACACCCCAACATGGAAACGTGGGGATGGAAAGGCAGGGGGTCCCCAGAGGGGCCGTGACTTACCTTGGTGGTTCAGATCAGCAGGGGTACGCTGGCGGCTGCGCATCTGTGTGGGTCGCAGGCCCCAGGCGGCAATGTGGGGACACAGCCCGGGACGAGTGGCCGGGGCCTCGGGTGGGGCCCATCGCCCGTCTGATCTCAGGGTCCTCTGGAGTAGGACGAGTGGGTGGCCCTTCCATGGTGAAGGTCAGGGTCAGTTTTAGACCTGCTGAGTGTGCAGTAACAGAGGTATTGGAGGAGACCTGTCCGAGGCCCAGAGGAGCAAAGAGCAGAGCCCAGGAGCGAGACCGCGGCCAGAGATGCAGATTCAGACTCATCGGGAGGCTGACGGGAAGGCAGCTTGGAGGCTGGGATCACAGCCTGGCTCCAGAGCCCCACTCCGCCCCCTGCCGCTGTGCCGCCTGAGGCCACTGGCTTCCCCCTCCTGTGCCTCAGTTTCCCCATCTGTGAGGGAGGGACAGTAACAACCTCCCCTCCCCGAGTTCTGGGAGGTCCGGGAGCTGCATATGGAGGACGCACGGCACGGGGTCGGCCTCCAGAGATGTGGGTTCATGGTTTCCGCTCCCTGCTCAGCATTTTGATGTATATTCTGGAATCAAGAGACGTCAGAGTGTAGGATAAATTATGAGACCCATACGGCCCAGGTCAAACTTGCCTAGACTGCTAAACACACCTCTGATTTAACTCTGCAGAACACTGAGTGGTTTAACCTTTCGGGTTCTTTAAATAACGTCTCTCTGCTCTGAATGCCCTTCTGGCTCGGACTGGAACGAGCAGAGCAGACGCCCCTCGGCCGCGGCTCCGTGCTCACTGGACGGGCCTCCTCGCCTCCTCGCCGGGCGGCGGGCTCGGGGCCGTCTGCAGTCAGGCTGCACGTGTCAGCCGTGAGCGAGGGCCTTGGACGGACAGCCGCAGACCTCCTTGGCTTGATGGAGACATTGCCTTTTGGGTTACTCCACTACTGGAATGTTCTGCTTCCTGCCAAAGACGGTCAAGTCAGGGCACATCTCCCCACTTTAGAGAAAACAACAGTTTTACAGGAAAACTCCGATGCAGCCTTTCGTGAGCACGAACGAAGGCTCCCATCCCTCCAGCGCATCTGGGGACCCAGGAGATGGCATGGAGTGATTTGTGATTAAAATGCTCCCTCTTTTCATGTGCAAGAACCTCCTGGAAAAGTGGACCTGAAACAGCCCAATTCCAGAGGGGAGGCTCCCAGATGGCAGGTCACTCCCGCAGATGCCAGGATTGAAGACCCCATGAGGTTATGGTGCTGACTCCAGGTCAGACTCAGGGAGACCCCGTCCAAGCTCTGCGACCTCGGGCATCTTCTTCCTTATCTTTTTGTCTGTCTATAATGCTGTTGTGAGCATCACATCAGACCATGCGGTGAATGACGGATAAATCACTATAGTTCACTGAGTGCTTGCCACACACGAGGAACTAACGTAACAGCGTCTCATGTTATCAGTTTTTTTAAATCCCGAAAATAAAAACCCTGTGAGATGATTATCACCATCCTCACCTCACAGATGAAGAGTTTGAAGCACAGGAATGTTAAGTAATGTGCCTCAGGTCACCCAGCTGGACAGTTCGGTCTCTTACCAACCATAGCACGTCCCCTCTCGTGTTAGCTTTCCTTCTTCTTATATTACTCTTCCTACTTTCCAACCCCTCCCTCTGTCACACCCCTGCCATCTGACAGCCCAGCTCATTGATGACCTTGTCCTAGTTTCTTTACCTTCCTGGTTCTTGTTGCATGAATAATATGCATGAACTTGACTCTCCCAGATGAACTTGAATTCATCTTTCAGGGCTGGGGCTCAAGCATAACCTCCCTTAGGAAATCTCCCCGCGTCCCTGCAGTCAAGGTCATGGCTCCCTGCTCTGTGCTTATCTCAGTGCCCGGTGTCTGTTCTTCCCATTGCGTCTGAGAAACGGTCACTCATTCTTCCTTCCCACTGAGTCTGCAGTCTGTTTCTCCACCCTTGAACCTGGGCTTGGCCGTGGGACATGCTTTGGCCAGGGGGACTTTAGCAGATACGATGGGGGTGCTCGTGTCCGGGGCTCCACCCCTGGCTGCTCTTGGGATGCTGGGAACTCGTGTGAACGAGCCTGGGCCAGCCTGCTGGAGAGTAAGGGCCACAGGAGGACCAAGACACGTGAATGAACACTTCCTACTGCATCTAGCGCCCAGCTGACCACAAAGCAGGAGAGAGCCAGCAGATAACAGCCAGCCCATTCCAGGCCAGAGGAACCAACCAGCCTCCTTACAGAATTATGAACTAAGTAAGTTTTGGGGTGGATTGTTACACAGCACTAGCCAGCTGATACACTCATGTATCTCCACTGCCTAGATCAGTGCAGGTACTGACACAGGTGCTCAAGGAGTGAATGAATTATGGCTCAATTCATAGTTGGAAGAATGGATGGGGAGGACACCAGAGGGTGACTTGGAGGAAACTTTACCTAAATCAGTCCTGGGAATGCTCCCGTTTCCTCTATTTCCCATCTTCAGATGGGATCTCCCATCTTCAGCTGCTGTAATGAACTCCACTAACACCTGTCAGCCTGAGTCACCAGGTCAGCACTCAGCAGTTACTTCCCGTCCACTGTGTCACACAGACTGATCTGCAGTCAGCACTTAGAGCTTACTCAGCTGCAGGAACAAATACCCCCAGAGTCTCTTTGGTTTACAACAGCGAAGATTCATACTTGCCCACGCTGCAAGTCCACACACGGCTGGCAGGGGCTTTGCACCTCGTGTTCACGGCTAAGGGGACAGCCTTCGTCCGGAGCACCGCCTTTGGGGGGCAGATGGAAAAGAGAAGACAGTGAACTCAGTGCTTTCCAGAGTGTCCTGCTCACCCCTCTCCCCAGCATGTAGCACAAAGCCTGACAGGTAGCAGGTGCTCAGTAAAACTTAGTTGAATGACTGACTGAATGATGTGGTAGGTCAGTCATGGGGCATATGACCTCCTAGCACCTATGATTCTTTCATAGAGGATTAATTTTGAAATAATTGTAGACTTACAGAAAAGTTTCAAAAATCACAAGGAAAGTTTCCATTTACCCTCACCAAGCATCCTGTAACATTAACTTCTGACATAATGACAATAAATTCAGCAAAACCAAGGAGTTAATATTGGTAGGGTGCTAATGAAACTACAGACTTTATTTGGATTTCATCTTCCTTTCCCACTAATGTCCTTTATCTTCCCAAGATCCAGCCCAGGATCCCGTGTTGCATGTAGTTGTCACGGGTCCTTGGTCTCCTCCAGTTGGGGACAGTTCCCCAGTCTTTCCTTGTATCTTAGGACCTCAGCATTTTTGAAGAATGTGGGTCATGTATTGGGTTGGCCAAAAAGTTGGTTCGAGTTTTTCCGTAACAGCTTATAGAGAACCCGAACGAACTTTTTGGCCACCCCAATATTTCATCGAATGCTCTTCCGTTTGGATTCTTCTGAAGTTTGCTCACGATTAGCTTGATGTACTGCATTCTTGGCAAGGGTACCCCAGCAGTGATGTTCAGTCATTTTCAGAGTATCGAATTGAGGGGTACATGATGCCCATGTGTCTTATTACTGGTGATGGTGACTGGATCTCCTGGTTAAGGTGGTGTCTGCCAGGTTTCTCTAAAGATGCTCTTTTCCTGGTCACATTCTAATTCAATGGCCAGCGTGCTTGTCCAGCTCTGCCCCTGGATGGATGCCACTGGAGGACAGGTCCATCTCTGTTTCCTCATTGTATCCCCAGCACCTACGACCGTATCTCGTAGTATTTTTGCGCTCAGCAACATCTTATTAAATAAATGAATGTCCTGAAAGATATAACCTATTTTCAGGGAGCTGATATTCGGGGAATAGTGGGTGTTCAGACTAATTATCCTGAATAGAAAGGGCAAATGATTCCATCCATGCCTCTTGCATTTCTCATGCATTTTATTTAATCTCATAGTTTTCCTTCTCTATCCTCTGATTCTTAGCCCACAGCTGAAGGAGACACTTCATTTAGGGGCCCACGATTTGGGTCCTATGAAATTTTGGAAGACGAGGTACAAAGCAAACAACCTTTACATAAGCAGTAGAAAAGTGATATTTCTTACTGACCCATTTTCATGAAGCCCACCTTCCCCTAGCAGCCATCCTGATTTCCGAGTCTTTGTGAAGGCTCCAATTGCCAACGTCACAGCCACTTCCAAAGGGAGGTTCAGTGTGATGTCTCGGCTACAAGTGACCAGGAATCTGACTAACAGTCGTATAAACAAGCTGGGTAATTATCTCTGTCTAGTGAAGCACACAGGGAGTTCCAGGTTTGTTCAGTGGCTTCGTGATGTTATCAAGGCCCAGGCTTGTCCCTCCTCAGCCCGTTGGCATTTCGTCCTCAGGCTACAGGACGGCAGCCCCAGACGTAGGCATCGCATCCTGTCTCATGACAGCGTCCAAAGCAGATGCGGGGAAGGGGGTTTCTTTTTGCATTTCCCTTATGTCTTCTTGGTGGGAACTGGGTCATAAGACCCTCCCTAATTACAGGAGAGCCTGGAAAAGAGAGCACCTAGGATCATAGCCTCCACCGTGGGAGGTGGACCTGCCAGCACACAAGGGGGAAGGTCTGACTTTGCCTAGACAACTCGTACCATCTGCTATGGGAAGCTTCTAGGTGGGGTTTCTGAGTGGGAAACTGGCTGGACCTCAGGGCCATCCAAGGAAGTGGAAAGGTAGAGGTGGTCTGGGGCAGACTTTCTGTATTTCCGAAAGTGTTTTATCAGGTCAAGACCAGAACTGGAATCCAAGTCTCCCATTTGCTATCTTTTTGGTCACAATGCCCATAAAACTTACAATACATAATCACAGTGAAGCATGCATGAAGAGCAACTGAGGAAAAAACCCCATCCATGCATCTTTCCATCCATCCATCCATCCATCCATCCATTCATCCGTCCATCCATCCATCCATCCATCCATCCACCCATCCGTCCATCCATCCATCCATCCATCCATCCATCCATCCACCCATCCATCCTTCCATCCGTCCATCTGTCCATCCGTCCATCCATCCATCCATCCTTCTATTCATCCATCCATCCATCCATCTATCCATCCTTCCATCCATTCATCCATCCATCCTTCCATCCATCCATCCATCCATCCACCCATCCATCCATCCATCCATCTATCCATCCTTCCATCCATCCATCTATCCATCCATCCATCCATCCATCCATCCATCCATCCATCTATCCATCCTTCCATTCATCCATCCTCCATCAACCCATCCTTCCATCCTCCCATCCTTCCATTTGCCCATCCATCATTTTATCCTTCCTTCCTTCCATTCTTTTATCACTTCTTCTCTCCCTCCCTCTTTTCCTCCCTCCTTCCATCCATACTTTCAATGTTTGGGGGAGTCATTTGACCCAGTTATGACCAATGAGACAGAAGAAGTCTGCTTCTGGGGAATATTTTCACCCCCTTATGTAAGGCAGGGACATTCAAGAGAGGCCTCTTTCTTCTTGGGACGCTATCGGGACAGAGTAAGATGCTCGGAGCTGCCACAGCCATGTTGCAACCATGAGGCAAGACACGTGAGGATGAAGCACTCTGAGTCTCACACTGAGGGTTCACAGTGAGGAGGGAACAGTTCCTGCTTTTCTGGGCTCGCACTCCAGTGCAAGAGACAGAGAGAGAGACGGGCAATTACAATCCTGTGTGAACTCGTACTGTCGGGGGATGTGCTGGGAGGTAAAACTGGGTGGTGACGTAGAGGCTCAATGAGGAACAGAAGGGAGCTAGAGAAGAGAATTCTGGGTAGAGGGCACAGCCTGAACAGAAGAGCACGGAGCTACGATGCATTCAGAATGGAAGGGCTGAGAAACAAGGTGGAGGTAAGCAGGCTGGACGAGAAAGACAGTGGGACCCCCGCCCCGGCTCACTCTCCCCCGACAGCCCTGGGCTCCCGAGGTTGTACCGCCAGCTCTGTCTCCTTTCTGTCAGGTTCCTCAGTTAAGCTGGTGCCCGCCCAGCCCCATCCTGGGGGCACACTCAGCGGCGAGTTTGGGCCTTGTTTCTCTCCATGATGTTGAGAACCTTCTGGCCTTTGATATCTGCTCTGGACTCCTGTTTCCTGCTCTCTGCGTCTGGGGCTGGACAGAGGATGACAAGCCCCTCCCTGGCCGCCCCTCCTCGCCCCTCCCCCTTGATAAGTTCAGTATCAAAGGCCCGCAGAGGAAAGCGGCAGAACTCAGGCCCACGCTGCCACCGACAGGTTCATCGTGCACAAAAGCCGCTGACGGTCTGGCCCTGGGCCGTCACCTCGGAAAGCCAGAAAGCCGGACTCGCCCTGAGCCATTGGCAGGCACGGCTCCTGGGAGAAAACTTCCCCGGGACGTACTAATGACAGCTGGGGGGGAAAATCCCGAAAGATAACAGAAGAGCAACAGAAATGAAAATGGCCAGGGACACGGACCCACCGTAGATTTTCCTGGGCAAGGTGGGCTGGGGAGCTGCGGGGACGCGCTTTCCGAGAGACCGAGGCCAAAGGAACAAAGGACCTGCCACAGCTTGGCAGGAGCCCCTTCCCCTGTGACATTAACTGCTTCCTGTTCCCTTCCAACGGGGCAGGAAGATGGAAGTGAAGGAAATGGAAAATGCAAACTACACACCAATTTAGCATTTTGCTGCTTGGAGCTCAATTTTTGCTAACTTTGGAAATGCCAGAAGAGAGAGGTGTTTTGTCAAGACATTAAAAAAATGATTTTTTAAGGGAAACAAGACAGGCTATTCATGACCAGCAGGGAAGCACACCTCTCGGGGTGCTCGGCGCTCCCACTGCGCCCGGTAATCTGAGTTAACGAGATGATGAGGCTGCCGTGAGCATCCTCTCTCAGCCCCAACGCTGTGCCACGAGGGCCAGGGCGTTAACTCAGGCACAGCCAGGCCTCTGAAGCTTTATTTTGTTTTCCCCTCTCCCCCCTCCCACCCCCCGCCAATTAACACCAGGGGGAACTCACATCCAGGCGCAGCCTCCAGCTGGCCCTGTCAGTAGAGTCATCTTGTCCCTAAGGGCGAGAGGGCGCTTCAGGGCCAGAAGGTGCCAGGCGAGTCTCCAAGCGGAGCGCCTGGCATCAGGGCTGGGATGCAGGGGCGGCGTGCCTGGGCCGCTGGCGTGAGCGGCTGATCACGGGACGACGACCCTCTGAGCACCTTTGTGACCGTGGCTCTGGCACTGGCATGCCCTCCCTCCAGAGGCCTGCGTGGCTGCCTTCCTCGTGCTGTTCAGGTCTGGGCCCAGGTGCTACCTCCCTCCGGAGGCCTTCCCTGGCCCTCCCACATCTAAACACAGAGCCGCCTCCAAGTGGACCACCCTCCATCTCCTTACCCGGCTTTGTTTTGGTTATTTTTCTCTGTGGCACTTGCCACTACTCAAAACACATTATTTATCTCTTGTTTTCTTTACTTTGTTTTTCTGCCTCTTGCATTAGACTGTCACCTATAAGAGGGCAGGGGGTGGTGGTATCCACTTTTGTATCCGCGGGGGGATACCGGACACAGAGCAGGAGCTTAATAAACATCCCTGAGTGTGTGAGAGTGTGTGTGTGTATGTGTGAGTGTGTGTGAGTGTGTGTGTGTGTGTGTGTGTGAGCATGTGATCTCCTAACACGGAGCCTGGCGTGCAGCACACACAGGTGCAATCAGTATCGTTCATTCATTTATTCACTATCTAGGCATTTGTTCATTTCACACTCATGACAGGTCTTTAAAGAAAGTATGGACACCAAGGGGGAAAGGGGTGGTGGTGGAAGGAATTGGGAGATTGGGATTGACACATATATACTATCGATGCTATGTATAAAATAGATAACTAATGAGAACAGACTGTATAGCACAGGGAACTCTAGTCAATACTCTGTGGTGACCTAAATGGGAAGGAAATCCAAAAAAGAGGGAGTATACGTATATGTATAGCTGATTCACTTTGCCGTACAGTAGAAACTAACACAACGCTGTAAAGCAACTATACTCCAATAACATTTTTTAAAAAACATTCTTATTTCTGTAAAAAAAAAAAAAAAAGAGAAAGTAGCATAAACCCCCTTTTGCAGTTGAGAAAACTGAAGCTTAGAGAGGTTATGTGAATTGTCAGTGCCACACAGCCGCGGAGTCAGGTTTGAGGCCCAGGGCTTCCTGACGCCAGCATCCCCACCCACCCTTCTGAGCAGCACCTCCCCACCCAACCGCTCACGCTGGCGTAACTGGACCCTGTCGATTCCGGGAGCTGCCGAGTCTGGGAGGCCCAGGAGTCCCACATGGGGCTGTTACCTGGGCGCATGCTGTGTTGCCCGGCAGGGTTTCCATTGCGGAGACGGGTCTCAGGGATGGGTGGGATGGCTGGCAGTTGGCCTCTCGCTGTGATAATGACTGCCCTTCATTCAGCCCGTTTGCTGACGGCCTGCAGTGGGGGGTTGTGTTGCACGGCCCTGGTGTCCGTTGGTGAGGGAACGCTGGACAGGACCTGCTATAGAGCATATGTAGGTCAGATTTTATCCTTGTAGCCACACACCTGCCCATGTCTCACACATACACACACACTCACACACACACACATGCCAGGTCATTAAGGCAGGGGAACCTTGCTGCATCCACTGAGGTCATTAGCTCGTGGCTCTTGGTCATTAGCTTGTGGCAGCTGGACCAACAGCCACGGACCTGAAGAAAGACTCCAGGGCTGACGACACTGGCACCTTCTAGCCCCAAGGAAGCTGGGCTGAGGTCCTGGTCACAATCTCCTTGATCTGGGGCACGAATGACTTTCCAGTGGACAGCGACGGGTCCTGAAGCCGTGAGGACCCACCCTTGTGTTCCGCGTCCGGTGGGATGATTCCGTGCTGGTTAAGATGGTGCTGACGGAGCGGTCGCTGAGCAGGGACTGAACGTGCCAGCGCCTGGGGTCCAGATCAGGGAGTGGGGAGCCCAGAGGGCTGGAGCCGCTGGAGCCCGCGGTTGCTCCGGGTTTCACAGTTCGAGGAACTGCCAGCCTCTTTCCCAAAGTGGCGGCCCCATTTCACATTCCCAGGCAGTTCTCCTTGGTAATGATCTTTTTCCTCTTCTGCTTATTTGTATCTTATAAATTGTTGGCAGCACTCATCTGCCTCTTACAGGTTGTTTTTTTCCCTGAAGATAATGTTACCCAGCAATAGAAGGTGGCATGGAAGACGGGTCATATCTGGCCATACCGCCTGGGATGCTCTTGGACTCCAGAAGTGGCCACATACTCTGAGGCGATTGGGACATCTCGGGGGGAGGGACGTTGTAAAGGACACAGGTTCTATGGAGAAACAGGGGGTTTCTTGAAGGGCTCACAGGTGTTTGTGTAGATTACAAGACCTCAACTCCAGCAGAGGTTTTATATTCCAGCTTGCATCACTGCTGTGGAAGTGAGGTGCACCCCACTTAAAAGTGAGAAGGGACTCCCGTCCCCCTTTCCTTTCTACACCTGGAGTGCTACCTCCTGACCCAGGGAGCCTGGAACGGAGTCTGCTCTGGGCCACATGGGAAGTTGCCACTAACCACATCAACATCTTTAAAATTAATAACATGAATTCCATAGCGAAGGGGCCTGGGCCGGAGATGGAGGGCTGCTGGCTGCTCGTGGGTCCCATGCTGCAGGTGGGGGACAGGAAACCTGAGGAAAGGTGGGACCTCCAGATGGGCGCTGTCCTGTCGGGACGTAAGACCTTAAGAACTTGGCCGTTACTGGGATCATATCCATCCAGGCTGACTGGGGACGGGTTCCCCAAGGTGTAGAGCTCTCATTTCAACGCACACTGTCATATATTTATGACTTAAATAAAAAATAGGCTCTTTCTACTCCCCTCAAATGCACCTCTCCCCTGTGTGCTTGGTTTAAAAGGATCCAGTCTTTTTATTCGAGGGCTATCCTATGATTCAGGTTTTGTAGAAGTCCTAATTCTTAAATTCTGCAGCTTCAAAGACTTCAGAAGGTCATCCAGCTCAGACTGGCCTCTCCCTCTATCCAAACAGACACTTAGACTGATCTGAAGATCAGGAGGGATCCTCTGGGCAAGTTTCTAAAGTGCTTTCTCTAAGCTTCCTTATCAGCAAATTGGGCAAAATAATAAGGTCCATCTCAGAAGGTTGTTGGGAGGACTAAATAAGATATGTATGTAATGTTCTTAGCGCCATGCCAAGCACATTGCGAATATTCAATATATGACTGGCTTATTACTGTCATCCGCATCACCAATGCACAGTAGTTTCTTTGTGTCCACCTCTCACCTTGTGAATCAATCAAGTCTGTAGTTGGCTCATAAAGGAAAGCTCCCTTCCCAGTTCCATTACAACACAGGGGGCAGAGCTCTTAAGTTCATTCCAGACCAGTAGGAACAAGCTCTTACCTTCTCAAGGGCTGAGGTCAGAACACTGGGACAGCCCAGGTGGCACAGTTGGCATCTATGACGCCACGCCCTCTAGTGGAAGGATGAGGCTCCTGAACTCAGGTGTGCAAGGAGGCAGGTGAACGGGAACGTGGCAAAACCAGGTGAATTTTCATGCCATCTGAATTCAGTCCTCCTGAAACACAGACAGTAAAAAAAGGTAATCAAGATTACAAGGCAACGCAAACAGAAATGTACCTTGAGGAATTTACATTTGTAGTGTCCTTTTCGTGCTTTGTTTTCTAAATCTATGCTCAAAACCAAAGAGCAAGATAAGGGAAGGGGTTGCTCATACGGAGGGGGCTTCCTTTTGAGCTGAAAAAGAAATGTTCTAAAATTAACTATGCTGATGGTTGCTTAACTCTGTGAAGATACTAAAAACCACTGAATTTTATACTTTAAGTGGGTGAATTGTATGGGATGTAAATTATATCCCAAAAAAGCTATTTTTAGAAGTTGACTTTTCAAAATGTTTTATTGTTTTTAGATATCCCAATACTTATTTATTATGAAAATAGAAAACACCCATAAAAATAGATTTTTCTCGAAGTATTTATTTGCATTCTTTGAGTTCCAGATGCATTTGCAGTTTGCCCCACCAGAGAAGTTTCCCTGAGGTCAGCAGTACATCCCAGCGTGTGCCAGGTGCCGTGGAGATGGGAGACGTGCTAACCTGGACGGTGAATTGAAGTCTCTTGTCCAGTTGTGGAGCCCAGACTGATCCTTAGAAGCAATGGGACGAAAAGAGACAAGATGGCTCAGAATAAGGGGCTACATTATTTGTTGAGTGAGTTAAAAGAAGGATATTACTGACGGTTCAAATAATCCAGGAAGGCTTCATGAAGGAGGGACCTGAGCTAGAACTTAATAGGTTTAATAGAAAGAACAAGTGAAATATGATACAAATAAGTAAACTAAAAGTAACACAGAGTTAGGATAACAGCCTCAGCTCTCCCTCCTCGGGCCCTACCATGGGCTGGCACTCTGCGTCCTGCGCATCGCGGACGTTCCCCAGAAGACAAGCGTATCGTTCAGGGAGGAGAGGGTCCCGCTTCCCCCTCTCCAGTCTCTGGCTGGCACTCCCACTGGCGGACCCCAGCCGGAAGCCAGAGAGCAGGGGCCACTGACACAGACCATGTGGCCAGTCCCCAGGGAGAGAGGATGGAGGAAAGGACGGAAGGGTGATCGGGAGGGCTGCGTGGAGGCGTCCAGCACCTCTAGCTGGGGCTGCAGGGGGTTAGAGTGTGACCCATCTGTGTCCCAGAGGAGAGGGGGTTTTCTCAGGCAGACTGACGGAGGACAGAGATGGGGGCCCTGAGCTGCCCCCGGCTTTCAATAGCAGAGGGGCGAGAGTGTCACTTGATTGTTAGAGTGTGCGGGGCTCTTGTTAAGGTCTCTTTATTCGTTTACTTTAGAGCCTCGCTACCCCGCAGGTGAGGTGGTCCTCAGCCATCATCTGGGAGCTGGTTAGAAATGCAGAATCTCAGCCCCACCTGCACACGCTGCCCCAGAACCTGCATCTCGACCAGATGTGCCTGGCGATTCAGGCTGCTCTTGGAGAAGCTCTGCTTTCGATCACCCCAGGGATGCGGGTGGGTGGGGGTGGTTAGGAACAAGCCAGGTTAGAGTTCAAAGGTGGACGTGTCCACCCTGCTGCAGGTACTGGGCCTCAGGCATAGGAAGTCACGGCTGCTGGCCTGTCCGTCCAGCGGGGTGGACACCGCTCTCCACCGCCTCGCTCTTCCCTGCAGACGCCAGGAGCAGCCCCACAATCCTCTCTACACGTATACCTGGATCCACTTCTTGGCCATCAGAGCGGGCAAGTGAGATGAAATTTAGTTGCCGAATGTATAGATGTAATATCACCCATGTATAACTTTTGGCAGAAATATAAAATCCACTGATTCTCAGAAAACAAACACCCTGCCTGCTTTGTACATTTGTTATCCCTGTAGACTCACACAGTCCGTGGCCAGCAAGCAAGAAGCTCAGAGTCCGGTCAGGAGGCGGAGAGATGACATTAACATTGCATGTCCGAAGTACCAGCCCTGAGAGAAGTGCCGTGGGCTGTGGTCTCCGAGGCCAGCTCTGTCCCCACGCGAGGGAGGAGGAGGGAGGAAATGCCCTTGACCCAGGCCTGGGAGGATGGGCCTGTGTGGCCAGAGGACACAGACAGGGAGACAGAAAGTCATTCCCACCGAGAAGGAAGCCACCTGCTACCGAGCAGAGTTGAGTCCAAGGCCCGACAGCTGTGCTCACCTGTCGAAAGGTGTGGGTCTGAGCTGGAGGAGCAGCAGGTGTGTCTTTCTTTGGCTCCCAAGCATACCTGAACTGATACTGATATTTCTTAAACTTCTAAAAGCGAAGTTAAGCACAGAAACGACAATATGGATAACGATGCGTATTTGACAACCATCTTGGAAGTCTGTCGATGCGGAGATTTAAGATGCGCCCCTCCCCTTGTCCAAAAGCGCGCTGCCCGAGATTGAGGCGTCGGTCACCTGTGTGTCTTGAGCAGATGTTGAGAAAGGCAAAGGTCCAGTTCTGAGGTCTTGCAAACTGCACAAGACGGCAAGAGGCGGTTGCTGCAGCTCATGGCGGCCTCACACCATGTGGATGGAGACGGCGCTACCTGTGGGAGAGCTGGGCTGTCCACACACTGTGGGCCTCGCAGTGACCCTTGAGAAATGGAACAAAGGGACCTTAAGTTGCATCTGATTGGATTCCACCCGGTGCCTAATGCAGTGTAGACACGAACTGATGGTGGGTGTGGGGCAGCGTGACTTGCTGGGGCGGTGACATCGTGTCACATCGAGATAACCTCTGGCGTCAAAGGAGACATATGCTGGCTCTGCTGTGCACCAGTGAGTAACCTGGGGGACGCAAAAGTGCTCAGAGCTCCGAGCCCCTCCCTGCAGTGCAGAAACAGCAGTGGTTAGCGCAGCCCCAGTGCTGAGGGAACACTCCGTGCAAGTGGTGATGGGAGAGGGCTGTTATCCTCATGTTATCTTCAAGATACTGCCAGTGTTACTGCACAGGGAATTTGCTAAAATTGTATTATATAACGTGTTTTATGTTAAAAAAAACATGGGGTGGGGTGGCCGCTTTTGGAAGTATTTCACCCATGACTACTGTGTAGGATCCATGAAACGACAAGACCCATGTGCTCTTAAGTGTACACACTCCAACTCTGCGTGTGCCATGTCATCGACACGGAAAACACTCCACACTTACACGTTCTCCAAGCTGTCAACACGTGTGGGGCGTGTGGGCTGTTCCCGGGCTGTTGCCAATATCACAGTAGAGGGAGGGGTGGCTTCGATGATTCAAACCATGACACTGACAGCGGGGCTGGGAGAACCCAGTGATGGGGGGACGGCATCACGGGCGCAGCCTCTTCTGGACTTTCAGTCTCCCGGCGGCCAGTCCGTTCCATGACCGGCTCCACCAAGCCTCTCACTCTCCGTCCCTGCTCTTGAATTAGTTGTCTGTTTTCTCCGCAGGTGTCCCTTGGACACCACACAGCCTCTTTTTTTTTTTTTGACACGATTTCAGACAAATGGAAGAGGAGCACAAAAATTCTCAAGATGCCCTTCTCTGAGATTCCCCAAATATGAATATTTACCTTCTTTGCTGTATCCCCTCCCCAACACACAGAGGAAGCTGCATATAAGATCTGCCTCTCCACTAAATACTACCATGTACATTTCCTAAAAATGAGGGATTCTCTTCTGTAACCACAGTACAATAATCAAAATCAGGAAACTAAAATTGATACAACTCTGAGCTAATCTACAGCTCTTATTCAGATTCTCCGATCGTCCTAAGAAAGCTCTTGATTGGCTGAAAGTGGATGGACCGACAGGCTGAAGAAGATGTGTCTCATCTTCAGCTGGCTCCTGCCCTACTCAGCCTCTCTGTTCCACTCCTGCATCATTTTTCATTTTTGGTCATTTCTAATGATGTCCTACTTCAGAATCAGTAGTCATACTGATGACAGGAACGGTTCTGTATGGGCTTCTCTTTCTGTAATGAATCTCCGTTTCAAGCAAGTCTCCAAAGACTAGCCAGTAGGCCACGTGTTTCAGAGCTATGAATGATCACTGAGGTCTGCTTTGATTTTGAGATAACTTATGAAACTAGTTGTGTGTGTGTGTTTTGTAGGAAGCATGTGTGCCCATGTATGTGAGCACAGAATAATACTGAGGCAACTGAGTTAGGCTATCCGAGTGGTGGTCTTGAATTTATACAGCCCTCCTGGTTGACTCTGGGCAAGTAAATTCAGTCCCCAGGAGCTTTACCCATCGCCTTTTGACTTTCAGGCAAGACCATTGTTATTTAAAGGGATCTGTTTTGTTTCAACATTCTAAGTCCATAGATACGCTGAGAATCTATCAGTGGATTATTATTCAGCCTTAGAAAGGAACGAAGTACTGACAGATGCTACGACATGGATAAATCTTGAAGACATCAAGCTAAGTTAAATATGCCAGTTATGGAAAGACAAATACCGTAGCTTTCCACTTCTATAAAGTACTAGGGGAGTCAAATTCATAGAGACAGAAAATAGGACGGAAATGGTACAGAGGAACTTATTTGCAAAGCAGAAATGGAGTCACAGATGTAGAGAACCAAGGGGGGGAAGCGGGGGTGGGATGAGTTGGGAGATTGGAATTGACATTACATACACTACTATGTATAAAATAGATAACTAATGAGAACCTACTGTAGAGCACAGGGAACTCTACTCAGTGCCCTGTGGTGACCGAAATGGGAAGGACATCCAAAAACAGGGATATATGTATATGTATAACTGATTCACTTTGCTGTACAGCAGAAACTAACACAATAGTGTAAAGCAACTATACTCCAATAAAAAAATATGTTAAAAACAAAAAAAAGTAGAATGGTAGTTGCCAGGGACTAGGGGAGGGGTAGGGTGGGTTCGGTGTTCAGTTACAGAAGACGAAAAAGTTCTAGAGAAGTTCTAGGTGGTGACAGTCAAACAACAGTTTGAATGCACTCAGTACCACAGAACTTGCACTTAAAATGGCTAAAATGGAAATTTTATGTCAGGTATATTTTACCACGATTTTAGAAAACTAAATAATTTTTTAAAAACTTGCATTTCAGAGGAAGTCAGCATTTTAATCCCTTGCATGGAGAAGTTTTGCAGCAGTGTCTACAGCTGTCATTATTCTGGCCCCTCTAAAGCCGTCCTAAATTCACTAGCCAACCCAGTGTCGCTGTCCCCGATTCTCTTGAATGTCACCCAGAAAGTGAGCAGCAACAAGGGACACACTCGTAAACGTTCCCCCCGACAGCAGTCGTCGGCCTGACGTTAGAAGTGAATGATTTTCCATTGTACCAGTGACCCTGTTGTGGGTTCTATTAGCACCATATGTTACATGTCTATGTTTTTAGTAAAGCCTGGCCTTGTGTGTCCTCTGCCATCTGCCCTGGCATCAGCACAGCCCACGTGGTGCACGGAGGTCAAGGGCCTCCTCCACCCAGCATGGTCTTGCATCTCTTCCCAGCCAGAAAGCACGCGTGGGCAGAATGCACGGGACCAGGGGAAAGGTGGATTTTATCAGCTCCGCAAGTCACAGTGAAGTGGGCCCGTGTTTTGTAAAACATGTGTTTGGCAAATGATTCCCTGTGGGCTGCAGAAATCCAGATGGAGGAAGTGTTCTAAGTGCGACGTCAGGGTTTTACATCTGCTGATCCCAACAAGCGCATGGCGCCAAGGAGAAGCAGCAGGTTGTCTGTCGACAAAACCTGAGAGCACGGGTGTGGCTCTGGGGGCTTGTTCAAATCTGGAAGACAAAGGCGCGGTGTCTTCAGCCCCCGCTGGGCTTGGGCATGGTGAGAGCAGGAGAAGTCTTCGCATCGCCCAGAAGGGCTCTGTTTCACAGACGAGGAAACGGAGGTATGGGAAGGTGGGCAACGTGAGTTGCCCAAGGCTGCCCAAGGTTGGAACTTGAACTTGGGGCTCTGTGGACTCAGTGTGGGGTCCTCTGGCCTCACCACGCTGGACATGGCATTGGCAAGTAGCCCCTGACACTGTGGGTCTGCTTGTCTGGGTGCTGCCGTTCACTGCTGTGCTGCTATACCCTAAGTCTGGTGCTGTGCCACCCTGATTCCTGGTTCCCTGTGCGCAGATGGGAGGCTTAGCTGACACAGTGCTTGGTCCATGAGGGACTGCTAATGGTAGTCCATGGTACAGGAGAGGCCAACAGGACACGGCCTGGGTGTCCATGGCGGGTCAGAGGGAGGGCTGGGGACAGCGGGGGAGATTGCCAGCAGAGAGGGGCCTGCAGACCCCATTGCCACATTCAGGCTGGGTGTCCTGTGGGCTGAGACAGGGCTGAGAGACGGGAGGCTTGTCCGCACGAGCCCTTTTGAGGCTGCATGGCCACGTGCTCCACTTTGACGATGGTACACGGAAGCCGCGCTGGCTGTTCTCCACTCACCCCTCCAGATCCGTCCTGCATGCCGCTCTGTGCCTTGGGAGGCTGCCCTGCAGGGACTGTGTGACGGGGCTCCCACACTTCCGGTCGGGATCAGCCAATGGGACACGCCAGAAGCAGACTGGAGGGCGGGAGCAGAGAGAGGCCGGGGGCTTCTCCTCTGCACCCCTCATGCCTGGCTGTAGCCTCCCCAGCTCTTTCCCCTGCCCCTTCCAGCCCAGGTGGTAATGGCCCCCCACTCCTGTTAGCCTCTGGATACCTCCCCATCCTCGTTGGTCCCCAGAGCCCTGCCCTTGCTCTGTAAATACTGCCCTCCCGCCCTGACACTGTCTTCAGTTATCTCTGGCAGAGGCTGCTTTCCTGATGGGACCATGATGGATACAGGAGGTGATCGTCAGACCACAGGAATGCTGACATCTAGATTCAAGGTAAGGACAACGCATATTCTGTACAGTTTGGAAATCCCCTCGAGATCCCACATCAAAGGGATGAAGTGTTAGGGAAAATGACCAGAGGTCTGGGCTACTTCTGCAGTCGTGGAAAAGTCTGTAGAGACCAGAGCTTATTCAGAGGCCACAGTGACTCCCCTCCCACCCAGATGGAAGGGTGTCTGAGGTCTCTGGGGCTGGTCTGGGAGTTAAATTGGAGTTCAGTCTATTGTATTACTAACTAGCACCCTCCCTCCTTCCTTCCCTCCCTTCCTCCCCTCCCCCCTGTTCCCTCCCTCGCCAACACCCTCCGCAACCCGCTTCCTTTCTTCAGGAAGCACAGGGCCAAAGAAAACACATGTAAACCCCATTCTGGAGCTTTTAACCCAGTTCAGCAGTTATCAACAGTGGTCCTTGGACCCTGAGGTGTTTCCAGGGCCTCTTCGTAACATTTTGGAATGTTATAAAATCATGCATGGGTAAAAGATCCATGCAAAGTTCAGGACAGACCAACAGAATTGAATGTAATAAGTACAAAACGTTCATTCATTTGGTTTCAGATTCCACATTGCTACTAGTCTTTAAGGAACTACCTCTTGTCGAGTTTTGGTGTAGTATTAATGAATAATACCCATAATCATCTAAAAAGACTATTAACTTACCTCTTAGTTTCCAAATCCATATCTGTGTGTGGCCAGGCTTTTTTCATATGCACCAGATTGAATGAAGAAGCAGATAAGAGTACCCAGCTGTTTCCTAAGCCAGACATTAAACACGTTTGCAAAAATGTAAAACACTGTGAATCTTCTCACTACTTTTCTATTTTGCAAAACATGATTATTTCTTTCAAAAATACGTCATTTGTGTTAACATGCAATGGCTTTACCTTCGTTCTCATTTATATGACTTAATGGATAAGATATTTTTAAATTTTATCCATTTTAATGACAAATTCTGTAAATTTTGACAGATATAAGCCACAAAAGCAAAGCTCTTTAGGGTTTTCAACCAGTTTTAAGAGTGCAAAGAGGTCCTGAGATTTAAAGGTTTGAGAGCCTCTGTTCTAGGAACGATATTGTAAACACTAATATCAGTTGATGCCTGAGGAAGGGGCAGATGGTGCCCATCATCCAGGCTTTCAACAAATCCCCACTACTAAATTACGTGCCAGAGATTTAGGGTCTGGCCATATAGTGTCAGAGTGCCCAGGAGGTTAGGGTTTTGTTCCATCAGTGGGAAAGCTGTGCCACCCTGGGCAGGTTCATTTCCTTCTCTGAGCCTCATCTGGAAATGGGGATTCAGCGGTTCCCGCCTGACAGGAGTGTGCGTTGTGGGAACTAAGTGGTGGTGGAGACGAGGAGGGTGAGTACGGGCTCACCCAGACGGGTGCGTGTGCCGGCCCTGCGCTCAGCATTTCACAGCCAAGTTCTCCCTAAGTCCTCGTGCAGCCCCTAACCCAGTACTGTCACCCCTTCAGGCTGCTTGGGAGGGTGAGTGAGACGGTGCCTGTCCGTGCGAAGACCGTAAACCCCAAAGCTCTTCAGCGCCTTCCTATCGCTAAGGGTAAGGACTCTTGCAAAGATCCTTTTCTGAAGGTTAGGGATGCCCGCTGGGCAGCAGGGAGCCTCACACCTGGAGGACAGCACACATCTGGGAAAAGATGCCAATAATCTCCATAAAACTCTTTCCCGGCCCTTGGCCAGTGGGTTGTTTAGAAACCTCCAGGGGGCAAGGAAGACCAGCCCGCTGAGGGGCCTGCCCTTCCCGGATCCTTGAGAAACAGGTATTTCACGCTGTACTGGCACACAGGGGCGGCCAACAACCCCTGCGCCTGTCTGCCTGGCTGTTGGGTAATTTTACAAATTGGCTTTTACTGGCAAGGGAGGTGGGCGGATGTGGGTAGTGGAATATTCCGCAAGGTCACAGGATCAGATCTGGCCCGGCTATTGGAGACTTCTGGGGTTATCTGCCCTCTGAGAAGCTGTCTATTTTGGGGACCTGGGTCAGTGCTTTCAGCCAGCAAGTGTCTGTGAAGCACCCACTGGGTTCTAGGCACCGTGCTAAGTGCTGAAGACACAGCGGTGAGCAAGGCTGATAGAGTTCTCATCCCCACGGAAGGTCACGTTCACAGGTTCTGGGGATTAGGAGGGGGGCGTTATTCTGCCTACCTCATGGAGGGGCGGAGCTGTGTCTCCAGGCCGCCCTGTCAAGGCTGTGGATGCTGACCAGCTGCGCTCCTGCATGGACGCGGGGCTAATGATTCGGTCAGTGGCTGAGCTCGCTCTGGCTGCCCCACACGCAGCCACGGAGCAGGTCTCTTCTCTGACGCGGCCACGTGCCGTCTCCTGCCAGCGTCTCCTTTTGTTTCCAGAGCGGAGTCCTCAACTTGACTGCACACTCAGTGGCCTGGGGCCTTGCTGGAGGGCCGGCGGGGCCCGAGAGTCTGCATTTCTAGCCCGTTCCTGCTCCCGGGGACAGCGTGGCTGCTGGTGTGGACCACACATGGGAGGGCATGGGTGGAATTTCTGCTCAGTGCTGATCCCCATGGCCTGGAACAGAGGTCGGCACATAGTAGGTGCTTAATAAATACCCAGTGAATGAATGGATTCCCCTTGGTCCCTCCCCTGTTTCTCAGGACCAGGACCTGGCATCTTTCTCTCGCTGACAGGCCCTCTGGAGTTCTGGTGGAGGGAAGGAGCCCGAAAGGCACCAGCTGGAGTGACAAGTAACAGACCCGACAGGCAGACACCGCTCCCTTTCCTCCATGATTCTCTACCTCTATTATTTGTATACTGTTTCACTTGCTACGTGTAACCCAAAACCTCATGTTGCCACACCAATCCCACCAAATCTCCAAAAATGAGGGCCAATTGAGCTGCAGTGGCCCCCTGCCCACCCCCCCCCCACAAGGAAACGCACGCATTCACCAGCTACTGTTATGGCCCCCCAAGCTTAGCTCCCCTCCTGCCTCGCACCGAGGTCCAGCCACAACTCAACATGGGCTCTGTTTATTATTCTAGAGAAGCAATTTTCAAGGGGCTGAAATACTTGTTAAAATTAAGGTAAAGAATGTAAACCACAGCCAGGCCGGTTCACCTTGTGCTTCAAAGGCCTCTTGTTTCTCCAGGCACCGCCTCCTGCAAGCTTGCTGCAGGTCTCCATCAGCCCCGGTGAAAAGGAAGGCCGGCTGCCCAGAGGACGGGCAGAGCGGGGCCCGGGAGTGCGGCCCGTCTCCGGGCCTGCACAGCTGTCCTGGGGCAGGAGGCACCTGCTGGGCCCGGGTGGAAGATGGCCCAGGAAGGCTGAAGACAATCAGTGGAGGGGGCTTGACAAGTGATGAGGGAAGACGGGAGTCTGCAGCGTCCACGGGCATCTAAGGGGCCCGCCGTGCCCATGGAGCCGACTCTGTCTCCCAGTGGGTGGAGGTACACGTCCCTCCAGGCTGAGTCCTGGCATCGCGGAGCCTGGCTTAGGTGGAAGGGCAAGGGTGGAGGACTTTGACCACGTAAACGCCGAAAGGCAGAGCCCTTCAAGGAGAACCACCCAGGGCTGCTTCATGGCATAGACTGCCGCCTTTTGTTCCAAAAAACTGCTGCTTCCAAGCGGCTTTGTATTTTCTGCAGACATCTCCCTTAAAAAATGATAACGGGGGAAGGAGGGCTATTTAGGGAGCTTTAGCCTTGAAAGCCCCTCCTGCAGTTGGAGGAGGGCCCTGGAAGGCTGCGTGTGCGTGGGGCTCCCGTACTGAGATTTTTGAGAAGGTCTCGCCCTCCCAGTGGGTCCAAATTGGTGGTCCAACTTCCTCTGGAGATTAGATCGGCAAATGGGGAGAATGATTAATTAAAATAAAATGGATGAATCTGAGCTTTTCCCAAAGTGGGTTCAGATTCAAGTTCAGGCTACATCTCCGCGGGCTCTTGGCACCAGCACGGCGCCCTCAGCCCACGCCTGTTAGATGACTCAGTGCTTCTGGTGGAGGGGGTTTCAGGACCCAGGTTCCAACCCAGTTCCTCCGCTGTTTGGGAGCTGAGTGATGCTGTGCATGCCCATCCTTAGAACATCTTCCTGTTCACTGTTCACGACAGGGCGAGGACGCTGCAGACCCCGACATGGGGCGTGCACTGTGGCAGTAGGTGAGATGGTTAGAACTTCAGACGGGGCCCTTGCAGCCAGGCAGGTGGGGAGCAAGTCCCCTGCCCATTAACTATGGATGGGCCCTCGGCCGTGTGTTCAACATCCCTGTGCTGCAGGCCCCCCTCTGTAAAGGTGTGCATGTGAGAGCACCTGTGAGGAATGCAGTCCTTGGGAGCTGTTTCTATTCATGTCTCTGGCATCATCCGTTGGCCATGAATTAGAAATAAGATGACACATCCAGAAAGCAACGATTTAGGAATACAAAAGGCACCCTTCTGGCCTTGATCAGTGGCCGGACACGTGCTCAGTGAATCACGGGAGCTATGGTGTAAGCCCCCATCTGAATCTAAAAGTCCAAGAACCAGGAACACTGACGTCCGAAAGCAGGAGAGGGTGGATGTCCCAGCTCAGCAGAGAGAACAGATTTGCCCTTCCTCCGAGCTTCTGTTCTACCCGGACCCTCAATGGATTGGGCAACGCCCACAATGTTGGAGAGCCATCTGCTTTCAGAAGCTCACCATCTCAATGCTCATCTCATGCACAAACACCCTCCCAGACAGAAAAAGTGTTTCATCAGCTACCTGGGCATCCCTGAGCGCGGTCGAGGGGACATGTGAGATTGACCATCACATCTGCACGGCAACCCGCAGCTTCCCCGACGGCCGTGCAGAGCCCCGGTACCCTGTGAGGCCTGCGGAGCTTGCCGCTGCTGGGTGTACCATTTCCAGGTGAAGAGCGTTGATTTAGGCGTCTGCCGGTTTGGAGCTGTCGCACGTGAGGCTACAGGGGACCCCTTGGCACCTTTCTTTTGGGCGTTGATGTCTGCCTTGCTGCGGGAAAGCTGAGTGAGATTCCTGGGGCCCAACGGAGCGGGCACTGAGTGTATCACCACGTGGCCGGAGCCCTGTGGGTCGGCTTTGAGCTGTGCAGCCAGCCAGGGCCCTCGCGTGAGTCTAGGACAGACGAGAGACCCGGCTAATGCGTTCCTCTGTTGGAACACAGAGTCCATCACAGCAGAGCCCGACTCCGGGTTTAGCAAACGGAGGGTAATTAGGACAGTGGGTGGTCCCATCGTCATCAGGCAATTAGATCTGAGGAAGCACTCCCCCCACAGAGGACAGCCTGCATTTATTCAGCTGCCGGGTGAGCTCAGCGCCCTGCACGCCTATCCCTCCTGACAGCTGCGGGAAGCGTGGGGAAGCGGCATCCCCGGCTCCACGGTCGGGCCCTGGAAGTGCCCCAGGGCGCAGCAGCAGCCACCCCTCAGGATGGGGAGAGGAAGCTGCGCTTTCCTTCTTGAGGGAGACGGTGGAAACGGTTCCCAGAAGGCACAGTCTCTCCGGGAACGCTTTAATAGCCGGAGTGGGCGTGGATTCACTCCGTGACATGGGTGTCAGGAGAATTCTATTTATTTATCTGGTTTTTCTCAATCACACAAATCCAATTGCAACTGTCCCTTCCCTCTCCCCCTACCACGTATTGAGGTTTGTGAGAAATTTAACCTGTGTCGTTTTGCCTTTTTTGAGGCGGGTAGGTAGCAGGGAAAAGTCAACTCCCAAGAGACAGTTACCTGTCTTAGGCGGTCTTAAGCAATTCAGAATAGTTGAGGGAGGGGTCTGGTGTGATTTCCACCATGGCTACTTGGAGCCCAAGCACAGCAGCCCACGTGGTTGGTCTAGTGCAGGGCAGACAACTCCACCATAGTCTAAACAAGCGTAGGCCAGGAGCTGGTGGAGGTGCAGGTGGAGGTAAGGAGAGCCTGCGGCGGGCAACCGCCTCTCTGAGCACTTTGCAGATGCCCTGCCTGAGTCACCAGGGAAACGAGCACAGGGGCAGGTCTGGGACACTAACCAGGCCGTTGTAACCACTGCTCTGGAGGGATTCCGGGAGTAACCTAGAGTTACCAGATTCAGCAAATAAAAATGCAGGATGCCCAGTTAAATGGTAATTTCAGATAAACAACTGTATGAGTTTCCTAGGGTTGCCATAACAAATTATCACAAACTGGGGGGCTTAAAGCAATAGAAATGTATTCCCTCGCTGTTCTGGAGGCCAGAAGTCTGAAATCAAGGTGTGGGCAAAGCTGTGCTCCCTCTGGAGGCCCTGAGGGAGGGAGGGACCTTCCTGGTCTCTTCAGGCTTCTAGTGGCTACTGAAATCCTTGGGGCTCCTTGGCTTGTGGAAGCATCACTTCAATCCCTGCCTCTGTCTTCATGTGGCCTTCCCTTGGTGTGTCTCCGTGTCTTTACATATTGTTCTTGTTTTTTTTTAAATTTATTTATTTAATTTATTTTATTTTTGGCTGCATTGGGTCTTCATTGCTGCGTGCAGGCTTTCTCTAGTTGCGGCGAGCAGGGGCTACTCTTCGTTGCGGTGCGCGGGTTTCCCATTGCAGTGGCTTCTCTTGTTGCGAAGCACAGGCTCTAGGCGTGCAGGCTTCAGTAGTTGTGGCACAAGGGCTCAGTAGTTGTGGCTCGCAGGCACTAGAGCACAGGCTCAGTAGTTGTGGCGCACGGGCTTAGTTGCTCCACGGCATGTGGGATCCTCCCAAACCAGGGCTCGAACCCGTGTCCCCCGCACTGCCAGGCGGATTCCCAACCACTGCACCACCAGGCAAGCCCCTACATATTGTTCTTATAAGGGCACCAGACATTGGATTTAGGGCCACCCTCATCCAGTGTGACCTCATCGTAACTAATTATATCCGTAAAGACCCTATTTCCAACTTGACACGTTCTGATATTCTGGGTGGACGTGAATTTTTTGGAGGACACTTATTCAACCCATGACAATAATGAAAATAGATTTTTAGTTGCATGGGACATATTTTATACTAAAATTATTCATTTTTTTCTGACATTCAAATATTTCAAAAGACATATTTATACTAAAAATTATTAATTTTTACCTGACATTCAAATATTGCATGGGACATTATTATATTAAAAATTATTCATATTACATCTGGCCACCCAACTCCTGAGACCCATGGCATCTGTGTCCTGTCCCATCTGAAGTGCAGGCCAGTGCATTCCCGGGAAAGAACACAGCCTTTCCCACCCCGAGGCAGTGTCAACCCCCCCTGGGCCCTGGGCCCACCCTGCAGGTATAGGAGAGCTCAGACTTTGGAAACTGAGTAATGGTCTCCCCTTCCTGGATGGGGGTGGGGAAAGGAAGTGCTTCACTGAGGTTGCAAAGCAGGAAAAAAAAGGTCAATGTTACCTCTTTTCTCTCTGTCCCTTAGGGCAAGGGCTGAGCCTCTCGACTATGAGGAGTAGTGGCCTGAAGCTCGGCACAGTCGCCCGTGCAGATGAAACGCAGGGCAAGAGCTGAGAAGCAGGGCCGCCTGCTCGCTGATTCAGCAGTTTGTTAAGCACGGGGCGGGGGGGCGGTGAGGGGACACAAACATGCTCAGACATGAGCGTGATGCGTTCACGCCGTTCGGGCAGCCCCACACCAGGCTGTGCGAGCGGCCACCTGCAGCTGCGGTGTGCAGTCAGTGCGCCCAGCCCCGGGCACCGTCTCCTACCCTCACGACCACCAGTACTTCCCTGAGTGTCCCTGTTTGCACCCGAGGGGGCTCTGGGGGGTCAGGGAGTCAGTGACAGAGGGAGTGGGATTTGAACCCCCTCCCCTGTGCCTGACTCCGACTCACACACACTCGCCAGCCCAGGCACCGAGCTTGTCCCCCACGTGGTCACGCATGCGTTTATCCACAGCACAGGTGGTTAGTGTGTTTTACCAAGTGCTTGGGGGCCACTCAAGGCTCGGGGTCCCTGCAGGAGGCTTCTGGAGCTTCCGCTGTGTGTGCAGGGGGTGATGACTGCATGACGGAGAGTGAAGAGGGTGAAGGTAAAAGAGCAGTGAGCATGTGCGAGTGTGTTCGTCTGAGTGTGCACGCGTGTGTGCGTGCGAGACAGCCTCTATGGGTGAGTGTAGGAGTGTGTGCATATGTGTGGGTGAGGTTTTTTTTTCTTTTTGGTGGTTTCCTCTTTATTAATGTGTCTCCTACCATCCCCCCACAATTTCAGTCCCTTCCATCTACCCCCCCAAAAGAAGGCAGTGAAAAGAAGGGATTGTTGGAGTTCTGAGCCCCTTGGGCAGTTAGAAAGGGAACAGAAACCAAAACAATCAGTGGATGTGACAGGGACTGACAATCGAGAAATCTAAAGCAGAGCGGGAAAGGTGGAAGAGAAAGAGGGAAGGAGTGTTTGCACACGCATGCACACGTGTATGTGGTGGTGTGTACCTGGCCTAACTCTGAGATGTAGATGTCAAATGCTTCTTTTTTTTTTTACTTTATAATTTATTCATATATTCCACAAAGTGCCGAGTGCCTACCATGTGCTGGGCATGTCTCTTTTATTTGATGACAGTCCCCTAGGCTCCTACGGACAAATGACAAGATTACATTTAGACGAAATAAAAGTGAGACCCCAAATCATCAGAGGGCTCACTGAGTCACTGTATACCAAAAGGCAGCTTTGAGAAAGCATCCTCTTGGGAAGGAGCCATGACCGTAAATATTCATGCCCCCAAGATCGCACCTCACTCTTCTTCTAAGATGCAAAATCTCTCAAAAGGTTCAGGAAGGGGAGCCAGAAACACAATGGTAAGTGAGTCTGCCAGCTTTTAGAAGATCAGGTGATGGAGAAGTGCTGTTAGTTTGACTTACTGAATACACAACAAAAGTTGTATTGAAAAGGGAAACCCCAGGCTGGTGTCAGCCCAGACACCACCTCTTCCCCCTTCTTCTCAGGGACTAGACCTTCGTTGTGACCTTGGCCTCCTGGGGAGACTAATTACAGCTCAGCGCTGGGTCTTGCCGTCTTGCAGGGACCCTGCAGCCCCACTCCCAGCCCCCTGCTGCCCAGCCTGTTGCCCGGTCTAGGGCTGCCTTCCACTGGGTGGTCCCTCCAGCACTGCAATGGCCCTCACAGCCCGTGGGCCCTAAGCCAGGCCCAGCAGCGCCCCCGCTGTCATCGTCCCGCTGGATGGTGCGTTAGAGCCTCCCAGACCACTTCCTGCCGAGATGCCGGGAGGGAGCTGCACACTAAGCTCTGGACTGTCCAGCCTGTGAGGGGCTGGAGCCCAGTCAGCCAGCCTCGATCCAGAAGCCTGGGAACTCAAGCCTTGAGCATCTTAGGGAAAAAACAAGAAAGACTTTCCTAATTCTGCTGTCTTCCGAATACCACTCTGGATTCTGGCTCCAGCCCCTCTGAGATTGTAAACATCTGGGGGGACAGACAGCCTGACCCTGTGACTCCGCCGCAGGCCCCCTGTGGATACGCAGATGACGGGTGGAGAGCGGCCAGCCGTCCCAGCCCGATAAGGGTCCCTAAAAACCCCAAATCAATGGGCAGATTTAGCCTTCTCAAACCACGCCACATACCAGCATCTGTGACATATGGTACAAATAAAATGGGCTTAGTCTTACATCGGGAAGGAGGTCATTAGAGGCAGCTGAAACTGGGAAACCTCACGGCGAAGACAGAAAAGGCCAGGCTTGGAGACGACACGGCTGCACGTCCAGCTGCGCACGCTCCGTGGGTCAACGCTGGCTTTGCGTCCAGCCTTGGAAGACTCTGCTCCTTCACTGGAGGCTAAATTTGTCCCCGAGCGCCCACTGCCCTGTGGAAAACCTGGGCTAAGACTTCAAATATGACCTAAGTCTTGGTCAAAACACAGGCAGGCATTCATGTGAGTAACAGACGTGTCACTGTGTGCCTGCCGCATGCGGTACCCGTGGAGGGGAGGAGACCAGAGCTTCTCCTCTGTTTCAGGACCTGCTTTGGGTCCAGCTTCCCAGGACAGGCCTCCGAGGGTCTGTCCTCCTCTTCCCTCTACTCCCAGCGCCCCGAGTCTGCACTTCCTGTGCATCAGAGCCGGAGGCCACTCCTCAATTCCACAAGCTCAGGTCTAAATGCACCAAAGAGGAGGGTCCTCCCCCAAATGAGTGCCTCCTTGATAAATGGATGGAAAGGGCCCCAAATCTCCCACCTGAAAAGGGCCAGGATGTAAGGAGGCCACAGAACACGAGCAGTGATGCGGCCATGGGGACGGGGACCTGGCCGCCGTTTTCAGTAAATGCTTTTACTTCATTTTATTTCCCTCTTTCTCTGTCCAGGCTGAAGGGTCCCTAACGGCTCCGGGTCCTGAACATGCTCTGGGACAGACGTCCCCTACCTTTCGTCCTCACAAACTATTACATCCAGCCCCACCCCCCACCTCCACCAACTGCCAGGCCTGGGAAAGCCCGCTGAGCCATCTTTGTTTTGTTTGTGTTGATCTGTTTAATTGCATGATTGCTTTTGAGGCTTATTTAAGGAGTGGTTTAATTTGTTTCTTCCTGGTCTCCTGGCCCCGCCCCAGACGTCAGGTCCTAGAGACAAGGGACCTGAGCTGTCATTTGCACGGAAGTGTCTTGGCGCCTGGAATCTAGTGAGTGGCGGCTGACCAGAGGAGGGGGTTGCCCACGAGATTGTGGGGTGCAGCCACGGCGAGCACTCGGGCTTTAACTTTGACTGTGGCTTTTACCAATGAAACATTCCCTCCCTCTGCATTTTGTCCTAAGAGAAGCAGTAGCGAGCGGTGAAGACCTCGTTGTTTCCGTCACCGTGGAAGCTGGCATCTCATCTGGAAGGCACCAGCCCTGTCAGGCAGGCCCGGCCCATCCAGCCCCCAGATGGGTGTCAGGCTGCTGGGACCATCCCAGCTGGCTGACATTACAGCGGTTACAGTAATAAAGACCAGGGTTAGCTGACAAACTTGGTATTTTCTTATACGGCTGCTGTGAATTTTACAAAGTGTGAGGCAAGCCTCAGGTCGGCAGCACTGCAGCAAAACAAAAACACACAACAGAAAAAAACCACACTGCTGAGGTCAGCTGTTGAGGTTCTCCTCATGTACAGCTGGCTGAAAAATACAATACAATACAACACAACACAACACAATACAATACAATACAAGCAGCTGCGGAGTGGGGAGAAGTTAGGTCAAATCCAGGACTGAAAGAAATCTGTTTGGAGCTGCCATTGGGGGTGCAGGGCTGCCCCGTGGAACTGTTGCAGGGATTTAAAGAGGCAGTTCATTTCCTGCGATTTAAGGAACTTTGCTGACGCCTGTGCTGGCGCGGGGTTCGAAGGACTGGGAATGGACCTGGCCGCCCAGGCGCACAAGGCGCACGCTCCCCCTGCAGCTCGTCTAAATGCGGGGCTGCTCCACCTTGATTGACGACCCAGGCGAACGACCTATTAATCTAACAGCAGCCCCACTTCTACTCCTAACTTACTGGAGGCAGAATGGCCACTGGAAGTGGTTTTGAACTGCTTCCTGTGGTTCCCCCGACTCTGCGGGGCAGGGGCTTCTATTTTTAGAGAGTGACCATTGCCATGAAGGTCTAGTCGGCCATAGATGCGATGTGGGGACTTGCGGGTGGCCAGGGCAGACTGGGTGGGCTCTTCATTCAGATGGTATTTTAAGAGTTCCTTTCAACTGACGCATAGTGGAGAAGGCCACCACTTCCTCCTGAAGGGTAAGAGGGTGTGTCTAGGCCAACAGACGCTAGGACGCTTGGCCATAAAATGTGTCATTGTGTTTGGAGGGCTGGTGACCTCCCCATATGAGGCTGCACGGCTGGTGTCCATGAGACACCAAGATGTGTACATGCTCATTTGCATTTACCATGTACCTTCTGTGAATATGACGGTATGCTGTGGATTTTTGTTCAGAATGGCTCAGTTTCACATATTCTGTTCTCTTCCAGTCAATGGGTCCCATGTTAGTTTGGGTTTCCTGGGAAGCAAATCCTGGCACAAGGGTTCACGTACACATTGCTTCTGTGGGAGATGGTCCCCGTCAGCACCCCTTGCAGAGTGGGCAAGCGAGGCAGGGATGGGCGAGAGCCAAGGATGTCCGTGAGTCGGAGATTCCTCAGAACGCACTGCAGGGCCAGGTGGCCCATTTCTCCAGCTCTCTGAGGCCGCAGGTTCTTCTGAAGGTGAGGGACCCTCTTTGTGGCCAAGATGGGGCTCCAATTGACAGGTAAGCCTCCAAACATGGGACTAGGAAGCAGGGAACGGAGCAGGGAAAAGAATTCACAGAGAATTTTGATGGCGAGAGCTGTGGTTTCTGTTGGTTTTCCTGCCCCTTGGCTGTTTTTTCTCATGGCTCTCATTGCATCACAGATGAAACTTTGTCACAACTCAGTATTTGTACAGCACTCCTCCTGGCTATGAAGCTTGATCTGAATGCTTTAGATTCGTTTCTTTTTCTCTCTCTGTTTACTCTGCATCTTATTTTGTGCACTCATTTTATGCAAATCACACCCCCAATGAAATATCCCCACGCGGCCACAAGGACAACTAAGGTTAAAAAGGCTGATAATTCCAAGTGCTGGCGAACATATGAGCAACAAGGACTCTCACACATTGTGAAGAAAACAGGATGGCCTATCTTATAAAGTTAAATACAGACTCACCATATGACCCAGTAACACCCACTTCTAGATGTTACCCCAAGAGAACACATGTCCACACAAAGTCCTGTGCGTGGGTGAGCACAGCAGCACTATGCATAGTAGCCCCAAGCTATCTGGAGCATTCTGCCTGGGTTCAAGCCCCGCCTCTGCATGTTGAAATGCTGAGTGATCTTGGCTTAGGAACTTAGCCTCTTTGAGCCTCTCTTCCTCATCTGTCTAATGCAAATAACAGTAGCGACCACCTTATAGGGCTGTTGTGAGTATTAAATGAGTGAATATGCCTGAGAGCACCATATTGGGTTACTTGTGTCCCTCAAAAAGATATGTTCAAGCCCTAATCCCTGGAACCTGTGAATACGACCTTATTTGGAGACACGGTCTTTGCAGACCTCACCACCGAGGGCTGAGGTGAAATGCCTGCTGGGACTGCTTCCCAGAGGGGCACGGCACCACCCACGGCCTTCTCCACCGCGTGCAGCGACGAGAGACGGGCTTCACGGGCATCCCTTGGGCCAGCAGACGGCCAGGGGTGTGGCCCAGCTCACCTGTATCCTACCTGGGCCGTCTTAACGGGTCCATCACCCCCTGGGGCTGCCCCCGCAGAACTCCGCCAGCCTCCCTCCAAGCACATGTCCTGACATCGGCGGGCGGCCAGGCGCGCTCACACACACATGCTTGAGCGGAGATGCGTATCAGAGCCCCTGAGATGTGGGTTTTCTTCCAGATCAGATATGGGCCGAGGCCTCGCAGCTCCAGCAGAAGGGAGGAGAGGCACCGCATCTGAGTTGCATTAGCCAAACCAGCCCCAATTTATTTTTCCATGCCTGAGAATAATGATACATTTTTAGTCTTGTGAGATGCTGCACTTCAGGGAAAAGGCACAAAGACTCAAGTAACCCTGAATGCGGTTGTGGCCAGGCCCCTTCCGTGGATTTCTCTCCACCTTCCCGGGACTCTGAGAGACCCAGCTCTCATTCCCGGCGTCCTTCATCACACCCTGTTCCGCTCTCGCCCCCAACACCCCTCTGCAGGTTGCCTTTTATTTCAACACAACACGTCAAAGAACGAGGTTTGGTTTTGGGAGCCCAGGTTTGTTGCTTGCAAAAGACTGTCTAAATGGGGTGACGCAGGTGTGCTTTGGGGGTGGTCTGAGAGACAGAGAAGCCTGGGGACAACACCAAGCCCATGGGCTAGTACAGCCCCAAACCGGAAGCTTTCCAGCCAAGCAAGCATGGTGAGGAGAAATTGGATGGGTCTCAGCTCAGACCACAGTCATGATGAGATCCACGTTGGTTCTCGGCAAGTGTCTGATAGGAGAAAAGTCTGCCTTCCGTCCTACACCACTTTCTGTTTGTGCTTTTTCTCCCTTATTTTAATGCAGCTCCCTCTCCCCTTTAACACACCTTTAACCCTCTGTGACCTTCTGCACTCTCAGCAGCGCCGCCCTACTGAGACTTGTTCCAACAAATCAGGGTCAGTCACTTACACATTAGTATAAATAAGCCATGGACGGGCTCCTTTTCTGGGCTGGAAGTGGCATTTCAGCCCCAGTTGTCCAGCGCTTGAACCAGTAGGCAGGCTGCGGCTGGCCGTATCTGTAGCTGAAGCTGCTCCTGCCTGAGGTGGACAAAAACGTGTTTGCAGCACATACTCATCACGGGCACGTGGGCACACGTGCGTGTGCATGCGTGTGTATAGGTGCATACGCACACTCTTCCAGGATCCCAGGGTGGAATATAACTCACAGTTTCCAAAGGTCTTTATGGGTGTTCCAGCACTGAGAAGTGCTGCCAATGTTGTCCTCCGAAAAGGAAGCAAGTGAGTGTTCCCGTGCTGGAACGAGCCGGCTGTGTCTACCCTTAACGGTGGCTGGGGGGGGAGGTCAGGCCCCAGGGACGCTGATGACCCTGGGTATGGGGTGTACGGGGCTTTGCACTTATTACAGAGTCGCGTAATAAACAGGACTTCTTTTTAATGGTAGTGGGCACCAACTCAAAGATATCTGCTGAAAAACTCTGTGCTCTTCTCTCTGCTGACTCATTTGGTGGGAATTACAGCCCCAAATGCCAGCGTGTGGCTGAGCCACATGACCCTCCACTGAAAAATAAGGACAGGACAGTTTCAGTCTTGCAAACAAACAACGGAGATGCAGCCAGATCTTCTTCCTCTGTTTGTTTTTTTCATTCACATCAACAGCTCTACACCCAGCATTCAATGTGACCCCCCTGGGTCAGTGCCTCCAGATTTGAGAAGAGAGAGGAATGGGTCACAAAGTGACCGCACTGCTTTTTTTATTTTTTAACAAGTGAAAAGGAACCTTGGTATGTAACAGAGGGAGGAAATGAAAACTCTGAATGGTCTGATTTTTCGGCTGAGTCCTAGAAGTAGTAGCACGATAAACAAGCTGAAAGGAGAAACAAACCCTGGATTCCAGTTCACTCTGCCACTAACTAGCTTTGTCACCTGTACTGCTATTTTCCCTCTGGAACCCCAGGTTTCTCATCAGTGAGACGAGGAGGTTGGTCTTGGCCAGAGCGGCACTTCCCTGGAACATACAACCCCAGGCCAGCACCCACCCCAGGCATGGCTTATTGGTCAGCTCATGTTCTCCAGCAGACCTCTGAACCCTTCTCAACCCCGCTCTCTGTGAGCCATTAGCAATCGGTCAGAAATCTAACTGCTACATGTGGTTGTCATATCCACATGTACTGTGTTTGCCAACTATTTCCAGTAGTTTCCTGTCCAGGATTTTGGTAGGATTGCACTGCCTGCCTTTTTGGGTGACTAGTTCAGGCCAGTGAGTCATGAGCCAGTGAGAAATGGGTCACTTCTGGGCTGGGGTGCCTCAGTGCTGCCATGAGACCCTCCACATCCCCCATCCCTCACAGGGCAACTGGAATGATCAAGTCATTGAGCAGAGGTCCCTGCCGACCTACAATGGACCTGCCCCATGAATGAGAAATAAGCCTTTATTTAAAAAAAAAATAAAAAAGCAAACCTCAGAATTTGGGGGTTGTTTGTTACTTCAGCGTGTCTTGGCCCTTCCTTACTGATACATCATCCTCGGCCTCTTTGGCCCTGCGGTTTTACAAGTCTGGGTCTGGTGACTTGGCCGTTCTGCCTGACTCAGAGCTGTCCCTTGGGACACTGACACCAGACCAAAAAGTTTATGGCAAGGACTCCCATGATGTTAGCGCTCAGATCTGTTTATGGTCCTTCAAGGACAGTTTTCCCAGCTAGTCGAGACACACCAGAGCCAATGTCCAAACACTGACCACACCCTTCTGGTGTCAGGATGTCCTGAGAAGCAATATAACAGCTAGCAGTTCTGCGTTCACCTCTCTTTGTTTGTACGACATTTGCCAGCTTGAAAAACAAGTTCTCACACCAGTTTTCCTTTAAAAATGGTGGGCCCGGGGCTGTCCAAGGTTCTGTGTTTTACTCCTAAACCTTTCCTCTAGGCCAGGAGGAGCCATGACACTAAAGCAATGTGTGAAGACAGAGGGAAGGAACGCCACCCGTGACACTAACCGACCGGCATCTTACTCACCAAAGATGTAGCTTCCTCCAGGAATCACCCGGGCCCACGTGTGTGAGGGGCTGTGTAGGCGCAGAGATGGGGAGAAATGGACCCTTTCCTCGGGGCGCCACTGTCCAGGGGGTAGAGCGCAGTGTAGCAGGAGGTGGAGTCTGTCAGGCTTATGCCTCCCTGTTAGAAAGTGAGGATCCCGAGGTTAGTCTTCAGCAGAGAGGCTGAGTCACGTAACACTCAGGCCTCTGGAGCCTGCAGACCTGTCTTCACAACCAGTTTGCCCACTGTACCACTTAATTCACTGTAAACTTGGGCCAGTTGTTTAACTGGACAAGCTGAAAAATCACCTGTAACTAACACAACACTGTTAATCAACTATACTCCAATATAAAACGAAATTTTTTAAAAAGTCATCTGTAAACCAGGCAGCAACATCCATCAGCACCAACTTACGTATGAGTGATGGAGCCCATGCTTTGCGCCCGAGCCTGCTGCCCGACATCTGCTGGGGACTCCCTAACCGCTGGCTGCTGTCACCCCACTCCCAGCAGGAAAGGGACACCCCGACACTCGAGGGTACCCCACACGTTCTGCCCCTGCCACCCTGTGCTCAAGAAATCTAAGACTCACTCCCTGAAAGAAACATCGGGCAAACGAAGAGGCTCTTAGGAGCCCGACAAGCCTTTGAAGGTGCCGGCAGCCCCATCTCTGAAGCTTTAAGTCCCGAGAAACAGTCACTATATGAACAGAACACTTGCATTAAATGTGCGAGACATGTCTAAGAGAATAAGAATAGAGAATCCCTGCTCTTTTTTCTTTTGCCATTTACAAAATTTTTATTCAAAAATTACCATACCGTTAAGATTAATTTTCAAAATTCCATTTATAATAAGGAACTAATTCAAACATACAGAAGAGCTCAACCAGCCCTTGCTTTGCACACTGCCGTGTTAACCCAACTCACGCATAAACCCACGGGCACGTGTGCCCGTGAACGTGGAGCCCCCAAAGCCAGGACGCCTTACAGAGTGATGTGGTAAACACTCCTCTACCCCCTCACGGGTTTGACAAGCTTTTTAAACACTGGAATGGGATTCCTGGCAATTTTTGTTCCATCCTTTGCGCTTCTCTGTGTTTTTTTCCCCTTGAAGTCTGTATATGGAACATGCATTCCCTCCGCAATCATACTTTATGGTTAAAATAATAATGCAAAACAATAATGCATCTTGAACTCTGCTCTTGAAATGTTTACACTTGATAGCTTGTTTCATTTCCACCACACCCATGTGAGATACTTGGGATTAGTACTATTTGATTGTTGAGGATACAGGCTCAGAGAGGCGACGTGAGTTGCCCAGGGTCACACAGCTCCTAACGGGGTGAGCTGGAGAGTCAGTTGGTGTTTTTCCATGTAGGACAGCTCTTATCATTGAACCAGAGCCACCTCCTTGGACGGTGAAAAGTTCTCGGGAAAATCTTACTGCTGAGACGATATGCCTTTTATTTTAAAATTTTATTTATTTATTTATTTTTGGCTGCGTTGGGTCTTCGTTGCTGCGCGCGGGCTTTCTCTAGTTGCGGCGAGCGGGGGCTACTCCTCGTTGCGGTGCGCGGGCCTCTCATCGCGGTGGCTTCTCTTGTTGCGGAGCACGGGCTCTAGGCGCGCAGGCTTCAGTAGTTGTAGCACGCAGGCTCAACAGTTGTGTCTCGCGGGCTCCAGAGCGCAGGCTCAGTAGCTGTGGCGCACGGGCTTAGCTGCTCCGCGGCATGTGGGATATTCCTGGACCATTTTTTTTTTTGAAAGATGTGGCATTTTATTTACAGATGGTCACAATGGAAATGTTTCACAAATAGGGAAACTGAGGAACACGTAAACGACTGGAATCAAATCACAAGACCTGAAGGAATACTGATGGGATCGGCTCAGTCACAGTTACAGCTCTGTTTGCTGCCCATTTTTCTTTGAACCCGTGTCCCCTGCACTGGCAGGTGGATTCTTAGCCACTGCTCCATCAGGGAAGCCCAAGAGATGATACGTCTTTAAAACAATGGCACACGCCCCTGGTTGAAAGAAGCATTTCTCTAGAGTTAAGGGGTAGGAACTCACTCTCCTTCAGAGAGGACGCTGAAAACAAGCCGTCAGCCCTTTCTCCCTCTCCCTCAGCTGAAGAGTAACTATATTTTGGCTGTGTTTAAGTTAGGAGAACGTAAAGAGAGAGAAGTTACTAGTTGTGGGTAATCTATACAGTCTGTAACTACAAAATCATTTCTATTTATTTTGAAGGGTCTAACCTGGTATTCTTTTAAAACAACCCATGTGTTGACTGCAGAAAGGAAAACTAACCATGGCAACCGTGGTCGTGGAAGACAGAGAGCTGACAACAGACAGCGTGCAATCGGAGTTTGGGGCTCAGAGATCATCTAAAGCAGCACCTCCTGAACTTCGCTCTGTGAGCAATTTTCCTGGGGCTCTTGTTCAAATGCAGACGCTTATTTGAAGGTCTGGCGTGGGGCCCAGGACTCTGCATTTCCAACCTGGAGTCTCAAGGGCCTTGGATCTGGTTTCTCAGCTCGGAAGCACATTAGAATCACCTGAAGCTTTGAAGATCCTGGCATCTGAGCCCAACAGCAGACAGATTAAATCACATACCCTGGCGCTGGACCCAGGTGATCCCAGTGTGTGCAGCCAGGCTTCAGAATCACTGCTTAGAACAAACAGTTCTCAAACCTTTAATCCCAGGAACACCTGACACGCTTAAACATGATTCAGGATTTTTTTATTTTTATTTTTTGGAGTATAGTTGATTTACAATGTTGTGTTAGTTGCAGGTGTACAGCAAAGTGAATCAGTGACACATATACATATATCCACTCTTTTTTTAGATTCTCTTCCCATATAGGCCATTACAGAGTATTGAGTAGATTTCCTTGTGCTATACAGCAGGTCCTTTGATTCAGGATCTTGAAGAGCTTTTCCTATCATATTTATCTCATTAGAAAATAAAACTAAGTCATATAAAAAATTCATTTATTGATTCATTTCATTTTACGTTAAAATGAAAACGTGTTTTATGAAAAGTAAGTATCTCACCAAACAAACGAAATCAAGTGAGGAGAGTGGCACTGCTGCATGTCTGTGCCTCGAGCACCTGCGTGACTAGGACACGGCTGGGGCCTCCCCGCTACCCCTCCCTGCATCCCACCTGCCGCTCTTTATCTTGTTTCATCCCCAGCGACGCTGACCCAACGTGGAACTCACGGAAGAGGAAGCCGAGCTCCGAGGGTGCAAGGTCTCTGCCCAAAGTCACACCGTGAGCACCAGGGCCCAGGCTGACTGACTCTAAAAACCAGCACTCTCAACCGCTAGGCTAGATTCCCCCCATAGGTGGACAAGACACAAGGGACTGGGTCTCATGCTCCTTCAGACCCCCGTGAACGTTTCCTGGAAGGTGCTCAGTGGGCCCCCAGTGTCCTTCCGTCTGACGCCTGCAGCCTGGACTGTCACGTGTCCAGCCTTCTCACTGCCCAGCCTGCAGTGATTGACGCGTTTTTGTTTGATTCCGTGAGATTGCTCAAATTCATGCAGCGCTTCCTGTGGGTCAGGCACTCCTCTGGCATTCCATAAACACCAACCCCTTTAATCTCCATGGTAACCCTATGTTGTAGGTGCAGTGTTGCTCCCATTTTACAGGTGAGGAAACTGAGGCCACACAAAGCCAGGATTTGGACCTCTGCAGTCTGGCTCCAGCTAAAGGTCTGTCCTCTGCTGCGTCCAGTGACAAAGGGACCTGCTCTGGTCTAGAAGGCCACCCTGAGGCGGTGAGGGCCTCTGCCTGGAATACTGGAGCATCTTTCCCTCCAGTTCAGAGTGTCCACCTTGGCACTGGGCTCTGGAGCCATCCACTGGCCCTGCCACTGCTCAACAGGGATTACCTCTGTCAGCCTGCAGTTCCTCCTCCGTTCTGTTACCTGCTCACAACAGCCTCTCCTCTGTACCTTGCTGGCCGTCACTGTGGCTGGGGTGTACTTCTCTTCCCCCTTGGTGATGGCTTTGGTTAGTGGCATGTGGGCAGGAGTGACAGCATGTGAGTTCTGAACCAAGACCTGGAGAGCCACAGTGGATTCCTCTTCACCCTCTAGCATTCCTGCCACCATAACGGGAAAAGCATGCCCGTGTAGCTGCTGGTCTTAGAATAGGCAACACGTGGAGCAGATCTAAACCTGGCCCACAGCAGAGCCACCCGGCTTACAGATCTGAGAGAAAGGAACACATATTTGCTACTGGAAGCCTCTGCGATCTCAGGGTGATTTGTTACACAGCATTAAGTGCCGAGTGTGTCAGTTGATGACAAGGGTGGAGACGACGTGTGAGCAGCTCTTAGTGCGGTGTCTGGCTCCAGGCAGCCCCCGTGAACGTGAACCATCATAACAGCTACTTCAGATGCAGTTTCCACACAGCCCCTCCTCTTTCTCCCTTCCTTAGTCTGCCGGGGCTCTGCAGCCTGCCCACCCTCCCCACCCAAAGGAACGAGGTGCTCACATACCACTGAGCAACAGGCTTGGGAGCCTGGCCAGGTCTGTGGAAAACGGGAAAAAGCCCTGGCCTCAGTGAATGGGGTTTTTCAACTTTATCTCGAATTCTCTTGGTGTGGCTGGTGGGTTTGTGCCTGACGGTGTTTTCTGAAAGGGTCTTTGTGGTATGAGCGTGGATGAAAAATGAGAACCAGGAAGGAAACAGGCTTGACTTTGTTAAGAAGTGTTCCGGGTTTCAAAGGAAACTTAAAGGTAAGTCCAGGGCATGGGCCTGGCTACGGATTGACAGCAGGCCCAGGACTCAGTGCCAGGCATGGAGGGAACCTGCCGTCCCGAAGGTGTCCTGGACGCCGTCCTGAGCCTGCTGGTGCCCCACCTGCTTTCTCTCGTTGACGTCTCACACAAACACACAACTTCAGCTATTTACTGGACCGGGAGAGCAGCCCATGATCCGATCCTTTTCTGATCATCTACAGAAGGTAGTAGAAAGGATCTGCTGTCAGGAGCTCGTTTCTCTCTGAGCTGTGTGACCCTGGGCACGTTACTTTAGCTCTCTGAGCCTCGGTTTCCACATCTGTGATACGTGGACACTGTAATGCAGACCTCATAAGGTTGTGGTGAGGACACAGCAAGAGCGAGCGTGTCCGAGCTTCCAGCCCCTTAACTGTGGCACGACGCTGGCTATTAGGACTGCGGTCCTCACCTTTCTGTTTCAACGGATGCCAAGCTCTCCCACTTGTCTCTTAGCTCTGACTCACAGTGGCCACTGCTAAACTGAAATGCCCTCTGTTTATTGACATTTCTCATCTGCAATTAACATGTAATGAGTGCCCTGGATGGACGAACGAAGAAGAACCTTTTCCTTCCAAGGAAAGTGGGAACTTACTCTGTGGTACTGGGCAGCATAGTTAAGACAAATGGAATGAATGAGGCAAAGGAAACTCAAGCTGGATATCAAGAAGTTCTGCGCATAACAGCTATTAGAGGAAATGGTGACAGGGCCGTGTGGTGAGCCAGGCGGAACCAGGCTGGGAAAATACCGGCAATCTGTAATTTCACAGCAGGACAGTGGGAGACGTCGTGTTCGTGCCCAGGCAGAGAGGGGAGCAGGGAAGCAGGACGCAGCCAGCAGGGTGGCAGTGACTTGTTACACTCAAGCAGGTGTCGTGACTAAGCTGGGCTGTCATTCGGGTCATTGCTGAATCTCAGAATAGTGCAATTATAGGCGAGAATTTGGAATCAGGCACTGTGAAGGGACGCATTCATTTAAAGGAGGGGCTTAATAATAATCTATAATAACTAAATAATAAACAATAATCTATCATAGGCAAATAGCGAGCAATAAGCTATAAATAATACGTAATAATCTATGACAATGGAAGGTACCCCACCTTCTTCACTTTTCACAGCCACTAAGAATTCATTTTCCGGAACATTCCCCTCCCCACCCCCAGTTCTCTTTTCCCAGACCAAATCAGACACAAAACTCTCGCGGTGCTGAAATCACGTCTCCATCCAAGGCTCGCACGTGGACCGGCTTCCTTCTTTGACTTGTTTTTATTCCTCATTGATCATTACTTGAATGTTCTGGAGGTTTTGCATTCTGGAATCTTCTTTGGCCTTCTCGTTTTTTGTAGTTTTCCCAATGAGATAAGACATTTGGGGTCTGTTTTGGGAGTAGTGAGGGGTGAGTGTCAGTAAAAAAGAAAAACCCAAAAAACGGGAAAAACTGTCTTCCCTTCGACATCCACAGACTCTCAGTCCATAAATGGCTTCTTTATTCCATTCCTGTTTTGGAGATCGTCACAGAAGATCCCTGACACTGCCTTCTGCTGATCTGCAGTGTTTCTCTGTGTCTCAGGAGTCACTGTTTTAGGGCAAGAACACGGGGAGATGGGGGTGACCCAGCTGACACGGCAGCTTAAATGCGGCCCCAGCGTGTCCCCATCCCGGGGAGACAATGCTGGATGGAAAGTCGGGTGGATGCACTCATTGCAGCAAAGTGGGGATTGTGCTCCCTGAGCAAGTGCTCTGCAGACAAAGGGAAACTGAGTCGAGGAATGTTAATTGCTTCTGGTACCGTCCCGTTTAGCCATGGATTAACCCTTATCAGCAAGTGGCTTCTTAAGTCTAATTTTGTCCCAGAAGGGAGGCTTGGCCTGTGCCGAGCTGAAGTCGGCCCTCATTTCCCAGGATTACCTGGCCAGTGGGGTCCCACACTAATCCCCACCTCATTTTAGTTAATTTCAACCTCCTGCACAAACCCTTTCCCCGACGCTTCCAATAAGAGACAAAAAAAAAAAAAAAAAAAAAAGCCCAGCTTTGCTTCCTCCTCCTGTCCTTGCCCAGATTTTCGGAGATAAGAATGAGCCTGGAAAGGCCACCAGCAGACTCCAGAGCCCCAGAGAAGTGGACAGACTTTCCCCTGGGGAAAGGCCGACGTCCTCTTTCTTCCAGGCTGTGCAGAGGTGCCATCTGTGCCCGTCGCTGGGCAGGGGCATGTGTTTGGACCTTGCAATCCCCTGGGTTAGCTGCTCTCTGAGCCTCGCTGGTTGGGGACGACCGGGGCCCCTTCGTGGGGCCGATTTGGGGCTTACAGCCTCTCCTGGGTCCCGCATGGGGCAGCGTGCTTGCTCGCGATTACTCCTCATGGTGGAGAGTTGGTCCAGGACTTTTTCAGGGGTCCCACTAGAGACTGCATCTTTTTTCTCTCCTTTCTTTCCCCAACTAGCATGGGGAGCAGATTCTACAGGAATAACCAGGACAGGCCTGTGAGTCTGTGCCCTCCTTGCTAGGGATCAGCTCAGGGCAGGGGGGCGATCACACTGAGTCTACCCTCAGTGGGAATTAACGGGGAGGGGGCAGCGCTGCAGCTGTGTGAGCTCACAGAGGACTCGGGGCCTGAAGCAGCCAGGTGCCTGGGGAACAGATTACGCCCCCCAGATCGACTCCTAGTGGCTGAGCTGGGGACTTCAGCCAGAACTGGGGGACCCGCAGGGAGAGCAGAGGCACCCCCATGGGGGAGAGGCTGCACTTTCCTCCCTCTGGGTTTTTATTAATACGTCGCTCTCTATTTGAATTTCCTCCTGTATGCAAGAGAACAAGACAAAAATTCAAAACACCTGGTAGTTCAAAACTTACTCATTAAAAAAAAATCCTGCTAATAAAGATGATAGCAGAAAAGATGAAGTCCAGATGAACCACAGCTGCCGGTTCAAGTGACAAATTCGCATCCCTTTCTTCTCTGTGAGTGGGGAAAGGGGAAGGTATCAGCGGTTTAAAGTCGTTTAATGCAGATTTCCATCATTGTTATCCTAAGTGGAATCATTGTTATCGTTGTAATAACATTTACCCAGCGTGCCTGCGCTGGGTGCCCTGCATATGGCGACCACATTGTCTCACAGAAGCCTGGAGCTTCCCGGCCCTGACAAGGGGGATGCTTCACGGGGCGTGGGGAGGGGGCTGGCGGGCAGGACGTGTAGCCCTCCCGATTCGGTTTGGCAGTGTTTCTCAGAATCTCGTAGACTGTTTGCAGCAGAATCCTAAACGCCTGTCACATCGAATGCAAGGGGACTCTGCATTTGTTTAAACAAATGCTGCAGATTACTCTTAAGCACATGAAAGTCTGAGTTTCCCCATCTATAAAAACAGACAGATGCTAATGCCTCCCTCACAGAATTACTGTTGGGGTGTTCAAAGAAGATGATCCGGGCAAACAACAGGACAAGGGCACTGATTACTATTAAAATTCAGCAATAATTATTATTGTGGTTGTTACTATTATTGTTATTATTGACAAGCAAACCCAGGCCCAGAGAGGGAAAGCAACTGGCCCAGGGTCACACAGTGATGAGGGGGCCAGCACCCACTGTGAACCCCACTTTGGGGCTCTCCCCAGCTCCACACTCCCTAGCTCCCTGTTATCACTTCCTTATCGTGTGGACCAACTCCAGGGCTGAGGTGAAGGGTGCTGAATGCTGAGTCCCTTCCCTCGTCTGGGTTCCCTACAGGCCCTCCCCCAGAAGGCATTTCCTCTGCTTCCAACAAGAAGAGAACATTTCAGGGTTCTCCCTGTTAGAGGCGTGATGACTCTCTAGATGTTTAAGTTCCCATCAGCTGGAACTCTGAATGGGGCTGACATGAACCATCTCAAGGCAGGAGGTTCCATCAGAATGACCTTGTGGCCATTTTCTTAGGGAAAACAGGCCAATCAAGGCTTGATTCTTCTGGTTCCCACACACTCCAGTGGGATGGGGACGCCAGTTTGGCTGCACGATTTTGTCTGCATTCAGAGTTTTTTCTCGCTCATTCCGTAACCCGATCAGGATTCCGAGCCCATGTGTGTTGGGCTGTAGCTGGAAGCCCAAGCTCAGGGCTATAATCGCGGCCTTCAGGCCTGTCTCAGTGACCCAGGCAATTTGGGGGTCAGTTGAACAGAAGCGGGCTGCAAGTTCACAAGAAGGCCAAGTTGTGTGAACAAAATGCTTACGAGATTCCCGGGTTCACGTCTCGCCTTGAGATGGCCTCTCAAGTCTCCCCGAAAGGCAGCAGCAGGCCAGGCGGTACAGCTGTTGACGGGGAAAAATGAAGAAAGGCTGGCCAGCCAGCGCGTGGGGCCGGCACGAAGCACATATGGATCATCGGTAGATTATAGGATCGAGTGGTTCAGAAACGTAACACGTCGTGTTCTCGTCCAGTAGTGGGCGGAAAGATCTGGGTAAGATGAGAAGCAGCTTGAATCCGTTCCCTGGAAGATTCCAGGAGGGGCTAGTGTTCTCTAATTCCCACTGCCGATTCTGCCCTATAGATTTTGTCAGGCACTGGGGGCTGAAGCATACCACCTTCCTCATTCATGGGTTTTCCATCCAGGATAAACTAGGAAATAATGGGAAACTTGAAAGAAATCCCTCAGCATGTGTTTCCACGCCAAAGAGGCTGTGTTGTTTCCCTGTCTGGAACCTCTGAGTAACTTAAGGTCAAGGCACCCATCAGATGAAGAGTTTGGAGGCTAACATCTGGTCTTTGGTCAACGGCACCCAAGGGCATGTCCAGGAAAGGCTAGGTAGAGTGCACTCTCTCTGGTTGCCTCTGTTTGATTCTGGGTCACGTATTGCCTCCGTGGTCATGGTCCATTTGGTCTTGGCATCTCAAGAGTGAGAGCTCTGGAGCCAGGCTGCTCCTCCCATCCCTGCTGTGTGTCCTTGGAAAGTCAGTTAACGTCTCTGAGCCTCAGAGGTTTACACTCTTCATATGTAAAGCGGGGATATTAAAAGTACCACATCACATGGCTGTGAAGATGAAACGCCAGGGGCTGGGGGGAGGGAGGGCGATGCATGTAAAGTGCTTCACCCAGTGCGGGGCACAGAGTAAGCCCTCTTTAAGGATATGTTGCTATTATCGGTGTTATCATCCTTATTCAGAGAGTACCCATCAGTAAGCATAGCTGTGACCCCAGCTTCTCTTTTGTAGAACAGAAAGAGCCAGAGGTGGGAGAAGGCAAAACCAGGAAGAGAAATCCGTGGGAAAATGTCCCGAGTCTTTCTGAGCTCCTTTGCTCCACGTGTGAGTGGGATGGAGAGGATGCGCCTATTCTAGCCGGGTTGCTGAGCTCTTGAGAGGAAAGGGGTCAACGGCAGGGCTCTACCTGCAGGAAATATGTTCTTTAGGCAAACCTCGGGGACCTTTCCCTTCCTGGGCTGGTGTCTCCTTCTGACCTCAGAGGTGAGTTTGGCCAATCCTTTGGGCTATTTGTGTCTGTGTTGTTTGAGATCCCCAGAAGCTGCCCCAGGACAAGGATTCTAATGTGAGTTGCTTATTTGGGTGGTGATCCTAGGGGACACCAGCAGGGGAGTGGGCAGGTGGAGAAGTGACCCAGAGAAGGGACAGAGTCAACTGGGGAGGGGCTGGGAGTGTCATTATCAAGCACGTTAATCTGGGAAATGATGTAGAGCACAGACCTCAGAATTATCGCACCCAAGGAGAGGGAACTGGGGTATTTACATGCCAACCCTCATCAGTCACTGACTGGGAGCTACTCCTGTGGTGGGGGAGGGTGGTTAATTCCCTGGAACTCTGTCCCGCCACACGTGTGTGTAGGCAGAACAGACTCTGGGGACCTCGGACAGCCCTCCACCAATGAGATGGGGCTGCCGAGAGCTGGAAGAGGTTAGGCAGTGCCCCGATGGTGTCTGCTACAGATCACTCAAGAAAATCGTCTGCCTTCGTCTAGCCTACCTTGACTTCTTCCTCTGGTTTTCTTTCTTTCGTATTTATTTCCCAGTGTTGAAATGCTGCTGCCCTGCAACTGTATTTTCAACTTATTTTACTGGGTATATCTTGCGCCCTGTGTAGCTGATAAGTTCTCTTGAGGGCGGGAACACGGTTTCCAAATGCTCAGATAACAGGACACAAATTCCAAACACAGGTGTGTTCATGGGTTTCCTCTGTCCCTTGGGGCCAGTGCAGAATATTCTAAAATCGCCAACGCTGCCTTTCTCTTCCCAAAGGAAAGTCTTCAGCGAATAAGCAGCTAGGTCTATAGCATAATAATGGAATGCGGGGCTGGGGGGAGAGGAAAGTGGCTCAGGGCTCAGAGTGGAGTTTGGGAAGGACTTTGAGTGTGAACAGCTCTGATGCAGCATCTGGGCACACAGGGAAAGGAAGACAAGGAGGGTCCTTCTAGGTATGCTGTTAGGGATGGTGGGTCCACGTCCCTTTGTGGTTTTAAAGAAAAGTAAGTAAAGGATTGGAGTTATTCTGAAATTACTTTTGATTGGTATACTGTGTATTTGGATTGCAATGGATTTTTGAGACTGAACTACGTAGTTTCTGGGCTTAGATAAGGACTCAACTGTATTTTCCAGAGGGCAAACATGCACATGCCATAGGTAACCAGTAAATGCCTGTTGAATGAATTAGTGGATATTTATGAACGTTTAGAGCTGGAATATGCCTTAGAGACTCTAGTCTAGGTGTGTGAAGCTCAAACGCCTCTGTAAAATTTCCAGATAAGATGCAAGATGCCCAGTGAAATTTGAATTTCAGACTAAAAAAGAGTACTTGTTAAAGTATAAATATGTCCTAAATACGACATGGGACAAACTTACACTAAATTTGCTAAATCTGGCAGCCCAGGTTTAGGAAATGTGCCGGTCGTGGAATTTAAATCAAGCGCAACAAGCCATCAGAGGATCGGGAGCGCCAGGGAGTGGGGAAGTTTCAGGATTGGTGGGCACAGGTCCTAAGTGCATTTCTTCAAAAAAAAAAAAAAATCATCCTCTGGGCAAAACAAAATGCATCTTTTAAGCTAATGTTCTTATTTTAAGTAAGGAGTCTGAAATGCAGAGGAGAGGAGAAGCAAGGAGCCTGCAGACCCCAGGCAGTCAAGGCAGAGACGAGGCTGGACCCAGGTTCCTCCCCGCAGGCCGCTGTCCCCCTGGCCCCACATCACAGGGCGGGCTGTGCGCGTGTCTAAATGTATGGCTTTCGATGCGCGCCCATCTTCAGAGGGCAGGTGATGGGCGAGTATCCAGGGTAAGAGCAATTTCGTGGATCACTAGGTGTAGCCAGTGCACATTCTCCCCGAAGACAATTAAGCAAGACTCTGAGTGGACCCCCTTGGTCTCCTGTTGCATCCAGCAGACACTATGGCTTTTCTCCCAGTGCAGCCAGCTGGTATTATTTTTCTTCATTTTTGCCATTTGAGGTGCTCTTGATAAAGGTATAACAGTTGGGATATTAGGTAACATATTCCATATCTTGGGCAAGTTATCCTGCCTTTCGAGTCTCATTTCCCTCATCTGAAAAATGGGAGAGCTGGGAGGATGTCAGGTCTCTCTGATCTCTAATGAGGGGGACCAGGCGCCCCACTTTGCCTGGGAGTGTCCTGGTTTATGCCCATTGTCCAGTGTAGTCATCAACTGTGCTCCCTTTGTACCCTCCAAAGCATCCTAGTTTGCATGAAAAATGGTACACTCCTTCCAGGCAGTGGTGTGCTGGAGTCACCCAGCATGGGCTCTCCAGACCTGAGGACTATGTGTTCCCAGTGAGGTCCCATAGGTAGCTTGAAATCAGCCATAGACAGAGTAGTTACACCACAGCCATGAGCAAGCACTGCTTCCGCCCAGAGAGCTGGCTGTTAACACTAGTCAGCACACCACGGACTCTGCTCTCATGGTCGACAACCACGTTACATACATGTCTGGACAAACTGCCAGGTGGTCAGTGAGTGAGCATTTGACTACAGAATCCATTTTATTTTTATTTTTATTTTTTGGCTGCGTTGTGTCTTCATTGCTGCGCACAGGCTTTCTCTAGTTGCGGTGAGCGGGGGCTACTCTTCGTGGCGGTGCACAGGCTTCTCATTGCGGTGGCTTCCCATGTTGTGGAGTACGGGCTCTAGGCGCACAGGCTTCAGCAGTTGTGGCACGTGGGCTCAGTAGTTGTGGCTCCCGGGCTTTAGAGTGCAGGCTCAGTAGTTGTGGCACACGGGCTTAGTTGCTCCAAGGCACGTGGGATCTTCCCGGACCAGGGCTTGAACCCGTGTCCCCTGCATTGGCAGGCGGATTCTTAACCACTGTGCCACCAGGGAAGTCCCTAGAATCCATTTTTAAAAAGATATTTTGGTCCATCCATGTTGTTGCAAATGGCAAGATTTCATTGTTTTTACGGCTGAGTAATATTCCATTGTACATATGTACCACATCTTCTTTATCCATTCCTCTGTTGATGGACACTTAGGTTGTTTCTGTATCTCAGGTATTGTGCATAATGCTGGGAGGGCAAAACGGGTGGTGGGGGTCAACAGTATGGGACGGAAGGAAACTAGACTTCTGGTGGCAAGCATGCTGAGTGTGGACAGAAGTACAAATGGAATACTGCACACATGAAACTTATATAATGTTATAGACCAATAAAAATTTTAAATAATGAAAAAAGCTACTTTGGTGACAATTGAGTTGACATGATCAGTGTTCTAGTTCTTCTGTAACTGACCCATGAAAATGTCCACTTAAGCCAATGTCTCTCCTGGTCCTCAGTGGTTATAATGCCGTGAAATCAAAGTTCCCTGGCTTTGAGGAGTTTTTCTGTTTCATCCGTCAGTTTGGTTGGATGCACCCAGTTACTGTGGGACACAGTGTCTCAGCAAAGCTGAAAGCCCCAGATGCTCTCAAGGAAAGAGCAGCCTGCAGTTGGCTATTCTGGGTCTCCCCCTGGTTGGGTGACCATTTCACCTGATGCTCTTCTGAAAAAGCATGTTTAAAATGCAGCCCTTGCCACGTGTGGAGAGGCTGCAGGTGAGGCTAGCTTCGCTCCTGGGCTTCCTTCCCCGTGTCTAGGCCGACAGACTAGGAACTTTTCCCTTGAGATGGGGAGTCTCTTCCCCACCTCACCCTTGGGAAGGGGTGCAGATATCTCCCCACCCTCCAAGAAGGCATGCCTGAAATATGCCGTGTGTGTCCTGAGCACAGCCACTCACAGAGCCACTGCCCCGACCTCTGACCTCCTTACATCATCGGCAGGGAGCCCAAGACCCAGGGGTCGTGGATGCTAAAGGCAACACAGAGGGTGAGCTCCGAGGGTTCGACTCCCAAGAAGGGTGAGATTCAAGCAGCCTAGAACATCAGAACGGTGAAGGACCTTAGGGGTGATAAAGTCAGCCCAACTCATTTTACAGATGGGGAAACCAAGGCTGAGAATGGGCGGGGCCTCCAGGGAGGTGTCTGGACCTGGTTCCCCAGGAGACCTGGCGCCGATGAGACACAGACACTTAGAGCACTGCACCTCTTGGGTCCCAGTTTGCTCATCTACAAAATGGGGAGATTAAGTGTCTACAGCTGAGGGGCTTTGAGACTGAAATGAGATAAAGCCTGCAAGGCACACACAGAATGAGATGGTTACGCAGCATGGTACTAGACTCACTCAGTTTGATAATCAGAAGTTTGCTGTTATTGTTAGCTGTTGTTGGGTTTTTTGTTTTGTTTTGTTTTGTTTGCAGTGGCTGTAATTCACCGCTTCTCAGAATCTGTGATCCCCCTTCCTCCCTTCCTGCAAGGAACCTGAACCTCCTAGTCATGTGGTTTGTTCAGGCCCCAGGTCGTTTGGAACAATCACATACTTCACCTGCTTTGACGCTGTTATGGATTCAAGAATGGGGCTGCAACATAACCCATCCAATCAGAGCAAATCTCGGGACTTGGGTTGGGTGAGGTGGGGAAGACACCCTGTCTCTTCTCCTGTAGGTGAAGAAGGAAGCATGGAATCTGGTGCAGTTGGCAACCACCTGACCACCTCGAGGGAAGTCATTCTGTCGGTGAAGCTGCCCTCGAGAAAGAAGCACAAGTCTGGTGGCACTGTCAACTGCTGGAACAAACTGAGCCTGAAGCTCGCCTGATCTCTGGATTCTCCAGTTATATGGGTCCATAAATTCAAATTAATGCTTAAACTATTTTGGATATGTGCTACTTGCACCCTAATCCGTTGAAATGCTTTTCTGCGGTGAGGCAGTGCCAGAGCCTTCCAGCTAAATGAGCTAGTGTACAGTGAGATAGTGATAGTGAAAAGCATCTCATACAGCATTTAACACATAAAGGCGCTCCGTTGAAAATTCTTAGCTCTCCCTTCCTTCCATCCCTATTGTATTCAAAGCAATTTCAACTAGACCGTCAAAAGTTAGATTTCCAGACTGCTCACAGAAAAAAGGCTCTTTAGCCTGGACTGTTTGGGGCTTTTTCAAGTAATTGCATGCCTTGGCAAATCTTAAGACGATGCCTTTATTCCTCCCTTGAGACAGAGTATGTGACACACAGACCCGCTTGGAATGCAGTGAAGCACTAGAACACTAGCTACAGGGTTGAATTTAAATCTGGGAACTGGTTATGTTCAGTTAAGATTTTAAGAGCTGCTTTTCCCCCATTCCGCTTGCTGCTTGGGACTCAGAAGCAAAGACAGGGAGTCCAGCTGAACGTCACTCCTTAGGCCAGCGGGCAGCTCTCCCCTCCAAAGTGCAACTCAGGGACCCAGGCCTCTCCCGCACTGCAGCTCTCACCTCCTGCAGCAGGGGTTCATGACCTGCACCCTTGGACCACGTGGAACCCAGGAGGTCCACAAACCAGGATGGTAAAATCATTCTACCACTATTTGCACTAACCTCTCGCTGAATCATAGATTTTGCTTCCGATATGAATGCAGGCAGCAAACGATGGCAGCATAGCAGCACCAAGGAAGCTTCTCCCCTGCAGAAATCAGATATTTTCATATCACATTTCCGTTGTTGTGGATACCTTGAAACTTTGTCTATCTTCATTCGAAATTACAGTTGACATCTTGTTATTGAATGTATTTTTGTCAAGAAATGCATGCATTACTATATCACAGATGTTTACGGTTATTGCAATGCTCTTCTGTGACCCTAATCTGCTGGTTGTTATTACTATTATTATGTAATCATTATGTCCCCACATGTCAAATGTCCCTGTCATTCTCCCCAGGGAGACTGTGAACCCCTTGATGGAAAGGGCCGTGACTGACCCATTTTTATTTCCTGTGTTGAGCACAGGGTGGAGAACCCAGTAGGAACCTAGCAAATATTGGGCCAAGTGAATAATGAGGATGTACAGTTACTTTATGACACTCTTGTCATAAGCAAGGTGAGAGGCCTTCTCAAGGGACATGCTGGGACATGCACTTAAACATGGACCACATCCCAAACCCTGCTTCCAAGAGAGGTTTGCCTGCTCGGTCACACTCGTTGAAAATCAGTCCCACAGAGGTTGGGATTGACATGTATACACTAATATGTATAAAATGGATAACTAATAAGAACCTGCTGTATAAAAAAATAAATAAAATAAAATTCAAAAATTCAAAAAAAAAAAGGAAATCAGTCCCCCCCACACACGTGCACACATGTACACGCACACACTTACACACACATGTACACACATACACACATCAGCCAGAAGCTGCCTCCTGCCTTCTCTGACTGCCCCCTGCCTCCAAGGAGAATATTTATGATTTTTAATAAATTGGGACCACGGCTCATTAGGCTCCTCACCCACGCCCCCGAGGCCCCTGCAGGGCTGTGACGGTTGACTTTTCATATCTGAGCACAGTGAGGCCGCGCATGCCACACCGATGAACTCACAGGGGACCCGGCTCTGTCCCTGCCGCCCAGGGAGCGCTCCTCTTTCAAATCAGATTAAAAGAAAACAAGAGTGTGGCCCATCCCCAGTGCGAGGAGCACGGAATTGTGTACTTCACCGAAGGAGGAATGTGGCCCATTAATTACTATTTGTCGTCAATTAATTGCTATTTGAAATATGGCCCCAGCTGTGAGGAGAAGGGGGAGTGACAGTCGTGTGCTTATGAGCTGGTGTAATTCATCCCGGGGGCGGGCAGGGAGGCCCACGGAGGTTTGGGGCATTTTTGTCGGGAGAGGAAAGATCCAGCAGCACGTTTCCTGAACTCATGAGTAACAATGATAAGTGAGGGGCTTGGGCCATCAGGGGCCCAGGCCAATGTATCCCATGCAGTTTAGAGGTGGGTCTTGGAGCCGGCACGGTTTTCTGGGGCAGTAACTGAACATTCCTGGCCACTGACGCCAAGGGCGGGCTTGATATGGGGGGAGGTGTGGGGCAGCAAACTCCTTCCCTGTGGTGGGTTAAGGGACCTCACGGTCAAGAGACATTCACGGGCCAGCTCCTCATGCAGAGGAGGAAGGAGCGGGGTGGCAGGGGGGTGGGGGGCGTGATTTCACTCCCGTGGTTCCCCACCCCGACCCCGATCACCAGCCCAGGGGCCTGAGCAGTGACTTAGGTTGGTCAGTGAACTCAGGGCCAGCTGGTCCCAAAGCTTGGCCGTGGGGCTGAGTGTCCAGCAGTGCAGTTATTTCAACTGTTAAGACAAGAGTGTCCCTCTTTGGGGGGATTTTTTTTTGGGGGGGGGATTTTTGAGTGAAGGATAACAGACGTAGGGTAAACGGCACAAATCTGAAGTTTGATAAACTTTGCAAAGCAGACGTGCCTGCGTAACCATGACCCAGCTTGAGAGCCAGACGCCCACCAGCCCTCAAGGCTGTCCTGTGTCCCCACCCAGGTGGTTCCCCCCACAGAGGAGCCCCCTGTTCTGGTCACTCTCGCAGGAGAGGTTCTGGCTGTTTCTGAGCCTTTGACCGGGCTCCGACCGTTCCTCTCACTTAGCATTAGGGCTGTGACGCCCGTCCGGCCCGCAGCGCGCAGCCCAGACTTTCTCACTGTGAAACGGCAGCACTTCTCAAAGCCTCTGGTCTCAGCACACTTTCACTTTCTTTATGTCTATGAATATATACTGAAATTTAACAAAATGGAGAAATTTAGAAACATATTTATTAGCTTATTTGGAAAAGTAATAAACACACTACGTGTTATTATAAATAACATGTTTTAATAAAAATGACTACATTTTCAAAACATGCAGTGAGTGGAGTGGCCTTGTTTCGCCTTTTTACAAATCTCTTTGTATCTCACTCAACAGAGGAGAGCTGGGCTCTCACATCTGCCCCTTCATCCTGTCTGCTGCGATGTCACATCACGCAGGAGTTCTTCTGGAATTCTCCTCCAGATGCTCTCGCGATGGGAGTATGAAAGCAAATGGATCTTGGTGATGTTATGAAAATGCTCTCTCAGATCCCCTGAAAGAGTCTCGGGGACTCCCAGGGTCCGTGCACCCCACCCTGAGACCCTCTGCTGGACACTATTCCAGTGTGCGAATATGTCACAACGTATTTTCCATCCTTGTGTTGATGGACATTTGCGCTGCTTCCAGTTTGGGGCCATTATGAATGAATCTGCTGTGGACATTTCTGCGCATGTCTTTTGGTACACCCCCCCACCCACACATACACACGCAGTTTTGTTGAGCACATACGTAGGGGCAGGATTATTGCGTCCTAGGGTGGCTCATATTAGGTTCAGCAGCTCTTCCCAAACTGTTTTCCAAACTGGTTGTTCCAGGTGGTACCCACCCCGTCGACCCCAGGGAGCATATGAGGGTGCCAGCTCATTTTTCTCCTCTTTTATTAAAAGTAATTGATCTTATCACAGAATAGTGATAGTCAATGCAGGGGAAGAAAACTTGTGAACCACGTATATATACATTTTTTTAAAATAAATTTATTTTATTTATTTATGGCTGTGTTGGGTCTTCGTTTCTGTGCGAGGGCTTCCTCTAGTTGCGGCGAGCAGGGGCCACTCTTCATCGCGGTGCGCGGGCCTCTCACTGTCGCGGCCTCTCTTGTTGCGGAGCACAGGCTCCAGACGCGCAGGCTCAGTAGTTGTGGCTCACGGGCCTAGTTGCTCCGCGGCATGTGGGACCCTCCCAGACCAGGGCTCGAACCCGTGTCCCCTGCATTGGCAGGCAGATTCTCAACCACTGCGCCACCAGGGAAGCCCAACAACGTATATTTTTAAAACCTTCCATTTGGAAATAATTTTAGGTTTTCAGAGTTGCAAGATTAGTAAAGAGAGTTTCTGAATACAGTCCACCCACTAAAGGTAACTTCGCACCCGACCCGTGGACCTTGATCAAGATGGAGAAACCAACACAGCTACAGTACTAAGACACGACCTCACTGGGATCCCTGTTTCCCATGAAGGCCCTCTTCCTGCTCCAGGATCCCATCCAGGGGACCACGTCACATCTAGTTGTCATGTCTCCTTAGGCTTCCCCGTCTGTGACAGTTTCCCAGACCTCCCTTCTTTTTTGTGACCATAATGCTCTGAAGAGTCCTGGTCAGATCTTTTGCAGAATGTCCCTTAAATTGGGTTTGTCTACTGTTTGCTCATGATTAGACTTGAGGATATGGATTTGGGGGAAGAATATCACAGAATGGATGTGTCCTTCTCATCCCACCTATCAGGAGGTGCATGCTGTCTGAATGGCTTATCATGGGTGATGATCACTTGATCACTTTGGGTGATGCCTGCCAGCTTCCTCCACTGAAAGTTCCCTGTTCTCCCCTCCCATACTCTATTTGGTTAGGAGAGAGTCACCAAGTCCAGTCCATATTTAAGCTGTACGTCTTGGAGGGCAGAGTATCAGATAATTTGTGGACATACGGCTACAACCGTAACAGCAATCAATAAATCTTTTAGAGGAGACACTTTGAGGCTCTGCAGCTATTCTGCTTCTCTTTAAAGTTCCACCTACTAACTTTAGCATCATCAGTGGATCTTGCCACAGCAGCTCTTCCTAATGGTGATTTCTTATTTCCCTCATTCCTTGTACATTTATTATTTGGAATTCTTTTGTAGGAAGGATTTGTCCCTTCTCTTCCATTTATTTATTTATTCAATCATCTATTTATATCAGGATGGGCTCATGGACATTTATTTTATTGTTTGGGTAATAACCCAATACTCTCATTATTTATTTTATTGTTCAAACTGTTCCATTTTGGCCACTGGAAGATCTTTTGGATTATTGACTTCTGTGTCCTCTTGACACTGCCCATCTTTTTTTCAAAAACACACACTTTCTTAATTTCTGGCACTACAAGATGCTCCAGACTCATCTTGTATTTTCCCAGCACAGCCTTCGAATCAGATCTTCAAGGAGCTTTGAACCAGGCTCCTTTTCAAACTTCTCTAAAGTTATACTGATCATTTACACGTGGAGAGTATTGTATAGGGTATTCCGATTTCCACAGGGTAAAAATGAAATGTTTTGCGTCATCAGTGGTTGAATGTGTGTTTTATGCTCTATCTTTATGATGTAATCAAGCAGCTGGTAACTTTCTTTCACAATTAAAATGCTTATTTATAAAGCAGGTAAGGATTGCTACATGGTGGGGGCACCCTGTTGGTTGAGGATCTGTCACACTGGAGTCAGCAAGCGGCTGGTGGGGACGTGGGAGGTGGCAGCTGAGTGCACAGACATGTCAGGCTTCTCCGTGATTGGCGTGATGTGTGTTGACCAGGTCACTACACCAGTGTTCGGCCATTACTGCATCAGAAAGCAATGCAATCACCCAGGGTGACTGCGCTGGCAGACGGGACTCTCAAATATAAACCCCTAGGAATTCTACCCATTAAACGTTCTTCATACCATCCTCGACATGGGTGACGCACTGAGTGGGTAATTACACAATTTAGTGATGATGATTTAGACCCGTGACGCTACTCTAAACACATGTAAAAACATAGCTGGTGTTGAAAATGGTGCTGAGAATTCACGGCACGGCAGGGCCATGGCTCTTTTCTGCGGGAATGGAAGGCTTCTGATTTCACTCCTGGCCAGTGGTCATTGAGCTCCTGAAGCCATAATTTTGGTTTCCTCCTGAGCCCCCAAATGTCAATGCTCTTTGACACTTTTCCCTTGAAGTGAGCAGTGTGACCTGGGCATGTGGGCCACCTCTCCATTCGGGTAGGAGGTCGCAGTCTGCACACACATCTGCTCTCCCTCCCAGAGAAAGGCGCTGACATCTGAGGGACAGAATGGCATTTCCATGTTGGTTGCTATGGTGTTTTTGGCAGGAAAGGGACTAGAAAGGGTCTCCCTCTGGGGAGGGTATCTATCTTCTGATATAATTAGCCCATGTGAATCTCACCTCCTGTGGTTCCCTGGCCCAGGAGCTGTGCATTTGTCAAAGGGCTGTGATGGGACCCCCCACCTTGCAAGGGCGACACGGGGCTGAGGAATTTGCATCACCAGGAGCCCGCCTTGGGGGCTCTTCATTCCTGATTCATGACCTAAACTGCCCACGAGCCGCCTGCTCTGAGCAGCCTTATTCAACCGGAGCTGAAGCCATTGGAAACGAGAGCTTATGGAAACTCAAATATCACCATCAAAATTTTCTTTCTTTCAAAGGCTGGATCTCAGTGAAAGCCTTTCAGTTATTTTAGTGAGTCCTATTGAAGAATAATTTGGGACAAAAGGGTCCGTCAAAGCACTTAAGGAAAATGCATATAGCAATGCAGAGTCTTCTAGGCAGAAAGGGTTCTTGTATTTTAGCTCCTCTCAAGCTAAAGTTGAAAAAAAAAAAAAGCTATTATTTATTCAGTGCTTTCCAAGTGCTGGCGTTCGGCTAAGCTCTTTATATATTTGAACCATATGAAACTGCCAGTTTTGTAAATCAAAACAGGTCGAAAGTCAATACTTTATACGGTTCAAACTAAGAGCTTGCCTCATTTCTTGCAAGTCTGTGAGACAGTTGGTAACATCCCCATTTTACGGACGAATAAAGCAGAGGCTCAGAGAGGTCAAGTAACTTGACTTCGGTCACATAATTAATAAAAATGGCAGAACCAGTATTTAAATCCATGTCTACATGACTCCAAAATTCACCCTTGAAATTACCATGATACAGTGCTCATATTGCACAGCTTAATTTTTGTGAAGTGCTCAGAACGGTTCTTGACACAAGGTAACTGCTACATAAGCAAGGCTCAATAATAACAAATTACAAAAGCATTTTGTATTCATTCCATTAATTACAGCATTAGATCCTAGTCAGCTATTTTGCATAAAATCCTCCGTCTATGCCTATGTTTGGGACTTGCCAAAAAATCTCCCAATCCCCCAGTCTTGCCGTAAACCATCCACATGGCCCCAAACACCACCGCCTCATCCATCAGAGAACACTGTCCGCCAGATTCTTGCATGTAGAATTCGCCCACAGACCCTGGTCAGATTATAAATCTCCATTTTTCTGTCTGAAAACGTGGAAGCCATTACAGGGGCTGTGTTTTCTTTTTTCATTACAGGATTCTAGAAACTTAGAAATGGAAAGTTCCAGGGAGAGCATCTGGCCTATTAGAGCATCTTCCAGGAACACAGGCTGGTGACAAAAGGCCTGGATGTTAATCCCATTTGTGCCCCAAACCAGCTGTGTGGCCTCAGGAGCACCTCCGACTTCTCTGGATCCGTCTATCTGTCTGTGACATGGGGGTTGGGCCAGATCTTTAACATTCCTCTTTAGACCCAAGGTTCTATATGATTATATGATCTCACCATGAGACAATGAATCCTTGTGAAATACCATGTTCCCATAGAGTAGGACCTCATGAGAGATAGTCATCGGCTTCTACTTGAAACTATTTTGTTGTCTACCCCCGATACCAAAACCAGACAAAGATACCACCAAAAAAGAAAATTACAGGCCAATATCTTTGATGAACATAGATGCAAAAATTCTCAACAAAATATTAGCAAACACATGAAAAAGCTCATACACTATGACCAAGTGGGAGTCATCCCAAGTTCACAAGGATGGTTCAACATACGCAAATCAATGTGATGCGCCACGTGAACAAAAGACAAAAAACACATGATCGTCTCAACAGATGCAGAAAAAGCATTTGACAAAATGCAACATCCACTCACGATAAAAACTCTTACCAAAGTGGGTATAGAGGGAACACATCTCAATATAATAAAAGCTGTTTATGACAAACTCACAGCCAACATAATACTCAATGGTGAAAAGCTGAAGGCTTTCCTGCTACAATCTGGGACAAGCCAAGGATGCCCACTCTCACCTCTTCTATTCAACAGAGTATTGGAAGTCCTTGCTACAGCAATCGGACAAGAAAAAGAAATAGAAGGTATCCAAATTGGAAGGGAAGAGGTGAACATGTCATTATATGCAGATGACATGATACTATTTATAGAAAACCCTAAAGACTCCACACAAAAACTACCAAAACTGATAAATGAATTTAGCAAGGTAGCAGGATACAAGATTAACACACACAAATTGTTGTGTATTTGCACGTGTTCTGAATGACTAACACATGCACCCGGAACAAAATTTACAAGGTACAAAAGGGTTTTCAGTGAAAAACGACTCCCCTGCCACCACTGTCTCTGGCCACCCAGCCTCCCCTGGAGGAGACGCGTGCAGCCATCACTCCCTCGAGGGTCCTTCCAGAGGGGGTCCCTGCGCGGGAAAGCAAATGCCCTCAATGTACAGGGTGCAGTCAGCCCACCTCACGTCCACCCAGCCATCTGCATCTCACCCGACCCCCGGGCAGCTCCTGCCTGTGTTGAGACAGACATCTCTGCTGTCGTCTCTGTGTCTCTCTTTGCTTTGGAAACTGAGTCCAGTTCCTCGGACCCAGACCTGACGGACCTCCGTGCATCCAGGGGAGAAGCAGCTGGGAGAAAAGGCCAAGTTCAGGTAGGGTGTGGAAACGGCAAATGCAGTTCACTCCCTTCAAGAGAGAACCCACCAGGAAGGGCGGGGAGCATCTTTTCTGCAGCATTTTTTTATTGCGTGTTCATCTAAAGCAAGTATAAGTGATTCCGTTTGGACTGGGAACCCGGAAAAGCATTAACGCTTCCAATGTCTCCCACGAATCCATGACTGGAGGCATTAATGCAACAAGCTTTGCACGTGGAGTAGATGGGAATTTCCTCACCACAGCCCACACGCCCTCTGGGGTTTGGTCCTGTCCATCTCCGCAGCCTGACCCTAAAGCAGCCCTGCCCTGGCCTCAGGGCCCTTTTTTCTGTTTCTCCACCACTAGAACCTTTCCAGCTGGGGTTTTCGGAATATGCCGATCAGTCACGCACTCACTCTTCCCGTGGCGATCCACAAAAGCGGCTCGTTTCCACCATCCAGCCACCACTCCAATGTCACCACCTCAGAGAAGACACCACGGCCCCTGGGCCTAAACTAGCTAGTGCGACCGAGGAACTGAATTTTCATTGGTTTGATTTTAATGTATGTACATTTAAATGGCCATACATGGCTAGTAGCTACCATGGCTACCACACTGGACCCATTAAGCCAAACCAGGATGACAGTGTAATGGCTCAAAGCTCAGACTCTGGAGCCAGAAGACCTGGGTTCCAACCCCAGCTGGGTCCAAGAGCAGATTCCCTGACTGCCCGGTGCCTCGGTTTCCTCATCCTTTACATGGGGGATACAGCAGTGCCAATATCATAGGGGTTTTTAAGGATCAAATCAGCTGGTGTACATAAAGCACACTGCAGAGGGCCTGGCATGCCGTGGACTTTGGGTAAATATCAGCCATTAATTTGAATTACGTTGGAGAGATGGTGGCCGTGACTCCACCGTGGAGCTGTTTATTTCTAATTGGATGCTTCAAGACCTCAGTGACCAAAATAAGAGTGGATTTAGGTGGAATGAAGGGTCAGCGAGAGAAGGTATTCTGGGGTTAACACAACGCTGACAGCTAACGACAGTGGGGGCTCCAAGGGCTCAGGGTGCCGTCTGTTTAGTGTACCACCTGCGCCTGAGCACCGTGGTCGCGGGCCTGGTTGGGGTCTCTGACAAGATGGGTATCTTAGGAGCAGGAGGCTCGGCCTACAGGGGCAAATCCACCTCCTCTGACACACCAGGAAAGACTTCCGGGGGAGGAGGGGCTCATCCAGTGCAAGATCTCATGAGTTGGTCCAGAGAGCAGGTTCACCTGGGATGTCAGGACCCAAAGGGAGCAGCGTGGTTTACCCCTGGAGAAGAGGTGTGTCCGCCACAGCCCTGCCACCTCTCCAAGCCCCTTCGCCCCAAATGGGACATCAGGTCCTCCCACCTGCCGTGGCCCCTGCCTCACCTCCTTCCTTCTGGTGGCGGGGATGATGCAGCCTAGGTCTGGAAGCAGCAGATTCCCCAGAAATGGCCTCACATTTTCCCTTTCCAGGCCAAGCAGAGGAGAAGGATGCTCTGAGTCACGGCTCTGCCTGCCCCTGACCAGGCTGGCCAGAGGCCCTCCCTTGTGTGAAGAGCCAAGAGGGCAGCCTCAGACGTTCCTGCCACATCACCGGCCCCCGTGTCTGTCCTGCGTCCGCAATTGCTAGAGGCTCCCAGCTGGTGAGGGCTCAGTCTGCATTTCCCCACTCATTCCTTGGGGCAACTCCTTGCTCCAGAGCTGCCCACGGCCCCAACCTCCACGAGCGCCATCCCTGCCTTTCTCCACGCGTAGCGCATGCGTGTCCAGCCCTGCTGCGTTTGAACTCTACGAAGCACCATCTTAGTGGCTGTGTATTGGTGACTTGCTTCCTTTGCTTGCCACCGTGTTCACGAGTTCATCTGCAGCCATTCACCGTCATTCTTATAAGACGGCACCACCGTCACCCACCGGTGTGACTGTTCTTACATATTTGTGTTGTTTCCACCTGGGGCACCTGATGGTCATGCTGCGGTGGACTGTCTTGTGCACCTGGATCCAGGTTTCTCCAGGGGATACACCCGGAATGAAATGTACACAGCTTCCACTTTCTAGATGATTCTAAACTACCTCTCCAAGAGGCATCCTGGTGTGTGTGTTTTCCATTTGCAATCAGCCTCCATGTAACGTCTACCCATTGGTTCAAACTGTGTCCTCTGAGATCCAGAAGGGCCCTGCTCCTTTCTGCCCTCCTTCCCTCAGATAGCAGACTTCCCAGTGCATAACAGATGCTCAGAAAAACACTGTGGAATGAACGAGTGCATGAGTTCAACTGGAAAGTGGTGTGTCCACCCTCCTTTTGTATTTGATGGTCAAATTCTTTTGACCAGGGCGATGCTCACCTATAAGGCATCTTTGTGCGAATTACGTAGGGGCACCCCCTCTGGGTGGGAAAATGGCAAAAAGTCACCGCTCTGCTAGAAGCAGTCCCAGCGGTTCATGGCATGGCCAGCCGGACCCAAGCTGGCTCCAGCCCCCTTGGCCTGGTGCTTTGGTGAAACACACAACAGGGCACAGCCCGCGGGGAAGGGCAGCCCCGCGTTCACCTGCCTCCCCGTGGTATCCACACTTGTCCCCGCTAATCAGTGTTCCTCCTAAATGGCTACTCCCAGAAGGTCACATAATTCCCCCAATCTTTCTAGTTCCCAAGAAAGCAAATTTTCTAAACCATGAAGACAGGGACGCGGAATTGAAAAATATTACAAAACTTCTGTTTATCCGTGAACTTGAGGGAAATGACAGCCATGGATGAATCCAGCCAGGGACGTCCCCAACCCCATTTTTAAGGCTGAGCCTGATTCTAAACCCTGGAATCCCCTCTGGCTTCTGTTCTGGAGTCTCAGGCTGGTTGCCCAGGCAGGCGGCACAGTGACACACAGAGACATCGTCACACCACGGCCCCCACTGCGTGAGGGTGCCGGTAATTTCAGTGCACGATTTCCAGAAAAGAACTTGACTCAGACCCCGTGGTTTGGAATGAACCTGCTCAGTTCACCCAACTTGGGAGCAAATCAGATTCCACATTCGGGGGCACTGTCTGTGCTGGAGGCGCCGCGGCAAGTCGATGAGCAGGAGTAGAACTTCTTAGTAAACAAAGGACAGCGCTGGGCAGCCCAACCCCTGCCAGTGTTCTCTAAAATGGCGTTTTATTGCTACATAATGCAATTTCATGACAAATCCTGGGCTGCCCTCCCACGCCTCTTATTAAGTTATTTCTTTTTATTTTGCTGGTTTTATTGATGATGTCATGACATGGCCCATCAACCTTTAATTAAAACCATGGCCGCAATGTTAGGCTTCCTTTAAACCGTGAAAGCCAGGGCTTTGGAGAGGTCCCTGTGGAGAGTCCTGACGCTCGGGAGCAAACAGTCACTGTGGATTTCAGGAGGCACCAAGAGGTTCCCAGAGGGGCTGGGGTGTGGAGGGACTGCTGGGTGTTATGGGCTGAATTGTGTCCCCCGGAAGAGATACGTTCAAGTCCTGATGTCAGGCACTTCAGAATGTGACCTTCCTTGGAAATCGTCATCACAGATGTAATCAGAGATGAGGTCAAGATGGAGTAGGGCAGACCCTAACCGAACACGGCTGGGGTCCTTACGAGAAGACAAAGGCACAGAGGGTCAAAGAAGGACCCCTACAGGTTGCAGAGGGAGCACGGCCTGCCGACTCCTTGACTCCAGACTTCCACGACAACCAGACAATAGTCTGCTGTTTTAAGACACCCAGTCTGTGGTTCTTTGTTATGGGGCCCCCGCAAACAATACACAGGATTTGCTTGGATCTCACTGGGTTCCACTGTGCCAGACCAGAGACAGCAGGCGTGCGGCAAATCCCATGTTCCCTCCATCTGAACCCCAAGCCGGTCTTCCCCAGCGGCATTCCTGCCCCGGCATTCAAAGGCATCCTGTGCATGGCTCTGCTCTGCGGGTGGCTGGGTCAGACCCAGCCCTGGACACAGTTCTGATCTGAAACCTCAGCATTTGGAGGAAATCAACACACCCGGCTAATTAATGCTAGGAAGGCGGCTAGGGAGGCTCTGAGAGTTCCCTGGGTGTGATCTCGTCTGGGCTCCCTAAAAGGGCTTTGGAAAACCGGGACGGCTCCAACATGACGGCTCACTTTCCCTTTATGCAGCACAAAGTTTAGGACCCCAACGTCGGGACCCCTGGACCTGGGCGAGTGTTTTTACTGAATCCTGGGGGGAGCCTTGGTCTTCGTTTTCAGGAGAAGAAATGGCTGGGCCCGAGGTCACACCGGGATGTCCGCACGGCCATGACAAGCATGCTGGTTGGCTGGGGTTACAGATGTGGTGTGTGTGTGCATGGGGGAGGTGTGAGTACATGTGTGTGTGTGCTTGTGAGACAGGCATGTATAATTATGCCCCACGAGGAAGGTGAGAGACCCGCACTCTTGTTCTCTCCCTGAGGTTATCAATGGTCATTTTTCATTTTAAAAATTTCTTCTCACTGAATAGCTTCTGTTTCTTTCCCATTGCTGTTTGTGTTACTGTGGTAAAATACACATAACAAAATTTGCCTTTTGACCATTTAAAGGTGTACAGTCCAGTGGCGTTAAGTACATTCACAACTGTGAGTGCCCATCACCTTGGTCCAGTACCCAAGCAATTTCATTACCTGAAAAGACCCTGTGCTCGTCGGCTGTCACTGCCTACCCCCAGCCCTGACACCCACACTTCTGCTCCTCCTTGTGCCACGGCACACGTCCCTAGGCTGAGAGACCCGGGGGGGAGACCTAAGGGAGAAGGTGTCCCTCTTTTATTTTTTTTTAAATTAATTAATTTATTTATTTTTGGCTGCGTCGGGTCTTCGTTGCTGCACGCGGGCTTTCTCTAGTTGCGGCGAGCGGGTCCTACTCTTCGTTGCGGTGCGTGGGCTTCTCGTTGCAGTGGCTTCTCTTGTTGTGGAGCACGGACGGGCTCTAGGCGCGTGGGCTTCAGTAGTTGTGGCATGCGGGCTCAGTAGCTGTGGCTCACAGGCTCTAGAGCGCAGGCTCAGTAGTTGTGGCGCACGGGCTTAGTTGCTCCGGCAGCACGTGGGATCTTCCCGGACCAGGGCTTGAACCTGTGTCCCCTGCATTGGCAGGAGGATTCTTAACCACTGCGCTGCCAGGGAAGCCCCGAAGGTGTCTCTCTTCCTTGTCATTCTCCACTGTGGCTCACTGTGTAAGTGGTCAAACTTATCTGATTAGGCAGATTAGGGCCAGGTACACACCAAAGGATCCAGCACCTGCTTGGATCCAGGGCCGTGTTCTCTGTAAGAAGTCATGCTTCAGATGCTTAATCCAGCTCAGACTTCAGGGCAGTCCGGGGTGAGGGGTGTGGTGAACTCACCCTGGCCCACAACATGCTCACAGTGTCAGAGGTCAGAGTGCACAGTGTGGGATTTAAACCAATCACCAGCTCGCAATTCTACGGACAATTATCCATGACGCATGTTAAAAGGCCAGCGAGGACCGAACCCAGTCACCACACACATCCTCCTGTAAGGGCTCATTTCTTACAAATGCACAAACAAATAAAATAAAAAGCCTGTCTCAGGATTTGGGTAAAATTATGACTTTGCTTAGTGATACAGATGCAGTAAGAACAGCTTTCAAGGGTACGGGGATGCCTGGTGATTTAAAATAAACGGAGCTGGGTTAGGGAAGAAAGAAAATAGGATGTTTCAAACACCAAACCCCCCCAAATTCTCATCCCAGGAAGTCAGTGACCCCATGGATGGGCAGTTGGAATAAAGGGTCACTCGGAATGAGAACCTGAGACCGTCTCTATTACAAAGAAAGCAGAGGCGTAAGGGAATACCAATTGGTAACAATTAGAGCCGGATCAGATAGGTGGGGGAAAGTTCAGATCCCCTCTGGGGTATATTTATGTATCCTCTCTAGAGCGCAAGGCTCGTTAACCTGTGACTGGCTATCGGCTTCCTCCATCAGTGACCTGATCCAGTCCCCCTGCAAGGAATTTCAACTGTGGATGACTTTCCTCCACATGAGTTGTGAACACGTCACAGAGGACAAGTTTCCGCAACTGTGTGAAGCACTGCAGATCCAATGGCCTACGGGGACCAGGCAGGTAGTGTGGCCTAGGGAGGCGGATGGGGGCAGGCAATAAGGAAGAGGGGGGACTTGGCAAACTGAGAGCGCAGGGCTTGCCCAAAGTGGACGCCACAGCTGGGCTCCGGGCTCTCGTTTCCAGAGGGGAACACTGGCCTGCTGTGGCCAGATCTTCGGAGTTTATCAAGAGCATCAGGCTGTGTGGATTTACACATGAGATGTCCTCATTTTTAAAACATCGAGGGCCGACAAAATATTCCTGCAGCAGTTGAAGACTCCTGGACTAAAGTCACAGGAAATGACAGTGACTTCTCTGAATGCATTGACCAAAACCTTCTTCTCCCGTAAAGGGGTGGCCTTTGGTGCTAGGCAAAATACAGGTCTGCCCACTGCCTTCTGGCTGGGCCAGGGAGCATCCCACCCCAGACCTTTGCCCAATCTGTGCCTCGTGCCAGGAGGCCCTTCTTGCCCCTCTCTAAGCGCAAGTGGAGATGAAGCCACGAGGTGAGATTTTCTTTATGATTTGCGAGGAGTCTGCCCGTGACTTGACCGTGTAGATGGTCTCCAGTTCCCCACGTGTTTGGTCCACACACCCTAGACCTTGGAGTTCCAGTACTTGGTCCTGTCTCCAAGGCAGCTTTATTCATTCACTCACAAGAACTGACCAGATGCCTTCATGGTCTGGACACTGGGCTCTTTGGTGGCATTGATCTAAAGCTCAGCCACCAGTTCACCTGGCGAAGAAGCTGACACAGGTCTGATGCACGATTGGTGGATCCATTCGAATCTCTGGCAGGGTCTCAGCCCCTGTGTATTTATAAAGCTCCCACTGAGATCGATGTTCGTTTAAGCCTGAGCGCTTCCATGAAATCTTCTTATCCAACGAGCATCTCTCCCTCAAAATGTCCCAAACTTGTTTCTGTTCATTTGATACGTGGGACCACAAAAAAAAAAAAAAGAGTACATTAGAGATGACCCCGTAAGGTCAGGGACCACATTTCAGCACCTCCGATAGCATGTTGTTCAAGAAAGGGCTGTGACGACGGATGTCTCCACTTTCAAAATGACCAGGTTTATCAGCGTGAAGCTCTCGTTAGGAGAAAAATCATCAGTTACCTGGGTTAATAAGCTAACGGCATGTCCCTCTAGAGAGGCTCAAACTTGAAACCCACATGAATTTAAAAGACGCAGAACTATGGTGGGGTCCGATCGCCCTGGAATACGGAGCAGAGCTCACCAGAGCCGTCACCTCTGCCCTGGGATGGAAACATGTCCCACTAGGTTCAGCTCTAGCAACTTCTTGCTGTGCAGCGGGTGTGATACAATTCACATGAGCAAACAAAGCAGCCCAAGTAACAGGACCGGCCTCGGCCTCAGCGTTCAGATGTTAATCCACCTAAGCCCCTGCGGTTGATAACCATGACATTCTGGAAACCAGACACCGGGGCTCATTACAGAGCAGTGGCTTGTGCCCTGAACTCTCCCCAGTCCCTGGGTTCAAATCCCAGAGGCCGACTTTAGTTCTAGATTTTTTTTTTTTCTCTTTTCGGTGGGACACAGTGTAACCTCCACTTCGCCTGAAACCCTTGGGCCAGGGTCACCTTTCAGCAAAATAGAGGCACCCTGCACATGGTCAGTGTTTATTTTTCAGTTGTCATCCCCAGTTTACCTTGCAGAACTTGATCTTTAAGTGAGTAACAAATAGCTCCTGAAATCTGCCCAGGACTTTTTTGTTTTGCAGGCAGAACAGCCAGTAAACCAATCCCGGTAGGAAAGAGTGGGGTGTCCACTGCAGAGCAACAAGCTTTTTTTTTTTTTTTTTGAGCAACAAGCTTTTGAAAGACAAATCACACACCTCCTTGGGCACATAACATGAAAACAAATGACCCCAGAACAATAACATGCCGTCTTTTTGGCTGTGGGAGTAATGTGTCTATGTGGATGGTTTTCCAGGAGCCCCTCACAGTTACTTTGCATAAAGCGAATCTGGTTGGTCTCCTTGGCCTTATCTTTTCCCTGCCAACTTCAAAAGCTGGAGCGAGCCCTGTCCCACAGGGTAAAGTTTCCAGGGTGACAGATGCGAAGAGCAAATCGACTTGAGGTCAAAGGCAAAAAGAAAACAGTCTCTCATCTGATTAATGGTTTGAATTTAATTAGTGGGGAAAAGCGCAAATCAGACAGTTTGTGACTTGGTCAAGCCCCAGGTCCCTTCTTGCAAAATTGCAAAACAGAAAAAGGGTCAGTTGGGCTGAAGGCTGACCTTTCCGAGATGCCTGCCGCTTCGCGCTGGTTTAATACGAGTTAAGTGCAAGTGGGCGGGTTGGTGACGTTCCAAGCCAACGGTGAAAAGGTGGTTTCCAAGGTTGTAAATGTTAAGGTTTTGGCAAATGAAATAAAATTTTGAAAACATGGCAGCAGCACCATCCCATGTTCTAACCTACCACCCTGTGAAATGTGAGGGGCTTGGTTTTCGAGTTTCTAAGAAGTCTGGATTTAGAGCCATAAAGGATTACAGCAGGTAGGGAGGGTGCCTTTCCAGGATTAAGTTCAGTTATTTGGAATAACCCTTGCATTTGCTTATGCGATCATTCCACAAGTATCTGTTGCTACTGGTGCCGGCAGCGGGCTGGGTGCCAGGGATAGGGATTTAGACAGGGTCCTCCTGAGAAGGAACTGGGGGCCAAGGAGCCAAGGGACTCAGCTAAGACCACACAGCAAGCCTGGGCGGCGTCTTCAGGGTCCAGCCACCGCCCTCACTATCATACAGGGGTCCCCAGTGGCACCCCACTTACAAAAACCAAAGAAGTCTGCACTCCTAGGAAGGGGAAATGGGCGAACGCATAATCGTATTTAAAAAGAGCTGTGAATATTTCAGAGTCGCTTCTACCCTGGATGCACCTTAGAATTAACCTGGAGATCATTACAGAAAGTAGAAGGAAAGAGACTCCAACCCCTCCCAGACCGGCCCAGCCAGGATGGCTTAGAGGGGGCACTTGGGCACCAGGCCCTCTCAGAGCTCCCAGGGAGCCTGGGTGAAGAGGCCATCCATGGCTCAGGGAGCTTCAACACAGGGCTGCTCTGGGTGAAGGCCAGGCTAGTCCATCACCATGGTCTCCGGGTACCACGTTCAGCAGCCTCCCCCCTGGTGGACAGCATGGAATCTCTTGTTGTCCAGGTCTGCAAGTAGAGCCCTGAGTCACCCCACACCCCAGACCCTCTGCACCACCGCCAGTCCTGTCCATCCCGACCTCCTAATCCTGTCTCCACTCTCTCCACCCCTTCTTCCCCCAGCTCCCCACCCCAAAGCCTGACCTGGGCTTCCAGGCTTGAGTGAGAATGATGTTTTGCTATTCTTCCAAGATCAGTCTCATTATTGTATTTCCACTTGTCTTACGTCTTACTGATCCCAACGTCCCCTTGGGTCCCTCCAGTTTGGGTTTCCATTTCCTAATTATTTTAAATCCTAGGACTTCTCCTCCGTACTGAAATGGATAGCACAGAGGCATAACAGCTCCAGCTTGGGGATTCCATGTCTGATGCTGGAGAAACAGAGTCTTCATCCTTATCCTTGTGAATTATTCACAGAGGGACCAGCGCCTTCCTGTGCACTCTAGATGAGCTTCTGTAGACACACTTCCCATCCTTAATCATGTCTTCAAACAAAAAGGAGTAGCAAAAGGCTCAAAAAATCCTCAATAAAGATCTGATTAGTGAATGAATGAAGGAATGAATGAATTGCAGACAGCCCAGATTCTTAGGGCAGATGGACCTGGGTTTGAATCCTGGTTAAGCCACTTATTAACTGGTGACCTAAGGCAAGTTACTTAATAGCTCTGAGCCTCAGATAAGGAAGCACAACCTCAGAGGGTGGTAGCGAAGATTAAATTAGAGAATCTTTGTGAAGACCCAGCAGAGTGTCTGGCACGAAAGAGACAACTAATTAGATGAGCTGAAAACAACAGCAAGGAATAATGTTGTACAATCATTCAGAGGTGAAGATGCCAAGCAGTGTTTGTTCAACTGTCGAGTTAAACCAAGCTTTTTTATTTTTTAAAAAAGCTGGAAGACCGTCCCTACCCTGGCCCTGTTTCTGGAGAGAAACTTGCTTTCCAAGAACTGAGAGTAGCTCCATGGTTTGGTATGAACATGGTTTAAATAATAATACTGTCATCTTTATGCCTTAAAAGGATCATATTTCACATACAGTTCTACAACTTCCTTTTTTCATTAACTATACATATCATTCACGATACATTATTCACAGCACATCAATTTACAAAGATATCTCATTTTTAGATGTTTCCATAATACTTCACCACATGAACATTCCATAATGCTCTTGCCTCACCCCCTATTAATGCACTTCGGAGTACTGCTAATTTTTTATAATTCGAAGTTTGATGTATATCCTTGGACATAGACCTTCATACTCTTTTTTAAGGGGTCAGTTGCTGGGAATGGAATTTCTAGATAAATTTGATAAATGGATAAATAACAATTTGATACAAAGGGCCTAACTGGCTTCTCCAAGATGCATACCAGCCATGTTTGAGAGGACTTTCTTCCTGGCATTCTGACCAACTTGGAACATTTTGGCTTTTTTAAAATCTTGGACAATCTGGCAGACAAAAATAAGGTCTCGTTTTAAAATGTGTGCCTGTATTTGATTGCTAATAACGTTGGGCATATTTTACATGTAAATTAGCCAAAAACAACATACGGTACTTTTGAGAAATGTCTGTTTATGCCCTGTCCTTTGCCCATTTTTCTATTTTAGTTGTTTATATGTTTCATACTGATACATAGATGTTATTTTATAATATGAATCTTAATTATATGTCTGCCATATGTACTGCAAATTTCCAGGTAATTGTCTACCTTTCAATCTTTTATTACAAATTTCTGTAAACCATATTGTATATCATTCTGTCTTATTTCACACAAACCACTGAACATAATTTAACTTCTTATTGGTAACCATAACCTGGCCCTTCTTCAAGTGCTCCTCAAGTCTGTACAACTGTTTGCCCTCTCATTAAATGGCCTCAAATTGCCATACTTACGAGCACTTTTCTCTATTTTGTTATTTTGGTTTCCCCCTTAGTGATCCACTATCCACATGTATTCCTTGTTATTAATGTATTAAAAATTATAATATTCTCCCCCGATTTCCTTAATGCATTTTTCTCTAGCGGCTACAGCTGGGGAATCAGACGACCAAGTCTGTAAGAACTAAAACTGTGTCTGAAGTAGGAGTCATTAGGTCATACATGAGAACACTAGGTGCTCTCCTACCAATAAAATGCATGAACTCTACAGCATCACTTCAGAGTTCTCAGAGTCATTTTGTATTTTCTTGCTCATTCTTGGTTCTTTTCCAGCTAGTTAAGAGTGCCTGATATTTGAAACCCCAGTTAAGTGAGGTGCTCCTATACGCCAGAGACCCTTAAACAGAAACCAGTGACAGTGCCATCCTTGTCGACTGATCGACTCTCGGACCCAAGATTTAACCCAGTCCACCTCCTCCCTCCCCAGGGTTTGAAACTCTTCAACAACATCCTCAACCAAGTGGTCCTCTAAACTTTCTGAACGATTCCCATGGTGCACAGACAGACCAATTATTTAATCAGCGTCTTCCATTTTGGACAGCTCTCATCATTCTAAGCGGTATCGACATATGGAAACTAATTCCCCAGAACTTGCATCCCATAGTCCGACATCTGCTTTCTTTCTGGTTGGCCTAACTCTACCATGTATCTTTTTCACAATAAGACCAATGGTTGCTCTGTGATCTGCACAGATCTCCCTGGGTGGGCCTGAACCCCCGCATCAAAACCAACCTTTTCCTTCCCTGGGATAAACACCGGGCTTTCCAAGTCCCGCGGGGGGGTGTGGAGTCATACAAATGGAGCTGCTCTGAGCTCAGAGATGGCGCCAGAGCCGAAGAGTGCCAACGCAGATGAGGTCAGCGCTATTCCAATCCACTTAGCCGCCCCCAAACACTGCGAGAAGCCTGCCCACCAGGCAAGTTGCATATTAAATGTCAGCCGAGAAGGGTTCTAAATCAAGGCGAGTTAGGTATTTAAGCTTCCTAAATCCTGGCTGCTGCTTTGGATGCTGGCAATTGGCTCTCGTTTCCTTCAGAGGGCTTCTGATTGTTTTGGCAGCGTCTTTGACTGCATCCCCAACACCAATTCTTCCCCCACGGATCCCCCAAAAGGAAAGCAATATGCACAAAGCAGGTAGCTGTTTCTGTTCAACGATCTGGTCGCTCAGAAATGAGAACCTGGGCCTATAAGCCTGAATGGTCCCCTTGAGGCACAGCACCAGCCCCAGCCGCCATGGGGGTGCCCCTGGAGGTGGGTCCTTGATGGCCCAGGAGGCAAAGGGGCTGGCCCACGTAATGCTCTGGCAAAGGGCAGCTCAGCGCAGGGGTACTGAGCCTCAACCCTGCGCAGGATAGAGGAGGATGAAGACCACATCACTGAAGAGTTCATTTGGTTGGCCAAACCCAAGGACCACCCTTCCTATAGGTCAGAAAAATAAAGTGCTAAATACCTGTAGTCTCGGGCAGGAATAGAAATACATGGAGCTTTCCTCCCAGACCTTTTGGTATTTTCTCATCCGAAAATACCGAAATCCAAAGGGGTGGATTGGACCAGAAGATCCTGAAAGCTCCTATTAAACCTAATGCTCTTAGAGTCAAGTTGGTTACTTGGAGGAATGGGCACCAAACCACATCTACTGCCCTCACTTTCCAGGACAGTTTGTGAAGAAGGTGTGCACACAAGTCAGCACTGACGGTGCTGGGGTGTCCACTGGACCCTCACGGGTCTGTCTCCATTGCTGCCATCATTGTTATCGTCATCGTCATCACCACCATCACCCAGGGCTCTGGGATGTTTAGCTGGAATGAACACTCAGGAGTTAGTGGTCGTCCTAGAGATGACACGCTGCCTCTCACTCAGTGAACATAAAAATTGTGTTTTACGTTGCCTATTTTGGTTTTCATCTTGACAACACCCCTTTGCATCAAATTCCTCGTCCCTTCTCCATCAGCACATGGGTGCATGCACACAGTTTACAAACGGTGTGGGAGATGGGATAGCGCAAGGTGTGAATTTGATGACTGAGTGGGGGGATTCTGTAAGCGAGATGCCATGGGTGAGCAACAAAATACAGTCGAGGAAGCAGACGAGCTGAGGCGAGGGTCTGAGGAGCCAGTGACTTTCCGGCACACTAGCAGGCAAGGGGGAGGACGGCGATTTCTCCCTCTATTTTCTAAGCCAATATGATGTACTTTGACAGAATCATGTACATAATGTCTTTGATCTCTCTCCACTTCCTGATCCTCCACACAAAAACCTTTCAGACCATCATGCAGAACAAGAAAAGGAAGAAGGAAGAACTTTCACCGTGTGTGCCTATATCAAAACGTCAAGTTGTACCCCTAGAACAGTGGTCCCCAACCTTTCTTGGCACCAGGGACCAGCTTCATGGAAGACAATTTTTCCACAGACTCGGGGTGGGGTAGGAGACGATTCAGGCGGTAATGCGAGTGACGGGGATCAATGGGGGGCGGCAGATGAAGTTTCGCTCGTTGGCCCGCCGCTCACCTCCTGCTGTGCAGCGTGGGGTTTGGGGACCCCTGCCCTAGAATATATACAATTTTGGTATGTCAAATGATCTCTCAGTAAAGCTGTTGGGGGGGGGGGCGGGTAAGAGAGAAGAGTGGTAGCAGAGGGAGAAGCGAATCTCAGAGCATCACGTGTCCACCTCCTTCTACTGAAATCTAGAACAAAAGCATTTTGAAAGAGCACTAAAAATATGTCCGCCGAGTCATGGAGTAAAATCAAAGTCTTGAGCACTGGCTGTGCTAGAGGTCCACCAGTTCTCAGGGGGACCATGTACCTGACTGGCCAAACTGGGGCCCATTTGAAAATGAAAGGAGACGTTAGAACCAATTAGTGGGCATTAATTAATTAACAATCACCTCAACTTAACTGTCCCAGCCCAATGGGGACTTATGGTCATCCTACAGATATGAGACCTTGGGCTCAGCTGATCTATAACTAATTTTTACCAAAGGATAAGTGAGAAAAATAAGGACAATGTAAGTAGGTAGAGATGTGTCTACCATCATCCACTCCCCCTTCTTGAGAAGGTCCATCCTTCACCTGTGATGCTGTTCTCCCCACGTTGTGTGTGTGTGTTAAAATGTTCTTTTTAAAATAAATGAATTTGTTCTAAGGGTAGATAATAGGGATATGTTATTTCTGTTGATCTGTTTGTTTGCTTGCTATTTTTCAAGTACTTAATTGACACAGTAAAAGTTGGTGAGCCTATGTCAATCCACCCGATATTTAAAACATTTCCCAAATTGTTTAAATCCCCAAATCTGGGACTACTTATGTGGATCTCTCCAGCTGACTAGGGAAAGAATACCCTCTGGGTTTCAGCCTGTTGGCTGCCCCACACCCACACAGTGCTCAGACACACCCATTCCTCCAGTTGTGCGGCATTATTATTTCCTAAATATTATTGCCTATTATTCATTTTTAACTTGGACCCCCTTCCCCGCGAATCATCAGAGGGGGTCAGGTCCCTTGAGTCCCAGAAGGGCAGCACCCGCACCCCACAACGTTCGCCCATTCCCAGCCCTCCCCCACCCAGGGAGCCTCGGCTCCCCAAGCATCACAGATACTGGAATTTGCCTCAGAACCATCTGGCCTGCATCGCCATGCAAACGACGTCCCCACTGAGGGAGCCCACAGCCGGGTTGCTATCTCAAGACCCCATGTTGGTTTGTTGTTATTTTTAAAGACAGCTCATTCAGCCACGGCAGGGAACTAATTTCTTTTCAGCAGGGCTACAGCACCCATCCTGAAGTCAGGGCAGCCGGACAGAGATGGAGGAGCTGGGGGCGGGGGAACTCGTATTAGCACAATTTCTAGGATCAAAGTCCTTTGTGACCTGAAAGATCTCCGGCTGTTAGATTATAAATTGGGGTTTAATTAGAGCCTTGTCAATCAACCCTTATCCCTGCCTTGGTTTGGGCAAATGGTTCTTAGTTTGGCAAGTCATTAATTAAGAGTTTGGAGAACACACGCTCAGGTTTTTGTGTCAAGCAGAGAAGCAGATGCGGCTGTTTTTCACTCTTCCAGAACTTTTTTTGTTCTCCTTTTAGAGAGTAGAGATGCATTCCATTGGCTTCAGAAAAATAACCAGAGATGGGGAGGTTTACAAGTCTTGAAGCATCTATATCTTGTTAACTCAGGGGCAAAGACGAAGGCACAACTTTGTCTAGAGGTTAAAGTCTGAGGTTTGTGTTAACCGCCACCTGACTCTCAGTTCTGACTGTAGCACCAAGCAGCCTCGGGCAAGCTATTGATAGTCAGCTACTGAGCTTCATTCCTCCCATCTCCAAGGTGAGAGCAGTGATAGTAGCTAACTTGTCATTAATATTACTCTTTCATTCAGCTGTTATTTATCGTCATCTACTAGGTCACAGGCACTGGGCTAGGTTCTGGGAGTCCCACTGTCAATAAAGCAAACAAAGCCCTTGCGGAGTTTACATTCCGAGCAGGAGAGTGAGGGAGGCAACAGCACACCAATAAACAAATAAAGATACAATGTAATGCCCCGTAAGGCTATGTGCCAAGAAGAAAAATGGAAGAGAGTGTAGGGAGAAAAATCAGAGGGAGGTGTTAATGCACGTTGAGGGCTTAGTATGGTGCCTGGCACATAATAAGCGGTCAGGTTAGGGATGTGATGATACTGATGATGACGGATGATGATAATGTGACGACGACGATGGTGGTGATGACGGTGAGGATGGTGATGGTGAGAAGGCTGGTGAGAGCGATGATGACGACGGTAACAGTGGTGCCAGTGATGATGACAGTGATTCCTGAAACTCTGCTGGCACACCAGATCCCTTCCTTCATCTGTTCCCATCCTTGGAAACAACACTTCAACCATCCTAACTGGAGTGAAAGGACGCCCAAACCATGCCCACTTTTTCTTTTTTCAAGTTCAACACTTTTCCTTAGATTTGGCCAAAGGTTTTGGAGCAAGTGTTCAGCTAGAGCTTCACTAAAAAGCAACACACATGCACAGCCCAAAAAAAGCATCCAAACTGGGAAAGAAAAGCGTTCCTTGTATTTTCTACTTGGCAACGAGCTCGTCTTAAATCAGAACAGGACTGATTCCTCGTAGATAGGAACTCTTAGAACCAGCTCTCCTACTGCCCTGAGCCACACATGGCTGAGTGCCCCTCAGCTACACCTAGGCCTTTTATTAGATTCTGGGAGGAAAGCTCTTAGGCCAGGCTGTTCCATTACTAATTCAGCACTGCAAAGGCAACACAGCACAAGGAATGAACTTTGCTTGGCCCCCCCAGCCCTTTATGATTAGTGATCATCCCTTGGCAAAATAAAAGCGATGGTCATTTCCCTGTGAGCCTGTGACAGTGACAGAATAGTCCTGTTCCAAGGGCGTTTCTGGCTTCATCCCAAATATGAGGTCATCGTGTTCATCTAGTTTTGGACAAAATCCACGTATTTGCCATTGAGGCTAGAGCCAGGCTAAGCTGGAGAATGAATCATCCCCATCCATCTCTCTCTCCCCATCTCCATGAGTGAAGGCGAGAAGATAGAAGGAGATGAAAAATAACACTAAGGGAATCCCAAGCATTGCTGTTTCCGCTCATCCAGACACATTAAGAGGGAAAGCATTTTGTTGTATTAAGGGGCATTCAAGCAATACTGTTAACAAGGAAGGATAAAAACAAAATTCCGTTATCTGGGGATTTTTTCATTGCAGTGAAAACATTTCTAGCTTAAGAAAAAAAGGAATCCATGGGTTGTTCTGGGATAGTGCAAAGGCTTGACAGAATTCCAGAACCAGGTCTCAGAATGGCTGGGAAGCCGCACAGCTCTAGGGCCCTGGCGGGCAGTCTGTCCCCAGAGACCACTGTCAGAATGAGTGAATGCCAACCATTCTAGCCTTTGGGTCAATGGACACCAGCCCAGGCGGCAGCGGATGGCTGTTTAAGGTGGATTTGCTATGGACTGGGAGGGTGCCAGGAGGGGCAGATCGAGCTGGAGGCGACCACCGAGGTCTTGGCCTGGCAGGAATGCAGTAAGAGCGGACATGTCGGGTGGGGGCGGGGTGGGGGGAATCAAGAGTTCAGACTCGAACATGAGAAATCTCTAAATCCAAGAATCTGAAGGAGTAAATCAGCCGGTGCAGAGAGAATGCTGAGTGTGGTGCCTGGCACCTGGAAACTACTCAAAAATATTACCCATTTGGCCGCTTCTTGATCACCTTACAGTGGGCAGGGCTCTGCCTATCTTTGCGTGATTGTCAGCCTCCTTGCATTTATCTCCCTGTGAAGGTCCAGGAAATATGAGCTGTGGCTCGATGGGGGCCATCCCGGGCGGCTGCGGGGAAGATCAATGTCCTGTTTGAAGGGCGAGTTCCCCAGGGTTCATGCGCCCACGCATCCTGAAACCCGATCACTGCTGTGTCTTTCATGAAGATGGAATCCTTGACAGGTGATTATTTTTGCTCCCCACTGCATATCAAACATGTTAAAGATTAGTCACTTGTTAAGGGCCACCTGTTGACAAGGAAGGCGGAAGGCGGCAGGCAGAGATTCCTGCTGTTCCGGCCGGGATCTGATTATGCGAAGCACCAAGTGCCTTCACCCCTGAAGCCACTGACAGCCAGGGAGCTGGGACCTGGGGCTCTCTGGAATTTGGGCAAAGACCCTGCGGCTGGCTGGTCTGTTGGCTTAACGAGCTCCTACTGACCATTCAGGTCTCAGCTGAAATGCCCCCTCCTCCAGGAAGCCGCCCTGCCCCAACCCAGAGGAGCCCCCATTGTGCGCTCTCATGGAGCACCTGCCTTTCCCCCTCCAGCTCTTCCTATATGCAGTGATTTTATTAATCATCTCTTATGATGTGTTCAGCACTTATCTCCCATACAACTGAGCTTCCTGGGGTGGAAGGCCCCAATCTTTGGATTCATTAACTCCATCCCGGACTGATCAATATTTATTGACTGGCCGTTGGCAGCAATCATGCAGAACGGAATGGGAAAATATGGGTTTATGAGTAAATACAGTACAATCATCACTCTGTGCCATTTTGACCTAAGAGATTAAAAACAAAACCAAAAAAACTTGGATGACAGGTATTCACCAGTAATCTAAAACCACTGGTTCCAATCTGTGGGCTACAGGGAGGGGCAACAATGTGAATTCATACTGGACCAAGTATTGTCTTTATTGAAATGTTTTATGATGAAAATTGAAAGACGTAAGTAGGGGAAAGTGTAATGAGCTCCATACACCTACCAACTACACTCATCAGTGTAAGACTTTGCCATGCTCCCCAGCGTTCATGTCATTTCTTTCCATACTTACAAATGCATCTTTTAAAAATATAGGCATTTTCTTCCAATAATAGCAAAAGCATCTTGAGAGAAACTACGCTGTCCATATGAACTGGATTACGATTTTTAAAATGCACGCTATTGCAATGACCGATTTTCTAAAATTAAGAGTGTTACAAATTCACAGAAGGCATTTTTGTCAGGCTATATTTTCTTAACTCACAGACATTAAAAGTAACAACGGCTATCCTGAGGAGTCTGGGATATTTTCTGATGTCAAACATGAAAAGCATGGGAAACCCTGATTTAAAACTTCACTTTAGCCATGACCAGGATTTCTCCCTCGGCCCCCTCCTGTTGGAAGTGGCAAAGGGAACAGATCAGAGAGGCGTGGGGGTCTTTTTCTTTGCGTGGTTTCTGCTCTCCCCATGCCGAGCTGCTCCAGGAGAGGTGGCGGGGAGGTGGCCCGTGGTGAGGCCGTGGCTCAGAATGCACCCAGGGTGAGGCCAGTCCAGAGCGGACTCGGGTTTCTAAACTGCTTAGGGAGATGGATTCGAATGTCCAGTATGCGGGACACCTAACAGATAACCTGGTCTCGTCCTAGTCTGCTGTCTGCTAACCGTGTGTCATCGCTCCATGCTCTTAACACCTGAACTTCGGTTCTGGTCCTTTGCAAAATGAGTGTAAGAATTCTGACCTCCCTGCCCTGCTTCTCAAGGTGAAAGACCCAACTGAGAATCTAGAGAAGTGTTTGCAAGCTGCTGAGTGCCGCACACATTTTCAAGGGCACGTGATGTCCACCTTTGCTCCGGGCTTTGTGAAGGCTCCTGCATGCGGGGGCGGGGTGCATCTTGGCGCTTCACCGAGCGTCGCAGCCACTGTGCCCTCTCACTCTTTGTCTTCATCCCAGGCGAGGTGGCCCCCGCCCGAGGAGGCCAGGACATCTGGACCCAACGCAAAGACACCCAATCAATCAGCGGCTTTGCCTACGACACGCCAGACAACTGCCCCAGCGGGTCCTTTCCTCGCCAAAAAGGCCAAATGGCCATCAAACGGTTGGTCCCAACCCCCGCCCCAGTGCACACCCCAAAGCTCCATGGCTGCAAATGCAGGTGGCGACGGCGTGGTCCACAGGGAGCAGGCTGGCCACTGCGACTGTGTGGTCCAGTGCAGCAGTTTCAACCCTGGCTCCTCTCATCCCAGAATCCCCCGGGGAGGTTTCAGAAAGGACCCTCACCCAGGCCTCACCCTGGAGACACCGGGTTGGACTCTCCGGCGTTGGGGTCCAGGCACTGGTGTTTGCTGACAGCACCCAGGTCGTTCTAACGTGCGGCTGGGGCTGAGAACCGGCTGGCTAACCGATCGCTCAGGTCACCGACTTGCCTGTTCCAGCTGCTGAGAAATAAATTAACCAAATCACTTGTTTGACGAAAATCGTTTTCTAACCAAACAAAATAATAAAAACTTTATCCAGAGCCACGTGGAGATTGACCCACAAAGATCAAACAAAACCACCACTGGCCTCCAACCCTCAATGGAAGAGATTCCAGTGGCATGAGTGACCGTGACAGCTTGGCTGGTCTTGTCCGTGTGGAGTTCACCTGGTGAAGCTGTTGCTGGCTCAAGGGCCGGAGGTGAGCTTCGTGCCTGAGCTACTTTAACCCCTTGAGTGTTGGCTGTTTCTCTGACAATATCCTGTTCTGCCAGGACCAATATTATTCATTCACTCGTCATTCTGACGGTTGTGGAGGCTTCCTTGCACACCAGCTGTGCTAAGTCACAAGGATATATCGATTAGGATTTGATCATTGTCTTCAGATGGGGAGGAGTTATGGGAATACAACAATAATTATAGCTGTAGTTTATTGTGTTTCCTGTGTGCCAGGCATTCTGCTAAGAACTTGACATGCATTCTCTTGTCTGATCACTACAGCACCTCCATGAAGTAGGGAGTATTATTATAATCATTCTCTGTAGAGGAATCTGAGGCTCAGAGATGTTAGGTAATTTGCACAAGGTCACACAGCAAATAGTGCTAGAGCTGGCATTTCAACCCAGCCCATGACTCCAGGTGGCTGCTCCTCAGCTCACACACTGCTGCCTCCCACAGTGGAATCACCAGGACATGGATCCGCAAGCATCAGGAGGCTGTCAGTGAATGCAGAGGCTCCACTTCTGGGGCCATAAGAAGGTTTCCCCTCCAAAGCAGCTTGTTGATATCGGCTGATTTTCAGCTCTGTTTACGCTGACTCCAGCGTGGTTGGGAGGGAACAGTGGGGCTGATAAGTGTTTGACAACCTGCACCCTGCACGAAGCCCTGATTGGCTGAGTTTGCCAGTTTCCATGATGTAAACACTCCCACCATGGCTGATTTTGAATTTCCAATGTGATGTCACTGAACTCAGAGCTGGGAGAGATGGCCACAGTCAGCTCTCACCGGCTGGGGTAAGTGGGCTCCAGCAAACCTGGGAGGACTTCTCTGATTCTCTCCACTTGAAGGTCTTTGGAGGACCATTGGGGATCATTTGATCCTTTCTAATTTTGGTTCACGGAGGAATTTTTAGACTGGAATCTCCATAACGGAAGGGGCCGTTTCCAGTCTTGCTCACCATTCATCTACCCTTCTACAGCTCCTGGCTTAGTGCCTGCTAAAGAGTCGTCCTCTCTGGCTTGATGGGACGATGGCTTGGCCAAGGTGGTAGTGATGGAGCCGGCAGGATTAGGACTTATTTCAAAGTAGGGTTGATGCGATTTGCTGTTGTTGGGTGTGGGAGGCAAAAGGGAGGGGCCAAGCCCGACCCCTTATCCTGAGGATTGGAACTGGATTTTACTGGGATGGGAACCACTGGGAGGGGCAGGTTTGGGAGGATAGAAATGCAAAGCCTGGTTTGGACCGTCCGAGTTGCCTGTTAGACCTGTAATAGGAGGCTGAGTAGGCTGTTATATATGCCAGTCCAAGGGACGTTGACGATGCAGTAGGGGACAGGATTGGCAAACCCTGGACCCCACGAATTGGTGGAAGAAGGGATGAGGTGGGAACACTGGAGATGGTGGTTGGTGATGAGATGCTTGGGACTAAAGAGGGAATACAGTGACAGGCCGTATGCTCTTGGGTTTGGCCACGGAAGGGATGGATAAGAGCTTTGGAAGAGAAGATGTGTCGGCTCTGAGAGGCTTGAAGCATCATCGACAATTCGACATCATTATTAGGGCCACAAGTATCAGGACAGAAGCAGGTTTGGAGAGAGTGAGACATTCAGCGTATGAAAGAGGTAGCTTTATAAATCAGTGGGCAAAAGTTGGGCTTTTAAATAGATAGTCCTGAGGAAATTGGTTATCAACAGGAAAAATAAATTAGATTCTTACTTCAGATCATTTACAAAAATAATTTCTAGATAGTTAAAGTCTTATAAAAGGATAAAACAAAGTTTAAAAATCTCCAAAAAAAAAAAAATCTCCAGAAGAAACTGTAGAAGACTATATGATATTAGGATAGAGAAGGACTTTTCTAAAAAGCATCGAAAATTCACAAACCATAAAGGGTTATACTGTCAAATATTACGCTGTTAAACGTTACGACGTGCTAAATAAAGTGAAGAGATAATCCACGTGCTGGAAATATATTTGCAGCACACGCATACATGTGGCAAAGAATTGGTATCCAAACTACATATGTAAAGAACACCAATGAATCAATAAGAAATGAAAAACAACATAATAGGAAAAAAGGAGCAGAGGATATGAGCAAGTGATTCGTAAAAGAGGAAACCCTACTGAACTGTCATGGGGAAACGCCAGTTAAAGCCAAAACGAGGTACCGTTTGTTCCCCACTGGTGGGTTTGGAGAAAGGAGACCGCGGGGGTGTTGATGGTGTCTGTGAGCTTGAGAAGCTGACACCACAACTCCGAGAACAACACCCGTCTCTACTGAAATCCAGTATGTGCGACCCTCTACCCGGATGGCACGTCCGCATAGACACCGAGAGGAACTTCCATCCACATATGGGACAGCCCACTGCTGCTGAGTGAATTGTAGCAAAAACTCTGAAACAACACAGACGTTCACCGACGGGAGAGCTGATAACTAAATTGGGGGAGGTTCACTCAAAAGCACACTCCAGAGCGGCGAACCTGAGGGACAGAGCTACGGTATCACCACGGATCAATCTCCAAGCATCGTGAGAAGCCAGCAAAGCAATTTTCAGGATGAAATGTGCAGTAGGAAACCATTTATAGACCATGAAAACATGCAAACCAACACTTCACATTGTTTATGGATGAATCTACACGTGGCCAAAATATAAAAACACGCAAGGGGATGACAGACATCAAAATCAGGATAGTGGTCGACTCTCGGGAAGGGAGAAGGGAAGGCGGGGCCGGGGAGGAGTACGGAGAGGAGTTCCAATGCCTCTGCAATGTTTTCCTTCATAAGATAATATCCAGATAAACAGTGTAAAAGGCTAATGTTGGTAAATCTGGATGCTAAGTATATGGTTACTGGTTACTTTATTCTCTGTACTCATCTGTAGGCTTGACATATTTCAAAGTTTTTAAAGGACAGACATTCCTTTCTTACTGAGCTGGACTTTAGATTCTAGATCTTTTGGATTTTAAATCTAGAGGAAGGATTTTACATATTGTTGAATGTCATCACTTTGGGCCCTTCATTTCAACCTGCTAAAATTCACTTAGTTCATAAACATTTATGAAAGTAGCTCCTCAACAGCAGGTCCTAAGTTGTGGGGTCTAAGTTGTTTAGAGAGGCATTGGGCATAACTGTCTACTGTCTTTTGAATCACTGCTTTTTCACCCAGCTCACGAGAATTACTTCTGAGCTTTGGGAATTCTGCTGTTTGATAAAATGGTTTGTTTTCAGTCAAGTATTTATAAAAATAGTGATTAGGTTTGCTGCCCAACAATGTACATATAGTTAACATTATTGTACTGTACACTTAAAAATGGTTAAAATGGTACACCTTATGGTATGTATTTTTTAACCACCAAAAAAAAAAAAAAAAAAAAAGTGAGTAGGACAGCATTAAATGCAGAGCCCTGTGGCAGGCTACTAGAGACTTCTCTCCAGATTAACTTTACATCCTAATCGACTCCGTGCCCATGCATGCACGTGTGCATGTCTGTACACACTACATTTCACTTACAGAAACGTGGCCCAAGTTTTAGATGGTCAATTCAGGAAGAAAAATATCCTGAATCACCTCGAAGCATTTTTAAATTGTTTGCTCAATGAGTAGAAAGAAAAAAATTTTGCTGGGCACAGATCTTTTCGTGTCTGTTTGTGAAACCCAAGTGACAGCATTACGGGAGAAAGAGAACCCTCCGAGGACCTTCTGCTGGGGAGAGTACCCCCTCTTTACTCTTCACCCCGGGCAGTGGTTGGCACCTGGCTGTTCCGAGGCCCTACAGTGGGTTTCAAGTCTCTTCCTGCCTGACAACAAAATCTACCCTTGAACAGCCCCTCCCTGAGCTGTCTCATCTCCCCTCCTCCTTCTGTATTTTTATTTTCTTTACCACTCTCCTTTTCCTGCATGTTTTGTTTTTTTCCTGCTTTGCTATGCTGCTCCATCAATATTTAGTTTCTAAATATTTAGTTTCCACATTGCTGTTCTTGTACTGTTTAGCCAGAATCACTTGTCAATTCACTCATTCACCACACAGCTCCTCGGCCCTGGCTGCAAGAAGAATCACCTGGGAAACTTCTAAGAGGTACCCCAGCCCCACAGCAGGCCAATTAAGTCAGAATCTCAGGGTGAGGCTATTTGTCAAAAGCTTCCCAGATGATACTGCTGTGCAGCCAGGGTTGAGAAATGCTGATTTCATAGATATTAACTAAATCCTTCTGTACACCAAGTTGGGGGTTCCTAAGGGGGTGATAAGGAGGCCTTCCTGGAAGAGGTGACGGGTAAGTGTGGTAGGTTGCATTTCCCGGGGCAGAACAGCAGCGCCCATCCCGAAAGCTCCTGTGCCACGGGACCCTGATGTTGTTCATCACATGGTCAAGTTCTCCCCACCTTGAACCTGGGCAGGCCTGTCACTGCTTTCACCAGCAGAATGATGGACATGGAACTATCCTACTGCCAGCCCTTACCTGGGCTCTGCTTCCTCTCTACGTAGTTCCTGTCTTTCAAGGAACAGGTCTATCTCATTTAAGTTATCAAACTGTGAGCATGGAGCTGCTCACATAATTCCCTTTTTATCCTTTTAACGTCCATGGGATCAGCAGTAACGACTCCGCTTCCCTTTCTGAGCTTGGTCATTTGTGTCTTCGCTCCTTTTTTGTTGGTTAGCCTGGCTGGAAGTTTTATCGATTGTGTTGATCTTTTCAAAGAACCAGCTTTAGGTTTTGTTGATTTTCTCTAAAAAAATTTTAAAGTTCCTGTTTTCAATTTCATAGATTTCTGCTCATTTTTTAAATTATTTATTTTCTTCCACTTTAGGCCTAAATTCCTCCTCCTTCTCTAGTTTCCTAAGATGGAAGCTTCGTTATTGACATTAGATCTTCCTTTTTAGTATTTGCATTTAACTTCATACATTTCCCTCTTCTCAGCACTAGTTTCATTGCATCCCACAATTTTTGATAAGCTGTATTTTTGTTTTCATTTAGGTCAATGTATTTTAAACAATTTCTCTGGAGATTTCTTCTTGGACCCACAGGTGATTTAGAAGAGGTCTGTCTTCCTCCTCCTCGGGATGCTACAGCTGCCATGACAGGGGAGGCCCAGGCCACAGGAGAGGCCAAGTGTGGACACTAGCGGGCCGCCTGCACTCAGCTGTGTCACTGAGCCCCCGAGGGGCCTGCACAGTTGAGCCTTCAGGCGGGGCAGCTCCAGCTGAGCTCTGCCTGCAATGGCCATGTTCAGCATCGAGGTAGGATCGGGCAGCCGCCGCTCTAAGCTGCTGAGTTAAGCCGTGAGCGAGGAGTAGCAGGTAAATTGACAGCCAGTGGAGACGGCGGGGACAGGTGACAGGCTTCCCGGCCAAGGGGAGAGGAGTGCAATCCCAGGTTCGGGAAAGGTCCGGCTCCTCTGTGGGCTGCAGGCCTCCAGCGTGACTAGAGCGCAGGGTCTGGGGAGAAAAACACCACCCACTCCACTTACAAAACAGCAAAACGAGGAAGCGGAAACTCGCACGTCCAATGTTTCCATGTTGCAGCTGTACCAAAGGCGTAGGAGAGCCGAGGGAAACGTTACACTGGCACAGCTTCAACTCGGGGCCTCTGCATCTTCCCCCCCTCCACACCCCGTCCCCCAGGGAACCTGCAGTGCACCCTGCGTGCAGAACAGAGCCATCTCCCCTCCGGGTTTGGGCCGAGAGTGAGGCTGGGGTCAGCTTTGCTCTAGAAGCTGTCTGGATGGGAACAAGCCGTTCCTCTCACTTGCCCTTTGAGAGTTTTGTTTATTATTCGGTGAAATGCCACTGGTGATGATCTCTCCTTGGGAGCCGCTTCCCAGCCGGGCGCCGAGAACGTGACTGACGTCCAGACCTTCGCCAGCACCATCTCTAGGCCTCTGGCCACATCCACGGCTGCTGCTGGCAGCTCTAACGGGAGCTTTGTGGTCGTTTACCCTTTGTGACATGCAGACACGCTTGGCTCAGGCACTTGGGGACCATACGTACTGCTGTGAAGCTGCCTCTGTGCCCACGTCGCCCCATCTTCGAGAGCAGAGCCCAGGTTTTTGTTGGGGACCCTTCTCCATCCTAAATGAAAGGCTGGGGCTGACCTCACCCAGGATCCTAGGTCCTTGCAACTCAGGTCTGGCCCGTCAGTGTATCACCTACTCCTGCCAGAGTGATTGGTTCATGGGACTGACTCAGTCCCAGGACTTTTGTGGATGCACCCTGGTATCAGGCCCAACTTTTCTACTCCTAGGCATGTGTCCCAGGATATAAGGTTCCCGCCGATATAAGGGCAGAAGGGGCGGTTCGGTTTAGAACGTTCTCGCCTGGAGCATCCTTGCCAATTGTGTGAACTTTGCCCTCCATCTCTCTGCTTTGTGGTCCTCCCAGCTGTAAAAAGAGAGAGGGGTTGGCTTCGCTTCCCTCCAGGGCCCCTTCCAACCCTAAGACTCTGGGAATCCAGGAAATCCCAATTTAGATACACGGCTTCGGAAACTGGCAGCAGACAGAGAATGGAATCCGGAAGGCCCTGGCCATTGTGAACGCCAAGTCTAGACGATGGAGAGGGGGCCACTGAGGCAGGAAGAAGTGAAAGTCCCCTTCTCAGCGCCGCACCTTCCAGGAAGCAATAATCACACAGGTCTCAGCAACGCTCCCGAGGCTGCGATCTAGTTACGCTGGGGCACAGCCAAGGCCGCTGTTATTGTCCTCTCTCTGTTCACATCCAAACCCTCACACACCCAACCTAGTGCTTCCTCTGTGATAACACCAGTAGCAGGAGCTGCCCCCCGTGTCATCCTGGACAAACAGGTGATGTTTATTTACAGCGTGTAAAAGAGACCATCTGACCAGCTGATGCCAGCTGAGAGCCACGGAGGCTGATAAAGGTGGCTTATCACAAAGGATTAGCAAATGTTATTTTCTCTTTGTTTGTTTGAAGTCCGGTATTTGGACAGTCACTGTGAGGCCCAGTGTGGTCGGGGCCAAGTTTAACAGTGACCACAGAGATGGCAGTGATTGCTCGGTGAAGATGAAACAGGATGAAATGAGCCAGCCGGCCGGTGCTATGTGCCAGGGAGAGACACGGCAGGGACCGTCAGGCTGGTTTGACAGCGAGAGACACAGTGAGGGTTAGTGAACCAGGTTGGCTTTGGACAAAATAACCACATGAAGCGAAAATTCTATGTGCAGAGGACCTGGGCCTCTCAACCTTGATGCTCATCATAAATCACTGGGGCACCTGTGCATACCCGGGCTGCACCCAAGCAAGGGAATCCGACTCTGGGGGTGCAACTTGGGCGTCAGTAATGCAGCCGAGTGTGAGATGCGTGCCCTAGATTAATGCTTCTCTCTCGTGCATTACGACCCTGGGAATCTGGTTAAAGTGCAGATTCCAATTTGGTAGATCTCGGGTGGGGCCTGAGGTTCTGCATTCCTGACATCTTCCTGGGGATGCCCACACTGCTGGCCTGGGGACCACACGTCAGGTAACAAGCCTAGCTGACTGTTGTTCAAATGCCTCCAGCATTGCCCCTAGTACTCCCCGATGCTGGCAGAAGTGGGGCAGAGAGAGGGCTTCTCCTCAGTGGAAAAGGTGGGCTCAAGCTGCTACTGACCCAGAAGAGCAGAGGAGAGGTCAGAGCCTGGGGCACCGCTGCAGCGGGTGGGACTGCGCGCCCTCTCAGGCAGGCGCCCCCAGGCTGAACGGGGCTGGGCTTTGTGGGTGAGCACCAAATGCGGGTCGGGGGATAAAATCTCATGATGAGATGCTTTCTAAAACATCTTTATTGAGCTATAATTCACATACCATAACATTCACCCACTTATCGTGCACAGTCAAGGATTTGTAGTATCTTCCCAGAGTCTGCAGCCATCACAGCTATCTGGGGCTAGAATATTTCGTCACCCCCGAGGCTGCTATTTCAAGCCACTTTCACGCCAAGGCCAGCGCCACCTGCAGGAAGATTAGGTGCCTGAAGACTGTGTGCGAATACTAGAGGGAGTTGAACCCTTGGTTGGAAGCGTGGAGCACCAGCCCATCCGTCAGGGGAGGTGGAGGACGTTGATTATCACCGACTTCAGGAAGCCCTCCAAGACTTCCACACCCATTAACCTCCCCAGCCAGGCTGGGGACCCCGTGAGGGCAGGGTCTGTGCCTTTCTTCTCTGCAGCCGCATGCCTGGCCCCGTGCCGGACCACAGTAGGGTACAGTGAGTACGTGTGTGCCAAGACCTTGCACCCAGACCCCACTCTGCTACGGCGCTAGTGTCTGGGAATGGGCGGGGTGTGGTTTTGAACTTGTTCTCTATGATTTTAGTAGAACAAACACTGAATTAACACCCAGACGGCTTTGTCTCAAGCTCACAGTTGGCACCTGCGTGTCCTCACGTGTACAACAGAGAGGAGCCCCCTCCCAGGCCCAGAGCTGTCCCAGGGCGTCTGTAACCCAGGAGCTCTGAGGGTAAAGTTGGAAGCAATGAATGGAGTTAAAGGTTGGAAAACTCTGGTTGAGTATAAAGCAACAGAGATTTCCTTGAAGTTGCTGATGGCTTCAGGGAGGGAGCCCCCATTCCTGGAGATATTTTAGGTGAACGCTTTCCCAAGATGTTACACAGGAGGCGTAGGTGACCTTGAGATCCTCCTGTGACAGGGTGCTCCTTCGGGTAAAAGACGGATTCTTCCTAAGTGCCGACCATATGCTCACTCGTGATTTCTACCCTCCTATCAGCCAGGACGGACTAGGCTGGCTGCAATAACAGAACTCGGTGCTACGGACATAAAAGCTTGTTTCTCTTTCACACGATGTAATCCGCCTGCCATGTGTTCTGATCTCCCGAGTGCTGGCTGGGAGCTCTCTTACACTGACCCTGCCACCATCCGTGTGTTACCGGCCCCCATGGCACAGGCAAAAGAGTCTCGGCAAATTGCACCCGGGATTTTTAAACTTCCACTTGGAAGATACGTCACTTCTGCACACCTTTGTCCCCACTGCAAGGGCACAGAGAGATGCAAGTCTACATGGGCCTAGAAGTCGGGGATCAGCCCCACTGACCACCACAGTTACTCTCATGTTGGGGGCTGCCCAAAGACACACAGGCTGTGGCTATTTTCCAGGCTGCATTATTATTATTTTATAATAACAGTCATGGTCATGATAACACGTATTCAGTTATTAGGTGCAAAACACTGCTCCACGTGCTTTCCATGAATGCATTCTTTCGTTCATTCCACAATTATAGATTGAGGACCTACTACGTGCTGAGCGTTGAGCAAAGCAATTTACAAATATTATCTCATTTATTCTTTGGGACAACCCCATGAGACAGCACATGAGTCAGGGCTTATCAAGCTTATGCAGAACAGGAATATTTAGCAATTTCTGTGCCAGACTCTCTGGGCCAGATTCAGGCCCAGAGGCGCTGTAACCAGGAGTAACAGCTCACGGCTGAGGCCCCTGGGAGGCGACACCATAGCTCGAGGGCCAGCACTGGGCAGGTCCTTCCCGCCACCAGCCTTCCCGCGAGGGAGGGTGGGAAATGGTCTCAGGAGGCAGCACAAAGAGGAGTCCTGTTTCAACGCTGCTCAGAAGCCACAACTCAGCAAAGGCTCACGACAGATGTCCTGCGGACGACAAAACTGAGCCTCCAGGAGGTTCAAAATAAACCCACAAAGTAAACAACCACCGCCCCCCAGGCCCCAGCTGGACGGTGGCACAGCCAGGTCAGGGCAGTCCACTCCTGGCCCCGCTGCCGAGCTGCAGGGCCTGGGTGCCACACGCGAGCACCTTCCAGGGGGACGGTCACAGCCAGGGAGGCCGACGTGTGTCCCCCACTGTCACTGCAGCCTCCCAGGCTCTCAGATCCACAAGGGCAGGGAGCAGACAGCTCCCCGCAGACAACCTGCTCCTTCCCAGCTTCTGCTCAGCCTCTGACCCCCGTTGGCCCCTGGGCGCTGCCTTCCCGGCCACAGGATGGCTGTGAGGCTGGTGAGCAGTGGGGGTGGGGTGGGAGGGAGGCACGTCTCAGGCTGGATTTATGGTCTCACTCCAGCCTCTCTACTAGGCGAGCATCTTGGGCAAAGCCTTCACCCGAGTCTCAACTTCCCGGTGGGTAAAATGGGAACAAAGTAACATTTGCGCAGCAGAGCTCTGATTCTTACTGTTAAATGGGGATGATGAGCGTGACAGCTAGTTCCAAGCTGAGAAGGGCTTTCTGCACATTAGCTGGTTCTCAGTGTCACCTCTGAATGAATTTGTCTCCATTTTGCCGTAGACATTTGTGGATTATCTCCTGGTAGGACAGTTACATCTTAACTAGCGGTGGCATAGCGCAAAGATTCTAACGACAGCTTCTCCTGACTCCCAACAAAGCCGTGACCTGCTCGCCAAGAGAGCCCAGCCTGGTTCCAGCGTGGGGAAGGCGGCCCTGGGCTCCGGGGCAGCGGGTGTGGGAATGCAGTGGCGGTAAGACTCACACAGCACGGCGGGGACTGTGGGCTGGCTTGATCCTTTCCTGTGTCTTCTATGAAAGAAGAAGGAAAAAATCCTCCTTCTGAAACAAACCCCACTACGAATAGCACTAAAATACTCATTTACAGACGCAGAATCAGACGTCTTTTGGCTGTGAGAGCATCCTCTACATCTGACAAAACAGAGAAGAGTGGCATCTGCCCAGCCCCTCCCCTGGTCTCCTCCTCCACCGCGTCCTGGGACACAGCCTGTCCAGGAGATGACCGCAGGTGGGACATTTGGGGTCCCTGGAAACCACCTGGCGATGCTCTTCTAAGTACCCTGAGGAGGTGGGGAGGAAGCCCCCAGCCAGTGGAGTCTTCCTGGCCTCTCACACGCACAGATCGTCCCCTTTAACAAGCTGCAACAGGCTTTGGCTTGAAGCCTCTGGCAAACCCCAGCGTCCAGCGTGAGTTTCATAACACTGTTATGGTTTATTGCGTTTATTTTTACGTTAGATTCTAATGGTGATGAGAAATTACCATTTCCATCGACGGCTGTGATGCAAACTTCTTGCAAAACAAAATAAAGTAAAAATGAAACAAGACTTGATTTAAAGAAGAAATAGTAAGTGCATGGTAATAGTACAAATGGAACGGAGGTAAGGGAAGACTCAATGGTCGAAGTTTCAGAAATGTGGTTTTCATTCAACCAGACTGAATGAAGGTGAATAAGACAAAGTGTATACAGCAAGAGTCCAATGTTATCAATATTTTAATTTACGTTTTCACTTCTCTCCTATTGCAGGAGTTTCAAAACATCACAGTGGCTATGCCTGGGGAAGAGAGTAGGATCTCTACAGGGGGATAAGAAACCGCTGTCCCGGCGAATCATCACCTTTCAATAGCGAAGTAGAGACAGGGTGTCATTTGGAAAACGCATTTTCTCACCCGACCCCCGGGGCCATCGTGTCCTCTGCCAGAAGCACCTCAGAACTACTCCCCCACCCCCCAGTCTCTCCTCTGCTGACCAGTTCAGCACCTCATCTTGGCCTGGGTTGTTTAAAAAACTAAAGCCGGCCTTTTTTTTTTTTTAAAGGAAACGTTAAAAACAATAGTCACAGCTACCGTGCATTACACATTCTCGTAAATGTTTTCCCCGAGTTCTCTCTTCATCACACGCTCTGACAGGACTGTAGGCCTCTCCTTTCTCCGACGGAGCCGGGGCTCCCCTGACACCACAGAGCAAATGGCAGAGGCTGGATTTGGGCCCAACTCTGTCCAGCCTCAGGGAGGTAGAGCCATTAACCTTGCAGTGAGGACTAATAACTACAAACGAGGGATGCAAAGAACATCCAAAAAGCCTAAGAGAGGGAACAAGGAGAAGACACAGAACAGCAAGAGAAGGATCGAAATTAGAAGAAACAAAAGGGGGAAAAAACAGCCGAAATTGTAAAAACCAATAAAACGTGTGAAAGGAACCATTCTGTTGAACTTGGGCTTTTGCAATCTCAGGGGCAGGATCACTTCCCCTTTCTTTTCACTAATGAGATGCCTCTATGCTCAGCGTGTGACAAATCGGTTTGGAATTACAATATTTTGACAGCCTCCTAATTGGCCTTCCAGCCTCTACTCCCACCCCCTCCAGGCCACTCTCTCTGCTGCCAGGGACATCTTTCCAACATGCAAATGTGACCTTGCCACTTCCCTGCTTTGCTTTGCATTTTTCAGTGGCGCCCCTGAGGGCTGGATCCAGTCCCAGGTGACCCCAGGCAACCTCTGCAGCCTCCCTGCAAGGAGCCGGCATGGGGTCTACTCCTCCACACAGATCCCCCTGCCCTGACTTCTTTCTCCAACTCAGGACAGTCTTGGGCTCCTTGGAGGGTCCCTGCGACATGGATACCTCGTTCTTTGCCCTGTGGCAGTGTCCCCACCTCTGTGGCTGGTTGGGTATAAATCTATCTTCTCTTTACTCCTAGAGCTCTGCGAGGGCAGGGCCCACATTCTGTCCATCTCTCTCTAGTGCCTCACCCAGGAAGAGAATGGCAGAGGCCAAAAGAGATGAAATGACAGAACAGTTTGGTCAGATGTCTCTCAGAGAAGTACAGATCCGGTAGGAGCAAATAAAAGGGGTCATCAACCAAGTGTGGGGGATGGGCAGGGCAGGGACGGCTTCCTGGAGGAGGTGATGGGCAAGCCGAAAGCTGAGCTGGAATCTGTCAGCTGAAGAGGTGGGGAAGAGTGTTCTTGGCAGGGTGGAGGGTTTGTAGGAGCAGGGAAGTCTGCCTCTTTGAGTAGAGTTAGGGGGATGGTGAGAGCTGAGGCTGGACAGGCAGGTCAGGGCCTGGAGTCCTTGCTACAGAGCTTAGGCTTCATGGTGAGAGCAGTGTGGACGCCCAGTGGGTTTCTGTAAGCAGGAAGTAGTGTGGTTGGTTTCCATCTCAGAAAGGTCACTCTAGCCACAAAGGGGAGTATGGACTGGGGAGAGAGGTTGATGGGTGCCATGTCTGGTTGCGCAGGTTGGGCACTGCACAACTCTAGGGGTGCTACTGTCCCCTCTATGGTGGCCGTGGCACTTGAAAAGGGCTGATCTCATCTGATGGCACGGATTTCTGTCAGACGGTTGTCAAGGCAAGTTAGTAACAGGAGTTGGGATGTGAACCAGTGGCCTGGCTGCGACTGTAGAAGGAAGGGACCTGGTGCGTCCAAGAGACTCAGATGTGGATCAAGGAGGGCTTTGACCCTGTGACTTGGAATCAGCCTGAGGCACAACCCAGCTGCCAGCTGGGTCCCTGAGTGTGTTCCTCGTGGGATCCAGGGCCACAGAGAGGTGGGTTCATCATGACGCTAATGCAGTTTAGCTTCGGGGCCTGAACGTGCATTGTTCTCTTCTGATGAGTTCCCAAGGTCATAGGTTTCCGGGAAATTGGCAGAAGCAAGATGTCCTCATCGCAACTGGAGGTGACTTCTGTCTGCCTCCCTCTGACTTGCCCTCTGCTGGGTGGCGTCTGCAGTCTCGCAGTGTGGCTGAGGGCAGCTGGCACGTGGAGTCTGGCTCGTGGAGGATGGACAGCTGTGGAGCAGTCGTTCTGGCACAGTCGGGATGCTGCTGGCTGTCCTGGCTGTGGGCACGGCTTCCTGTGCTGACTTTCCTCGTAGCACAATGCGAAGGTGCAGAGCCAAAAGTTGGACAGGTGGGCCGAACAGGCCCTGTGATGCCGCCACGAGAACTGCGTGGCCAGTGGAGGGTATATGAGGTTGGGAGGCATGGAGCCAGTCACTGGTCTGTGGAAAATTCCTCCAAACAGACGCGTGTGGTCGTGAAAGGAAGATTCGATTCTCTTGGACTCAAAACTCAAAATGGAAATCCATTTCCATCACGAGTACACTCAATAGTGCAGCATATGCAGTGACGTGTGCCATCACCTTTTCAAGCATTTTTGGTGGGAATGGTATACTTGACAAAGTTTGAGTACGCCATTATAATTGGAATTTGGAAAGGCATTTTGGAATACTTCAAGGAAACAAGTGAAAAATTATGAACGTATCTGAAAGGTACCTTCTTTTGTCATCTTTAAATTCCATTATTAAAGAATCAAGTGACAAATTGAGATAAGATACTAATAGAATATGAAACAAAAGAGGTAAACATTCTGACTTGAAAAGTGAATTATAACTGAAAATGTCCAGATCATAACAAAAGCACTAATTAATTTAGAAGAGATCAATTTCAGATACAAGCAATGAAGAAGCACTTGGATAGACTGAAAACCTAATGAACGTGGAGAAGTGAATCATGTAATAAATATTGCAAAAATATTTACATTTCTGGCTAGTTTGACACAAAATAATTGACACTGAGGAAGACAGCATAAAATTCACAAATAAAAACAGTGCTAATTTTCCAAGAAAACTTGAAATGGTGAAATCTTACAGGTCCTATACGAAAGAAATTCAGTAGAAGTTTCCCCAAATCTCACCACAGGCTTAAAAATTTTCCACAACTGTTGCAGTTGGTATCTATGGGCCAGGTAAAAGTATAATTATGTAATGGGAAACTAAAAGACTTTTTTCTGAGCTACCAACAAGCATACACATACAAAAGCAAACTATAGTCAAAGATGTCACAGGAAATACTCGGCTGTCTTTCCATTCTCGCTACAGAAAATGATGCAGCCAAATTCGTATTATATGAAAAGGAGATCAAAGCTTGTGCAGCCGCCCGAAAAAGGCAGGGAAAAAAGTATTATAGATGTGGGTCAGGCAGCTAATCAGTAAAAATATTATGTTAATTTGTGTATTTAGTGATGTCTGTCACATTTGTCAGGTTTTTAATATCTGCCATTTGTTAAGGTTTCTCTTCTGAGTATTCACTTTTGTAACTGCTTTTATATTTGGATTTTGAATTAATTTTCTTAGAGAAGGACCCGCAGATTGTGTACTGTTGGAGCCCAGAAAACCTGAATCTGCTCGTGGGGCCAGGAATATGTGTAGTAACTTCAGACCAAGCGGAGGTCACCTGGGGTCAGACTGATACGCGATGGTGCGGCTGCAGAGCTCAGGCTGGGAGCCTGGCAGGGGCTCCAGCTGAACTAACACGGCTCTGACCGTGGGTTCGCAGTTCTGGGGGCCTTTGCAGGCCGTCCCATCATTAATATTACCCGGCTCAAATCTATGAAGTCGACACCTCCCACCCAGTGCTCTGTCCTGGAGCCAAAATAACACACTCTAAGCTCGGATACAGTTGAAAGTGAAACCGCATGTTTTCTAAAGGTTTAAAAGCTCTTTTGAAGAAGGGCAGAGGGTCAGGAAAGAAGGAGCTGCATTTACAGAGATTTGGCAACCCTTTCACGAGGAAGAGTCCCACTATAACGTGTGCTTTCACCCTGCGCGCTGCCCTGGGTGGAACGGACAGGCCGGTCCACCATTGTGTCCACAGTGGTGACAAGGCCTTGGCCTCGCAAGTCAGCTCCTGGGAGCGAGGCAAGCTCAGGTGCTTCAGAGGTGGAGGGAGGGCTCAGCTCGGCAACGAGGCGGGAAGAAGGAAGTGGGGTAGAGCTGGGGAGATCCCTGAGCTGCAGGCCATCAGATGTTACAGCTGGCTGGGATCTCGGGAACGATTTACTCCAAATGATTCTCATACGCCCAGGGGAAAACCACCAAAACCCAGGAGCTTATGCATCTTGCCTGAAGTCACTATGAAATCTGGGGGGCAAAGGGTTGATTGGAAATCTGCTTTTCCACAGGAGCCTTGAGAATCTTATTCATCAGATCGACACATAGTTGGTGTTCAGATTTTTCTGAATGAACTCACTGCTGGGGTACCTAAAAGGCTGCTGGGAGACTTCCCCAGTCATCGTTACGCTCACATTTTAAGGTACCACTTTGGGGGCCCTTGTATCATTATTAACAACAGCAACATTACATTATTACACTAATTACATTAGTAATGCTAGTAGTCCCTTCCATCTGTGCTTTGCATCTTAGGAACGTCTTTCTTCTGAATCATTTCATAAAATTCTCACAAGAACCCTAACAGGTAAGCAGGGACACGGATACCGTCCAGAGATCTTACATGGGGACATCAATCCGCACTGAATGTGACTTCCTTGAGCATTTCTACTCCACTCCATGCTTTGCAGGGGCGGGAACAGATGGCGGCTTGGAATCTAAGTTCTGTCGTTTTTGGCTGTAGAAGCCGGGATAAGAGACGAGACATCATACAGCCTCAGTTTCCCCGACTGTAAAATGGGTCCGACAGCCGTGTCCCATCCCTGGGTAGCTCCAAATCCTAAATGCAAAGCTGAAAATACAGCCAAGGGCCTGCCCCAGAAGAAGTGCTCAGGAAACGCAGCTAAAGAACAAAATCAGGTACCAAGCATTGGAGCCATTAGACACCTACGGGGTCTCACTCCTTGGGGTGGATGGTTTTATGTGGGCTCAGGGTGCCCAGGGAGCTGGTAACACACTAGGTCTGGTGTGTCTGGGAGGTGCTTCCAGACGAGACTAGCACTTGAACTGGTGGCCTGAGTACAGAGGCCACCCTCAACAATGTGGTGGGCATCTCCCAATCCAGCGAGGGCCTGAGCAGAACAAAATCCGGGAAGAGGGACAAGTCTGCTCCCTCCACTTGAGCTGAGATGCCCACCGTCTCCTGCCCTCAGATGTCTGACACCCCTGGTTCTTGGGCTTTTGGACTCAGATGGTAACTTACACCATCAGCCCCCTGCCTGTAAACCCCCAATTCCCGGGCCTTCAGACTTGGACTGAATCACACCCCTGGCTTTCCTGGTTCCCCAGCTGGCAGACAGCAGCCTTCTCAGCCTCCATAACCAAGTCCTATAATTCATTTATATATATATATAAAATATATAAAATCTCCTATTGGTTCTGTTTCTCTGGAGAATTTAACACTTAACGACTGCTGTCAACTGACTGATATGGTAAGCAAGGGTGGCCCTACCATTGCTTGTTGAATGAAAGCGTGCATGAGTGACTGAGTGAGGGGACAACAATCTGGGGGGCCCATCTCAGTTATCCCTTTTCTTCTTATAAGCACTTTCAAGGATGATGATTTGGCAGGTTGTCAGTGCGAATGTCTTCAGAGGCAGGCAGGTGGCCCGGAGGAAAGAAACAGGAGGGACTCAGATGTCACTTTGTTCCCCACCAAAGACACCGAAAAAACTGGATGTTTAAAGCACGGTGGTCACTGAGTAAAATATACCCCCAGGTCTTCCTGAAGCCCACCAGCCTGCGACCTCTGACACGTCACCTGGGGACACCTGCTTGCTGGCGACAATTCTAAATGAGATTATTTCAGATCCCCAATCCCTTATTTGAAACTGCTTGGGCCAGATGCATGCAAAACTCAGAACTTCTATGGACTTTAGGAAGGTAATAGGGTGACTGTACCCTATACCCCATCATTTTCCCATGGGTTTGGGGCTGCCCTGTATCTTCAAACGGTTCTGCAGTCAGTGGTTGAGCTTTCACTTAAGGGCAGACTTTGTCACCAATGGAGGTTTTTTTAATCTAGGTTTTTCGGTTTGGGATACTGGAATTGAGGGGGAGGCATCGCAGATCTGTGTTGCCAGGGTTTTTAGTCTCTCAGGCGGATCCCAATAAATGTGCTGCTTCGAGTTTCCACGGGTCTCTTTCCCTTTGCCCGGCGGCGGCAGAACCTCTGGCTTCTCCTCCAAGACCAGGCACTTCCTCTGTTCTCCTCTCATCACCGACCTTTCCATCCAGACTTCTGAGAGCCGTGAATGGTTTTTCCTCTCTGCACATCTTGCAGCATCCAGACTCTGGGTGCAAAGGCCAGTGTAGCTGCCGACTCAGAGTATCAGTACCAGGTGAGCAAACTGGTATCAGATGAGCAAAGGCAGCCCGTGAGGGCCACCCAGCCAGCCGTGGCGAACCGGGGCTGGAATCCCATCTTTCAGCTCCTGCCTCCCAGCATTTTTCTCTAAGAAAGAAAATAGCCCAGGCTGTCAGGCCGAGGACAGTACATCATGGCTGAATTTGGCGAGGAGGCCTGTGGCCCCGATTCACATCCATCTAAAAGCCTTTGGCAATCGTTTCTCCTGAAAGTGAAAATCCCTTTTGTCTGTGGGAAAAACCTCATAAAAAAAGAAAAGCCCAACCGAAAAGCACATTGGTTTCTATTTATAATTGGGGGGAAGGAATTTCACACAGATTCAACTCACATATGAAAAAAAGAACCAATTACTCAGAGGCAGATGTGTTTCCCATTTCCTATCAGCTCTAATTTTTTAGGTCACCACTCAGCTATTTGGAGATTGTTTCATTTGAAGATGATTTCCTTATCGAGGACGTTGGGAGACGCTCAGCGCGCTAGACTAGGAACATGCCCGTTCGCAGGGTCCCTCTCTGCTCACATACAGAAGGACAGTCACCCACCAGCCGCCAAACAGCACCTGCTGCGTTAACCCCCAGGAAACCTGTGTCACCTCACAGGTAGCCCCCAACCTGGGGGAGACGGTTGAAAGTAGTGCCTATTTTCATTTCTTGCTCACAGATAGGAGGAGAGGAATGAAAGAGAAGATGAGGGACCGATTTCCAGAAAGCCAACAGTGGGAGGATGGAGCTGGAATTTCCAGCCACTCTTTCTGCCTTGCCTCTCTGCAGCTGGCAAGTTCTATGGAAAATGAAGATGCCTTTGAATGAATTTCATTCGGTGGTAAAATCCAATCTCAAGGCTGGAGGAATTCAGGGAGATTTGAAACTTTTGGCCCCTTGGCTGAGTCTGTCTGTCTGTCCGACTAGTGGCCATGAGGAGGTCATGGCCTCCTCCCATCAGCCAGTTAGATCCAAGGACGGCTTGACCACAACCATGGGGCTTGCCACCAATCGTCAACTGAAAACCCCCAGAGCTGAATTAGCGGGATAGGTGCAGCCTTTCTGCTCTAGTCAATGTAAACCTGGGTACCTGGTCTAGTGGTTCATGAAAAAGTAAGATAACTACAAAAAAATAAACCTAGCAATAGCAAATCTTGCTAAGTGGTAAGCATTTGCAGATGCTGCAGGAAAGGACTTTCTTTACGTGAATTTTCTCAATCAACTCATGGTTGAATTGTGTCCCCCCAAGAGATGTTGGAGTCCTAAGCCCCAGTACTTGCGAATGTGACCTCATTTGGAAAGAGGGTCTTTGCAGATGATCCAGTTAAGATGAGGTTGTTGGGTAGGCCCTAATCCAACCTGGCAGGTGTCCTTATAAAAAGGGGGAATTTGGACACAAAAACAGACACACATGGGGGGAGACCACGCGAAGACAGGTTGAATGCCATCTACAAGCCAGGGGACACTGGAGGCCACCACAAGCCAGGAGAGAGGCCTGGAAGAGACTCTCCCTCATAACCCTCCAAAGGAACCAACCCTGCTGACACCCCGATCTCAGATTTGTGGTCTCCAGAGCTGGGAGGGTGCCAGAGCTGGGTGCCTTTACTATTCCTGTTTTACAAATGCTAGTGCTAGAGAGAAACTTTATAGATGCAGAAACTAAAGAAGTTAAGTGACTTCCCCAAGTTTAAACAGCTAGTGAATGATAGTCAGGACTTGAACCCAACTCTCTCTGACTACAAAGCCCCAAGGATGTCAAGGATGCCCAAAGAGGTCCCAGAACGTGTGCAAGGTCACTTGGTCCAATAGCAGCCACGTGCACATGAGGACCAGGTCACTGCCAGGGGTCGGCCCCCCACGCCAGGCTGACCTCCACCCTGAACCAGGCAACGAGCACACTCGGGTCTGGAGTTCGGGTGGGGCCCGGGGATGCCCGCTCAATCGGGAGAGCAGAACGTAGAGTAGGGGAGGAGGCTGCCGCACCCAGCTTCTCACTCTGGGCCACGCGGGCAGAACGGACATGGCAGGCGGGGGGCAGGACCCCTGGAAGAGTGAGGACACTCATTTCCAGAGCACCGGTTTACTCCAGGGTGAGTTGCTGCAAATGTTACCTTTATATTAAAGCAATAACCATAACTGACATTCTCAGTTAGGTTTGTGCTCAGCTGCCGGTGATAAAGCCCTGGAATGAAAGTGGCTTCAGTAAACCGAGAGTTCCTTCTTTCTTGACACAAAGGAAGCCCGGGGGCTGGTGCGGTGCCTCCGCGACAGAAACATCCAGGCCCTGAGTAGGAAGGAAGGGCTGGAACCTGTGCACACACTTGCTGAGGGGTACGGAAGGAGGACTCGGGGTGTGGGGACCCACAGGCAAGAGCAGGGACCAGGGAATGTCCTGCTGGGCCAGAGATGAGAGACCAAAAGGTCACAGGGGATGTCAGACTGAAGGGCTGGGCTGAGGGTCCACCACGGATGGCGGCGGCATAGAAGAGCGTCCTCGGGGAAGGGAGCACAGGCGGGCGCGTTCGCGCTCCCACACCCTCCTTCAGAAACGGGGGCAGACAGGATCTGGGGCGATCATTACCCTTGCTAGACTGCCCCCCCCACCCACGCACCGATGAAGAGGGTTCTGCATTCAGCTGGCCTCACCACCACAGAGGATCCTGACTTCCCAGGTTCTCACTTCTGTCACAAAAGAAGAGAGGGGCGGGTCTTGCTTCTGTTTTAGGAGAGAAATGGGGAGCAGCTGCGACGTGTGAGGGGACTGGACGGGACAGCAAAAGGATATTTAAAAATCTTTTGCTTTGGTCCATTGATGCCCTTCATAGTGGCTGACAGATGCAAGTTAGCAACTTGGGTTATTTTTAAGTTTGCTCTGGTTGCCGGACTCGGTTTCTCTGATGACTGCACTGTCCCGAGACTGGACCACATGGGTGATGGCTTTGTAGACAGGACTTCTGTGGGTCAACATGGAGAGAGGGGTCACTTCTAAATCCAGTCGGTAATGCAAAACCACAGTGGTCAACGGTACCCTTGAGAGTCATTTAACTCCCCCTGGAATGGCAGGAGCTGAGCCCTTAGGAAGCTCAAAAATCTAAGAAGTGACTTCTTTTGTTTATCTATGAATTTTGGCCAAGGTGTCCCTTTCCCTGGGGCTGGCCTAGTTAAAACAGGAGGAAAGGAATTTAAAACATGATTTCTCTTCAAGCACATCTAATCAAATTCCGGTCCGAGAACTGTCCGTCTATGTGTGACATTATGATTCCACTGAACTACTTCACGGAGGAGGGGGTCACTCATCCCTGCAAGGTTCGCCTGCCCTCCCTGCCCCAGACCCACCTTCTAGGAGCCAAGGGCATACTTTTTCTTGTCTGCTCCATCTGACAGATGCACTTTTAAGAAACAAACCCTCCATGCAATCCAGCCTTGGGGCTTGGGGCTTGGCGACTTCTCTGCGCCATTCATCTTTCTAAAGTGGGAACATCAAGGTGGGAAGAGAAGGAAAAGTCAGCAAGCAGCCAGCCAGGAGCCGGCCGCCAGGGGAGGCTGGAGCCCCCGACGGCAGGACCACTGCTCAGAGCCCGGGGCCTGGGCCAGGCGTCAGGCACCCTCCGTGGTGCAGATGGAAACATCACAAACGGCCCTTTGTCGCCCCGCCGGGATCTGGGGCGTCCCGTGAGCTGCAATGCACACACACCCACTGGATTAAGAGCCGTCAGACTGGTTCCCAAAGCAAACACTGAGTTAATTTTTCCAGCATATTCCTTTCATGTGTGGGCTGCTTCAGGCTTCTCTGGGTCACTGGGCTCTTTGTTGCCGGCTTCGCTGAAGCCCCCCGGCCCACTCCGCCTCGCTGGCTCCTGGAGTCCCTTCCCCTCTACACCCAAGTCCTAATACAGTATTCCATTTCACTTGGGCAAGAAGAGCCCCCAAAGAGATTGGCCTTTGAAATATGTGAGTCAGTGAGAAGCAGCTCCTGGAAGTTTCAGATCACATTTCTCTGGGCCCCTGGCACGTGTTGGCCTGTAGAAGCCAAGTCCTCGTTTCGGGATGTGTCCCAGAGTCTGCTGGGGCGTGGGAGTCTCACCCTCTCCCCTACTCACCACGCCACACCACCCCTAATCCTTCTTAAAGTGCACCAGGGGCTCCCGCTTCCCTCAGATCACAGCCACACTCCTCCATGTGGTTCACAAGGCCCTGCCTGGTCCAGCCCCACCCTCACCACTCACCCCCAAGAACTCTGAATTTATTTTAGTTCCTTGAATGTCCCTGTGCTCTCTTACTGCCGGACACAAGAGGAAACCTATTTGCCATCTGTGTCAATTAGGGTCCAATCAGGAGAGTAGGGAAAGCTCTGAATATTGAAAACAGAGAGAATTTAATACAGGGAATTGGCTGCACAAGTGATGGGACTGGTAAGACGCCAACGAGGGGACAGTGAGGCGACCCACAGATGAACAAGAGCAGGCGGCCTCCAGCATCACGAGGCTGGGGATGGAGGGATGGGTCACCCAGCAGAAGCAGGAACCGTGGAGGAGGGAGAGGAGGCAGCCCCTGCTGGAGACGTCGCCCGAGGCAGGGAGGGAGAAGGGAACCCCCCTGGCTTCTCCCCTCCTGCTGCCTCTGACTATCCCCCAGCGCCCTCGTTGGCTGAACCGACTGGAAGTCAGCCAACGCAGAAGTCTGGGAAGGTGGCCTGCAGATGGCGGCCTGCCCGTAAGACAAAGCAGGATGGGGAGGGCAGGGAATGCTCCTGAGGGCCAACAGACACAGGATCGACGCCCCATCTCCGACCCAAGGTCTGCTTAGGAATCCTTCAGTCCGTATCTGTACTTCTTATCATCAGCTGCATCTATTTTTCAAAGTTCTATTGATTGTAAGTGACAGAAACTTACCTAAGCAAGAAAAAGAACATTGGTTTGCCTAACTGAAAACTCCGCTTTTGGGATTCGGTAGGGCTGAATCCAAGGACTCAAACAAAGGAAGCAATCTCCCATTTGGACCTTGTCAGCTCTCAGCTCTGCTTTCCTCTGTGTGGGTTCCATTTTCAGGGTGAGCAAGATGGCAGCTGCAGGCCTAAGACCCACCTTCTCAGAAACCTTGGTGGAAAAGTTGTCCTCCCCCTGCTAACAGCTCTAACCAAAGCCCTGGAACTGAGTCCTACTGGCCTGCTTGGACCTCTTGCCAGTAATTGCACCAATGACTATGGCCCAAGTAGCAGAATGTTCTGATTGGCCAGGCCTGGAGCCAGGAGATGAGGATCAACCCCACCCAAACTCACAGACTAAAAGGGGAAGAGGAGGTAATACCAGTACAGGAAGTAATCGATGCTGGGATGACAAGAAGATCCTTTGCTTATTTATGGCACTGCTACCCAACCCAAAGAATGGGACAACTGGTTATATTTATCTGTCTGGTTACATCCTCTGAATCTCCCATCAGAGATGAAATTTATCCACTGAGGGGCCACACATCCTCGGAGCACTTTATTCTGGTTCCCTTCTCGTGGGTCTGCTCTTCACATAGCCTGGATCATCCACAGTTTTCCAAGCCTTCCACATCAGTTGTCCCATTTGTTCATCCTGATTATCCTGAGGAATAACTAGGAAAGAAGGTTTTCTTGCCTCCTAGCAGGGGAGACTGTGGACTAGGGGGGTTGAGAGAAGTGCCCGGGGCCACTGCAAGGAACACCAGTAACGGCTACAGCCACCAAACCCACTGAGCACCAAATAAACACCAGGCTTCTAGTATCCTAACTCCTCTGGCCAGCGGCCCAGTGAGGCAGGCACGATTATCCAGTCCTGATGAAGAAATCAAGGCGCTTGCTTGAGGTCACACAGATGGTTAGTGATGGAGCCAGGACTTCATATCAGGAACTCTGACTCCACAAAACGCAGGCTTTATGCCTCCCCCCAATTCATCCTCTCTTTGCCTAAACATCCCTAGTTTCTTCAACTCCGTCTCGTGGGCTGGCTTTCCATACCGCCTGCCCGCCCTGGACAGCTCTGGTTTACACCCATGTCCCAGCGGAATGACCAGTAGCTGCCCTTCTGCCTGGACAGTACATTACACAGTCAGCCCAGCCACAGTCAAACCCACAGCTCCCATCATTGTGCTGACCCCCTGCCCCACCCCTCTCAGCGCTTCCTCCTGGCAGATGGGGGTACCGGCCTGGCACACCACCCAGCACCCCTGCTCCAGCATTCGGGGTTCAGGAGTGGAGGGGACCAGCAAGGCTTGGCTCAGCTGTTCTATCCCGAGCCAGGCCCCCGAGAGCCCCACACCTGAGATGTCCCCGTTCCTTCTTTCATGTCTGACTTTTCCCATCCGACTGGCCAAATACGAGAGTGAGGCCTTGGCTTTAATTTCCGAAACACTGTTGAATAAACCAATTTCTCGTCAGGGACTGGTGACCTGGGAAGCTCTCTCTTAGCTGGAGGCTGCGGAGGTGACGGATGGGATTCACCCTGACGGGAAGTGCCAGCACCTTGCTCTGCGGTGTCCTGGCCTTGCCCCAGGATGCCCGGGGATGGGGGTCTGCAGCGCTCGGCTGGGTGAGGGTGCACCACAGGCGGGGAGGCTGGCTGTCAGAGGGAGCCACGGGGGCCGTGGGGTCTTCAGGTTGTCCTTCCTGTCTTGTCGCCACCGGCTCATTGGTTCAGCAGGAGACAACTTTCTAAGGTCAGGGTTCCACTGGTCTTCGGATTTTCTGCCCAACTTCACTCTATAGGCGCAGCAGTGAGAAGCGATCCAGGAACGAGTAGCAGGACCCGGACCAGGCGCTGACTGCTCCAGCAAGCAGCCCCGTCTCCCACCCTGCCTTCCCGCCCGCTCCTGGAAGGCGATGAGTGCTGGGGCTCTGGCATGAATCCTGGCACCAAAAGCACGTAGGAAAAAATTAGAATCAATCTTTTTAAAGGAACGCAGGCTCAAAGGGCTGTGCTTTCCCACTGGGAGGGGTGAGAACCCATCCCACCATGTGGCTGCAAGGGGCTGATGGCCAAGCCTCCACCTCTCAACTGGGGAAAATGAATTACAATCTGACGCTCCCAAGGCAACTCACTTCTAAATGCTGTGTTCCTCAGTGACTTCCCATTCCTCATCCTCCATCACTCCTGCCCCAACGCTCCATCCTCCAGCCACACCGACCTGCTAAGACTTCCCTGACTGCTACGTGAGGTTTCAGGACGCGGCACCAGAAGGCTGTCCCATCAGCCTGGAGCGAGCGTTCCTGCTTTCTCCCTTGCCATTTGTTAAGACCCAGCCCAGATTCTGCCTTCTTTTGGAAGTTTTTCACACCCTGCCCCAACTCCTCTGCTCTGTGGCCCTGCAGCACCTGCACGTCCTTCGATTGTAGCTCCTACCTGTGACTGCACACCTGTTGCCTCCAGTGGGCTACGAGCTGCTTGAGACCTGGACAGACACCTTTTTCTTCTGTCCCCACTGACTCTGACACAGCATTTGGAAGACAACAGGCACTTGGTAATTATTGAACGAAAGCATACTACGGGCACTCGACAAATACTAACATGGAAATGGAAATTGGTTGCCTGTTCTGTGCTAAGGTGGTTCTCAGCTCTGGCTGCACCGGGGGGAGGGCAGCTTGCCAGGACCCCACCCCCAATTAGAACATCATCAGGGTTCCTCCAAAAACTAAAAATAGAATTACCATATGACCCAGCAATTCCATTCCTGGGTATTTATCTGAAGAAAACAAAAACACTAACCCAAAATGATACATGCACCCCAATGCACATGTTCATAGCAGCACTATTCACGATAGCCAAGCCATGGAAACAACCTAAGTTTCCATCGACAGATGAATGGATAAAGAAGGTGTGGTACATATATGCAATGGAATACTACTCAGCCATAAAAAAGAACGAAATAATGCCATTTGCAGCAACATGGACGCAACTAGAGATTATCATACTAAGTGCAGTAAGCCAGAAAGAGAAAAACAAATGCTGTATGATATCACTTACATGTGGAATCTTAAAAAATAAAACAAACTAGTGAATATAACAAAGAAACAGACTCATGGATATAGAGAACAAACTAGTGGTTACCAGTGGGGAGAGGTAAAGGGGAGGGGCAAGCTAGGGGTATGGGATTAAGAGATGCAAACTCCTATGTATAAAATAAGTAAGCTACAAGGATATATTGTATAGCACAGGGAATATAGCCAATATTTTATGATAACTATAAGTGGAGTATACTCGTAAAAATTGTGAATCACTACGTTGTACGCCTGAAACTTGTATAATATCGTACATCAAACACATCTCAATAAAAAGAAAAAGAACATCACTGGAACATTCTAAAAGATCTCAAGGTGAATTTAACTAGCCAAGGGTGAGCCATGCTAGGGAATAAAAGCTGAGTAAGGCATGGTTTCCCCTCCTTAGAGCCATTGACATGACCAAGCTGATTTTTGTTCTCCAAGACAGGAAAAGAATAGTTCTCAAAGTGGGGTTCCAGGAGCAGCAGCAAGGCCTCGCCCAAGAATGTGTTAGAAGTACAGATTCTGGAGCTCTGTCCGTGAACTGCTGCATCGTAAGCTGCAGGGAGGGGCTGTGCTCTAACACAACCTCCCAGGGATCCTGAGCGGGCTGGAGTGTGAAAACCACTGCTCTAGAACTTGTCTCCCAAACTGTGACTCACTCACAGCCACATCAGAAAGGCCAGGTGTTGTGAACGCGTAGATTCCTGAACCCCTTTGCAGTGCCAATGACTCAGAGCCTTGGAGAGAGGAGCACACCTGTATCAAGAGTTGGGAGATGGACACACATTTTATAAATAGCTTCCCAGGTGCTTCTCAAGCTCACGGAGGTGTGGTAACCAGTGCGCTAATACGACGACAGCTCAGATAAATGCCATCTGTCCCACTGCCCTCCCCTCTCAAAGCATGGACTTTGGTGAGTCAGGGGACAGTCAGAAAGTTGGGTCCAGCTGCTTTCTGTGCGTGCATCTTCCGATCTCCTCCTGAACCTCCAGTACTTAGCACGACCTGGAAGGTTGCCCAGGACCCTGCTTTGAAGTCTCTGGTTTGGTCAATGCCCAGCTCCACCTGCACTTGGGCACAGGGGGAGCCCGAGCACCACCCCCCACTGGCGCCTTGCCAGTATCTCCTCTGCACCCTCCTGCCTCGGGAAGGGACCTCCTCCTTCAGGCAGACGGGCCATCACGACTAACAGACATGGACGAGTGTGGAGCCATCACTTGGGACTCTGAGTCAACTTCTAGCTCCATGCCTGGGACCAGGGAGCTGCCAAACCTTCCACCAACACACATTTAATAATCATAACACCCCCGCTTGTGAGCCGAGATTTCATTCTGTGCACATGTAAGCGAACACGTGAGCTTCTCAGCTGCTAACTCGGCAAGTGTAATTATATCCTGCGTTCCATTTTTATTCCATTGGTGAAGCCGAGCCAGACTTGGAGGGAAACGGGGACCTGTCCCACCGAGGAGAGCTGAGGCCCGAGCTCCGCTTCCTGTTGATGCTCTTGTGATGGACACCGCGCCAAGCTGCCCCTTTGTATGCACCAGCGGAAAGTTCTCATCAGGCTCCAAGCAGCTGCCCACTCTGCTGTGCACAGCGTCTGCAGAGCTTGTTAACTGGAGACTTTTAGGCCTCAGCATTTGTGGGTGGGCAAGAATGTGCCTGTCGGTGAGACCAGCCATTTCCAAATTTAGGAAAGAAAACACCTTGCTGTCAAAGCACCTGGTGAGCCCCACCGGGTACAGTGCATGCTGAATTTCATCCACTCCTCACCACCTCAGGACCACAAAGGACGACCAAAGTCATATAAATAACCACACGGCCGGCTGGGAAGGCCCATAAGAGAGTGGCTAGCACAGTGATTTTCAAACTGGGTTCCAAGGAACCCTAAGGTGCCTCAAGGAGCCCATGGGGAGAAGGGGCTGGAGCATCTACTGATCATTGGTTGGATGACCTTGGGCAATGAATTCCCTTCTCTGAGCCTCATTTTCCTCATCTGTAAAATGGAGGTAATAGTGCCTACTTTGCCTACTTTGTACAGTTATTTTGAGGATTGAATGAAACACCATCTAGACATGAGTGACAGCTTGATGCCCTTGTACCCACTTTAACCCTGGAGGGTGATTTGGCAGAGAGGGCAAAGGGCGTTTGAGGAGAAAGAATGGCCAGGTGACAGGTGCATGCGTGTCATGTGCTGGGTAAGACGCACCGACCCAAGTGGATGGCAGGGCTCCACAGCTGCTGAGCACTGGCATCTCTCACAGCTCCCATGGCCCCAACTCCTTTCTAGAACAACCAGACTTCTCCTTTCATTTGCTTCCTGGACCCACACTGATCAGAGTCAGGCAATGGGTTTCTCTTTAGCATCTCCCTCGACTTACGGTGAGGACACACTCTGGAAAACATATTATCTGACTGCCAGAAACATTCGACCCTTGTAACCACAGATGAAGTTGCTTTGTTATCCCTAGCAATGGTCGTGGTGCTAAGACCTCATCATCATCACCACCATCACCGTCTGATCACCTAACCTTCCCAGTACCCCTATGTTAGGAGCTAGGATTACTCTCATCTTGCAGACAGGGAAAAACTGAAGCCCAGGGAGTAATCTGTCCTCGGCTCCACATCCTGGCTGTGCTGGGATTTGAGCCCAGACTCCACTGCTGACACTCTCAGCCATGGGTGCTCCTACACCAGTTTCAGTGCCGAAGGGTGGCTGGAGGCTACTTTAGCACCATGTACGTACGCTCCATCAGCCCCACAATGTTAATAGCGGGGATGATGGGGGCGGTACTGGACCCCACGGTGAGGAGGAAAGCTGGACACGGTGGCCTTTTAGCTGGGCACCTTGCCCCTTCGCATAAAATCTGAGTTCTCTTAGGAAGAAAGCAGGGGAGGTAGTTGGGTATTAGGACTCCTTTTGACATTCAGAACGTGACTTGGGTTTATGATGTCTAACATCACTATGGCCTTGCCTTCCCCACCGAGGGCCTTCACAAGCTGGGTCCATGGTCCCACAGTCCCTTTGAGGAACACAATATTAAATGGTGTATCTGGAGGGAAGCCCAGGGATAAGGGAAGAGTGGCTGCGTCTTTTCTGAAGGCAAGAAAAATCTCCCAGTCCTGCAATTTACTCCAGAATTACAGCCCGAGTTCTTTGTAGTGATCCATGTGATAGCTCTCCAAGCTCGTGTAGGACTGGGGGTGTGGGAAAGATGGTTTTCAGTCATTAGAATTCCTGGGGGGGAACCCATTCTCCCCCTAAATTTCCCCCTCCAGCTTGAATCCTCTAAGGAATTCCCTCGAAGGAAATTCTCCAGCATGTCCTGTTCATCGAGAGAACACAGCCCATGTCACTTCAGAGAACATTCAACAAGGCAAGTTCACAGCTTTGGAATCCATCACACACACCAAGGAAACTTCCTTCTCAGGCCCCTTGGAAAGGCTTTCCAAGTAGATTGTAAAGAGGTCCAATGTGGTTGTTCACCAGCCAGGGGCGTGTCTGCACCCAAGGGAGCCTTTGTTCTTCCCTCTGCGACCCTGAGGCCTTTACGCCCCTGTCGTGTTGCCTCCAAGACACATACAGTTCGTGAACCCCTCAGGTCTCCTCTTCACGGACGCAGGTTGCACATGTGACGGGAAACGCATCCCGTAGTCACTGGGCGCGCTGGTTTCCAAAGCTGCTCCTCCACTAGCAGAGTGACTCATCAGAAGGGGCTCCCCATGGTCACAAAAGTGAATACAAGAAAAATCACGTATTTCTTATTGGAAATACAGGCTGGGGCTTCCCCGCCTGGCTGTTCTCTCCACATTCAAGGAGTCGGCCGGCGGGGGCACTGCTGGGGGACGAATTCCCTGAGAGAATCCCAGCCTTCTATCCAGGACTCAGAAATCTGGAAGTCCCATTCATTCATTCACTGATTCTATAAATATACTGAGCATCTTCTACACACCAGGCACTGTCCAAGGCAAGGAAGGGTGGCAGGGAATGAGGCAGATTAAGTCTCTGCCCTCATGAAGCTTACATTCCAACAGCAAAGTGGTGTGTAGCCAATGCCGGGGAGGGGCAGTGCTCCGGGGACGGTGTTTTCCTCGGCTGGGAGCTGGGAGCAGGGCAGACACGGGGGCCTCAAGGCCTGTCCGTGCATACGACTTCACCCTCTTTACAGCCAAGAGGTTAATCCATTGTATGATTCCAAACAGTAGTTCTCCTAAATGGATTTAATGAGCAGGGTACAGAGTGTTGACCACCAAAACGGTTAAATCTTTCTATGTTCATGATTTAGAAATGCAGTGCACTCTACTCAGCCCCTTACTTTCACTATGGGGCCAGTGGAAGCCAAGGGATTAAGTTTGAAATGAAAAGACCTGGTGTTATTTTTATTATAACATCTCCGGGGATGATAGATCAATTTCATCTCGCCAACTTCCAGCAGTTGGTACTGAATCCCAGACATCCTGTGTTGAGAAGAAATGAGACGCTAGCTTCAGATTCTGTGTGAGAGGGTCACTAAGGCCTGCCCTGGGCCCAGGAGAAAGGGCAGCTCGTGTGTACAGTGTGCCCTGGCCCAGGTCTAGATGGACAGTCCCAACTCTGACGCTGAACCCTCTGCAGATCTCAAAATATTAGCAGACATAAAAAAATCTGTCTATAAAATTAAAGTATGCTGATTAAACAAGGTACACATCACACAACACTGCAGGGAGAGGAAGAAATGGGATGGTGTCAGGTGCTAAAAATATCCCACAGACCCTCCTAATGCATCACAATTTTCCAAAGGGTGGAGCCACTGACCTGATTAGTGACAGGAAGGGGAGTTGGGGTGGCATGTGTGTATGTTCCATTTCTAGAATTCAGATGCCAGTTTCCTCGTTTGGGGGAAAAAGTGTTTAAAACAGATAAAACACAAGGAAAATGGAAAGTTGTTCAATTAATGTTGTCAAGGTTACAAGGCTCACATAATTAACATTGCAGCGCTTTGATGTGGAGATGCTCCACATGCTTTGTGAAGCCTGTCTGAAGTTTCTGACTGCTGTCACCGTCACCATCATCACCATCTCCATCAGCACTGTCATGACCACCATCACCATCACCATCATCACCACCACCACCACGATTATCATCCCCCTCACTGCCATCATCGTCACCATCATCATCATCATCATCATCATCATCATCATCATCATCATAATCACCATCAAGAGTGCCATCCTTACCATTATGGTGATTAATGTCAACAAGCATCCCAGAGGAATTGTGAGACTCTAGAGCAGCCTGAGTCAGGTCAGCAGGAGCACACGCTGAGGGGAGCCTCATAAATGGTGCCTTTCTCTCTCGCTCCACTGTACACAGTTACAGGTAACCGGGAGCCTGGCATTTTATGCACCAGCTGTAGTGTCACCTCTGTCCCCGAGTTCTACCCAGAGCCTGACCTTGTGAGTCAATTACAGCTGTTTTCATCGTGCTCATCGGCCTCCAGCATCCACCCGGCCCCACTTTCAACAAAGGGTGGATTCCCATGAACTCGCTTCTTTATTGCCAGCTGGTTCCGATTAGGGATGAACCAGTAAAACGAGGGGGTAATACAGTCGCAGTGTGTTCCTAAATGTAGCACTTTTCCATGTGTTTTGATTTACCAGTTGACCAATAAAACCCAGTCCTTCAACAAGGTGGATCTCATACCTCACATGTTTTACTTATTTTGGTAAATGCAGCTTTTTAGAGATTGAAAAAAGATGGGGGGGGTGACTCAGGTCGATAACATCTCTTGCAGTGTGTGCATGTGTGTGGGTATAAGAGTTTGTATAAGTGTATGAATGAGTGTAGGGGTATGTGTGTGAGTATGTGAGAGCTTGTAAAGGTGTGTGTGAGTGTGTATGTGTGTGGGTACGAGTGTGCATGATGGCCAGAAGCTGGGTCTCTCTGGCAGGGTATTAGGCATTGATTTCAGAACATCTAATATTTCTATCCAAATACTCCCCGTCAGCACCCTTGGTTAAACGGACTATGAATCTAAGAAGAAATAAACAACAGGGATGTTTCCTCCCTCATTTTGTTAACTGGGCCCTTCCCTCCAAAACATCTACCTTCCACCTGCTTGTCAGCTCCCCTCTGAAGGCAGCTGTGTCTCAACAATCTTCCTTTCCCTTGCGCTGGATGGAACTGTTGACTATTCAGGCAGCAGGACTTTTATCTGAAGTAGAGAAAGCCCCACACAGTAGCTTTCTGGCCTAGGAGCAGCTCTGTAGGGTTCCAGTTGGAATGAAGGACAGTGTCTTAAACACAAAGAAATGGCTTGGGAAAATTAGTACCAGGATGCTTTGGGTACCACTCAGAAGACCTTAACTCAGTGTAGAACAGGAGCCAGTGATGGGAGGGAAGATTCCTAACCCACAAAGCTCCGTGAGCCCCTCGCTCCTTGCATCTGTGCTCTGTTCCACGGGGGCCAGCCTGCGTGTCTGAGACAATGCCGTTCACGGCTGAACCACCAGCCAAGTGCGGTGCAGGCATGCAGCTGGGGCTCAGTGTATGCTTGCTCACTGGATGCAGGACCAGAGAGGGCACGGGGAGAGGCCTAGGAGCGGTTTCCTGAGGGAGGCGGATTTGAGTCTGGTACTGCGGATTCGATTCAAGAGAGAAAGGAGGCTTTACATGAGACTCGGACCTCACCGTTGGGATCAAAAAAACAGAAGGGGACTTGGAGACCACCCAGCCTGGTCTCCTGCGACGCACGGAGCACTGTGCCTTTAAGAACAGGAGCATTTTATGTTATAATCTATCATTCATTCATTCATTCATTCAGAAACGAAACTACAATGATGAGTCCCTGCCCTCATGGAGTTTACCCTCCAGGTGGGAAAAAACAGAAAGTCAACAAGTAAACAAGCAGGAAAAACAGGTGATGAGCAGAGCGCCACACAGGACGATTAGGACGATCATTGTCTCTAGAGATTCCCGAAGCCAAACCTTAGGGAAGAGACGGGAAGAGCATTCGAGGGAACAGCGAGCGCACAGGTGATGCCAAGGCGCACCAGGTAGGGAGCCCCTGCTCAGGTAACAGGGAGCAACCTCGGGCGTTAGGCATGAGAGCTGGCTTATCTGAAATCTGTGCCCCCAGAGTGTGCTCAGGCCTTTCGGTGTGAGGCCGGTCATGGCCACGGGGCAGACACGGGTCTTTGGTTTGAACACGATTATCCATTAAAACTTAATAATGCAGATTTTTTCCTCCATTTTTCCTTAAACTTAGCAAGTTTTTCTGGCATTCAAAGAAGAAAAAACAAACCAATACAAATATCCCTTACTTGTATCTTTGCACAAGACAATGTGCAGAGGAAACGTCCAGTTGCTTCCTCTTCCAGGGGTCACTGCAGAGGCTGAACTCCGTGCCTCATGCAATCACGGCATCCCTGGCACTTGAGGCTGCGTCGTCACTCTCAGTAGGAGAATCGAAATAAGGTCAGTCTTCCCACTGGGCCAACCTGTGTGAAGAGGGCACTTTATTGTTTTAAGGTAGTTCAAAGGTGGTGGAAAAAACTCCCTATAAAAACAAGCAGGAGTTTATTAAAACTCTAATGAGTATAAAGTTGCAGACACAGCGATTCATTCCTGGACATGGTTCCTGGGTTCATTTCTTTCCGCTCCCACGTGGAGAGATTTCACCGGATAGAAGCACCCAGCAGACGGAGCCAGCCCAAGTGCTCCTGTGCAAGCCTTGCCTTACACTCCCCAGCAAATGGGACCGCGTCCTGGGAGAAGTCCTCTGTGTGTTATGTCTCCCATAGGAGTGATTCAATTTCTCACCATCACTAGTCAGACCGTCATGACACAAGTAGCTGGGGGTGGGGCAGTCCAGCTTCCTGCTTGGTAGCCAATATTTAACGCCAGCCAGCCATGAAGAGGCTGGAGAAGATTCTGCCTGGCATGATTCATGCTGGGGGAGCAGGGAACCCTCTCTGGGAAAGGAGGCACCTGAGCTAGTGCTTTGTCACTTGTACTGGTTTCCTCTTTATTACAGAAGTTTCCTGTTGAAAGCTTAGAAAATAGAGATGAGCAAAAAGAGGAGTAGAAATCACTAAAATTGTTGTGATCATATACTTCATAATTGGAGCACTATGAATAATGACACCAGGGGGAATCCAGGCACAAACTAGGGACCTGGGGGCACCGTATTTCTAATGCTGCTCCTGGGGGCGACCACTGTTGACATTTTGGAGCATGTGCTTCTGCAACCCTGGCAATGGTGGATCGAGAAGAAGCATTCTGCTACTGCGTGAATTCTTGAGAACTGCCCAGCCTAGCAGCTGCCTTTATGTCACCATCCTCACAGCAGAGCAGAAGTCGTACAGAGAATTTTCAGAAAGGAGTCAAGTGTGTGGGGGTATGAAGTGTGTGGGCATGCATGCCTGTGCCTCATTGGGGTGAAAGCCAGGAAAACAGCAATATACTCATAGTTTAGGTCTATGCTCAACAGTCAAGCTTACATCCCACTGGATGGTCACTGTCTGATACTAACCAGAGGATGGGTCCCTGATAGCTACTTTCATTGCCTCCATCAAATGCGGTTTGTAACTATTGATAATGATGATGAAGATGATAGTGAGACTGGTGACGATGGTGATGATGATGGTGGTAGTGGTAATGAGACTGGTGATGATAATGATAAGATGGTGATAATAATGTCAATGGTGATAGTGATGGTGATAATGATGATAATGATGGTGATGATAATGATAAGGTGGTGGTAATGGTGATGGTGATAATAATGTCAGTGGTGATAGTGATGGTGATAATGATGATAATGATGGTGATGATAATGATAAGGTGGTGATAATGGTGATGGTGATAGTAATGTCAATGGTGATAGTGATGGAGATGACGATGATGGTGGTGATGGTGATGATGATGGTGACGATGGTGGTGATGACTAACACGTATATGGAACTCACAGGTGCCAGGCCCTGGTCTAAGCCCTTTGCATACATTAACCTCTTTAGTTCTCATAATTACCCTGTGAATGAGGAATTATAATTTTCTCCATTTCACGGGTGAGAAAACTGAGGCCTAAAGAGTGAAGTCCCTCGTCCAATCTCAAGAACGACATTTTAGGAAAACACATTCTGGGAGTAGTGGCACAGAGGAGTTAAAATAAAAGGTTTTGTTTCTTTGGAAGCAGTAAACATAACTATAAAAACTTGTTTTTTAGCTCATTTGGAAACTGAAGGTCAGCAGGGTCACCTTGCCTTTTCTTTTCTTTATTTCTTCCCTTTTTATGTATTTACTTTTAAATATTTGAGCCTCCGTTTCACTGATGGTCTGTGAAAAATATTTGTCCCTCTCGAGGTGTTTATTCACCCTGGAAAACTGGCTGCCGTCCAAATGCTGTGTTTTCCAACTATCAATGTAAACTAAGGATTCTCAGAACAGTTAGGTATTGTTCATTCATTAAAAACCCTTTAAACCTCACGCTGTTTATCTCATTGCTTTTACCTTGTTTATTGTACAAAAAACAGCACAAACACAAAATGGAAAACAGACAAGACAGACGGAGTGTGTTTAGGATTTTCCATAGGTCCTCGACGTCTTCCAGTGACGTGGAAGCGGAGGGTAGACGGGTGAAGAAACGGCCCATTGCAGTCGGCACACAGTGCAGAGCGTCTGAGGAACCAGGGCGCCACCAGGGACTCGGGTGTCCGCTGGGAGCAGCAGGCCGTGGGTCCTGACCGGGCTTGTGCTCCGTGCGGATCCTTCGCAAAGCTTCATGGTCCCGCAGGAGGGCCCCATGTTACGTGCCCAGGGTAAAACTGGGGAGCAAGCTGAAATCCAGGGACCAGAGGAACTTCAGTCTGGGCCAGGGAATGAGCAGAAATTAAACAGGAACATTCTATGACGGGTGACAGCAGAGACCATTCCGTTGTATTTTCCTTTTCCTGGGCACACAGAGGAGTTCATGTATTTCTCTTCCCCCTCCCAGGCGGGCTGGGGCCAGGTGATGAGGTCTGACCAATGGACTGGGAGCCGTGACGCCTGGCACTTCGGGTCAGAGGCAGTTAGGGCAGGACTGAGCTCGCGACACTCTCTCCTCCTGGCTGTGCCCAGAGTGGAGCCTCCATCCGCCCGGGTCCCTAACTGGTGATGGGGAACAAGGCCCCAGGGAATTTCTTTGAACATGGACCCCAAGTGAGAAGTAGACCTCCGTTGTGTGCCGTCACCTAGGTTCTGGGGTTGTCACTCGCCCATCCCGCTGATACAAAGGGGCAACCCCACAGTGCTCTGGGGTGCTGGGGAAGGTAGCGGGCGGAAACGGTGGTCAGCAGGGGCGTCCCCAGGCCGTGAGGGGTAAACTGAGCCCCAAAGGAGTTGACCAGGTGATAAACAGAGGGAGAGCATCCCTGCAGAGGGAGCAGCTTGTGGAAACGCTGACAGGCGAGAACCTGGCACATCCAAGGAAACGCGGACGGTCCAGCAGGAAGGGAGGAGAGGGCGCAGGTGCGGCTCACAGGTGGAAGGAGCTGGGACCTTGAAGACCATCCTAAGGTCATGGTCTTAGCTCAGGCTGCCATGACAAAGTACCGCAGACCAGGGGGCCAAAACCACAGACACGCTTCTCACGGCTCTGGAGGCTGGAAGCATGAGATCAAGGTGCCGGCAGATTTGGGTCCTGGTGAGATCTCTCCTCCTGGTTTACAGACGATGGCCTTCTCCCTGCGTCCTCTTCCTCTTCTCATGAGGGCACTGATCCCGTCACGAGGGCCTCAACCTCTTAACTTCACCTAAACCTAATCACCTTGGAATTACACCTGTGAATACTGCCACATTGGGGTTAGGGCTTCAACATGTGAATCTGAGTGCGGCGGAGCAGAGCGTCGGGGACACAGTTCTACGGCACTGTGAAAACCGGAGAGAGTCACCAGGATGCTCCGAGCAGGGGTGACACAACCACACTGCACGGTAGCCCAGTGTGGCCTGGAGGCTGGAGAGGAAAAGACTATAGGGAGAAACTCCAGCTCCTTCTTTCACCCATGCACACATGTATTCCATTGATACGTCCCGAGGACCTAGTATGTGCCAGGCACTGTCCTAGGTGCTGGGGACACAGCAGGGAGCAAGACAGACCCAGACCCCTGTCCTCGTGGAGCTCACACGTAGAGACACACGTGGGGCTGGGGGCACGGGTCGGGGATCTGGGTTCTCTTCTGCGTATATGTTGTATGTCCATAAAGTGCTCAGTGCACTCAGGCGATCCGTATTCCAGGGAAAGGTCTGACAGTATATCTAGGGATAGTCCCTTGGGGAGGTGGAATAGGAGCAGGTCACCTCACAGCCCAGGGATCCCAGCCTCCAGCCCTCTGCCGGCTGGCCCAGCAGCTCCCAGACGGGCATGCTTTCCCGGTGGCCCTCGAGGCACGTTCATGGTGCGTGGGTGACGTGTCTGAAACGGGTTAACTGGTTTGTACTTATAATAATGTGTTTTAAGAAAAAAAATGACATAACCCATGCTGATAATTGTACTGTTTATGATGAAGTTGAGTGAAAAATGAGAGAGGAGGGTGTCAATTCGAAGTCGATGCCAAGCAAATATTCATCAAAAGAGTCATCGAAGACGTGACAGGAGGGTGAGTCACGGGGCAGCCGGGAGGGAGGCAGCGACCCCCCCAGCTGGAGCCGGGGCCACAAGCAGGGGCGGAAGGGCTGCTGCCTGGATCCCCAGCGCTCCCTTTCCTCCTCCGCGAAATTAGGACAAAACCCTCCCCGATCACCAGCTGACCATATCCCATCAGTACTGCAGTGACTTCTTATCGTGCAGACCAAAGCCAGTTCCAAAACTCATCCCGCAGAGCATCTGAGCAAGAAAAAACCGAAGATAAAAATGAAACAGGGAGATGCTGCCCCCTGGGCCGCTTCTCAGACAAGCAGACAGAAGCAGGTGGTGGGCTTCTCTGAGAACTTGGAGGCTTGGGTGACAGGTCGTGTGCCCTGGGCACCGAGGTCCACGGTGCCCGGGGAGGGCAGTTTCTACAGTAGAGACCACAGCTTCCGGTGGAACCTGCTCCTGGCCGCTGCAGGGACCCACCGGTGCCCTGTGTGCAGGGCAGGGATGTGGACCCTTCCCTCGCTCTTGCCCTGTCTGGGCACCGTGCCCACAGATGGTACGGATGTCATCAACTCTCAGTGTTTATTTTTTGCTTTTTCCACTGCACATGAAGTCAGCTATCGGGCCAGACACGTTTTGCTTTTTTAATTTAGCCTGGCCTGTGACTCCAGCGTTGAGACGGGATCTAAGGGCAGGCTCTATCTGCGTTGACACAGAAGTGCCAACTGTGTCTGTCTGATGACAAGAGCAAAGCAGTTTTCAAAAAAGGGGAGAGCACGTGCAAAGCAGAGGTGGGGCCTCCCTGCTGTGGAGGGTCCTGGGGAGGCGGCCACCGGGCCGCGTCTACAGCAGATGGAGGGGTGCTGTGACCAGCCGGCAAAGCCTGGAACTTCTTTCCTTCTGTTTCCACCGAGACGCATGGTGGGTGGTGGGGCGGCTGAGTCCCTGGGGTGCAGGGGGGAGCAGCTCAGCCGCCTGAAGGCCCCACAGCACACTGAGCGGCCCAGGGTCTCGCTGGATGTTACTGCCTCCTTAGCCGTGTCGGCCCAATGGTATTTGCTCAGCAGGTGCCTGCTGCCACCTCTCATGTGCTCTTATGCTCTGGGGACATAACGGTGGATAAGACGGACCCACCCTGTTCCCACGGGGCTTCCCATCCGGGAGGAGAATCGATCCCGTGACCCACAGACGGTCTCAGAGCAAGGGTGGTCCTGCTCGTCCCCCGTGCTCCCCCGGTTCCTTCCCACCCCTCCAGCTTCCCTCCTGGGCTAACGCTTCCATGCCTGACCCTGAAACAGCAGGGCTCCCCAGGGCCTGGGCCGGCCCTCTTCCTACTCCACAGCTGGACCAGGCCTCTCCTTCGACTCTCAGAGTTCCACCGAGCACCTCTGTGCTGTTTCCAAACACAGCTCAGCCCTCTCCCCTGACCTCCCTCCAGCTGTGTCCCCTGGAATCCACCCACCCACCTGTCCAGCGCTTGGGCAGCCTTGCACGGGGCAGGGCACTCCCTCCACCTGCAAATCCGCGCCGACCCTTAGCCCGGGCCACGGTCACCGCTGGCCTGGATCTACCGGGAGCACGGCATTGGCCTCCCCCCCGTCCCACCCGTGCCCCTGCTCCCCTTTCCTCTATCTCAGCCCAGCAGCAGGAGTGGTCCTTGCAAAGCCCAAGTAGCTCTGACAGCAAACGCAAGGGATGGTTTTAACACCAGAGCCAATTTCCCAGCATCAGTTCCTCCCACTCCAAACCAGGCGATGCCCTTGGCTGAAAGAGGGTTATCTCCCTCACAGCCTTCTCACAGACCACGTGCCCCAGTCCCAGCCGCCTGCTGGGCCACTGCTGCAAACGGGCCGGTGGCACCCACTGCACCTGGAGCCTGGGCGACCCTCCAGCAGAGGCAAAGGTGAGCGCGAGTCACTGTTTACACATGACCCGGCTGAGCGTTACAAGCCCCTGTGCGAGCCGGCCGCTTCGACTTGGAAGCAGCATTATCCACAGATGACCTAACTGCTCTTTCAAGGATTCTTCCTTCTGTACTGTGCTCCATTGGGGGCTTGCAAGCTGACGTCAGAACTTACTTCAAGGAGAAGGAGGTCAGCCCCACTACACACGGTGCCAGGCCCCCTGCCCCCTCACTGCCACTCCCAGCCAAGGGGCCCAGAGACAAAACGTCACTCACCGTCCCCTGGCAAGACCAGGGGTGCCAGGAACCACAGAGGGCTGATGGCCTCGCCTGAGGGCCCCCACGCGGCTGACGGCCCTCAGCAAACCCGAAGCCCTGCACGTGCTCACAGCCCTGCACACACATGCACGTTCACCCACGCGTGTCCTCCTCAGCTCCCTGCACACACACTTTGGGGTGGGAATGGTGTCTGTCCAGTGGAGGACGGGACTGGACGTGTCCATCTCCACGCCAGCGCCAGAAAAGGGCCAGCACAGACACTGAGGCCTCTGCCCGCCACTGGGGTGTCCACAGGGCCCCCACCGGGTGCTGACCGCCACGGAAGGTCTGCTGCTGGCCACGGCCATGTCCACCCAGCAGGGGCTCAGCCAGCGCTTGCCCAGCCAGGCAGGCGGGGTCCAGAGTCAGGCACAAGGTTGAGGTCGGCACGATTTAAAATGATGCCAGACGCCCCCCCGAGAGCAAGGACAAGGGCAGGAGGAATTTCATTCTCCCCCTTCCCTCCGCCCTGCCTCCATCTCCTTTAGTCACTCAGCGGACAAACATGGAATGAGCAGGAGCTCCCGCGTGCTGCGCCGAGGGACTCAGGTGGACGAGAGGTGAGTCAGCGCTGGCCCTGCCCTCAGGGCCACAGAGGCGTGTGTGGCCCCAGCCCCCTTTCTCCTCCACGGCTCCCCCTCAGCGCAGGGCCACAGCCGTCCTGTCCTGGCTGCAGGCCTAACCAGGCAAGCCCCCGAACCCCGCCTGAGTCCGTGCTGGGCAAGCCCTGCCCAGGCTGCGGCTGGGCCTGAGGCTGCCCTCTGGCCACCGATGCGAGGTGATCGTGGAAGGGCGGGCGAGAAGCCCAGAGAGATGGCTGATGAGGCCCCTTCAGCACGTGGTAAACGCCCTGCAGTCCGACGCTCTCGTGTGTAGGCAGAATCCCAGTCTCCCTGACTTACAAGCCCCTGGAGGTGCCGCTGGGAGCCCGCGGCAGTGCCGTCTCCTCCCGCCTCTCCCTCTCCCGCACCTCTGGTCTGCCCCTCAAACCCGAGGATCTTTGCCAACTGTCAGCCATGACAATAGCTGGGGAGCCCAGCGCCCAGTGACCCCACAGCACGGGACGTTCCAAGTTCCCTTGCCTGTCCCTTGGCCCTTCTGTGGTTGAGATAGTAATGGCGCCCTGGGGACAACAGTACTCAGGCCGTCCAAGGACTGGCACACAACCCCCCGTCTCTTTTAAGGGAAGTTTGAGAAAATCTGGAAAAGTAGAAAAGGTGGCACAGGCCACGTGTGTCTGCTCCTGGCTCAAACTCGGCAGAGGGTGGGGGACATACAAGGTCAGCTGGTGTCCCAAGGTCGGAGACCACCGACTATGTGGCCTTGGGCAAGTCACTTACCCTCTCTAGGCCTCAGTTCTCTGGTTATGAAATGAGAGATTTGGACAAGATTGGGGGTTGAAACCTTCAGCCGTGGGCCCTGCTCCCTGACTGCAACCTCACGTGTTGAGATGCATCCGTGTGGGGCCCCAGGGAAGCAGTAGCTGGGATGGAGCGGGGCGGGAGGGCTGTGCTGGGGTGGAGCCCACGTGATGGGCCGGGGACAGTGGGCCCAAGGAGGTGGGAGAGCCTGGACCCGTGAACGCAAGGAGCGTGGGGTAACCCCAAGCCTCGGCCTTCCGTGCAGCTCCGGGAAAGTCTCCGCCAGGCTGATGGGGAGCCCCGAGGGATGAGGCCCCTGGAGGGTGTCCCTGGTGGCAGAAATGGCGGGACCTTGTGCTTCTGCCATGCTTGGCCATCGGCTGCCCAGAAGGCATGCAGCCTCGGCCAGAAAGTCAAGGCAGGCCCTGCAGTCGCCCACAGCTGGAGGCTACCAGCTGCCCTGACTCGCCGTGGCGGGGTCTCTCTGGCAGGGAGATCCGAGCCATACACCCCCATGGGCTACCGCCACGGGGCGTGAATTTAGTTTGCTTCTTTCAAAAAGACTTAGTATTTATCAAACATTTAAGAACACAAGACTCTACCAGTCAACTCCACTTCTAGGGATTTACCTAATGGATCTACTCGAGCATCTGTACAAAGAGATAAAACTATTGTGCCAGCACTGTTTGTAATAACCCAAGACTGGAAACAACCCAAACGTCCAGTATCAGGAGACGGGGCGCCACGCACTGTGGGCGTCCAAACATGGAGCACTATGCAGCTGGTTAAAAAGAACAAGGCTCTGCTCACGTGGCAGCAGCGTGACTTCCAAGAGAGACTGCTGAGCGACAGAAGACGAAGTGTGGGACACGGGACGAGCAGGCTGCCGTCTGCGTCTGCGTGAGCAGGGGGAGGAGGCCACCCGTTACGCCGGCGTCTGGGGGAACCGCCCGGCAGGAACCGCTGAGCGGGGAGCGGGCTTCATCCTAACAGCGAGAGGGACTCACCATCCTGTTCTACTCGAAGGCCTTACTGCTCTGAAACTACTTCTATCTCCCCATCGTGGCTCGCACGGCTTCTCTTTACGGTAATGAATTAATGAACGGCTGTGTGCGGGCGGACACAAAGCCCTCCCGTTCCCAGCGAGTCTGTTCTGTCTGCACGATGCTCTGCAGCACAGAGAAGCAGGTTCACGCTGAGCCCCGGCTTGTGCACACTTGAGCCACTGCGCCTTCCTCCTTCTCCTTCCCCTCCCCTCCCCCTCCCCCCTCGCAGACTCGCGCGTCATACGGAAGAAATGAGTGAGGGTGTTTACGGCGCACGAGGATCTGTTTATTCCTTACATCCTTACCGTTTAATCGGCGTTTACACTCGCTCACAGTGCTTTTACTCTCCCATCCAAACGCCGGACGAGAGACAAACTGTTTATTCAAAGCTGAGAGCTTCAAGGAATGAATCGTCGTCATGAGGGAGGTTCTGAACACTCCCCAAAATTAACCTTCTCAGGACAGCGTGGCCTCAAGGCCAGCAAGCGAATCCGGGAGGTGGGGCCTCGCCCTCACACACACTCACACTCTCACACACTCACACAGCCTCACACACTCACACCCTCACACACTCACACCCTCACACACATTCACACTCACACACACACCCTCACACACCCTCACACACTCACACAGCCTCACACACTCACACCCTCATACACACATCCTCACACACACTCACACTCACACAATCACACCCTCACACAAGCAGACAACAAAGGCTGCTGTCTCTCCCTGCAATGGGTTTTCCCCTAATTCCCTAGAACTTTCCCATTTATTTCCTGTCCTTGGGAAAGGGAAATTTCTAAATCCTTTTGGGGTTTCTCATTAAGTCCTGACAAATGAGAGCACAAGAGGAACTTGAAGCCCACCATATCACCAAATATGGGATAAAAATGTGCCCCTTCCCCTGCCCCCGCGCCCCCGGGCATGAGCGCAGGCTACCTAAGGCCCGGGAGGGCTGTTCCTCCCTCCTGTCTTCCCCAGCTCCCAGCAAATGCTAAATTGGCCGGGTGGCCACACAGCGGGTAAAACCCAGGATGCAAATGGGCTGCTCTTCAAAAACAATACGGGGCTTTCTTTCAAGCCAGCCTGACCCGTCCCTGTGCCCCTGCCTCTGCCCTGATTGACAGGGCCCCTGGGACCCACAGGGTGAGGCCCTTATTAGGGCTGTGGGCTTTTCTGGGGCTTAGAGGCCCCCAGCAGATTATCAGGATGGCCCCGTGGGGACCCATCTTTCAGGTTTTCCTGTCAAAGGTTCCTGCCTCCTACTTGGGACGCAGCCGAAGGGCCGGCGGGCGAGTGGGCTCATCCACCATGTGGTTCCTTCCGTCCTTCCATGAGCACACGGACCACCCCCTGGAATGCCCTCATTTCCATCCCGGGGGTCCTGGCGGTGGAGACAGGCTGCGAGCCATGGGTGGGACGTTGGCTGCGGCTCCCGCCCCTGGGCCATGACTGTCACCACAGATCTCCGTGAAGAATGAGCCCCTAATCCTCGCGGGCGCACAACTGTGGCCTTACATTTCCCCACAGCCCCCAGTGTGACCTCAGGCCCCACGGCCAGACTAGGAGGGGCTCCTAGTGCCACCCCCGCCACGTGGAGACATCGAGGCCCCAGAGACAATTCATCGTGGCTGCAGAGTTGGACACACCCGTGAAGAGGTTGGAAAGCTACAAACCCAGTGCCATACGCTTCTTCCGTCCCAACTCCAGGCCCACTGGTCTCCTTGTCCTCGAACACGCATGACCTGCCTGCCACAGGGCCTTTGTACGTGCTGGGCCGCTGCTTAGAGCACAGCTCGCCCGTTCCATTCACCCAGGTCCCTGCCAAGCGTCCCCGCTCAGAGAGGCCTCCCTGCCCACCTTGCCCGCTGCCCCCGCCGTGTCTCCTCACCCGCCAGATGCTCGTTAGAGCCCTGCCTCCCCCAACATTAATGAACCGACCTGTTTACTTGTTTGTGGAGCCTTTCCTCTGCTAGGTTGTAGGCAGGCTTATGGAAGGGAGGAATGTCTGTGTATTTTGTCCACAGATGTATCTCCAGGCCCTAGAGAAGTGCCCGGCACATGGCAGGAGCTCAGTTAAGTATCGGATGGAAGCGTGGACAAAAGAAGGAGAGACGAGGGACCTTAGGGTCAGCGCCTCCACTCTCAGCCGCTTCCCGTTAACTGCCCCATCACCCCCGGTGCTCCCACCACTGAAGCCATCTATACAGCGTGCTGACCCCCCCTACACAGCCCCAGACACAGGCGGCAGGTCCAGGGAGCAGCCTGACCCCAAGTGGGGCAACCAGAAGTCAGTCCCCTCCCCGAGAACTTGGAGCTGGGACCCAGAGAGGAGTCCAGCTTTAGGTCCTAGACAGTAGGTACACCGTTGTGAAAACGTCCCCCGTAGCAGGGGAGGCGGACTCAGGGGAGAAGGTCAGTGAAGCAAAACACAGACACACACGGGGGGTGGGGAGAGAGGATTCCCACACCGTCCGGGGACCTGGTCCCACCCCTTCCAGGGTCCAGCTCCATCCAGGTGTTCTTAGAAATTCCCCTTGTTTTGCGTAAGCTGGAACCCATGCTCCCCCTTGGCCTGTCCTCCCACTGGCGAGGGGGCACTGGGCTTTGCGGGGATGGGACTGGGTGTCCCCGCACACCACCCCCGACCTCCTGTGCTCAAGGAACCCGACCTGCTCGCGCACGTCATCTGGGATGTGCGTCCACTGATCCACAGGGTCTTCTGAGCCCCTCTCTGTGCTGGGGACACGGCGGTGAGCCCACGGGCATGGCCCTCAGGCCGCAGGGCTCACGGCGACGTCATGACCCCGAGAAATAAAGTCAGTTATTACTCTGTCAGTGTGATGGAGAGAGCCGAGGGGCAGGGAGGGGGCAGGTGGCACTGACATGGTGACGGTGGAATGAAAGGGTAAAGAGAGTGCAAAGGCCCGGGGGTGGGGCACGCCTGTCTGAGAAACGGAGAGCCAGCCATTGGTCTGGGTGGAGGGGAGTGAGCAAGGGGAGATTCTGGAAAGAACCCTGGGAAGGGGGGGCCTCAGGGGACAACCGCAGACGCCTTTACAGGCCATGCCTGTGACTTATTTGGGTCTCACAGGATCTCGGCGGGTCAGGAATGAGGAATGAAGACTCACAGAGGTCAGGGGAGTTTAGGGTCACACGGCTCCTACAGGGAGGGTCTGGGGCTCGAACACAGCCCCTCTCCTTCCCGCTGAACAGACCCTGTGACCTAAATCCCAAGTTACCGTTCTACGCAGGGGCTGCACCGTTTCACATCCCCGCCAGCAGAGCACGGGTGTTCCCCTTTCTCCGACTCCTCACCAGCACTTCTTCTTTTCTTTTTTTTTATTCTAGCAATCCCAGTGAGCGTGAGGTGGTATCTCACGGTGGTGTGATTTGCATTTCCCGGCGAGCATCCTTTTACGTGCTTGTTGGGCACAGAGGCTGCCGAGCGTGTGATTCCATTATGTGAACTGTTCAGCACAGGCAAGCCCACTGACAGGAAGCAGACTGGTGGTTGCTGGGGGCTGGGGGAGGGGCTGGAGAGTGGCTGCTAGTGGGCGCTGGTTTCCTTTGGGGGTGACGGAAATATTCTGGAACTAGAGGTAGTGACTGCACAATGCTGTGGATGTGCTAAATGCCGCCGAATTGCACACTTGAACACGGGTGAAATGGTGGCCTCTGTGTCGGGTGTGTTTTACCAAAACAGGAACAGAAACGAAGGGCTCTCGGGGGTTCTGGGGAGGGCTCCCTGGTGATAACTGTACCTTCTCCTAAAGCTCCTTTTTTCTGTATTTTGGCAAATTTATGGACAGGCTTGGACCCTCATCAAGGTTTTCAGGAATATACCTCAAGGAGAAAGTCTCAGGAAGGCCCACCAGGGCTTTCCCCACGTGTCCTGGTCGGATGTCGGGGCCGAGGGGGAGACTGCCGACCTCCGGCTTCATGATAAACCAGATCCCAAGGTGCCCAGGAAGCACCCCTGAGGTCACCCCCAACGCGGCCGGCACCCAATTAGATCCACGCCCAACGTGGAAGCTCGAAGAACATGGACTAGTAACAATAAACAGCTATTTGGTTACTTTTTACGGACATTTGGACTGCATTTCAGGCAATTTTATGTGCAAATGCTAAAATTTCCAAGGGTTCCCAAACTCCCAAACTGCACGTGAAACATCTGCAGGGTGGACACCTGCAGTTTTACACTGCAGCCCCTCGTGCGTGCTCGCGGAGGTAAATCTGAACCCGTCCCAGGACCCCGGGGAGACCAGTCCGGCCCCCAGTGTGCTTTATCGCCGGTCAGACAGGCCCATCTGGCAGCGGCCCCGTGTCCACAAGATGCAGACCCCGTGGAAGGGGCAGCGGGCGGTGTGGAGGCGAGGGCCACGGGTCTGGGTCTCTCGTGCTCAGTGGAGCCTCCAGCCTTTGGTTGGGCTGTCGGAGACCATGCCCAGCTCTCTCCCTCCTTAATTTGGGTTTGCCCCAAGGGGGCCCAGGGGGATGAACCACCATCACCTCCCTCCAAGTCTGTGGCCCCTGCACAGCGGGAAGGTTGTTCTCAGACCTGCCTACGGCTTCTCAGGGGCTGCCACTGCTGGTGGGGGAAGATCAGGCTCGTCACCAGGACTCCCCAGGTTGACTCCTGCCCACCTGCCCTCAGCGCACCTGCTCGCAAGTTCCCGGGTCAAGAACCCTGCATAGCAGACGTTTCACCGTTTGCGAGTAAACAGCTTTACATAAATTCACAAACAGCTGAGTGAACAAACGATGTTATCTAGTCGACGAACGCGCTAGAGCGAAAGCCAGCTGGCCGTGGGATGCACCTTGGCGTCCTTCTATCCTGACGGCTCAGGACGGCGTCAGCTCCCCCTCACCCCGCTGTCTTCACCCCCTTTTCACTGGCGCGTCTCCTTTCGGCCTGCTTCCATCTTTTATGACGATCATCTTTTATGATGATTTTTTTTATGATTGCAATTAAACATGTGTTTTTCTGCCTTCTTACATTAATGTTCCATCACTTATATTTTCCCAAGTTTCTGTAGGCTCTTCAATCAGCTGCTAAATAGTCCATCGTATTTTATTGTTTCAGAATCGGACAACCATGTCCTTTATTATAGAAGCGGGGCAGCAAACAATGGTCTGGGGGCCAGATCAAGTCTCCTTGGAACGAGTCACACGCCACTCATTCACGTGTTGCCCATGGCTGCTTTTGTGCCACCTCGGCAGGGCTGAGGATCTGTGACAGAGATCATAAGTATGTGGCCCACAAAGCCAAAAATAATTTCTACCTGGCCCTTTGAGAAAGAGTTCCCCAACCCCTGTTCTAGGACATTTAGAGATTTTCAAGATATTGGGAGTTAGATAACCTAGCAGGGAACATCCTTGTACATTTGAGTTTAAACTTTTGATGCCACTTCGCTTTGGTATAAGATCTTAGAGACGGAATTTAGTAGACTAAAGGGAACGAACATTCTATTTCCCTGAATTTACAGTCATGTTGTACAAAATTTACTAAGCTACCAAAATTCAGTGAACTCTCTAGTTTCACTACTACAATCAAATAAGCACTGAATGTCAATGTTTAGAATGTCAGGGGTTAACATGGGAAGCAGAGAAATGATACTTGAGGGCTTCTTTAATTTCATTACTTTGAATATTTAGAGACCAGATTTATATTTTGGTGATGTTTTTACTTTCCCAAAAGTCCAATGATGAAGCTATGGTTTAAAGAGATCCCCAAACACCTTGGCTTGTTGTGAAAATCCTCTTCTAGGGAAAAGGAATTCCTGGGAAGAGGAGAGGGGGTTATTTTTCTAAGAGAATTCAATTTCTGTGGGGATAGCAATTTCAGAGGGAAGCTTCTCCTCTGCCTTGGTATGTTTGCTGGGGAAAACTGACAAGATTAGGTCTAGGAACCAGCTGCTTTGGAAATGTGGGGTTTCCCCATAGCCTGTTGCTTGTAAGCCCCCAGGGAAACTCATAAAGAACATTAATGCAGCTCTAACTGACCCCCTCCCCTACCCCTGCTCCAGCCTTCAGGTCGGAGCCAGGGCTCCCAGCGAGCACTGCTGGTCGACCAGGTGGCCAAGAAGTGGCTGTTCTGTGCCGCTGGCTCTGGTGGGAGACGGCTCCAGGTTGGAGCCGTGTGTGCCTTTTGTGTTCCCATGGCCCTCTCCAGAGCAGATAGACACTTTCTAAGAGGCTGACAATTCCGTGGCAGCCGACCAAGAGTCCCCAGGCGGAGGAGAAGCAAAGTTTCATGGTTTGTTTATGCTGCTTCTCAAGTTGACCAGGAAGACATTGTCGGGTGTCACTCAGCCCCCGGCCCTCCACCCTGCCTTTACCCTGTGTGGCAGCCCCCTGCTTTGAGCCTGGATGTGGAACAAAGAAAATTCCCTGGGAATAAAGTTGTAAATGAAAGTGTATCTCAAAACAGACCAAGTCAGGAACCCTCATGACTGTGGCCAACGCGTCCCTTCACGATCCACCCTGGGGGATTTTACCCCCAGCTGCACATTAGAACGCCCTTGGGGAGCTTTTGAAAAAAAAACACTGACATTTACTTGGGGGTCCTACCCCCATATATTGTGAGTTAATTGATCTTGGGTGGGACTGCATCACCTACATTTCTTAAGGGCTTCCCACGGAGATTCAAGGAGCTGAGTGAGGACCCACGGCCTCTACATAACTTTCCAGCTCCTCCCCTTGGCCTCTCCACCATCCCTTCACCCCCGCCGCCAGCCACACTGACATTCTCTCCACCCCTCACCACCTGACCAACCCTCACTCACCCATGAGGGCAAGCATCCAGTAAGATAATGGATGTGAGTGTGGATTGAACGTGGCCCAGATTTCAGAGGCTGACACACCTGCATTCTGATCCCAACTAAAGCATTCAATGATTGCCTGATTTGGGGCAAACTTCTGCATGCTTTCAACCTATTTTCATATCTGTATGCAAGTCATGATGGACTAAATATGAAGAATACACTCTCAATAAATTGTGGTTTTTAAATTACATATTATTATTTCTAAAGCATTGGCCCTTTAGAGGGAATCCAGCCACTGACTTTAATGGCGCTGTGAGTCCCAAACATGCTTCTACAAAGGGTCTTTGAACACTGCCTGCTTGTTGCCTCTTCAAGGATATTTGTGTGTGGACTCTATTTTCGATCATCTTTAGGGATAGCAAATCTTTATAAGCAGGTTTGAATATTAGAATAGCCAAAAATCTTTCAGAGCCAGTTCTGATGATTCACTTATCTAACAAGCATGGCTTGTATTCCAAGTGAAGAAATAAAACCAATTTCACAACTGGATTCTGCAATACCTGGGTGGATCTGAAAGTCTCAAATGTCAACGACTAATCTAATATTGATGGTGCCTTTGCAGATTGGGGATGTCTACCTATTGGTTTGTTTATTTAACAAGTGTCTCCCATTCCTTTGCAGAAGGAGTCTGGGGAGAGAGGGAGAGAGAGAAAGAAAGAGAGAGAGTATAGATACATATATAACAGAAAACTACTTTGTCTTATAAAGTACACATAGAATAATCAAAGAGCATTGTGAAAGACTAATGACAATCTGCCTTATGAAGCAAAATGTGTTAAGAGCCATTGTTTAGGACAGCAACCCTCAGTTAAATAAGCAAAACTTTGAGCAGAGACTGGAGGTGCTAGCTGAAACCTGCTCCTCTCACTGCTAAATTAAGCAGTGAATCATTAGTGGACAGACTTAAGTTAGGACACAAACATGTAGATAGAGTTGGTTATCCCAGAGCCAATGTTAACCACCAGTATCTAATAATCATAGGTCATAAAAGAAGTTTATGTGCATTTCCCGGACTTTCTGCCTCAAGCCATTGGTTTCCTTCAAGGCAAAATCAAAGTGAGCAAGGGCCATGTGGGGAAGTGGTTAAGAGCATTAGCCTTGCAGCCAAATGAGCCTGCGATGAGTTTGGCCCATCACAGTCTGGCTGTGTGGTCTGGGGCAAGACCCTTGAGCTTGGCACGTGGCCTGATGGGAGAATCCCTGGCTCTAGTCCTGGCTCTCCAGGCAGTTTTACACAGTAACTGCCCCTCAGTTTCTGCCTGAAGTTAGGTCTCTGCACCATTTCAAACACAGCTGCTAATAATGATGCTTGTCATAAAGACCAAGCAAGTGGGCCAGCTGTCAAGGTTTCATCTTAACCCAGCCCAGCATGGCAGCCATTCCAACTCTGTGTGCCTGGGTCATTGGGACCGTCCTGCTGAGCAGGGCCTGGGCAGCTCCTCCAAGTCAGGGATGGAAGAGATATGGCGCCATGGACAGCATCAGCCAGAACGTCGAAGTCGGGAGGCCCTCCCAAGCCCAGTTATGTGACCTTGAATGAGCCACGTAACCTTTCTGAGTGCCAATTTATCTTTAACTGTACGGATGTGACAGTGTCTGCTCCAACCAGGCGACAAGTGTCTCTAAAGGTCAAAAGACACCTGCTGTTCCCTGATGCCAGTGCTAGAACACTGTACTCTTCTGCCTGTTAGAGGGTGGGGGGGAGAGATGGGCCCCTTGAGGCAGGGAGCATGTCCTGTCCATCTACACACCCCCAACCCTGGCCATGAGAGGCCTCAGTTCAACTGGGAGGCCTGGGTCCAGGTCCTCTCCTGTTTCTTAACTTCCCTAAGCCTCTTCTATTTTCATCAAAAGAGAGAGACAATAATGGTTCCAGGGGGATTAACCAAATCTGTATGTATTACACTTGCATGGCACCTAGAGGTGCAAAGTGCTCAGTGTACATGAAGGGAATCATCACCATCATCACCACCATCATCACCACCATTATCATCATCACCACCATCACCATCATCACCACCATCACCATCATCACAATCATGATCTCTAACTTCCACTACATATTTTCCATGTGCCAGGAACTGACCTAAGAGATTTTGTAAATTGACCCACTTAGCCTCCCAACCCATATTGTGGGTACTTTGATCATTATTACCTTTGTTCAGTGGAGCAACCTGAGACACAGAGAGAGTGAGTAATGCTTGAGGCTGACCCAGGCAGGAAGTGGCAGAGGCAGGATTTGAACCCAAGTACCTGGCCTTAGAGCCTGCATTCCGAACTCTCTTAGCTAGGCTGAAAGCCTGTTTAAAGCTAGTTGAAAACATGCCGTTGGATGCACTTACACATAAAAACCTTATTTATATGCCTGAATAAAATTAGAAGATTTCACAGTTAATTTAACACATTGGACCGTTATGTTGGATAATGCAAATCAGCTATTCTATTTGATCTTGCTTGAAATCGGTTGATGCTGTTATTACTACGTGGCTGAAAATCAAGAGGAAACACTTCCTGTGTTGTCTCATAGCCACATCAGCTGAGTTTTCTAATACCTGTAATTATTAACTGGAAAATTTGTCCTGATCTCCACAAAAGAAAGTTTCCAAGTAAGATCTTTATCAACCAACACATTGTGGATATGGAGATAAACAGCCCAGCTCACCACAAATGCCTCTTGTGTTGTTTATTTTTTAAGAACATGCATGATTTCATTTGAAGTTGGGCATTTTTGGTGGCTGGCTCTCTTGGCCTTCTGTTTTCCCTTTCCGCAGGTCAGCATTTCTTCCACATGGGATGTAGAGCCACTGGGATGTTCGGGGCCATGTCTGACGAGGAGACTGGCTCCTTTAGACCTTGAGACCAGGCTCCCGGTGAAAATTTCAGAACAGTGGCCACGATGCTGACTCATCTGAGGTCAGGTGCTTCCCCACGAGGTTCTCCATCCTAAAGCTTTAGGTCAGAGATGTTCTAGGGAGGGGTGTCGTTTGCTCCCCCTTTTTGGGGTGGGCAACCACAGACTATAACAGTAGTGATACAGAATAGAAAGGAACATTCCATTTTGCAATATTAAAAAATTATGGGTGGAAGATTTTTTCACAGAACTTGAAAACAAAGAGTGACAGAATACTTTTAGTCTGTGGAGATTTTTAGATGGGGTTGTGATTACTAATGAGAACTCTAATGAGAAGTTCCTCTCATAGCCCTTTGGGGGAATGGGCGTACAAACCAGTATGTGAAATGGGACATGTTTCTGGAAGGGGATATTCGTGTAAGAAGGTTGAGAAACACTTCTTTGGAGAATGAGTCAGAGAATTAGTTGAGAAGAAAAGAAACAGTTACTTTGCATTTATTCAATAAGTTATGTATTTATTCAAAATATATGAACATCGCACCTGCTGGGTGGTCAGCACTGAACATGAACGTGTCTGAACTGGGGGAATGACAGCTCTGACTTAGGGGGTGATGTAAGAGCCTAGTGACACATGGCTGGGGTGGTGGCCCATCCTAGCCAAGACCCACGGCGGCCCACGGGGGCCTGACCTTCCTTCTCTTTGAGACCGACGTTCCCATCATGAAGAGCTGTCAGCATCTGAGTTCTTAAGAGAGATCACCACCATTGATAAACCCTCGGTGGATGAGTTTCTTCTCAGAAGTACCATTTTATCACCTGTCCCTCCTGCTGTTGCACAAACCCCCGCAACGTGCCAGCCGCTCTTGTTTACGGTGTGGTCCTTCTTCGGGACGCTTCTCCCTCCAGCTCTGGAAGCTTCTATTCATAGTTTTCCATGGAGTTAGCGGGAAAGGATCAAATCTTCTGGGTTCCACCACTTGGGAGACTGTTCCCTAAGGCCCATGGCGGCGAGGGGCACGTCCAGGGTCACGGTGGGGCTCACACACGCATAGCTTCGGAGACTGGAGGCTGTGCATGGACACTATGCATAGCCTGCCACGTGGAATCTGGGCCCGATGTTGCCAAATTTGTTAATTTTTTAAAAGGTGAAGCCTTTTTGTATACTGGAAAATTCTCTCATTTTTAAAAACCCTGGTTTTCCAAGAATGCATAAAAGCTCAGTTGAATCCTGTCAAACAAACTTGAGTAGAGGGGCAAACTGCAAAAGGGCAGGTCTGCACGCTTCCCAAATGCTGATGAAATGAAAGGCAAAGAAAGGCTGAGGTACATTCCAGATTAAAGGAGACTCGTGTGACATGACACTGAATGCAACGTGTGGTTCCAGGTTACAGCCTGCATTGGAAGGCGGAAGTTGCCAGAAAGCACAGTTCTGGAGCAAACGGCGAGACCTGAATATGAACGTTTGCTAACGCACCGTGACAACGTGGTTGTGCAGGAGAATGTCCTTGTTCGTAAGGGGACAGTGCTGCAGCGCTCAGGGGCAAAAAGGGACACATCCTCCACAAGTTACTTTCAAAGAGTTGAGCAAAAATAAAGAAGTAATGACCACGATCATGTTGACCATGAGAGAGAAAAGGAGTGAAAAAGCAAATATGGCTAAATATTGACAGTGGGTGGATCTAGGTGATGGGCACAGGGGTGTTCGTTGTAATATCTGGAATTTTTCTATGGGTGGGCCCAACGATTTTTCAAAATAAAACCTTCAATAGAAATAAACAGAACAGGAAAACGTAAGGCTGAGTGAGCCACACCAAGCTCTCTCACACGTCTGCTCTTCGTCGTGGACCCCCGGACAGAGGCCCCCAATGAGAAAGCATCCGCCACTAGAAGGGGCGCAGGTTACTAACTGGGTGTCTGATCGCAACCTTCGCGTCATCATTCAAGACTACGGAGGGCCGGGCGCAGAATGGGAGGAACAAGTCAGGCAGTTCCTGCCCTTGTGGGGTTTGTGTTCTAGATGCACTCAGATAACCACCTACATAAAACGACAGACTGTGCTAGCACGATGAAGAAAGCAAAGTGACAGCGTGACAGCCACATGACAAGATGCTGTGCCTCAGCATAACCCAGGCGGGGACGCCAGCTTTAGATGGGGTGGTCGGGGTGCTGAGGAGAAGCCCAGCCGTGAGAGCACTCGGGAAGGACAGAGGGATGGACGATCAGGCTGGAGACGGTCCCGAGGTGGCAGCCAGTGTGACGATGGGGGGGCGGGGAGCAAGGCCCACGTGCCCAGGCCCAGTGAGAAGGATGAGGCCTGGGGGCCATGGGAACGTTATTCTAAGGGTAACTGGGGACCACGGAAGTGAGTGACATGCACTTGACCCTCACCCTCTTTCTTTCCGCGTTGTTTTCGGAGCCCTGTGGCTGAAGATCAGAGTAAGAACAGGAGCCCTTACATCCCACTGCTGTGTGTCAAGCACAGCTCTGAGTACTCTGCATCTCTGAGCCAATTTAATCCCCACATCAGCCCAATGAAGGTGGGACTATTATCCCTATTTTACAGATGAGAAAACTAAGACGTCCAAGCAAAAAGCTCCCTTGTGGAGAATAGCTCTGAACTGGGTTCATTTGTGTCCCCTGAAAAGGTACATTCAAGTCCTAACCCCCAGAATCTGTGAGTGTGACTTTATTTGGAAATAGGGCCAAATCACTGTGTCCCAATAAAGAGGGGAATTTGGACACAGACACACACAGGAGGGAAATGCACATGTGAAGCAGAGGCAGAGAGAGATTGGAGTCATACATCTGCAAGCCAAGGAGCCCAAGGACGCCAGCAACACCAGAAGGCAGAGAGAGGCCGAAGGATCCATGCCGACACCTTGATTCTGACTTCTGGCCTCCAGACTGTGAGAGACTAAATTTCTGCTGTGTGAAGCCGGAGGTTTGTGGTACTTATTTTGGGCAGCCCCAGGAACCCTCCACCAGCTCGTAGCAAGAGTTAGACTCTGCGTGGACGCACACCCGACAGGAAGCTGGTGGCACTGAGGGGGTTCCTGGCCTCGTTTTGGAATCGACGGCACGTTAATCGTTAGGGCCCCCCAGCACTCATCATCCCCAGCCCCAGCCCCCAGAACTGTCCGACGGATGTCCTATGGAGCCCACTGTCCCGCAGGCAGGAGGAAGAGAAGCCCCTGGTCACCAGTCCCTCCTCTTCCTTTCTCTCCCTGGGGCCCAATTACATAAATTACGAGCTGGGGCCACATCCAAGTTCTCCCGCCCATGTCCCGATGGACAGCTGGCCACGGAGGGGGCGGCAGCCTCCCAGGGCCCACGCCTGCGGGACGGGACGGGCTGCACGGGGCCTCCGAGGGGTGAGAGCCACAGCCCCGCCCAGGTGCCCGACCAGATCAGGGCGCACAGCTGTCCAAATCCTGGTCCTGAAACCCGACGACCGACCGGGGCTGCCAGAGGTCAGGAGCACCCCCTTCCTAATGAAACATTTGTGGGAGAAACAAAGGAGACTTCCTCTCTGTACGCACGTCTCCCCTGGGAGGCAGGGAGAGAGGACGGAGGAGAAGGAGGGCCTCCGAGGCTGCGGAGGAAACCGGCGGACCCTTGCCTTCCGCGAGGCTCCTGCCCCGCCGCTGGAGGACCCCCGCCTCCGGGACATCTGGCTGCCAACCGGGAGCACCGTCTGCGTAAACAACCCTGTGAGCCCGCGAGCTTCTCGGCTGTGAGACAGCCAGTCCCGTGGGACCCTGAACGTCGCAGTTTCCACTTGTGAGTAAACAAGCCCTTTGATTTCCCTCACGGGGTACGCTGGGAGTAGATACTTTGGTCCGACATCCAAGCCGGGAGATGGCCTGCTTTGTATAACGGTAGTGGCTGTTTAGAGAACGGAGCAGTCGTTCGGCTTTCAAGTCTCAGCCAGAAATTACACGTAAACAAACTGTCGTGACGGCACCAATGATCCCCAGATGTGGCTACAGGTAGAGGGTGGGGGCTCCTCTAGGCCGCCCCGGATCGGAGGACGGTGGCCAGAGACAGCCAAGCCTCGGTGCAAACAGTGGGCGCTCTGTAAACGCGTGCCTGTGCAGCGGACACCAGAAGCACAGGATCCGAACTCAGGCCAGAGCAGCGTTCCGGTGGGCGCCTGGGGTCACAGCGGGGCTTCGTGCAGGGAGTGGTGGCAGCCTCACTGCTCAGGGGCTAAGCGGCAGACTAAATACGCCGAGGCCTGAGACTTGCAGCCGTCACCCACGTGAAGGACGCTTCCACTCTGGATCCCGAGTCAGATGGCGACACAGAGAGCAAAGCCGGTTGTAACAGGAGGACGGGATGACGCTGTTCCGGCAGAAGCACGTGGCTCTGCCCCGAAGAGCCCAGCATCGGTGTACACTGTGGATGTCACAACGGCCGGCAGCATCGGCATGGCCCACGTGCCAGGCGCTGAGTGATTCACGTCCATCTTTCCTATTAATTCTCCCAACATCTCACCAGAGGCCCTGTTGCCGTTCCCACTCTACTTCTGTGCTGGCTGAGGCTGAGTGAGGTTAAGCAACCTGCAAAGTCCCACAGCTGGCAAGCAGAGGGACAGGGAGTGGATGCATGGTGGCCTGACCCCTGGGCAGCCTGTCCTCCGTGCTGGAGCGCTGGTCTCTCTCAGTGGCCTTTGCAACTCCAACAACCAGTCTGCTCAGAAATTTCACAAAGTATCGCTAAGTCGTGCATTAATCCATCTGAGTCTTCACTGAGTAGCTACTATATGTCAGGCCCTACAGGCAGTTATGCACAGAGGATGCGTCTAGGCACTGGGGCTAAGTCAGAGAACCGAAACAGAGAGAACCCCTGCTCTCCTGAAGCGGACATTCTGGTGGGGAGAGACACAGAATAAACATGGTAAAGAGGTAAATTACATCACACGCTAGGAAAAAACAGAACAGGATGGGGGTTTGGAGAGCTGTGGGAGGGTGTGTGTGTGGATTTACCATGTCCCAGATCTTTGCTTGAAGCTAAGGGTGAAAATATGAACAATGTGAGGATCCTGCAGACAAGAAGTCACGGCTCATCATGGGGACCAACATGGCACCAACAGTCACGGGAGAAGAGCTGCGATGAAGGTAAAAACAGGGATGTGGCAACAGGGGAGGTGTCTAAGTCAGCTCCCAGATAGTCTCGGGCGGCGTGGGGAGGGGCAGCCCAGAGGAGGGGCGGCCCCGAGGCGCTCACGTGGTACATCCCGTGCGGGGCACACAGCTACTGCTGCCATTGCCATGTCTCCAGGGCTTACCCCAGGCCAGCCCCTGCTAAAGGCTTCACATACTTAGCTCCTTGGACCCTTAGAACACCTCCACGAGGAAGAAACAGAGGGCTCAGAGACGTCAGAGCACCTGCCTTGGGTCCCACAGGGAGTAAATGGCTGATGCGGGATTCCCACCCATATCCAATCCCCTATATCACGACACTCCTGAAGGAAGGAACTACTGTTTTCTTTTATCTGCTGTAGACCTAGCATGGTTTCTTGCATAGATTAGATGCTCAAAAAATATGTGATGAATGAATGAGTGAATGAATGCATTTTACAGCTGTGCTTTGTTTCCTATGTCCATCCATTCTCTTTCTCTCTGTCTGTCTCTGTCCTGTCTCTCTCCCTCTCTCTCCTCCTTCTACATGTGTGGGACAGCGAAACATTTAGAGACACACATGCCCAGGTTGCAGACGTGCAGCCGGCTCAACTTCTGGCTGAAGGGCAAGCTGCCTTTCCTCCCAGCCGTGTCCCTCTGCCCTGCCTGACATGAGGACATCTGCAAGACGCTCGGTTCTACAGCAACTTGGTACCGGGGCTTCCTTCTCCTCACTTCCCAAACCGTCCACCCTTGGGATATAAGCGCACTGGATCATTCGCAGGTCCAAAGCCTTGGCCCTGCGAAAAGTTAGGCCTCTTGCTAGCCCCAGGCCAGGTGGCCTCACTTTGCAATCCTCCAAGGCCGCAGGAAGCCATCCAAACTCAAATCCAATTAGCGGCAGCTTGCAAGTCCCCTCTGAATGGGAAGCCATGGAAAGGTGTGACCGTTCTTGAAAGGCTCCCAGCTCCTCCCTGCATCTGCTGGCCTGAGGCCTGGGCTGGCCCCGGAGCGGCGCCGGCTGAGGTGAGGACGAATTCACCCAAGAGGCTCCTGCGGGCTGAGGTGAGGACGAATTCACCCAAGAGGCTCCTGCGGGCTGAGGTGAGGACGAATTCACCCAAGAGGCTCCGCAGGCTCGGAAAGCTGTCCCAGAGCGGGTGGGTCGCAGTGTCCGGCTGAGCCAGCTCTGAGTCCAGGGTGTCAGACGTTTATCTGAAGCCTCTCCAAACCTCTCACGTTGGAGAAACTGCGCTCAAGGCTGCCATCCATCAGTTTTCCAGCGAGACACTGGCACCCCTGCCCTCCATCCTGGCCAGAATCACCGGAGCCAGCATCTTTGCTTCCACGGCCCAGGCCTTTTCAGTTGCACACAGAGCCCCATTGACTTCAAAGGCCAGAGGGGAGAGGACGTGGGGCCGGCTGACGGTGGAGGCTGCCCTTGTGTGGGGCCAGCATTTGCAGCCTGACCCCAGCAACAGGGCCAAGTATCCATCTGGACTGGAGGCAGGGGAGGAGAAGGGGGAGGAAACCCCTCGAAAATGAAGACCGGGTCAGGCCACACTCGCGTGAAGGCGGGCTCCAGAAGTGCAGGGCAGCCCCGAGCGGGGGCCCTCTTTGGTCCAGGAATTGTCCTCAGAGCCCCCATTCCCTGAGCAGGGACCACCCAGGCCCGTCAGAGTCAAACGAAAATCAGAAGGATGCCAGCGCATCCCTGTGAGGACGAGCTCCCTCTGGCAGCAGCCGCTGCGGGGAAGCAAGCGCAGCCAGAGTGAACTGGGCCCCGAGAACTGGGCCCGGAGCTGTCAATGGCTGGTTCCCAAAGCAGGCGGCCGGAAAATGGCAGAACCAGGGCTGGAAGGGGAGTCTTCTCTTCTGCTTGTCTTTTCCTGAACTACTTCCCAGCTAAGACCTAGCTGGGGATAGGGTCTATCATTCACTCATTCACACGCTCAGTAAATGTGCCAAGGCCTCCTCGGGGCTAGACCCTAGTCCAGCCTGCGAGACACAGAGGATAAGACAGAATTGAGAGTGTGATAGATACAGACCGGCAAACCAACAATGACAACATAAGGACTGCAATTACTTACAATCCAAGGTATACACCCTAGTTTGAAAAGCTCCCCAGATGATTTAACGTGAAGGCAGATGTATCTTATTCCCACCATGGTTCCCCAATAAACGTCATTCCTGCAAATGCAAAACAGGGAGCTACTCCCCGCACAGGAGACATCGCCCCCCTCTTTTGACCCTGATCTCCACGTTAAATCCCCACACTACGGATGCCTTTATTAAAACATGCTTCCAGAACCTGAATCCAGCTTTTACTCCTGGCACCCAGCGATATTTACGTGGCCAGTCTGGTGCTAGCCTTCAGCATCTATTCCAGACGCGGCACTGAGGGATGGATGTGGTAACATTGTCACATTGGCCCGGCCGTGGGTCAGTTTGCTCTGCTAGACTTCATCTTGACTCACTACACAGCAGATCCTTGTTGAACGCCTACTCTGAATTAAATGGTGACTTCACTCCATCCAAAGAGGGTGAGGTCTTTTCATGTAAATCCAAGTCAACTGAGGTTTCCAAAGGAAACCTGATGGTATTCTCAAGCTGGATCTCTGGCCGACACCCCGAGCTTCACACACCCCCTCGCCCCTCACCAACCCGAGCTTACTGCCCCCCACGCTGGTTAATGTCAGCACCAGCCTTCCTCTTCCTGCTCAGAAACTCTGACCATCACTTATGACTCCTTCCTCAGCCTCCTCCCGCGTTTCCAAACCAGCGCAGCTCAGCAAACACACTCAGCCCCTAGACGGCTTCCTTTTCAATCCTTCAACGTATGTGCTTTACATCCAGCTCCAAGTGTCCTCCCTCCTGGCCGACTGTCTAATCTCCTCCTTCACAGAGAGGACGGCTCATTGGGCATTAACCTGCCCACGTAACCACCTCTTCCCCCTCCCTCCCTCCCTTCCCTCCTTCCTTTCTTTTTCTTTCTCTTTATTCTTCTTTCTCCCTCAAGGTTCTGACATTCTCAGAACAAGAATGCAGATGGACCCCAGAATAAGGGTTCATTTTCTGAAGTGTGTGACCATGCAGGCCCCTCTGACCACTCGGTGCTGGCTCATAGTAGGTCTGCAGGGAATTCTTGTTGAGCAGAGGTGACCAGACTGTTCTGAGCCCAAGGCTGGGATTTGTTGAGCAATGGCTCTTTCCCATCAACTACCTATAACCCGTAGGGTCCGTGTGGGGTTTCCTGGTCTGGCTAGTTATTATACGACCATCCAGCACACCCAGGTCCCTGGGATGGAATTAGAATTTTGCTGCAGCGAGGGACCTCCTATTTACCATGGTGACGACCGCTATTTTATCAGTGCCAATGCTGGGCTATGAGTCCTTAACATCTTTCGACAAGAACGCTTCCAAGATTAGCATCGTTATCCCCATTTGACAGATAAAGAAAGAGACTGGACACCAGAAAGGTGAAAAAGCTTGCCCGAGGTCACCCAGCTAGGAGGCAAGGGGGCTGAGCTGAAAGCCTGGTGAGAACACTGCAGCTCCCCTTCCCGCCCTCCACACCGTGTTCCAGGTTGAACCCTCCGTCTCTTCCCGCAGCCTTGGGACCACACCTCTCCTTCAGGGTCTCTGCACACTCGCCACACCACCTGGACGGTGGGACAGGGCATCTCCGGGGACTTCAGATTCTCAGAGTGTCAGAGAGAAACGCATCCTCAGGGATCACCTGCTCCCAACACTCTTGCTTTGCAAACCGAGGCCCGGAAAGGCTTGGGGGCTTGTTCTGAGTCCTAGGTGCCACCAGATCCAGAAGCCCTCAAGTCAGTTTTTCTTCCGTCATTTTGCATTGGCTTGAACTTCCCCACTCCGGGAGGGAGGCGGGGGACAAAAGCTCCAAACTCCACAGCAGAGAAGGAGGGGCAGTACTGGACGGAGTCCTGAGGTGGCTCCAGCAGCCCCCCCACTTACACGAGCGTCAGACGATCAACAGCCTCTGGGCCGGGGCAGCGGGGCCCGGGCACAGACCCAGAATGCTTGACCGCCAGTCAGGACTCCTTTCTACATGCCTCGTGCCCTTGCAACCCATCTCTTTTCTCCTTTCCAGGCTGTTTAAAGAATAAAATGAGAGACTCTGAAACAGGATCACAGATTCAAATGCCTACAGCAGCCAGGCATGTGCTTTAAATTACCAGAGTCTGGGCCAGGCGCAAGGCGGCAGGGAGCGCTGGGGACTGGAACACACTGAGAAGCACAGCCTCGTCCAGAGGGGATGCCCGCGCCCACACCCAGCCAGCTGCTGCCATATCCAACTGCAGCTGGGCCTTCCAATTTGTCAAGAGAAGCCGGAGATCTAGGTTTTTAAATAAAATATTCTGTTTTTAAGCGTTACGAAGCAATTTTTTAAAATGTAAATACATCTACTGACTGATTCAGCCCCCAACCCACCACTTACACCCTCTGCTTCAGAAAATTAAAATCTCTCCGGCAGGGACGTCACTGCGCCCCGAGCTGCACGCCAGCCCCACAAGGCCTGTTCTGTCGTGGCCAAGCATCGCAGAAGGAGCCTTCTGGCCGAAATGACAACCGACATCAACTGTTTGAAATTAGGCATGTCTGTGCAACCTGCCACCCGTCTCCACGTCCGCAGTCTGCGCCGCTATTAGCAGCTGCGCTTCACGGCGTGAGGAGGACAGCAGGCAGAGGCCTGCACAGCGTCACCGTTCTCATCCTGTCATTCATGAGAGTCAGTTTACATGAGCACCAAGTGCTGATAAGGGTGTCTGAGGCCCATCACTGTAGCTGCTCCATAGAGCAGACAATTTATTGGACAGCCAAGTCCAGCCCATTAGTCATGGACTATTAGAAGACGTTTCAGATGTTGTCTTCAAACCGTCTTTTGAAACCCATTAGACATGAACTTCACGCAGGTAATAGCAGGGAGGGTGGGAGCTGAGGGTCGCCTGGCAGCCAGTGCAACAATTTCCATGCAGACACCCGCATGGACTTTTCAAGGCTCGGTGCCTGGGGACCAGGAGACCTGGGGGGGCTGCGTTCAAGGCAACCTCTAGCCAACTCTGGAAGCTTGAGGAGTCCCAGGGCACCTTCAGGCTTCAGTACGTTTCTCTGTAAGATAAGTGCATCGCGCAGGGGGACTCTGAAGACACCTTCCAGCTAGGGTGAGGTGACCAGAATCCCGTGTACTCGGGACTCTCCTGGTCTCATCACTGAAAGTCCCTCGTCTCAGGAAACCTGGCAGTCCCAGGCACACCCAGTGCTTGGTCACCTCACTTCTAGCTCTGACTTTTAAACACCCATCACACCAAGGAACGTGAGGGCACCTCTCATTGTCAAAGCTCGGCAATAAACACCAAGGTGGCATGGACACGTCAGGAGTGGTCAGGCCTTCTGAGAACCTCACGAGGGCTGGTCCTTCTGTCAGGAGTCTTTGCCTAAATGCCTTGAGTTTTCATGACACCTGAAGTGGGTTGAAAAGGGGGGGCATGAGAGCCTAAGTTCTTTGCAGATTCTTTTGTGGGAGAACAAACTATCGCTGTTTCCCTCTCGGGCTGAGTTTATTGCCACACACGTCTACTGAGGGTCTTTCTACGTGCAAGACCCTGGGGACGGGGACAGCAGGGAGTGGCCGCTGAGAGGAAGCCGCCTGCCCTCAAGGCTGACCGAGTTCCGTGAGGCACGCAGCTGTAGCATTGTGTACGGGGTCGTTCTCTACCCTGCCTTTGTGCTGTTTTATAGGAGGTAGAGAGGGATCCACAGATGTGACTTAAGGTCTCAGGGACAACATGTGCGTGAGCTCTCCAAGAGCTTCACGTAACATGACTCCCTGGGCTCCTGTTAAAATGCAGTTCTGATCCTGTGAGGCCTGAGCCTTACACTTCTAACAAGGGCCTGGTGACGCTGAGGCTGGACCGGGGACCACACCTTGAGCAGCCAGGGGCTGGGTGACTGACTCCTGCGGCCAGAAGCTGGGCCTGACTCATCTTTTACCCACAGGAGCAAACACACTCTTCGGAGGAGTCCAGCGGACCGGGAACAGACGAGCGAGGCACCACTTAACCTGGCCTGACCGCCCAGAACCCCAGTCCATGCTGCTCTCACCCCAGGCTCTCTGCAGCCCCAGGCATCCTGTTTAGGCCAGTCCACACGTCTGAGAATATTCGTCATGTCGACGGAACTGCCCCGGAACAGAACCGATCACGCTGGTAAAGATGACCGCAATCCAAGCCCAAGCCCTCTCTGCCCGATCCGCCAGGCCACAGAGGAGGCCCGCCCCTTCTCCATCAGGCCCCAAGGGGGTGACTCCTCGGTTCTTCCCCCTTCTCCACACGCCAGCCTCCCCAGTGACTCGAGAACTTTGTACTTGTAAGCCACCTTTGCTCCAATTCGAAAACCGTTAAAATAATCTCAGATAAGTACAAGGAGGTGCCATCTGGCCTGGTCTACAAACAAGAAAAATTAGGAACAGCCTAGTCACAAAAAGGGCTTGACTGAGTCATTTAAGGCATATCTATTAGGTGGAATATTTGAGAACCGTATTTTTGCATGTCAGCCACAGGAAGTCATCACCCTATGATAGTAATTATAAGTACAAGGTTGCAAAACTACCTAGAGAGCATTACTGATTTTTTGAGAAAAAATATTCCATAGAGGAAAACTCAAGAGAAACTGTCTAAAAATCTTAACAGGTTGCTGTTGGGTGTGGGGGTCACAGTGTTTTACCTTCCAGTTTGTCCTTTGGTGACATAGTCAAACGTGGGGCTCTGGATGCAGATTTCTGGGTTCAAATCCCAGCTCCACCACCAGCTAGTTTTGTGGCCCCAGGCAAGGTCTGAGTCCGCCGTGCCTCAGTTTCCCCTCTGTGATATGGTTTGGAGGGCGGATCTGGGAAAGGTCTGCGGGGAACTAACCGGTCCAGGAATTAAGGGGGAGATGCAAGGACCCATCATGAGACAAACCTGGGGCGCTTCAGACACCCTCCTCAACCCCCGCTCAGGTACAACACGCACGTGCACGCACACACACGCCCTATTTCAAGCTCGACTGGCCCCCCTGGTCCTGTCTGAGATGTTGGTGCCAGAGTAGGGCCTCGCCCCCTCTTTGCTTCTGTCTGGCCCTCCCCCTGCCAAGGGAGCAGGTGGTGAAGGAGCTGCAGATGGGGAAGCAGCTTCTTCATGAAGCCAGAGCTCCCGGCTGCGGGCCTCCCCTTGCTGGGTCAGCCCCAGGCTCAGGCTCCACGGGCAGCGTCCTGGGATGCAGAAGGGCAGGGTTGGCCACAGGTGAAACCGAGGGGGCACCACCACTGTCAAGTTGTTTTCTACGAAGGTCCCTGTGGGTCCCTCCGCATAACATCACAGCAAGCCTTTGTGCAGAAGGAAAAACAAAACCCAGGGGGCTTGATTCGGCTCTGGATATGCACATACACAGGTTGGGATTTTCTAAATGACAGCACCTGTTAATTGTCTGGTTAGGTATGACCTATTAAACATTTACCGCCCATTTCCTGTACACGTCTGGTGAGGCCGGCAGGAAATTTAGAACAAATTAAACAGCAGCTGCAATCCCTCATGCTTTAATGGTCCCTCCACGATTCTGTGCGGTATTGTAAAATATTAGGGGCAGATCTATTAGGGACAGGAGGGTTTCATCAAGGAAGCCTCCACCTCCTCATCCTCCTGCCAACCAGGCCCCATAAAGTTAAATTGGCCAGGGCGCATCTCCCCCTTCCCTGCTCCCCCCACTGCCGTATATTTCAGGGGAGGCTTTTTCATCTGCACACCCCACTCACCCTCCTCTCTGTTCCCCCACCCCCTCCCAACCGTTCCCACACGATTTCACATGTGGTCCGAGAGGGGCACTTCCTGCCGTTATAAAAAGCAAAACCAAGACCCCAGCAAAAACAGGCTGTGCACAGAACACCCAAGTTGACAGTGTGAGAGAGAAGGCCTAATCCATTCCATATGACAAACAGCAGTGGCCCGCAGGGGAGGCCCAGCCCTGCGGAGAATTCACAACAGCCCCTCCTCCGCCCCTGTCCGCCTTCCCAACCCCCCCGACTCCCTCCTCAAGTGGACCCTTCAAAACAGGAGAAAAATATTCTTAGGAGCACGCCCCTAACTTTAAACTGATTATGTTTGGGTTTAATAGCCTACTATGCATTGTTCTTTCTTCACTTTGAAAATAAACTCTAGGAAGCATTAATGCAAATACAATATAAACACGCTCGTTCCTAAATTTTCGCATCTCCCTGGTGTGTTTGGGTTTGCGCCTTAAGATCGTGGCTCAGCTTGATGTAAGAACCAGATGGATCTTTAAATTGGAAGCTTTGCAAATAGCTCACCGTGTAAATAGACAGCTGTCCGGATGATGTGAGGGGCGAAAGCACCCCCAAGAATACGGCTGTTAGTAACCGCTTCCATTGTCCTTCCGGGAACAGCAGAACGGAGAAGGTCTGTCCAAGTCCTCTCTGGTGGTTCTGCCGAAAAAGGACAGACGTTGCCTCAGCTGTAGAAAGAGGCGTAATTACAGAGGTTCGGATTTTAAGACAATGAAAAGAACAGATTTCTGTGCCAACCATACTTTAGTCAATGTTTTCATATCTCTGTAGATAACCTTTGATGCTGGGTGATGGACAAACGCGCTTCATTCTTTCAGCCCCACCACTAGCAGCTCACCCAGGGTACCAAGCCTTAACCTGCTTATCAGCTGCCACGTCCAAAATAGAACTTTTCTACTTCCTGTTTCCTACTTCCTGCTTCCTGCCCCCCAGTTCCATAAACCATTCTCCTTCAGAGGCGGTAAAAATGGAAAGGACGAGATGAAAGAGTCCGTCAAAAGATTTACACTGGCCCATAAAAGTCTCCTCAGTGTTCCGTAGACTAAACTGTCAGTCCTGCTTTCACGGAAACTTTTATTGAGTAGTCAATCTGAATTTTGTCTATAATTCCATTAAAACCTATGAGGCCAACTGTTTGTGGTTTGGTTGTTCTGGATGACTTGACAAATTAGCCTAGTAAATTTTGGGTGTCTTAAGTACTAAATTAGGTCATTTGTTTAATGAGCCAATCCACTGCCCAGAGTTTGACCTCAGCCCACGAAGGGGAGTTCACATGGAGTTCCAAGGCGGGGGCCTGGGTCCCTCATTTGTCTTCTGCTTCTAGAGAAAGTTCTCTCAAGCCAGGACTGGACAACAAATTCCAACCTTAATGCTGACTTGTTAGTGACGATCAGCAAAGCAAACGCCTTTGCTCCAGTCCCTCTGCCTCCCATCCTCCTCCTCCAGGGCCGCTGTCATCGTCACTGTCAGCCACCTGCCTCACCTCACCTGGCCCTCCCAATGACCCCACAACGGTGAGCTGGCGCCATCACTGGCTCCTTCTCTACACGAGAAAGTACATCTTGGAAATGCTCATCTCCCCAAGGGCACATTCAATCTCTCAGCCTCACTCATCCGTTAACTCTTTCAATACATATTTAGTAAGCACCCCCTAGGTGTCAGGCCTGGGGTTCCAGAGCTGATTAAGCCATGGTCATGGCTTTCAAGAGCTTCATCATTCGGTTGAATAGTCATGCATATCAATAAATGTAATACAATTCTACAGTTGCCGTAATTCCGGTGGACCGAAGGTACACGTAGGGCACAAAGGAATAAGCAACCACCTTGTCTCTAACACGCTCCCTGAATTATGTATATGAAATCCAGCCTCTTCACTGATACCCACCCACCAGCATGGCATCCACTCACAGGTTTATGTGTGTGAACTTGTTACCTTCCAGCCATCGGAGCTTCCTTACTGGTTCTGGGCATATATAGTATAAAGGGATTGGCATTCACAGTCATGACTCAGAAGAACGGCCAACCCCCCCCCCCCCCCCCCCCCCACTGCTCTGTCAGTTGGCCACTGCTCCTTTCTGGGCAGAAAGTGTCGCTGAGATATACAACCAAGAGCTCCTTGAGGGCACGACTGGGTCCTTTTCATTCGTGACCAACAGTGCTAAAGACAGAACATGGAACATAGCAGTTTCTCCCTAAATGTCTGTTGATTTGAAAAGCTTTGATTTGAATGAGTTCTTTGAACACCAGTTATACATGTAGGTTCTATGTGGTAACTCTCTGTTAACCAGATCATTCGACTTAGTGGAGTCATTTTTTCTTGTAGCACAAATGAGATGACATGAGCTTGCTGCAGACTCTCCAATAATGACCATCTTCACTCAAGAATCAATCCTAGGTTTAGACATGCACAGAACCTTAATTTAGCAAGAGAGAGTATAGGAGCCATCTTCCGTTATTATTTTATCCAATATCCCCACACTTGGTAGCGTTCCATTTCCTGCCTGCCTTGCTCTCAATAGTTAGGGACCGATCATCCCAAGCCTGGCGAGTAATCAATCCACAACACACGCTCCTCTGGGGCAATATTTCGTTTTATTATTTTGTAAAGGGCTCCTGAGATAGCTAACTGGGAAGAGGGACTTCTAGGGGGTGGTATGCTCAGGACCCGTACAAAGGGTTGTCACATGTGTGACAACTGCAGTGTGACTGTCAAAGTGACAGCATCCCGTGGCTGCCTTCACAAACCCCCACCCCGAGCCAGGTGGGAGTTCACTCTTCTGTCCTCTGCCTAAATACACATGGACAGGGTCAGAGGCCAAACCGGAGGTTTAGGTGTTTAGGAAAAACAAGAACCATTGAATAATTGCCTGGTGTACTTAGACCATGGGTGGTAACAACGCCAAAGAAACTGTTCGTTTAAACTTTCTGTATTTGGTGCAGGTACGTAAAAGCTCAAATCAGACACACACATACAGAGAGAGAGATTCATGTATGTGCACACACATCGACATGGACCTTGAAAACAATATATGAAGGTAGAGATAACCCTCAACGAGGGTCTGAAAGAGACTCTAAATCTGTCTAACTCAGGCTTCAATGTCCCCTTTCTGCCCCACCACCCCAGTCCCTACTGGTTCATCCCTTCTCTGCACGCCCTGGCGTGAACCAATCACCCAAACCAGGCTGCAAGCGGGTTGAGGACGATTCCTGTGCTTTTTCCTTAATTTTAACTGAAGTGTTATAAATACATAGTAAAGCGCCCAACAGCTTAGTGAATTTTTAAATATGTAAACCCTGGTGTAGCTACCACCCATATCAAGATAGGGAGTATTTCCAGTATACCAGAAGGCTCTCCCGTACCTCCTCCCAATCAACATCTCCAAGGGCACCCCCATCACCATGGGTACCATCAGTGTTGCCCGCTCTCTAACTTCACATGAGCAGAACCCCACGGTGCGTACTCTTGTGGTAGGACCTCCTTCACTCATTGTTAGCTTGTGAGAATCATTCGCGTGTGTGCAGAGGAGTTCTGTTCTTTTCTATTGCTGTGAATGTAATCCCTTCTGTGAATGTACTGCAATATATTTATCCATTCTGTAACTGATGCACATTTGGTATTTTCTCACTTGGGGTTATTATGAATAAAGCTACTATGTGTGTTCTTGGTCCACATGTGTCTTTGGTGGATGTATAGATTCATTTCTCTCGGGTGTATATGTTGGGTCATAGAATAGGTGGATGTTTAGTTTCGACGGTACTGCCACCCGGTTTTCCAAGGTGTCTAATGATCATGCTGCTTATAACAGGGCATCCACGGCTGTTTTTAACCCTTTAGCCCTGTGGGTTTAAGGCTACGTCTTCTTTCTTCTCAAAGGCTCCTTAATGCCTATTTGTCAACACTTGCCGAGCCTTCCAGGTGACTTGTGTGTGAGCCTCCCTCCTTCTGCCGGCTGCCCCCTGCAATGAGCAGAGCGGGGCGGCTCGAAGCGCCAGCCTGGTCACGTGGCTTCCTTCACGGCTGGGTGACATTTCAGATGCTCCGCTTCCCCAAACTTCCATAGAGTGGCAGCAGCCGTCATGTCTTCCACCTTCTAAGGTTGTCTGGGGATAAAATGAGGTAAAGCCTGCAAGGTGAGCAGCACAGTAAACGCTCCATACAAGCCAGCGATGGTGGTCAGCGTTGGCGTAAAAACGCCAACAAAGCAGGCGCTGCCAGCTTACCCGCTCCGGCGTGTCGGACGCCCCGCAGCGCTTACTCCCCCAGCACTCTGGGCTCCATGTCGCTGCCCGGAGCCTCCTGCTCTCACCCAGCTCCGTGGGTGCCGGGGAGGTGGCGAGAACACAGCTCGTGTCCACTCCTGGTAGGAGGGATCCTGAGGCCCCAAGGGCTTCAGTGGTCCTTGTAAGCCCAAAAGGAGCACTGGGGAGCAGATCAGGCACAGATGCCCCCCTCCTGGCACTGCGGCTCAAATCTCAATCCCGACTCTGAGGGCTGAGTTGAATGCCACGTAGGAGGATGTTTTCCTTTCGGTCCTTTGCTTTGCTTTTTGGTTTCGGTAGGGGAAGCCCCCTCGCCATCACCTCTTCCCACTCCCCTGAACAAAAACACCATTCTCCACGCTGAACTTTGCCCCGGTGCAGGGGGGTCTGGCTTCCTTTGCCACGAAGCCTGTCAGGTTTCGATTAGGCCAGGGAAACACCACAGGAAATGAGTCAAAGAAAGGAAGGCTGTGATTTTTTTTAATTTCAAATACCAGATTTATTATTATTTTTTTAAATGACAGTGTCCCGGCCGTGCCAGGTCAAGGAGGAATGTGGAAAATGTGCAACTCGAAACGTCTGAGGGGCAGCTGGATCCTCCAATTGTTTCTAATAAAAACCCATGGGAAGCTCTCGGCGGCCCCCGGGAAGACAGTGCACCCGCTGGAGGCCACGGACGCCGGATCCCGGGCGACGTTTGGGCACGGAGGTGGCCAGTGTGGCTGGGCTTCTCCAACCTCCGTCTCCTGGCCTGGCCACGTGGTGGCCATGTGATGGACCGGCCACCTTCCCTGCCTCCGAAGGGCTGTCATGACTACTTAACGCTCTAACCCTTGTGAAGCTCAGTTCTTTTGCAGAAAGCACAGAATACACAGGCCATTCAAACCCTTCCACACACAAATGCCATCAGAACTCCCTGTGAGTGGAGGTGGCGTTAGCATGGTTGGGGCCACAGGTGTCGCATTCCACGCTGGCTCTGCCACTTCTGCGCTGTGACGCCCCAAGCGAGTGATAGAACTTTCCTGGGCTTCCGTTTCTTCCTCAGCAAAGCAGGAGTTACTAGTTACACCTGCTCTGTGCCAGCCAGTCTCAGTGCCTGCCATGGGGTAACTCAGCCCCCATCTAAGGAGGTGGGCACTCTTGTTAGCCCCATGTTACAGATGAGGAAACTGAGGCAGAGACGTTAGACAAGTCGCCCTAGGTGACACAGCCGTGGTGCGATTATGTCAGTCTGTGCCAAACCAGAGAAACAGAACCAGAGGGAGACAGATAAGAAGAGATTTAGCTCAAGAGTTGGTTTAGTGAGAGTGGGGCTGGCCAGACAAGTCCAGAATCCGCAGGCCAGACCCCCAGGAGGGCAGCTGGTAGCTGGAACTGCGCAGCACGTAGCCTTTTCAGACGGGCCTCTTTCCCTTAGCAATATGCTAAGTGCTGCTCCACGCTTTAGGATTTAAGGTTCCTCCACGGCTTTTCAGGCCTTGAGAGCTCAGTTCTATCTAGTGCTGAATAACATCCCCCTGTCTGGGTGTGCCACAGCTTATTTATCCACTCACCTACCTAAGGGCGTCTCGGCTGCTTCCAAGTTTTGGTGATTATGAAAAAAGCCACTATAAACATCCATGTGCAGGTTTTTGTGTGAACGTGTTTTCAATCCTTTGGAGAAATACCAAGGAGCACGATTGCTGGATCGTGTGGTAAGAGTACATTTAGCTTTGGAAGGAACTGCCAGACTGTCCTCCAAATGTCTGTACCGTTTTGCCTTCCCCCGATCATACTGCTAATAATACCTCCTTCTACGAAGGGCATGGAGTAGGGGTGGGTATACAGGTGGCACTCAACGCAGGTGAGCTAAGATCATCCCTGCCATGCACAGGTGTCCCTCTGTGGGAGTCTGTCCACACACCATTCCTGCCGGGGGGGACCGGCGGGGTGACGTTAACCCCACCAGATCTCTGTTCTCTCCCAAGCTGCAGAGGCTTGCTGAGAAGCTCCTGGTGTAGACGGCGCCCGATGCCTCTCGGCAGCCACCCCAGCAGACCCTCTCTCGATTTCAGCCCAGGTCACGGCAGGTTCAGTTATTTGAACTGCTTCAGGCATCCGTGTCCTGCGGGCCTCCCGATAGGGAGGCCGGAGGAGACACTGAGGATGAAATCATGCTGCTCTGGCCTGGGCGAGTGTTTCTTACTTTTCATTTGCAAATAAAAACAATCAGGCCATCCAAGGCCAACAAACAGGGCCACCTCCCCAGCTGCTCAGCTGGCTGGTCCCTCCCCAGCTGCAGGCTGCGGCCCTGGTGTAAGCAGGCCCCGTTAGGGCCTGGGACACAGGAGCACCTTCAAATCCCAGGATGGAGGCAGCCAGGCCCAGGGGAGGCCCGCACAGGGCCTTACGTAGCTCTTTAGGGCCCAGGACGTATTTTCCAGGTGAGGTCTATGAAAGAGCAGCAGTGACGGCAGTCCTCGCCATCATCGGGGCAAGTGTCTCGAGTGCTTACTGATCGCTCACTGCACGCCTCGCTAAGTGCTTTGCCCACAGTCTTGCGTGGCCTCCAAGCTGCCCCGTGACCTGGGCGCTGTTACAGACACAAAACCTGAGGCTTGGAGGGGTCCCGTGGCCTGCCAGGGGTCACCAGCTGTTGAAGGCCAACCTGGGGGTTCAGACCTAGGTTTCCGTGACTCCAGGGCTCACGGCACATGGCAGTCCGTGAACAACTGTTGAGTGCCTACTGCATACTAGTATATTTAGCTGTCAACTCGCATTTAGACCTAAAACCTTGTAAGGCAGATGTCATTAATCCGACGTACAGATGCTGTGAACGAGGCCAGGGCACTTGAGTAAGACCTGGTTGTCAGCAGCCAGAACTGTTTCCACCTGGGAACGTGAGTTTGGCATCAGTCAGGCTCCTGCCCCAGCCCTGCCCTGAACAGCTTCACTTCGCTGTTGAGTTAGTGACATAATGGCCTCGTCAGAAACCCTGGAATCACAGTGTCTTCCCCATAGGCTTCCGGAAACAGCCAGCCCAGGCCCCGGGCACAGAGAGGCCGGCACCACCCTCCGGTGGGACCCTCCTCAGTGGGAGGAGAGTTTTGGTGGGAGAGGGGTGGGGGGGCGCCCTTTGCACCCACCCATGAGAAGCCCTTTTCAACCTCCTCTTCTGAACAGCAAACGTCTGTCAGCTTCCCAGTTCCACAGCCAGGTCCCCGGCTGAGCAAGAGTGAGCAGTGCATCAGGTAAACGGAGAGCAGGTGCTGTCACTTAGTAGGGAAAAGCCCTTCCGCGTCCTCGCTCTGGAGGGACACCAGCAGGGGTGCACTGGACGAGGAGGACGCACGGCGCATCCACGAGCTTCCAACTTCCTAATGGGTTCCATTCCGTGTAAACATGGCTTAACTCTTCAACCAGATCACTGAAGCGCTGGCCCAGTGTCCCGGGCCTGGACACCCTCCCACCTGGCTGGAATGGTAATTCGTCAGGAGGCAGCCCCCGGGAGGCCCTGTCCTCCTTTTTAAAGAGGTTCCAAATGGCCCCCAAATCGTGTCTTTCTTCCTTGAGGCTCGGGCAATTTGGGTGTCACGGGGGCCTTTGTAGAGACGTCAACGGATTATTTCACGAGAAGAAACCCCCTCTTGACACCCTGACGTGGCTTCTGCTATGGAGATGAAAGATCCAGGGAGGCAGGCTGGAAAACAGATAATTCACGGGACTGTCAGAGCGCGTTCTGAATTTCACTCACACCAGGCAGAGCCAAGGAGAGGGGACAGAGATCCCGCCCGGGGGTCTTGCTCCAGGGGGAAGCGGGCTGAGCTCTCAAGTGCCGAAGTGATCATCCAGCCCGCGGGGCCGGACAAAGCTGGACATTTTGTCTTCACTGTCAGAACGCCACAAGCTCAGGAGCAGATGGAGGGGTGTCGGCAGTCGTAAAACGCCCCGCCTCACCAGGGACGAGCAGGTTAACAGAAGGGATTGGCGCCATGCACGTCATAAAAGCCCTGCAGGCCTGTCACGTTCCGATAAATCTTGATTTGGTAACGGAACAGCGCTGCGGTTCCCAGCCTTGGGTTTCACAGGTGAGCCGTGGGCTGATGGATGGTGTGGAAGCCAGTGGGGGAAGGGGGCAGAGGGAACCTGACCCGCCCACCCCTACCCCCTCTTGGCTCCACAGCGCCAGGCAGGAAATCCAGCCTGCAAGAGGCCGGGGAGGCGTGCGTTCCCTCTCCGCATCCACGCTGGAATGCTGGAAGGCAACCGGCTCCATCCTCATCTCCTGGCCCTCGTGCTGGTATCAAACTGTAGGAGCTCAATAAGCACTGTCTCTTCTCAGTTAGGCTTCTGGGCTTGCCCACCCATCAGAGAGGGGCTGTTGAGGAGGACAAGGCCCTGCTCTGCACACACAGGCTTGCTAGCCCTGCCCGACACCCTGCACCCCACATCAGCCCCCCGAGGAAGGCGCACTTTTTCAGAATCCATCTGCCCAGAGGGGGCACTTTGGAGCCATCCGTCCGTCCAGAGGGGCTGACGTTTGTATTTTGCATCAAGGCGCCATATTGCTGGCAAGAGCCTGGTGAAATGTCCACTCTGAACACTTTCAACTAATGGACAGGGCCTGGAGGTGACACGGATGAGTGGGGCAGGCCAGGTGGGAGAAGAGGAACCCACGGCCTGAAGTCAGGTGCAAGAGGGAGCATCATGGGGACGTGCCCACCAAGGGCACATGATCCAGTGGTTGCCAGGAGGGACTCAGATCTTCTGACATTGAGAAGGAAGACAAAATCTGGACTTCTCCTGATTAGTAAGTATTAAGGAGTCATTCAAATGTAAAATACGGTGCAGGATTTAGCAAGAAAAACCAGGCAGGCAGCTTGGCCCTGACAGCCCCAGGCCTGGGTTCTGCGGTAGGATCTCAGAGCACAGAGCACAGAGAAGACGGTCCTATAACTGAGGGGCGCACAGGAAGCCCCTTCCCCTCTGAGCCCCAGTGGCCTCGCATTTCCGGTCCTGCCTCCAAGCCTCCTGCCCGCTTTCCTGTCTGCGCCCCCGCCACTGGTCCTCCTGGGCTTCACGGTGAGTTCTCTGCAGTTCCCAGAGGGACCCTGTTCTCTGACCTTGGCCATTTCCCTTCCTGAGGCCCCTGCTCCCTCCTCCCTTCACTTGGACCCCACCTCCCACTGAACCTCACGTTTAAACTCAAACGTATGTTGTGTGCCTGTGGTCCCCTCTCCTTCCTCACTGCCCACTGGCCCCATGTCGCAAACCCTTGGGCCTTGTCTGCCCCCGCCCCCATCCTCCCCACCCCCACCAGGCCTTAAGCCCCCTGAGGGCCGCGGCCCCCTCCCTGGGTTATCCCAGTGTCCCCCCTGCCATGCCACCAGTTCCAACCAGAATGCCAGCAAGGGTGGCCCCCAGGGCTCAGACACACCCCGTCCGGGCTGGCCAAGCACCCCAGGGGGCCTGGGAGGTAGTGGTGACTCGGAACCAGAACAGAGGAGACATGAGGGGCGACGGCCAGCATCTAGTCCACAGCTGTCTGTTAACCAGTTGTGCACAATGCAGATGGGAAGCAGACTTGGGGGTCGTAGGTCTCGGGAATGAGGGGGCTGGAGTGATAGCTGAAGGGTGCAGAGATGCTTTGGGGGTGATAAAACTGCCCCGAAATTTACTGGGGGATGGCTGCACATATCTGTGAATATTCGAAAAACCACTCAATTGTACACGTTACATGGGTGAATTGTATGGACGCAAATTATATCTCCATGAGGCTGTTAAGAAAAGGCTTGAAAACGGAATCCTGTGGCCTGTCATGACGGAAGGCAGTGGAGGGCAGGACCCCCAGGCGCCCTACCTGTGCTAGTCGCTGACGGGGGCCTGTCCCTCCCGCCTCCCTGGACCAGCGTTTCCTCGCGCAGGAAGGGTGATGAGCTCTGTGCCCCTTAGAGGGCGTTGAGACGATTAAACACGAGGTAACGGAGTGAAGCGCTTGGCACGGCAACCTTGTAAATTCTCAAGAAATGGCAAGAAGGCCAGCAAGAAGGGAGTGATTATCGTTGTCCCAGTGTGAATGTGGACCAGGTGCCCGCGAGTCAGCACTTGTTTCTGCAGCAGCCCTGCTGGGCCATCCCGTCAGCACCTGGCTTCTGGGGAGGGCGGGCTTCCTTCCTGGAGGGGTGGTGATGCAGGAGTCGCTGCCCTTCCGTCAAGGCAGCGCTGAGCTCTCTCCCAGAGATAAGCGCCAGCCTGCTCAGCCGCGTCCTAATCGGCAGCAAGACCCTGGGCTTGCGGGGTCTCCTGGCTGTCAGGAGGAACGAGGGCCGGAGGATGATTAATGAAAGAGAAGGAAATGTAATAATGCATGGCCGGCCCGCCAACAGCATAAATCTCTCTGGGGATTGTAGAAAGGATGGATTCCTCCCTCTCTGGGCCTTGAGAAAGGGCATCCTCCAGGTTCACTGGAGTCTGAGAAATAACCACGGACATTAAATCAAAGCTTACCTGCACTCAAGTCACACAGGAACCCACTGGCTGAGGAAAATCATCATCCCGTGGGCCTGAAACGAGGGGCTTGGGTTAGTGGCATGCTGGGAAAGAGGTCTGGCTGCAGTTGGGCGATGGATGAAGACCACCCAGCAGGGGCTTGGGTTCAAATCCAGACCCCACCACTCACTAGCTCCGAGACCTTGGGCGAGGTCCTCGGTTCTCTGCTTCAATTGCTTCCTCTGGACCCCCCCTCACGGCATTCTTGTGGGGACTGCCTGGGCTACCTGGGTAAAGCTCTTGGGAGGGAGACTGGCTGCTACTGTGGCCACGCATTTGCCCTGCAGCATCTCAGGTAATCGCCGACACTCTCAAGAAAGAGGAATTATTATTAGTCCCAGTTTACAGATGTGAAAACAGAGGCCCAGAGCATGGCCTAACTCCTCCAAGGCTCCCCAGTGGGGACCGCCTGACCCTCACCGCACTGCCTTCCAGCAGCCTGAACCGGGAATTCGAAATCCTGCGGTCCCGTCTCTGACTTCTCACAGGTGGGTCCCAGGGCCTCCCGCACGGCCCTCACGCTACCATTTGTTAGGACTGACTGCAGCAAGAACAAATGTCCCCTCACCCTCCCAGGGCCTCCACAGCCGCCACGTTCCAGTGGCCTCACATTTATCTCCGCGGGGGACTGTTCTCCGTTGTTCCTCTCCCCATCTGTCCCTCTTGCCCACTGTCCCTCTTCATTTTAATCGAAAAACGTCCATTTCGCCCCACCCGGGGTCTGCACAGTGTATGGGCAGCTTGGAGGTCGGAAACCCGAGCCGGGCACTTCTAGGGAGGGACCCCTTAATGGTTCTAGCAGATGCCGCAGGAGGGAGGGGGCCCAGGCAGCCCCCAGCTGCCCACCCGGAGATAACCCCTGACCCCCTGCCTCTCTCATGGGGCCGTCAAAAAGCCCGAGCCCTGGGAAGGCCAATAAATCCTTGGGTGTTGCCCTCTCAGGATTCCGGCCCCTGCCTGGGAGAAGGCATTTAAACTTCTTAAAAGAACTCTTTTCTAAGCCTGCAGGAAGCCGCCTGGGCCCTCGTGGGGCTGAGGGCATTGGCTTCTGCGGGGTTCTGGGACCTCAGTGCAGCAGAATTCCCTCTGTGCTTGGGCATCCTTGGCCCACAGCCAAGCAGCACCACCCGGGGGGCAGGGCAGGAGTGCCTGGGAGCCGAGACGGGAACAGGCGGGCACTGAGCACCCCTTATCCAGGCTTACTTTCACTGCCCACAGAAGGGCCCCTCGCTTACCTCTGGGACACCCAGGGGAGAGGGCAAGAGTCCTTGGGCACAAAGGGGGTTGCTTATTATTCAAGAGGCCACCCAAGTTTAGAGGATAGTATGGAGCTTTTTAATTCCTTTTTAAGGTCATATATTCACATGGTCAAAAATTCAAGATATAAAAAGGTACCTCCCTCTCACCATTTCCCACAGCCACCTTCCCAGGGCTACCAATATCTAGAGATCTTTTAGGAATATAAACATATAATTATGTGCATGTAAGTATGAGTATGTATACTTACGTGTGTGAATGTACACACACACACACAAAATCTTGTTGCTTTTCATTCAACTACTTTGGTAATCATTCCATATTGTTATATAAAGAACCTGCACTCCTTTTCATGGTTGCACACTATTCCTTTGAATGGGCCATTCATCATCTATTTATTGAACAGGCCCCCTACTTAATGATAAGGGCCTTCATGATAACATCACCTCTCCCATGGACGCAGGTATCAGGCAGCATCCCCGCCACGGCCATCTGGGACTGCCGGTCACTCTCAGTCTCGTCCTCCTTTTTCCTCCTCACAGTCTCTGCAACCCCCTTTGCGGGGTCCAACTCCAGCCTGAGGCTCTGTTCACAGCTGGGTGAGACTCAAGGTCCTTCTGCATCTTTAGAAGCACTCTTCTTGCTGATTTTGACCTCCTTTCACACAGCAGAGCTTTCTCTTACATCTATACCGGGAGCATAGTAGGTGCTGGATCATCCTCATTTAAAGGAGGGTAGGAAAGATAAACCCTCATGGAGGGAGTCCCCCCTCCACATACCTCATGGGTCATAAAAGAGCAACGGGTTTTGCCAGAGGGCACTGCACGTGGTGGGACAGGAGGGGCCCAGTGGAGCAATGGAGGATTTGGGATGTAAAGATGTGGGTTGGCCTCCTGGCCGTCCTGTCTATTAACCTGGGCCACCCTCAGCCGCCCCCACCTGTCCAACAGAACAGAACACACATGGTATGTTCACGTGGCAGAAGCATTTAGCTGTTCAATCCTGGGCTCTGAAGTCAGCTCCAACCGGGTCCAAATTCTACCTCTCCTTCTTGGGCAGATACCTTTCCTCTCTGAGCCTCAGTTTGGATAAATGCAATAGGATGCCCTCGTAGGCTTACAGGCTTATGTGATGATTAAAGAGATTAAATGCATACATCTAGCCACTCGGCATAAACTAGCGAATGGCAAGTGCTCAAGACATTTTCGCTTTTATTGTTGTCATTGATATTGTGTGGTTGTTGCCACAGCAGTGGTGGCTGATCTCTGGACACACTGTGCTCTTCTCCACAGATGTCCCCCACAGATCTCAGCGCAATTGTTCAAACCCCAAAGCGCTAGCTGGGCTCGCAGACTTGGACAGCTGGCGGGGATTACCACGTCATCATTCTCCGCAGGTGCTCGCAGGTCTGTTTTCTTCCCAAGCTACCACTTGTGTCCTTGCTTGTTGGAACACACACGATGACTGTTTGCTGGGAGAATCCTGCCTGGAGGCAGGGGACTGAACCAAATGACCTTCTGACCTCACTCCCAACCCCAACTCCAGGGTTCAGGATAGCCCAGCATGCACAGGGGCCAACGAAATTAGCCACACTTTCCGGAAGTAGGAGGTTATGCAGCTTATGCAGCGTTCCACAGCTCCCAGGGGCTTTTAGATAAGACTTGCTCCAGGCTCTTTTCTCCCCAGGACTTGTGGAAATCTCTGGGTCTGTCGGACATCAACTTGTCTCCCCGTGATCCCACCAATGACCTTCCATTGACCTTTGGATACCGGCGAGAGAAAACGTCATTTTTCCCCTAACCCACTGAACTCTCAGAAGTGACAGAGGCCAGCCTGGCCTTTCCCGCCGTCGCCGTGGCTTAGGGAAGGCACCCACCCCCGGCGAGGCCAAGTCACCGAGAGACCCCTACACCGAAAATGAAGTGAGGTCTTCCTGAGAGGGTGTCTCCTGCGAGGCACGGGAAGAGCGAGCAGGAAGGCCACGGGGCAGCCGATAGGACACCTAAAGGAAGAGGAGGAAATGGCCAGCGGAGTCTAGACGCGTTATCTTGCCCCCTGTGCGGGCACCGGCCCACGCTCATCCATCGTCCCTGGAACTGACTTCCTGCCTCAGGATTTACACCAATGACTTCACCCTCTTGCTATCTCGACAGTCCCGCTGCTGCCCGCTCTGGGCTCTCAGGAATTAGGGGCCAGATAACAAGTCTAGACAGCTCAGAAGTTTTAAATGCATTATCCTCCAGGGGGAGGAGGATGGCTAGCGACTAGCTCTGGGGACTCCAAGGCTGAAACCCTGGACCGCGTTCCGATTTTGAGTCTGTGCGGGGAGCGTAAGCCATCCTCGCCCCGCCTGCCCCTCCGCCCCTCCCTCATTCCCCGCCGCCCGGAGGTTGAAACAGGCACAGAAGAGCCACTCACCACAGACTCTTCTCCACCTGCCAGTCATGGGAGTTCCCCACCCCACCTCCCTGCCCCCGGTTCGGGGAGGACCCGCGGGGCTGCCTCGACAGAGCCGGATGAAGTCCAGAGGGCCCTCGTGTTCGCAACCAAGAGCAGTGGTGAAGCCACACAAGGGGAAGGGGGCCCGTTCACTCAAACCTCAAGGGTCTCAGATGAAATGCTTGGTGCCCTGCTCGGCAGGTGACCTCGGCACCTACCTCCACCTGCCTGGGGGCCTACGCTGACCCGAATCAAATGCTCTCGCACGCGACGTGGCAGCCCCCTTTGCCGCCTCCTCCCACCCTTTACGTGTTGAACCGCGTCCTCCCCAAGCTCCCATGTTGGAATCCCAACGCCCAGTACCTCAGAATGCGCCCTTATTTGGAAATATGATCCTTGAAGATATAATTAGTCAAGATGAGGTCATATTGACGAGGGTGGGCCTCCAATCTAATACAACTGCGTCCTGATAAAAGGGGGACTGTGGACACAGAGGGCACATAGGGAGATGCCACGTGAAGGTGACAGCGGAGATCACGGGGACACGTCTACAAGGCAAAGAGCACAGGATGGCCAGGGAACCCGCGGAGCTGGGGAGGCCTGGAGCAGGTCCCCCTCGGGGCCTTAGACGGAGTCAGCCCTGCCCACACCTTGGTCTCAGACTTGGGGCCTCCAGCCCATGGGAGAGGACATTTCTGCTGTTGAAGCCCCCATGTGTGGTGCTTTGTTACTGCAACTCCAGCAAACTAATACAGACCCCACCTTCCTGAAGGACAGGGCCAGGCAAAGGAGTGCCTGGGGACCGCAGAGAAATTACAAGCACCCCCTCAGACTCCTGACAACAGAAGGCTTCCCTGCAGTTGTCCAAGCCACAAAGCTGTCCAGTAGCAGCTCACAGCTGGAAGGCAGAGAGTGGCTCCGTGGGGACCGGGGGAGGTTTTGTCAGCTCAGGACACGGCTGGAGCATCACCGTTGGTGTCCAGCCTGTAGCCCTCGGCAGGCGTCGTCCCAGACAGCAATGGCTTCCTCCGGTGCCTGCGGCCTTTTATGGGAGCTTTCTCTGCTACAGGCGAGTGCTTGGCCCGCTCGCAGACGGGCAGGCCAGAATCGCCAGGGGCCACTGTCCTTGGGAGCGGTCCTCAGTCAGTGACAGTGACAGCTGGTGGGCAACGTCCCAGCTCCCTGGCTGAGCAGCTGAGAGAAACTCCGAGGGGTGATCCACACAGCACCCCCAAGCTCTCACCGTGGTCACAGGGCCAAGAATGCACCCGGCACTGGCCCCTCTCTTCCATCTCTCCTTCCCCGATGCCTCCTGAGGTCACCTTCCAAACAGGTGCACCCAAACTTGACCCTGGTCTGTGTTGGGGGAATCCAAACCGAGACAATGGGAGATTACACCTCGAGGTACAGAACGACCGGGAGGAGAAGGCATATCTCGGCTGCACACAAAAGGGGTGACCCCCTGTGCACTGACTTCTCTGGGCGTCTCAGATAGAATATCTGTCCCCAGATTAACACCAGCCTGATGCGCGTCAAGGCAGAAGTTGCTAGTTCTCGCCAACATCCATTCTCCTTCTTAGGGGATAGTATTAACTGTAACTAGCTAGGCATGACCGTCCTTCCCAAAGACTCACCATCCCAGATGCCGTTCTTACTAAAGGTGCAAGGTCCCAGGCGCGTGTGAGCCCATGTCTAGATTCTGGCCAGTGGGATGGGAGCAAAGTGATGTCCCGCCCCAGACACGTGCCCGTTAAGTCCCCTTCCCCCCTCCTCCTGTCTGGATGCAGGTGTGGTGATGGGAGCACGTCCTGCTCCTCCTCCTCCTCCTCCTCCTCCCATCTTTCTCTCCTCCTCCCCCCCATCTCACACCAAGAAGGCGTGAGGGTTAAAAAACGCTGCAGAGAGTCTTGTATCGGTTTTTCTCCATCAAAACCGACTTTGAAGCTTCTGACCCAAGCAAGCCTTTCATCCATTTTAGGAAGCCAAAGACAGATTTCATTTACATGAATCCAAAAATAATAAAGTGAGAGAAATAAATAAAGGTTGAGAAAGAACACCGGTGAATCCCTGAACTTGCGAATCCAGGAAGTGTTGGGAGAGCCGGGCTCCTTCCAGGAAAGACCAGCCTGTTCTGATGAATTCTGGAAAGTGTGCCTCCCCAGTGTGTGAGAGGTGACCGGACACATGGTGTGGGGGTCACCGGGAGGCCCCTCTGCCCGAACCCACAGGAGCCCCACTGGGAAGAACTTCCTAAAGTGACAGTGAGCAGGAACAACGGGTGAGTCAGGTCTTTAACTGCCAGAGATCATCCTGATCTTCATAGCAATGCTGCAGTGTTTAGAAGGTCTGTGTCACATGGAGATAAACTGTGAGGCTCGGAGGCTGAGGAGCAGCCCAGACCAGTTCGGACTGATGTCCTGCACCGTCCCCCACAGAGGGCTGAGCAGGCGGATTTGTATCTAAGATCGCTGTGGGTCCGGCTGCCGGGCCCCTGCCCTGCTAGTTGGCTGCACAACGGCCGGTTCAGGGGCCACCCCTCATCCCGGCTGGTCCGAGTGCATCCTTAGGGCGACAGGGAGGAGCTCAAGATCTGCTGGGACCACTGTGCTGACCACGTCCCTCTTCCTAGGAGCAAGAGCGTGGTTCTGGTTCTTCCCAGCTGTGTGCCCTTAAACAAGGCACTAAGCCTCTCTGAACTGCATTCGGCACGTCTCTTAAGTGAAGTCAGTACCCCTCTCTTACTGGGTACCTGTGAAGACTGGATGAAGTCATATGACTGTGGGCTAATGTCTGAGTCCCTTCGGGCCGCTATCACAAAACAGTACAGACTGAGTAGCGTAGAAACAACAGAAGTCCATTTCTCACAGTTCTGGAGGCTCTAAGTTCGAGACAAGGACACTAGCACCGTCGAGTGACAGCCCACTTCCGGGTCACAGACTCTCGCTGTGTCCTCACGGGACAGAAGCACGGAGGGAGCCTGCGAGGTCTCTTTTACAAGGGCGCTAATCCTCTTCACGAGCCTCCACCCCTGTGACCTCATCACCCTCCAGAGGCCCCACCTCCCAATACCATCGTTAGGATTTCAACATGTGAATCTCAGGGGGACAGAGGCATTCAGACCACAGCAGGTGATATCTGGTGCACGAATTTCCTATCCAGTCTCCTCCTCTACCATTTCCCTTCAACAGCCGTGGACAGAAAAACTGGGCTGATACGGGCCTGCGGCAGATGGAAGGTGGCGTGGTGTGAATGCGAAGCGGGGGGCTGTGAGGGGTGTGTGCGGGTGCCGTGTGGTGTGCGTGTGAGGTGTGAACGTGAGGGGGTAGAAGTGTCCCTGGACGGGAAGCCAAGAGCACTGGATGGGTGGGAACATTGAAAGAAAAGTTCCAGTTTTACAGTTGACGCTATCACTGTGGAGCAGGAACGCATACTTCCTGCGGGAGCGGCAGGGGTATAAAGCACACACAGGAGGAGGGACCCGACTGCCCACAGAGGTTACCCTGGGGAGGGACGGAGGGAGGGAGGGAGGCCTTTGGCTGCTTTTAAATGGACAGCGTGGAGACAAGGACTGACCCCGAGAGGCGGTTTGTCCAAAAGCCAGTAAGCGTCTGGAGAGGGGTCCATCGTTACTAATCACCCCTGCACTGCTTCACACCCACCAGGCGTGCAGTGTGTGCCGACGTGGACGCACGGCTGTCGGCCTCGTATCCAGCGGCACGACCATGCACACAGTCACTTGGCAGCCTCTGGTACAGCAATCCCACTCCGGGCGCCCACCACCGAAACCGGGTGCTGTGTAGACAGGACACACGCGCTGGGAAAGGCAGAGAAAGTTCAGCCCGGTCAGCCTTCAGAGGTGACAGGGAGCTTAAGTTACAACATGAGAACTTTGGGGAGGTCCGAGGGTCCGAACAAACCACAGACTGATTTGTTCTGGGTCACAGGTTATCAGAGGCTGTGCTTAAAGTAAGGGGAATGAGGAAGCGGGGTGTTTCATGTGGGTGTCTGTGAGCAAAGGCAGGAAATGGCAGAGATTTTCTCAGACCAGGGAGGAGGGTGCAGGACCCCCTCCCCAGCAGAGCGCCTGCCCCGTGGACACCCCGGCAAACCGATACAAACTCGGCAAATGTGTGAATTCAGCTCCACACACACCTGAGGGCCATTTCAACATGAAAACTCAGAGAAAAGAAGCTGCCAGCCAGTTCCCTACCCCAGGTTCACCAAAGTGTGCGCCTCAGAACAGCAGGCCCAGGCGAGGTTCCTACGCCACACACACACACACACACACACACGTGCACACATACACAGATGCACAGACATGCGCACGCACACATACACATGCATACACACACACATACATACTTGCAGACACACACACAGTCAACGGGCTCAGAGTTCGGGGAGGGGTGCCGACAACCGTCCTCTCAGGAAGTCGCACTGGACAAAAGTACTCAGTCTCAGGAACTCCCACCCCTCAGTCTCTTTAACACTTTTATCGAGATGTCATTCACACACCAGACAACCCACCCATTTAAAGTGTACAATTCAATGGGCCTTAGTCTATTCACAGAGTTGTGCAACCATCACCACAGTCGATTTTAGAATACTTCTGTCACCCCCCAAAGAAACTCAGTGCCCTTTAGCCATCGCCCTCAAACCCCCATCTCCCCAAGTCCTTGGCCACCACTAATCTGCTTTCTGTCTCTGTAGATCTGCCTGTTATGGGCGTGTCCTGATAAATGGATTCATCTGATACGTGGTCTTTGGCTTCTGACTTTCTTCACTCAGCACGTTGCCAAGGTTCCTCCACGTGGTAGCTACGTCAGCACTTCACTCCTTTTATGGCTGAGTAATATTCCACTGTGAGGATGGACCCCATTTTATTTATCTTATCTTTTGTGGATTTTGCTTTGAGACCAGTGCTGTTTTCTCACTGGTACACCAACGCTAGTTCTGAGGTGAGGGTATTGTCCCGTGCTTCAGGTATTCTCAGTGTTCTCAGACAGGGGCCGGGAGGTGGATGTGCTCCCCAGTAGTGCTCCAGAAGCTGCCTTGTCTGAGAAGTAGTGAAAGAGTACACATCTGCTGACACATGTGACTGCAGCTGCCAATAACATCATAAAGTAGGCAGGGCAGCTGTGCCCACCCCCCAGTGTCCAGATGATGAGGGGCCCCTGTGGGATGATGAGGGGCACTGTGACGGTGCTGCAGTGCTGGCCACCCTCCCTCCACGGACCCTGACAGCTTCCCTTGTCAGTTCAGAGGTCGTCCCTCTGCAGGGTCCCGGGTGCCTGGCCATTTCCTCACTAAGTATGTCCCAGGCACAGAGTCCAGGCTCGTGGTTCTGATGGACATGGCCTGAGCTCGTGTCCATTTCATGGCCTTCCTCTCCTGACACAGACCTTCCCACTCCCCCTTTTAGCACCCAAGGGCATCCAGCTCCCCGTGGATTGATGTGGTGTGGATGTGGCAGGCTCTGATTTCACTAAATGCCCAGACACGAGTCCACACTCCAGCAGCCGCGCTGTGCCCGCTGTGGGCACAGAAGAGCCTCATCACTTTGGGGACACAGTCATGCTCTTATCTCTTATGCCTTCAAAGCAACCATATTTGGGAGTCAGATATTTTTCATAAACAAATAGGGTCAAGAGCTGATAAAAATCAATACATCTGAATCAACGCGCGGTTCCTGGTACCGCGTTCCAGCGGCTATCTTTCGGCCCGCCAGGTCCCTTTGAAATGTTCACAACAACAGAAAGGCTTGTTTTTCCATCCAAAGCAAATGGAAATACTCGCAGGAGGGCAAAAACAAATATTGTTCAGGGGCTGGAGCGTTTCAGACAGCCCAAGGAAACTTTGGGACCCAGGAGATTCACAGCCCTCTGCTGCGTCCATCTGCCCAAGAGGGGTGCCCATGGAGCATGGAAAGACGGAAGGCTGTCTTGGGGCTGGAAAACTGCATGAGAAAGAACTCAGAGTGTGCGGAGAGTGGTTTCTGGAGCCAGGTGAACCTGAGTCCCATTTCTGCTGCCCCCAGGTTCCTTATCCAGATTCCTTCCCTCTTGGAGCGACAGTTTACCTGTCAGCCAAACGGGACAATAACGGCTACCTTGGAGGGATGTTGAGAAGGTAAAATGAGTCACAGAACATGGTTAGGTCAGTTCTCCAGATGTCCACATTAGCAATATTTTCATATTGGAAACTAATGAACTACAAGTCCTTTTCAAATAGCTCATTTTCCATCTGTACCATAAAATCCAGCATGGTTCCATCTTATATTGCTGTTTCATGTCATTTTCAGAAGCAGTAAGTGATAACCATGTACCTTCCAAGGGTTAGGCCCTGTGGGTGAGCCTTTTAGAGGCCACGCCTGATACTCCTTCTGTGCCCACAGTGGATTTGTATTAAGTAGTTACAGCCAATGGTCACTGAGCCTTGATGAGCAGTACTTCCTACATCACGGCTCACTTAATCCTCATGACAACTCCATCATCCCCAATTTATAAATTGAGACTGAGGCTCAGAAAGGCTGTGACTGCCCCAGCGGCATCCAACTTGTGTGTGGAAGGGCCAGGATTCCAACCAAGACAAGCAGCCCCTCTGTGTCCACATGGGGAAGTGAAGCAGGGGATGGGAAGCTGGGGTGGTGTGGACACTGCAGGGAGGACGGCCAGAGGACGGCTGGGGCCGGGGGTCAGGGGTGACATCTAGAGCAGTCACGTTTGGGAGAAACCAGGAGAGAAATATAAACCAAAGAAGTGGAAATGTAACATGGGCAACCACAGTGGGCAACAGTCTGCCAGCTCCTCAAACAGTTAAAATAGAATTAGTATATGACCCGGCATTTGCACTCCTAGGTATGGACCCTAGAGTGGAGAGCAGGTGTTCAAAGACATGTACACACATGTTCACAGCTGCACTAATCACAGTATCCATGAAGGTGGAAACAACCCAAACGTCCATTGGTGGATGATGGATAAACACAGACGCGGCCTCTCCGTACAATGGAACATCACTCAGCCATTAAAAGGGATGAAGTCTTGACACACATTACAACGTGGAAGAACCTTGAGAGCATCACGCTGAGTGAACGAAGCCTGTCACAAAAGACCACACTGAATGACGCCATTTATATGAAATGTCCAGAACGGGTAAATCCATAGAGACAGAAAGAAGACGGTAGTTTCCAGGGGCTGGGGGAGGGCAAGTGGGGGTGACTATATCATGGGTATGGGGTTTCCTTTTAGGGTGACGAAAATGTTTTGGACCAAGATAGAGGTGGTGATTGCACAGCATACTGAATGCACTAAATGCCACTGAACTGTTTGCTTTAAAATAGTTAATTTTATATTATGTGAATTTCATGTCAACCAAAAAAGAAAGAAAGAAAGAAACAAAAGGGAAGAGGCTGCTATACAGAAATAGAGAGAGAGATAAAGAGATCTACGTACCAAAGGACAGAGGAGAGCCCCGAGGTAGGAAGAGGCAACGCCCACTCTGAGCAGGGACGTGGACCTGGGTCAGCTCAGAGGCAGAGGCAGAGGCAGAGTCAAGATGTTGCTGAGGAGCAAAGAGAAGGGTCCAGGCTTGTTCTCGCCAGATGTAGATTGCTTGGCAAGTGGGTGTGGACCACACAACCTCCCCCAAAAGGGCAGGCGGCTGAAAGGCAGTGGCATGAGGGTGCTGCCCACTTTGCCAACAGTGAGATTCATTCATACACTCATTCATGAAACAGCATTAACTGAGCACCTATTATACCCAAGTGGGAACATTTAGTGGAAGAGGAAACCCAATTCTTGCCCTTGTAGAAGTTGTATTCTAGAAAGATACACAGATGGTCAGCAATTGTGGTAAGTGACCTGAAAACTTAGTAGGTGCCCCAGTGAATTTCAAGGACCCCTGACCTGGCCAGTGAGTCAGGGAAGCCTTCCTGGAGGAAGCGATATTAACCAGGGAAAGAGAGGAAAGGAAGAGCATCCCATGAAGACAGGATGGTGTGTGCCAGAGCCCCAAGGTCACTGGGGGAGAACAGTGAGCCTGAGGGATGGAAGGAGAGCAGATGTGATGGGAGCTCAGAGAGGGAGGGGGTCCAGCAGTGCCTAACATTTATCAGATGTTAACCACGTGCCAGCCGTGGAGCTCCGAGCCTGACACACGTGCAATCGTGTCATCCTCACAGCAGTCTAGGAGGTAGGCTCTACGCTTGTCTGTATCTTCCAGGCTGGGGGATGCTCAAGCACAGAGGGGTAAGTTAACTGCCCACAGCCCTCAGCCATGGCGCATGGAGCAGGCTTGCACCCAGCCAACAGACGACAGAGTCTGGGCCCTGAGCGGCACACCCGTACACGAGGGAGGGCGGCAGGGGCCAGGCCAGTGTCGGATGTCACGGGAGGGACTTCCCACTTTGTCTTAAGAGTACGGAGAAGCTCTTGAGGGTCAGGGTCAGGGTCAGGATTGCATCGTGAAGGGAACATTCCTGGGAGAATGAACTGTTAGGCACGAAAGGCCAAGCAGGAAGACTAATTAGAAGATGGGGTTCACATAAATTTTCACTGAAATTCATGAAAATTTTTGTTTTCATGAAAATTTATGTATGTCCACAGCAGCTTTATTGAAAATAGAGAAAAGCTGGACACAAGCCCAGTGTCTTTCCTAAGGTGAGTATTACACAGACAGCAGTGCATCACCGTGGGGAATACTACCCAGCAGTGAAAAGGAGCGGATCCATCAAACAATGTAGCTGGAGCTCAAGAAAATGACATTGAGCGAAAAAAAGCCTGTCTCAAAAGGTTACACATAGTGTGATTCTATTTATATAACACTTTTGACATGACAAAATGACAGAGATGGAGAACAGGCTGGTGTCTGCTGCGGAATGGAGGCAGGTGGCAGAGGCTATGAAACGGGGCACGAGGGATCCTTGGGATGAGACGGAGCTGTCCTGTGTACTGACTGGTTGTGGTCACACAAGTGGACCCATGTCACAAAACTGCTCAGGACAAAATACACACACACGCGCACACACACACGCATTTCACACACAAATGAGTGAAATCTGGTGAAATCTGAATAAGGCGGACGGATTGCGTCAATGTCGGTTTCCTGTCGGAGCTGCTGTACTGTAGGGATGCAGGGGCTATTACAGGGGGAACTGGGTAGAGGTACAGGGGTCTCTCTGTATTATATCTTACAACTGCATGTGAATCTACAATTATCTCAAAGTAAAGAGTTTTTTAATAAAACTGAGTTGAATGTCACAAAAAAAATAAATAAATAAATAAAATAAGAAGATGGGCTCACCAGGTGGGAGATGGGGGGGGGGCCTTGGGCGAGGGCGGGAGCAGGAGAGCTGGGAACCCAGAAAGGGACCACGCGGATACATCACTAATCACGCTGCTGCTTCTGAGCTGCTGTGACGACCTCATTCTCCTTCCAAAGAGCAGGGCTGGCTGAAGCAGAGCTTCTCAACCTGGCTGCCTGTCAGGACCATGGGGAATGAAGGCTTCCTGGGCCTCAGGTGGGGCTCGGGCACTGGCATTTTTTTAAGCCTCCCCACATGGTAGGAGTGCGGGCAGCCAGGGGTGAGAGGAGCCCACATCTCCAGCAGGCCCCGTTCTTTAGGGCTGGAAAAGGGGCTCTTCCCTCAAACCAAAGGAATTCAAGGGCCCGGGAAAGAGTCCATGCCCGCAGAGACGTGGCAAGGGTTTGGTGTGGGCCGTTCTGGAAATTCTTTTTATTCTGCCTGTTCCCCCATCATTTTCTCGAGGGAAAAATAAATACCAACATCCCCTCTTGTGTCAAAGTGACGGGTGTGTACACCATCAGCGTGAAAAGTTATGCCCCAAAGCCCGGCTAGACAACCAAACGAAACCTCCCTGTCAGTGAGTAGATGTGTCCAATATTTCAAGCAAGACGGTTTAAAGCTATTTTTGTAACGTGACTCTAAGTGGATAATGTAAGACTATGGCGAAGCCCAGGGAATGAATACATTCTTGTTTGCAATTTGAAAATCAATAGCAGACTTGGAGAGCCTGCGAGCGTTCCTGCACAAGACGCCCGGTGTCCCCTGAGCCGGCCCGGCGGCAGCTTAGATGGAATGAGGCGGCCCGGAGCAGGGACACACCTCCAGCACCCCTCCGCCCAGCGCCAGTCTGGGGCACAGAGGGCTGGCCTCTCCGCCCCGTGCTGCTGACAACCACCCGCATGCGTGCAAATGTCGCCCCTGGGTTCCAAAGCTCTTTCCAAATCTAACCTGCAACGCTGGGTTCAATGCCAGGGAAAGTTTACTTCACCTGCAATGAAGGTCTTGCCCGTGTCCAGCCTCGCTTGGCCTCCTTGGGCCCCAACATGCCAAGCAATGCCTCCGTTCTCATGGGCTCCCCTTGAGGGAAGGTGGCAGCCCTCCCCAGTATCAAGGCAGTCAAGTACTGAGCTCCAAAGTCCTCAGAACCTCCTGCCTGAATTGTTAGAAAATGCAACCAAGCTGAGTGATAGCTGGGTCCACACCTGGCTTTGGGGCTCTGTGAGCCCACTGGAGCTGGGTACAGGATTCCACGCAGGAGTCCACTTTCCTGTGGCCAAAGTCCATCAGCTTTATAGGATTCTCACAGGAATCCTGAAGCTTGACCCTCTCTCTCCTAAGCTGGCCCAACTCGACTGCCCCCACCCAAACGCCTGTACAAGGCTCTCTGTCACACCACTCTTGGAGCTTTCAAATATCTTTTTTCCTTCCTACAAAAGCAATGTGTTCTCCTTCCAGAAAGATGAGAAAGTCCAGACAACATGGTGATTCCAGACCCCCGATGCTAAAACTCAGGTGTGAGGGTCTCTATTGTTTCCCACCCCAAACACCCATAGCGCCCAGCATTCCGAGGTGAAGCCCAGATCCTGTGCTGCCCGTGGGCCTCCAGGCCCCTCGCTCCCCACCCAGCACCGGACACCTATTAGCTGCTCTAGAAAAGTCTGAATAATAAGGACATGGGTGTTTCCAAATCGGCATCTGGCATCGTAGAGATAAGACGAGAGATGTAACCCAGAGGACAAAGCTTGACCAGTAATTTAATCTCATTCTGCATCCAGTCCTTGTGAATAATAATAACCGCCACTATCTAATGAGTGCTGTCTCGGTTGGGTCCCCCCAGGCACACGTGGGGACAGTGAGCTATTCTGGAGGTGAATTCAGGAAGCACCTGGAGGTGGCTGAGGGGGTGAGAATGGGAGGGAGGAGCCAACCCAGGGGCGTAATGAAGAGCTTGCTGCTGGTGTAACGGGGGTGCTGGCCTGGTGGGGACCCTCATGGAGCCGTGTGAAGACACCTTGGAATCATCTCCCTGAAGGACAGAAGGGCTGGGTGTTTGCCCACCTTCTCCCGCCTCTCACTGTGGCGGTGGAGGGGGCGTGCTGCTCTGGGGGCACTGACCCCCTGCATGGCCCCCATCCATCTCTGAGCCAAGAAAGCTCTCGGTGAAGAGAAGCAAGTGCTTAAAGAGGGAAGCTCGGGATGATCCACCCAAGTGTTAGGCGACCTCTGGAGAGGCGACGGAAGGTTCCAGTCACTAACTGAGCATTCACTCCGTGCCAAATGCCCTGTGAGGAACTTGCGCACAGTTTCTATTTTCTCATTAATCCTGACCACACCATGCGGTGAGGAGTGTGGCCCTCACTCTCATCCTAACTGTAAATAAGAGATGCCGAGATTCAGGGAAGCAGAGGAGTTCTCCCGTGGTCATCCTGAGCAGCTGGTAAAAGGCACATTTAAACCGATTCTTGTCGATGCCAAGTCCCACGACCTTAAGCGCCGTGCAGGGCGCCTCCCTGAGGAAGAGGGCTGTATACCTCTTCTCCCGGCCGGGAGGGAAGGTGGTAGCAGCAGAGGAAACGCTGAGTCACAGCACCTGAAATTCTGCTGATCTGATCTGTCCCAACGCTTTTAGGAAAAACAATACACCCTCTTTGATCCATGTCCAGGTCCACGACGGGCTCAGGTTCAAAGTCAACACGTTCCCAAAGCGTGGAAGCCCTTGGGTTCTGGGAAAGTGGGGAGAACAGGGTTTTTTCTTCCTGGAGTTTATTCAAGGTTTCCCCTCCTGGTGCCGCACAAGTACCCCTGAGGGGTAGCGCTGCAGCCAACACCTGGAGCACATGATGCCACAGGCCCTGCCCAGCCCACGGCGGGCACAGCCTTCCAGGAGAAGCCTTGACGAGATGCAGGGCACCAGGCTCCCTGGAAGTCATTACCAAGACCGGCTGCGGTCACAGACCAGCGAGAGGGAGAAAGCACACACGAGGCCCCAGCTCCATCTCACCTCTGCCATCACCACGTGGGAAGGAGCGTCACAGACAGTAAAGCTCTGAGTCTCATGGGGACCCAGACATGAAATACGCATCTGTGTGCGACAAGGAGGGCTTTGAAGGGAAGACCGAGATGCAGAGGAGACGCAGAAAGGGGCGCCGATCCTTGCTGGGGCACGTCAGTGACCTCTGGCCACAATAATGTCCTGTGACCAGCAGTCAGAACCTTAGGGCCAACAGCCTCGCTCTAGAGGCCCTGCTTTCTGCCACAAGGCAACACTGCCTACTCTGGGGTTTCTTTGTGAGGATAAGGAATCTGGGCACCCAGAGAGGACCTTGGAGGTCCTCCACGCAATACCCTCCTGTGTTCTCAGGCCGTCTGCAAACGGGGAAACTGAGGCACAGAGCAGGTAGGGGAAATTTCTGAACCCACTGGGTGATCAGAACCCCCCTAAACCAGGGGTGCCTAGGTCTCCTCCTCTGGGGCCTCTCCGATTCTCTTCGAAATGCAGCAGAAAGAAAAGTTCATGCAGGGGAGCAACTTCTGATTTTTGGCTTCATTTTTGATGAAAAGGACTTCATACGGGAGGTTGGGAGGTGAATGCAGGCTCGATAAGCACGCATGCACTCTCTCCCGGGAGGCAAGAGGCCAGCTCTGATGATAATACATTTCCGGAGAACATTCCACTCTCCCCGACACACTTCTAACTATGTCTGGAGTCTTTCCTTCCTAACCCACAGGATGAGCTGGGTGTGCGCTCAGGAGTCTTATCTCTTGTGCGGCAGCCTGGAGTGGAGCCAAGAGCTGTGAAGGCAGAGCAGGAGGGGAATCCCGGCCCCGCAGCGGTGACCCTGAGCATCACCCACCTGAGCCGCATTTTCTCACCTGCTGTCTGCACACGCAGGTGTCACAGGAAGGACTTGATGGTAGGGTGAGTGGGAGTCCTCCAGCTCCCCGGCGGCCCCGGCCTCGAGTGCGGGCTCTTCCTGCCGTGGTTCCGAAGGTGGAAGGCAAACGGCAGCTTCCCTCCCATTTTCTTTATTGCCTTCTCGTTCTTAAAGCCAAATGCTTCTTCAAGAACAGATGGGGTAGCTGGGCCAGCATGTCCCCACCTGGTGTCACAGCTCACCAGGGGGTCCCCAACCATCTCACAGGGGCACCATGCAGTTCCCGGACCAAAAGAGAACTCAGTTCTCTTTACGTAAATGGTATTACAATAAATCATAGATCTACGATGCCTATGTTTTCCATATAAAATAAGGAGGTGATGCTGCAGTTGGGGACGACAGATGAGTGTGCAGCAAGGACTCAGGGGCAGTAAAGCCACTTAGCCTTGTGCCCAAGCCGTGGGACAGGCCTCAGGGGTCTTGAGTTATCGCCCCGGCCCTGCCTCTTAGACCTGGCCTCTCCAAGCCTGTTTCTGGATCTGTCACAGGAGGGCAAGGCCTCCATCCCGATGTAGCTGACACATTCTGCAGCATCCTGGGCGCTGGTTCGTTCACGCCTGCGATAGCTCTAGGAGGAGTTACTCCATCAGTCCCTGGGTACAGACAAGGAAACCGAGGCTGGGAGAGGTGCATTCTCTTGTCCGAAGTCCTGGGAGAGAAGGTTCTGGAATCCTGAGTCCCAAAGCCCATGTCACGCAGCTCTGTGCACACACCTCCCAGGCTGGCAGTCAGGACTCCGTGTTTCTTTGTCGGCGCCTTCCAGGCCAGCAAACGCAGCTCTCAACACACATCCACACTGCTGTCTTTTCCTCCCCTTTCCCTGCAGGCCCCCGGCCTCCACTGATCCCCCAGCCACTCTCTGATAACGTGTGAGGAAACGTTGGGGGAAGGGGTGCCTCCACCCTCCCACCTCCTCCCAAGACAGCGGTCTATGCTCTCCACTCTTGGTTGGGGTTGGTCCCCAGAATCTGGCAGCCCTGGTGGCTTTGACGGGACGGTAGAGTCTGCTCTTTAGCAAGTCTCATTTCACTGTGCCGGGACCTCGAGTTCCAGGTCTCGTTTTCCTGCATCTTAGTGATCACAGCATCCCCAAGGTCTTGCACTGTGCCTGGCACGGGGCCAGCAGGTAGTACAGGTGCACGTGGGCTTTGGCACCAGACAGACCTGCTACAACTGTACCCGGCTACCTATCAGTGATGTGACCACTTCACTCCTCTGAGCCTCAGTTTCTTCATCTGGCTCACTGGGCTCTTGGGAGGATTAAATGGAATGTATATGGCACTTAGCACAGTGCCTGGCTGACAGCACTCTAAAAATGATAGCTATCACCACCACCACAAACACCAACATCACCACCACCACCCCCATCATCATCACAATCAACATCATCCCATCACCACCATCATCATCACTATCACTATCACCACCATCATTATTATCATCATCATCACATCACCATCATCACCTCCTCTGTGGATGCTTTGCTGAGACAAAGGCTTATCTCACGTCAGACACCGCAGCTCAGCTTAGAGCTAGTTGAGAAGCAATCCAAAACACACCTGAAATCTGGCTTTCCCCAGTTCCCCAGCACGTTCGGTTTAGCTAGCCCACTCTGTCAGTGGCATGACAAAGGCAGGAAGCCCAGAGAAGAGCCAGTGCCTCACATGATCTGATCCCTGGGGGTCCTCCATGCAATCTGAAACAGGTGGGCGGATTTCAGCAACACCACCTCTCCCCATCTCTGCAACAGAGATCCCCACTGGCTTCAGCCAGGCCACGGTGAGAATTACTCCATGGCTTCCTTCAAGACCTGCCCAGGAAGTGAAGAAGTCACTTCAGAGGCCCCCATCCAGAAACGGAACATTTTCTTCCCACTTGTGAGCTCAGTGTGTACTCAACCAGGATGAGAAGCACGCCAACAGGCTGCGCCAGGGTGTCAGGAACGTTTAGATCCCTGAACAGGGAAATGAGAAGCAGGGCTATGCCCGCATTTCCGATGACCGGTGGCCATTGCTGAATGTGTCCATTGTGGTAACAGCTAATGGTTTTCTAACCCCTGAAGAATGTGGGTGACAGGGGAGATGCCCTCAACCTGTTTCCTTCCCACCTTCAGCATGGAGCTTACGTCATTCTTGGCAGAGGATGTGGTGAGCTTTTATGAGTGATTCCTTCCCAAGAAAGTGGTTGTTATACCTGTTTCTTTGAAAAGGGGCCCAAGCCCAGATGTACCAGGTCCATGCTGAGAGTTGGACAATGTTTGCTGGTGAATTCAGGCCTTGGTCTGATCTCTGCTTGAACCCAGTTTTCTGAAATATGTGCTGGCTGATGTTTATTGAGGGTGTGCTGATGGCTTCATGTATGCCATCATGTTTGCTCTCCATAACAACCCAATACATTAAAGATTTTCACCATCCCCTGTTTGTGGATGAGGACATCAAGGCCAAAAGATGTTATATAACTCACTCAAGGTCACTCAGCCAAGAAGTAGGGACCTGAGATGCAAGGCCAGGAAATCTCTCCCCAGAACCCCATCATTAGCTACCTGACCTTTGGTCTGTGCTGGTCAGGACAGCCCCCTCCCACTTCTCACTGCTTTGTATCTCAGGGAACTACATTTCCCAGGCTCCCTTGCTCTCAGACTCCTGGGTAAGCTCAGCCAATGGGAGACACTGGTGCAGCTGGGCAGGGCAAGAGGAGGGAAAAGCTGGAGTATTTCTCCTTCTCTCTCTCTCTGCTCCTCTCCTGTGGGAATGTCCCTCCCTCCACAGTCCCTGTTCCCAGCAGACAGGACCACGAAGGTGCCAGCTCGCACCAGGTAGCCCTGGCTCCTGGGTTCCATGACACCATTCCCTCCTTTGTTCCTCCAGCCCAGGGAGTGCTGGTGACTTTCTGCTCTTGCTAATCCAGGTGGCACCTCACTGTCCCTACTTGATGTCTCCACTCAACCACCACCTACAAATCCACACCCCCATATTAAATCCTCTCTGTAAAACACCTGGAGTGGCTGCTGTTTGTGGAAGGGACACAGCGCTCATGAGAAGAACGGGTGGGAGGGGGTGCGGATACGCAGTGAGTGCAGGCCGTCTCCATGGCATCACCCTCCATGCCTAACACACATCGGCTCTTTTTACCCTCACAAGAAAACCCCATAAGCGGGTGTCATCATTAGCCCCATTTTATGAGGAGGAAAGTCAAGCAACTCGCTTGTCTGACTGAGAACAGAGATAAGATCCAGACCTTCTCTTCTGGGCACCAAACCTGGAGCCCTTGGCCCTACACCCCAGTGCTGCCCCAAGTCCACTGCCTACCCAGGTCCCATTTGTGCCTCACGGGCTGAACTCACGCACCTGATGAAAACAAGCCCTAACCACCACCCGTGGAGAACATCACTCCCGCCACGTTCTGTCCCTTGGACTCTGACCACTTCTGAGTCCCTGGGCCTCTGGTGGCCACACTGTGTGGCCTGGGCTGGTCGCCCTGAGCCCAGAGCTGCTGTGGCAGTCCCAGATTTATGGCTTTGTTATTACTGTGTTTTGGAGTTTTTACAGCCCCGCGCTCCCTGGAGAATCCCAGCGCTTTCTCTAGGACGTATCAATCAGACGGCAGAGGAAATATCCAAAATGCTGGGAACATCCTGTGTCATAGTGTCTCCCCGGCCTCCAGGTACTGGCAGCCTTTTGTTTGCAGCCAGGGGGAGGAGGAAACTGATAAAGGGCAGGGGCTGGGGGGAGGCCGCAGCCGGCACCTCTGTGCCCTGGCTTGTCCTCCCCCACGACAATGTCCCCAGCTTCCTGACCAAAACAGTCATCACCTTGGGTCCTCTGATGTGCAGCCAGCGCTCACGCCGGAGCGAGCCCTCTTAATTAGCCTCTCACTCACTCTGGGGCAGGACGCTGACTCTGCAAGGAACCAACACACTCGCCAGTGGGGTCCAGGGGGGTTTCGCCCACACGGAAAACAAGACCCCATTGTCCTGCGGCTGCCCCCCCCCCACTGCCCGCCTCCCTCTCCCAGAATCCTCTGGTCCATGGCTCACTTGGGGAGATTCGGTGGAATTCTGAGGGGGACCAAGGTGGGAGGGGAGAAATGGGCCTGGGTACAGGCGGAAGGATGAGAAAAGAGAGCAAGTTAGTATCACAGTTAGTGCCTATTAATAAATACACACAAATAGTGAAAGAAATAATGATCAAAATAGAGGTCTGGAACCATAAACACTAAATGGCTAAAGGGTGGTTTTCTTTGATGGGTGGGAACAATTCTTTGTTTTTGTTTTTCCTTTAGATTGTTCTATATTATTTAGAAAATATTTAATGAGCATCTATCATTTTTTATAGAAAAATTATAGTTGTTTTGATTTAAGAAGTGTAACGTTGATTATCTCCTCTAAGTTTCCTGCCAATGAAGCAAGAAGCAAAGAGGTATTTGGGAGGAGTGAGTGTGTAGACCCTGCCGCCCTGTCTCCCTGGCATGTGGGTGGGACAGCTTCTTGGTCCCTCCCGTCCACCGGTTCTAGATGCTTCCTCGTCCTACTTGGAGGGAGGAATGGCTCTTACGGGACCCCTGTCCTGGGGCCATATCCCCCTTTGCAGTCACAGCCCTCATGAAGCCCCCAGACCAGAAGCAGCAAATGCGAGACCAGATAGCCCCGCTCCCCATCCCCCGGTGTACAGTACGGGGCCAGGTGCTCTCAGGACTTGTGGGCCAGGCCTCGGTGAGAGCCCGAGCCTCGTCAGCCAGCAGCCAGGTCCACAAGTTCACCTTGTGGGCTTTGCGGTCACAGGCTGGGCCCCGGGTGGGCAAGGGCTGGATGGGGACAGAGGCACCAGGGTCACAGCTCAGCCTCCTGCCTTTTAAAGAGAGGCCACCCAGGTATCGGGCCCAGTGTCCCACCCTGAGAAACAAATGTGACCTGTCCTCTGACCTCCAGCTCATTCGCCTCCCCTCGGACCCGCCCCCAAACCCAGGGCCCTGAGTCCCTGTCTAGGCAGCTGCAAGGCCATGCCTGTGCTTTCAAGTGCAGGTTTTCAGCTTCCCCAGTGCAGGCTGCTGCTAAAAATACATCGTTATTGACGGGCACCATGTGGAGGGCTGTTTTTGCTGTCGGCAAAGCACAGTGGAGCCATTCATAATTTTGGCATTAAGGGGCAGAAGAAATGCCCCCCCATGGTGACAGATGTCCCCACGTCCAGATTCCAGTCTGACCCGGGCCTCTGAGTTGGCACAGGGCATCAGTGATGGTGAGCTGTGTGCAGATCGGGCTTCCCTCCGTGTACAACTCTGCTCTGGAGCAGCCTCCCAGAGTCCCTGGAAAGTGTGCCTTTTGTGGCGAGGGAGTTCCCCAATCCCTGAGCAATGGTGTGCCCACACTTCACCTGCTTCATCTCACTTGATTCACCCAACAGCATCGTCCACGAGGAAGTACCATTCCCATTTCAGAGAGGGAAACTGAAGCAACACTTCCCAGCTCAGAGGCTTTGCAACTGCTATTCCTTCTACCCAGAATTCTTTTCCATGTGATCATCACACAGTGGACCAGTGAGTCAGGCACGCGAAGCACGTAGAAGTCTGGATGCCCTAAGGCATCACCCTGGAGGAACCACGTAGGGAGAGAGACACCCGAGGAGCTCCAGCTGCCCCAAGGCCCAGCTGTGTAAGTCCTCCCAGCCCAGCTCCTAGGAGAAAAGAAGCCTCTGAGATGAGCCCATCTACTGGCAGCTGTGTGAGACAGCCTGAGTGAGAACCTCCTGCCTGAGCCCAGGCAACCCCTGGACTGGTGAGCCACAGCTTTGGGATGGTTTGTTATGCAGCGACAGCTGACTGGAACAGACCTGCAAGGCTGAGCCCCATCATGCTTCCCAGGGAGAGGGCATCCAATGCCGACAAACCGCTGGCAAGAGACTCATGTCCCAGCTGAGTCTCCCTTAGCAAGAGCCTTGGGGGACTCTGACTTGCCTTCTCAGCTGCATCTCAGGAAAGCGCCGAGTGCCAGGGCTGTGGGAAGGGTGATAACACTGAGGCGGGGGGCTGTGTGATTCTGCAGACGGTGACGATGTAGGGAGGGAGACAGCAGCCCATGTCTCTACCTGAATCCATAAAAGCTTCTAAGGAGGAAAACAAGGAAGCCACGCCTGAGTCCAGCGGGCGTCAGGAATTTTCACGTGCATTCCCCTTCTGTCCTCCCCGCCATCTCATGAGTTAGGTGTTATCACAACTCCCCTCTAGAGAGGAGACTCAGAGACCTAGAGTAAGGTGTCCAAGGGCACAGCCGTGACTACCAGAGCTTGGATTCAGACCAGGTTTGTCTGATTCTGCTTTTTCCGCCAATAACAAAACCACTTGGGAGGAAGGAGAGGGGAGAGGGTCCACACTGTGGAACCCACAAGCCAAAATAAACTACCCAAGTTAAACACAGTACAGCTTAGAATTCTGGGGTTTGCTCTCATTGGGTTCAATATTTGTTCTTCCACTGAACAATCTGGAAACATATGGCAAGCTTCAGGTGGCATAAATGAAGAGATTGGGTGGGTGGGCCATGGGAGCCAGGGGTCCAAGTGGTCCCCTGCAACAGAGAAAAGAGTTAGACCACAGACCTGGGCCCCATCCTTTCTGGTCATCCTGTTCTGTGAATTCAAATCTTGCTCCAAAGAGCAGGGCCAGTTAGTTGAAAGCTAGTGCAGGACCTGCTTTGTCCACGATGAGCCTTTCACACTCTCCATGCTAGTTCCTTAAAGGTGAGAATCGGGACCTCGTGGCTCCCTTAGAAAGAGCCCACGAGAGCTCTTGTCTTCCCTTTTATCCTCATTGCTATCGTCATCCTCATTGTGAAGATGTCAGAAACTCAGTTATTCAAGGAATCAGGTTAAATAAGAAAGTATGTACCTTTAAGTACCTCAAAGTTGGGGACCGAAGCAAAGTCACAGGCATCTCACTCTGAGCCTGCGGACTCACAGCTTAGGCACATGTATAACCCTTAGCCATTTTCAGAGACAGAGCTAATGCGTCAGCAGTGGCCTGGGACCTGTAATCCAAAGGGGTGGCTTATGGTCCTGGCTGCGCCCCCGCTTCCCTGAGCATGTCCCATGTCCCATGTCTCTGAGCCTGAGTTTCCTCTTCTGTGCAATGCAGCAACGAGATGGATGGGATGACGGTCCTTTCTAAATCCATAGTTTGGCTGAACAAGCCAGAGAAGGCGACTGGAGGAGATATGTCTAGCCGCAGGGAGGCAAACAAAGCCATGAGGACACAGAGTTGCTGAGGGGGCAGCAGTCGAGACCCAGGTCTTGGGCAAGTTCATTATTTTCATGCTGGCGTGTGACCCTCAGCCGGCCACTTGACTGTCATAGGCCTGTTTCTCTCTCTGTCTGAACTGGGGTAACAATGCCTACTCCCCAGGGGAGCTGTGAAGGTTAAACAAGGTCATAGATCAGAAATGCTCAGCTCAGCACGGCACCGGGCCCGGAGGGAGCACCCGAAGCCTCGGCATGAGATGAGACAGCAAGCCTCGATCACCATTAAACCCAGGCGTCACAAGCCACTCCAAAACCTAGGTCCACAAAACAACTATTTTATTATGTGCCTGGATTCTGCAGGTCAGGAATTTGCTTAGAACACAGCAGAAACGGCTCTTCTTTGATGCACACCTTTGGGGGCCTCAGCTGGGAAGATTCAAATGGCTGGGGTGAGGTGAGGGAATGTGGATGTCCAAGGACTTGAATCTTCTGGAAGCTTCTTTAGTCACACACCTGGCAACTGGCCTGGGACAACTGGGAAGAGGAAGCCCGCTGGGACTGTTGATGGAATGTCAGCGTGTGGACTCCGTGCATGACTCGAGCTCCCTGACAGCATGGCAGCCTCAGGTCGGTTGGACTTTGTACACGGCCGTCAGGGCTCCAAGAGCAAATGTTTCCACAAACAAGGCGATGGTTGCACAGCCTTTGTTGGCCCAGCCTTGGGAGACATGGAGCATCACTTCCACTGCATCCTGTTGCTTAGTCACCAGCCCACCCAGGTTCAAGGGGAAGGTCACGGGCCCACCTCTCCAAGGTGTGGTGTGCGCAGCTGTGTGTGCAACTGCCACACAGGGACATTCTGTATGGCCCAGTGGCCTCCATCTCACTCAGAAGAAAACCAGAGCCCTTACCAAGACCACCTGGTCTGCCCAGCCCAGCCCTGCCACCTGGGCCTCTCTCTGACCACACTCCCATGGCCCCCTCCACTCCGGCCATGCTAGCTGCCTGGCTGAGCACATGCTCCCCCAGGGCCCCGGCTTGCCCGTTCCTTCTCCCTCACTGAGGTTTCTGCTCTAACTTCATCTTGTCAAGGAGGCCTGCCGCCCTATGTGGCTAAAAGAACATCCCATCTCTCTCCACCCCTTACTCAGGCTGTTGGTGTTCACAGAACTTACTGCTCCCCATGTTTCAGAACGTCTACCCACACACGCACTCAGCTACAGCTCCCCCGAGAACAGGACTTGATTCTGTACCCCCAACACCTGGAACAGGGCCTGGCCCTTAGCAGATGTGCAACCAATATTTGCTGAATGAATGAATGAACGGGTGACAGACCCAGTAGCTGATCTTGAGTTCCAAAGGAAAGGGCCCGGCCAGAGATAACGCCCGTCCCCGCCTCTGCACTGAGGGGCTTCCCGGACTAACGACACCAGCCTGCCTTCTCCCTCAGCTTCTCCTTCCCCAAGACTGTTTTGGGAAGGCCCACCAGGCCCAGCTGCAGAACGCGACTGAGATCAGGGTGTTTGTCTGCAATTGATGGAAGACCCTGCATCCAGGGATGCTAATCCCATGCTCTGATAAGAAGTCACAACTGGACACAAGGTGTGACAGGCAGACAAACTTTCCCCAGGCGAGGTGGGCATCTTTAAACACTTAACATACCATATATTCATTGTAAAACAAACAAACATAGACTATAGGAACACAGCTGAGAAACCGTTGCGGGGGGGGGTGGGGGGAGCAGGCGAATTCTGCGGAATCCCAACACCCAGAAACAACACACATTTTTAACATGTTGGTGTGGTTCCCGATGTTTTGGGTGACAAACGCTTTTTGACCTTTCCACTGAATATATACACAGGGAAAAGCACACCCATCATAAGAGTACAGTTCAGTGACTCTTTGCCAACCAAGCATGCGTGTGACAGCGTCCGCGGGGAGTTTAAACACAGAAGGTAGAGGTGGGGCTAGTCCCGCTCTGCTTTGGCCTCCATTCGCACAAACGTATTTTCATCCTCGCACACACCCCGCCCCCCACCCAAGCCTGCTCCTGCACACGTCAGCCCACCTCCTTTCCAGGGCAGGCTGCCCACCCAGAAAGAGCTCAGGTGGCATCTCAGGGGCTCCCGCAGGCAGTCACGGTTTTCCACGGTGTATAACACGAGTGTATCTCCCCCAGCTGGACTGGAGCCCCCAAGGGCAGGTCCGCCAGGCCAGCTCTGCTCCGCAGCCCCCAGCCCCTGGCCCCAGGTCCCACTCCAGAGCTTCAAGTCTCCTTCCGAGAGACTCAAGATAGCTAGCGCGGTTTCCTGAGGCCACAGGGGCCCTGGCACCACAGCTACCCCACCTCCCAGCTCCCCCACAGGCTCCAGAAGAAAACGGGAGCTGCCCCCAGCCCACTTCCTCCCACTGAGACTTCATGGCAGCCCAGCCAGCCAGGACGCAGGGAAGATACCAGCCCCTCAGCCCTGTAAAAAGCATTCTGTCAAAGAATTTGAAAAACGCGTCTCATATTCAGAGTTTGGAGAAGGAGCAGGGATGTAAAACACATCAGTCCCTCAGTGGCTGTCCAGAAGCCGGGGCATCGGGTCCTGACAGACAGTCAGAGAGCCCTCGGGGGCCTGGCAGCCAGGTGGAGAGAGGCTCCTGCCCAGCACTGCATGCCCAGAGGGGAGGCCTGCACGGCCTGGCGGGAACCAGGGACACACAGGGTGGAGAGGGGAGAGCCCGAGAGGAATGGGTCTGGGAACACTGCTGACAGAGCACCTGGCCAGTTGGGGTGTCTACACGTGGGGGAGGGAGAAGGAGGGGGCTTCCACACGGGCACACGGGGTTAGGGGGGCACCACCGACTCTTGACTCTGGAAAGTCCATTGGCTGATTCCCCAGGGCCTTTGCACTCACCAGTCCTCAGCCTGGGACTTTCCCTATGTCTTACACTGTTTGTCTCATTTCGTTTTAGCCAATGCCACCTCCTCCAGAAAGCCTCCTCCAGTAGCACACTCTAAAGACGTGCCCCCAACATTACAGCCATGTGTATGTGTACACACATGGGCCTGCATGGGCACTTGCACGCACAGCTGTGCACACACACAGGCATGTGTGCAGTCGCACACACACATACACACACACTCACGCACACCGCAATACAGCAAGGTGATTAGAAGACAGGGCTCTGAAACCACGCTGCCCTAGTTCAACTCCTGCCTCTGCTATGTGACCTTGGGTAGGTGACTTGACCTCTCTGTATCCCGGTTTCCCTGTAAGTGAAATGGTGGATGATACTACTGCCCACTTCCTAAGACTACTGGGGGAATGTTAGAAGAGGTAACGGGTGTGCAGGACTTAGCCTGACTTTTCAGGGTTAGGACACAGCGAGGCAGCTGGCATGCTCACCCATCAGCACTATGTGAAGTTATTTTAGCTGCTTGTTTGCTAACTACTTACGCACCTTCCTCCTTGTAACGTAAGCTTCGTGGGGGCAGCCTGGGCTTCAGTGGAGGGAGACAAATAATAGTGGGAGAGAAGAGACGCTGATGAGGGAGTCTTCCCAGCCCCCTCCCTGGGAGCCTGGTCATGCACAGACCGCACAGGCCACACGCAGAGAAGGCCACTGTGACTAGGGGCACAGCACCACCGTCGCGACATATGATGGGTACGAGCCATCGCCCGGGTGCCGAGCACTGTGCTAGGTCGAAATCTCATTTCATCCTTGAGACCAGCCTGTGAGTTGGGTCCTTTAACAATCATTTTTCAGAAAAGGGAAATGGAAAACCAGAGAGGGTAAGTAAGGTAGCCAAGGTCACACAGCTGTTAGCAGTAACGACTATTTGGAACTCAAAACATTCCACACTCATACTCCTGTGATGTGGGTGATAAAAAGTCTCTCCTTTTTTTCTGGCTACACTGGATATACATTTTCTCTTTGAACCTCACAACGAGCCTATCGGCAGGCCCTACTACGATCTTACTAGCAAGTTAACTGCGGCTTGGGGCAGTCGGTGACCTCCTCAGAGCCACCCAGAGTCACAGTGTGTGGCGGAGCCTGACTCAAACCCAGGCCTGACCCCAGGCTCTTGTGCACTCTGCTGTGACCTTCACTGTACCTTCTCCATATAGATGGAGGCAATGGGGCTCAGGGAGGACAGAGGACACGCCCAAGCCCCCAGGGCGTCAGCACTGTGCAGTGAGGACCAACCCAGGGCCTGTTCCAGCGTCCATCCGCCCTACCCAGCGCAGCGATGCTGGATCTTGGGATTCTGGCCCACGGTTTCATGGGACACCCGCCCGGATGGTCACAGTCACAGTTGGGAAGCAGATTCATGGTCGCCTTCCCTTTCCCGATTCCTCCCAGTGGGTTAACGAGGAGCAGGTCCCAGCCCTTCCCTCAGAGCCCCCGGCCCGCTCTGTCCCCAGGGGCCCCCATTGCCGAGGTGATCAGTGAGAATGACGGCAGTCAGCTGCTCACTCTGGCCCCAGGGAGACAACGCTGCTTCAGTGACATGCTTGGAACTTTCCCCACGGTCCTCGGCCGGAATCACCGGATGGCCAGGCCCCAGGAATCTGCCTGCTTGAAGGAATCAAATCCACCACTGCGCTGCCCACGCTCCGGACCCGGGGGGTCTCTTGGAATAAGGTTTACAGGCAACTTCTGGATTTGATTACAAGGAAATCTGCTCCCCATCTCAACCCCTCAACTCTCCCTGCCCTCCACTGCAGGAATGTGACGCTGGCTGATTTCTCAGCAACTCCCTCATTTCTCGCAGACACTAGGCTGGGAGCCAATATTCCACCTAGCTTGTGCACCTCATGGATTACAGGACAACTGAAAGAAACAGTCAGACTTCTGAGCATCTACTAGGTGAGGTACGAGTTTCCTAGGGCCGCTGCAAGAAACTGCCACAATAGAAATTTATTGTTTCCCAGTCCTGGAAGCCAGAAGTCTGATATCAGGGTGTGGGCAGGGCCAGGATCCCTCCGGAGGACCTTGGGAGGGTCCTTCCTGCCTCTTCCAGCTCCTGGGGCTCCAGGCGCCCTTGGCTTGTGGCCGCTTCCCTCCAGCCTCTACCTCCATCTTCACATGCCCTCTCCCTGCGTGTGTCTCTTCTGTGTCTCATACAAGAAACTCGTCACTGGATTCAGGGCCTGGCCAGGCAATCCAGGATGACCTCATCTCAAGATGCTTAGTTTAATCACACCTGCAAAGATGCCATTTCTAAATAAGGTCACATCCACAGGTTCTGAGGATGAGGACACGGATGTATCTTTTCTGGGGGGCGGGGGGCACCATTCATCCGGCTACAGTGAGTTTTCTCCTTTCTTCTGAGCAAGTGCACAAAGGCCCATCACCTCCCAGGGCTGTTCCTGGGAAGAACTGAGCTGGCAGGTGGCGGGGGGTGGGGAGGGGCATGCACTGTGGCCTCAGGTCTGCACCCTCAGGAGACCTTGGTCCTGCCACCATCCTCTGTGCTCAGAGAGCTGAGGATGCAGCATGAACCACAGCCAACCGAGGCCCGGCCTTCTCTGCGTTTACAGGCCGGTGGGGGAAACAGACCGTAAACAAACATGAGAATAAATGGATAAATAAATACATAATGTGGTGATAAATACCACAAAGTAAAACACATCGGGGTGAGGCTAGAGAATGAAGGAACAAGAGTGCCTCTTTAGACACAGTGCTCACTGGAAGTCTTGATGACGACCAAGCTGCAGAGGTAAGAAGTGAGTCCTGAAAATGGCCGGGGGCTTTTGCAGGCAGAGGGCAGCGCCGTGCAAAGGCCCTGTGGTAGGACTGCACTTGGCAGAGCAGCGGGGAGGCCAAGGGGTCAGGGGGACGGTGAGGCAGGATCATACAGGGGCTGAGGAGCCCCAGGGAGGGTTTTGTAATTTTCCCTAACTGTGCACAGAAGCTGCCGGAATGTGCCCAGCAATAAGCGATAGAGTTGGATTTGCCTTCAAGGGGGTCACTCTGGATTGTGAGTGGACAGTAGAGTCCAAGGAGGAATAAGCAGGGAACTGAGGGAAGCCTCGGAGCAGGTGGGGGCGTGGCCTGTGAGTCAGCTTTGGGCAAAGCTCGAATCCTGCTTCTGGCCCTGGCACCTCATCTCTGCAGTGAGAGGTTAAATGGGAGATCCCCACAGACCACACTCAGCCACTCGGGAATCATGCAGAATTGTACACCTATGTCCTTGTGCCCCGTAAGGAACAGGACAGCACAAACCGTGTCCACCTGAAACAACCAATCAACAGCCTCATCTCGGAGCATCTTATGGGAAGTTGGGCCAAGAACAGGGCTTTCCCACCTCAGCACCGTTGACATCTGGGGACGGATGATTCTTTGTGGGGGACCGTCCTGTGCATTGTGGGGTGTTGAGCAGCACCTCTGGCCCCCACAGTAAATGCCAGTAGCACCCCCTCCCCCAGTTGCAACAACCAACACTGTCTGCAGACATCGCCAGTGTCCGCTGCGGGGTGCGATCACCCATCAGAGCCCCTGTCCTGGGGGATGGTCAGCACCGTCTGGCACAGCACAGGGTGCCTGGTCCCCCCAGACCCAAGCTGGCCCTCAGACCTTGGTGGGGATAAGAGTGCTTTCCCGGTCTCCGGTGGGGCGAGAAGGAAGCCACTTGCCCAGAGCCTGGCACCCAGCAAACCCTGGGTGCTCCTAGATACCCCCGTCATCACCACTGGGTCCCCAGGGCCCATGCTCTCATCCTTGTCTGTGACCACCCAGCCCTGTGGCCCGGCGGGTAGCCTGCCCTCTGACGCACAGACTTCTCAGCCCTGAAGCAGGACCAGTGATAGAATGAGCTGGTGTGTGTGGACCAGCACCTCCTACCCTCGGTTCTCGACCCCAGAGGCCCCCCGTGCCTCCCAGCTCTACGCCCGACGCCCCCTCCGTGTCTGCAGCTACTCTCTCGGGACCCTCCACACCCCTTCCATTTCCAGCAGCCGTGGACAGTGGGTGCAAAGGAGGGTGGCAAGAGGACTGTGTTTGGGCCGTGTGACCAGCTGCAAACCAGGACGGGTTCCCGGAACACCCGCTACCTTGGTGGGTGACGGGCTTTGATGGTCTGCCAGGAATGATAGCCAGGCCCTGTTTGCTTCCCTTATCTGAGTGTTTTGCACCAATATTACCTCCTGGCCCCTGTGTCCCCTTATGGTGGTTATCAGCAGGCGGCCACGGCATCCGCTGCGAGGTGAAGCCCGCAGTGACCTTTCCCACGCCCACCTGTCTGCCCCAAAGATCGAGGCCCTTCCCTTCACCTGGACCTTCCAGAGGGTCACCCCCCAAAAGACCTGTCTTCTGTCAGAATTTCTCTCTGTCCCGGGAGTACTCTAGAACCCCATCATCTCCAAGAAAGAGCCCCAGGGATGTGAACGTTTACGAGTGAGGAGGAAGCTCAGCTGTTTTCTGTTTCCAATAAGCCAGCACATTCGAACCACCTGGTGTGTGAGTGTCCTGGGGCGGCCATAACAAAGGACCACAAGCCGGGCGGCTTAAACAATGTCCTCTCCCACAGTCTGGAGGCCCGCAGTTCGAGATCAGGGTGTCATGTCAGCAGGGCTGATTTCTTCTGGGGTCTGTGAGGAGGCCCAGCTCTGGGTGGTTTGCTGGCGATCTTTGGGCTCCATGGTTTGTAACTGCATCACTCTTATCTCTGCCTTCATCCTCACATGGCTGTGAGTGTCTCTGTGTCAAAATGTCCCTTTTATAAGGACACCAGTCACAAGATTAGGCCCACTCTAATCTTAACTCAGTCTTAACTTGACCTTCATCTGCTGATGACAACCCTTTTTCCAGTAAGGTCGCATTCACAGGTACTGGGGGGGGGCAGGACTTCAACATCGTTTGGGGGGACACAATTCCACCCCTAATTTAAAATAATACATCAGAAGTCCTGTCCCACCCCGATCAAGTAAAGCAGGGTGTGTAAGGGGAGACTGGGTGATTCCAGTGTGGAACACGTGAACTGCTGCCCTAGCCCATGAGATGTGGGGAAACTGAGGCTCCGAAGCAGGAGTGAGATGCCCATGGTCACCTGCTGGCACAGGAAGCTTGCAACTAAGCTCTACTCCTCCTAGTTCGTGCCACGTCCTCGGCAACAGGCTTTCTTTGCAAAGCCGGGTCGGGGACCACTGCTCTCAAGCCTGCACGGTGGAAGACAAGCACCCACGGCTGAGCTCAGAGCTGAGCTCCGTGTACCAGTTTTCCAAACTAGTATTCTGTGTTCTTTGGGTTTTAGCCTCACAAACTTAAATGGGGCGTGGGAGTATGGTCTAAGATGCAGAGAGGCAAATTCACTTACTCAATGTCGCACAGCCTAGTAGGGGTAGGGGGATGGGGAAGTATTCAAACCCAGGCCTGTCCAACTCCACAGACGCACAAGTTCCCCAGCTGATACTGCCCAGGAAAGTCAAGGCTGCTGGTGCTGGTCTGTTGCAGACAGTGATGGGACACACTTGACCAAGTGATGGGCATCTTCCTGTGGTCGATTCAAGAATAGCTCAGAACGAGACAGACCCATGCTCTAGTCCCAGCTCTGCCACTTTCTAGCTGGGTGGCCTGGGGCAAGTCACTTAACCTCTCTGTGCCTCAGTTCCTTCATCTGTAAAAGAGGCATGAGAGCAGCACCTATCGCTTACGGTTGCTGGGGAATTAAACACACTAATATGAACAACACGCTTCTCCTGGTGCCTTGAGACACATCAGCTCTATCATTTCCGAGGGCAGCTCGCGGCTGCACAGAGCTGGGCCCAGTTGTCCCACAGCTGCTCTCCCCGAATTTATGTTTCTGATCAGTTCCTGGCCCGTCCCCACTCGCACCCCCCATGGACCCATGACATCTCACTCCAAGGCCTGTCAGAGCTACTATTAAGGTGATAAATCTCCCGCCAGCCCTTGCCTGCCCTCCCTCCACTCTGCACGGAGACTGTGCTGTTATAAATGTGTCCGGCCTGTGAAACCTAACCCACCGTGCCCTGTGAAGGGGGCGGCATCTGCACCCACTGGCACTTTATCTGATTGGAAGCCAATGCCTGTGCCGCCCCCCAACCCCAGGCTCCAGGGGACGGTCTTGCCAAGAGGGGCTTTGCTGCTGATTCTAATCTGGGCGCACCACCAGGGTGGTCAAGATTCCACAGAGGAGGGCCAGGTGCAAGCTACGGCAACCATAGGCGTTAGCACAGTGGGAGACGAAGAGGTGAGTGAGCCCCCAGCCTGTGCTCTGGGATCTGTCTTGCCGTGTGTTTTGAGCAATGATAACATTCTCATCTGTTCTTTTGTAAAAGGAACTTACTGGCTTATATAACAGAACAGCCCAAGAGTAGTTTAAGGGTTTCAGGCACGGCTTGCTCCAGGATTTAAACAATGTCTCCAGAAACTGACCTTGTCTCCATTTCCAGACTGCACCACAGGTTCTAGGGACTTGATGTGATGTCTTTTTTCAGGGGGAGGGCCATTTCTTCACATATTACATGCACACATACACGGTGCAAAAAAATGCCTTGCCACTGGCACGAACAACAAAAATGGTTACTGTTGCTAAGGACAAAAACTAATATTTGATTTTGACCCTCCGGTTTATGAAGCCCTGTGCCTGGAAACTTTATTTAACAAATAGGTACTATTTATGAAGTACTTACTACATGTGATCTACTTTGAAGCTCTTACCTGCTTTCCAAGGTAGGGGCTACAAACCCATTTTACTTATGAGGAAAACTAAGAGAGTATTTAATTTGGCCAAAGGCAGAGTATAGATTAAGCTGGATGTCATCTGACTCTACAGCCTGTGTCCTTTTCAGTACGTCCTCCCGTTTCCCTTGTCTGAAAATCCATCATTGGAAGATGAATTAATTTCAATGCTATGCATTAATAAACCTGAGAACTCACGACATGCTGCACTGGGTTAGTACTTTCCTACGCTCACTGACTCAACAAATATTAAGGCATCTTTCCATGCAGCCAGACACGATGGTCATGTAGAGAAGGAAAGGCATTTTTCTCTGCCCTCAAGAAGCTTAGAATCTGATGATAAAATATGACTGCTGCAACCCACGTACTCCACATGAAAATTCTACAAGCAGGCATAACATTGATTGCTCTGTTGGTGATGAGGACACTGAGGGTCAAAGAGGCCCCCAACCCAAGTCAGTGAACAGCAGAGCCAGGGTTTACCAGCCCTATATCTTGTCCCCCTTCAATGGTTGGTAGCTGTGTTCTTTTGTTGAAATGCTGTGAATTTTTTTAATATGAACTTGGGAAAGTTAATTAACCTCTCTGAACCTCCTTTTTTTTTTTCTATAAAAAAGGATGTATCTGTTAGGAAGCCATTACAAGTGACAGAAAAACCAACCTCGAAATGCCCTAAGAAAAGCAGAGAATTAATTGGTTCACATAACTGAACAACGCTGGGGTACAGCCACTTCACATACACCTGGACCCCTGCGGAAACAATGTCAGCACGAATGCGGTTTTCTCTCTCCATTTGTCAGCACCTCAATTTTGCATCCATGCTCAGGCCTGTTGCAGCCTCACAGGGTGGCCACATCTGTCCAGATTCTAGTCCAGCAGGAGAGAGGAAGTGTCCTCCTTCAGCCTACGCTCCCTGCATGGTCTCCAGGCATCTTCCAGCTGGGCTGCCCCAGTCATTCATCCGCCCTTGAACCAAGCAGGCTGGATGGGGTGAAATGACCGGCTGAGCCTGGGTGAGTCTAAAACTCAGGGATGTTATCCAAAGAAGGAGAGATGGATGCAGGGACGGACATACATAACAAGCACCCACACAGAAGGGCGCAATGCTCTCTGCTCTGAACGCGCACTGAAATCACTTGGGGCAGTCTGCAAACATGCCAGTGCCTCCTGGGCCCTGCGTAAGATTAGGTACATCAGAACCTTCGGAAGGGGACCAGATGCTGTGCTTTATCAGCTCCCCTGCTGACACTGCTGGGTAGCTCACATACTCGACTGAGTTTTATTTTAAAGAACAGTGTCTTAGTCTGCTTGGGCTGCTGCAACAAAACACCAGAGACCGGTGGTTTAAACAACAGACATTTATCTTTTTACGATTCTAGAGCCCAGGAAGGCCACTATCAGGGTGGCAGCATGGGCAGGTTCTGTGAGAGCCCTTCTCCTGGCACGTGGATGGCCGCCTTCTCCCTGTGTCTCCTCCTCTTCTTACAAGGACACTAATCCCATCAAGAGAGTCCTGCCCTCATGACCTCTCTAATTCTAATTCCTTCCCAAAGGCCCCATCTCCAAGCACCACCACATTGGAGGTAAGGGCTTCAACATATGAATCTGGGGAGGGGGACAGAATTCAGTCTATAGGGAATGGGGTGGCACCATATTGTTAATATAAACCCACGAATGATGCTAAGATAAGGTATGAGAAATGAATATTCTTCTACTTAATAAAGTAAACGTCACGATGATGATGATGTAGGGGCAACAGGCATGGAATCTAAACATGCATCGAGAGGCCTTCTCCGTTAAATGGACTCACTCAGATGTCCGCTGAGGGGCCCAGTAAGCGACTGACCCCACTGCAAACTGTTTTTCCACTCGGTATTAACAGAGAAGAGGGCCAGACATGGTAAATTACTTGGAGCCTTAAGATGACCCAGTTGGAGTCCCCTTGTGTGAGCCCACCGGCTGCCTGGTGACTGACGGGTAGACACGTGGTACAATCCATCACGAGGGCCTGACTCGGGAAAGACAGATCAGTGGTGGAGCTAAAACAGATGTCGGGTGGGAGGGGCGCTGAAGGAGACTGGAGAGCCAGCCTGGGGGCCCAGCCGAGTGGCAGCGCAAGGCATTGGGACACCATCTGCCTGATGGCTCATCAGAGGTGGTTCTTCTCGATGGCCACAATCTCAGGTGTTACTCTCTTTAGAATAAGCGATTAAATACTTAAATATTATTGTGACATCAAGATAGCTATAATGAACAAACGCCAAATTTTCAGAAAAATTAAAAATATACTTTTTCATTATCAGTATATTTGGGGTCAATTACTGTCATTTTGCTGCAGGGTCCAATGTTATTCATACTTGAGGGAGCCTTAGTGACATCACTTGTACATCCTATGTGGGGACCATCACCATAAAGAAGACCTCAGCCAAAACACCGAAAAAAATATTAGCACAATATTCACACCGTGTTAAGAAATACATCTAACATCTTGCCAATGGTCTCTGCCCCAAAATGACTGAAATTTAAAGCAAATTTTGACTTTCTGGTCACATTAAAAATTCCTTGATGTTGTGTTCGATATGTGTTTCCTACTGAAATTTCAGTGTTTCTCTAAAGAGTTTTGATTAAGGGTACTGCACAGTCCTGGAACCAGTTCCCAGGCTCGAGACTTACACTAACTGCCTGCTCTGTGGGAGACATGTACATCCCACAGAATTCCAGAATGCCCAAGCTTGAAAACATTCCTGGAGAAGACTTGCACCGGAAGTTTTCCAACAGTGATCTCTAGACTGGATGCTTTGAAATCGCCTGCGGAACTCACACTCTTATGGATGCATGATCAGTCCCACTCCTCCCGAGCTGCAGGGCTTTCTGACTCAGTAGAGATGGAGTATGTGAGGCCCAGCCATTTGTACTTTTCAAACGCTCTCTGAGGGATTGGGATGGACATCCAGGGACATAACCCTGAGCCTGGTTCAACTTCCTCATCTTAGAGACAGGGAGTGCGCACGTCCATGAAGGGGGAGCCGACGGTCTGGGTCCACTCGGTAAGGAGAAGAACCTCAAGGACTGCGGAATGCCAGTAGGGCCCTTGGCGCCCACTCTGCCCAGAGCTTCACCAAGACAATGCCAGTGGGAGAAACCCCGTCTCAAAAAAAAATTCGGCCAAGTCCTAAGACTGGTCTCTGTGGATGTGACCTTATTTGAAAATAGGGCTTTTGCAGATGTAATTAGGAAAAATGAAGTCAAGCTGGATTAGAATGACCCCTAAATCCGTTATGACAGGTGTCCTTATAAGAAGAAGGAGATCTGAGACACACACAGAGGGGAGTCATGGTGACAGAGGCAGAGATGGAGTGAAGTGGCCCCAAACCAAGGGCCACCTGGGGCTGGGAGAGGCAGGAAACATCCTCCCTTAGAGCTTCCAGCAGGAGCACCGCCCTGTGACACCTTGATTTCAGACTTCCGGCCTCCAGGGCTGGGGGGCAATAAGCGTCTGTTGCTTTAAGCCCCCCAGTTTGTGTCTTTGCTACAGCAGCCCCAGGACATTGACAGACCAACTAACTGCAGGGTCACCGGCACGACTTGCCTCACCCAGCTCCGAGCAGAAGGGAAGTGCCAACCTGGTGGCTGCAGCTTTGAGCGCAGCTGCCTCTACAGAAACTTCTGTGATATATGCCCTTCCTCCAAACACACAAAACTGGGTGCTTCCTGTAAGCAGAGATGACGGTATGGGAGGCCTCTGACCAGCCGAGCCGGGGGTAATGTGCATGGGAGGCCTGGGCAGGCACAGAATACTCCTCCCAAGCGCAGGCCTCTGTACCAACCTTCCCATCCCCGCAGTAGCCCCGTCGCTGAGCTGGGACGCACTTCCTCTGCCGTGGGGGGTGGGCGGGGCAAGAGAAGTCCCATCCAGTCCCGCAGGACGTCGGCAGCGTTCCATCCGCTCCCAGCGCCATGTGTCTGCTGAGTGACGGGCCAGGCCCAAGTCCCCGTCAAGCAGAGGAGGCAACTTGGCGCAATGGTCAGGGGCGTGTCAGGGCCGCCCCACTGCGCTGGAACGCGACCTCTGCCGCTGACCAGGGGAGAGCTTGGGGAAGTTACTTAACTCCTCGGAGCCAAACCTCCTCATCTTCAAAAGGGGGAAAAATCGCATTTATCCCTAACGGAGGGCGCTGGGAATAAGAGCCACAGTCCTAGCCCAGGAGGCGTGCGTGGTGAATACGGCCGTTACCGCCGGCTTGATTCTGGCTCTGGCTGTCAGCAGCCACATCCCAGCTGTCGGGCAGCCCCTGGGCAGCCTGCACTGAGGACAGAAGGCCTTTGGAAGCCCAGCGGAAGCAGGAAGCAGGCGAAAACTCGGGGCCTCTGAAGGGGGCCCTGGGCATGTGCCGGGCTGGAAGCAGCTCCGTGTGGACAAGCACAGCCGAGGAGGCGGGAACACCTGGAGCAACATCTGCTTCTGAAGACGGAGGTGGGGGGCGGGCAGGGAGCCGAGGTCCAGGAGCTCCGCAGGGGCAGGTCCTGCTCACAGTGCCCACCACCGCTTTCTCCACCTATTCGTGTCCTGCCCCTGAGAACCTCCAGGGGCTCCCTAGCGCCCCCAGGGTCAGTCCGAGTCCCGCTCAGTGCTCTCGGGTCTGGCCTCCGCTCACCTCGTCAGCTTCATCTTCGCCAGCCAGGCCCACCTGCTTGAGGTCCTCTTGGTGACCAGTGTCCCGTGTGCAGGCTGGTGGTCACTCTTTCCTGGAGCCCTCCTAAGACTCTTCCACACCTGCTGGCCTTTGGCTCGGCCTCCGGGGCTCAGTTCTGATGGCCCTGCCCCTCCTCTGTGTGCTCAGGGCCCACCCTATCTCCTCGGCAGCCCCAGGGCTCAGCTCAGTGCCAGGCACATGGCAGGTGCTCAATGAATGAATGGAACAGGCAGATTTGATTGGACTTGACAACAAGTAACTTTGAGTATCTACTGTGTGCCAGGCTGTTCTAAGTCCTGAACTCTCAGGCTCTCATTCTGGCTGGATGCATTCAGTAAACAGGGAGATAACTGAAATATGTTCTACAGTGTGCTAAGTGCTAAGAATATTAAAGAGCAGACGCATGGCCAGTTAAAATGCACAAACAAAACCCCGAATTGCCAAAGCAAACTTGAGAAAGAAGAACAGAGCTGGAGATATCACTTTCCCTGACTTCAAACTAACAAAGCTACAGTAATCAAAACAACATGGTACTGGTACAAAAACAGACACACAGATCCATGGAACAGAACAGAAGGCCCAGTAATGAACCCACACTTATATGTTTAATTAATTTATGACAAAGGAGGCAGGAATATACAATGGGGAAAAGACAGCCTCTTCAATAAATGCTGCTGGAAAAACTGGACAGTTACATGTGAAAGAATCAAACTGGACTACTTTCTTAACCATATATAAAAATAAACTCAAAATGGATTAAAGACGTAACTGTAAGACCTGAAACCATAAAACTCCTAGAAGAAAATGGGCAGTAAGCTCTTTGACATTGGTCTTAGCAATATTTTTTTGGATCTGTCTCCTCAGGCAAGGGCAACAAGAGCAAAAAAATAAGCAAGTGGGATCACATTAAACTAAAAAGCTTTTACACAGCAAAGGAAACCATCAACAAAATGAAAAGGCCACTGACTGAATGGGAGAAGATATTTACAAATGATATGTCTGATAAAGGATTAATATCCAAAATATATAAAGAACTCATCCAAACAGTATCAAACAACCAAAAAATCCAATTTGAAAAATAGGCAAAGGAACTTAACAGGCATTTTTCCAAAGAAGACATACCAATGGCCAACAGGCACATGAAAAGATGTTCAACATCACTAATCATCAGGGAAATGCAAATCAAAACCACAATCAGATAACATCTCACACCTGTCAGAATGGCTATTATCAAAAAGACAAGAGGGCTTCCCTTGTGGCGTAGTGGTTAAGAATCTGCCTGCCAATACAGGAGACACGGGTTCAAGCCCTGGTCCGGGAAGATCCCACATGCCATGGAGCAACTAATCCCATGCGCCACAACTACTGAGAATGCGCTCTAGAGCCCATGAGCCACAACTACTGAAGCCTGCATGCCCTAGAGCATGTGCTCCGCAACAAGAGAAGACACCGCAATGAGAAGCCTGTGCACTGCAACGAAGAGTAGCCCCCACTCGCCGCAACTAGAGGAAGCCCGCGCGCATCAACGAAGACCCAACGCAGCCAAAAATAAATAAGTAAATTTATATATATATTAAAAAAAGACAAGAAACAATAAGTGTTGGTGAGGATGTAGAGAAAAGGGAACCCCTGTGCACTGTTGGTGGGAGTGTAACTTGGTGCAGCCACTACGGAAAACAGTGGAGGCTTCTCAAAAAACTAAAAATAGAACTACCATATAATCCAACAATTCCACTTCTGGGTATTTATCTGAAGAATATGAAAACACTAATTCAAAAAGATATATGCACACCAATGTTCATTTTAGCATTCTTTATAATAGCCAAGTTATGGAAACAACCTAAGTATCCATCGACAGATGAATGGATAAAGAAGAGGTGATATAGACAGATAGATATAAAGAGAGAGACATAGGAATAGTATGCGACCATAAAAAAGAATGAAATCTTGCCTTTTGCAACGACATGGATGAACCTGGAGGGTACTGTGCTAGGTGAAATAAGTCAGATAGAGAAAGGCAAATACTGGATGTTTTCACTTATATGTGAAAACTAAAAAGTAAAACAAATGAGCAAATATAACAAAATAGAAACAGACTCACAGATACAGAGAACAAACCAGTGGTTGCCACATGGGAGGGGAGTAGGGGGATGAGCGAAAAAGGTGAAGGGAACTAAGAGGTACAAACTACCAGTTATAAAATAGGTAAGTCACAGGGATGTAATGTACAGGACAGGGGATATAGTCAAAAATACTGTAATAACTGTATATGGTGTGTAATGTATAAAAATATTGAATCACTACGGTGTACACTTGAAACTAATATAATATTTTAAGTCAACAATACTTCAACTTAAAAAGAAAAAAAGAAAACAGAAAACTGAGGAGGAACATATGAAATTGGGGGGTCACTAGAGTTTAAAATTCTAGAGTGGACTGAGAAGGGCTTTCTGAGAAGGTGATCTTTGAGTATAAACCTAAAGCAGTGAGGAAGTGAGCCATGTCGATGAATGGGTGGGAGAAAGGAAGGATGGATGGATGGATGATGGGTGGATGGAAGGCAGGAAGGAAGGGAGGGAGGAAGGATGACGGATGGATGATAGATGGATGAGTGAATGAATGAATGAACACATGAATAGCCCTATGATACATAGAGACAATTTTTCTCCATCACTATTGCTGTTCTTTTTTCACGTCTGGCTATCTGCACCCCACCTGTCCTTCAATGTCAGAGTTGGAAGCCTCTTATAGCTAGACTACATCCATATTTTCTTACACAGGTTCCTTAGAGTCTGTACCCCCAATTCAGGTGGACTCTACAACAGCCTTCCCTGGTGTGAAATCAAGCAAGAGAGCTTTAAGGCTCACTTGTGAAAAAGTTACCTGCAAAACTAATCTTTCTACAATGAATTCCATTTTGTCTTGTTTATTTTTATCAGTTTAAATATTAACTCTTTTGTGAGGGAGAAAGGAGATAGTTTCAGGGTATTAAAATTCAAGAGCACTGAAAACATTAAGCAGATCAGTTCACGCCATGCTCTACTATGTTCACGCCATGTTCTGGTGCTAATCTGAAGTCTTACAGGGACAGTCTTCCCAAATAAATGCCAAAAAAAAAAAAAAAAAGGGATGACAGATCTTGGCTTGCTTCCAGTGGTTCAGGAACTTTTCCTTAATCATAAGCAAAATTTCTTTATTTGGGGATCTGAGGAGAATATCAAAAGGAGCCATTGCATGAAGCCTCACGATGTGTGGTTTATCTCGTTATCTGCTCACGTGAAGCTGCCCAGGGTCACACAGTTACTGGGTCGCTGAGCCAAAATTTGATCCCGGGTGTGCTAAAAATATTTTTTTCTCCTACAGAAGGGCCGTGTCCTTAGAGAGTGACCCCCTTCATGAGAGGAAGTTGTGAGTTTAAGATACAGATCAAGGCTTTCAGAGCAAGAGTGACCCGGCTCTCCCTTTAAGTGGGGCCAGCGTGTCTGTCCCAGCATATCGAGATGGTTAAAAGTTCAGCCCCAGAGTCCGGGATCTGACTGCCTGAGATGGAGCCCAGCTCCTCGACTTACGAGAGCGAACCCGGGCCACGGCTTTCACCCTCCTGTGCCTTGGGGTCCTCGTGTGTAAACAACACCCGATAACACATGAAACCCATCTCAAGGTTGGCAGGAGGATTCAGAGCAGTAAGACGTTCTAGTGACACAGAGCTCGTGTGCCCTGTGCCAGCACTACTTCTCCTGGGTGCCCCCCCTGCCAGACTCGGCCCGTGTGTCCACCAAACCTGCCCCAGCTAGACCGCCCCCCACCCCCGCGTCCAGGGAGGAGGCAGCAGGTCAGTCCTGTGATGCTCATGTAACGGAGACCCTACAGCAACAAGGAGCAAAGCGTCACTGCAGGAGACAACTCAGCCTCCACGGACACTGTGAGAGGGACAAGCCCAGCACAGCGCGGGCACTGTTGGGTGGCCACTAGCACTGTGCCCCATCGGCGAGACTCACCTCTGGCGCTGGGAGTCGGGGAGCATCTGTCTGGCGGGGTGGGGGCCTAGGCGTGGACAGTGAGCTCCTTCTGGATCACGGTGCGCTCAGGGTGTGCAAATTTATATACAAATCTAGATGTAAAGATACGTAGATATTAGAGCTACAGATATGTACATACAACTTCAATAAAAGTTTAAAGAATAACACCTGTAACATCCTCACTCAGTACAGTGCCTCTTCCCCAGGGAGCCCTCAGGACCCATGTAGAGAAGCATCTCGCACGCAAGCGCAAGTGTTGTATTCCATCTCCTCTAAGACTCCGGAGGTGGGGTCTGCTGTTACGTTCCTCGTCCACTCCAGGTGGACAGTCACTGAGGAACCAAGCAGTCAGCACAAGGGACGAGCCGTCCCCTCTATGTGGCTTCATGCCGTGGTTTTCATTCCCACGCTCAGGGGTGAGGCAAGTGTGACCGTGGGTGGTGGGCAGACTAGAGGGATCTAGAGCTGAGATGACCCGGTCGGTGTGTCCACCCTGGGCTGCGGCAGCAGCACGGCCTGAGGAAGACCCTTCTCAAGGTCCAGGGGAGCTAGAGGCATAGACAGAAACGGCACAGACGACCCACTCCAGGAAGAAGGAGCAGGTTAGACTAGGGAGGCCAGGCAGGCAGAGAAATGTCCCCGATTGTTAGGTGACTTCTAAAAGCATGAGGCTGCGACAGGAGCCATCCAGAAGCCCAGGAGATGGAGAGCAAGAAGCAGGCGTGCAGAGGTGAGACAGGGCAAAGCTGTGGGGTTGTAAGGTGTGGGCTGGGACACGAGCAGAGGATGCTTGGGGGGCCTTTAGGTAGCAAAACTGCTCTCAGCTAGAGTTGAGGGGCCCAGGCTCTGCCCCCCGACCTCCACCCTGCCCTTCTCACACCCCCTTATGGGATCTCTGGGGTCCATGGAGCAGTTTGTGAAGCTCTGGGAAACAGAACTGCTGGGAGGGTTAAATTTATGTGTCCACTTGGCTGGGTCACGGTACTGAGATATTTGGTCAAACACCAGTCTGGAAAAATTTGGAAAATTTAAATGTGATTCATACTGAAATCTGTAGACTTTGAGTAGAGCAGATTGCCCTCCATAATGGGGGTGGGCCTCGCCCAATCAGTTGAAGGCCTGAATAGAACAAAAGACTCACTTCCCCAGAGCAAGAGGGACTTCTGCCAGCAGACGGCCTTCAGACTTGAGCTACAGCACTAACTTTTCTCTGGGCCTTCAGCATGCTGGCCCACCCTGCCGACTGTGGACTTACCCACCTCCACAACCACATGAGCCAATTTCTTAAAATAAGTAAGTAGATAGACATATATATACGTATGGGATATATATATATATATTCAAGACAGAGAGACAGGTGGGTCACATGGCCACAATTTCCTGCTACTGGACGCAGCCAGCCACTCACTCACTACCCAGGGACAACTTGCTTGCTGATGGGACCTCAGGACCTAACAGTGCTTGGCACATAGTAGGTGCTCAATAAACAAGTGTCGACAGATGGATGGCGATTCCCTTCCAGGTCTGAACACCTTCAGGGGGAGGTTTCTGTGCTTCCCCAGAGCTCTTGCACGTGTGGCCCCTGTGGTTAGCTGACGTGTTTTGGCTTGGTGTTGTTTCCTTACTTTAGAGTTCATCTGGGTGATTTGTGTCTTTGAGATGTACTATAAATATACATATTTGTGACAACCAGGTGATTTAATATTATAAGGATCACAGGAAGAAGCCTAACACTGTTCCTGGCACCTAGAAGTGATTTTTTTTTAAAGGTATTTCCCTTGGAAGTTTCACGGAATAAAATGTTAGTTAAGCAATTGATAAAGGCCCCCAAATAAGTCCTTTAAAATATAGTACCCTCTATGATGCAACAACACAGATGATTCTCGCAGGCCTTCTGCTGAGCGAAGAAGCCAACACAAAAGAAAACACTCAGTACGGCCCCATCACGGGCAATTCAAGAACCAACAAGACTAGTCCAGTGTGGAGGTTCCTTAAAAAACAGAAAATAGAGGATCCACCAATCCCACTCCTGGGCATATATCCAGAAAAGATGAAAACCCTAATTTGAAAAGATACACGCATCCCAATGTTCATAGCAGCACTATTTACAATACCCAAGACATGGAAGCAACCTCAGTGTCCATCGACAGATGAATGGATAAAGAAGATGTGGTACATATATATACAATGGAATATTACTCATCCATAAAAAAGAATGAAATAATGCCACTTGCAGCAACATGGATGGACCTAGAGATTATCATACTAAATGAAGTAAACCAGACAGAGAAAGACAAATGTTATATGGTATCACTCATATGTGGAATCTTTAAAAAAAAAAGATACAGGGGCTTCCCTGGTGGTGCAGTGATTAAGAATCCGCCTGCCAATGCAGGGGACACGGGTTCGAGCCCTGGTCCGGGAAGATCCCACATGCTGCGGAGCAACTAAGCCTGTGCGCCACAACTACTGAGCCTGTGCTCTAGAGCCCGTGAGCCACAACTACTGAAGCCCGCGTGCCTAGAGCCCGTGCTCCGCAACAAGAGAAGCCACCTCAATGAGAGGCCCATGCACCTCAACGAAGAGTAGCCCCTGCTCGACGCAACTAGAGAAAAACCCACGCACAGCAACGAAGACCCAATGCAGCCAAAAATAAATAAAATAAAATAAGTAAATTTATAAAAAAAAGATACAAATGACCTTATTTCTAAAACAGAAATAGACCTACAGACATAGAAGATAAACTTACAGTTACCAAAGGGGAAAGGGGTAGGGGGAGGAAAAATTAGGAGGTTGGGATTAACATATACACATTACTATATGTAAAATACATAACCAACAAGAACCTACTGTATAGCACAGAGAACTATACTCAATATTTTGTAATAACCTATAAGGGAAAAGAATCTGAAAATGTGTGTGTGTGTGTGTGTGTGTGTGTGTGTGTGTGTATAACTGAATCACTGTGCTGCACACCAGAAACAACACAACATTGTAAATCAACTATACTCCAATAAAATATATATTGGAGAGGGAGAGAGAGGAGAACCAACAAGGCTAGTCCAGGGTGTGGAATCAGACAGAAGTTTCCTCACTGTGGAGGGTGGTGATATTGGCTGGAACGGGCAGGAGGGCGCCTGCTGGAGGCTGAAACTGTTCTGGACATTGGTCTGGTCAGTGGTTATGTGGTATGCACCTGCCAAGGAAAAATGTACTGAGGGGTGCACTTAAACGTGTTCCCCTTACTGAATACGCGTCTACCCCAATAAAAAGTAAAACGGCTCTATCCTAGAATGCATACTGCAGGACAATGGACTTCAACGATGTTTATAATTTTTAATAGGAAACTCATTTACATGGCCCCGAATTTAAAAGATCTACATTCAGAAGCTTTACCCCATCCTTATTTCCACCCCCCTCACTCGCTCCCTACATGGCCTGCCAGGTTCCAAATGCCTCCAATGTGTGTCGATCCCACATGTTCTACAGAAATGTTTCCATCTGACCAATAACAACAAGTAAGAATTATTAAGACCTTGCCACACACCTGACATCATAAACGCCGCTTATAAACATTCTATTTTTTATCCTCCTTTTATTGGTAGGGAGATTGAGGCACAGAGATAGTAAGGAATTTGCTCCAGGCAAATGGAGCTGGTGGGGGCAGAGGCGGGGTCTGGGCCCGCGGGTGAGCCACGCCCCCACCCCTGGGTTGTATGGTGCTGGACATAACGGCCGAGGACCCTGACCATAAATGCTAGTCGTGAATTATCTGGAGACAGACCCATGGGGATACTGTTGGGAAGCAAAATCCATCTCTTTTACAACTGTCCTCCTGACGTGTTTATAGATTCACGTATCCAGGGGGAGGGGGGAGGGGGAGAGGCGGCTCAAAGCGTTCGGGGCCAACCGCCCCCACCCCCACCTCTGTGTAACCACGGCAGGAAAGTGAGGGAAACCATCCACTTTGAATGATTTCTACAAAAGCAGTCTCCAGAGTTGATGTCTGCCACATGTACCACCCAGAGCCTGGCTGTCTTTAAAACATGGCCAGAAAGCAGAGCGGGGCCAGCCAGGAATGCGGGGTCTCCATCCTGACATCTCGGTGCTCGGGCCCGGCTCGGACCTCCGCGCTGCAGCTTCTGACGGCTGTCCTCCCACTCATAGCACACAGGCTGTCAGGGGAGCCCCAGGGGAGCCCCAGGCGGAGAACGCGCCGGAAGGCTGACCGTCACCCGGAGTCACCTCCAGAGGCAGTGGTGTCCGGGGACGCTGGCTACCCCGGCTTCTTCCTCTGAGGGGTAATGCTCCAACAATACTTTGTGGGGCTCGGCTGTGGACCCGGGGACACTGTCCTGAACGAGGCACGGTGGTTTCTGTTCTCTTGGAGTTCATTTTATGACCCTCCCCTCCTTCTCCCAGCTCGAGAGAAAACACCCCAAAGGCAGCTGGGAAGGCAAACTTCTGATTACTGGGGAAACAGCTCAACGTTAGAATTCAGGTGTTACCCTGTGTAGAAGGAAGGGGAGGAGAAGAGGGCAGTGGTGTGTGGCCCCTGATGCCTGACGGGTTCAGTGTTCCCCCCGCACACGAGGGCCCCGCAGGACGGCCGAGCTGTCCGTCTCTGCTGACAGCGCCCAGACTGGGCAAGCTATTTATAGAACTGGAGGCCTGCTGGAGGGCTGCATCTGGAACCAATTGAGGGAGGCCTGGAGTCGCTGTCAGAGCCTGGCACCCACTCGACGATCCCCCAGGCAGGACTTCACCCGAGAGTGTCAGAGAAACTGGGATGTAGGCGCTCCCTCGGAGGGCCTCCCAAGACAGTCAAGTTAATTTGAAAAGACATTCTGAGCTGGCCAGTGGATCCTGCTCGCAGTGTCAAGAGGCAATTACCTGCAATTATTATGCAAGCGTCTAATCACTGCACGCTGGCTAATTAGTTACAAATTGCTCAGCAATAAATCGCCCTGGGCAGAAAGACCTCCTTCCTCTGGAATGTGAGCTGGCTCCTGAGGGGTGAGCCAGGAGGTGGCCTGGCCGGCCCATGTAGGCGGATGGTTGCTCCTTGCCCCAAAGGCCTTCTGAGAAGTCTCTGAAACCTCGGCCCACAGTACACACGGTCACATCAGAGGGGCACACTCGCTTCTTCAAGGTGTGGAGGAGTGGGGTCTCCACGATCCCAGGTCCTGCACTCAGACTGGGCTTCGCAAAACCTCCTCTTGGCCAGCGTGCCCTTGCCACCCCGGGGAGGACACCCCTGTGGACGGGGGGCTGCTCGGTGCGGTCTGTGCACCAGCAGTGTCGACAGCCCATGGGAAATGCAGACCCCCCACCCCAGCCACGGAAGCAGGATCTGCATCTTCGCGAGACGAGCCCCGGAGACGCAGGTAAAGCCCTCGGCTGCACGAAGAACACCTCCCGGGCCCGAGTTCCCGTGCTCTGCACAGCACACCCCCCAACAGCCGGAGCCTGCACCCGCTGAAAATAACAGGGTCGGTCATGGGACCACAAACTCCACAGGGCAGGCGTCTTGGGCTGTTGACTGCTGTATCCCCAAGTTCTAGAACAGTGTTGGATATACAGTAGGTGCTTAAAAGATGGTGAATAAACGTGTGCACTGACAGAGAGATGCCCTGTGTTTTATTTTAAAGCCTTGGTGTGCGTGCTCAGAGGGAACGGCAGACTTTGTGAGCAAAGGTTCCTTTCAGAATTTTATAAACAAAAAAGATTCTCATGTCATTTCTGTTGCTCACTAACAATGCCTGGAACGGCAGGAGCAGAATATTCTTGACCAGCCAGCCATCCCTGCTTGAGCGGTTCCTGAAAAACGGTGGCACTGGCTGCTGTCAGAATCTGGGGGGTGGCAGCCGCACTGGCTAGAGGGTCTGTGGCCTCCGTTTTGCCTTCTGGAGAGCAGCAGGCTTGAACTTTTGAACCTGAGCTTTGCTGAGAAAGACTCCAGTTCCCAGGTCTTGGCCTGAGATATCCCCCACCCCTAGGCTGGCTGTCCTACAGGGGGTCCTGACCCTCAAGGGGGCACACTCTCCCCCAGTGACACTGGTGGTCCCTGATCCTGGGCTGACGGCTCAGGGGTCCTGCATGGGTCTGGATTAAGGGGCCTTCCTCACCACCCCTCTTACTCAGCTCCAGCCTCTATGTATCCTGATGCCCCACAGTAGCCGTTAGCAGGCCCTATTTATTGGGTGCCTACCGTGCACCAGGCAGCATCCTGCATGAACTGTTTGATGCTGAATCAGCTTCTTGAGCTTGCACAGCAGGTCTAGGATGCAGGTTTTGCTCTTACACCCATTTTACAGATGGGACACTGAGAAGCCCCATGAGAGAAGGGACGCCCCCCTGACCCCCCACCCCAGAGCCTCAGTTCCCTCATCCAGAAAATGGGAGAATGAGTCGGGCTCTGTCTGCCTCCTTCTCTGGATGGGACCAAAACGCTGAGAGTCCTTCTGAGCCAGGCTTATGTCTGCGCTTTGGACCCTCCGTGCCTCACCTGAGACAAAGCCCAAGGCAGATGCTAAGAGAAATGCTTCCTAAGGCGCTGAGTTCGAGGGTCGAAGTGCCAACAAGTATGACACGCTCGTCGTGTTCCAGGGCCTTGTAGAGATGAACCCAGTGAACCCCAGGAGGTCTATCTGTGGCCCCCCCACTTCACAGATGTGGAAACTCAGGGGCAGCGTGATGAAGTAATTTGCCCAAGATCACACACGACGGACGTTTGAATTTGCATAACAGATGTACAAAGCAGGTATTATTTTAGACCCCTCGCCGACCCTTCACTGGGGTGCCCTCTACTCCACTCGTGGGCAGCTTGACCTGGGGCTTACACTGCCAGGCACTATGTTCCTCTGTCGTGTAAATGAGTGATCCGATGATGATGATAGAAAGCTTACCCTCTGGTTCAAATCACACCTTTAAAGTTCCTTTAGAATCCAGTTCTCGGCCCCAGACGCTCTGGATTCCTGCGGAGTTCCTGACCTTGACACCCCCTCACCCCCCACCCTGTTCTAGTGGTCAAACTCCCAGAAAGCTTCACTGTGTGGCCAGTGGGATGTGTGCAGGCTGAGAGCAGGGCCATGGAACCTGATGGGTTTAAAGTTTCACTTTGGCCTGATGACTGCTTTACCAGTCTAAACCTCAGTTTCCTCCCCTGGGAAGTGGGAATAAAATATTAGAGAACAAAGGTGTGTATGGGGTGGAACAGTGTTCCCCCCCAAATTCATGTCTTTCCAGAACCTGATAATGTGACCTTATTTGGAAATAGGGTCTGTGCAGATGTAGTTAGGATGAGGTCACACTGGATGAGGGTGTCCTTGTAAGCAGAGGGGACACAGACAGACATGTGTAAGAAGGCCATGTGAAGACAGAGGCAGAGATTGAAGTGATGCAGCCATAAGTCAAGGACACCTGGAGCCCTCAGGAGCCGGAGGAGGCATGAAGAACCGCCACCCCCCCCCCCCACCCCGCCCCGAGCCTCCAAGGGAGTGCAGCCCTCCCGACCCCTTGATCTCAGACTCCAGCCTCCGGAGCTGGGAGAGGACATTTCTGTTGCTGTGAGCACCCAGCGTGCGGCGCTTGCTGCGGCCCCAGGACCCTGCGCCATGCCCACACAGCACCGCTCAGGGAGGACTCTGACTTAGTGCCAGCTCTCCCCATCCACATTATGGTGCCTATCACCTACCCAGTAGCCCTTTCCCCTCTGGGAGGGGCAGCACAGAGGTGGGCGTGTGGTGAGACACCCAAAGCGCCAAGTGAAAGGGCAGGGAGAGCCCTGTGGTTTGGGGCCGTCTTCTCTACCCCACCCTGGGGCTTCTGGACAGGAGCGCTGAGTCAAGAGTGCCCCAGCCAGCAGAGCAGACCATGGGATGCCCAGTCGACCGCTGCATTTATCCGGCTGTTCAGGGAGCAGGACCTCACCCGCCCCTTGAACCCAAATACAGATGTGTAGGGGTCAGAGGCCGGGCTAATTAGCTTAGGAAGGCCACGTACACTTGACCGGACCCACGAAGGTCATCGGGAAGCCCCTAGATGGCCCCCTGCTATTTTTAGCCTTGAGGGCCACGTGACTGGACCACGACTTCAGCGTGGCCCAGGATGACAGGGGGCGAAGCGGACGGAGGGGGAGGAGGAAGAGCGTGTGCAGGCGCTCCAGAGGATGCCCAGCCAGGCCCTTGTGACGGTCACGGCGCCGAGCATTCGCTGTCATCTTGTACTTGCCCTCTCCCGGTTACTCCTCACAACAGTCCTGTGGGTGGGGCCAGGGCCGGCCCCATCTCAGATGTGGGGAAACTGAGGCACAGAGCGACGCAATAGCCTATACGAGGAGCCCTCCGGACCTCTGCACAATACAAGAACTATGTTTGAGGGTATTTGGGGGCTAGGATGCCTGTGGAGTGGAAAAATACATATTTTGACGCAAGATTCTGGGATGCATTGCAGCGGGGGAGTGCTGGCTTCTCCAAACAGGAGCTTCTACAGCAGGTGGCTGAGGGGCTAAGAGGGGCCCCAGGTCCAAGCCCCACTCCATCACTTCTGGCTGCAACCCCGGGGCAGGTGGCTTACGCACACTGGCCTGTCTCGGCTGTAAGATGGAGATTCTGGCCCTGACAGCAGGGGAAAGAGGTGGCATCGTGACGGGCTTAGCACAGCTCCCGGAGCTGCTGGTGCTCCACGGGGCTTCCTGCGACACCCTGGCCACCCCAACCTAGCGCTGGAGTGCGCCAGTGATAGGAGCAGAGGGCCAGCCTGCAGCCGGGGCCTCGCAACGGTGTCCCAGAGACGGGCGGCACACAGGGCAGCTGTCGAGCAGCAAGGGGGGCGGGGAGGTGGAGGGAGGGCCAGCCAGGTCGGCTCCGAGGCTGCCACATCCCTAGCACGGGGCCGGCAGCAGGGCTGTCGGCTACGACGCCGAGTGCAGGAAGACGGGCGCTTAATGGAGCTCTGATTACAGGGAGATAGGGCTCCGATGGCTTCCAAGGGCCCCCTTTGTGGGATTAGTATTTATTACGCCCTGAATTAGCTGGCAAGAGGGTCGGCTTCTGTGGAGACATTTAGCAGAGCCTTGAAGCATAATGTTCCTTTTATAGCTCCATAAACACAGCCCTCACGCTCTCCCTCCTCTTCCTCCCGCTGCCCCCTCACTCCTGTCTTTTTAAACCTTTTAAACCTTTAATCAGAGACTAATTGGGCAGAATAATAACAAATCCCTTTCAGCTTTGTTCTTCCAGAGCCCTGGCCTGGAGGTAACTAAGGTGGCAATACCCAGAGAAGCCCCCAAAGAGCGAAGTAGCTGGCCGAGGGCAGAACCTCAGGTGTGTTCTATGAAATACGGACTTGCTTACACCCCAGCTAAAAAGTGGGAAGAAGCTGTCATGGAGGATATTACCACTGCTGCATACGTGTTGCACACTGCACACCTCTAGGGGGAGCCTTTTCAATCTCACCTCTCTGAATGGAGCTGTGCAGTGCACACCCTGTGCAATTGCACACAGCACCCTATTTCTACAGCTACGAGGTAAAACATAAATGCAAAGATACATACTCAGTGTCAGCAGTGGCATATTGAAGGTGACTTTTCTTCTGAGCTTCCCCTGCATTTCCTAATTGCTTTTCTGTAGTGATGAGGCTTGCAAAAAACATGCCAGGCCCAGTTCCAAGTGCTTGGTGTGTCCATTAATTCCACGCTGGCCACTCCTGGCTCTGTGCTCCCTATCACCAGCGCTAAATTGCCTCTTACTTTTCCATCCCCAGATGAAGTAAACTACATTTACACTAACTGACCCAACCAGATCCCACTTCCAGCCCTCGGGGGCAGCCCTCTCCCCTCATCCAGCCCACTGCCATTCCCTCACTCTAGATCCCACTTCCAGCCCTTGGGGGCAGCCCTCTCCCCTCATCCAGCCCACTGCCATTCCCTCACTCTAACCCTTTGCTCCCCATCACACGGCTTTCTGGCTAGATTGTTCCCTATCAGGCATTTATACTCTAGCAAGAATTTTCAACAATGCATGTTATTTCCCACGGACCTAATTCCTTACTGAACAAGTGAGATTCTTGAGAGATCTCAGCAGGTAAGCAGAGAGAATCTGGAATGGGAATACGGAATTATGCTAATAACTCAGAAATCAAACTGGTTAGGCAGTGCTGAAGAGAATCATGACATCCTAACTTGTAGGAACAGAATGGATGTTAGAGATCATTTAATCAAGCCCATAATTTTAGATATGAGAGAAATGAGAACCAGAAAGGAAAGTGGTTTATGCAAGACACACAGCAAGTCAGTCTCTGACCAACACCATGAGTCTAGTTCAAACATTTTCTTCTGCGAGAGAAGAGAATATAAGCATTCGAGCAAGAAACCCCTGCCCCAGAATGATTCAAGCCCTAAGACGTGAAAATACGGACACACTGCAGGTGTCGGGGGTAAAGACATAGGGTGCATGTGTCTAACTCTCCCATTTTATGGGTGGGAAAGCTGAGGCCTGGGGAGAGTTAACAGTGCCCGTTGTCATTTACGGAATGCTTGTGAGTTGCCAGGCACAGTGCTAATTGTACACATCATCAAATTAACCTGCATTAGCACCCCACGAGGCAGGTGGAGGTTTGGGAAGTGCTGGGTTAAGGCAATTGATACAGGTTTCTGTGTTTATATTTTAACTGCAGGGCTTTTCAGAGCCTTGAATATGCTTATGTGCATTGTGCATCTCCAAGAAATAGAGGATAGCTGGGTTTCCCCAGTTATTTGGGCAGGGAAACATCTTTTCATGAAGCATCTCTTGGGACACATTTCGGTTCTAGATTTGAACCACACACGCCATTCCAAGGGCTCTGCCAAGACAACATGTGTTTAAATGCCCAGTAAGTGGTTCCAGTTGTGAGGGCCCTGAATTCCAAAGACAGGGAGAGGTCACCTTGCAGTTATGCACCACTGTGTAAACGGGTTGAGGGCACCTTCTAGAGCAGGGCTTTGAGCTTTTTGCTGGAGTGGGGTGCAGGTGAGGGACAGGGAGGTGGGTGTGCAAGACACTATCAGGGGCACAAGGAAAACTACACTTCTCGGCCCTCCTGGCCCTGGAGAGGGCGGCACGTGCCTGGTTCTGGCAGGTCTGTGAGCCGCAGTGACATGGGTGATTCCCAGGCCGAATCAGTAAAGAGCAGTGGGGGGGGTCCTTAAGCTGGTTGCCATGTGCCCTCTTCCCCTTGGTGGCAGATGTGAAAGCCTCATGTTGAAAGGATGGGACAATTAGGTGTAATCAGCCTCAATCGCTGAGTCACCACATGGAGGATGGTTGCCCAGGAAGGTTGCCTGAGGCTGCAGTGGGTTTGGCATGAGTGGGAGGTAGGTTTTTGCTGTGCTGCGTCACTGCGATCCGGGAGCTATTTGTTACTGCAGCATGGCAGAGCAGAGCCTGGCTGCTAGAGAGAGGACTGACCAAGGATTGGCAAAGCAGACACGAGTCCTTCCCCGGAGCACATACGGCTTAGCAGGGAGACTAGACGTGTGTGTGAGAAACCAGAACAGGGGTGGGTGGTGGGTCTCAAGGGCTGCAAATACCATTCTGTGCCAGCTCTGTGCTTCACCGGATCTCAGTCAGCCTCAGAGAGGCGATGGCAACTGAGTGGAGACTTGAAGGAGAGCTTGATCTGGGAGATTAGATGCTATTCCAGGTAGAAGGAACAGCATGAGCAAAGGCTCCAAGATCAGAAATTACGGAGTGTGAAGCAGAGCCAGTTTTGTCAGAGTTGACGACATGGGAAGAGAGGTGGCAGAAATTCCAACTAGAAAACACCACTGGCCCCAAGATCTCGAGGGGTCTCGAGTTTCAGACTAAGGGTTTTGGATGCAGTTCTACTACTGGCACTTCTCCCAGGAAACTCGGGTCCCATGAGCTGCACCTATAAGGTGAGAGTTCTATAATCAGGAAATTGGGGGAAAGCTTTATTGCCTGCCTCCTTCTGAATAAATCCCAGGCTCGTACACAGGATCAAGGCTCTGAGAATTCCTACAGTAGAGAATCGAATCCACATTTGCTTAACACAGCATTTCTCAGCCTTGTTGGATCAAGCAGCTCTTTGTGACAAGCCCTGGGGAACACTGTTGCGGAGAAGGGGGACCAGCAGATTTATGCGCAGGAGGGGGCATGACCAGAGCCCCGAGACGATCAGCCAGCATGAGGGGCATGGGCACATGTGCTGCCCCAGCTCGCATCCACCCAGCCCCTCCTCCGACTGCCCACGCCAGGTGGACTGTCCACACAGGCCTGGGGCCCTTCCTGCTGAGCACATCGTGCCTCAGAGGCTGCAGGTCCTCACTTTGCCATGGAGGCTGTGGAGGGGGCCCCTCCGGCCTCCCTGAGCACCATCTGGAAGTTAGGAGTTCACCAACGAGGGAAGAAAACCAATGGACAAATACCCCTGGCCCCGTCTTTGGGGCAGACAGCTCTGGGAGGTGTTCTGTGAGCATCTTAGGCTGTCCTGGTAGGACTGAGTCCCCGTTGTCCCCAGTGACCTCAACCTTACACCCTCCTCCTCCCCGCTCCCTCACTCCTGGCACCCTACACCACCTCCCAAATAAACCACCAGCTCCCAAGGGCGCAGCTTTGGGGGGCACCCAAGATAAGGCCAGGAACATATGAAAGGAGTCAGAGGAGGGAAAGGCTAGATAGATATGGCGAGAAGACCTCCGAAGGGCTTCGCAACAGGCCCAGGAAATGAATAAACCATAACAGTCCGGGCGAATGTTGCTCCACAGAGAAGCAGCAGCAACAGCAGCCGATGACGAAAGCCATGTCTCACTGGGCTTCCCTGGGGCCACAACCTACCCAAGACTCTTCCTCACTCATTCTAAGCTTCCCTTCAAAGACTTTTATTAATTCCTTGATTTTTATGGGTTTGGAAACCGAGGCTCAAAGAAGCACACTTCCTCTGAACTGGGGGACTTCCCGTCCTCACAATGTTCTGGAGGAAGAAGCAACAGGATCTGACAACCATTGGATGTTCGGCAAGGAGGAGAGAAAAGTTGACTCTGAGGTTGGCATGCACCAAGAAGGCTTCCTGGAGAAGGCTTCCTCTCCAAACACAGACCCTTCATCAGAATCCAATGCAAATACGCAACATCATTATCATTATTATTACTAGTATGACTAACCCCATCCCAGGGGAAAGCCTTGTGCTCCGTGGGTGTCAGTAAGTCTTAGTTAATTTATAGTCAAATACTGGATCACCCAGAGCCTTTACATGCTCATTTACCAAGACAGGAGGATCTGTAAGTCAAGTGCATTGTCAAAACCAGGAAACAATAACCACCTGATACAGACCACAGCTCAGGTATCAGCTAGAAGAAGGTGAGTAGCAGCAAAGCAGAGAGGTGGCGACCGTCTGATCTTTGAGGCATCATAGACATCCAGTCTGGACAAGCGTGTTCCCCCCAGGGCATTTGCACACAATGGATTGTGAGTCTCTCACAGAACAAGCCAGTGAGCGGCAGCATCACTCGAGCGGCAGCATCACTCGAGCAGCAGCGCCACTTGGGGCGACAGTGTCCTGGCCCGGAGTCCAGCTGCTGGTCTGTCCAGCAGACACTCTCCCCGGCAGGGCTGTGCAGATGAGGCAGGTGCCTCCACCGAGGGCTGTCAGTTTTGAGCTGTCAGGCTGGACGAGCCCCTGCCCTGCTCATCCCACGGCCCCCACAAGCCCAGGTGTGGATCATCACAGATCGTTTTACTCCCAAATGGGGTTATAAATCAGTCCTTTTACAGGGATGGTTCCCACAAAACGTCCTGCTTCACTGTCAGGGTAAAAAGGAAAAGAAAAAAAGGCGGCGGGGAGGGGGACAAAGGCCTGGGCTCAAAGCGGAGCAGCAAGACGACAATATTTGTTCAGCGGGGCTGGAGCAGGAGACCCCGTGAGAGCCCCGCGTCTGGAGAGCCAGTCTTTTGAACTGTCCCACCTTTGTTATCCTAAGAAGCTTGATGATAAGCCCACCCAGCACAAAGATACTCTCAATCCAGGCATATGGACCCCATTAATCCGCCCTCGCACCTTTTAAGAACTTTGCAGCTCCTGCCGCCCACGAACTGAAAGCAGGTCGAGAGCCGCAGGGTTAATTTTCTTAAATGGATTTTAGTCAGGCGCGTCCTGGCCTCTCAGGGGTGTGTGAGGTTGACAGCTAGACCGCCAGCCACGATCTGTCTTTGGGGTAATGACCGCCCTGTGACGACGCCCTCGGTGGACGCAGCGAGTGAGGGACTCGCTGGTCAGCCAGCTGAGATGCCCCGCTCGGCCCAGGTCCAAATCCCAGCGGCCAGCTGTCTGTGACCATGGGCACCCTCCTTAGCGTCTCTGGGCCTAAGCAAAGCAGCAGCAATCGTGACTGCCCCACAGCACTGCGAGGCGGGTGACAGGAGTTCAAATGTGTGACGCGACGGCAGCAGCTCCTGGCACATGGTAAATGCTGCACAAACAGATGTCCATCCGGGGAGGGAACGAACACAGCAAGGTTGAAAGCGAGACTGGTCATCAAGACGGCACAGTCGGCACTGCACTGAGGGCTTCAGCGGAGGTGTTTCTATAACCCGCCCACCGCCCTTCTGGGCCTTAAACTGGCATTTAGGTGAGCGGCCCCATGCAGAGATGCGCGTCCACGAGGGCCTCCGGGCACAATTCATCTGCACCCAGCTCTCATTAGGAAATGCCGGGTTCCAGACATCTAAGCGGGGTGTTCTGTTGGTTTTTCCCGCAGGACTCTCGAGAGCCTCAAGTGTGCTCGTGTATGTTGAGACTCTCTAAGGCGTGTGGACTTGATCGAGTCACTGAGTGCTCTGACCTCCGTTTACCCATCTTTACAGTGGGGATAATCGTAACAGCAGCCTCCTAGGGCTGTGTAGTTGTTGAGAGGATCCCGTGAGACGGGCATCTAAACTGCCCATCACAGGGAGGGCTCGGAGTAAATGCTCATGGACAGTAGTTGTGCAACTTTGGCTCCGTGGAGAAAATACTGGTGCCCGAGCTCAGGGACAACCAGTGTGGGTTAGAAAAATGGCAATCTTCCACCAGTCACTCCCTCTGCAGCCTCAGGCTGGTCTGTCCCGAGTCTCCTCCACCAGTTAGCGGTTCCAGGCTGACATCAGAGGCGAGCCTTCTCTTTGGTCCAGCCAAGCCCCCTTCCGGTGCGCAAGGTGAACCCTCTGATTCTGCTCGTGTGCTGATCACACAACGGCCTCTCTGGACACAGCCCTCTCACTCCTGGCATTTAAGGGGCAGCTCAGGCCACACACTTCTAATTTGCCTTATTTTTGTTTTCCTCTGGCCACATTCATTTAGAAGAAAATGATGTAGCTCTGGAAACACGCTATGAGGAGTCCAGCCCCCACGCCACTGTCTGCAGTTAATTTCACAGAAAGCACCTCCCCTGGACCACAAACACCATCGACGGAAGCAACTCGCCACAAGCCTTACGGACCTGAGCAGATCCCGCCACAGGCAGAGTGACGATCCACCAAGGGAAGTCGCTGGAAAGCAGTGGTCCCAGGTCTGGCCAGAATCGCCTGCTGTCTGTTCTCCGGAGGGAACCAGCGCCACAGACCAGAGAGTCTACAAGGAAATGGCTTCATATCTGACATTAAATTGCTGACCTGGAATTCACTAGGTACTTCTGAATTCTGTGTCTTAATTGTTTTCCTTTTTTTAAAGAAAAGAGTATAGGGAAAGTGTAGGCAATTTCCCCAAACGGAGAGGCTGTTACTTGGCAAAAAACACGCTACAGACTTAGCAGTCCTGAAGTTTCTTTTTTCGTTTAGTTTATAAGTGTGCCTGTACTTGAGATGGCTTGTGTGTAACAATCGGCCTAGATGAATTTTATCCAATTGTTCCCAGTGGATTGGAAAAGCATTAACATGTAAAATGAACCCACCTTATATATCCAAAGGAAATGAAATCAGGATCTCAGTGAGATCTGCACCCCATGTTCACTGCAGCATTATTCACAACAGGCAAGACATGGAAACAACCTAAGTGTCCACGGACAGAGGAATGGATAAAGAAGATGTGGTACATATATACAGAATGGAATACTACTCAGCCCTCAAAAAAGAGTGAAATAATGCCATTTGCAGCAAAGATTTGGAGGGCATTATGCTAAGTGAAATCAGTCAAAGAAAGACAAATACTGTATGATATCAACGTTTATGTGGAATCTGAAAAGCCAAACTCATAGAAGCAAAGAGTAGGATGTTGGTGTCAGGGGCAGGGGAAATGGGGAGATGCTGGTCAAAGGGTACAGACTTCCAGCTAGAAGGTGAGTAAGTTCTGGGATGTAGTGCACAGCACGGTGACTAGAGCTAACGATACTGTATTACGTACTTACGTTCTCACCACAAAACAGAAATCATAACCATGTGAGGTGATGGAGGTGTTAACTAACCTTACTGTGGTGATCACTGTGCAACATACACGTGTATCAAATCATCACATGGTACGCCCGGAACCTACACAATGTTATAAGTCTATCATGTGTGTAAAGCCAGAAAAAAGTGTACCAGATGCACCACATCAGTGAGGCCATCAGTAATAAGGGACACTGGGGGACAGGATACAACCACACTCTGCACTCTCCACTCAACTTTCCTGTAAACCCAAAACTGCTCAAAAAAGTAAAGTCCACGAAAAATGAATGTATTTTTAGAAAAGAAAAGATGAACCTGAGGTGTTTGGATCTTACAAATTATGGCTGATATTGGGCGTGGGTGAGAGGAGGCGGGTGTCCTGGTCTGGAAACTCTAGATTTCCAGAGAAGTCCTCGATGCCGTAATCTGCCATCTCTACGGTGTGACCGCCCTGCTGCTCAAGGCCACAGAGCCTGTGGCTCCCCTCTGTCCCGGGTCAGCCCTGTGAGGTGGCTTGTGGGTTTGGGGTCCCAGTTAGGTCACCAGGGGCCTGCGGCCTTAACTCTGGACCTGTCCAGAAGTGGCAGTGGGCCAAAATCCGTGCCTTCTGACCAAGGCTAGACTCGAAAGGCAGGAGTGTGTCCTTCCGCCTTGTGGAGAATCAGCGTCTGTCGCCAGCCCTCGCACAAAAGCCTCTTTATTCCTCAGACACCAAAGGAGTCCTTTTCCACCAGCCCCACCCCCTCCCCAAAGTGACATTTCGTCAGCAGTCTCCTACCCAGCCCCAGCCTTGTAACCACCTGAGCGCGCCACCCAGGCTGCCAAGCCCCAGTTCCGCAGGAGGGCGTTTGGCACCGGCCTCGCCCACACTGAGGGCCTGTGTGCCTGGGAGGCTGCTTCTCACCCGTCCGGCTGCACCGGCTCTGGTTTCAGCCACCAGCTTCCTCTCCCCAACAAATGGGCCTCAGAAAGCGCCCAGGCCAGGAACTCTCCACCTTAGCGAACGCTTCCGCTTTCCTGGCGGCTCCTCCCAGCGGCCCTGAGTGCGCTCAAGGCCCAGCTGAGCTGAGCCAAGCCAGGCCCTGACTTGCAGCCCCAAGAGAGACAAAAAGGGCAGGAGACCACTCGTGGGTCAGAAACCAGCTTCTCTTCCACTCGGGAGTAACACCAACACCCAACGAAAGGGTGGTGACACACGGGGGCTCACAAGCCAGGATGGAAAACTGCACTCCCATCCGCCGGGCGCTGGCCTGCAGGTGCCCGGCATGCACGGAGGGTCCTACGCGGGGCTTCCAGAAATCCTGGCTGTGGACCCTCCTGCAGGTGAGGGGCGCAGCTCAGCCTGCACACTGGGCCTTGGCGAGCCCACTGGGCCCTCCCTCCCCGGTAGCCTCGTGTGCCCCTTCAGCAGCCGCCCAGAGTGAGAGGGACCCCCACACGCCTGTTCCCGCCTGGGCATCCATACTACAAGGGCGGGCTGGGGCTTGGGTGTCACAGAGGTGCACACTCCTATTGTGTTACTGGGAATCCCCGGCTCTATTTCCTCTGCTGCTGGAGAAGCTAGACCAGGCCCGAGCTTGCCCCACACCCTCTCTCGATTCCTGACGCTCGAGGCCCCCTGAGAAGCAGCTGAGCAGGCGCTGCTCTTGTTCACGCAAGACCCCTGGCAGAGCACTCTGGGGTCGTCCTCTATCTACCCAGCCCCCTGCCCTGCACAACTGCCTTGAGAGACTCTGGGGTTGAGCCTCTCAGTTTGGTTAGCTGAGGATCCCAGTGTGGGGACTCATCCTAAAAGTTCTATCCCCATCACCTCCCCCAGAAACCCATGCAGGTCCCTCCATCACGCTCTTCACGTCCTACCTCAAGGTTCATGGTCTCCAGAGGCCTTCCTGACTACCTTATTTGAAATTGCAATTTCAGGGAAGTGAAGGTCTAAAAATAATTTGTTTCCCTTCCATTAACAAATGTTTGTTTAACATCCACCGCACACCAAGCGCTGCATAAGGCCCAGGAGTACGAGCGGAAAGCCCGATCGTGTAGAGGGTGTCTCTTCATCTGCTGACACAAGCGGGAACTGAGTGAGGCTCGGGGGCGTGAATCAACTCGCCCAAGGCCATTGGGATTCTGAGTGAGAGTCAGGACCCTACTCGGGGCCGAGGGAGGCCTGCGGCCAGGGCAGGAGGAGGCCTGTGAGCCTTCCTTTAGGGAAAAAGGCCAACCCAGCGATTTATCATGGAGCAATATCTCGGGAGACGCAAGCCAGAACGCGGTCAGGCGGGCGACGATGGCTTTCACAGCAGACAACGAGCCCCTGTTTGGATGGAAAGATACCCAGACGGCTATAATTTAATTGTGTTTATGTGTTGCAGTATAATCCGTTTTAAATATGGGCGGGCGGGGGTGCTGGACTGGAAGACCAGGAATGAAATCCAAAAGGAAAAGTATCCAGGGTGGGTTCAGGCCACCCTGCAGTCACCGGGGTGGGTTCATGACCGTCAGGAGAGCAGGGTCTCGGGGTCCTGACCTTCTCAGTTTCAGTGTCTTCACGTACAAAGTGAGGTGTAGTGAGATAATAAGATTCTAAATCAGCAAAGATCTCGACCTGCTCTAAGTCCACCTTTGAACCACTGGGGTGATAAAAACAGCCTACACGTGCCAAGGGGAGACTCTGTGCCAGGAGTCGCTGTGCTGAACAGACTGACCCACACAGTCCTGGGAGATGCGAGGCCGAGACACACAGAGGCTAACAGCTTTCCCGAGGCCACAAAGCCAGCAAACGATGAAGCCAGGGTGCAAACCCAGCCACTCCACCGGACTTCTGAGGGTGGGAGTGGGCGTGGCTGGCAACCTCAGCGTGAATTTCAGGCTGAAGGAGGAGGAGCCAATGGCTAGCAGAGGCTGAGTGGTCACACCTCTCTGAGGTGCACAGGCAAATTCCCAGGGGTGTGCCATCAGCAAGGAAAGGAAATAAAAGCATCCCGATTGGAAGGGAAGAAGCAAAATTAACTTTACTAATAGATGACATGATCCTGTATATAGAGGACACAGACACACACACACTCACATGAACTAAACACAAGGTCGTGAGACACAGGATCCATACACAAAAATCAGTTTTGTTTCTATACACTAGTGATGAACAATCCAAAAATAAAACCAAGAATACAATTCCATTCACAACAGCATCACAAAAATGAAATACTTCGGAATAATGTTTTTTTAAAGTACAAGACTTGGAGAGCGAAAATTATTAACCTGCAGAAGGAAGTCAGAGAAGACGGAAATAAACGGAGGGACGGTCCACGTTCGTGGATTAGGAGACTCACCATTGTTAAAATGACAGTTCTCCCAAACTGATCTATAGGTTCAATGCAATTCCTATCAAAATGTCACAGGGCTTTTATTTTACTTGCAGAAATTGATAAGCAGATTCTAAAATGTTTATGAAGATACAAAAATGTCTAAATGTTCTAAAACTCACTCATGGAGATGGCTGCACCACTTTTTTTAGTGAAGTTACTAAAATCATTGTACATTTGAAATGGCTGAATGTTATGTAAAATATATATCTGTAAAGTTGCTTTAAAGATTCCCAGGATGCCTGTGTTTAATAAGAAGGACTCGGGGGCTTCATCCCCAGTTCCATGGGCAACAAGGAAGGTTCTTTAATCCCAAGAGCCTATCTAAGTTCAAATCCCCCTTGCCGCCATATAAGCTCTGTGACCTTAAGCAAGACACTTGCCCTCTCTGAGCCTCAATTATTTCAGCAATCAATTGGAAATAACTGGCACACAGAACTGCGGTGCCAGACTTTGGACCCAGGGCTCCTGATTTCCAGTCCAGAGTTCTTTCCATTTCGATTCTACATTGTACGGCCCTTTAGTCATCACGGATTCCACGAGTGTCTGCAGCTATTGCTAACCTGAGTCAGCCATGAGTGATTTACAAAATGAAACGCTGGTGTCACCAGAAAGAGGAGGACCCGGCTCCCTGACTCCTGCCCGCCCACATGCCTGGTGACTAGCAGCCTCCATCCCTGGGCGGACACAACCACGGCACCTCTGTCAACACGCCCCTAAGCCCCTCGGTCACTGTATTTCTCCACGACACCACGTCCTACCAGGTCCCCAATCCCTCCATATTCTCCCCACCCCAGTGACCCCACCTCCAGGGCCTCACTGCCCAGCCCGGCCCTGCAGCCCCCCGCTTAGCTGAGCACCTAAAGCAGTCAGACAATGAGACTCCAGCTAGAAATGTTGTTGGCTCTTATTTCCTGGACTGTGGGCTTTCTCTCCCCATCTCCTCGGGACAAAGGGTCACCGTGGCTTATATTTCTTATTTTACATGACGCTTCTGAGCTCCTGTGTGTCGGACCGTGGTGGGTGGTTCAGTGGAGACAGCAGTCTGTGAACTGGCCAGCCAGAGGAGAGCTGGCCCCGCAGCAGGCCAGAAGCAGCATTCCGCTTGGCAGGAGAGGCATGGAGCTGAAGATTTCCAGGAGGGAGAGAACAAGAGAGGGGAATCCAGGATGGCGCCAGGAGCCAACGCTCCACTCCGCTCAGCAAGTGGGGGCAGGTAAACCGAGGCAGCTGGCGCTGGGCAGCTGACAGAGACCCCAAGAAGGCTGGGATGACCACGTCCACGAGCCAGGCTGGGACTTCTCCCCCAGTGACAGCCAACCACGCACCTCCCTCCCTAATATTTCATCCGAAGCTGGGAGAGAGAAGAAGTCCCCAGGCTGTGGGTTGGGAGAGGCTGAAAGGAGCCCGTCCATTCACCCCACAAGTAGACAGGTGACCTGCCCACGCAGGCCTGTCTCACGGGCCCCCCCAGGCCGTGTGGAGAGAGGAGGCACTCAGGGGTAGAAAAGAGAGGGTACAGCTCTCCCAGCGGCCCTCCGGCTTCTCCCCCCATATTCTTTCCAGATGAAGCTGCACACACATCACGAGAACAACTGAGTGGGACTGAGTGGAAGCTGAGAGAAATCTCCAGCCAGTTCTGCAGTGTCCTCAGCAGAGGGAGCGTGAAGCCCGCTCAGGGCCGCGTTCCTCCCTGACCTCTTCCTCCTGTTCCTCCCCAGCCCCCTTCTTCTCCCTCACTCTTCCTCTCAGCCCACCGTCAGGGCTAAATATTGTCCTCAGCAAGAGAGGACCAGAGAGCCTGCACTCTGTCACCCCTTCCTGGCTGTAGGCCCTAGACCAGGGCCAGCAAACTTTTCTGGAAAGCGCCAGAGAGTAAACAGTTTAGATTCTGTGGGCCATGGTCTCTGGCGCTGCAGCGCAAAACCAACCATGGATGCCGGATAAATGAATGGGCATAGCTGGGCTCCAATAAAGCTTTATTCACAAAAGCAAATGGGGGGCCACATGTAGCCCTCAGGCCCTGGTTTGCTGACCCCCGCCAGAGAGTGCCAAATGGCTTCATGGATTTGTGAGGGTGTTTGAGGTCCTCAGCGAACGTGAAAGAAAGCGTAATAATAGCAATAGCAATGATGACGATGATAAATGCTGAGTGCCAACTTTCTGTCATAGCAGTACCCTAACTACTGAATATTTATGGAGCTGGGGAACACTGATGGACGAGACAGAGGGGACCCCTGCCCCCCAGAGCTTGCAGTCTGACGGAGAGTTCCCAGACACCAAACAAGTCAGGGGCCGTGCGGATCCCCATGTGACAGGTGAGGAACCTGAGGCTCAGGGAGGTGATGCAATGCACCCACAGTGACATGTGGGAGGGTGACATACTCAGTGAATCCCAGTCGCTCCCAACTCCCATGTGACACACACGTGGCCTCACAACCTGCGTGGCTCCCGGCAGGTCCCCCGCCCCGAGCTCCGTCCAGAAGACGCCCGAGTGAAGGCAGAGCAGAGGATGGGGCCATCTCCCTGCACCACCAAGTGGGACAGTGAGCTAGTGCTTCTCTGAACGACACACGATGCTTCATGACATCAGCTTTGATGCTCCTTGTTAAACAAAGACTTTATTCTCTTGCCAGTGTCCTCATCTCAGATGGGAAGAAGGCTTTGATCTACCGATTACATTCCTGTGTTGTCAGGTGACAAACGTCCCCGTCCCGACACCATGGATGACGGATGTGCCTTTGACTAACAGCGTGTAAGAAACTCGGGCCCTCGGGCCAGCCGACGCCCAGTGAAGGGCAAGCCGCGGGCTGCAAGTGGAGCAGGCGAGCCCCGGCCTGCCTGACACGGGACCCCGCAGCAGCCCACACAGAGGAGCCCGGGGCACGACCGCGGCCAAGTCCCCCAAAGACTAATCTGCCGTGAGGTGGGGTCGCACTGCAGCAGCCATGCTGTAAGGAAGCAGAGGGGTCCCTGGTGAGAGAGGCCCCCTGAGGGGGGCAGGGGCTGAGCCACCATTAGGAGGGACGGGGCCACCCGCGCGGAGGGCACCACAGAGCTCCCAGCTGAACGCAGCCCGCGAGTAACCCCAAGACACTGCGTGAGCGGGACCACCAGGCAGCCCACAGAACAGTGCGAAACACAAAGTCATTGTTTACGCCACTAATCTGGGGGTGGCGTGTGAGGCAGCAGTGCGTAACTGAACAAACGCCCACCACTCCCTGTAACCACAGATGACTTCGCCTCTTCAGCTCATCCACATTTGCACCGAAACTTGCGGCAACCTTGCTGCAGACACCCTCGGCCCCCCTCCTGGCTGATTCCCTTGGGAAGGAATGCAAGAGTGAGGACGGCCGGACTCCAGCTACCTTCTAGACAAGCGGCCACAAAGAACTGACACCATCACTGCTATTTGAGGTGCTCGAGCTCAATGGCCCCGTTGTCCCTCCTTGTTTCTATGCCCCCATCATCGGTGGCAGATCTCTGCCTGAGCTGCCTGGCCTGGGAGCTGTGATGTCAGGACCCGGTGGGGCAGTTAACGACCAACCCAGAGTCAACAACCACACAAGCCACCCTTTCACAGGAGGAGTCAGAGCGGCCGCTCCGCATGGCGCTGAGCAGTGAGAACACAGGCCTGGTGGCCCCATTTTGCATGGCTCTTTCCTGCTGACAAGGCCCATGGAGGGGACGGGGTGATCTAGTGGACACAGTGGGTCCTGGGTGGGTCTAGAACCTGGGAGGAGTCGCCCCCATTAGGAGAGGCTGCAGTCCGTCTTTGAGTGTCTGGTGTATGCCAGGCACTGTGCTAGGACATTTACGTACAGATGGCATTTTTAAAAAAGGTCCACCCACCTTCTTCAAGGGGATGTTTAGGGAGGTGATGACACTGGAAGGTGGATAACCCGCAGAACGCCCAACACCAAGAGTGAACCCTACAGACTTCCGTTAGTAATAAGCCATCAGTGGTACTTCATCTCCTGTCGCAAATCATCACACGAATGCAAGATGGTAATAGTAGGGAAAACTGTGTATGGGAACTCTCTGCGCTCTTTGCTCAACTTCCTGTAAACCTAAAACTTCCCAAAAAATAAACTCTGTTAATTTAAAAGGAAAGAAGGGGGCTTCCCTGGTGGCGCAGTGGTTGAGAATCTGCCTGCTAATGCAGGGGACGCGGGTTCGAGCCCTGGTCTGGGAAGATCCCACATGCCGCGGAGCGACTAAGCCCGTGAGCCACAATTACTGAGCCTGCGCGTCTGGAGCCTGTGCCCCGCAACGGGAGGGGCCGCGATAGTGAAAGGCCCGCGCACCGCGATGAAGAGCGGTCCCTGCACCGCGATGAAGAGTGGCCCCCACTTGCCGTAACTAGAGAAAGCCCTCGCACGAACCAAAGACCCAACACAGCCAAAAATAAAGAAATAAATAAATAAAGTAGCTATAAAAAAAAAAATGGTTAAAAGGAAAGAAGGAAGGAAGGGAGTGAGGGAGGGAGGGAAGGAAGAGAGAGAGAGAGAAAGAGAGAGAGTGTGCGCTATACCACTGAAAAGTTTTGAAACTTTGGAGGGTTGACCCCACCCATCTGGTCACTGTTGGTGTCTCCTGGATGTGAGCATTACGGTGTCTGACCCTGCAGGACCCGGCCTGCTGGAGAAAGGGCAGGGGTGGACGGTGGAAGGGCAAGCACTAGGAGACCAGGAGGCTGTTACCATAAGCCAGGTGTGAGATGACGGTGCAGACCGGGGGTAGCCCTGAGGGTAAAGCCAACATTTCCAGGGACTGAGGCAGGAACACGAGGGGAGAAGTGGTGCCCACTAGCCAGTCCTCTTATAATTGTGAGCTCTGCCGTTGGGGTGGGTCATTCTTGCAAATAACATAAATATCAATAAGTTTGCGTACATTCAAATCCCATGAGCGGTGTTCCAAGAAATAACAATTTATAGAAGCAAAATAAGGCCTTAAATTGGTAATTTTGACATGATCCTGTGCAGCCCTGCTAACGTTTCTAGACGATCTGAACTCGGCATTATTTCCGGTGTATGAATTTTTGCTCTAGGGTACCGATCTTTGTAAATACTTCAACAGAAGAGATGCAAGCAGAAGTGGTAGATGTCACTGTGGAGCACTCCAAGTGAAATCAGAAACTGATCTTACACAAATGTGCTAAAGCCAATTTCAACAGCAGAACCATAATCACGCCAGCGGACAAAATTTTTTCACTGTTAAAAAAGGAATTTAATTTACATAAAGCAACATGCACTTAACGCCCAAACTGCAAATGATTTTGGATGCACTCAGCCATTCAACCAATGTAGATGCCAAATAAAGGAAAATTTTCTAAGTCTGGATTATCTGTTACAAAACAAAAATCAAGACCTTCAGATAGGGCCATTACTGGACTGTGTTTTTAAAATTTCATCATCAAGACCAATAAATTTTAATTACTAAATATTTGCAGTACTGCAATTTTTAAATGATTTTTATTTGACATTTTATTTTGTGTTAATATGTCTTATTTTTAATAATTTCTATTATCATACATCTGAATCAGGTGCAAATTAATGTGAAATGCTATCTATGATTGAGTTACGTAATATTGGCAAAATATATTGATTTAAAACAATAATAAACTATGCTTTATCATTGTATTTTTTAATTTAAAAAACTCTGAAACTTCTCATATAATCCAGTCCCAGAAAAACGATTAACCATTTACTATCATGGTCTCTCATTGTTATTTGAATCACTGTAAGTGCTGTAGAATATTACATAATTTATGATTTCAGAAGTTCTTGCATTTTCCCAGGAATTTTGATATGTTATTCCTGAATCCCAAAGATCAATATCTGTGGAAAATTGGAAGTCTTAGCCTGAACTGAGTAGCAGGAGCCAATATGGGTCACAGAACTGGACAGGATGAAGACACGGAGCAAAGAGGAGACATATTCTGGAGACAGTGGCCAAAGCCAGCGGCCGAGGTCGCTGGTGTTTCACGAGGGATCAGGGGGCTTTAAAAGAACGCAGACAGGGCTTCCCTGGTGGCGCGGTGGTTGAGAATCTGTCTGCCAATGCAGGGGACACGGGTTCGAGCCCTGGTCTGGGAAGATCCCACATGCCGCGGAGCAACTGGGCCCGTGAGCCACAACTACTGAGCCTGCGCGTCTGGAGCCTGTGCTCCGCAACAAGAGAGGACGCGATAATGAGAGACCCGCGCACCGCGATGAAGAGTGGCCCCCACTTCCCGCAACTAGAGAAAGCCCTCGCACAGAAACGAAGACCCAACACAGCCATAAATAAATAAATAAATAAATAACTAAATAACTAACTAACTAACTAACTAACTAACGCAGACAAGCAGATATTTGGCCTGGGAAGATGCACACTCTCCCTCACTCTGCCCTCCACTGCAAGTTCATAGGTGCAGTGATGCCCTCATGGGTGCCTGGGGAACGGAGCACCACAAGCTCCCGACCAGCTGCTGAGGTGGGGACACAGTCTGGCGGGACCGCTCAGGCCACACAGGCGGCCGCCCCTCCAGACAGACACAGGGGCTCCCTCCGGCCCAGCCCACCACGTGCGGGCCACAGGGGCTGCAGAGCGGGTGGGCCGGTCCTCCACCCCCCGGTCCAATTTGGCCCCAGTTGCGTGGGCAGCAGCTTCCCAAGCCCTCTGGGCAGGGCCTCCGACCGGGCTGGACACGAGGCTCTGGGTACACACACGGTGTTTTACTCTGAGGCCTGTGAGTGCTTAGCCATGTCAAAAATTGTCACCTACTTCCACTGAGGGATTCCAGGCCTGCGTTTCCAGGGAGGTCTTGGCTTTTCCAGGGGTAGGGAAGCAAGGGCTCCTGATTAGCTCGTGGGGAGGTAAGAGTGACCTCCTACACGAGGATCCATGGAAACTGCTCCTGGTGCTGGTTCATTCACGCCCTCACCCGCTCACCATTCAGCAAGCACTTGGCAAGTGCCCTCTGGGTCAGGCCTGTGCTCCAAGTCTCAGATGTGAAAAGAACACACAGTGCAGAGGGGAAGACAAACACTTAAAATCGCAGTCGCCTTTTAGAGACACACTCTGAAATATTTACTGATGACATGATGGACGTCTGGGCTTTGCTTCAAACGTAACCAAGAGGAAGGGAAGTGGCTGGACCTGTGTTGGGGGGCAGGACTGGACACTCGGAGGCTTGGAGTGGGGCGTGATAAGTTTATTATCCTGTTCTGTCCTCCTTTGAGTAGAAATTTCATAAGAAAGTATGACACAAATGATGACAGTCACGATGAAGAAGCACAGCGTAAGAATTAAGAGGGTGAGGGCTCGGAGCCCAGCTCTGCCACTTACCAAGGGTGTGGCCTTGGGCAGATGTCCCAACCTCTCTGCTGGTCAGTTTGCTCATCTGTAAGGTGTGGAGAACACCAGCACAGCCTCGCAGTGCTGTGGGATTAATGAGCCGTTGTCTGTGAGGTACTTGGCAAGAGCTCAGGAGGGTCCCCACTAGGTGAGCCCTCCCTACCTGGTGTGATTCTCTTCATTTTCTAGATGCTGACACTGAGGGTCAGAGTGGCAGAGACATTTGCTCAAGGCCACACAGCTCAGGAAATGGCAGAACCATGACTGGAACCCAAATCTATGGGGCCCCGAAGTCCCTTCCACTCCAGCGTGGGGTTGGGTGGAAATGGTGCGGCAGGGACAGGAACCCTGGCCTGCCTGCCTGGATGCAGACGGCTGCAGGGAGCACCCCGAAGTCCCAGATGCTCTGCCAGGGAAAGACCTCCTTCCTTGGGGATGCTGACACCTCTCCCGAGTGGGTCCTGCAGGGGGACCTGGACGTGGCCGGACATGGGTGCCCTTGGCACTGGGAGGGAAAAGTCTGGGTAGACTAGAGCAGGAGGTCAGGGACAAGCGTCCAAAAGCTGGGTTTTGCCACTTTTCCTGAGCTGCACTGTCCACCTACACCACCTCCGGGGATGCCTGTTCTTCCCTTGGTTCCTAAATTATACATCACCTCCCCCAGGAAGCTCTCCCAGCCTCCACAGCCTGGAGGTTCCTCAAAAAATCAAACACAGAATCAGCATATGACCCATCAATTCCACTCCTGGGTACAGACCCAAGAAAAGTGAAAACAGGTTCTCAAGCAAAAATTTGTACATGAATGTTCATAGCAGCATTATTCACAGTAACGAAAAAGACAGAAACAGCACAAACATCCACCAATGGATGAATGAATAAGCAAATTGTAGTCACAATACCATGGAATATTATTCAGCCATAAAAAAGAATTGAGTACGGATATGTGGTACAAGGCACATGAACCTCGAAAACAGGCTAAATGAAAAGAAGCCAGACACAAAAGACCACATGTTGCATGATTCCACTTACATGGTGTCCACAGTGGGCAAGCCCATAGAGATAGAAAGCAGATTCGTGGTCGCCAGGGGCCGGGGGAGGGGAGGGGAGAGTGACTGCTGATGGGTATAGGGTCTCCTTTTGGGGTGACGGAAATATTTTAGAACCAGATAGAGGTGCTGGTTGTGCTTAATGCACTAAAATTGCCACTGAATTGTACACTTTTAACACGCTTCATGTCATGTGAATTAAGCTCAATTGTTTTGAAAAAGAGAGAATGAGGTCCGGGATGATTCGAAGCCCTGGAAAGTCAATTATTCCACTCTTGACATTATATTAGCGCATGGCCGGCGGTACAGGGGGTGTCAGGAGGCAGCTGCGCTGGCCAGGGACACAGGGTGCGGCTTGAAAGCTCGAGGTTTAAAGTAACAGGAAGCCTGAGCAGCACCATAAATCGGGATTTTCTGACTGCGTTGCTTGTGCCGAGCAGAACAAAGTGGATTGAATATCCTGAGTAGGTGTGAGTCCCCATGGCCAGGCCCTGCCAGGGGGGAGGCCTCTAATTTGACACTGGTCTCAAACTGAAAATCGCTCAGCGAAAAGTGAGGTTTCAATGTTCTAAGGAAAATCGAGCTAGAAGCAGCATTAAACATGAGCCAGAGGATTTCAGTAACTGCAAGGAAAACACAGACGGACAAATGTCTCGCGTGGCTGAAGCAATTGGGGGACTATTTCCTCTTCTGGGGCCCACGTAGCAGCTCAGCCCTGTGGCTCCAGGTGACGCGGCTGGGCCTCGGCCAGGCCGTGTCTGCCTGCTCACACCAGCTCCTCAAGCCTTATTATCCACCATCCCTCCCAAATCCTCCCCTGCTGGACTCTGCAGCTTCAGGGGTGTCTGCACTCAGAGACGGGACCACAATATTTCTGGATCCAGGTTGGGTAGGAGCAGGCATATAGGGTTCACATAAACCCCCAGTGTTTCTTTCCTGTGTCTCTAAGGGTATAAAGCGCTGCCTGGGCCCATGAGCAATCTCTCTCTCTGAGACACGGTCTTCTCGTCTGTATAATGGGGAACTGACACCACCTCGCCATCTGTTCCGAGAATTAGACTGGGTTTTGCCCTCCGGTCTGCCTGGCATGTTCCTCCTCCCCTTCTCTCATGGGCCAACTCCATCATCCTTCGAGTCTCACCTTGAACTTAACTCTCAGGGCTGCCTTGACTGAGCCCTAGATTGGGTTAATCTCCTTGGGATACCCTCTCCCCTGTGTTGCCCTGCTGTCAATCTAATGCTACCTGGAATTATTTATATATGGGCCCACCTGGAGAATCCAGGATGATCTCCCATCTCAAGGTCCTTAACTTAATCACATCGCAAAGTCCCTTCTGCCAGGTCAGGTCATATATCCACAGGTACAGGGATTAGGACATGGACATCTTGGAGGCCATTATTCTGTCTACCACCAGTGGGAAAACTGCTCTTTCATCTTCATACAAAACAGACACAAGTGATGGCCTGATGGAACTGGCAGCTTGGTAGGGGAGAAAGATAATGAAACAACTGCATGAATAATTGCTCTAAGGGTGGCTAACCTTTCTATCTCAATAATGACAATGACAACGACAAAGAATATATATTTATGTAGCACTTCTTATATACCAGGCTTTTTGTTAAACACCCACAGACGTTACCGCATTTCAAACAATTATGTTAGAGGGTGTGTCTTATTGGTCCCACTTCACAGAAGTGAAAACTGAGGCTTGGGAAGGTTATGACTGGCCCATGGGTTCATAAGCATATGCAGACCCAAAGCTGGGTCCTTAGCCATTGAATTGCAGTGGGGTGAAACTCATTAATTATGTTCAAATCTACAAGTTCACAATGATTTTTTTTAAAATAACTAATTGATCACCTTTTGAGAATTGCAAGCAATCAATTTATCAACTAGGTAAATAAAATGAAAGACTCAATCATTTATCCTCTCTTTCCTGTACGAACTGTACCACTGGGTAACCAAATAGTAGACAAGGGGAAGCATCTCTGTATAAACTTACTCCAGCTAATAAACAAAAACGAAATGACAGAATCAGAACTTCACTGTTTTGCAGCACTTAATGAATTAATGGAAAGGCATTAAGCACCAATGGCTGCTAAGATCAAAACAGAGTGGAAATAGGGAAAGAACCTAGGAAGAAAAAAAAATCATAAGTCTCTTCAATAGTCAGGGGGAAGACCAGTTCTGGAAACACACAACAGTAATTTTAGTCCCAACAGGTATGTGTATGTGTGTGAGAACACACACTTGGACAGGTGTAAACAATATGCTGGTACTAGATTGAGATAAATTAACTTTTCTTATGCCTTGGAAGCAGAACATTTAAATAGCCAAAAAGGAAATAAAAACCCTAACATTAATCTAAAAATCTCTTCTTTTCATAAGAGACCCAACGAGTATGGATTGCCAAGTTGCATTTAATACATGTATTTCATTGCCAGGGCAATTCCATTGTCCTTTATATCTATTTTTGGTTTTGATCCTTGAGGCAACTAATATTCATTTTCAGGAAACAAACCTATGAAAATTATACCAGCTTTTGTGCAACATGCAAAGTGAGTGCGTGCGGGTTCAGCGTTTCCAAGCAGCGAAGGATACTCCGCATTACTCACCCTGAATTCCCAACATCTGTTGGTCAGCAGGAGAACTAATTCTTCAGGAAAGGGCCCCTGCCCTAATTAGATTTTACTTGCCTTATTAGTAAATCTCATTCACTGACTTAATGAGAAACAAAAGTCATGTGATAAAAGAGTCACGAGCAATAAAATGTTAACTAAATTTATACAGCAGAGGGCTTGAAATTTTCCCTCCATATCAGCAAAACTGAAATCCACAGTGGAAACAGGAATTGCTATAAATGGCTTCAGACCTAGGCATGGGGATTTTTTATATTCAGGATGTAGCTTATTCCTGAGAGAGCACACACAATTTAGGCATTTAAAGTGCTAGACATGTCCAAATCTTTACTAATTGGGAGCAGTAATAAGAGCTAAGATTTATTGCATACTTCCTACATGCCAACCTATTCTAATAACTTTAAATGCATTAACTCATTTAACTTCACGAAGGTAGGCTATTATTATTCCCATTTTACAGACGGGAAAACTGAGGCTCAAAAGGTAAAGGGACTTACCCGAGGTTACTCAGAAAATAATTGGCAATGATGAAGTCTAACCTCCAAGCCAAGAGTGTTGGACCCCTGCACTCCCATTGCTCCTAATACTTAAAATTGAGGGAAATGTGTGTTTTTTTTTACTTTTTGAATCAAAAATTAGCTTTTTGAATTATTATAGACCAATTCAAGAACATGATTGCACCTTGGGATCCCCATGGATGTCAGTTGCAGCTTGACTACAACCACATTTTTGGTTGGTTTTATCACAGTATCTGAATTTCAGTTCATGTCACAGGACAGACTGAGGTCGTCACGTTTCTCAAAGGGGAGCACGGGCCTTAAAACTCAAGGTCAAGATGGAATTCCATCACTGAGCAGCACATCTTCACACGGCAAGTTAGGCTTCCCTGATGTGGCCCTGCAGCCACTGCGAGGATGAGAGAAGAGACGTTCCCAGTGAGCACGCCTGCAGTTTGGGTGGAAATGGGTAGTTCTGAGGACCGGACTTAGTGTAACTCACTCGGTCACCACAGGAGCTCTGAGAGGACAGCACCGTCATGGTCTCAGCTTTTGGTTAGAAATGCCCACCGTGGAAGGACACCCCTGTCCAAGGAGGACCAGGAACTTTTGACCCCAAGCCCAACATTCCTTCCACTACAGGGCAGCCCCTCTGCCAGGCCTCTGAGCTAAAGCCCTCAAGGGTATTCAAGTCCAACCAGAGAAAAAATGACTCTTGTGTTGTCTGCTGCTGTGTCCCAAGCTATGCAGACATCTGGACGTGCGACGCTCAGCCTCCTCTTCACCTTAGGACACCTCTCCCCTGGGGCAGTGAGGTCCCTGAGGAGCTGTCCACTCAGCTCCCCGGCCACAGCCTGGGCCACTCAGGTGATCTCTTCCTGGAATCCTGTGTGAGACTGGAAATCCACTGGATCCAGCACGTGGGTGCTTCCCTGGGTACCTGGACTCCCTGGGTTCCAGGTGCCAAGACACCTGATGCTGGCTGGTTCCTCCTTCCTAGAGTCTGCATGTTTAGTTCTTCTTTTGAATCTACCAGCCCCCAGTATCCTTCTGCTAAACCTTGCTCTTGTTTTTTAATCCTGTTTGCAAAATTAGCTGGGACTCCTAGTTGTGATTGCCAGGAACCCCTCTCAACCAGCCTAACCCAAAAGGCCATCCATGGGTTCTCTTAACTGGAGGATCGACAGGGGAGGTCTGGCCTCAGTCACACTGGGACTGGAAGCTACCAGGAATCTGTCCCTTTCCACATCTTGACACTGGTTGTCCTGATTTTGTTCTCAAGTAAAAATGATCCCCAGCAACACCAGGTCTTACTTGTCCATAAAACGTGGGTCCCTGAGAAGGGAGCTCGTCTCTCCCAAGAGCTCTGGGAAAGTCCCAGGGAAGACTAGGGTTAGCTTGGGATGGTCCCATGTCTATCTCTGTACCCGTTATTGTGGAGGGGAAGGGGCATGGAACGCTCAGAGTGGCCAGGCCCGGGTCACACCCCCTCCATGGGCCAGGAAGCATGGCCAGGCTTAACTGAAATGCACAGATTACAGTGGAATAAAATGTTGGCTCTCCAAAGGAAATGATGCCAAACATGCCCCCGCCCCCACTGCCCACGCGACAAACAAGATCACTCTCATTACAACCAAAGGGCCCCGTCTGAGGCCCCTGAATCCACTGTGAGTGGCAGAGATTCTGAGATAAATCAGAGCCCAAGGAAGGTTGGAGTACTCAAGGAGCTTCCGGAAAAGACTGTCCATGGGATTTGGATAGCTTGCATGGAAAAAAGGATGACCTTCCAGGCAAGATGAAGGATGGTTGTGGGCCCTGCCAGGGATCTTGAGAAGGTCCACCTTCCTTCCAGGTCTGGAGGGCTTCCAATGGGTGAGCAGCGGGAGAGACGGTCCAGAAAGAACAGCACATCCAGATTGGGTCATCCCAGAAGGGAGCTAAGAGAGCCCTGCAGAAACCAAGGAGGCGAAATCCACCCCCTAAGCCAGAACTTTCCTAGGGAAGGATTGGCTTCCACACCCTTCAGGCAGAAAGAAGACAGCGTGAACTGCGAGGTGCCAGCTGGGAACAGAGATATTCTGCAGAGCATGGTGGCAGGAGGGTGTGGGCCGCCGTTTCTCCTCCACGCTCCGCAGACTAACCCTGGCGCTGTCAGCCTCCCAAACGTCTCCATGCAAGGGTACGCCATCATCCTCCTCTCCAGAACACAGGCAGACACCCACTCTCAGGACAACTCAGCCCACAGCCTGGAAAACAAGGCTGGCCACAGCACCTGGGAGTCGGGATGCTCCTCTGTGACACCTGAGACCAGCAACAAAGCCGCTGCCAGGCAGCACAGCACTCAGCTGGGTTCTCTATGGCCTCTCAAAGATCCCCGGAAGGAGGAGCCCCACGTGGTGACCTGCCCTATCCGCCTCCCCACCCCCTAATGGAGCGTCCTGGGACGCCCTCCCTAAGACATGAGCCATTGCCTCAGGTCTGCTTCTGGAAGCTCTGTGAGGGAGAGGATCTGCGCCTGTCTTGTTCTCTGCTGAATCCTCACTGCACATAGTAGGTGCTCAATAAATTTGATTTGCGTGATGAATGAATTAAGATGCCTCAGCCTCACCCTCTGAGAATCAGCACTTACCATTCTATTATTTGACATGGACACGCTGATTTACATGTCAGGGAATTTTCTAGAGAGAGGGAAAGAAAATGACCTGCCCAGGGGCAAACAGTCAGTAGCTGATGAGGAACAAGGATTCAGACCACCCGCGGAGACGTTTTCATTTTAAGAGAAAGAAGCCGAATCCAACCAGTTTATGCCAAAGGGGATTAATGATAAAGCCACAGGGGTCCCAGGAGCTGAAGAGCAGGCTGGGACCATCTCCTCTCTCTGCCCCTCCACTCACAGAGGGAAGCAGGGCTATGCCCAGGACACGAGTGTGCACACCTCCCCAGGGAGGATGCCAGCCCAGCCAGGACCCAGGAGGCTCCAGTTGGGAGCCCTTGGGGACCAGTCCACTCTGGCCAAAGGAGTGGACGATCATGGCACAAGCACGGCTTCCCAGGCATCGGGGGTGTGTTCAAGGGCCATCTAGGGTCCACTTCACCCACCCACCCACCCACCTACCAGCCCCAGGCCTGCCCTCCAGCACCTGAACTTGAACCTCTTCCCATTGTCACAGTCTTTGCCATTTGCACACCACAATCACACACACCAGATTACCTCTCCTTTTCTTTGTTAAGAAACTCACTTTTTAAACCTTAATGTGGGTTTGATCTGTGAGAAATGTTTTCAAAATGCAAAAGCACATGTGTCAGCTACACTGGAGCCTGAGCCAAAAGGAAAAATCGGTAATACCCTGCCTTCATTTAAAATTTTTATATTTTGTTCATCGTGCATTACTTTTTGCATTTTGATTTTTCAAGTGCCGCATTCAAGTCGTGTTTATCTTGATGACTGGCTTGTTTGGTGCCCCCTTAAATTTTGCACCCAAGGCCAGTGCCTCACCTACCTCTCTTAGCCCCTTCCCTGCATCATCATTTAAATAAAGCTTTAAAATACTCGAGCTAGTGTCACCTGACCTCTCCTCCATCCTACACGGTCACACTCACTTCACCTGTCTAAAATAGAATCAGTGACACAGATGAGCTTTTGCAAGTCTGCTGGTCCAAATCCCTTGTCTCCAAGCCCAGACCCCACAGCTGTCTAAAGGCAAACTCAGCCAGGGCCAAGGTCTGCCGGGGCACCGCCCTCTACCCGGCCCCTCTGTCGCTTGATGAATCAGGGACGAAAAAGGAAGTCAGGGCTTCGGCCTCAGCTTTCTGCCGGTTTTGTTTTATTTCTGGAGGAGCCAACCAGCTCTGGCCAAGGAGGGAATCATAAATTCCGCTGGGAAGGAGCCTGGAGCTCCTGAGACGTGGCCAGGGCTGCCCCTGGGGAGCGCAAGGCTGGTGGGGAGAAGTCACAGCAAATGTCCCTTCTGCCTCCCCACTCCTGTGCCCAGCATTTTCAGGCAGTGACATCACAGTACACAGGGAGCAGAGACCACCCCTGAAAGGAAAAGCAAGTCACAAAGAGGGCAGGGGGTAGTGGGAGGGGAGGGAGCCAGCCCTCCTTTGCCTTGGTGAACACAATCAACTCAAGAATGAAAAATTCCCTAGGTTATAAGGGTGTTGCTTTAAGCTCATCCCTGGGTGCCAGGCCCGGGACAACCATGAGATGCATCATCTCATTTAAGCCTTCCAAGGAAGGTGCTATTTCATTCCCACTTTACACATGAGGAGACTAAGGCTAAGAGAGGTTATGTGATTTGCCCTAAGTCTCTCACTCAGTAGAAAATGGAGCCAGGATTCAGGCCCAGGCTGCCGCACGTACAGACCCCCTGGGAGCAGACAGGCAATAACCCCAGTTGAAGGAGCCCCATCCTCTGCCTGCAGGAAGTCCCCAGCAATCTGGGACCCAGGTCAAATGCGTGTTCCCCAAACCCCTGACTCCAAGCGGGTGCCCCCCTTCCCTCCATGGGCCTCCCTCTTCTCTCACCTCTCACTCCCCACCTCCCACCCACCATCAGGCTCCCAGACCCCCCTCCTTCCCAGATTTTCTCTTTTACCAGATCACTTGAAATATCTGTGTGGCTGGGTCTGTGCCCCAAGCTTGCACCCTTCATGCCAGAAAGAAGTTGGCCCTGAGCGTATGAAACCCAAGATAGATCTGTCCACCCACGTGTGAGATTCCTGCAGAATTATGTGCATTTTTTGGTGGGGAGAGGGGGGCTTAAATATTTCTGATGGGACCAGACCAGGGCTGGCTGGAACCCTTCTCTGAATGGGCTCTCCACCCAGACGCTCCATCTCACCACTTATCAATTAACCATCAATGAAGAACCCACATTCCTGCTCAGCCAAGAGATGTACCACCTCCAGAATGTACACAGTACTCCTTTCCAGAAGTAGGAAAAGAAGCTTTCCTACTGCGAAGCCCATTTCCTGCTCAGACCAGGTGGAAAATCTGCTAAACTCAAAAGGTCAAACCTAGTTTAATTTTATACCCTTTTGTTAAGAATGTTCTCTTAAAAAAAAAAAAACAAAAAAAACCCCTCATGTTTCATTCCAACTTTTCAAAAGTTAATTCATGTGGAAGAAAAAAAAAAGATTAGGATAAAATTTCAAATATTAAATTCAAATGCAGGATTAATGACTTTTATTTCTAAGCCCAAGAGGTTGTCTGGAATTTAGGACATTTTTGGAGTAGTGGAGACCAGACATAACCAGATGCGGTTGTGTTTTGGACCAAGTCAGCACAAATTTCATACCTTGAAAGATTATATCCACGTCTGTCTTAATACAAACAGTCCCCCCTTTTCCAAAACTCTCCATCCAAAATGAACCCAGAGCCATCGGCTTGAAGACAAAGACTAAACACTTTTTAAACGTTAAGTGAAAGTAGCTGACGACTGTAAACCCTGATTAAAACACCCCCACCCCGTGCAATTCAACCCTTTCTCCCCATCTCCCCTCACACCCTCCTCAAATGCACAGACACCTAAACACAGGCCACAGGGACGGGAGAAATGGCTAATCTGAAAGAAGAAAAAACAGCCTTTCCATAACGTACAATTTCCCTCGAATTACTAAATACTGTGTTAACATGCCCTGGTGAGGTATCTCAAGTTCTGAAGAACCTGAAAATACTGAACAACCTCACACGAGGGCCCTGGATAATTTTCCAGCCAAAGCAGTTTGGATTACTTAGGATAAAGTCTGAACAGAAGTCTCGATGATTTAGCCCAGTCCACAGATGAGCCTCATAAAACAGTATCAGGACATGAGTGCACACAGGATGGACATGGAGCAGTGGGAAGGTGTCGGCTGGCTGAGGGTCCAGGGCTGGCCAAAGGAAGAGTGTGGTCTGTGGAATATGAACACTCCTTGAAAAAGAACTCCATGATCCAATACGTTTGGAAAATATTCCACACTCTAAGACAGGGGTCAGCAAACTACAGCCCAAGGGCCAAGTCTGGCCCGCCACTTGTTCTTGTAAATAAAGTTTTATTGGAACAGGGCCATGCCCATTCATTTACATATCAACCATATCATGGTGTTTTCAGGTGACAACAGCAGAGTTGAATAGTTGCAGCAGAGACCACATCACCCACAAAGCCTAAAATATTTACTAACTGGTACTTTAGAGATAAAGTTTGCTGACCCCCTGCTCTAAGGCCATCTTAGAGATTCACAAATCACATCATCACACTAGAGACTCCAAGAAATCCAGCAGCAAGGAAATCCATTCCACTTAGTTTACCATAATATTTCACAAGCATATTTGATTAAAAAAAAAAAAAACACACCTTTTCCCTCCATGAGATATGCATCAATTCCTCTCATAGGATGTGCTCCACACACATTTTGGGAAATACTGGGGGGTGTGTGTGTGTGTGTGTGTGTGTGTGTGTGTGTGTGTGTGTGTGTGTGTGTGTGTGTGTGTGTGTGTGTGTGTGTGTGTGTGTTTGCATGTGCCAGAAGAAGACATATTAACACAATCTTCACAGGGGAAATGCTACATATCTATTTTCAGACACTTCTGGTCTAACGGGCAGTGGACACAAGAACACTATCAAAGTGGTTCTTCAACCAACTCTTGAGACGGATTTAACACATATCCACACAACCAAATAGAATGGTTCAATTTGTCTGGAGGGAGAGAAATGGTTTCATTTCAAATGATTTGATTGTTTCCAAGACAGACATCTCTTTGTTGTTAAAAGAGAGGGTAAGTAGATTCATGGCAGGTCCCCGTGGTGAGGGGGAATAAACAGGAAGCAGATGACTCTGTGCTCCCAAAATTCATGTGCTGAAGTCCTACCCCCAGCACCACCAAATGTCATTGTATTTGGAGACAGGGTCTTTAGAGAGGTAATGGAGTTAAAATGAGGTCACCAGGGTGGGGCCCTAAACCAATAGGACTGGTGTCCTTCTAAGAAGAGTAGATTAGGGCACAGCCACACACAAAGGGAAGACCATGTGAGAACACAGGGAGAAGGTGACCATGACACACCAAGGAGAGAGGCCTCAGGAGGAACCAACCCTGCCGACACTCAATCTCAGTCTTCCCAGTCTCCAAAATCCTGAGAAAATAAATGTCTGTTGTTTAAGCCACCCAGGCTGTGGTACTTTGTTGTGCAGCTCAATCAGACCGACACAGCAAATAAGGCTTGTTAGCAGAGAGCTTATGAAAGGCACCTGATATCTCATAGCTACGTGTTATGAAATATTCTCCATCGCTAATCTTCAAGCACTCAGCCTACAGTTAGAGCTGAGTTTCAATCCAAGCACTTAGTAGCTGTGTGAGTTTGGGCAAGCTACTTACCCTCTCTGATTCTAAGCTTCTTCATCTGTAACATGGAAACAAAACCTTCCTCACCTGTGCACCTTCCCCAGGTGTTTTTGAGGGTAAAGTGAGATCATGGATAGTGAAACAGCAACAGAGAGAGCTATCGGTGAGCAGCAGTTCTCATGAGTACTGTACTCCTTGCAGCCTAAGGCCACATGGATTGGGATCCACCATCAACTTACTAACGGTTTTTAAGGGAGAAAAGAGACCCTAGAATATCTGTAACCATCAGTGACAAGATGCACGCTGATTACAGAAACACTCTGACGTGAGCGAAAACAGACATGTGTTTTTGGGATTTCAGAAAATGTGATATTCCTCTCAGTTTTATATTTAGAGAAGTGCCCACATCGTTGGGTGTAGAAATGACAATAACAGATTCTGGTGCTGGGATCTGTTGTATGGCCTTGGACACTGCGCTCCTAAGTCTTGGGCTAATATGTTACACAGCAACAGATAACTGATACAGCAGCAATTCCTTGTGCGACTGCACTGCTCCAGGACAGAGTTCAGTGGGATATAATTAAATTATTACATTACATAAATAATTTAAATTATATTAATATAATTATTATATATTATTATATACAATAATTAAAAGAGCTATAGACACAAGAACACCACAGGCTCTACTCCAGGCACAAACTGGGGGATATTCTTAGGCCTATTCATTGATTTATTAATGAATGAACAAATATAAAGTACCCCACACATTAACAAGCAAGTGATTCATCAGCAGGGCAGCCATGGTCCTTGCCTTCCAGGAGCTTACAAATCACAAATATGTCCAGTGCTATGAAAGCAAAGTGTGCCCAGTATAGTGAGACATAAAACAGGTGACCAGACCCCATCCTGCGGGTCAGGCGAGTCATCTCTGAGGAAGGGGCGTTCGGAGGGGATCCAAAGGATGAGCACTACAGGCGGGGTGGCTGTGGTGGAAGGGTGTGCCAAGCAGATGGAACAGCCTGTGCAAAGACAGGCAGGAGAGAGCAGCCCATCTGGCCAGGGGACTAAGAGGAGGCCCCTGACGTCAGAGAACGAGCTGGGGGAGGGAGGGTTGAGAGGTGGCTGGAGGGTAACACCTCTTCCCTCTTCCTGATTTTCAGCTGAGCATCCACAAACCTGAACTACACAGACTCTCCAGCTGGGAAGGGTCTTGAGATCCTCCTTATGTTGGCCCAGGTTGTGGGCAGTGTCCTCCCCAGGACAAGCTAAGCGCTGTACCAGCTCCAAGTCTTAACGAACCCACTTCCTTGCTCACATCCCAGCCCAGTGTGGCCAGAGGCGAGCTCTGCTCCCCAGTCACTGGGCCCCAGGGCGCTTCCGTCCTGGATCTGCTCTACTCTGCGTCCTGGGGCCTCTTCAGCGCATCACTTGTGGCCGCAAGTCAGCCAATGGCCACAGCCAATCCCAAGGGAGGCTGGGCTGTGGAGGCTGCAGTGTTCCCAGGAAGAAGAGCAGGGGCGGTCTCTGCTAAGGTGTGAAAGAACAGACTAGACGGGCTCTCTCTGCCTCTGTGACAGGTGGGGAGGGTCTACATCTCACCTCTCCATTGAGGAGAAAGGTCTGGCTGGCACTGGGGAAGAGCCTTCTGGGCAGGGGTCTGCCAGGCGCCCTCCCACCCAAGCCGACGAATCACACCACACAGGCAGCAGGTGGCCCTCTTCCTGCTCACAAGGGAGCCAGTCTCCAGGCTGGCAGACCCTCTGTACTGGGGGCTCAGAGACCTGCTGGGTTTGACTCCTGAACCCACCAAAGGCATCTACTGACCAGCGTTGCACAGGTGAGCTCACCTCCCGTGAAACAGGCACCATAAAGCACTTAGCACAGCACCCAACACAGAGCAGTGCTGGATAAGCATCAGATACATTAAGTAGTAGAATATAAATCCATAAATGTCATCTAATGGTCATACTAGAGTATTATTTTTTATTTATTAATTTACTTAACTTTACTTGCTTTCTCTTAAACCTAGAGGTAGGGCTCTGTGGTTTTACCATCTCATCTGGTGGTCCCAGGAAACCGCCTGGACAATCTGCTCCTTTCCCGTTGGAGCACCAGCCTCTAGTAATAAAATCCACAGCATGTTCTTGCCCCAAATATTGCTTGAATGCCCTGGATGTGGTAAACGTTAGTGGTTAAAAGCATGAACTCTGAGGGAGACTGACCGAGTAAAACTCTAGCTCTGGACACTAACCAGCTATGTGACCTTGGGCAAGTCACTCAACCCCTCTGAACCTCATTTCCTCATTTGCAAAATAGGGATGATTGAACTACCTACTTCATAGGGTTGTTGTTAGGATTTAAAGACTCACTCTACATTAGGTTATTGGAACAGGCACATAGTAAGCATGGTGTGTTTTCTAGTACTATTATTACATGGAGCTCTTAGGAAAACTTGCTCAGAAAATGTACACGTTATATATTATATACAGAATGAGGCCTCCAGGAATGAGCACTAGTGTCATACTTATTATAGTTACAAGTGCCCCCTGTTACCTGAATCAATCAGTTTCTGAGTTTGAACAGTGACAGTGTGGATAGTGGATGTGGGTATAATGACCATTTTGTTTCATTGCCACTCAGATGGCATAGAAGCAGCAGCCATTTTTCTGGTGGACCAGGGAGGTGCCCGGCACCAAGACACCCACCCTCAGGGCTCTTTCCTGTCCTGGAAGACGCAGGCCAGCTCTTCCCCACACAGCTCAGCCAGCCAGGGGCTAGGCAGTCTGCCCATTCAGAAGACGTGCTCCCCGGGGACCCATGAGGCCCAGCAAGCTCTCAGGGCAAGAGGAACGGGCCTGGGCTCTGCCAGGCTCAACATTCCCACAAGCGCCACTAGCAGGATGGTCAGAGAGATGGAGGCCAGGGGGCCTGGAGTCAGGCCTGGCCAAGGCAGGGGAAGTCTGCGACATGTCCATTTGCTCCCCTGCCTCGGGGTCACGGGAGCTGGAATCAGCCAGTTTGCCTAGAGCCATAGGCCCTCAATCTGTCATGACACCCAAGGAAAAAATACAGGGAAATACTATTTTTTCATCCCGTTTATTACCCGAACAAGACTTAACCTGGAAGCACCATTGGCACTGAGCAGCAAGGTGCAGCCGTGCCCGTGGCGCCCAGCTTGCCCGCAGCACAAGCGCGCTCACTGTGGGGCCCCAGGTCCTGGAGGCCCAGGCCTGCTCAGGAGAGACGATGGGGACGGGAGAAACGGGGCCAAGGGGTGACATCCATCCTGATGGCTTTACAGCCTCACCCCCACCCCACAAAGGCTGCCATCACGGTGACGTCAAGGGACTCCCTGGCATGATGTCACCGTGCTGGGCAGGGCCGCCCGCTCTGGAACCCAGAACCAGAAGTCCGCTTCTTCCGGTTACAAGGGGTTGTGACCCTTGAGCCAGTGCTTGGACCGGATTCAATGGGGGACCGTCCAAAAGCTGTGCCCCTTCCCCCACCGAGAGGCTCACAGGCACGAGGTGGATCTCCACAGTTAAAGAGAAACGTCTCTGGATGCTGCCGTGGTCAGGATCCTGGACTGAGACGCAAAGGCCCCGGCAGTGGGCAAACAATCCATTATCATCAGCCACTGACCTCTCGGTGTCTGCAGCTTCCTGCCACTTCCTGGGCCCTCCAGGGACTCCAGCAAGTGTACCACGGGGCCCATACCCAGAAGGTCCCGCCCTTGGTTCAGTGCTCTGCTGTAGCTGACTTGAAATTCCTCATCATTTTTGACGAGGGACCCCATTTTCATCTTGCACTGGGACCCCCACATTATGCAGCCAGCACTGCCCACACCTCACCCTCCCGGGTTCCAGCAGCCCCATCGCTGACCCTTCTCACCCACTGACCTCCCTTCAGCCGAAATCTCAGGAAATCCTCAAAACAACCCCAGGTTTGGGGACTAATTCTGCAAACATGTGAAATGGGATGCGTGGGTAGTAAGCAACCTCCTAGACCCACACGGCTAGTAAGAAGCAGACCTGAGGACCAAATGCAAACTTCTTGAAACCCAGAACCCGTGTTCCTCTCCCCACATCTTCTTCCCCTGAGTGGGAAGGAGGACCCAGCAGAGCCTGGGAGAGGGTCTCAGACCAGCTCAGCATTGCTGGGAGGAATCGGGTTACTGTCCCGGAAGAGACATTCTAAGTAAGGCCCCAGTGGAGGCGCTGGTGGGCAGGAGGCCAAGGTAAATGGGTGGTGGTAGGAGACCCGCAGCTCTGCAAGGGTGGGGGGCATTCTCTGGGGCCCCCCCCTCGTTTGACCTCCCTTCCACTGATCCTCCCTGAAGGTGTGCTCAATGAGGTCACGTCCCGTGGCCCCATGCCACTGCACCCAGGAGCCTCTGCCACTGGAAGGGGTTGGCCTCACAAGAGTAAGGAAACAGGGAGCACCCAGCCTCTGGGACCCCGGCGATGGCCTGAGTCCCTCCTTCGGAATGAGAAGCAACCTGATTCCATCGTGTCCATTTCGGGGAAACATCAGAAGCATAACCAAGAGCCCCAAGAAAACAGGTCTCACGCAAAAGCAGATGGGGCCACAAGCAAGGGCCAAAGGAGCTCAGGAAGGCCAGTCCAGAGAAGCGAAAGCTCCGAGAAAATCATCACAGCCTCCAGCTGAGGAAACGTGCAGACGATGAACACCGGGCACCAGCATCCCAATTCAGATACCACAGTGGCAAGTGACAGAAATGCCGACTGAAACTGGCACAAGGGATTTATCTGAGATAAGCCAGTATTCGGGGAGGGATGATGGAGAGCTCCTGACATCTGCGTGCGGGACGCCAACCTCCTGCTCTCATGGGTGCAAATTCCCCCCACCCCCCGCAGCTGCTGGCCAGACGGTCAGTAAGACGGTGGAAGTGAGTGGAGTGTCTGCAGGCTGGCCCTGAGCTCCTCCTCAGACCCACACCGCTCCGCAGCATGGACGGGAACTCTGAGAGGATAAGGGCCGCGCACTTGCCTCCAAGCCCCAGCTCTGCCATTTACTGCCCGTGGGTCAGTCCTCCAACCTCTCGTCAGCTTCCCGAGGCTCTTAGGAGAAATAGCAGTTTGCATCCCGACCTGTAGGCCTGCGTCAGACAGGAGTATTATTCCCACATAACTGAAGCTCCCTGGGCTGAATTAAGTAAAAAAGCAACTTAAGAGGATGTTGCATGGCCGACATTATCTCCAGTACTGGGGAGCAGGAAGAGAGGCTGAGTGGCCAGGAGTAATTCCCAAAATCACGCCAGAGAGCAGGGACAGCGGGACCCCGGCCGCTGCCTCTTGCCCCTCCATGAAAGCCTGCACTGTGTTACAAGCTGGCTTCGGCTGCACTAAACAGAAGCCAGAATACCAGTGTCCGAGACGACCTGTTTGTAGAATTTGTTTTTCTCCCACAAAGGTCTGAGTTCTGCTCTCTGAAACCAGCAGGGTTTCCTCTCTGCCGTAAAGCACAGGGTTCATCCATGTGGGCTGTGATGATGCATCACAGTGTCTGCATCGAGCCACTGGGAGGACACACAGGGGGACGAGGAGATGGCCCCTCCTGGTAGGGACACACACCAGAGATTGCATGTGGCCCTTCTTGAATCACATTGGCCAGGGCTCGTCACATGCTTTCATACAGTTGTGACAGACTCTTCTATTACTATGGGGGATCGGAGGGGTCGATGGTGGGGGGGAATCAGCAGTGGCTACCTCCCTCTCTGCACCCCAGCTGCCCTACCACCACCTCCTTTTAATTCTCTGGACAGGATGAGCTCTTTGCATAGGCTGTTCCCTCTGCCTGGAACACTGTTCCTCTCCTTTTGTCTAGTGAACTCCTCCCCCAGATCCCACTCAGACATCACTGGTCCCCGTCAGGCTCCTGCCCTGTGTTCTCCTCATACTGGTCTTGCTGCCCCAGCACCTTCCGTATTCTGCGATTATCCCTCTGGGTGATCATTTGACTGATGGCTACTTCATTCAGGAGGTGGAGAACTTCCCAAGGTCGGGAATCTTGGTTTGCTTCTCGTTAGGCACTAGTGCCCAGTCCAGGGCTGTAACTATTGGCTGAAGGACTGAATAAATCAACGTGCCTTCCTGAGCTCTGGGTCCTCTCCTGCAAATGGATGCCGCTCAGAGTTGTTACAAGAAACACAGTTAACGATCCTAAGGAGAGCCTCGTTCCAAGTAGCAGGTGCTGTTACCCCTTTGATTTGTTTGATCCTCCCAGTAGCCCTTAAGTTAGCTCATGTTATCACCCCCATTTTACAGCTGAGAACACCAAGGCACAGAAACTTCCCAGCTAAGTGGCAGGCTGGGAGGAACCCCAGGGTCCTGGCACCGCACAGCAGGGGCTCAGGCAGTGCCCTTTCTGCCCAGACACCCCTGCTGAGGAGCGCGCGCCAGGTGGGGAAGGGCCCAGACCCGCTCCTGTCCTTGTCCCTAGGCCTCTTCTGGGAGCTCCTCCCATCCTGACCCTAAGTCCTTCAGCAGCAGGTACCCCCAGAAGTCCAGATCCAGATCCATGCTTCCACAAAACCACTGCCTCTGGAGTGTGCCCGTGTGGCCTGGCCCCCTGCAATGGCTCCCAGAGACACAGAGCTGGGTGACACACAGCCGCCCCACCCCCCCAACTCTGGGCCACAGACCAGCAAACGGGCAGGCACGTGCTCTGCCGGCGAGGAACGAGGGGCATCCAGCCCTGCTGGCCACGAGGATGTCCAGGAAATGCCAAACCATGCCCCAGGGAAGAATCTGCCTGGAGTAACTCAGCCAGTTTTTACACTGCTCTTTAAAACAACTACTACTCTTGTCTTGTTACAAAATGGATACACATCCAGTGCTGGACAAGAACGGGGAACACACAGAAAACAAGGAGACACGAGGATCGTCCACAACCCCTGCAGCTCTCACACTGGGCCAGTGCCAACCTGGCGCCTTGCTGTCTGCAGCGCACCTCATTCTTGACAGAGAAAACTACGTTTCAGCAACATCACAGATTTCCGTGTGTGCGTCCCTCTAAGACTTCCGGATCCTGGGTGTCATGGTTTACAGGAGAACAGGAGTTGGCTGTCACCATACCTCTCATGGGGCCACGTGTGCGTGGTGAGGGCGGCGGTGGTGAACGCCCCATCCCCTCCCGATAACATTTCCCGAGGCCCCCTCTGTGCCCTGGGGGAAATACAGAGCTCAGACTTGGCTTCTGCGTCCCACCCCTACCCCCACCCCTCAACATCGTACTACCCAGGGGTAAAGATAGGAGGAAGTTAATTTATTTCTAACAAACGTTTTTCTAGCACTCTCCACGTGCTAGGCATCGTTCTAAGGACTTTACAAACATTAACTCGATTAATAGCAACCTTAGAAGTAGGTACTCTTATTTGCATCTTACAGATGAGAAAACTGAGACCCAGAGAAGTCAAGTGACTTGCCTGAAGTAACACAGTGACTTAATGGTGGAGCCTAGATTCAAACCCAGGCATTTGGGCTCCAGAGCCTACGCTGGTACAAGCTAATTGACCATGATGTGAGGACCACGTTGGAAATGTGGGAGGTGACACATAGGTCACTACCTCCTGCTAAGCCAGCACATTTTTAAAAAGAATTCCAACAAGAGGAATTAGGCATAAAGCTGTGGTTCTGAACCCTGGCTATACGTGAAAGTCACCTGAGGCAACTTGAAAACTGCTACCCAGGTTCTACTCTGCTTGGTTTGGGGTGGGGTCCAGGAACCAGTACTTTTTAAGACTTCCCAGGTGATTCCACTGCATGGCCAGGTTTGAGAACCTCAGCTCTCGGAAGGAGGCTCTCTCCACACATCCTATGCGACTGTGGGCTATTTGCTTAGCCTCTTAGGCCTCAGCCTCCACATCTGTGGAATGGGAATGCCATTGCTTTGGTGAGCACACGAAGCCTCACATGCACACACCTCACAGGGGCCTGCACAGACTGTCGGCTCTTATCACAAAGCACACCCGCTCTCAGCACCCAGGCAAAGATCAGTGTACGAGTCTGCTAGGGTGGCCATAATAAAGTACCATAGACTGAGGGCTTACCAAAAAGATTTATCTTCTCACAGTTTGGAGGCTGAAGTCTGCCATCAAGGAGTCGGCAAGGTTGGTTTCTCCTGAGGCCTCTCTCTCTGGCATATAGGCGGCCGTCTTCTCCCTGTATCCTCACGTGGTCGTCCCTCTGTGTGTTCGTGTCCTAATCCCCTCTTCTTATGAGGACACCAGTCATAGTGGATTAGAGCTTATTTTAACTTATTACCTCTGTAGAGGCCCAGTCTCCAAATACAGTAACATTCTGAAGTCCTGGGGTCTAGGGCTCCAATACATGAACTTTGTGCAGGATTCAATTCAGCCCAGAACAATCAGTAAATGCAGACAGAACCTGTTTTGAGGTGCTTCCTTGGGCATATGGCTGAGAATCCAGAATCTCACACTTATGTCCCCTAAAGCAGGACACAGCGAGGTGGGTGGTTTTCACTTAGCTAGTGAGCGTTTGACAATCTCTGAGCATAGGTTCCCGATCTGGGTTTCACCCCTGCCAGCCCTTCGAGGGTTAATCCGAAGGTCTCTGGAGTTGGGGGGATTTACTGCCCCCAGACCTTTATCATCTCACCCTGACGTTGAGGGCTCACATTTCCCACTTAATTACTTGTCCGGCAATCAGAAGAGATAGCCGGTTCTGTGCTGAGTTGGCTGCAGCTGTGAACTGTTTATTTACTTTTCCTCAGCCCGGGAATGGCTATAATTTAAAGGTTCAGATCTCAGCTACCCTGCCTGGTGCAAACCCTGCTTAAACACTTCCATATTGCTCGGGTGGAATGCGCTGGAAGCTGCCCCCACTCCCCTCCCTGGACACAGAGCGCTGAGAAAGCAGGTGTTCCTGGTTACGGAGGCTGCAGGGCCGGGTAAGGGGAGAAGGCTGCCCACTGTTACTGCCAACTCCGCCGTCCACCCCAAGAGCTCACGGAAAACCTAGAAGCCATAGTAGGCCTGAGTACCACGAGATGGCAGGACGGGATGGCCCCAAAGCACCCCACTCCCACAGCAGTGGTCCCTGCCACAGTCGAAGCCACAGCTCTCACTAATTCCTGCACCAAATGGTGTAATTACACTGAGGCTGTCAAATGGCATCCAGATGGTCTCGCCGTTCGCACCAGCGCTTTAATAAGCTTCTAGGCGTGACCTTGGCAGCTTGTGCCCCACCTGCGCAGCCCCCGGTCGTGAAGCCCGAGCCCACAATTAGATCAGATAATGAGCGCCCAGGCGACCAGCCTTGAACTCTGCAAGCCCTCTTCAAGGGGTGCCCAGAGAGTCACCCCACGCCACTGACAAATGGCATGCGTTCCACCACAAACGGAGGGCCGCCTGTCCACAGCTCCCCTGGAGGCCTGCCTGGGGAGATCACAGAGACCCGAGACCCAAGAGCACATTGGGGGGCCAGGCAGCTCCCAGGCAAGCTGTTCCAAGAGCTGAATTCTGGCAAACCAGAGGCTCAAGCCCAACCGTTTCCTCTACAGCCCCAGGCAGCCCACCAGGGAGGAACTGCTTCTAATACTGCCACCCCCATAGGCACCAACAGATGGGAACCCAAACATGGGAATCACCTGCTGCCACAAAGCTGCACGTGACCTCCACCAATTCATCCCCTTTGAATATCCTCGAGCCAGAGTAACTCCACAGTGAAGCTTTCAGTGATCTTGCGCTGAAAAGGATCACATTCCACTGGCCATTCTGAAAAGTCAAATTATTCTTTCCCAGCATGGGGCACACGCCTCAGAGAGTGACAGAGCTAACATGCCTACACCAGGCACCAATGCCAGGACTTCACACATAGTGACTAAACTAACCCTCAGACGACCTGGATGCTGTTTTTATCCTCCCTTTGTAGAAAACTACAGAGAGGGTAAGTAACCTGCCTAAGGTCACACAGCTAGGGAGTGGCAGGAACGGGATTTGAACCCAGGTAAGGAAGCAGACATCATGAATGCATACAACTATGATCCCATTTGGGTAAACAAATAATAGTTAAAAGTTTACTGTTACGCCTCTATGACAATACGTTATATATTTTAAACAAAGTTTAAGAGTTTGTGCAAAGGTTTGGAAAATGCCAAACAGTCCAAGAAGAGCCCGCATGCTGATATTCTCAGGGCCCTGCCAAACCGGAGAAAATGGGTAGATACAAGGAAAAGAGCAAATCAGAAGCCTTCTCTGTGATGGGTTGGTGCAGAGGGCAATGGGAGAGGGACCAGACACTTGAGCTCTTGGCCGGGGAGAGAAGTTTCTGTGGGAGAATCTTGTCCCTGATCTTTGCCAGGTTTGGTTCTCGCAGACCTCAGACAGAGAACGAGGGGAGGCTGAGACCCAAAAGGGAAATGCAAAATGTGTTTGTTCCGACTCCCTCGTTATATTTGACTCTTTATAAGGCATCAGTATTCCCCTCACAGGCATCCTGGGTTTTAATGGTCCTATCTCAAGTTGTCATTGAAAACCTACTCTTAAGACTGTGTCACCATTCTTAGTAAGATGTAAATGACTAACATTTAGGAAGAGGGGATTGCATTTCAGGTTACCACCTTAAGGTCAATTTGGCTTTTCAAACAAAGAGACCATGAGAAGACCCAAGACAAACATGATGCATGGAAAAATCATCATTTTTGCTAAAATAATGGGAGGGACACAATGGCTTTTTAAAATACCTCTTCAAATAACACGGAATGCAAAGTAAAGATGATGTGACTTAATGTGAGGAGATGCCCAAGAGGTCATGCCTGGGCAGGTTTTGCTCTCGGTCCACACTCTTGGGAAGAGGAGCCTACTCTGCTCAAGATTCTGTGATAGAAAATCTTGAGGAACCGGGCCTTAAATTATGCAAGTGGTTCGTTCCAGTGGTGACATCACCTGGCGGGTCACAAATTTATTCCAGCGTGAGCTGGGCGGGGCGGGGGGGGGGGGTTCCTGGCAAAAATGCTAGGACTCAGAAGCCACCAGTATTAGATACTTGGTGATCTGTCCTAGAACCGCTGCAGCCCAGCCAAGCGTTCACAAACAGGAGATCAATGGTGGACCCACCTCACCATCCAGGGTGTGTCTGCACGTGTGTGCACACATGTGTGCATGTGTGCTGGTATGCATAGGTGTGTATGTGAGTGGGTATGTGTGTGATAAGAGTGCGTGTGGTGTGTGTTATGTGTCCAAGTGTGTGCATGTGATTGAACATGGGTATGTGCGTGTGAGTGAGTACGTCTGTTCCTTTCCAAGAAAAAAAAAGTCTCAGGAAGACAGCATGAGACCATTTGGTCAGCCACCATATTTCACGTTTTATTGCACCCCTGCTTTGGAAAAACATAAGCCAATAAACGTGAAACCAGTTCTGTGCCTGCAGCTTCCTGCTTTGGGTCAACAGAAACCCTGGGATGAGAGAGTACTGGGATATTCCCGACAACAAAGCAGAAAGTTCATAAAAGACAAGGACCCAAAACTCTGAGGACCCCACTGCGTTCCCCGTCATGCTGACTTTCAGAAAAGACCGCAGGACTCGAACAGACAGGGAGTGAACCTGTCCAAGCTCCTCGTCACCCAAGGACCCACTGATTCTGCCAGACAATCAGGCTGCCTGCTCTGGCCTCTTCCGCTGTCTCCACGCCTATCTTTCCACAAACTGGACCGGCAGTGCAGAGCTCTCAGAGGCCCAAATTCAAATCCCAGCCCCACCACTCATCACCAGGCCCTTGTGCAAGTGAGGAATCCCTCCTGGCCGCTCCAGCGTTCCCATCTGCGGAAAAGAGAGACCACCACCACCAACGCTGTCACCAACTCTGGTGCCGCCTGAGCGCTTCAACATCTAACTGCGCTTACCCCTCCGAGGACCGGTGACCTAAGGATGTACTACCGCATCTCCCGCAGGAGGGAACCGGGCACAGGAGGGATGCGGCGGGGAGGGAGCACTGGGACAAGGGCACTACCTCTGCCGCTGCCCACATTTCCAGGAGGGGCTCGTTGCCCGCCCCCACCCCCCATCTGACAGGAGTGCCTGTGACGGGTCTTGCAGGATTTCATCCTCACTGTTGTAAAGTTTCCTCGTGGAAAACACGAGCATTTTCCTGGTCTCTTCGTTAACTTGATGTGTCCTAAGGAGGGTCAATCCCCCTCTGTCCCCGACCCCTCAGCTCTGAGAATCCCAGGGTCACTCCGTGTTTCCCGATTCAGGGCTCCTGTGCGCCAGGGGACAGCAAGGACTTGAGTCCCTTGTATTACTGTCAACATTTGGAAATTTCCAATGCAAAGAGCCCTGGTTCCTAAAATGAGGCCTAAGAAGGTGCTCAAAACACTCACAGTCTCTGCTTTTGACTCCAGCCCTGTGAGTTCAGTGTGGTCTGCCCCGAGTTTATGATTATCAGAAACTTTGCCAGGAAGGTTATATCACTGTATATCATTATGGGCAATAAGAATTAATCCTTTCCTGAACACACTGTCTGTGCTTGCTGTGTGCAGGGCACCCTAGGATGTCTCCCGACTACCCCGTAAGAGAGATAAGATCATCCCCAGTCAGCAGAGGAGGAGACTGAGGTTCCGAGAGGCTCCAAGACTCAGCATGACCAGGAGGGGTAGCAGTGAAGATGACTCAGCCTGCCTGACCCCAGAGCCTGCCCACGCTGCCAGGCCAGCCTTTTCCCAAATGTTCCAGGTCAGAAGAATTACCTGGGGGCCTGGTGTAAACTATGAATCCTGGGTCCCAGCCCACTTCTCGTGAGTCTGACTCTGAAACTGGGGCCTGAGAATCTGCATTTTCAGACAACCATCGCTGCCCACTCTCCATCATACAACTAGATTAATTACCTGTTTCCATGCACATTCCATGGCTTGATAAGAGCACCTTTCAAATGTTGGTACTGATGGGGAGGGGGGAGGACGGAAACCTAGCCCGGGGCCAGGCAAGCAGGCCTCCCCTGCCCTCACCCGCCTGCACAGCGCCCCCGAGGGCCATACGGGGCACTGCGACCCCCCAGCCTCCCAGCAGGGAACCCACCCACTGCCCCTACAGAAAGAATGGGCGGAAATGGCCGCAGGCAGGAACTCACCCCTGCCATTTCACAGCACTCTGCAGGGGAGGGCCTGCAGAGGAGCTGAAAAGGCCAGGGACACGGAGCCAGCCTCGCGAGAGAGCCTGGCAAACAAAGCACAGCCCCCCCAGAGCAATCACCCGCCAAAATCTGCAAGCTCATCACGGTGCTTGGGAACCTCCAGGGGGGGACACAATACAGGACGCATCCTGCTCGGCAGAGATAAGAGAATTCCCAGGTTCTCACTGCCCAGCCTCCCCCTGGGGACAAAAGAGCTGGCAGTGAGCTTGGAGGAACGTGAGAAAGATGCCCGAGGCCAACACTGCACGAAGCTCTGCACCCTGCACTCCACACCCTGCACCTCTCACCCTTCACCCTTCGCTCATCCCTGAAGTCACTCCTCAGACTGACCTTCAAGCCCACCCTACGTCTCGCTGGTTGTGGAGCCCTGGACAAGTGGCTTTGCCTCTCTGCTCCTCAGTTTCCCCACCTGCAAAATGGGGCTGCAGGTGGGAACTACCTCCGTCCCTCCTCGGGGTTTTGCTGCGATCCATAGTGTGTTTCTGGAGGACCCACTGTGTCCTCGGCACTTTCCTGTATCACCCGGTCCAGCCCTCAGCCAGTCCCAGGAGCTGGGCTTTTGCACAAGCCCCTTGTCCCAGCGAGGAGGCTGATGTGGACGTGGAGGAGGTGACGTGGTAGGGCCAGAGGCCGTGCTCACCCATCTTGGAGCTCACCACTGTTCTGAGAGCCTGATCAGGACCAGCCAACAACAAAAGTGGCGGCTCCAGGAGACTCCAATTCCATTCTTATCCGTGGGTCATGCCTTTAGGCTCAGTTTAATCCAAATGCTGAGCATTTGTTTGCACACATCAAAAATGGTAATAACCGCAAGAATGAAAGCTAGTACTTGCAGCTCACTTTCCATACGATGCCCTGGGAGGGTGGTGCTGTTATTAGCACCCCCAACAGTCGAGACCATTGACATTCTGAGAGGTCAAGTCATCTGCGCAGCGTCACCCAGTGGTGATCAGGGGAGTACTGTGCCTGCACAGTGCAGGGACCCGCCCTCGGGACCTCTCTCTCTCTCTGGGAATTCCTGTCCCTCTCAAGGGCAGGGACCTCACCTGTCTCTCTCTCTGTCCCCAAAGGATGCCAGCACAGCAACCAGCCAATGGACAGTTCGAAAGCAAAGGTCGAATTGACTCAGATTTTACTTCCTGGGTCGCTTCGAGCACGTGGTGTCCAGCATGGGCGGAGGTGGCACCGTGCTGCTTGGGGCATGTGGGGGTCAGGCTCCCACCTCTAGAGGGACCCATGCTACCCATGAGGTCTGTTTCCTTCACTCCAGGTGGGCTGAATGAGTTGGTGCAGGGCCAGTGTATTTTGGGGGGAATTCAACGATAGGGAGTCCGTCATGGAGACCAGCTAGGAACCCAGAACCTGTCCCAGCTCTCCAGGCAGAATGGAGGTGGTGGTGATGCCGTCAGGACCCTAGTGGGACCACTCTGTTCAAAGTGCAGTGAGTCCTTTGGTCAGGACAGAGCTGACCCCCCGTGAAACGGAAGCCCAGGGCACGGAGAGAGGGGGAGACACACCTCCCTCTGCCTCACTGATGCCAGAGAGGACCTGCCCACACGTGCCCCGGGGGTACTCGAGCTCTGAGCATTGCCAGGAGCCCCGTGTGGTGCACATCCTCTCTTGTTCCCAAGTCAAGGAGGTTCTGGAACCCAGGAAAGCCAACTCCAAAGCCCAGAGCCTCCCCCACAATTCCAGAGGGGGAGATTTTAATTCTCTTTTTAGAGCTCCCAGAGTTCCTATCAACCACATCCCACTGGAAAGCTTTAAAGCCATGCCCTGAAAGCCACCACTTCCTCCCTCCTGGTGCCCTCCCTGGGAAGATCTGCTGAAATAAACTCAGGAGCGTGGGAAGGGGGCTGTGGCAGACACCGCAAGTGTGCTTCCCAGAGTCTTTGATGCCCACCTTCTCCCGACTGTGTACCTTACCAGCCTCTCTTGCAGCTAAACGCAGCCAGTGACCCAGTTCTGACCCATTAGATGTCAAAAAGAGCCTGGGACACTTCTGGGAAAGCTTTTGCTTTCCCGATAAAAAGGGGAAGAGACCCAGCTGGTGCAGTCCTGGAAACTTGCTCCATCCCCTCCCCCCTTGAATACAGACGTGATGTCTGGAGATGCAGCAGCCATCTTGAGAACATGACAGGACAGGTAATGGAAATGTGGCAGACAGAATGACACCCACCTCCCAGAAATGCCCACATCCTAATCCCCAGAACCTGTCAAAATGTTAAGTAATATGGCAAAGGGGAATTGAGGTTGCTGATCAGCTGACCTTGAAACGGGGAGATCATCCTGGATTCCCCAGGTGAGCCCAATGTAATCACAGGGTCCTTAAAGGTGGAAGATGGAGGTAGAAGAGGGGATCAGAGAAGAGCTGTGATGAAGAAAGAAAGGCAGAGATGCAGCATTGCTGGCTTGGAAGATGCAGGAAAAGGCCAGGAAGTGGGTTCTCCCCTTGAGTTCCTGGAGGAACACAGCCCTGTGACACTTTGACTTTAGCTCCGTGAGACCCGTGTCGGACTTCTGACTTCCAGAACTGTGAGAGAATACATTTGTGTTGTTTTAAGTGGCCAAGTTTGTGGTCATTTGTCACAGCAGCCCCAGGGCACTGACACAAGCCATATGAGATGCTGCCTTGCCCTTGTCGAGCAAACAAAGTGAGGCCAGCAGCTGCCTTTCTCCAGACATCCTTGTCGTGTGAGAAGAATGACCCCATGCTGGTTTAAGCCACTTCAAGATGGACTATTTGTGACTTGAAGCTTAACACGTTTCTAACTGCCATTTGTGTCAGCTGGGGAAGCTTTCATTGCAAAATTCCTTTTGTGAGAGAGAAAAAGCATCACCAGCTAAAAATGTAAATTGAACCCTAGGACAGTACCCCCAAGGTCTGACGATGAACTTTGGGCGGCCCTGGGACCTTTCTGGAGAAAGGAAGGTATAGTGAGATCAGAGTCCCTTGAGCAATTCTCTTCATAAAACTTTCTCTTCATATAATGTCCTAAAGCCCTCAACGTTCTAAAAAGAGAAACAGATTCTTAAGTAAATGTTTATTGAACCGTAAAGTGGACCTACGACAAAAAAGTTAATTGCAATAAACAGAAGGGTTACCTTCTTTGGGCACTGTGGCCACTACATGGCAGGGTCCCTGGGATAATAGATGTGTTTGTGGTTGCCCACCTGATAGGACTGGGTGCGACTTCTCCAGTTTAATGGCCACTCAGGACTGGGTTCCTTGTGTCTTACTTTTATGGCAGCCTGTTTATCATTGATATGACCTCTCTGACAAACAGCCTTTTTTCAGAAACACAGCTTTACTGTAATGTCATTTCTGAGCTAAATTTTCCCAACCTATCTGATTGCTCACTTTACAACTGGGTTTCTAGGAGTGGGTCGCGGGAAGATGCCTTTGCTTACTCACGATGCGCAAGGAGACTGTGAGCTGGGAAGGGACGTTTGTCGGGGACCTGCCTCGAGGGTCGCTTGGCGCTGGAGTGGGCAGCCATTTGACTCTCGCTGCTCCCGGTGTGGTCTGACCAGGTTACGGATGAAAGAGATAGTCCAGCGAAAGGTCTAGCAGAGGCCCGGCAGGTGACCAGTGCTCAGCAAACATTAACTATTGAAATGCCCGTCTCTCCAGCACTCCCAGCAGCCCACGGGGTAAGTCTGGGGAGCGTTCCCACACTCCAGGCCAGGAATCCGAGGCTGAGCAGGATTCCGTGACAGCAGGAGAGCAGCCCATCTTCCTGCTCTCCCTGAGACGCCTCCCCGCGGCACCCACAGCCACACCTGAATGGGAGCGGCCGGGGTAGCCCCAGGCCCCATGCTCTTTCCAAGGCCAGCACTGTGCACCCGCCTTCCTCTTTGTCCCTCACGAGCGCCCTGTGAGGGGCCTTGTGCTGCCCACACTCAGGACGAGGAAGCCACAATCTCAGGGGGCCCTAGTGTCTTGCCCACCATTCTGAGACACTTGGAGACAGGTGCGAACGCAGGCGACCCGACGGCACGTTCTGGGCTCTCATCTGTGACCCCACAGCTCCGCTGGCCGCAGCACAGCCTTCTCTGGCCCCACAGAGTGCAGCGAGGTCAAGCGGGCTTTCAGCCAAAAGCAGAGAGGGTCCCCTCCCAGGGCCAGGCTCTGAGCTCAGAGAACCAATTCGCGGAAAATCCCAGACTGACTGAGAGCCCAAGAGAGGTGTGGGGCCAGAGAAGGGAAGCCGTGGGCACCCCAAGGCCCACCACGCAGGGCCTCCCGGGACTGTGACCGCAAAGGCCAGGCCCCCCGCCCTCCTCCCGGGCTCGCCCACAGGCCACCCGCGCCCACCTGGAGAGACCTTCCCACAGCCTGCCACAGCAGCCTCTGGGCACGGGCTGGGATCCTGGCGCCAGGGGACAGTTTTGCCACTTGAACCCCTCTCTGGTTCTGACACCTTGTGACTCTGGGCAAACCCCCAACCTTCTGTGCCTTGATTTCCTTCTCTGTGAAATGACAGTCATAAAAGAAGCCTCCTGCTTTTAAGGGAAGTTTTGGCCCAAAACACCAATCCTTTATTTTCCCGACTGGTAGGAACACATTAATTCATTTTATTTTTAAAGAGACCATGAGTGAGATATCCAGAATGTGAAGAGATAAACATCCCATCAGGAGGGTTTTTGTAAAGAAAAGTGTCAGTGTCTCTTTCTGCTTTGAATCAAGAGAGCATCACGTAATTGTCAGATGTGACCCACGCCGCCTTGGCCCTCTGCTGGTCACCCAACCACATCTGTTCCCCACCCCATTCCTCCCTGTTGACAGGATTCGGGTTTTGTTTGGCTTGGCAATGGACCCAACTAAAAATATGCAGTTTCCCAGACTCCTTTGCAGTGAGAGTGGTCAGGTGACATGGTCCCAGCCAAGGCAATGGAGGTGAGCTGCCCAGAGGGGCCCTTCCAGCGGGACAAGACAGTGCAGCATCTCCCTAGCCCTTTATCCTTCCTGGAATGCCACGAGTCCCAAAGATGTGGCGTTCACCTCAGGACCTGAGCCCACAGGCCCAGAGTCCAAAAGATGGAGAGAACCAGGCTCCCTGCCCAGTCTGCCCACCCCCACCTTTGCCACCTAGGACAACACCCCTGTTATCTGCAGCTGACCCACGTGCACCTGAATACTAGGAGGTGCAACCCTGACCTCATCTTTGAGGAGTAAACACAGAAGAGGTTAGACAGGCCATCTCCCTGGAAATAACTCCCACCCAGGCCTGGGGGCCCCACCTCCCTCTTGCCTATCAGAGATGATTGACATCAATAGCATCCAATCACAGTGTTCTCTGTCTTCTTTGGGCACTGAAAAGCAGACACCTCTGTTCACTAATGTAAATATTGTATTTACTGGGGCTTATTTACTTATGCATTTCCTTAGTGGAAGCAGCCTTCAGGTTCCCTGAGGCGTAACATGACACGCAGGCTGCGGCACCCTGGAGCTGCTGTCTCCTCCTGAAGTGGTGACTGATGGAGATGGCACTCAGGCAGAGGGCCTCGGCGTCTCCGTCTGTGCAGTGGGGATGCCCAGACCATGCCTGCCCGGTCCCGGGACTGCCCCCATCTCGGTGATAAGGCCAAGGCTGTGGTCTCTGAGCATGTCCCCCCTCGTCCACTCTCCCCGTTCCGGCCCACTGGGAGGTCCCCACGCTCCCCTTGCTGGCCCCTAACCCAGGCCAGTGCCTGGAATACAGCTGCCCCAGCTCCCCCCAAGGCTGAGCCTTCACATCTCCATTCAGAGGCCCATCTTAGGGCTTCCCCGAAACCCCCTACATGCCCATTGCCCCATCCAACGCTCCCCCAAAGCCTGCAGCCGCCCAGCACAGTCTGGCCTCCCCGTGGACTGTGGGCCAAGACAGAAACGACCTTGCTTGTTGTTCACGGCTGTAAACCCAGAGCCGCCCAAGTGCCAGACACGGAGTCAGGCTCCACAGACACTTGCTGCCCATGGAATGACTGGCGCTGACCTAGCGGGAGACGCTGTCGTTTCACAGCAGTGGCTATGGAGGTACAGCAAGGCCTCATTTTGCCACGTCTGTGTTTTCTCTCCCACACGCAACGTCCTTACACCTCCTACCCTTGGGGAAAGGAGGAGAGTGTCTCATTGCATTGGCCCTGGTGCCGCGACAGGAGAGATGGCTAACCCCAGGTGACCGAGAGTTAAAGGAAGGACAGACTAAAAGGACAGGAAGGAGAAGTGAAATACTCAGAATTCCCTTCAGTTCCGCACTGCACTGAAGCCTTGAGGCAAGGAGGTGAGTCACTAGTTGGAGGAGAGGGAACTGCACTTGGGGAGAAGGAACAGCAGGTGCAAAGGCCTTTGAAGAATGGCGGGTTGTGGGTGTGTCAGGGAGCAGAGTGAGGAAGGCCGAGGCTAGATTGTGGAGGTTGTTGGTTTTTATAACACGGTATCATCGTTAACTCTGCTTATAATGATGATAATGTCTGTCCAGCATCAACTATGTTCCAGGTACTTTACCTACACCATCTCAGTCCCTACAAACCCCAGGAGGTAGGCCCTACTATTATCCCATTCTATAGAGGACAAAGAATCAAACCGACTTTCCCCAGTACACCCGACAAGAAGGGGCAGAGCTGGGATCTCAATCCAGGCTCCTGGCTCCTCAAACGTTGTTCTCGAATGCCATTTTATACCGCGGCCCTTGCCCTTGGGCAACGTGAAAAGAGCTGTTTGTCACCCGGCAATGATGTCACTCAGCTCTCATCACATCCTGCTACGTAACGAAAGCACAAAACCTGTGGCACGTGAGGGTAGCATTTATACCCTGTGTCGTAACTGGTGAGGTAGGTGTCGCTGCTGACGCTGGCTGGGCTACTTACATATCTGTAGTTCTGCTGGGATGAATGGGCGTCTCCCATCCTTCCTCAGCCAAGCAGCTCAGCCTGCTCACACAGACAGCAGAGGCACACGAGGACTAATGGACACGGGTAAGAGCTCCTCCAAGCTTCTGCTTGAGTGACGTCTGCTAACATCCTATTGGCCAAAGGAAGTCACATAGTGAAACCCAGACCCCAGGGACAAGGAAGTCTACCCGCCTCTTAGTAGAAGGTGCTACAAAGCCCTCAGCAAAGGGCTTGGACCCAGGGAGGGCTGAGGCCCTGAGGCCACTTATGCATTCCACCTGTCGCAGGTAAGGAAGGCCCAGGCCAGGGCCAGAAGAGATGCTGGGTGGGGAGACAAGGGGCCTCTCTGAGCCCGGGTCCTCCCCTGGGCAAAGGAAGGGTGACTTGTCCAGGGTCCAGCATGAGGCAGCAGGAGAGCTGGAGCCCTTGTCCAAACCGTCTGACTCCAAGACCCCTTCCCCTTGAGGTGTGAGCCTGGGTGGATCACTAGATCCAACCAAGAAAAACAGAAACTTCGCTGAGTATTTAAAACAGAGAATTCAATACGTGGAACTGGTTGCTCTGATGATGGAAAACGGAGAAGCCAACCGTGGAGCCCGGGAGGTATGCACGGGCAGGAAGCTGCTGGCACCCTGGGGCCAGAGGGACAGAGAGGGGCCGGGGCTGGCAGAGCCTGCTCCTGCAGCAGTACTGCTGCTGAGATGCGAGCTGGTGGGGTAGGACTGGGAGGGGGAGGGGGAGGGAAGGGGGAGGGGGAGGGGAGGGGAGGGGAGGGGGAGCGGGGGAGAGGAGAGTGCCCGGCTTCTCCCTCCTGCAGCCCTCCCTCCCGGCTCTCACCAGCGCCTCTCACCAGCCAGACCCAGACAGAAACCAGGGGAGCCTGCGAAATGCAGCCTCTCAGCCCCTGCAGCACAGAGCCAGCCAGGGAGGGTTGAGGGACGGGGCTGAGGGCACAGAGAGGGAGCCTCCCTAGGGACAAGTGGCCTCTGTCTCCCGTGTGCTCCAGGCCAGTGCACACATGCAAAGCCCTGGTTCTGACCCAGGAGGGCTGGGTGGGGCCCGAGACTCTGCATGCCTAACAGGCGCCCAGTGATGCCCAGGTTGCTGGTCTGGGGGCCACACTTCCCGAAGCACCACCGGCAGGGAGCGGAACGCCTACAGGGAGACGCCCAGAGGACATTCGTTTAGTATTTACTGCAGCTGGGCTTTCCCTCCTCCTTCCAGCCTCTGAGGCAGAAACTGCAACGGGAGAGAAAATCAACACCACCAACTCAAGAGACTCACCGGGGTCACCCCGCTCGTAGGTGGCCGAGATGTGATGCCAGGTGGCCCCTCTGCCCGTTTGTTCCTGGGCTCCGGGAACTGGCCCACAGATGGCCACGACCCAATCATCCATCCCGCATACGCTAGGGGCCCAGCCTTCTCATTCACAATCTCAAATCCTCACGACCTGAAAAAGAAAGATCACCAGCTCCATTTTATGTAGGAGGAAACCTAGGCTCAGGAAATTGAAAAACTTCACCACGGGTCCCCAGTGAATGAGGGCAGAGCCCTATTTGAACCCAAACCTGCCTAAACCCTCTGCTCAGGCATCACCCCTGCCTCTCAGGCTCACCCTCCATCACTCAGCAGTACTGAATTCGCAGAGGCTACAAGGTCCTGTTGAAGAACGTGGGGCCTGTGATCCCCCCACCTGGATTCAGACCCCAGTCCCTCCAGCCCTCCCAGCCTTGCGCACGAGCTGTGTCGCCTGGGAATCCCACTCAGGTGCCTCAATCGTCAAGTGAGGACAATGACATTCCCAACTCCATCAACGCGTTGGGAGGCACCATCCAGTTATCCCGTGCGACCCCTGGCACGTTCACACTCTGGATAAATATCAACCTTGTTGTAAGTACGCAACATTCATGACGCTTAGATTCTGGTGGAGAGATACAACGCACAAATCATCAAAACTAGGCATTCGTCACGTGACTGAGTGTCCAAGATTAGAGTTCCAAGAGAGTGTGCGCGATGGAACAGCAGCACGGCACTCTCCGAGCCCTCGCCCAGGCCCTGTGGGACTGGGTGCCCGCGAGGCGGCCCGCTCTGTGGATTGCTCACAGCTCTCCCAGATGGGAGCGTGTCCCATCTCCTCACCAAGCCAGCCTCCACTGCAGCCTGGGTAAGACCTGGGGAGAGCAGCCTGGAATGTTTGGGGCCCAGACACCTCCGACGCAGAGGCGGCGACACAAGGCCACTGAAAGGTGGCCTCAAACCTCACTTCCCCAAACCGCACAGAAGGCGCTGGGCAAGTTTGTTTCTGAGAAGACAGGCAGGGATTTGAGCTTCTGGCGCTTGTTTGCACAAAGGATTTCAGCCTTCTTTCTCCTGTCACACAGCTTAAACACGTTAGCTGACCCTTAAATGGAATCCCCACGATGTCCCCCTCTCCCTCCAAGAGAATTTGCCGGGGGGTGCGGGGGTGGGATAAAATGCATTGTGTCCCGAGGGCTTTATTCCCGGCACTGTAGGGTTGATGACTCCAAGCTAACTGTATCTTCTGGGTTTTTGAGTGTCTTTTTCTCTTCTCCTTTACCTTTTAACTAAAACACAACATAAAATAAGCGTTTTGATTGCATTCAGCTGTGAAGAGAGACGTACATATCCACCCCGCCACCTCTGCTGGCAGAGATCAAACGTGAATTTCTCAAAAAACAAAAAGTGGAAAGTTTACAAATACAGGACTCAAAATCTGCAACAGCACACCATCACTCCAAACCAGGGATGTGTGCAGTCCGACATGCTTGTAGGCAACCAGGCCTCCATGCTGTTTCTCTAATCCCACGTGCAAAGATGGTACCAGGGCCACTTTCTGCCAGCAAAAAAGAAAAAAGAAAGCCCGGAAGAGGCAATAATCTCTGCATCAGCTGAGGTCCTATCAGCCTGGTTGGCAAACTGAAACATAATATTTTAGGCTGAAACTGGTCAAATAGGCTGTTGAATCCATTTTCTAAAAAGTCTCACTCCAAACAAATTTATTCATTTACACGAAGTCTGAAAGTGCTTTTCCTTGTTGGGTGTCTGAAACCTGAAATATTTTCAACCAAACAAGAAAATGTTCGCTGTTGAATGGCCTATTAGAGCTGTCACAAATGTGATTTCTGGGAATAAACAAGATAGTAAGAAGGCTGGCCGGAGCAGAAACGTAAGTCAGCGTTAATAGGTGGTGTAATTAAATTATCCCTTAAGCCAAGGTGCCAAGTGACACAGCTTTTTGTCTGTGAATTATAATACAGTCGCCTCCCTGGGCCTGCACAGATCTGAATTGGACCTCTCTCCAGAATCACTAATTTTATTTTTCGGTTTCTATGTATCAAATAGCTCCCTCTGTTCTGCAGGCGAACCAAAGTACTTGAGACATACAAATTCATATTTTCTCCATATCATTTTACAGCGGTTCACTTGATACACAACTGGCTCCATAAACAATGTTTATTTTTTATGGGTTAGTATCTTGCTCAAGAAAATTAAAACTAAGTTTCAGGAAGCTTTATTTTCATTCTAACTATTGTTCGCTGGTCACTGCCACTCAGTACTTAGATGACTTTCTCCCCAAAGGGTATAACATCTTTAAAGCGGAACAGAGTCTATTTAAACAGCTGGGTTTTGCACAATCGTTTTATCAATGCGTAGATTCGAGGTATGAGTAGTCGGCGACTTGCTCAGTTTGTAAATACATACAGGTATAAAAGTTGGCATGTCATTCAATTAAATTTTTAGAGAGCAACGCATGATTAATTACTACCAGTATGATGGAGTTGTTGCACTCTGCTGCATTTACATATTTCTATGTCTTTAAATAGTATTTCACATTTGGAGTGAAATGAATTCCTGCCTATCTCCCCGCCAAGGACAAATGATAACATTATTTTTAGGAAAAGAAATAGATCTTTTTGTTGCTGTTGTTGAATTCCAGTTTGTTTAAAATAACTGTCAACATGCACCCTATTTCTTTTTAAATTAAAGAAAAGATACGGCAAATTATTCCATAAAACAAATTAAGGAATCGTGTTGTCCCATGAAGAATCAAAACATTGAAATTATCCAAAAATGTTTTTAAATCATTTTAACCTTAAATATGTTGAACAACGTGCTCATCGTTATTGAGACTCTCTCTAGCAAGAGGTGGGGATAGAAAAATGTTTGTTTGTTTTTGAAATAAAGTAGAAACTTTTCCCAGCTGGAGAGGAGGAGCTTCATTCCTGGGAGATGGAGGTTTAAAAGCTTTAAAAAGCTGGCGATACCATTTAGCAGGAGCTGATATAATGAAATACAATGCCCAGGGTGGGAGGCCCACACACATTCATCACTTTCAAAAGGAAAATACTTTTTTGAGAAGGTGAGACTCTGGTATCATTATCTGTACACTCCTGATTTTAATTGGCCATTTGTACACATGTAAGATTCCATGCAATACTGTAACACGTATATTCTTCGTGAATGTTACAAACGGAGAATCATATCGTTTACTTGATAAAACATAGACAGGCAACAGATAAAATATTGAAATAGCTGCTAAGCGTCTTCCATTTTTATTTTGAACATTTCCAGAAAGTATTTCATTGAACTCTAGCTGGGTGATGTCTCAGACCATTTCAGGACGGTGAGACGCTTGGTACTTAACAGTCGCCTTAAATACTTTAATACTCTTGGATGGCCTGGCACGTTTCAGGCCAGGCCTCAAAAAAGTTTTTCTTCTTGCTTTTAGAGATCACTGGATGCACTCCTGAGAGGTGAAGGGGGTAAATCTCAGTATCTATCTTCCCCACCCCCACCCGTGGGTCACTCTAGAAGTAACATCGCCATCTACTGGACAGCAGGGGAACCTCCCTAAGAAGGGGAAGGTTTCTGTTTCGGCAATCCAAACCAGAAAGCTTACAAAATATATTTAAGATGTACAATGCCATAGCTTCAGGGACAGAAGAGCAAGAACAAAATACTCTAATCAAAAGCGCAGGAAAGTGGAAATACCCTTTTTGCACAAACTGGTCTGCAGCAATTTTGAAAACTGGTTCTACCCCATCACCCCATCCCCTACAACAACCCCCAGAGAGGAGGTGAAAAAAGTAAGACAATTGCTATTTTTAATTTCTAAGAGTTTTATATTAGTTATGAATTTCTGGAGTGAGAGGTGTTTTTTTTTGGTCACTAGTCAGCTCCCACCTTTTTCTCTGCAGACTTCATGGGGGTTGGGGACACGGAGGAGGCACGCATACACACACACACACACCCACTCCTTTGGAGTTCTTTAACCTAACAAGGCTTTGGGAACACAAGAGCATAAAACTGGGATAACCCAAATATTATTCTGAACTCTTTTTTCAGGCACTTAAGCAAAACAACTACCATTTTTGAAGTTTATATAACTTTTCCTTATAAATACAATCACATTCCAATTATACATCTGCATGATGTCGATTTCTGGATTTTCTTATGCAAGTAACAGTCCTGCTTTCCCCCCTTCTTCCTGCTCCTAACTGATCACTGGATTGGCCTTGAAATTTGAGCATTAATTGCTTTCTCTTGGTAATTAAAGTCAGGGTATTCTTTTCATGAGAGAACTACATTGTTTTACAATTTCCCATACTCGTTGGAATAGTTTCACGGAGGAAAGGAAAGAAGTCAATTGTGGCCCAGAATATTAACACATGTTTTCTTTACAACCCTCCCAACATTTGACAAGATGTTCAGAAAAAAAATTTGGTAAATAGATAACATGTTAAATGAAAATTACAATTAAATTTATTAAGTATCACAATTCACCCATTTTAAAAGAGAAACATTTCTACTGAATTTTATTTTTCTTTATTACACATCATAAAAAAATTTTTAAGTGTCCTAGGAGCCTTAAAGTCAGGCTTGCTATTGTATTACAGTCACAGATTACTTCATTTCATATATATATTCATTTCATACATATATATATATAAATACCAAAGTATTTACATTTTGTAACTTAATTTCTCACTCAATAGAGTTTGAAAGATCTGGACATTATAAAGGCAAACTCATTTTCTGCTGGAATGAAATGAGAAAATGAAAATTTTTAAAATTCATTTTATTAGGTAAATTCAGTAGGGACTCCCTGTTAGCCCCTGAAATAAACCAGCCTGCTTCTGTTTACTTTCTCCAACTTTCGGAGCCTTAAAATGAAAATTGAAGTCACTGCAATAGGTAAGCACACTCCCCCTCCCCTTCCTACCCGATGTTTGTGTAGAAATTGTAGGGTCTCTTTTCCTAAAAGCTGAGAATGGTGCTGAGGGCTGACAGAGTGAGTTCAGCCTAGGAGCCCCGCAGAAAGCTAACTGGTAGAGAAAGAAAGGGGCAGCGGGACGGGACGGGACAAGCGGGGTCAGAGCCACAGGAGAGACTGGAGTACTCACAGTTTCCAGTGTCTGCTGCTGTCTGTCTGTGTCCTGGTCCCGATTCCAGAAGGAAATGTGGCTCTTTGTGCAGAACCAGAATGCACATCCAGGAAGCTGGCAAAATCACTAGCTAAACAATCAATAGAGGAAACACAACAAATTAAAGTACCAAATTTGGTTTTTTCTCCAATAAAGGAAAAGAAAGTGAGCAGAGGGGAGGGTGGGGAAAGACGACATGTTATAATTTTTTCCTGTGACCTGAGCTGGGCCCCAGGTTAATCTCAGTTCAAATTTGGATATTTGCTCTCCTGCACCCGCATAATATAAAGGATCATTCGACCGCCTGCAATGGACTCAGGCTTATCGCAAACCCTGAGATTCACTGTGTGAAACAGTCTGAGTTCCTGTCGCAGATCTGAAATGAGTTTTCCTATGAAAATACACTTTAAAACTCAGCGACCCCCGCCCCTAACGAATGCCTTCAGTGACAGGAAATGTTAACCATTTTAAGCACTTTTTATTTGCATTTGCTCTGAAGCTGAGGGAGTGAGGGGAGAAATGTACATTTAATGATTGGTCGTGAAAATCAGATCATGGAGTGAGCATGGATCTGCGTGTTTCTGCGCCGGTTGGGGGGGTGGGGGTATTGAGCATCCTGGGTCCTGAATTTGCCCAGACAAGGGTGACTTCGCCCTGAATTCCCACAGAAGCTAGAAAGGGTTTGCATATAGCAGTTGAGCCGTATTTTCTTGCTCTGTTGATAAGTTAAAGGCAGTCCCCATCCACTTTACAGCTGGGGAGTCTACAGAAAAGTGGCTGTCTCGCACTGTTTGTGGCACTGAGATGTGTTTGTGCGAGTGTTTTCTCCCTGGGATCAAAAGGGGAAAAAAAAAATTTCCCCCCAACTCAACTAAACACTGAAGCTCAGAAACACACAGAATGTGTATAACATTGTCCTTCAGAAATCCATCTTGAATTTTTTAAAAAAAACTCCTCTCTTTGATCAAAAGCCGACAGAGAATTACATTTTTCTCCATTCTGCTGCATTTAATGTGGACTAACACGGGGTGAGTTTAAACAAACAGATGGCCTAGGCATGAATGCTTCTTTCAGTTTGAGTAGCTCAAGGTGGGTTGGATCCATGGGGGGTGGGGGTGGGCCGCAGTCAGGAGGATTAGTTGGAGGGGAGGAAAGCTGCAAAGTTTAGGGGGGAGCTAAGACAAGAATAAACCCGTGATGAAAAAAAATTTTAAACTACCTCTCTGCTTTGAGCCTGTGATCCCCCAGCAAGTGTGCAGTGTAACTATTGAAATTCTTCTGCCTAAAAGATAAATGGCCTACTTGATTCAAGACTGTCAAGTAGGAAAAACAAAACAAAAGAAAAACTCTTCAAAGTGTATTTTCAGAAGATAATCGAATGCACAATGAACGCCCGGTAAGAGGGGTGTGCAGGGGAGAAGGCCAGCTCCTCGTGGGAAATCTTGCACGACAGTGGTACTCCAGCCGCCTTGCGGTGGAACGGGGGGCCAACTGAGAAAGGTGAGTCCTGGGTTGAGGGTCTTCACAGGGGTGAACTGGACCTACCTCCCCCCCCGCCCCAAAGCCCCAATCAGAACGGCTGCTCGTGGCCTCCCATGTGGGAACTCCAAGCCACTGACCCACACGCCATGAAATCCTTCAGCCCAACGGGAACATACAGGGCCGTTCAAGACTGGGGCGAAAATTCTGGGGCGTGTGGACACTTTGAGGTCCCTGCTGAGAGCCACGCAATCTGCACTGTGTCTTCCCCATGTGGAAGGAGGGAGGTGCTAGCTGGTGCCAGTCTACCCGTGGGTGGGCCGGCCATGGATGCCCCCCTTGGCCTCAGAGACCTTCCAGAATCCTCTTCCTCCACAGAAAGAGTCTGCAGAAGAGGGACAGCCATCCTCGCCTCTGCCCCACAGCCTGGGAGACGTCTCACGTCTCCACATCTCAGGTGTTAAACCCCAGCCAACTGTTTGGACAGGGCCTGTGCCCTGGCTTCGGGGCCCGGTGGGTGATAAAATGCAGAGGGCATCACAGAGAACCCTCTGAGACAGCGTTCCCTCTCCCTTTCACTGCCTGCAGAGCAAGCATGACCTTCCCTCCGTGCTCCTTCCCTCTGGTGCTCAAGACGCCACGGAAAGGAAGGGGAGAAAAAATCAACAGGCCGTGTGGAGTCACTTGTCAGCAGTGGTGCACACCCCGCTGGGGTGCTTAATTAAAGGCCAGGCAATTTCTGGAGGATCAAACCAGAGAGAAGGAACCCGGACCCGGCCAGGCTGCTGTGTGGAAATTCGGGAGGCCTCTGGCCCGGGGACCCCACGACCCAGCGACCGGCCCCATGCTCGCAACCTTCACCGCGTCTCTCGGGTTCCCGGGCCCTGAGCTGTACCTCGAGTTCTTGGTGCTCAGATTCTAGCTTCCCATCCATGTTGGGGCAGACACAGGCCAATCCTGGAGCTGGCAGGATCCCAACAACTTGGCGAAGGCAAAAGAGCCTGCAGGGGGAGGAAAAGGAAGAATGTTCTAGAAGGAGACAGAGCCCAGGTGCTGGGCTCAGAAGGCAAGCGACATCCACTTTTCTCCCTCACTGCCCTTTCTCTGAAACACCAAAAACAAACCAGGACAGCATAAACGTATGTGCATAAAGAATGTAGTGACTGCACACACACACACACGCACATGCACACGTTTTATTTTTAATTTATTTATTTTAAATGCCAGACTATTTCTTCTTACTAAAGGCCTTTTCTCACACTGTTTTATCCCCTAGTTTCACAGAGCTTCCCTCCTTCATGTAAACGAAGGCATTTCCCACAGCCCTTTGGCTGGAATGTTCTAAAATGCTAGCATCGACACATTTCTATTTCATTTTATTGCAGAAAGGTTGTTTTATGGCACAGAGTGTGTGGTGTGTGTGAAGAACGAGCAAAGGAGGGGGGTTCTGCTGCGGAGCGGAGCTGCCCCGTGGTGCCGTAGGCCTCATATAAATCCTGAGAAGTGACAGTTGAGCTGGCAGGAGAATTTGGGAAACCAACAGACAAAATATACAGTGCAGCCCGTAGGCCTCACCTTTACGAGGCAGAGAGAGCTTCTGGAATGGATGGGCCAGGACCTCCGAGGCCACTCATTAGGCACTTGATGAATTGGACATGGGGCCCACTGCCCTCCTGGGGCAGTGAAACGCTCGAAAACCAAGTTTTATTAACCTAATAAAATGAAAGGGAAAAAAAGTCAGGAAAATTTCAGCTGGAAGAATAAACGCGAGGAGCGTAGCAAGTTAACCTACTTTTCATGTATTTAGAACCGTTTTGGCAGCTACGGGCAGTTCCCAAAAAGACCCCACATTCCTAACATCAGATTTCAGCCAACTGGCTATCAACTGGCCACGGCAGCCTAGGAGATCCAGGGATGCGTTGTCTCCACGGTCCCAGGAATGAATACAAGTCAGTACTTTTTCATCACGTTTAACGACAAAGCCAGGGAGGGAGAGAAGGAAAAATGGCAAAGCAACGTCTTCAGGGGCAAACAGGGGGTTTGGAGAATGAAACGGACGCTGGCTGAGGTCTCGGGAATGCCGTCGCACCCAGTATCAGGGCTGCTGCCTCACAGGGGAGCATTCCGGTAACGAACTGGAGTAGTTCAAGCACAGGCAGACGTGCCAGGCTCTATTTTACCCACAAACGCCTCCAGGGACCCTCAGCTTGGGCATGGGGGCTGTGAGGGTCCCTTCTCAGAGACCAGCGCAAGCCCAGCCTTCTCGTGTTCCTGGAGCCTCTTGGGGCCATCTCAGTGGATCTGGAGCCTGCTTTGTCCAGGGGCCTGGCCAGGCCACCACTCACCCCCAGGACGCAAGGGAGCTTTATTATCTGTGGGACCGAGAGGCACAGGGTGCTGGCCAGCCTGTGTTCACACAGTGCCCCTGCACAGGGAGGAAACATTTCGGCAGCAGATGCTTCAGCAGGACTGTGCAGAGGAGGCAAAGACGCCTCTTCCCGCTTCCCCACTAGGTGTGCGGGCTCAGAGCCGGCCTCGCGGCACCATCACCCATGGGCAACGTGTTGGCAGCAAACGTTCCATCAGCCAGAATCAACAAGCCCCCACCCCAAAACCTCACCTCCTAGTCCTACTCAGTGGGCCGGCCCACGCCTCCCCATCGCCCTTCCTTTTGTTTTACTAACACACATACACACACCACCACCACTATGCATGAGTGCGACCCCTGTCCACTCCTCACTGGGCCCAGCTCCGGCCTCTGGGCAAGCCTCTAACACACACATCCCGGCCCTGCCTGCGTGCAGTTAACAGGATCTCATCTGCACGTGCTCCTGCTATCCAATTCCTAGGGTATTTATGCAGCTCTGAAAGGTGGGATAGCTCTGGTTTTTTTAAGTTGCTTTAAAATTTCATTGCTACAGGGGATTTCTACGGCAGTGAAACTCTTCCGGATTATACTGTAATGGTGGATACATGACATCACACATTTATCAAAATCCACAGAATGTACAGCACCAACTACGGACTTAACAATGATATATCGATATTGCCCCATCAACTGTACCAAATGCACCGCACCCGTACAAGACATTAGCAATAGGGGAAACTGAGGTGCAACAGGGGAAACTGAGGTGACGGGGCAGCAAGGAGATGGGGACTGGCCTTTCTGCTCAGTTTTTCTGTAAACCTAAAACCACTCTAAAAAATGAAGTCTACTAATAAAAGAAACCTCGCTGCCAAAGTGATAGAAGGAATTTTCCTTCACTGCTCTCTTCCCCGTTTGGTATTTCCTGGGAAAGCAGAGAAGTTCAGAAAGTAGAAAAGTTCAAAATAGAACAAAAATCCTACCAGCGCACAGCTATTCCACCCATCCCATTTGAGGCCATCCTGTGTTGGGTCCGGTCTCGGAGGACGTTTTCCGAGACTGATTTCTGCAGACAGAGGTGGCCTGATGCTTCTGCAGTAGCGACAGTGATAAATCCAGGTTACTTGAACAGTATTCTCATTTATTTTTTATTTTTACACTAACACCCCATGATGCTGAGTGCAGTGACACTATCGCTGTTAAATAAACCGAAATCCTGCTTTCATTTCGCAGCTGGTTCCATCCAATTTACAGTCAAATGTCAGCCCATCAACCAGGATTACCACGGTCGTTCTGCCCCGGCCCTCTGAGGCCAAAGAGAAGGGTTCTGAGCCCACCTGTGAGCCCACAAACCTGGCACGGGTTACGCAGGAGAAGCCACCTTGGGGTGTAGACTCCGAGGTGAAAGTTGACCTGAGGAGCCTCCTGCCCCAGTGGGAGGAAAGATGGGAAGCTCACTGCCAACCTCTAGGGTAAGATGGGCCCTGTCCCTATGAGAGAGAGACAGAGATGGGGAGAGACAGAGGTAGTGAGACAGAGAGAGAGAGATGGGAGGAAGGAGCAGAGAGACAGACAGGGACAGAAAGAAACAGAGACAGAGACAGAATGAGGGGTGTCTGTAAGCCAGAAACTCGCCCCCCCCATCCTCCCTGGGAGCTGGCATCTGTAGCCCCGGCCAACGTAAGCATGGACGCAGGGCAGGCACCGCATTTACACCGTTTATACCGGGCCTGCACCCCCGCCGCTGTCAGCCCTGACACTCAGGCCTTGGCATGTCGGTTGCTCCGTCCTGCAGCCTCAGTGGCGCCACCAGGTGGTGAAAGCACAAACCCAGGTTCCGGCCCTCCAGCTCCGCTGCAGGAGCTTTTTACGGGGGTGGCCCCAGGATTTCAAACACCATGCACACACAGAGGGAGACGCCCAGAATACCCAAACCACCAGTTCCATTCTGCCTGGAGCCGACTCACGTGCAGTGTGAACCCACAGCGCCGCCTAAATCCAGCCGGCAGAAACATGGGGAGCAGACCCGATGTCTGGTGCCCCCAAAGGAAAGGGGCGATGAGGAACTCCAAGCTCTGGGTTTGGGGACGTCAGCCCCAGTGATGTGATCGCAGCCTCTCTCCTGCCCTTTGTTAGCTCAGAGCCAGTTTTCAAACCTCTAAACCTGGCCCAAGCCCCTAACGCTTAAAATTATACTATAGGGTTGGGAGGGTGAAAAGAATAGAGGATATCTAGCAGGAAATACACACTCCAAAAAAGAAGAGCCTCCTTAATATTCAGCAAGGTTGTGGGCATTGGGGTGGGGGTTACCAGGCAAGGACGGGGAGGGGAGGAGTGCCCAGGCACACCTGATCTCCCCATAGCCATCCTTCCTCAGAGTCACTTTCTAGACCAAGCCACGGATGTTTTTACGGCACTTCTTAACTGGTGGTTGGCATTGAAAATAAACTTCAGCTAGTACTACCCATGAACAAGCAGTAATTGTCAGAGCTGACGTTTATTGGGTGTTTCCAACAGGCTGAGCTCAGAACCTGACACATGTTGACACGCTCCACCAGCCCCTTCTGGGAGGCGCCGCTGGCACACCCATTCTGCAGATCAGAAAGCAGAGTCACAGTAGCTGTGTCACCAGTAAGTGGCTGAGCTGGATCCACAGCCCACAGCCAAGCCCTGTCTCTACCCACCTGTGTCAACCCAGGTGACGTGAGGGGCTGCCTCTCACTAAGGCTGGTTATGAAAACCCAAGAGAGAAGGAAAGCAGATTTCACTCCATTTACTTCTCCATCAAAGTTGTTTTAGGAAACAGGAAGCCCAAGGAGAAATGGTGGGACCAGGGGAGACTGATGAAAACAGGCCCAGTTGGGCCAAAGGCTAGACACAGGAATAGCCAGCTCCGAGGGTGGCACGTACCTTTGGGGCCGCCTCCTGGCGTCAGCCCTCCTGAGAAGCCTGGAATTGGCTGCCCGGGAGGTTGCTGCCCTTCTGCATGGACACTTCTACCAGAGAATGGACAACTTTCCAGCACAACGACGAGAAGCTGTACAAAATAAAAACAGGGGTGAGCACATAGACCTTGGGTCAGAAACACGTGGTTTGGGTGTCTGAGCTCTTTCCCTTGCTTCGGGGCAAAGTATTTGGCCTTGCAGAGCCTCAGCTCTTTCACCTGCAAAATGGGGGTCATCACACCTGGTCTGTGGGTCCTCGTGTATGACGTGCAATCCAGCATCAGGTGGGGAGGAGAGGCCCAGCAAGGCCATGTCACCAGGCTCAGGGTTCCCTTCGTGTGGCCTCAGCAATGAGCACAGCTCTTGCCCTGGGGTCTTGGCAACACCTCCCATCCGCATGGTCCTACTGACCCCACAGGGCTTTTATCCTGACTACCCAGCAGTCTTCAATGGGAACATTCGTATAATAAAATGCTGACTGTACAAAATGTAAGCAAACTTTTGTAAAATATCCAAATGCTCAGACAAAGGCTAATACACCAAAACGTCAAACTCTGGTGATGTTTAGATGATAAGATTACTGATAACTCTTTTTCAATCCATAATGTTTAATGTTTTAACTACTTGGATAATAAATAAAGGAAATTAGGAAAAGACAAATAAATACAGCTTAGAGGAAAATAGATGCCTTTTTCTCCTGAACGACACTCATTTCCCACGTGGTCGGTGACAATCAAGGCCGCACAACCATGCGCCTTGTGCATGGCGCTGAGGCTCTGCAAAGCCAAGCACTTTGCCCTGAAGCAAGGGGAAGAGCTCAGACCTCGCAGGGGCCAGTGTCCGGCCCCTCAGGAAGGACCCCGTCCCTGCCCCTGCCCCTGCAAGCGCCCAGGCAGGGTTCTGGGTTAGGTTGAGGAATGCTCCCAGGCCTCGTGCTGGCGGCAACTGTCTGCCCCGACTGGGACCCAGTCCACCCTTCCCTTGCCATGGAACATTCATGCTTCCCTACAGCTTTTCTTTCTCCCTTTTTGCAATTACAGACAACGATGCAGCCACTCTATTTGTGCACAAAGTAGCCTAGAGTTCTGGATGAGTGCACGGGGGATAACATCCAAGCTGCACACCGCTGTCCCCGTGAGCCAAAGCCAGAGCCAGCTGTGGGTCTGGGATCTCTTTGTTTTAAGCTTCTCTGGTCCTGAGGATGAAGACCAGCCCGCGCTGGCAGACAGTGCAGCAGGCCCAGCCTCCCATTCCGTCCCTTACACGGTAGGGCCCCTGCTAGAGCCACGGGACTAAAAATAACCACCACAAACAAATAAAAAGTAAAGCAAAACAAAACAAAAAGCGCCCCAGCATCGAAAGCAAATTCACAGATGGAAAACCCGAGGCCCAGAAATTGAGGATGGGACCGCAATCGAATCAAATCCAAATTGCTGGGGAGCACACTGGGAGACGCTGGTCCCTGGCTGAGCTGGGACTCTGCCTCTTAAATGATGAGGCAGGTGGGCTGCCCGCATCTGCTGACACTGTCAGAGGAAGTCCGTGACCACTGTGACCCCAGAAGGTGTGAGTGGACAGAATCGACACTCCCAGGGCCTCAGCCCCAGCAGGACAAGGGGCCAGACATCAGAGAATCAAATTTTCTTTTGCCCAAAGAATGCTTTCCCCTCAGATTATCAGCCAAATGAATGTGATCAGCAATAAAAGGACTCCTCCCTAGCGTCGTTGGATTATTGCATTATTCTCCCATCCTTTTATAGGAATAAGCATTTCCTTGCCTCTCCCCTAACTTGCAGTACTTCTGTTTCTCCACTGCCCCCACCTCCAGCCCCACTCACATGAGGGAAGCAGGCTCGCTGGACAAACATTCTCGCACACATTCCTCTGACCCTTCCAACCCACCCAGGTCTTGTATTCCTTGTCTCAAACTACTCAGCAGCCGGCCACCCGAGTCACTGAACAAGCTGCATGCATGCTGTACCCTCTCGGGCCGGGCTGCTTGTGTCAGGTCGATGTTTGGGATGTGCCCACTCCTCCACGACCCCCCTGGTGATAAAGACCCCGTCATCCCAGCGCTGAGCCCCTCCTCGGACTGGGGTAAACCCCCCTCAGAGTTAGCACGCCCCCGAGTCGGGCCACAAGGTCCAAACGCATGTATGCTCCAACTTTCCAGAATCATCACCAGGTCTCGTGCCTTCACCAGCCTGCAGCCTCTGCACGAGCATGGCAGCCCCTACGTGATGGTGACGTCCGCCCCCCCTGTGGTGGCCAGCGGAGGGGTTGCCACCTTCCTGACGGTGTCCGTCTGAGTCAGCCCCACTTCACATCTCGGTCACGCCAGAGCTCAGAGGAAGCACGTGTTGCCCTTGCACTAGTTTTGGCTCAGTTCCCTGCCTGGTCACGTGTGGGGGGTCCCAGTGGCCACTACGGGGCTCCTGGATAGGACGTGACGTTGACCGGTATGCATTTAGCTGTTTTCTGCACCCCTCGTCCCATGGGGACTTGAAGGGGTTGGGCTCATCTTCTGAGGCCCTTTCATCTGCCTCCTAACCCATGAGTCCAACCATGAGTTGGCTCTGGCCACACCTGGGCCATTTGTCCTCAACAAAACAGTTGCAGGTAACAGGACAGTAAGGGGAGAACACACACACACACACACACACACACACACACACACACACACACGGGGTACATGACCTGTGAATAAATGTACATGTGCACATGGAGAGGAGAAATAATAAACTATGCCGTAAGTCAGCATTTCTCAAACAAGACTCCCCAAGATACGACTGTTAGGCCTTAAATAAAACATCCCACGCTTAGTTAAATTTGGGCTGTTTCTTCCAGCGCTCTCGGTGCTTCACAGCGGGCCAGAGGCTCTGAGAGGTCTCGCTAAAAAGCACCTGCTCAGCTGTAGTCCGGTTAGCAGCCCCGGCACGCATCTGGCTTTTGGACTCTTTGTTGGAGCACACACGTCCGTTTCACTACTCCACACACCCGTGTGCAAAAGCAGACCCATCGCCTGCCCTCCTGGAACTCTGTCCAGTGACAGACAGACATCAGTGAACCATCACACAGAAGTAACGCTACTCTGTAATGAATGTTAGGAAATCAAATGGCTGGGGTGCTGCGAGCCTGAAGGAGAAATCCAGGACGAGGCTTCCCTGCTGGGAAGCGACGCTGGCGGAGCAAACTAGTGTCAAAGTGGCAAATCAAAGGAGATGGTAACTATTCAAACCGTAAGCCGTGTTATGGGCAAGGAGCCCACGTGCGCTCCAGAGGCAGGAGGGAGGGGACATGGCAGATTTGAGGACCAACAGAGACCAGGGTGATGGAAGCAAAGGAAGGCATCACAAGGACGGCTGGAGATGTGGCTGCAAAGGAGATGGGGCAGAGAACACGGGAACTCTCGCCACATTAACCATTTTGCGCATTATCACATTAAAGCCCCCAGCCCAAGCCCACCAGACACGTGGCTGCAGGCAGCCAAGTTGGGTTTATTAGCTCTCTGAGCAAGGGAGAGCCCACCGTGAGGAACCACAGCACCTCAAACTGGGAAGTGAGGAAAGGACACTCGCAGGGGGTGTGGGACAAGAGCTAGTAACAGGATGGTCTGGGCAGGGATCGTTCAGGATTTGTAAGCTAGACAGGTGACTGCAAGAGACGAAGGGTAACAGGGATAGGGCATGACGCATGATCAGACTTGGATTTGGTGGAAGAAGACCAGATTACAAATACATATTTTAACTGATGAGTTGATGTTCTGATTCTGTTTCACTGTGAAACAAACCACCCCAAACTTTAGTGGTTTAAAACAACGATAATTATTTTGCTCATGAATGTACAATTTGGGCAAAGCTCAACAGGGCTCACCTCTGCTCCTCTCCCCCATCAGGTGGGCAGGCTGGAAGGCTGGAGGCCGGGCATCGTCAGAAGGCCCACATGTCTGCTGGTCAGTGCTGACTGTCAGCTAACGGACTGGCTGGGTTGCCGGTCAGACCACCCACACGTAGCCTGAGGGTCCCGGGAGAGAGAACCCAATGGAAGTGGTATTGCCTCTTCTATTTTCTGCTTAGAAGTCATCATTTCTGCCACATTCTTTTCACAGAGTCTGTCACAAAGGTCAGCCCATATTCAAAGGGAGGAAAATGAGATCCCCCCGTTTGTTTTAAAACCACCATAGTAAAAAAAAAAAAAAGGGAGGGAAGAAGGATGAGGGATAACGTGATGAGATTTGCATTTTGAAAAGATCACTCTGGTTACCATCTGGAGAATGGATCTGAAGGGAGAGAAGGATGCATGTGCGGAGACCAGGGAGACAGCTGGGACCATAAACTAAGAGAGAGCTGAGTGTGCTCTGGGCCAGGGTGGTCGAAGCAAAGGTGCAGAGTAATGAGAGTTTCAAGCACTAATAACGATAACGTTTCATGGGAAGAGCCAAGAGTGAAGAATAATTCCTAGGTTTCTGGCTGACTTTGTCATCGCTCTCCTCTCATCTCTTCCTCCAGGCCTTTGCATGCCTCATGGTGTCACTGAAGTATTTGCTCAAATGTCACCTCGATCTAATACAGCCACTCCACTGACCCACCCATCGGTCTCTCCTCACCCAGCTTTGGTTTTATTTATGGCATTTACCCTTTCCTGAAATTGTGTGCTATGTTTGTTTCTTTGCTTGATTTATGTTTGTCTTCTCCACTAGGGTATAAACTCTATGACAACAGGGACCTTGCCCGTTGTTCATCTGTATAAGGTCTCCAGTCTCTTACACAGAGTAAGTTCTCCACTGACATTTTTCTAAATGAATGAATGATGATGGGAGTGGTGGTAGAAGTGGCATTTCCTGAGGTAGAGACCCCTCAAAGAAGACTAGGTTAGAAAAGAAATGATGACTTTTTGTGGGGACATGCTGAGATTTGAGTTGCCTTTGAGATACCCACAGGAAAAGGTCAATTAGGCAGTTCAGAATATGGACCAACGCTCAGAGCAGAGTTCCAAGATGGATATACAGATTTGTAGTCTTCTGGGGAAAGGTAACAATTAAAGCCATGGGCCTGAATGAGCTTGCTGACGGAGAAAGCGTCAAGTACGGGGTAACACAGGCCTAGAAATGAATTCTGAGGAATCCAAACATTTCATGGTCAAATAGAGGTGACGAGCACGCACAGAGAACAGAGCAGAAGCACCCAGAGAGCTGGGAGGACAACAGAGGGAGTGCGTGCCATGGAAGCCGAGAAAGAGGGTATGTCAAGAAGGATGATGTGGCAGACAGTGGCAAAGGCTGCCCATGGTCTGAAGTTAGGTCCAAAAAATGTCTAACCGGGTATAGTTATGTCACGGTCATTGGTGGCTTTGGCAAAAACGGTTCGATGAGAACAATGGAAGTGGAAGCCAGATTACAAATGAAAGAAGATTAGAGAATGAAAACAGAAAGTATAGACCACACTACTGAGAAACGTAGCGGAAAGGAGAGGAGAGTGAGCAGGTGGTAAGATGGAGGATCACGTGGGGCTGATGTATGTTTGGTTTTTTTTTTAATGTGAGAGAACTGGTCATGTATAGACATCTTTTTTAAAAATTTAGTAGTTACCCCAGGGTTTGCAATATATATCTTTATTTGATCAGAGTTTGCCTTGAAGTAATATTACATGGATTCACATGTAGTATAAGAATCTTACAAACTACACTCCCAATTCCTCCCTCATACTGTTTTTGCTCTTATTATGCATGTTACTCTTACATACGATACAAACATACAGCACATTGTGACTGTGGAGTGGAGTGGAGTGGGAGATGAGAACATGCTCTCACCATAGTTTCCCTGTTTGGTTTTAGAAACATAAAGACTTAGTGGAATTGTGTTTTCACAAGTAGCTTTTGAAGCAGAAGCTACCTACCCCCACCCAATCACCAAGGTAATTTTTTCTGTCTTATAAAGGAGAAGAACTTGGCCAGGTTATACTCGGGGCAAATGGAAGCTTGGAAAATCAGACAGCTGAGGATTCTGTCCAGAATTGCTTCTGACCTGCCCCAATTTGGGTCTTGCTAGAATATTCCAAAGGTTGTTTCAGAACATTTTCCTTATAGCCAAATGCACTCTGTGCTCACTCAGTCCACCTCCTTTATGTTTCGGGGTGCCGTGGTATCCAAGAGAAATTCATGTCAGGGTTCAATCCATTTCATTTAAATTGTCAAAATGCCTATCTCTGGGCTCTTCAAGCCCTCCCCTCTGACCCAGGAAGTATTCCATGCCAGCTTCAAGTTGAATTCCATCCCCAGTCCAAGTTCCAAAGGATGGGATTCTACTGAGAGCCCTGGAGCCTGGCCAGGTTCTGTGGGTTCAGCAGTTGGAAGAGGGTATTGAGTCCACTTCCAGGGGGACTGAGCCACCTTCCTCTTCCTCCCAGTGCAAATGCTTTTGGCCACTGGCTTAGTCACTCTTAAATTTAGACAAGAGAAAAATTCTGTTTCCCAGGAGAGAGCAGATGATCATGTCAAGAGCTGTGGAAGTCTGTGTAACTCAGCAATGGCTGACCTCACAGGCCCACTCTGGGATCGTGTGATGATCATGTCAAGAGCTGTGGAAGTCTGTGTAACTCAGCAATGGCTGACCTCACAGGCCCACTCTGGGATCGTGTCAAGCCAATGAGAAGTGGTTAAGCCATCACTTGTGGTCAGATATTGTGATCAGAAAGGAAGACCTTATGATGCACATAAGCTTGTATGTAACTGTCCCAGGAAACTGCCCCTTAGGAGGCCAGCACACACAAGCCTCCAAAAGAACATGCGTTTGCTCCCTTGGGCATGACCTGCATTTGACTTCAGAGCTCCTGATTCAGCTCAGCTATAATGAAGGCTCCTGGGGCCAACACAGAGCAAAACACAAGAGACTGCAGCCAACATGGAATAGTCAAATTCCCCTGGTGTATTTCCTCTGCCTCCCTGGACTGGGAAGGAGAATCCACCAGTCTTCCCACCCACTAAAACCACCACCCAGACCCTACCCTGGGCATTAGCAAATGCCCTGCCCTCTAGCATCTGAAAGCCGGCCAAGGGATCATCTCAAAATTCACATCTCCAGATGATCATGACTAGACTCCGTTTCCCAGGACTACTGTCCTGCAAAGGTGAGGAAATAGGGGTTACCACAGATCTCTAAATATGACATCAATTGACTACAGAATAAGTCAATCACAGGGTATGCCACACCCACAATTTCCTAGGCAACCAAGTTCTTAATCATGCAGTCCTCTTGGCCCTAACTTGCTGGACAAACCCTCTGAAAGGTTGGGATTCACTCGGGGATGACAAACTGCATGTGAAATGCATTTTGAAGCAGGGAGCCATTTACCACTGTCATGTGCCTAACTAGTCCTCCAACAAGTTAACCTGGGAGAGCAACTCCTTCAGGCTCTGGATGCAAGTTGGAATGTTATGAGAATGAAAAGTCAGTGTGCATGTGGAAAACTGGGAAGGACCAGGTGCTGCTGCTAAATAGGTGGGGTGAATGGCTCATTAGGCAAAGACTGGCTTTGGGTAGAGTCAGCATGAAATTGGCTTTCCTGGTTTGCACACTGATGTCTAATCCTCATGACTTTCTGAAATGAGGGAATATCCACTTCCATTTTGCAGAGGAAGAAATCGAAACTCAGTTATGGGACTTGTTCAAAGTTTCATAGCTGGTGGTGAGTGACAGAGTAGGGATTCAAACCCAAAGAGCTTCAGGTTCATGACTGCTCCCATCAAAAAGCTATAATCATTGAGAACGAGTATATTTTTATTAAAATGCTTGATAAACAAAAATTAAGCTCAACATGTGACCAAGGTAGATTCTAAGAACATGAGAGCTTAGGGGGAAAATGAATTTAAGCCATTTCTGAATCTCACAAATCTAATACCATTTTTATGAAACCAATTCCATTTTTACAAGATTAATTCCATTTCTCAAATTTTTCATCAAGTCATTTTTCATCAAGCCCTCCTCTTCTTTTAGGAATAGGTTACAGGTTAGGTGTAAATTGGTACAACACATCTATAGAGCAATACAGCAATGTGTATCAAGAACCTCAAAAAGATTCATACCATTTGATTAGGGTGACCTTACAATTTATCATCCAAATCAGGACACTTTTGAGAGTAAAAGAGAGCACTATTACTAACCATATCAGGAGAAAATAGGGACTAAATGGGCCAACCAGAGGCATGGACCACCTACTTTAGACAAAATAAGTCTATATCCAAGACCTATCCTAAAGAAAACCACTCATTCATCCATCCTTCATTAATTCATAAATATTGAGTACCTACTATATGCCAAATACAACATTTATATTAAAGGACCATCATAACAGGGTTGATTTTAAGAACAATAATTGGGAAAACACCTACAGATCCATCGTTAGTTATATTCGGGAAGATCCAGATGATGGGAGACGCTGGGAGATTATTAAATGGGAGACATTAAAAATCCAGTTTTCCCATAATGAATCAATAGAAAACATAAGCAATATATTAAATAAAAAGTATAAAACAACTGTATATTTAGCATGATCCCAATTTTAGAAGGATATGTAAGCATGTGTGTGTTTATGCATCAACGTAGACAAAAATAGCAATATATCAAAGGGGTAATGGTAGGTTTCTCTGGATGATAACATTATGAAAGGTTTCTATTTTATCCTATGTGGGGTTTTCTTTCTGTATTCTTATATTGGGTTGGCCAAAATGTTTGTTCATTTTTTTCCGTAAGATGGCTCTAGTAGCACTTAGTTGTCTCTAACTTCATTCGAAACAAGTTTGTTAGCTTGTATTGTGGCAGCTGTCATATCAGCGTGCATTAAAAAAAAAAAATCAAAAGTGGTGAATTTTTGTGTAGCCATTTTAATATTGAAGATGGAAGAAAAGAAGCAACATTTTCGGCCTATTATGCTTCATTATTTCAAAAAAAGTAAAACCACAACTGAAACACAAAAAAAGATTGGTGCAGTGTATGGAGAAGGTGCTGTGACTGTCCGAACGTGTCAAAAGTGGTTTGCGATGTTTCATGCTGGAGATTTCTTGCTGGACGATGCTCCACGGTCAGGTAGACCAGCTTAAGTTGATAGTGATCAAATCGAGACATTAATTGAAAACAATCAACGTTATACCACGTGGGAGATAGCCGACATACTCAAAATATCCAAATCAAGCGTTGAAAATCATTTGCACCAGCTTGGTTACGTTAATCGCTTTGATGTTTGGGTTCCACATAAGTTAAGCGAAAAAAACCCTCTTGACCATATTTCCGCATGCGATTCTCTACTGAAACGTAACGAAAACGTTCCGTGTTTGAAACAAATTGTGACGGGGGATGGAAAGTGGATACTGTACAATAATGTGGAACGGAAGAGATCGTGGGGCAAGCGAAATGAACCACCACCAACCACACCAAAGGCCAGTCTTCATTCACAGAAGGTGATGTTGTGTACATGGTGGGATTGGAAGTGAGTCCTCTATTATGAACTCCTTCTGGAAAAGCAAATGATTAATTCGAACAAGTACTGCTCCCAATTGGACCAACTGAAAGCAGCACTCAACGAAAAGCGTCCAGAATTAGTCAACAGAAAAACACATAATCTTCCATGAGGATAACGCAAGACCGCATGTTTCTTTAATGACAAGGCAAAAACTGTTACAGCTTGGCTGGGAAGTTCTGATTCATCTCCCGTATTCACCAGATATTGCACCTTCGGATTTCCATTTATTTCAGTCTTTACGAAATTCTCTTAATGGAAAAAATGTCAATTCCCTGGAAGACTGGGAAAGGTACCTGGAACAGTTCTTTGCTCAAAAAGATAAAAAGTTTTGGGAAGATGGAATTATAAAGTTGCCTGAAAAATGGCAGAAGGTAGTGGAACAAAACGGTGAATACGTTGCTCAATGAAGTTCTTGGTGAAAATGAAAAATGTGTCTTTTATTTTTACTTAAAAACCAAAGGAAACTTTTGGCCAGCCCAATATTTTCCACATGAGCATACGTTAGTTTAGCAGGGGAAACAGGACACGAAATATCACTGGCAGAGTCGGGAGAGTTACATTTTGGGGGCAAAGGGCAGATGTTCCCACCTAAGAGTGGGACCTTGGGCAAGTGATGCTGCTTCTCTGAGCCTCTGTTCCTACCCTGCAGAACAGGAACAGTGACTGTGCCTTCTCTTGGATCTGTGGGAAGAATGAATGAGCAGGACTGGTCACCTCCCCTCCCCAACCTGTCCTTGTCCCACTGCCCCCATCTTGGTCTCTGGCTTTCTCAGATCCAGGCTTTTCAATCTCATGGAAGAAGAGCTGGTTTCTGCAGTTCCTTAGCATGACAACTGCAAGAGTTTCTGGTAGCCCCAAAGGTGATGTCTTCTTGCCAGCATCACTGGGCTCTGGGAGCCCCAATCCTGGACCTTGCCAAGCACTCACTGTCCTCAACAACAGTAACACATCAACAGATCTTTGTTGAGTGGACTTCCAGTTCAAATCCCAGCTGTGCAAATCACTGGCTCTGGGACCTAGGGAGGGCTATTTTACCCCTCTGTGCCTTGGGTTCCGCGGTGTAAGATGAGAATAAGATAGAACCTTCCTTCTGGGGCAGTTGTGTGGGATAAAAGAGAGAGTGTGTGTAAACACTCACCCACACCTGGCCTGTAGCACCTGTGTAATCAGGGTTCACTCTCTCTGCTCACTTGGGGTGCCTCCAACACTCTGCTTTTAAGTCTAAGGGATGCAAACGTCTACAGGATGCCCATGGCAAGCAAGTCCAAACCATGCATCTATGAGTGGAAAATGCTCCTTCCCGGTCCCCACTGTGATTAGAATTGTTCCTTTTCAATTGTTTTTCAATTTGGTAAGATACACATAACATAAAATTGACCATTAGTGTCATTTAGTACATTCATAATGTACTAAGTCACCACTATCTAGTTCAGATCATTTCATTACCTAAAAGGAAACCTGCACCTGTTGGCAGTCACCCCCATTCTTCTTCCCAGCCTCTGGCAACCATTAATCTGCTTTCTGTCTCTATGGGTTTACCTATTCTGGACATTTCCTACAATAAGGGCCTTTTGTGACTGGCTTTTTTTTTAACTTAGCACAATGTTTTCGAGGTTCAGCCACACTGTAGCATGCATCAGTGCTTCCTTCCTTTTTAAGGCTGAATAATATTCCTGTATCAAAAGCCATATTTGTTTATCCATTCATCTGTCAATGGACATTTGGATTGTTTCCACCTTTTACCTATTGTGAATAATGCTGCTACGAACATTTGTGTACAGGTTTTTGTTTGAACACCTGTTTTCATTTCTCTTGGGTATAAACCCAGGAGTGGAATTGCTGGGTCAGAGGGTAACTCTATGTTGAACCTACTGAACGCACAGCAGCTGCACCCTTTTACATCCCCACCACCAATGTGTGAGGGTTCCAATTTTTCCACATCCACATCAGGATTGTCTCTTGACCAGCTCTCACCTCAGGCTAGGCTTTTGACAGGCACAGGGTTAAGCCAGGCTCCTTCCAAAACGTCTGCTCTCCCAGGGAGGTCCCCTGCCTTGGAATGTGGCCCGGCACCACGTAGAAGGGCCATGGAACGATGCTCACTGTCTCTGCGTGAGGCTCTGTTCTGGCCTGCCTGGCACTACATGTGTAAGGAAAATGGCAAATCCCACCAGCACACAGGATGGCAAAGTCCCCAGCACCTGGGCCCCCAGGGGCAGCAGACACACAAATGGCCCAGGCACTTTGGAGACAGTCCCTGAGAACACATGTGGTTCCGATCAGGCGTGTCCTGTGCAGCATCCTGTCTGTCGACAGCTTATTATTACTGACAAAGTATCCTCCCTCCCAATCTCAGGGAGCGCTCATTTTCCCCGCCTATTAAACCTGATTGGAACATTGGGTTTGATTGGACTCAGCCTGGGGCCCTGTCATAAGCCGCAGCAGCTCTGTTTTGTGGTGAAATGCTTGAGATGTGTGGAAATAGTATCTCCCTCAGGGAGCTGGATTCCCCAGTGTTAGAAGTGGGTTTTGCCAAATGAGCGTAGATGGTGGTGCCAGCAGCTGGGGGTGCAAGAAATGGGGAGATATTGGTCAAAGGGCACAAACTTCCATTAAGAAGATGAGCAAGTTCTGGGAGCTAATGCACAGCACGGTGACCAGTTAACAACACTGCACTGTATGCTCTAAAGTTGCTATGAGAGTAGACCTTAAATGTTCTCTCCACACACACAAAAGAATGGTAACTATGCGAAGTGATGGAGTTAACTAACCTTGCTGTGGTGATCATTTCATAATATATACACGTATCAGATCATCACGTGGTACATCTTAAATGGACATAGTGTTACATGTCAATTACATCTCAGTAAAGCTAGGCAAAAACAGAAGAAATGGGTTTTACAACTCGCTGGTTCCCTGGCCTCTCAAGCTTCATTTTACGCACCTAGTAAAGGGCATCCAAAAGCATTCAATTATTTTGATAAGTTTCTGCTTTAGAATCATCTCATGGCACGTGTCTTAGCTCTTACTGCTGCAAAACAAATTACCTCCAAATTTAGCAGCCTGCAGTCATAAACTGTCTTGTGTCCTGCAGGATTTTCAAATGTACCCTGGATAGTCATGAATTTTAAAATCCTATTCATAATTATCTGAGTCCATCTGACTCTAAGCATAAAAACAATGTTTCAGTATGTATTAAGTGTCTCAGGGATGTAACCAATTGTCCAGAATTCTCACAAACCAGAAGAGGAAGGCAGGCAAGTTCAAGTCTACAGAAGTTGACTCCCTTAAAACTATCCATATTCAAGCAACTCCTAGAAAGCCTCCATGTATCCCGGGGAACGAGAGCTGTCCTACAACAGCCCATTATGGGGGTGTGATATTTCATCGTATAACCTCCCCCTGTTCCATGGGACACAGTGGGCCAGGCCACCAGTTCAGTTCAACCCCCTAGTTTACAGAGGCCAAAGAGAGCAGGCAGCTTCTACAAGGGCACGGAGCAAGTGGCTAAGCTGATCCTAGAAAAACCCCAAGCCCATTTTCCTTGGTAAACTCATCTGAGAAACAGAAGCCATCCTCCTGGATGCAGACCCCTCCGACCCTAGCATCCCCCACATTCGTCAGGTACAGCAGGGAAGCAGGTGCAGGGCACGCCCTTGCCCCAAATACAGTGGAAGCTGACTTCCCAAGCAGCCCCCACACCTGGCTACTCAGCAGGCCTCTCCACTGAAGAAGGGCTGGGGGCTGGGGTCCAAGGTCGACGAAGGAAGAGCAGAGGTTGGTGCAAGTGAGAGAGGGATTCTGATGCGGATCCCAGCCCTCCCAGGTCTGTATCCCTGGTAACCGGGACCTCTTCCTAAGGCATCTCCAAATATGTGGCAGGTCCTGGGAGCCACGTGCAACCTGGTGGCGTGCCCTGGGGTGGGCTGGTCTCGCTGCCAGACTGGGGAGCAGAGAAGACCATCACTTGTGGGTGCTCACTGCCAAGGATATTGTGCTTGGGCTGCGTCCCGAGGCCCACAGCACACTTTTTGTCTGCTCTGGGGCCGCCCGGCTGTCTCAGGTTGCAGGCTGTGGCCAGGCTCTCTGCCTTTCACCAGGAACCCCTTGGAAACTAAACAGACATCTCAGGGGGGGCGGGGTGGGGTGCTGTTCATTGTGCTGGAGAAATAACAATTAGGCAGCCAGCAGGACAGTGAGCACTTGGAGAGGCTCCGGCTGCAAGCCAGCAAGGACCAAACAGAACTCACTAGTAAACCTCACCAGAGACGGGGGGCGGGTGGGGGGGGTGTGGAGAAAAGAATTGGGTCAGAGTGATTTTTAAGTTGCAAGAGCGTTTGGTGAAGGAGGAAGTCAAGATGTGTTTCCACGCACTCTGTTTACGAGAGGAACCTGCATGTTTATAGGCCCCTGTATGACACGTGCTGCATCTCATGGTTTGTTTTGTTTTCCAGCTAAATTACAAATGTGCTTTATTTGGTGGAATATATGGGTGCAGTTTATTTTCTGGTGGGCATGGCACCCTTGGACATGAAAGCCGGGGACTCCTAAGAGCTCTGTTCATTCCTTTTCCCCCAAACCTCAGCCTGAGGAATGCTGTAACCACCTCACACCTGCGTGTCACACCTACACTAATTACCAGCTATTTTTTCTTTTTTAAAAGATTGCATTTGGAAAAATGTCAAACCTACAGAAAAATTGCAAGTGAAGTGAACAACTGTCTGCCTTTCCCCTAGACTCACTCCTCCTCAGTCACACACACACACACACGCACAGTCACACACATTACTGTCATTGTTGCAGAACCTTTTGAGAGTGGACACACTTGAATGTGTCTCTCCTAAAAACCACACCATCCTCTCACAGAACCATGACACAACGATGAAGCTCAGGAAGGCCATCACTAGGCCCCTGCTGTCATCAGATACACAGTTCGAGGTCAAACTTCCCCACTAGTCCCAATTACGCAGCATTAGTGGCCCCATCACTTCAGTCTCCTTAAATCTGGGACATCCCTCAGTCTTTTCTCCCGACACTGGCATTTTGGGAGGGCACAGGCCAGTTGTCTTGTAGAATTTCCCTCAGTTTGGGTTAGTCTGATGGTACCTCATTGTTAGATTCAGACTATGTGTTTTGGGCAGGACTACCCCAGCAGTGACGTTGAGCCCTTCTCAGAGCATCATATCAGGGGCCCATGATGTCATCTGTGTCCCATTAATGATGCTGTAAATTTTGATGGCTTGGTAAAGGTGGGGTCCACCAGGGTTCCGCACTGTAAGTGCACCTTTTCTTTCCTCTGTAATTAAAGTAATCTGCAGGGACAAGGGCTGAGCAGTGCTGATGCCCTGTTCCCAACAAACTCACTTGTGGCTTTAGCATCCATCAGTGATTCTTGCCTGAGTCAACTTGATTGTTTCTCTAAACAGACTCACATTTTGCTTAATTGATTATTTAAGAGGAAAATAAAACCCCTGCCATAAATGAAACACTAGTATCATTTTTTTCTTAAAAAATAAGAAAATACAAATACAATGAAAAATGTTAGCTACAATTGCGGTCTTACGACTCTGAGCTGAGGCTTGCTCTGTGTTACAAAGGAGAAATCATCACGTGTTGGACAGCTGTTAAGGACCCATTAGCATCCAGCAAAGACTTTCTCCATGTTACCTCCAAGAACTAACCTTGTAAATGGATACTTTATAGCACCAAGAAGCAAATGTGAGGGCTCTCTGTCCTACAAAACCCCAAAAACACCATATGTGCCTGTCAGTGAAGAGTGACCCCCAAACCACTAGGTGATAAGAGGTGATTCCTGGGCTGGAACACCCAGAAATGATTTTATAAGGATGCATTTGTGCCAGAATTCTTGCATTTTTGCCTTAAGTTCCATCAATTTCAAACTCCCTTTTTCTTCCAAATGGAGCAATCCTGAGGAATAGTTTCATAATCCAATCCACCTCTTACAATATAATAGAGTTCAGAAGTATTTAATTCCAGTGGATCCTGGCTACAAAGTCCAAGCTCACACACAGTGAATTTCTGTAGCCCTTGTCAGCTCCAGGCTGGATGAAAACTGGACTCGATTTCCACTTTATCTGCCCTATTTCACTCCCTCTCAGTAACCTAGCCCCTGTAACTTGTTTATTTTTTAACTTCCGTGACTTGGTGCTCATAAAACCTGTTAACCCTGCAGCCTCAGTCCATAACCCAGGAGTGGGCCACTTTCTTCCAATAATCTCTCTCCCAGGGTATGAAACAGATCTTTAAAACAGAGCTGCTCTATCAGGGGCAAGAAACCTTCAGCCTGCTTGCTCATTCCCCCCGTCCCCTCTGAGACGACCCCTCGCCACCACCGCAGAACGCCAAGCACTGTGCAGGAAGAACCCGGATGGAGAACCACCGTTCTACAGCCCAATGATTGCATTCTAGAGGACCAGGAAGGTGAATCCCAGCATGCAGAGAGAGTGTGTTCTAGAACACAACGAGAGGAACCCCTGTGGTGTGGGGCCCAGTGTGTTCCAGAGCACAGAGGGGCCAGTGCACTCTCCCAAGTTCATTTTGTATTTATTCTTGCAGATTTATTAACCACTTGGAAGAAAAGGCATTAAGCAGACATCTGCCACGCACCAACCTCTTGGAGCACCATGGATTTCACTTAAATGCCCGCAACGGCTGTCACGTGGTGACAAGATGGCGGTCAGTCCCACATCACAGCCGAGGATGCTGAGGTCCGCAGACACAAGAAGGTTTGCCAGGTTGCTCGGCCATTCAGTGGCTCAGCCGGGCATCTCTCACCCCACAGGGCCACACTTGCAGGCAGGGCAAACGGAGAGGAGGGAGCCCAGCCGAGTGGTACTAACCTCTTCCCACTCTAACGAACCCCTGGGAAAGCTGTCAGGATGAGCTTCTCCTGAGTTTAACTCACAGGAAGGAAAACCGGGAACAAGATACAGACTGCACCGTATGTGTCTGGAGCTTGGTTCTTGCTTTCTGTCTTGTCTTAGTACACCTCCCTGTGGGGTCTCTGGGGAAGCTTACAGGACGCCTGTCCTAGGAGAGCCCAGGGTTGGTGGAGGCCCCAAGACGTTACCCTACAGGCTGCTCCAGAGCTTCGCCAGCAGGCAGGGGCCCACCTGGGTGTCACTTTCACCTTCGCAGTCAGAACAGACAGCAGGGACCCTGATGACGCAGCCCAGCACTTCACATGTGACCACAGGTGGGCGGGGGTGGGGGTGACGGTTCCATGTCCCACAGATGTGGCTGATGCAGCCAGTACTTTCCCTTCCCCTGGGGCTCAAGCGGAGAGCACGGCACACAGTGACAGCCATGCACCCCTTGCAGCTAGCGCCAAGAGCTGGCCTGTCAGACAGACCTGGTTCAAGTCTCAGCTCTGCCAGTAACGGACTGGGTGACCTTGGACAAGTTACTATCCTCTCTGAGTCTTCGAGTGCTACGAGAGCAACTACAAAGCTTTCTTGGAAAGGTTAAATGGGATAACACACGCAAAAAGCTTGGAAGAGTAGCTAACGCATAGTCAGCCCTCAATCCATGTAAACTACTACTAAAACAATCAAATTCAGGGCAGGGTGGCAGAACTTGCACTGGAAAGGAACTGATACGCTTTAGTTATATTTACATCGTATATACATATATATTGTATGGGTATGTTCAGATACACACTGTATCACTGAACCCCTCAGCTATCTAGGGAGTGGTTTCACACACATACATTGCATACATAGGTTCAGATATACACTGTATCACTGAACCCCCAGCTATCCTTTGACATAAGAAATAGTTTACATACACATACACTGAATATAGATGGTCAGATACAAATTGTATTACTGAAGACCCATTATCCTATGTAGGGAGAAGCATGTGTGTGTGTGTGTGTGTGTGTGTGTGTGTGTGTAAAATTTCTATGTGTACAGATATTATATTGTATCACTGATTCCTCCCCAAGCTATCCTCTGATCTGAGAAGTAGTTTTCATATATATTCATTGTATACATATGGTCAGATACATATTGTATCATTAAATACCCCTCACATTATCCTATGATCTAGAAAGCATTTTTCACACATGTACCTTATTTCTAAATGTTCAGGATATAGACACAGGATGTCTTTCCATTTATTTAGGTCTTCTTTAATATATTCCAATAATGTTTTATAGTTTTCATCATATAAGTTTTGCACTTCCTTAACTTTATTCCTGAGTATTTTATTCCTTTTGACGCTACTGTCAGTAGAACAGTTTTCCTAATTTCATTTTCAGATTTTTTCATTGCTGGTGTATAAACACACAATTGATTTTTGAAGATTGATCTTATATTCTGCAACCCTGCTGAACTCTTCTATTATTATTACAGCTGAGCCCAAGATCAAAGGAGCCTGAGTTCCTGAATCACCACATGGAAATGCCTACCAAACCCATAATCAAGTGTTGCATGAGCAACAAACAGACTCCTATTGTGTTAGGCACTGAGATTGGGGTTTATCTGCAGAGCAGCTGCCATCACCTTAGCTAATACAACTTTGAACTTAAACGCCACTTCCTTTCTTGATTACTCCCTCCTAACTCAGGAGCCTTCCCTTGAGTCTCTCTCTTATTTGTTTCCATCCTAGCCTTATTAAAAACTGTAATTCTTGGGCTTCCCTGGTGGCTCAGGGGTTAAGAATCTGCCTGCCAATGCAGGGGACACGAGTTCGAGGCCTGGTCCAGGAAGATCCCACATGCCGCGGAGCAACTAAGCCCGTGAGCCACAACTACTGAGCCTGCGCTCTAGAGCCCGTGATCCACAACTACTGAGCCTACGTGCCACAACTACTGAAGCCCGCGTGCGTGCTCCGCAACGAGAGAAGCCACCACAATGACAAGCCCGCGCACCGCAACGAAGAGTAGCCCCCACTCGCCGCAACTAGAGAAAGCGTGCGCGCAGCAACAAAGACCCAACGCAGCCAGAAATTAATTAATTAATTTTAAAAATTGTAATTCTTTAACTATTTGTGTCATTGATATAATGTCTTTCTTCCCCTAAAGGCAGAGACTGTACTGACCTCGTGCATCACTCCATCGCCTGCTCGATATAGTATAGACCACACTAAGAAGGTGCTCAGTACGTATTTGTTGAGTACATGAACACATATTCTCTTTTTGTCTGGCTTTTGCTGCCATGCTCTGAGCACTTACTTTGCGCCAGGCAACGGCTGAGGGCATTATGTGCACTACATCTCACTGAGCCCTCCCACCAACCTTCCGAGAGCTCTACAATGACTCCCGTTGCACAGTGCAGGAAAGGCAGCATCAGAGAAGTGAGGTCACCTCCCCACTGGTACTTAGCTAACAAGGGACAGAATCGGGATTTGAACCCAAGTTTGAACACGTTCTTCTACAAGGTGTCTGTTCAGTCATTCTGCAAATTAGACTTCTTGACCATTTTTACAAGACCTAGTTCTGTGGGCAGCCCTTAGCTATGCCAACTCCTTCCAGGCAAAGTGCAGATCTGAGGGTTTGGGGGTCCCCATAGCTGTTGAGATCCCAATCAGGCACCACCTGGTGAGAAATATGGTGGCCGAGGTGTAGAGGGGGTGCCTGAGGACTTTGGGGAACTCCTGGTCTGCCTCCCCTTCATTTAGCTTACACACGAGGAAACTGAGGCTCAGACAGGCTAAATAATATAGCTAAGGTCACAGAGCTGGTAGGGGGCAGAGCTTGGACTGGAACCAGGTCCGATCTGACTTTTCTCTCCTCTCCCCGCAGTCCACCATAAACAGGTGTGCCTGGCTGTAACGCATCCCCTGGAGATAGAGGAACAACCCCACCCAGAACGTCCTCAGGGTTTACTGGCTGCCAGTCTGGAAAAGTGTCTCTTGCAATATATATATCTAAAGTTTTGCACAAGAGCAGAATATAAAACACCCATATATAAATATCTCCCTCTCTCCTCCCAGTCTCCAATGCCACATTCATTCTGATTTATGGAAGCATTTCCTTGCAACAGGATATGCTGGAAAGTTTGAGCCTGGCTCAAGAAAGACTAGGGTATGTTAATTTCAAGGCAAATTAATTAAAATGCAATCCAAGCTCTTTGGAAATAACACAGAAACAGTATTCAATGCTTGGTGTCCCTCCAGACAGAAACAGGGCCTCCTGCCTTTGGCCAGTATAGAGACAACCTTATTATGCCTCATTTTCATCTTAAGACTTTCAATTTCATTATTCAGGGAGCTCAGCTTTGGGTATCACCTAGCACTTTTGTCATTAGTATTCCAATCTTTTCATCTTTTCAATAAATATTAAATATAGAAACTGCTGAGTCAGTTGGTGTTTGATTCAAGGTCCCAGCTAGAATCGGATGGTACGTTAAAGGGAGGTAATTTGAGCAAAGTTTAACAAAGGGACTGCCAAGACGTAGACAGAATTTAAGGAAACCAACAAGGGGTGGTGCAGAAGCCCCAGGTAGTAAGAGCAAGGGTGGTACCTCTGCAGGGCTGCAGAGGGAAGGGAAGGGAACGGGTACCAGAACCCAGAGAACGTACCATCAGGGTGAGGGTCACCTGACCAGAGCCGTGGCCTTGGTGCTTGGCAGGAAGAAAACTGAGGGAACAAACACTCCCCCGCTCTCTCCTCCCTCCCCCTGGTCCCAGCCAGGCCTCCCACTGGCCAAACCCAAGCAAGAGGTGGACAGTAAGGAAGCCACTGGTGCAGCCCACGCACGTCAGGCTCCCGGGGCACAGACCAGGGTGGGAAGGCGGAGGTGGGATCCTGACAGCAAATGGAAGACACCCAGAACAGGTGATCTCATCTTTGCCTCTTTCTAGACGTGTGCCCTCGACACAGGACTTACCCTCTCTGTGCCTCGGTCTCCTCTTCTGGTAAACGGAGACAAGAATGGTCCTGGCACTGGTAACTTTGTTGTGAGGATCCACAGCGAGGCCTCAGCCAATCACGGCTACTGTTGACACCTGTCCTGGTCACCCCAGGACCTCACGGGTTGGGGGCAGACAAGACTTGGCTATTGAAGTGGAGTTCCTGTCTTGGCCCTACCTCCCCATGCTCCCCAAACACACTCTGAGACCTCAGAGCCACATACCCCGTATTCCAGGGGGATAATAATAACAACATCAATAACAGAACGACCTAAGAGGATCATCGCAAGCATTAAGCATGTATTAAGCAATTAATTCACCTTGGTCCACAGCACGTGGACCAAGGTAAATGTGGTTGACTGAAAAAAAAAAAATGGTCACAAGTTTTCACAGCCTCAGAAATGAGATGTCGCTCTCCCATCATGACGTGAAGTCTATTTCCCTGCCCCTTAAGTCTGGACTGCTCTGTGACTTGCTTTGGCCAACAGTACATAAGTGGTTGCACAACAATTTGGAATCCAGGCCTCAAGGGGTCTTGCCCCCTCCCTCTAGAACCCTGCATGCACGTGTGGGCAAGCCCAGCTAGCCTCTGAAGGATGGGAGACCAAACAGGAAGTGATGAGTCACCCCCACTAAACCGTCCCCCATCCAGACCAGCTAGCCCAGCACCGGCCCAGCCAACAACCACAGATGCCTGAATGAGTTCATCGAGGACCAGAAGAACCTCCCCACTGAGCCCAGCCCAAATTCTATATAGAATCACGAGTTAAATAAATGTGGGGTTTTAAGCTGCTATGTTTCAGAATCATTTGCAGTACAGTAAGAGCTAATTGATACAGTAACTATTCAATAATTGGTAGCAGTCATTATTATTGCTGATATTTTAGTAGTAGTAATAATCTGGCTAATAGTAGTATTAATCATCTCTTCCCCACAAATATTTGCACAGCTCTCAGAGCCATGAACTTTCCACGTATCAATATTATTATTCAATCTTCATAACGACTCTTCTAGGTCATGTTGCAGTCTCCATTTTACAGCTGAAGAAACAGCTTTGGCAAGGGGATCTGACCCTCGTCCAGGAAGTGAACAGCCAGACCTGGGGTCAGAGTCTCGTGCTGCCGTCCCACCGTCACTGCCGGGCTTCTTGGGATGGTCACTGTACATTGCCTGGATTTTCCCTAGGGCATGGCGTTATCTGAACACTTTCAATTTTAATAACTTAGTTATTACAGGGTGATGGTGTCAGAACATTCTGTACAGTGTTCTTTCTACTTTGGTCCAACTATCCAAGTCAAACCCTGCCTGGACTCTTTCAGTGACAGAGGCTCAAAGGACGTCATCAAGACTCTGCATTGACGACATTCCCAACAACTCCAACAAAAGTGCTATAGCCAGGTCTGACTGATGACCCTGGGTCATCTGCCCACCCCTGAGCTGTCCCATGTGTTCAGGGGAATGAACAGCAGTTATCAATAGGTCTTAAGAAAGTGTTCAAACCTGGATCTGGGAGAGCGAGGCCAGCCCAACCCAACTGCAAGGGAGGAAATTGGGGAAGAGGATCTCCCCTGGGAAAATCAGGATGCCATTACCAAACAAGAAGGAATGGCAGTGGAGCCCACACAGAGAGACCTACCTAATCCCAGCTCTGAGCTTTGCCTTGCCCCAGTCCAAGGAGGGTCCTGAAACCCCCAGAAGAGGAACGAGGCTCGCGCTCTGACCACATCTAACCCTGGTACTTTCTACACACCAAAAGATCTGCTTTCTAGACTCACTCAAGTAAGAGAATCTTCGGCCATATTTTGGCACCTTCCCACCACACCACCCTAAAACAGCTGTAGGTCCTTCAGTAAGTCACATAACTTCTTTGAGTTCAGTTTCCTCATCCATAAACTGAAGATATTAATGTTGATACTCAAGAGAGACCATAAATATAGTCCTAGACAAATATCTTAGCTAAATTTTTCATTTTTCTTTTACTTATTTTTTATATAGCATTTCACAAAATAGACTGAAAAGAGATGACATTATTCTGATTTGCTTATATTATTAAATGGGAATCCCACCCATTCCTAAGTCTGTATGGGGTCGGCATCCACTTACTGCCACTTCTCAACACTCTTCCTGTCTCTGGAAGTTGGTGTTTCTTGGAGGACAGTTTGACCGACGGGAAAGAGTCATAAGCAGGTGGCTTTGGTTCCTTTCTACAGGTAGAAAGTAGTCCCAAGAATCAAACAGAAAAATGTTGAGTCAAATGTCAGTCTCATTATTAGCCACGGAACTCCAAGATAAAGGGTTAATCTGCTCATAATGAATCAAATCGCTATAGTGTATAATTTGAAAAGGTTCCCTTAAAGAAGAAGGGACAAAAAGGAGCCCACCTTTTCCGAAGTGAAGCTGCATCAGTAATGACAACAACAAGTGGCATTTCTTGAACACTAAGACCTTCATGCACCAACTCGCCGAACCCTTCAGCAAGCCAATGTGATGATGGTACTACCCCATTCTAAAGACGAGGAAACTGAGACCTAGGGGACCAAGGAGGGAACTGAGTGAGAAAGGAACGGGCAGGGAAAGCAAAAGAAAAGAGAAAAATAAGGAGAGAGAGAGGAAAGGGAGAAAATAAATGGCTTCTAAGGTTTTGACAAAGCTTCTTATTACTTTTTTCCTTTTTAAAGGATGAGGGCGTAGTCACTGAGAAAGAAAAATGGGCGCTTCTGCAGTCAAAAGGGAATCTTTTCATGTATTTTACTATCTTTAGCTCTATAATTAAAGAACTTTGGTTTCTTACATAGCAAACTTTTCTTCCGCTTTAAAAACATTGTCACTAGAATAATCTTGGCCAGGGGTTGGGGGGCTGCCACCTAAAAACTGTCACTGTTTCCATAAGGTGGCAGCTTTAAGTCTCCTTCTTTCATTTCTGCACAGCAATGCAGTACAAAGAATGCTGGCTGCCCCCTCGCAGCAAATGACCACATTAAAATTCATTCTCTCCTTTCGTCTTTTTACTGTTTATTTTACAAACAGAGACACAGTGTCTGAACACTCCAGTGGCTCAAAGACATACTTTTCTAGTGAAACCTAACTACTTTCCACTTTCATATCTGAAAATGAAGCAAAGTCTTCCTTCAAAAGAATTTTCATCCAAATACTTCTACTTTCCAGCGGAGGTGGGAATCACACCCACTCATCCAAAATCCATAAACCCACACCTCTTTCCCAAAGCCCCATGTGATGCAGATCTCCCTCTGAGAAAGAAAGTTAAAACTGAGAATTCACGAATGAGTGCTAAGGTCAGGGAATAAGCAAGCTATTCTATCCTTCATGAATGCGAATTGAACTCACACCCTCAAGGAAAACATGGAGGCATTTGGGGACCATTTCTTTAAAAATCAATGGAGAGGCAAGGATCTCCTAAACAGGACACAAAAAAGCACTAACCAAAAAAGGCAGATGGATAAATTGGACTTTATCAACATTAAATACTTGTGTTTATCAAAAGATAACAATTTAGTAAATCAAAACTACAATGAGGTACCACCTCACACCAGTCAGAATGGCCATCATTAAAAAGTCTACAAATAACAAATGCTGGAGAGGATGTGGAGAAAAGGGGACCCTCCTGCACTGTCGGTGGGAATGTAAGTTGCTGCAGCCACTATGGAGAACAGTATGGAGGTTCCTCAGAAAACTAAAAATAGAGCTACCATATGATCCAGCAATCCCACTCCTGGGCATATGTCCAGACAAAACTATAATGCAAAAAGATACATGCACCCCTATGTTCATAGCAGCACTATTCACAATAGCTAAAACATTGATACAATCTAAATGTCCATCAACAGATGAATGGATAAAGAAGGTGTGGTACACATATGCAATGGAATACTACTCAGCCATAAAAAAGAACAAAATAATGCCATTTGCAGCAACATGGATGCAACTAGAGATTATCATGCTAAGTGAAGTAAGTCAGAAAGAGAAAGACAAATATCATAAGATGTCACTTATATGTGGAATCTAAAATATGGCACAAATGAACCAATCTACAAAACAGAAACAGACTCACAGACATAGAGATCAGACTTGTGGTTGCCAAGAGGGAAGGGGCTGGGGGTAGGGATGGATTGGGAGTTTGGAACTAACAGATGCAAACTATTACACATATTGGCTTGGCCAAAAAGTTCGTTCGGGGTTTTCTGTAAGATGTACGTACGGAAAAACCCGAACGAACTTCTTGGCCAACCCAGTAGAATGTATAAACAACAAGGTCCTGCTGTACAGCACAGGGGACAATATCCAATCTCCTGGGATAAACCATAATGGAAAAGAATATTAAAAAAAAGAATGTACATATGTGTAAATCTCAGTCACTTCGCTGTACAGCAGAGATTGGCACAGCATTGTAAATCAACCATACTTCAATAAAAAAAGGTTAAAAAAAGATAATTTAAAAAGTCAAGGAGTAAGTAAGCTACAAATGGGAGGAGATATTTGCAATACACATATCTGAGAAAGTACTTATATCTAGAATATATAAAGAACTTCAATAAATCAATAAGAAAAACACAGACTATTCAATTAAAAGTAAGCAAAAGCCTTGCAGAGGCAACTCACAAAAGATGTAAATGATCCTATAAGCTATGAAAAAGCACTAAACCTCACTTTTTATTGCGAAAATGCAAACACTGAGATAATACAGTGACACCCCATCAGAATGGCTGAAATCCTAAAAGACTGACGATGTCAACTGGGGCACCGGACTCTCATACACTGCCAGTGCACACAGTGCCACCATTTTGGTTAAGTGCTTGTCATTTTCTATAAAACTAAATATACAGCTGCCTTGTGACCCAATGATTCTCTTCCTAGGCATGTATGCATGAGAGACGAAGGTCTCCAAATCCTGTCTCAGGGTCTGCTCCTGTGGGGACCCAAAGGAAGACCCCTCACTTCAGCATAGACAAGCAGTTCGGGGAAAGGGTTCTGGAGTCGGAAGGACCTAAAACTAAATTCAGGCTCTTCCAATACCAGCTGTGTGATCTCAAACAAAGGATTTAGACTTGAGTTTCTTCATCTGTAAAATGGCAATAATATTGGAGCCAACTCACAAGGGTTCTGAGGCTGATAATGAGTCAATGCACACAGGGCACTTTTCACAATGCTTGGCCTTGTGTAGTCAGCACTTCAAAGTGCCCAATGTTATTGTCATCATCATCACCAAAGTTTGGAATCATGTTATGTTCATTCTGCAGTACGGAAAAGTCAAACTATTTCTAACACTTTATGTACATAGCTCTTTTGTTTTTTGAGAATGTTTAAAGAAGTTCATCAGTGGCTCTACTTGGAACCATGGATGTTGGGGAAGGTAGATCTTGGGACATCTGATTGTAGCAATAACAGAAAATAAATGCTGAAACACTGGTTGAAAAGATTCCGTTTCACTTATCTGTTTCTCCACAGAGACCACACACTGTGAGATACTTGTAAGATTAGCTTATTTTCTGGAAGAGCAAATTTACCTCATCTCTCTCAAGAAGACTGATTTATTCCACAAGTTTATCCCAGGCCGACCAAATTTAAGCAGACTAATTTAAAGCTACATTTGAGCAGAACTAAATTCCTTTCATGAACACTTTTCAGCTTTTCTGATGAGCACATTTTATGTTGGAGGTTGGTCACCTTGTCTTTACTATTACATTCTTGCCTCCTTTGTTTATTGGCATAAGGGAAAGATTATAAGCCTGCTGAACAGTTTTTCTTTTTTATGTCTTTCATGTGTTCTTTTCAGATCAAGAATGTGATATGTCCATTTAGAAACTGCCTACCTGCAGGAAAGAAAAACTTACAATAGCTGACATTTTTTGTGCAGCCCCAAATAAACAGTAGGTAGCCTTCCTGGGAGTGGATGTGGATAGCAGGCATGTCATTTGAGAAACAGCACATTAGGTCTCTTCTCTCTCTCTCTCTCTGTCTCTCTCTCTCTAACTTCCGTTGGAATCACCTGGAGAGGATCTATGCTGGGAGTATATGGTGGCCGCATTACAAACCAAAGACACACAGGAAGCTCAGGTCACAGAAGGATAAGCAGTCAGCTGTTAAGCTCCGGGCGCAGACTTTGGCTCCTACAACTCAACACTGTACTGTTCTGAGTGACCCTGGACACATGACTTCACCCCTCCAAGCCATCGTTTTCTCCTCTGTAATGTAGAAGTAGTAACAGCGCCTGCCTCACAGAGTGGTCAGGATGCTTAAATGAGATGTTGCTGGTCAAATGCCACCAGACCTGGTTTCAAGAAGCTGTCACTGCTACAACTATTCAATCCAGATCAGTTGACGCTTTGGGAAGGTGAGACCACCACTTTCTAATTTAGTGGTAGCATTCATTTATGCTACATATTTTTGTTGTGGCATGAGTTCTTTTTCTTTGTGATAATGTGGAGTATATATCAGTTAGAAGGCATTCTGGGGCAAGGAACCAAATGCTCAGCCAAGGATGGCTTAAATAATAAAAATATATAGTTGTATCACATTTTTAGAAGTCCCTAAGTAGGTGGTCCTGGGTTGTTGGCAACACAATCAAGTCATCTTTGCCCAGGCGCTTTCCATCGTTCTGCTCTGCCATCCTTAACTTCTCTCCCTTAGGTTATCACCTCATGGTCCCAAGATGGCTGCTGCAAGGCCAGCCACTTCAACCATATTCAAAGGCAGGAAGCACAGCAGGGCCAGGACAATAAAGAAGAATCTCTTCATGTGACCCTTTACACAACTTCCTTTCCTTTATCAAGGAAGAAAATTCTTCCCTGAACGCTCTGCTGACCTCCCTCTGACTTATTGACCAGAACAGGGTCACTTGGCACGCCTGGCTTCAAGGGAGGCTGAGAAAGCATATATCTGGATCATCCAGGCCTTTGTAGCAAGAGAAAGGCATTGGCAAGGGCTTTGGTGTAGCTAACCAATAGTTTCTGCTATAGGGTGTTGGACTGTGGTGCGAAATTGGGGATATCCAGCCCTATGCAGCTGAATGAACCAGGAATTGAGAAGAAATGTGGCACAACCAGACTTCCCAGTTCCCCCCAGCCTTCCTGCTAGCTTCCAGTGCAAGCCTGAGCACGCACCTCACCCTTCTGAGCATCCCCTGAAGGAGAGGCTTTGAGCAACCTCCCAAAGAAACAACAAGAAGTCATGCCATTGGTACTTTCAACCACATAAAAAAGAGAATAAAGATTATTGGGCAGTGAAGTACCGATTTATCCCATTAATTACTGAGAGAGTGAGCCCGTTAAGACTTTCAGAAGGAGTGATTCTCCGTAAAGCTGGGCGGGGGATGCAGGGCAAAGAATGCTTTTGACACTTAAGAGGTTTGAGCTATGTGTTAAAGGGTGGGTTGGTCTGGAACAGTCAAGAGGAGAGGGAATTCCCAGCAGAACGGGGTCAACAGAAGGGTGGAGGTGGGAAGCCCAATGTTTACCTGGAGGTCAGTAAAGAGGCAAACTTAACCTAAAGCCATGTTTTCAGCAGCCTGTTCTACCCCAAACTAGTCACTCAAGATGTTACAGGAAGGACAGGGTTCTGGGGTATGTTACATTAGGAGACACCTGATACTCTAGCCGAATGCATCCAATGAAAATACAATGCGAGCCACCTAAGCAGTTTAAAATTCTGTAGCAGACACGTTAAAGAGGTAAAAAGAAACAACTCACTATGCCCCAGATATTGTCATTTCATTATGTAATCAATATAAATAATGGGAGATTTTGCATTCTTCTTTTTCATACTAAGTCTTTGAAAGCCAGTGAGTATTTACACCTACAGGACACTGCAATTCAGACCAGCCGTATTTCTAGTCAACGGCCACACATGGCTGGCGGTTCCCGCATCAGAGGGAGCGGCTCTAACTCCACGTGGAGACTGACATGCCACGGCCTCTCCCTTTGTCTTCTTTCTTTTTTTTCTCAGCACTTCTTGCTGAGAACTAGTGTTGTAGGGAGCTCATAGTAGGAACTGCCAGCTAGCACACTGCTTCTGGTGCTTTCCCCCGAAACACCCCCATGGCAGGAAGAGCAAGCTAGGACCTTGGAGGGGGTGGAAGGAAAGTATCTGCACTCTTCCCTCAAGCCAGTCTGCTGCCAGTATGGAATTTTCTTTGAAGTCTTCTGTTTCACCATAAAAATTTATGGAGATTTTACACTCTACTCCAAAATATAGACATGTTTGCTTGAATATTGAAAATGTTTTGGATTACTTGGCGTCTAGGAAAAATCGAAGCTTACCATGTTTATGTTGTAACTCTCTCTGCCCGTTCCATCTACCCTTGGGGTTATGTACCCCCCAATTTAAGATGCACAGGATTACCTGATCTCCAAGTTTCTTTCCAGCTCTGGAAGCCCAAGACATTTTAAAAAATTAAGTTGGATAGTCTGCTCCCTTGCATTTAGGCAATCCATGAGCCTGTGTAAAGTTTTTTTTTTTTTTTTCCTTAACCATTCTGATCTAGGATAACTCACTAGCTGGGAGGCTTTAGGTATCAGATCTTCCAATTGTTCCCTTTTCTCTGCTAGTAACTCTTCCCATTCATGCTGAAAATAATCCCTAGCTCTCCCAGAACTATCCCCTAAATACCTCCTAGAACTGTCCCCTGAAAGTACCCCCAGAAGATGCTTCCTCCTGGAAGAGATGTGGTTCTTCCTGAAACTACTTGTGAAAAATCAACATTTAGACAGACATTCCAATATCATTATAATTTCTAGTCTTTATGAGAGGTGCTATGTTGCCACTAACTAAAGTGGTAAATTTTATAATTATTACAAAAAATTTACATATAAATATATTATACATTTATAAATATTATTATATTTATTATATATAAAATATAAAAACGTTAATGTTCCTCCCATCCGTGGTGGGGTCTGTGTCCCCTCCTCTTGAACCTGGGGGGAAGTTTGTGACCGTCTCCACCTGTAAAGCACTGGTGGAAGTGACCACCAAGACTAGACCAAGAACTCTTCCTCCTTGCTGTGAGGAAGCCCAAGCAGCCACAGCGAAGACCAAGCACAGAGATTCTGGCTGAGGGAGCCTAATGGGGTCCAGTTAACAGCCAGCCTCACACACCAGACAGGTGAGTGAACCAGCCTTCAGGTATTTCCAGATCCCAGCCATCACGTATCCCCCAGCTGTCAAGCCTCCCCAGCTGACGCTACACAGAGCAGAGCAGAGCTGTCCCCACAGAGTCCTGCCCAAAACCCAGATTCATGAGCAAAAAATGAATACATGCTGTGGTTTTAATCCACTAAGTTTGGGTGGTTTGTTACGAACAGCCTTCGGAGTCAGGCAGACCCGACTCTGGGTCAGGTCTGCCCCTTGCTCTGCAATCTACACACACACACACACACACACACACACACACACCAGTCACACCTGCATCACACACCACACCACACACACACACACACACACTTGCAAACAGTGCTGAGGGCATGCAGTTGAACTTGCAGAGGACGGGGCATTTTTGGTGAGGCCCCCAGCTCACATCTAAGTGAGACCCAGTAAGTCATCAGCAGCACCAGAGTTAGTAATAGTAAAACTGTGATCATGGAGGGAGCTTCCCCTGTGTTCACCCTGAGCTAGCTCTGCTCTGAGCACTTCTCCTAGACAAACTCATCCAACCCACAGCAGCCTGAAGCCTGGAGGACTCTATCTCCCCATTTCCCAGGAGGGCGTGTTGACCAAGGCCATGCAGGAGAGGAGCAAAGGGACCCTGGCCTCTCATCACCAGTTTCCTCCCGAGGTTTGTCAGCAAATGGAGCCGTGAGGGGTGTGGCTGTGCACCCATATGGTTTGCTGCAGAAATTCATGACCCAGGCTGTCCAAGATCCCATGGGGCTGTCAATGATATACAATATAAGCACTGATTAAGTTCTGAAATCTAACAAATTCTGAATTCTGAAACAGATCTGGCTCCCACGGTCTGAGATAAGGGACTCAGATAAGAAACCTGTGGGACAGATTGTTTGGATCATGAGTCCCAATTGTGGACAATTAAAGAACAATAAGCCCGCTCACATTCATGGGGGCTTATCCATGAGGGCTTATGCGTTTCGCACAGATTATCTCATTACTGCTCACATCCACCCGGGGGTCAGCAAACCGGGCCCACACGGCCGCAGGAACGCTGTCCAGCCTCCAACCACGCTCTGCTGGGGGGTCAGCAGGCTGACCGCCTGTGAGGGTGGGATGCACGCTCGCAGCCTTGGCACCTATCGGGTTTCCCAGAGCCAGCGCCCTCTCTCGCTGGTGCCGACATCAGGCTCCACGCTAAGCACCAGATTAGGGCTGTTTGTCACGGGATTTGCAGGGCTTTCCCCAGCAGGCGAGAGAGGCGGCATTTCCCCGGAACGTTAGTACAGCTGATGGGGGCTCCCTCAGGCAGTGAGCACATGGCTAGGCTTGGGGTTGGGGACAGACAGGATGGGGGAGGGGAACAGTCGAGGGGCCCCTCTGCCAAAGAGGAGGAGGGGGACCCTTGCCCCTGACAAATGCCCTGTGCTTCCAACCCTGGGGTTCTCTGCCACTTTGCTCCTGAAATGCCGTGCCTCTTGCTAAGAGCTTGGTTCTCAAGCGCATGGATCTGGCTGGAATCCCAAGCCTGCTCTTCACTCTGGGACTTCGGGCTAGGCACGAAAAGTTGTTGTGCCTCGGTTTCCCCATCGATGAGGTGAGGATGCTAACAACTGCAAGCCCAGACGTGACAACTAGTGAAGGAGGCCAACAGGCCGTGTGATCCACGGATACGAAGCTCAAGTTCCACAGAACTCACGGCGACACAAGCTGGGATGCTGACAAGCTGGGGAGATGGGCGTCCACCAGGAAGGAGGACGAGGGGACCCCGAGGGCGCTGTGAATGCTCTGTGTCTTGACCTGGGTGGTTGTCGCACAGGGTGGGGGGTGGGAACTCCTGAGTTAATAACTCACCGAGCTGTGCACTCAGGTGCGCTGAATTGCATTGAAGCCATGCCTCAATGAAAAAGAAAAAAGAAAGTGCCAGCACATCATAAGGGCTCAAAAGATAGCAGCTCAGGGGCTTCCCTGGTGGCGCAGTGGTTGAGAGTCTGCCTGCCAATGCAGGGGGACACGGGTTCGAGCCCTGGTCCGGGAAGATCCCACATACCGCGGAGCAACTAGGCCCGTGCACCACAATTACTGAGCCTGCGTGTCTGGAGCTTGTGCTCCGCAACAAGAGAGGCCGCGATAGTGAGAGGCCCGCGCACCGCGATGAAGAGTGGCCCCCGCTTGCCACAACTAGAGAAAGCCCTCGCACAGAAACGAAGACCCAACACAGCCAAAAATAAATAAATTAATTAATTTAAAAAAAAAAAAGATAGCAGCTCAAAAAAGCATTTGCGTGTGGCCTGGGCACACAGACCACCTCGCTTCAACCAGCAAGCAGACCAGCGCCTGTGAAGGTCCTGGCGATTGCCCACCATTAAGGCTTTACCATTTTTCTTAAGTAGGGTTCTTTCTGTTCAGTTTGGATGTGCCTGCAGCCTTCTCTCTGATTATGATATTCTTTTCTTTTGAGGGAAAAGAGAAGTTGGAGAGTAGAGGGCAGGACAGAGGGTAGAGCGAGAGAGTTGGGACAGGGCCGGTGTAACCTTCCAAGACATGGTGTCAGCACACGCACCCTGGGGTTTCCTCTGTGTGCTCCTGGGCTCGATTTTTCCGTGAAGCCCCACATTCTGGGAGGGGACCTGCAGCCTACCCAAATGCAGCTCCATGGTCAAGGCTGCCCCCCATGGCAAGACCATGGCAGGTCCGAGACATGGCACCGAGATACAGCAGACAATGGTTGTAATTTGTCCCAGAACAGACTCGGCTCAGAGTGAGGCCCGGAACTTTCCCTCCCTCCAGGCCAAAACACCTCGTGCAGATTCTTTAAACACTGCTATGTTTGTCTAGAAGGGTGGCTGAGGCTCTGCTGAGGCTGATGGTTCTGAGTGGACTTACTTCTCACCTCCCAAGAGCAGGTCTCCATCTCCTCTCTGCAGGTGGCCCTGGCAAGGAGAAAGCAGGGGCATGGGAGAAACTGGACCTACTGCCCCCTGCCTGAACTCACTGGCCATCCAGGATGGGTATGGTCATCTAGACGTGGCTGGCCATCTCGAGGTCCTTAACTGGGTCATACAGGCAAAGTCCCTTTCGCTCTGTAGGGTAACATGGTCATGGGTTCTTGGGATCAGTGGACATCTTTGGGGGAGTGAGATATCTTGCCCACCACACTGAATGTGTGTAGACTCAATCTGTCCAAGGAGAAAGAACTAGCTTGAGCCTCAAAAGGTTTGCACCAGTTTACGTTCCAGCCGGCAGAGCACAAGGGTCCCTATTTTCCCACACTCCACCTTCCTTCCTTTCAACCCCTCTGCCTTCCCCCAGAGAGCCCTGCTCAGTCACATGGATCTACACCCTGAATACTAAAGTGAACCCAAATATATTATTGCTCCCCCCTCAAAAAAAAAACATCAAAAGTAAAACCGCCAAATTAACAATATCTCTTCTGAAAGCACCACTTTGTGAAAAACCAAAATATTGAGAAATAACTATTTTGCAGTCATGAATTGAATCTTCCAGAGTCCCACTTTTAAAACTAAAATCTCAGATGCCACTTCATAGGCATTGGAATGAATCTCCTCCCGTGGTTGGAGTGGATTCCAGAAGTGACAGATGTCTTAAGGATAAAACTTAAAAGAATACAGCAGTGTTTTTAAAAGGCTATTTGTCCACCCTGAATCTAACCCTGAACTATATGTAGAATAACAGACATAAATGAGAATCAGCACAGTCAGCAGGGAAAGTAACAAATGACCATGCAAATTTCGACACTGTGTGCTGTGATATTTCAGGGGCATGTGCCTGTGAAAATTCACCAGACTTTAATGTCCCTTCCACAGGTAATTAAAAATAAATACAATGACATTCTGTATTTGTCCAAAAAAAGAGCCCTGCTTAGCTTGATATCACCTCAGTGTCCAAGACCCGGGAGAGTCCACTCTATTCATCTCAGAGGATAATCACCTGTGAGATAAACGGCCGTCTTGTAAAACACAATAAAATATAATACCCAGTGCTGGCAAGGATGCAGTAAAACAGCAGCCTCGTGCCCTACCCATGGGAAAAGAAAGCAAATTGGCAACCAGTCCCAAGAGCTTTGACAACACTCAGACACTTTGATTCTTTAATTTGTTCCGGCCAACTGTCCCAGGGAAATAATTCTAAATACTTCACATGGGAAGTGCTGAATAAATAGCCACTGGGTTGAACTGAGCTAGACCTCAAGGCAACCAGGGGGCTGGAAGAGGAGGAGGAGAGTCAGAGGTGAGCTGTGGGTATGACTCACACACCCTTGAGGGAAATAACCAAATGTGAGAGCCCACAGGAGGGAGAGCAGGTCCAGGGCTGAGGAGGGACATTCCTTCCTGCCTGGTGGGTGGCCGCCCTGTTGTCACCCCTCTTCCCTCCATTGGAGCCCCTCCCCAGGTCTCCTCTTCCCACCATGTGGAAGGGTCACCGCCACTACTTTCCCGCAGAGCAAATCATAAACACCAGAGAGAGAGGGAGGAGGCGAGGGAGAGAATAGCCTGCATCAGAGAATGGGGGGGGGGGGAGGTTGCAGGGGAGTGTGGGAATGAGGGAGGGGGCTCCACAGCATTTAGAAGCACGAGGCCGGAGCCAGGAGCAGGAGCTCAGGCTCTCCTGGAGAAAGCTGCTAACACGTGCATTCCAATGCCGTGACCACACCAGACTCTGGTCCTCACTTGATGGACCTGATCGGGGTTAACTGCCCATTTAATCAGAAACAATGCAGAGTGTGCCCCTGGCAGAGGGACACAAGAGCATGTTCCTCCACCCTGCTGCCTGGAACACAAACACAATGGCCGCCCCACCTTGCTCCTCGGGCCACACCTTCGGATGGCAGAGTGGTGAGCAGGAAGGAGCCCTGACCCCTGAAGACTCTGTGGAGCAGAGGCACCCACCCGCCCCAAATGGCCCACCCCAGGACTCCCAATGCATGAGAGTGAAATCAACATCCATCATTTTTAAGCTGTTTTCTTTTTCAACTTCCACCATACATAGCTGAGTCTAATCCTAAGTAGCACAGTGACCAGTAGATAACAAAGATATTACTTAATGTCGAAACATCAGCATTCTTATTATAATTATTATAATTTTTAATGATGTACAATTATAACATCGTATCACTCTTAGACCTGGGCCCCCACCCTGGAACCCACACCTCAGGGGGTCCCACATTTTGGAGTACAGCCCTTAAAATTTTCTAAACTCCCTCCAGTGGCTGGAACCAGACAGGAAGGCAGTGCCATCCAGGTAGGACACCCCAATCCAGGATGGGACCCACCTGAGCCTTGGTCCTCATTCCCTCCCACTCTCCCACCCTCTACCCAATAGGAGAGGTCGACCAAATGCCCTGAGTTTTGGTACTTGTGCCTATGGGTCATCTGGGGTTCTATGGCCACTGGTGCCAGTCTGGTGTCACCAACTGATGCAGTAAACTTTATGCAGGATCACAGAAGACTGGGCCACCAGAATGGACCCTGATTTGGAGTCACTCAAATTGTTTATTAAGACAAGAGCCCTGAAAAAATATCTGCCACGGACTTCCCTTGTGGCACAGTGGTTGAGAATCCGCCTGCCAACACAGGGGACATGGGTTCAACCCCTGGTCCCGGAAGACCCCACATGCCGCAGAGCAACTAAGCCTGTGAGCCACAACTACTGAGCCTGCGCTCTAGAGCCCGCGAGCCACAACTACTGAAGCCCACGCACCTAGAGCCCAGGCTCCGCAACAAGAGAAGCCACCGCAATGAGAAGCCCGCGCACCACAACGAAGAGTAGCCCCCGCTCGCCGCAACTAGAGAAAGCCTGCGCGCAGCAACAAAGACCCAACACAGCCAAAAATAAATAAATAAAATTAAAAATTAAAAAAAAATCTGCCTGGAGCCCCACACATCCTAGGGGCAGCCCTGTCATTATTATTATTGAGTGCTAATAATTACTGCTAATAACAAATAGTCCCTGTCAATCCAAACTCCACAGCAGTAAAGCTAACCCCTCCTGCAAAAGTTGAGGGACTTTAGGACCAACTTCCTATAGCCAAGCAGGAGCCAGCCCATCAGTGTCCCACAGGATTCCACTCCTGGGGGAGTAGAAACCCACCCACCGCTTTCCCTCCCAACCTGCCATCCTGAAGGCTTCTCAAAAACACAAGCAGCTGCTGCCCTCTCTCTCTCTCTCCCACATCTCTATTTAAAATGGCTACCTAGAGTCCAGCAAACACCAAGGAAGTATGGGCACTTCCAGGAGCAACAAGGCTGACAAGGTGTCCGGGGCCCTGCCAGGCTCCGAGAGCTCCACACACTGACCCATTTCGTCACAGAGCCACCCTGTGAGTTAGGTTGCTGAGTGTGCCCGGTTTACAGGTGAAGGGACCGAGGCAGAGGGCCCACCCAGCATTAGGACGTGGAGAAGCCCAGACTCAACTCGAGACTGTGCCTGGATGCAGAGCCCCACGTGGAGATCAAGGAGGGAGGGAAGAAGAAGGTAAAGCAGACGGTGCAGGGAGTGAACAAAATCACATTAAACTGTTCAGAACATTTTGTCTAAGGAGTAAAAAGCTGTAATGGTGCCCTCAAACTCGCTTTGCATTAGAGTCACCAGGGGAGGCTATTAGCCTTCCATCCTCAGACCCCAGCCCGGGAGACTGCCTGAGCAGGTCGGGGGAGCCTGGGAATGGGTATTTTCACTCCTAGGTGACTGAGCCCTGCCACCAGGGTGAGGAACTACCAGATGAAATGGTCTCTAAATGCACCCCCTCCAGCATTCTGGCCCTTCCATCACCTCTGGGGAGACAGGCCCCTCCCTGCCTCCCTAACCCAACACAGGCAGGCTTCCTGTGCCTTGTTTTTATATTACAGATAAGGAACCTGAGACCCAGAGCGGGAGAGGGCCCAGGCCACCGTCACCCCGCGGGTTACTGATGAAGCTCACTGCTCTCGGTTCCCTTGCTCTGGACTTTCCGCTCTAGTCCAAACGCACTCGGGGCTGTTTCTCTCTGCCCTAGAGAGCAGCCTCTGCTACGAGCATGAACGCCAAAACATAAAAACAGACAAGGAAAAGTGCCCCACAAGGGTGCCCGCCGTGTCCTCCTAGGGGAGCCCAACCTGACAAGCAGCCTCATCATTAAACCACCACAGTCCTCGCCAGCCCGGCAGCTGGGGATGTGTTCTCAGGCAGGCACCTCCCAGGGAAGGTGATGGCAGTGGTGCCCGGGGGGGGCAGGGGCTGCCTGGGACACATGGGCCCATCCAGCAATCTGTTTCCAATTCCCCAGCGCAGGGGTGATTTATCCTCCTCACTCGGCTGCCGCAGGCTCCGCATGCCTCAAGGATTACACGCTGAGTGAACTCTGTCGGGTGCAGGACAACGCGTTCCATTGTTCCCCCCGCCTTTCCAACGCCCTGATTGGCAAGAAAATGTCTCTGAGAGATGGATGGAAAGAAAACATTCCCCAGGCCGAGGTCTCCCCATCAGACTGATTAGCTACCAGCACTGAGGTGGCTCTTTGCAAGACTGGCAGACTGGGGTCTTTTCTGTTACCAGAAAGGCTCTCTTCTCCCTCATCAGGAAATTAACTTCAAAATGAAGTGGGGCCCAGGGGAATGCCCACCTCCACTTCCCAGGGCAGGTCAAACTGCAAATACTCCACCTATCACTATTTGTTAGTATAATTGTTACTGTTACAGCTTATTGAGCATTTACTACGTGTCAAACCTTGTGCTAAGCTATGTAATCATCCTGACGGCAGAGAATACGTATAAGGCACTCACTATACACCTGGCACTGTGAGGAGCGCCTTCCTCCTCGTTCAACCCTAACCACACGATGCTGGCCCCGCTTTACAGCTGCCCTGGCTCTTCCTTGGCCAGCAGCACAGTGAGGAGTCTGAGAAGGGATCCGCCCAGCTGCGTGCTTATTATCACCGAGTGCTGGTCATCACAGCCGCGTGTGTACCACTGCGTTGGATAAATGATGTCACCGGCACAACAGGTCCATGAGGGTGAGCACCAGGGCCATGCAGAAGGCCTTCCCTTGTGTGAAGGGCCTGGGCCAGTCACTGAGCAAAGGGGACCACTGGAGGTGTCACGGATGAAGCAGAACCAAAATTGACGGAGGAAATGGGATACAAGAGACGGAAGTGTCAAAAGGGGAAGATGTGTCAGGCCCAGGAAGAGCAGAGGCAGAAAGGGAGAGGCAAGAGGTAGCCAAAGCAAGAGGTTGGGTAGAAAACTGTTCCCTGTCTCCTGTTTTCCGCATTCGGAACTCTCCTTGTGAAACGCCCCAGCCTGCCTTTCCAGCCTCAGAAAATGCTGCCAAAAGTTCACTGCAGGAGAGGCACTCATACAAGTGAGTAAATGCCTTTTGAGGATGGCAAACACGTGTCACCCATTCTTCTCACTCTGTCCTGGTCAGACATCACTAGTCAACCATGGGCCCCCTAGAAAGTCTCTACCAATCCATCAGAGTTTGTGCATGAAACAAAACCCATTTGCTATAACTGCTTGGCTCAGGTGATTTTCCTCCTTAATCCCCTCTTACGCTATGTTTTTTTGTACTTTTTTTTAAAATTTATTTTATTTATTTTTGGCTGCATCGGGTCTTCATTGCTGCACGCGGGCTTTTCTCTAGTTGCGGTGAGCGGAGGCTACTCTTCATTGTGGTGCGCCGGCTTCTCATTGCAGTGGCTTCTCTTGTTGCGGAGAACGGGCTCTAGGTGCGTGGGCTTCAGTAGTTGTGGCACGTGGGCTCAGTAGTTGTGGCTCACGGGCTGTAGAGCACAGGCTCCATAGTTGTGGCTTGTGGGCTCTAGGCACGCGGGCTTCAGTAGTTGTGGCTCAAGGGCTCTAGAGCACAGGCTCAGTAGTTGTGGTGCATGGGCTTAGTTGCTCCACGGCATGTGGGATCTTCCCGGACCAGGGATCGAACCCATGTCCCCTGCATTGGCAGGCGGATTCTTCACCACTGCACCACCAGGGAAGCCCCCTCTCTTATGTTATTTATGGTCATAGCTTTCTGTCCTTTGGACCAACGAGCATGGTCCCATGGCCTCGTGCAGCAGCCTCCAGGCCGATCTCCAGGCTCTGTAGGAGCACTGTCCCTGAGTGCAGGTTGTCTTCTCTGAATTATACAGTTGACATCTGGAAGCACAGTTGTGTTTGAAGGCTTTTGGACCAAATGCTGCCTTCCCTGTGACCCATCTCTCTCCATTAGAAAGGTATGTGTATGTCACAAAAAAACAGAAACCAAGACAGGACTGTCTAGAGGCTGGAGAGACCCAATACCAGGCCCAGCAGACCCTCAGGCCAAACAGAGCTACCCAGGTGGTTCCACCGACATGAAGTGTCTGGAATTGGACTTTCCTAAGTTTCCACCATCAGAGTCCCTTTGCTGTTATCTTCCAAGCAGCTCCACTGAAATGGAAAACTGCTGCCCAAGAAACAACCTATGAACCTATTCATACCTGCCACCTCAAAGCTTTCTCAGTCTCCGTAACAAAAACACACGCAAGCTTCAGCTAGGAATACAAAATAAAAGAATAATAATGAACAAAAAAGCAGAATGATTATAAGAAAAGATGGCGGGGAACTCAGCGCATCCTGGGCAGTGGCCCGGGACCCTGTGCTCAGAAGGGCCCCGGGCTTGGTTCAATGTTCTGATGTCGCCATCTTGAAATTCTTAACAATCTTATTTTTTACCAGCTCAGTCCTGCTGGAGACCTTGAGGAGATGGTGTAGGACTTGCCTTGGCATAGCCCCCCTCTGACAGGTGAGGAGTCTGGGGTATTCTTCCTCCACCTCCGTCCATCACTGACTGAGGACCCCCAGCATCTCTGGTCTGCCCAGGTGTGGGCTGAGAGGAGCTGTCAGGGGAAGTTTGGGGTACCTGCAGAAGGTCATCAGCATGCACGGGGAAGGTGGGTGCCGAGGTCATGAGGGCAGGGCAGTGGCAACCTCAGGCACTGTGAATTACAGAACTAGAGTATGGGTAACTAGGAGGGTTTACCTATAGTAACACCAGGGAGAAAACTGTACCTAGCTGCAGGCTTCTAATTCTCCATAGAGCTTAGTGCTGGTGTGAGCTAAGAACCCCAGAGGCTCAGGGGTCCTCCCTTCCCTTCCACAGATTCATGACCACACAGAGCACAGCATCCCTCTCCACAGCGCTCTGTCTTGGATTATGACACAGCCCTTCTTAAAACTTAGAATGAAATGCAAACTCGCCCCCATGGCCTACGAGGCCAAGCGCTCCATGACCTGTGCCCCTCACTCACTGTGCTCCAGCTGTGCTGGCCTCTCCTCACACCAAGTCCCTTCTCACCTGTGGGCCCTTCTAGAAGCTTTGCCCTCTGCCTGCAAATGTCCATCCCTCTTTCTCCCCTTCATGTCTGGATTCTTGTCATCCTTCACGGGACAGCTCAGATGTCACCTGCATATAGAGGCCTTCCCAGACCAGTTAGTCCCCTTCCCTTAATTTCTAGCATGGCTCCCTGTCTGTATCGTCTAGAGCAGTCATCAGAATTGGTTGTGAAGTTTTTATTTGTTTCCTCTCCAGTCACCTGTCTCCACACTAACTGTACTCCATGAGGCAGGTACCATGTCTGTTTTGCTCACTGATGCGGCCCTAGAGCCTGGCACCGTGCCCTGAGGCTCAATATTTGGCAAATGAATGAATGATTTTGACTTCCTGAAGTTCTCTGCCTTCAAGGGGAACATCCAGTGGTCACCACTAAAATGGGAAATATTTTAGGCATAACTGCTGTCACATGTAGCAGCCGGACCCCAAGGACATCACAGGTTTGGGGGTTTGATGGCCCCCCCCCAAGACATCCACTACTAATCCCTGGAACCTGTGAAATCTATTACCTCACAAGGCAAAGGGGAATTAAAGTTGCAGATGGAAGTAAGTGTGCTAATCAGCAGACCTTCAAATGGGGAAATCATCCTGGATTCTACAGGTGGGCCCAGTTTAACCACAGGGTCCTTAAATGTGGGAGATAAGGCAGAAGAAAGAGTCAGAGAAAGCCTTGTGATGACAGATGCAGGATCAGAGAGATGCAACATTGTTGACTTTGAGGCTGGAGGAGGGGGCCACGAACCAAGGGATGCAGGCGACTCTAGAAGCTGGAAAAGGCCAGGAAACAGATTCTCCTCTGGAGCCCCCAGAGGGAACCAGCCTTGCGACACCTTGACTTTAGCCCAGTGAGACCCACGTCAGACTTCAGACTTCCAGAATAGTAAGAGAATTGATATGTGTTGTTCTCAGACACGAAGTTGATGGTACGTTGTTACAGCAGCCATAGGACACTCATACAGTGTGGCAATGCTTTCTCTAAGAATCTCATTTGATTCTTGCAGCAGCCCTGCACAGCGGGAGTATCAGTGTCCCCATTTTATGGATGAGGAAACTGAGGCACAGAGAGACTAAGTTGCTGCCCGGTTCCAGAGCAAATAGGTGGCAGACCAGGCCTGTGCACGGGAGGTGGGCCCCGGAGTCCACCTGGTGCCCACAGTGGCTGCCTCCACAGACGGCTTTGGTGATAGAATGAGATTAATAGGTGTGAACACTTAGCACAGCCCTGGCACATGGGAAACCCTCACCACGTGGGCCTGGCTGTGGTCAATAGCATGGGTCTGATTCCTGCTTAGAGGGCCAATGGCTGTCATCTTCTGAAATTATCCTTCATGGCTTTCCATAGTTCCCTCGACCCCTGGGCTGGGCACTGGTAAGCAAACCTGCTGATTTACTGCACATCAACAGTTATGCTGTAATAAAAAAGCCGTGAGCTTGGGCCAGTGGCAGAAGGCCTGGGTCAGAATTTCCACCAGCACCAATGAGCACGTGCCCTATGTGAGGGTGTCATGGAGATCACCCAGGAAGGCGCCCTGTCCCTCCCAGCACACAGCGGGTGTGTGCAACAGTGCTGTGTCTGTTCCTCCATGCCTCTCTGACCCCCACCGCCCTGTAAACTTGCAGAGCCCCCAAGGCTTCCTGCTCACCCCGACCAGCTGCACAGAAGTGGTCGAATCTCCCCCTGAATGTGGGGGAGCCTGGCTTTCCCTTGTCCTGTCCGTCTGTGAGTGGCTGCTTGTACTCCTCATCTAGCCCATGCTCCAGGGCAACAGGACATGTGGACATGCAGATGGATCGTCTCCTGAAATGATCCCTCTGGGAGGGCAGGCCCAGCGCTGTGAAACCAGCTGTGTGTTCATCTAAGAAAAGGGCAGGCGGCCACGGAAAACGGCCCTGCCCAGCTCCCTCAGCGGCACAGGCATTCCCAAACCTTTGCTTCCTGCTGCCTCTCTCCCCCAGACCCTGGCGCCAGGTTTGCACTTAGCCCTGAAAAATGAGAAAGGGCTCGGCTGGGAAGCCAGAGGCAATGGAGCTCTGTAAAGGGGCCCTAAATTTTTAAAAAGTTAAAAATTAAATGTAAATCATCAGTGACTTAGGAAAAAACATTTCTCTCCAATCCAGAGGTTCTTAACCTTTGGAGGAACTTGGACCCCCTTGAAAGTCTTATGAAACTAAAGAGCCTCTTCTTGGAATGTTTATGAACACATAAAATTTGCAGGATTACCAAGGAAACAATTATATTGAAATACTGTTATCAAACAATTTTTAATTGTAAATGTATAGTCAAAACATGTGCTTTTTTAGAAACACAGATCTCACAGAGAGTCTAACAGCTTCTTTAACTCAAAGTAGCACTGAACTCAAATTATATTTCAAAATAGTAGCTGTGACTGTACTATGACAGGAAATATCTATGATTTCATTGGTGACAAAGTCACAGATTCTGTTAGTGCTACTGGCTTGTTGCCTTTGACCATAACGAAAGGAAATGCTACATTTTGGTTAGACAAAATAAAAATGTAATATTTTTTCCTCCAGGTTTGCTGATCCCCTGAATTCTCTCCACGGACAGCTTGGTTACGCATTAGGAACCCCGGTGACAATCATGACAGTCACTCCTGGCTGCCACTTGGACCTCACCCAGAGAGTTAGCAAAAAGAAGGCACTCGAGACAAGCCTTCAGCACCTTCAAGCTAGTACATGAAGTGTAAGATAGTCTAAATTTCATGTTGGAAAAAAAAAGAACACCCTCAAATGTGGGGGGGAGGATTTTGAAATAGTTTTGGTGGTTATGTCTAGATACAGAATTTAGAGTAATTTTTTCCCTGTGTTTGTTCATCTGTCTTCTACATAAATATTATTTTTTTATTATTAAACTTATATAGTAAAAGTAGGCATTCACTGGGTAGAAATGACTGCAAACAGAGAGCTTTCATATTAAATTCTGCACAAAAGTGCTGTTTACATTTTCCACAATGGACGCACATTACATTTTAAATTAAAAGCTACCAAAAAATCATTAAGTTGTACACTTTAAATGGGTGAATCATATGGTATGTGAATTATATCTCAAAGCAGCTAAAATTTTTTAATTCACTGGTTTTTGGAGACTCCACTTGGACACACATGATTGACTGACTTGAATAACTAGTTAATTAAAGCAAATCAATCAAACTTTAAAAAGAAAAAAATATAAGCCATTTGGGAAATGTAAAAATTGTTTGGATATTGGATGATATTAAGTAATTATTGTTAAATATTTTGGTGTGATAATATTATGACTGTGTTTAAGAGAAATGACTTGCATAGTAAGGATCATTTCTTTGTGTTATTTCCTGCAATGTGAGTAAATCTACAGTTCTCTCAATATACAATTTTTAATAAAAAAAAAATGAGTGAGATCCTATTTTTCAGATACAAACTGAAATAGTTACAGATGAAAAGATACAGTATCAGGAATTTGCTTCAAAATAATCCTGGCTTGGGGAGAGTGGGTGGAAGCAGAGAAAATAAGATTGGTGAGTTCATAACTGTTAACGATGGGTGATGGGCACATGGGGCTTTGTTCTACTTTTGTATACATCTGAAATTTTCCATAAAACATTTGTAAAAGCTAACCTTAAAAAAAATTAATTGGATAGGCAATAATAATGAAGGTAATACACACACAAGGTAATAAGGTATCTAGGAAAAAATGTTTTGTGTTTTAAGAACTCAAGAAAGAAAGAATCACTGTCACTGTTCTCCTTTTGTTTTATAAGTTGAGGGGATTGTAAGTAACAAACCTATTGTCCTTCCTCCCCCCACCAACATAAACCACCTCAAAGGGGAAAGATGGCCTTACCCAGCATACCATTTGCAGGCAGCAGGCTTCTGAGATGCCCCAGTGCGGGCAAAGCTGCCCTGGAATCAAGGTCCAGACCCAGGGTCCCAGGCCTACCTCAGCTGCAGCCAATCCCTTCCCCACTCCAAGCCTCAGTTTCCCCACTGTCCACGTGAGGAATTTTGCACCAGAAGAATCTCTAGGCTTCTTTCCAGCTGGTATGCTCTGTGATCATCCGAGCTGTGTTTACTTGGGCTCTGGATGAGCAGGGATTGGGGCCCACAGGCCGCGCTCCATCACGCAGGCTCTGACATGCCCCTTGCCGAGATCCCAGGGAAGTCACAGGCCCCTGCCGCTTCCCAAAACACGGGCGTTCCATATCCTGCCGCGGGCCCAGCGTGCAAGGCTGGGTGGAGGTGTCCGCACATGTACTCATCCTGATGGCAAAGGGCCAGGCCAAGGGTGTTTACAGGGACCCTGCAGCGAGGGCAGAGGGTGTGAGCAGTCAGCCCCTCTCTGGCCTGGCCCATGGACACCCCCTTCCTTTGGGCCTCACCCTGCCCCACCTTCTGGCACCCCCTGATCACACGATCGTCTTGCCAGCAGCTGTGACCCGGGCAATTGCAAACACATGGGACCTGGCTGTAGCCAAGAGTGACAAGTGCTCTGTGGTGTCACTGGCTGGCGATGAGGCCTGGACGAGGCACGGACCCCCTCAGAGTGCCCTTGACTCTCACGTGGCCAGATTCACACCCAAGTAGGCCCCACTTGTAAGCTGACATATGGATAGCGTGGCTCACATTCTTAACCTACAGCCCTCCCCTGCCCTGCATTCGGGGACCCCAGCCCTCTGCCATTCGGGCTCTGGACACCCTGGCCCCAAACCACCATTTCAACCTGATCTCCAAACCTCTCCTCGAAGTGTCTTCCCTACGAATGAGTGCTCTCCAAAGTGAGTTCCATGGAAGCCCATTCTACAGGACAGTCGCAGTCGTCACGCCACTAAAAGGCTCCACGGTCAAAGAAGTTTGGCAAACACTGGGTTAAACCAATTTAAACATGTCTTCTGTGTATTCCACAGGCCTTCTCAGTGACTTTGCAATGAGCATTGTGAATGTGAACCAGGGGATGCCACGTCTTCTCTGCTGATTTGGCCCCAGAAGTTGTATGTTAACAGGCATCTTGGGGACCAATCATCCATGTACTTCAGGGAATTCTGCATTAGACAGGCTGACCTCCACCGTCACCGGTATGATCGAGGGCTTTTGTGATGTTCCAGCATCTTGCTATTCATTCATTTGGAGTTGGCAGGTTTTTCCACAGTCAAGCCTGTTCACCCTGATCTCATACTCCGGCAACTGATCTTTGTATCAGGACTTTGCATGGTCTATGAATTTGCATCCATCTGCTTGGACTCTTGTTCTGGTGACCCTCTAATGGTCATAGCTGGGGCCACACTTGTCCTTAGAGCATATAGTTTCTGACCTTCCAGACTTTCAACCATTCAAGAAAATGTTATTGAGCACCGAGGACATGCACGACGACACTGGGGCAGAGGCACCCAGGCCCAACGGGAGAGCTACCAAAGCGCAGTGAGCCTCTAGTGCTGGTTCACACCTGCAACCATCCAGCTAGCGGAGCTACAGCAATAGTTTTGGAAATGACCAGAAGATGTTTCAAGGAAGTCAGGAGTCCCACAAGTCCAAAACCAGGGCAAGCAAACAGAGGCAAGAGTAGGAAGCTACCAGTATTCTCAGCGGCAATGACGGCACCCTTCCCAGTATGGAGACAGAATGGTCAGAATCTGACCCCCAAGCCATTTCTGTTTAAGCCCCCAGTTTGTAGTCACTTGTTTCAGCAGCCCCAGAACACTCACGTGCACCCCTGAAGCTGACCACCAGAGAGCCCCCGATCCCTTCCTGGGCCTTCAACTCGCCTTTCCGCCCCAGGAGGGCTCAGCCCCTGCCCTGTCACGTGCTCTTCAGGACAGAGTCTCAGACACACCACGAAGAGCCAACATGTGGAGACTAAGCTGCCCACTGGGAGTTGTGTCCTAATTCCTACCTCTTGCTAAGGAATGAACCCCAAAGCCATGAGAGTGGGAAAGGTCTGCGGCCTTAGAAGACATGTAGCCCAGTGTTGCTACATGAGTGGACCAAGGACCTATGGCAGAGTGAAGAGGCTGGCAAATTCTATCTGGAAAAAGCAAGTGTAAAACTGGACAACATTGTTAAAAGCAACAATGTCGGGCTTCCCTGGTGGCGCAGTGGTTGAGAATCTGCCTGCCGGTGCAGGGGACACGGGTTTGAGCCCTGGTCTGGGAGGATCCCACATGCCGCGGAGCAACTGGGCCCGTGAGCCACAACTACTGAGCCTGCGCGTCTGGAGCCTGTGCTCTGCAACAAGAGAGGCCCGCGCACCGCGATGAAGAGTGGCCCCCGCTTGCCACAACTAGAGAAAGCCCTCGCACAGAAACGAAGACCCAACACAGCCAAAAATAAATAAAGAAATAATTTAAAAAAAAAAAAAAAGCAACAATGTCAGGGCTCTGGAAATTGAGCAAAGGCAGACAACAAACTAGGAAGAGCCTATTCTTGAAGAACAGCTTCGGCTTGGGGTACAATCACTGGGAATCTGTAGCCTTCTCACCTGAAGCTGCTGCCACCCACCCCTCCCACACCCCCATCCCCCTTGGTCAGCAAGAAATGTGGCTTTACCAGCATGGGGCTAGCTTTGGAAACCAGCAGCTGAGCTGCCGGGGGGGCACACTCAACCTGGGGCTGGGGTCAGCTAACAGCAGTGAGCTGGAAACATGCAGGGGAACCCCCAGCTCCCACGGCTGGAGGCTGTGATCTCATGGGGAAGAGCGTCGAGGCAGGCAAAAGTTGAATGCGGATCCGGGAAAAGAGAGCAGCACAGAAGGTCAGGATAATATCTCCCCTCATCCCTGCCTGTCTGGGAAATGAAACCAAGAAGCCCACTAGACAGCAAAAGCAAAGGAGGCTTGAGGATTGACTGAGCTGTGACCACGCTCCCCAACCACAGAGATCCACCCACATACAATGGAAGCCTTTGGGCACAAGGTTCTGTGCACAACCTTGGCCAAATTCACTGGCTGAACCCTGAGCTGTGCAGACACTAGGGGACCACTAGGAGGTCAGGCTGAAAAATGAAAACAAGAATCAAGTGAGTCTGAGCAGAGCCATTGGTGCACTGCAGGGGAGATGGATTTCACAGTTCATGTGCAAGAAAGTTACTTTAAAAAAAAAAAAAAAAGCAAAAGCAAAAACAAAACAACTCTCTAAAATACAATTCAGAATCCAGATTTGCTGCAACATAGTATCCAAAATGCCCATAGTATCCAAAATGCCCACCATGGAGGGGCCCATGTGGTGAGGAGCTGAGGCCTCTTACCTAAAGCTCAGTAAGGAGCCATCTCAGAAGTGGATCCTCCAGTCCCAGTCAAGTCTTCAGGTGAAACAGCAGCCCCACCACCATCTTGACTACAGCCTCATGGGAGACCGTGAACCAGACCCCCAGCTAAGCTGCTCCTGAAGCCCTGACCCTCAGAAACCATGTGAGATAGTAAATGTTCACTGTTGTATTAAGTGGCTAAGTTTGGGGATAATCTGTTACATGGCAATAGATTACTAATACATCTGGCTTCTATAGTAGGGATGGGGGTAGGGGAGAGGAAGGGCTATACTTTCCCCTTCAGTGCAGGAGACATGGAGCCTCTGGAAGAAATTTAAATTCAGTTCCACAAGCATGCATTAGGCTCCTGGGCCCACAGAAATAATATGTAGGCAAGCATAATATTCTAAACACACAAAAAAGTCACCCACTGTTATCTCAATTTGCTCTTTCAAGTCTGAAGGATTTTTTTTTTTCCTTTCTACACAAAGTGATAATGGCAGGACCCCTTGGAATTCTCTTCCCCCAGATGCAAACAGTGGGGTTATGGATGTAAAGCAAGCTAAGGATTTATTCCTGGTGTCCATCAGTGAAATGAACACAGCCAGCCCTGAAAGGATTCCATGCTTCAGTGGCAACAAGAAAATCAAATAAAGCTGCACGTGTTCCAAAGAGGGGGCTGCTATTAAAAATGTGGTGCTAATTAGCTCCCTTGTGTAATCATCCCAGGAGTGAGCAGGGAGGAAGGACAAGAGAATTTGGGTTCCACTAGGCAAATGTTTAGAACGTGTACAGAAGCATAACTGTGAAGAATGGAGAGAGATTCAAATAGGGTGGCTGAGTGAGCTGATGGCTAGGGAAGGAGGATCGTCCTGGACAAGACTGGTGTAAGCGCAGCAGGAGACCAGAGTTTCAGAAGAGAACATCAAGGCGAGAGTGTTGCTTCCCACACTGCATCCCTGTCCCACTGTGAGATCCAAGAGGCATTCGATTCAGATACCAGAGAGAAATGGTACCTGCAGGGGTCTGGGAATGAGCATCTCAATGAGTCTGCCTGGGGCAGTCATCATCATCATCATTATCATCATCAACATCAGCACCCATGTACCCACTGCAGTCCTAGGCAGCTGGTATTATTATTCTTCCCATATTACTGATAAAGAAACTGAGGATCAGAAATGTTGATTCACTTGCCTAAAGTCACACGGCTAGTGAGTCTATTAGAACAAGCATTCAAGCCTAGGTCTGACTCCACAGCCCCAAGTCTTAGCTACAATGAGGCACCTTCTGCAACAGTTAATGAATAATGTACCAGTAAGAATTCCCTCTGTGAAATTTCTAAAGTAGCAGCACCCAAAATTCTAAGGCAAAGTCTTTAGCTGCTGGGTGTCATGTTGCAGCCCATTAAAAAGTCCTTAGGCAAATAGAGTGCTGATGGAGCCTGCGCCATAAGAGAGAGATGAAGAAGGGGAGTTCTGTTTTTCTTTCTTTCTTTCTTTTTCTATTTTTTAAACCTAATCCCACTTAAGGGAAAACAGTTTGACTTGAAAGGGAAAGTGGCTGATAGGGATCACAACTTGTTGAGGAGAATTGCTTTTCTTATGGTTCCCCTCCAAAGCAATAGTTCATTCAAGGGTCTTTACTTGATTTTTTTCACTTTAATTAGATTTTTTTAATAGGTAAAGGTTTTATGAGACACAAAATGCAAAGGGAACAATCAAGTATCCAGTGAAAATTCCCTCCCCATCATTCCTCAATCACCCCATTTGCCCCTCTTCTGGAGACATTTTTCTGGAAAGTTCTTTTCCACCAAATTGCAGCAGATTATTCACTAATTCTACATCTTGATTTGTTCACTTGACAACATATCTTAGGTAAATAAGTTGCCACAAGTAAAGTATGTAACACCACCCCCGGCACATAGTAGGTATTTGGTGTTTGTTACTGTTGCTGCTACCATAATCATCACCAGCTCCATCTCATCTCCATCTCCATCATCATCAACAACTCTATCTCAATTCCATCACATCTCCATCTCCATCTCTACCTCATCTCCATCTCCATCATAATCATCATCTCCATCTCCATAATAATCATCATCTCCATCTCCATCTCATCTCCAGCTCCATCTCATCATCTCCATCATCATCTCCAGCTCCAGCTCCATCTCCATCATCATCACCATCTCCATCATCATCTCCATCTCCATCATCATCTCCATCTCCATCTCTAGCTCCATCTCCATCATCAACTCCATCTCATCTCCGTCTCCATCATCATCCCCATCTCCATCTCCATCATCATCTCCATTTCATCCCCATCTCCATCTCATCTCCATCTCATCTCCATCTCCGTCTCCATCCCATCTCCCTCTCCATCTCATCTCCCTCTCCATCTCATCTCTGTCTCCATCCCATCTCCCTCTCCATCTCATCTCCCTCTCCATCTCATCTCCCTTCTCCATCTCATCTCCATCTCCATCTCAACCGTTGAGTCATTCCACATCAGTACAGGAAGGATGTCCTCTTTCTTTATGATGCAGATGTATCATAATTCAACCAGTCTTTTTTTTTTTTTTTTCTGACAAAGCAAGAGACTTTATTGGAAAGGGGTGCCCGGGTGGAGAGCAGGAGGGTAAGGGAACCCAGGAGAACCGCTCTGCCATGTGGCTTGCATTCTCGGGTTTTATGGTGATGGGATTAGTTTCCGGGTTGTCTCTGGCCAATCATTCTGACTCAGGCTCCTTTCTGGTGGGCGCACAACTGCTCAGCCAAGATGGATTCCAGCGAGGAGGATTCTGGGAGGTTGGTAGGACATGTGGACTGGCATCTCCTCTCTCCTTTTTCAACCAGTCCTTTTAATTGACATTTAGCTTGTTTCAATCTTTTAAGGTTACTGATGCTGCTGCTTCGGTAACTCTGTGCATGTGTCATTTTGCACATGTACAAATCTAGTCCTAGGATAAAAGTCCTAAAAGTGCAATTGCTAGGAACAGGGCATGTGCATCTGTAATTCCAATAAATATGACCAAATTTCCCCCATAGACGCTGTGCTAAGTATTACTCCCATGAGAGCCATGGTCCCCACATTCAGCTGTATCATGAGGCCTGGGCACCCTTGTAAGCATCTCATCCAGCACCCCACTTCCTCCTGGATGCCCCACACCTCACATGCCAAAGGGCCTACTCCACCCCATCACTGCACCCTTCACACCAGCTCTTCTGGCTCCCCTTCTGTTCTCAGCCTTGTAGGCATTGCTACCTGCAGTACTTCCTCAACAGTCCTCTCTCCTTCCCCTTCACCAACTGATGGCCTGTCCCAGGCCTAGCTTACCTCCACCCCTCTTGCCTGGACCACACCACCGTGCTGCAAATTCTCAGCAGTGCAGGCCCCAGGGATGTTTAAAGAAAAAAGGCACCAAAGGGTCTTTGCAGAAGCACGTTCAGGCAGGGGACAATCACAGCACTTGCCTGCAGGTCTGGGGTGCTGAAATGGACTTGGAGGGAGAGCTAACTGGGCCATCTAGGGTGAGGGGCTTAGGCACCCAGGTGCACAGTCCAGAGTCAGAAAAGATGCTTAATATGATTTTAATTTTCTTAAATTTACCAAAGCTTGTTTTGTGGCCTAGCAGGTGATCTATGACAGAGAATGTTCCATATGCACTTGAAAAGGCACCCTGTATTCTGCTGCTTTCGGATGGAATGCTCTATATATATCAATTAGGTCCCTTTGATCTAATGTGTCATTTAAGGTCTGTGTTTCCTTATTGATATTCTGTCTGGATGATCTGTCCATTGATATAAGTGGGGTGTTAAAGTCCCCTAGTATTACTGTATTACTGTTGATTTCTCCTTTTATGTCTGTTAATATTTGCCATATATATTGAGGCGCTCCTATGTTGGGTGCATGTATATTTACAATTGTTATATCTTCTTCTCAGATTGATCCCTTGATCATTATGTAGTGTCCTTCTTTGTCTCTTGTAACAGTCTTTATTTTAAAGTCTATTTTGTCAAAGTATTGCTACTCTGGCATCAACCTAAGTGTCCATCAACTGAATGGGTAAAGATGTTTTTTATACACACACACACACACACACACACACACACACACATACAAAATGGAATATGATTCAGCCATAAAAAAAGAACGAAATTTTGCCATTTGCAGCAACATGGATGGACTTGAAGGACATTATGCTAAGTGAGATAAGTCAGACAGAGAAAGGTATTTATTTTTCTGTACTGTATTCTGTGATACTGTATGATATCACTTACATGTGGAATCTAAAAAGTACAACAAACTAGTGAATATAACACAAAAGAAGCAGACTCACAGATAAGAGATAACCCAAGTGGTTACCAATGGGGGGGGCAATATAAGTGTGGGGGAGTGGGAGATATAAACTACTGGGTGTAAGATAGGCTCAAGGATGTATTGTACAACATGGGGAATAGAGCCAATATTTTATAATAACTGGAAATGGAAAGTAACTTTTTAAATTGTATAAAAATAAAAAAGAAATTTTGGGGAAGCTGCTGCATAGCACAGGGAGATCAGCTCAATGCTTTGTGATGACCTAGAGGGGTGGGATAGGGAGGGTGGGAGGGAGGCTCAAGAGGTAGGAGATATGGGGATATATGCATACATATAGCTGTTTCACTTTGTTGTACAACAGAAACTAACACAACATTGTCAAGCAATTATACTCCAATAAAGATATTAAGAAAGAGAGTAAAAAGAATAGAAATTTTTAAGACATTTGTGATTACATTCAGGGTCCACTCAGATAATCCAGGATCATCTCCACATCTCAAGACCCTTAATCACATATGCAAAGTCCCTTTTGCCAAATAAGATCACATAAATAGGTTCAGGGGATTTGGGCATCTTTGGAGAGCCTACCATACTCTCCCTTCACCACATGCTTCAGCTCGCTGTTCTGGAGAAAGGAGCCCATAAATATCATTTTCGAGGGCGTTAAAATGAAAACTTCCCAGGCTGGAGTCCATTCTGTCATTAAGAGGCTCAAACTTTTGGCCCACAGAAAAGCCTGAATCTGGTCAGGTGTGGTTTGGCTGTTGTACGATGGAGAGAGATATTGTGTCCCTCTCAGGCCATAGCAGGGAGATGACAGCTTATATTTAATTATAGGAGACACTGTTCTTGCTCACTTTGTCTTTCAAAGGAAACACTTGGGGCAAACTGGAACTCAGGCCTTGCCAAAACCACACGTCCCCAGGGCCACTCTCTTTGCCTCTCCCAGAAGAGCCCTCATTTTCTGAAGGCAGGAACTAAGTCTCAAAGATCCGAGACCTTTGGCCTCTTGATTTTCACCAGGGAGCCTGGTGGCAGGCAAGGGCAGAGATAAGACGTCTCCAAGGCCTTGGCTGCACCAGAGGGGCTGAGAAGACGGCAAAAGGAAAGAGTCGAAGCCCAGGTTATCTGTAGATCCAAACCATCCTCAATGCAGCCCTGCTTCCTGCGGCTCCAGGGGCAGAGAGCTGCTCTCACCAAGCCAGCCTCCAGGATAGAGGTGTGGGAGGACGAGGGCGTCTTCCAGACCCCACTGGCGAGGTCTGCTCTCCCTCACTGGTGTCTCAGACGGTCGCACCCAGTGGGAACCCAGCACAGAGGCCAACCACAGGGACATCTGAAGGCCAGTGCCCGCTGGGATTAGAGGAAGGGCCTGCCAACAATTCCAGGGGCTATCACACATGTGGGGCCCTCACTGCCAGACCTGCTGAACTGTCCCTCCCAGATCCCAGTTCCCAAACACCCGGGGCAACCACAGTCAAGAGGAAGCCTCTGAATGCCTGCCTCAGTTTGCCTTTTCAGTCAGTGGGGTCTTCATGAGCAGGTGGTCAGGCATTTCAAGCCCAAATTCTACCTGCACCTGAAACAGTCACATCACTGGGGCACAAAGCTCTTCTCCTTGGGAGAGGCAGAGAGAGGCTGCTCTCTGGGAATCGTTCTTGAGTTACTTGGGCATTTGCCTCAAACCCTCCACTTTGCCTCGGGTACACAGATGGGGAAAGATGCCAAGGCTGGGACAGTGCAGCCAGTGGAAACTTTGGACGCCAGGCCAATGCTCCCGCACCTTCTGGACTCAGAGCCCACCTCCCCTTGGCAGCCGCCGCCTCAGCTCCTGCTCACGCTCACAACATCATGACCGCGCCTCTCTGGCCACGCCGCCGGGAGAGAAGCCAATGGAATTACCCAACAGGGCCCTTCTTCAGTTGGGAAAATTAACAAAGCATCTTAGAGAACAGTTGTATCTATGAGCCCTGGGTCCTCAATTTCCATCTCAGAAAGGAGAGCGAGACTGCGTTCATGACAGTTCAGGGTCCTGAGTGCCAAGTCCTGGTGCTTAGAGTGTTGTCACCACGTTCTCAGCTTCCTCAGAAATGGCTTGTCAACCTCACTGAACAGGATACACAACTGACAGACAAACTTAAGCACTAAAGCTGGGTATTTGATCTCTATGTCTCATGCTTGAAATACAGGCAAAAAAGACAAATATCTACAAAATCCAATTCCAGAGACTCAGCCAAGTTTTGTGAGAGAAAGTGGCTGAAGAAGGAGAAAATTTTTTTCACCATTGAGTCGTAGTTCACCAGGAATAGAACTTAAACTCAATTAAAAGAGGCATTGAAACTCTTTTTATTTCTACAGCTTCAGTAATGAGACATCTTGAGACTGGGAAGAAAATATTTCTCTGGATTTCTACATTAGGGGAATAAGACTCTTTGGGGATGTTTGGCATATAGGAATGCTCAGGAAACAAAATAATAAAACCAGAAGCAGGCTCTTCAAAAAGACTGATAAAACGGACAAGAGCTCTTAGCAAGTATAATCAATGAAAAGAGAAGGGAAAGTACAAATAAAAAGTTTTGAGAACCAAAAAAGGTAAAACATATCCCCAGAGGGGAGATTTTAAAAGTCATAAGAGACTCCTACATACAACTTTTTAACACAAGTTGGAAAGTGCAGATGAAATGGTGGTATATTTGGAAAATGTAAATCACCAGCACTGGCTGAAGACGACGTGAGGATGCACAGACCCACGGTGTGCCGTGTTTGCCTCCATCACATGGCCCTCAACCCGCCAAGCCCCAGGGCTGTTGTGAAGGAGAAGGAAGACCATGTGCGGTCACGCTGGCAACGGCAGAGCCTCACACCATGTGAAGGCTCCCGCCCTGGAGTCCCCTTGTAGAGATCAGGAAGGGTTCAGGAAGGCCTGAAAGGTATGGTGCAAATTTAAGAGTGTGTTCATTTCCTATGGCTGCTGTAACAAATGACCAAAAACTCAGTGGCTTCTCTGAGGGCCCCAGAGGAGTCAGATTCATAGAGACAGAAAGTAGAACGGTGGGTGCCAAGGCTGGATCGAGGGGGATGGGGGGTTATTGTCTAATGGAGACAGTTTCAGTGTTACAAGATGAAAAGAACTATGAAGATGTGTGGTGGTGATGGTTGCACAATGCTGTGAATGTACTTAGTGCCACTGAAATGTACATTTTAAAATGGTTATAGTGGTAAACGTTATATATATTTTACCACAATTTTTGAAAAAAGAATTTTTGGAGCAGAGGAATGTGCAGGCCCTTCCCAGCCTATACCTCCTCTGGACCTTTAAGTGCATGAGAACTTGACCAGGAAGAGGAATCAGCTTCCAATGGGCCCTGACAAGAGTGAGGTAGTCAGATGCTGGGTTGTAGGGTCAGCAAGCTGAGCTCACAGCTCACCTCTGCTACCAGCCAGCTGTGTGACCTCAGGCAGTTTACTTAACCTCTCTGAGTCTCAGCTCTCCCTGTGTAAAAAGAAGATAAAACCACCAACTTTGTAGGATCATCATACCTGGTGCCCAGCGGTGCAGTTATTATTCATCAGCTAAACTGGTTGCTCTGTGTTTATAAATTGCCATCCCACAGAGCAGCAGACAGGAGTCCTGGATGCCCATCTCAATTCTACTTTCTTAATCACCTCCCTCTCCTTTCTTGACCTTGGGTTTGCCATTTCTATATTTGCTACTGTCCCTGGCAGCATATCGACACCATCTCAGAGCTTCTCTTTTGCTGAAGCAGCTAAAAGGGCCACATTTTCCTTGACTCCCAAGATGGGCAAGCAAACCCAGCCTGACCCTTGGGAGCCCACTTGAAGCCTGTAATGAGCAGGGTGATGATTCCAGAAACAGCCTGCTTGGCCACCCCCGCTGCTGAGCACAGCAAGCCCCGCTGGCGACATGGGTCACGGTGGCGACATGGGTCACTCTAATTCCCGCTCAGCACAGACTCCAGGAACACACAGATCCTGTGCGAGGGCCAGCACCCCTCTGGGATGCCGCCTGCCAATGCCAAAGGCACCTCAAGGCCCAGGGGGCTGGGTAAGACCACCCCGCCAGGCCCCATGCTCTGGGATTGCTTCTCCCTGACAGACAGGCACTAATATCTCCTCGGGGTTGGAGGAATGGTTTTCTCCCTCTTCCCAATGCGCCCCGCAACTTCTGCTGCTCAGGCACTCAGAATTCAAAGGAAACCGGAGCTCCTGTCTCCTGGCCCATGTCACAAAGCAATGCCACTTGGGATTTGTCCAGCAGGGCAATAATGCTGGACCTCAGAGACAGACTTCCTGGAGGAGAAGAGGGCTGTAACATCTGTTTTTATTGCTTCTGAACCCACTAGGTTACTCCCCCTCTTTGAGGGAATAACAACTTTAATTGAGCTGAGGCTGCCCTGGTGGTCTGGCCCTGGGGGGCCTGAGCCACGCCCCTCTCTGGGCTGAGCCTAAATTGCAGGTTGGGTAAGTGACTGTCGTGGGGCCTGTCTGAGGAGGCAGGAGCAGTTCAGTTCTTTGCCATCCATGTTGCTCTCAGTTAAAGCCACTGATCCACTAGGAGGGAGGGTGGGGAAGTGTTTTCCCAGAAAGACAGAGCTGTTGACCCTAGTCAAGAAGTGGAAACAGCCCAGATGTTCATCAACTGACAAACGGATAAAGAAAACGTAGATTATCTACACAATAAAATATTATTCATCCATAAAAAGGAATGAAGTACTGATCATGCTACAGCGTGAATGGACCTTGGAAACAGCATGTGGAGCGACAAAAGCCAGAGCAAAGGACCACTTATTGTATGATTCCATTTATATGAAATGTCCAGAATAGGCAAACCCACAGAGACAGAAAGTTGATTAGTCTTGCTTAAGGCTGGAGGTGGGGGAAGGGAGGAAGGGAAAATAGGGGGTGACAGCTAAAGGGTTCAAAGTTTCTTTTTGGGGGTGATGAAAGTATTCTAAAATTGACTGTAGTGGTGGTTGCATTTAACTGTGAATATACTAAAAACCACTGAATTGTACACTTTAAATGAGTATATGGTATATGAATTATATCTCAATAAAGCTGTTTTTTTTTTCTAAAGAAAGGAAGGGAGGAAGGGAGAAAGAAAGAAAAACAGAACTAGGGCAAACCCAGCTTCACTACTTATCAGCTGTGTGACCTAGGGCAGGTGCCTAACCTCTCTGTGCCTTAGTTTTTTCACCCTAAAATAATGGCCATAATTATATCAAATGCTCTGTCATTGTAATTATTAGACAAGGTGTGTGAACACTTAGCATGGTGTCTAGGTGTCAATACACAACCCCAATCATGGACCATAGAGAGAATGTCACAGAGACCAGGCAAATGGAGATGAATGTATCACTTTTATTATTTATAAAGCTCATCGGAGAACACAGTTCTGGCCCAGCCAGTTTCTGTATGGGCTAATTGCACAGAACCTCCTTTGGGGCAGGGGAGGGTGTGCTGTCCCAATAGGACTTAGGGCACAGAAGGTGAGGAGGGGTGCCTCCTGTCCCTTCAGTCCCTCCAAGTGGGAGGGGACATGTTTAAGCTGATCACAAGGAAGAGCTAGTGACACATCCCCCCATCAGCAGTGGGTCAGTATATTTATGATCATTATAAACAGTGAAGAGCAAAGTCAGTGCCTGGCGGGCATCAGGTGCTCAGTAAATTATTAATATGTTAATATAATTACACATTTTTATATGTTTGAGTATTGGAAAAAAATTGAACCACCAAAGTATTAGCAGTACATAACTCTGGGAGGTGGAATTACGGGAGATTTGTATTTTCTTCTTTGTGCTTTTCTGTTATTTTCCAGTTTTTTTCTGATGAGCATATATTTTTATGTTATTTTTAGGAAACATTCTTTGTGGGTTCTAAGGATTTGAGGACACACTCCCTGCCCTCAAGAAGCTAAAAACTCTATTTAGGAAGAAGATACTTTACAGAGCAAACCATTAGAAAAGGGCTTGCAGCTGGGTAATAGGAACTCAGAGGAGGAAGAGGCCCTGTGGGGGGGTGCTTTCCAGACTGGGGGAGTCAGCCTGGTAATTCGAGCACCGAATGACAAAGGTTCTCTCTCAGCCAGACAATCCCAGTTTCCACACTTTCCAGGTCACATAATTGGTCTCAAAGCCAGATTTCCAACATCTTTGGCTGTAGTGACAATTTCTGACTGCCAGCAGCCCTTTTCAGAGGATGTCCTAGCCTCTGAAGTACATTCCCAGCCATTTTGAGTCTTTACCTTGGTCCCATTTGTGCGGTTATTTATTTTCAAATGCCAGTGGTCAAGCCCATCACTCAGTACCGGAAACAGTGGTCACTCAGCACCTATCCCTCCTCATACTGCAGGGGCTGGAAGACTGGGAACTTCATTTGCCAGCATCCTTTGCCATCACGATTGTTCTAGACTAGACTCCAACAATGAGCCAGCCACACAAGATTTGAGAAGTGGGAGAAAGCCAGACAACATTGTTTCCCTGGCACCAGTGGGCAGACATGTGGAATTTGGCAGCTCTAAGGTTTGCAGCGACTTCCTACGATCCCCGGCAAATGCTGTGATTGTCAGTAGCAGTCTCCTGCAGTTCCTGAGGTTCCTGGTTCACCAAACTTTAGTGGCAAACCCAAGCACAAGTGACAATGTTCCCTGACCTTCTTCCTCTAGCTCTTCAACAGTTTTGAATGCGTCTGAATGAAATCTATTCTTTTCTTAGGGATGCAAGAACTCTTCCGTCTAATCCACAGATCATAGAAGCGTACGTGGATCAAACACCTCCACCTTGCAAGCACAGTGTGAAGCATTTTACCTCAATTATGCCACAATACGAGTTACCTATGAGATTATTATTGTCCCTATTTTTGCTGTGTCCAAGCTCACAGAGAAAATAAGAGGCAGAGCTGAGACTTTCATGCAGGTCTGCCTTACTCCCCATCCAGGACCCGTCTGAATGCCTTATTGAAGCCTCTACCCAAGTTCAACACGCACTGGAGCTTCTTTATCTACCAGCCCAGAAAATGTAGATTATGCAAGGAACTCTCTGGAGACACATCACTAGAAGTAAGGGTCCAGGAGAACCTGGGAGAAGACTGCATCCTTAGCTTGTTTCATTGGCACCCCCTTCCCTCCCTTGAGACCTAGTGACAGGTCTGTTGACAAAGTGCAATGTCCAGTCTCACATGGGTGTAAAATAGTCCCCAGTGGGGCAGACTTCGCTGTCAATGTAGGCATGTATTTCTAAGAGAACTTGAGAATACCAGGATTTGGGAGATTCTTGGCCCATTTTTAAGACAGTAATCCCAAAAGAGCCACTTCCTAGATCCCTTGAAACGCTTACAATTTGTGCCATCTCTAGAAGGATAAAGCACTGGCAGGTTTGTAGATTTCAAGAGGATGTTGGTAACTTTATGCACTTATTTTTTTTTAATAAATTTATTTATTTATTTATTTATTTATTTAGGCTGCGTTGGGTCTTTGTTGCTCTGCCCGGGCTTTCTCTAGTGGCGGTGAGCAGGGGCTACTCTTCATTGCGGTGCACGGGCTTCTCATTGTGGTGGCTTCTCTTGTTGCAGAGTACAGGCTCTAGGCGCACGGGCTTCAGTAGTTGTGGCTCGCGGGCTCAGTAGTTGTGGCTCATGGGCTGGGCTCTAGAGCGCAGGCTCAGTAGTTGTGGCGTACAGGCTTAGTTGCTCCACGGCATGTGGGATCTTCCCAGACCAGGGTTAAAATCCGTGTCGCCTGCCTTGGCAGGAGGATTCTTCACCACTGCGCCACCAGGGAAGCCCCTTTATGCACTTTTAAATGCAGCAAAACCTTTGTTTTGAATCCAACTCAAATGAAAGGTCAAAGGCTCCTAGAGCAAGTTGGGGTGGAGGAGGGGAGTTCTCTGTCCTTCTCTGCTCTGATTCTTTCAACCTACTTGGCTTCGGGAAGGAAGCAAACCAATTCAAGAATTGAGACTAGAGGAGTTTCTGGTTTAGAATTATTATTTTTGAAATTGTTGCAAAATATGTATATATTTAATTTAGGTCCATTAGAGCTTTCAAACTTTAATGTCTAAATTGCCAGGATTATATGAATTCCCTTTCAAAATCACTGTTGTAAAAAAAATCCGTAACGTGGTTCGGAACTGTCTCCTCACCCTGTAAAGAGATATCACCGTTTGGTGCTTGATCCTTTCCCTTTTAATCAAAGCAGACGTGCCCTTTCGGTTACTCTGACTTTGAAAAGGCCCAGGGAAGACCTTCTCCCCTTCCCACCATGGGAGCCGGGTGCTTCTGCCGACGGTGAGCACTGATCCAGAGACCAGCTCAGGATCCCCTTTTCATGGAAATGGTTCAGGGAATGCTGGAACCACATGATTTATTATGCTAAACATTTCCCCTCAGTAAAAAAATAAATTGTGGTAGAGTAAGGTTTGGAGAGCCAAGCAGGTGGTTCTGAGCAGGGAGCAGGCATATCCAGGGCTGGCCATGGAGGGAGGCCAAGTGGCCTTGGTTTCAAATGTCTTCAATTTTTCCAAAGTGAGAACACAGCAAAGGTTTGAAAGTTCCCTAAAGAGTCCAGAGATTGGCTACATCACGTCCTAACTGGAGGTTCTCTAGGCCAACAATAGCCTGCACACGTGAGCCCCAGAAGGTCCAGGGTTGGGCCACAGGGGCAAGAGGTGGGGATGAGCACACAGGGCTCTGGGCCCCCCATCTGTGCCCCACATCTGCAGCTGTCTGTTTTGTTTTGATATTGGGCTCTGCAATGGATTTCAGCTGAAGAAAGTTAGTTTAAAAACCTTGCACCTTCTCCAACATTTTTCAGATGAAGAAAATGAAGTCCAGAGAGGAGCAATGACTCTCCTAAGGCCAAAGCACTAGACCCACAGACCCTCACCTGGAATAACAACGTTACTCGTCCTATGTTGTGTTACCTATGCAGACCCCGGCAAGCTGGTCACCAGATTTTTACCTTTTCCTCCCGAACACACCAACTATTTCCCAGCTGTGGTTAGGTGTGCCCACATGACTGACTCGGGCCCGTAAGTGTACTCCTTCCTTTGTCTGCTGGCCAGATCCAGAGGACGCAGTGAAAGATGTGGAGCCTGAGTCCCTGAGTGGCCGTGTTGAGCAGACACCAGGAGTGCCACCCCACCAAGAAGGAAGAACGCTGGAGGGTAGAGTGTGAGTGAGAAATAAACTTCCATTTATGAAGCCATTGAAATGTTGGTTATTTGTTACAGCACTTAGCCTGCCGAGACTAATTCAATACTATAAATTTTGAAGAGCCACTACTTTACTTCATCTTGGTTTTATGCACACCCAGAGTCCATCTCTCCTTTTGGTTACCACTTTTCTCTTTCCCTCCTCCCTCATTAGTTAATCCTACTGCCAGTCATTTGCCCCACCCTCCCCAAGCCTGGGGTGTGGGCACAAGACCCAACATCAGCCAATCAGAGTCTCTGTCCTGGGGCTTTGGCTCCTGAGCAGAGTAAATGAGGGAGAGAAACGGGTTGCAGCTGATGCTCTAGTTCCAGTCTTTTCCAAACCTAACTGTTAAGCTTTTCCTCCATGCTCCCATCATATCCCTCCAATTAAATTTTTTCTTTTTTTTTTCCTTAGGTTTGTCAAGCCCATTTGTATTCCTCACAACCACAACAAAAAGAATAACAACAAAAAGAAATGAAACTGATACATTATAAAGATGAAATAATAATAGGATTGCCTAACGTGGGGTAGTGTCATATCTCACCTAATGGTTTCAGAAAATATCACCTTATTTAAACCTCACACCTGCCCCAATAAGTAGATAATAACACCCTAAAATCAGTGAGACTGAGAGCCCAAGAAATGTCACTTGCCCAAAATCACACAGCTAGTGAGTGGGGCAGATTTAGAAGGCTTGGGTTCAACTCCAATATTCTACCTGATAGTCACCTTCACAGGATATGAACGCATTTTTGTTATGTTTTTAATTGAAAAAAGTAATGCATGGATATTATTTTTTTAAGACCTTCAGTTTCTCGTCACCAGAACCACTTTTAACAGTTACTTGTGCATCATTCCAGAATTTTTCTATGCATATACCAGCATAAATATTCTTTTTCTAAATCCAGATGAATGGGCACACACACTCTTCTGCATCTTACTTTTTAACCTTGCACCTCGGAGACGGTGCCACAGTTGCACACAGACACCCTTGACAGTTTAGTGGCTATCTAGTCCTGCTTATAGGCAGGTACCATTATTTGTTTATAATCATCTACACCAACAGACATTTCAGTGGTTTTCAGCATTTCGATATTCAATATTGACTTCGTATATTTGTTTGAATATTTCAAAAGAAGTACAGTTGACCCTTGAACAACGTGGGGGTTAGGGACACCAACCCTCTGACAGTCCAAAAGCCGCATATAACTTACAGTCAGTCCTCAGTATATGCTGTTCCTCCACATCTGCAGTTCCATTTCCTGGGATTCAACCAAACACAGATCGTGCAGCACTGTCGTATTTACTACTGAAATAAACTCCGCATATAAGTGGACCCGCGCAGTTCAAACCCGTGTTGTTCAAGGGTCAACTGAATACTAATTTCAATATTCATGGGCCTTTGGGCAGATGCATGAGTTCAGCTGCAGGTTGGATTCCTAGATGTGAAATTGCTAGATTGAGAGGCACAAGAATTTTAAATTTTGATGCATGTGATTAACTTGTTCTCTCAAGAAGCACCCCTAATTCATGTTCTATGCAAACACATCTTGAGAAAGTTGATAAGTGGCCTTGAAATGTGAGATAGCATTACAGACAACTGAAGGGACAGACAACTGAAGGGACATGGTTGGTCCAGAGTTGCTGGGTTCTATGGCCCAAGCGTAGAATCCCTGCCTTTTGCCCATGGAATGCTAAGATTGCAGCTTTTGACCTTTGGTTAATGGCCAAAAGACATTTGCTCTGAATCAATAAAACACACAAACCCGAACAAACAAGTTTCCCTCCACCCTCATCAGGAGAGGGGGCGTTTAATGCATTCCCCACCCGCCCCCCCAAGCCAGGTCTTCATGTCCTGAAGCTCTCAGCTGAACACACAAGAGCTTCAGAAAAAGTTGCTGGTTTGGATTACCAGAAAAATAATGTGGGACAGTAAATAGGCCTTATGACTTTTTATGAGGAAGCTATGCGATGCTTTTACTGCCTTCACAGCAATAAATGTCGACATCAATTTAATTATTTGCTACTTCCCTGCCTGCCCCCTTTCCACAGAGGAAAAAATATCACAAGAGTGTTTTCACCTGGTCTACAGCCTCATCAAGGACCACTGAATGAGGGCATGAGATGCTATCTTCAGACAGAGTCTGAACCATGGAACTTCCATCTGGAGCAAGGATTCAAGGGGTGACTCGCTGACCCCATGATTCCCAGGGTCCACCCTCTGGACACAATATTCACTACACATTACCATAAACTAAAACTGCTATTCTCAACACACACAACAACCACTTTCTCATTTTAGTTTTATAATGATTCTGGGAAACGGGAATCCTTAACCTCTCTGAGCCCCGCTTTCCTCATCTATCAAAGAACCTGATGCCAGAGCTCTCTGTGGAGCCAGGAGGTAGAACAGGGTGTCCTGGGTTCAAATGCAGCAAGCGCCTGACTCTCGGTGGTCTAAACAGTCTACAGCTTCTCAGAAGTCTGCCCTCTGACAGCTCTCTGATCTCATCTCCTACTACCCCCTCCCCTCCCTCCCACACCCCCAGCCACTCTCAGCCACGCTGACCTCCTTGCTGTTCATTGAACATTCAAAGTATGCTCCTACCTCAGGGCCTTTGCACTGACTGTTTGCCCCAGCTGAGATTCTCTTACCCCAGGTTTCCACATGGCTCCCTGTCAAACCTCTTCCAAGACTTCTCTCAAATGCCACCTTCTCCGAGGGGGTTCCAAACTCACCATCCTATTAAAGTTGTACCAGCACCCCCACCTCCAAGGCTCTCTCTCCCACTTCCATGCGTCCTTTTTGCTCCACAGCATGTCACTAGCAGACATACATTACATTAACTTATTTACTTGTTATATCTATCTATCCCCTAGAATGTAACCTTTATGAAAACAGGGTTTGTTTCTGTAGTTTTGTTTTAATTTGTTTTTGCTCTTCTCTACTCTATCTCCAGAGACTAGAACAGTGCCTGGCATAAAGTGCAAGTGAATTATTGAAAGGTGAGTGAATCGGGTGAGATGATGTGACCAAGACCTGCAATGTGTTCTTCAAATTGTGTTCCCCTTCCTGGCCACACAAGAATACTACATTTCCCAGCTTCCCTTGCAGCTAGGTGGGGCCAGGTGACTGATTTCTGACCAATGGGATATGGGCAGAAGTGCTCTAAGAAATGTCCTCCAGGTTCCTCCAGCTCTCTTGTCCACTTTGTCAGTGGTGACGGAGGCCACATAATGAGACAGCAGAGCCACATAAAGCAGCCTGGATCCCCGAGTCACAGCATGGAGGCAGCCACCCAAGAGAGTCACCAACCTGAACTGGACTTTATGTGAGAGAGAAGCGAACCTTTATGGTATAAAGCTGCTGAGATTTCAGGGTTTATTTGTTACTGCAGCAAAGCCTAGCCAATCCTAACTAATACAGATGGGAAAATACTGGACTAGCGCTCAGGAGGCCAGTGTTTATTAAATACAGTCAGTTCTTCAATGACATGACATACATATTCCTTAAAATCACTACAACATGCAAAAGTACACAATAAAAACCATAGGGCTTATGAGAAGAAACAGATTTAGGAGCACAGCACTCAAAAACTTCACCAGTGATACATTAAAAAACAAATGATAGGAAGCCAATAAAATGGTAGGTACCTCAGTTTCACACATGTTAAATTGTTAATACATAAATATTACAGTAAATATGACACTTGACCTTGAAAAAGACCTGAAGTTTACTGGAGAAGGGAGCTTCAGACGGGTTGCAGCTTATGAGATATTATGAGTGGTGGAAGGAAGGTTATCTGAATTTCTCATCTAGAAAGTTCTACTAGATATGGGATCAAGAAACTATAGCCCTCCAGCCAAATTTGATCCACTTAAATAAAGTTTTATTAGAACACAGCCACACCTGCTCATTTGCATATTACCTCTGGCTGCTTTCACACTACAGCAGCAGAGTCAGAGGGGCTGCAACCAAGGCCAGCAAAAGCTCAGATATTTACTACCTGGCCCTTTACAGAAAATGCTTGCTAACCCCTGTATGAGACGGTCTCTGGAATCCCACGGGTGTGCCATTTTCCTTACCTCAATTTGCCAAAAGAGTGGTGATTAAACCCGTAGTTCTGATCCGCTCCTATTCTAACAAGGAAGGAGGCGTGGACACACACACATGCACACACACACGCTATGGCCAGACCTCATCTGCATAAACCATCCAATCCTGCTTTCAGCTCTGCCACACCCCGGGCACTGTGCCCATACCTGGGGGCAGCTGTCCTCCTCACCCACCCGCAAGTGCTCTCTGGTCAGCCCACACCCAGCACAGGCTGGGAGCTGGGGTGAAACCTTCCATTTCCCCTTCCTCTCGGGGGACGCCTCGGAAAGCCTGTCTGTCTGGGCCACTGACGGGCTGGAGAGAAGGCCATGAGCTTGACCTAATGGGTCAAGTGCAGCATGCCCAGACTAAACATCCTTAATTAAGCTCCCACAAAGGTTAAATGGGCAATTAGACTGCCCGAGGGAGGGCCAAATTAGACAGATGGGCCGTTTACCCCCACAGGACCAGCTAGAACTTCCCTCTGGAAGGGACACCCTCCATCCCAAGAAGGGAGGGCCCCCACCCCAGGCATAAACTCTGGTTTGCCACAGTCCATCCAACGCATGGTTTCTCAACAAAGGGTGGAGTCCCTGGCCTGTGGGAGTGTCGTGAGTAAAAGTCTTCATAGTGACATCTGCTAACCTTCCAGGCCACGAGCCACACAAGTCTGAGAATGAAATGGGACAACTGCTCCAGAGGGGTCCTTGCACACGTACGGGAGCCCCGGCACGCCCTGCCCAGCACCCTCCAAAGTCCATCTCACTTAGGACAAGTCCGAGAGCCAAAGAGAGGCTGACCAGGCTCTCCAAGTCTCCTGCTGACCAGCGTGCATCACACCACAGCCTCGGGGGCTGGTCCTGCCCAGCCCCACTGGCCTCCAGGCCTTTCCGTCACTTTTCCTCTATCTGGGATGCTCTTCTCCAAGATATCAGCCTGGCTCGGTCTCTCACATCTGGGTCGTAAGCCATCGTATCACAGAGGCCCTCCCTGGTCCCCTTCCACCCCACCCCACCCCACCCCCTCCCTGGCCCTCCTTGAATGTCCCCCACCGCACAGACACCACCTGAGGTAAGTGACGTGCCGTTCACTCTCGGCCGCTCGTGCTGGGATGCCTGCTCTGTTCACGATGCACCCTCAGCACCTAGACTAGGTGTCCAACAATGTGGCTGGATTAATAAGTCAGTCCATGAGCCACGTGCCTCCTGGTACTAGGCAGAGAGCCAACATGCCTTCTCACCCAAACCCCCCCCAGTAACTAACTAAACCCAATTTACAGAAGGGGAAACCGAGTCTCAGGGTCGCTAAATGACTGCCCAAGGAAACACAGCAGGTTAAGCGGCAGGATTCAAACCCAGGCCTGCCTGGCTCCCACACCCAGGCTCTTAATCACTACGCACTGCAAGGAGCGCATATCAAGGCCGAGGACAGGCCCCATGTGTGCTTCCGTGCCCACTTACATGTAAGTCAGAGGCAGCTCTGGATAACTGGGATGGTGGCAGCATTCCCACTCACTCGTCTTCTGGAGGGCTAACCTGAAAGGAAGAGACAGGGTCTCTCCCTCAACCAGGCCCAATCATCAGCTCTCTTATCTGTGACGAGCAGTGTCTCGTTAAGAGGCAAGGTGAGAATTCCTGGGTTACCAGATGGATGAACAGAGAGGGGCTGTCGTTCACTCCTTTGTGGGTGCATTGAGGACTGCCCTGGGGGGATAAGCTTAGGCTCCTCTTGTCTCCCAGCTTCAAACAGAAAACAAGGGCAGGGTCCCCTGCGATCCCTCCGCACAGACACCAGGCAGCTCCTCCCACCCCCTGGCCCTCCCCTGCCCAAAGTAGGGCTTTCCACCCACCTCTTTCCCATCATGCACACAGAATATGGTAACATTTGTGCAGCCCACAGGGATGATCTAGAAGAGGTTGGAGGCATCTATTTGGAATCTGGTGGAAAAGCATCAAATTTTTCTTTGTATGTTTTAAGTATGCTATGAAAAAAATAAAATTCAAAGTTGGGGAAAATGTTTAGATATTGAAAGAGTATTAAACTTCCAAATAAAGGCAATTTTGTTTTTTTTTAAATAACCTCTTGATCCTGCTTTCATGAACATAATTTTATAGAATTTGGCTTACGCTTGAAATGGCTACACATCAGCCCACCTTCTCCTAGTTTTTGTTCCTCCCAAAGCAGACCTGATATGAGGACTTGAGAGGAAGTAGTTTATGAGGGAGGCAACCCCAGGAAGCACAACTGAGAAAATAAGAGAGTGAAGCAGAGACAGAAGACAAACCAATAAGGGGTGCATTGAAGATGGGGGGAGCACTGTGGGCACATGGAACTCAGTCCCACTGGGGACCTCTGAGAAACCACATGGAACATGTTCAGAATTGCCCCACTGCCACCGCAAGAAAACTGCAGACCAATATCCCTATAAATATTGATGCAAAAGTCCTCAACAGAATACTAGCAAGTAGAGTCTAACAGCTTATTAGAAAGATTATACAACCATTACCAAGTGAGGTTTATCCCAGGAATGCAAGGATGGTTCAACATATGAAACTCAATCAACGTAATACCCTACATACCTAGACCATTGGAAGGGGGACTACGTGATCATCTCAACTGACAGAGAAAAGGCATTTGACAAAATCCAACACCCTTTCATGATTAAAAAAAAAAAAAAAAAACACTCAGAGAACTAGGAGCAGAAGGGAACTTCCTCAACAAGATAAAGGATATTTATGAAAAACCCACAGCTAATATCATGCTCAATGGTGAAAGACTGAAAACCTTCCCTCTATAACTGAGGACAAACAAAGATGCCCATTTTCACCACTGCTGTTCAACATTGTACTGCAAGTCCTAGCCAGAGCAATTAGACAAGAAAAAGAAATAAAAGGCATCTCAGCTGGAAAGAAAGAAGTAAAATGATCTCTATTTGCAGATGACATGATCTTCTATACAGAATTCCCCCCTCCCCCGGAGGGCAGGGAGTCAGGGGTATTTATCTACCAATGCTCATCACTCTACCACCACCACCCCGACCCCTCTGCATAGGAGAATGACCCATCTCCTCACTTCCAGGTTGCAAAGTGAAGCGAAAGTGAAGCAAGCTCTCAGGAGCCAAAGACAATTCTCAATCAGAACAGAAGAGGAACTCAGGTGCTTGTGGTGGGGGGCTACCAGCTGCCTGTAACTCATCTACCAGAGCTGCAGGTGAACTGAGGAGCCAAGAGGATATGGGACAAGGCATGTGCAGCATCTACCACTGGTAAGGACATTTTAGTGATGACCTTCAAGCTCTTAATAATCACTGTCAAGGAGACATTTTGTTTGCACAAGAAGGTGATTTTTAAAAAAACTTTTAACCAATTTTCACAACTATTTAAAAATGCAAAATAATTGAAACTGTCTTAAAGATTCTCACTGTTGGGCTTCCCTGGTGGCGCAGTGGTTGAGAATCCGCCTGCCAATGCAGGGGACACGGGTTCGAGCCCTGGTCTGGGAAGATCCCACATGCCGCGGAGCAACTGGGCCCGTGAGCCACAATTACTGAGCCTGCGCATCTGGAGCCTGTGCCCCGCAACAAGAGAGGCGGCGATAGTGAGAGGCCCGCACACCGCGATGAAGAGTGGCCCCCGCTTGCCACAACTAGAGAAAGCCCTCGCACAGAAACGAAGACCCAACACAGCCAAAAATAAAAATAAATAAATAAATAAAAATTTTAAAAAAAAAAGTATAGCATTGTCTAGAGTCTGTGCATGTACTTTAAAAAAAAAAAAAGATTCTCACTGTAGATCATTTTCTATTATGGACAAATGCAAAAAAAAAAACGGTCTTGGACTAAAAAGAATATTTCAAATCCAACTGAATTTTGCCATATCAGATATTTCAAAATAAGGATGTAATCTTTTCTAGAAATTTCATATAAATGGAATCATTGCATATGTGCGTTTTTGCATCTGGCTTCTTTTACTCAGCATGTTTTTTGAGCTGTAGCTGGGTCATTGCATGTAGGGGTAATTCAATCGTTTTCATTGCTGAGTTGAATTCCGTTGCACATCTAAAATGGGTGACTTTCAAGGTGTGTCAATTACACCTCAATAGAGCTGTTTAAAAATCAGTAAGTATGAAGCTCTAACTTCCAGAGTGTGCAAGCATCCTTGATCCAGCCACCTTGCCCCATCACAACCTCAAGCAGAACCTAACGTCTGTTCTGGTGATTCCCACCCTAACCAGCGTGGGTGCATGCCATGCTCCCTGTGCTGGAGGGAACACAAACTCCTAAAGCAGCTCCAGGGCCCTTTGTCCATGACAGACAGTGGCCCCCTCTGCAGCTGGACACTCACCTGGCTGCCCAGGTGGAGAGAACCTCCTGGGCTGCTAATGGGAGCATCATGTGCTGAAGGCCACTCACAGTAAGGGACGCACTGCCAGACACCAGGCTGCTGGCAGCCAAGGCAGACTGGAGCCTCGGGTCTCCCCCTGGAGTGAAGGGTGATACTGCTATGAGCCACAATGTTGGGCCACTCTGGCCTGGAAAGACCACCACCTCACTGTGGGGCCTGCAAGCCCTTCAGCCAATCTCCCTTGACATTCTAAACAGAAAACTAAACAGTGTTTCACTGTTCACTCTAATCCCAAGAGCTTGTCTCATTCCCATGAGCACGGTAAGCTCTGTTTCACCCCAGGGCCTTTGCACGTGCTGTTCCCGCCGCTTGTGCTGCTTCTGTTGCTTCTTAACCCCTCTTTATTCAGAAAAATCTCACTGCAAAGGCCATGTGCTTGGCGAAGTCCTGGCTCTCCCCCAAGCCAGGTCAGACAAGCTCACAGCACTGTGTCATGTGATTTAAGTTCCCTGTGTGATGCTGTGGAACATCTGCCCCTGCTGGACTGAAAGTGCTCGGGGGTAGAGAGCACACCTGCCCTGCTCACCGCAGCACCTTGGTGTCCAGCATAGTGCCCAGTACACAGGATCACTCATGAAATGCTGGGTGAAAGCACGAATGAATAAACAAGCTCGTGATGGTAGAGTTGGCCAAGTCACTCAACCACTTTGAACCTGATTCCTTATTTCCATAAGGGGATAATGTATTGTCCACATTGGGGGTATTATGACAATTCCAGGGGCTAACGTGCATGGACACAGCCAGCCCCAGGCCTAGCACACACACCACAGTGACTATTCACTGAGCACTCTCTATGGGCCTGGACCAGTCGTGTGTTATAGCCCCCTGAGTCCTCCCGTCAACCCTGTGGCGCTTCAGCACTGCCACTATTCCCATTTAAGAGATGAAGAAACTGAGGCTTAGCAGTGCTTAGTGACTTGCCCAGGTCTGACCACTAAGCACCATGCTCTTAGTCATAAAACTCTGTTGCCAAGTGAGAAAAGCAGGGATGAAATTAGTCAGATGAATCTCCTGCTGGTCTGTATCTGATGCTAACAGTGGTCTCCTCTACGAGGTGGGATGATGGGGTTTCACTCTACGTTTGGCATGCCTGTGCTTTCCCACAAGGAACATGAATGACTTGTGTGAAAAGAAGTATGGAAAACAAATGAAGGGGGGAATTGCTCACAGACTCCACCCTCCATGGCTGGGCAGCCCAGGGTCCCTAGGGACCCGAGGCCCTCACACGGGAACACCCAGTTAGATGCCCTCATAGACCCCAGGCCCTCCTCCAACAGCCACAACCTTTCACCCAGCTGACCAAAGGGAAGACCACCAGGGAGGGAGAGGTCAGCCAGCGAGGGATGGTGGCGGGAGGGTGAGGGCACTTTCAGGAGGGGAGCTTCTGGGGGGTCTCTGGACGAGAGGGGTGGGCTGCGGGACTGGGGAGGGGAGGAAGGCGGGCAGGAGGGGCTCCAGCAAGCAGGGAGGTCACAGGAAGGGGTGGGGTCCGCAGGGGACACCCAGGGCCTTATGCTTCCTTCTTTCCCAGGAATCCTTTCATTCGAGGGGAAACCAAGGGGGCGGGAGAAGGCATGAAAAACAAAGAAATGGAGAGTAAGAAGAGAGAGGCGTGGAAAGAGAGCGAAAGATAGAGACAGAGCGGGAAAGAGCGAGATGGAAGAAAGGGGCAGAGAGAGGCCCAGGGGACCAAGATGACACAGCACACCGGCCACAGACTTGGGGAAACACAGAGACAGAGCCCAGAGGGCAGGGAGGAGAGACGGCAGGGTCTTAGCAGGCCTCTTGAGCTGGAAGGGACCACAGGGGTCAGCCCCCTTCTTCTATAGCCAGACTTTCATAGAAAACCTCCACACGGACTCCAAAGAGTACAAGATCCTAGCAAAGTTCAGAGCCAGCAAGGTATCCAGAGAATTCAAGTTGGGTCAGAAACAAAACAAAACCAAATAACGCGCAAGAACCCCTCCCCTCTCCTCCCTCCCCTCCCCTCTTCCTCCCTCTGGTCCTCACTCTCTCCCTCCCCCATTGACCTGAGGATGGGGGACCTGAGGAGTTGGGGGAGGGCAGGCAGCAGGTTTGGCTGCAGAGGCCTGCTCCTCATTAAGGCTGCTCAGCCTCTCGACACAGCACTAATTACAGTTGAGTATGTCATGTTATTTTGATTCATATTTCCTGCCTGGAAAACAGACTGGAGTGTTGGGCCCTGGGCCAGGCCGCAGGCCAGAGGGCAAGGGCAGGGACCTCCCCTTGCTGACCAGAGCCCCCTGCAGGAAGCAGGAGCTTTCCAGGAGTCTGAGCTGCAGCACCGTTGCCCTCCATCCCACTGCCCGCCCCCCAGTGTTCACCAGGGGCAGGGAGGAGGGGGGGGGCAGTATGGACCTCTGGCCTGTGCCCAGTGCAAATCCTGCCTTGGCCACTCCTCCCAGCCCAGCCTCACTTGTCCCATCTGTGAAATGGGAACATCAACACCATGGATCTGCAGCGAAGCCCTCTACACCACACTGGACACACGGCAGCCTTGTGTTTGCCGTCATCCTTATTCTTGTTAAAACTCAGAGAGCAGTGGCCCAGGGACAGGAGCCCCCTGGAGGCTGTGCAGCAGGCAGATAGGAGGGAGGGCTCTGGGCTCTGCTGAGATCCCATTTCCCTCCCTGTAAAATGGGTTCACACAACACCTTCCTCACGGGTCAGGGGCAGGTGACAAGGGTCAGTTCCTGCACGGCGCTTAGGAGGACGCCTGGCACAAAGTCTGCTCACAGACAGAGCTACTGTCACTGTCCTCATCACCACTATGGCTATGACCAGGCCTAAGACCGCCGGACAAGGGGCTGCCTCTGCTCCATTCCCCATAAAGTTTCTAGCTCCTCCCAGGACTGACCCTGACCTCAGACAGTGGAAACCCACAGCATTGCAAAGTCGGCTCCAAGGACGTCTGCCCACCCCAAGTCCATTCTCAGGGAATCACCCGAGTCTGCAGCACAGCCAGGCTGGGAGGCTGGAAGCAGGGTTGGGGGCTGCTGTTGGAAGCAAGACTCCCACCCCCTTCACTTGCCAAGGAAGCCAAGAGCCAGCACCAGGGAAAGCTCTCAGGGACACACTGGGGGGGCAGGGGTCATTTTTCCTTCAATCCATAATAGACAAGCCCCCTAAGCTCTTCCATGTGCCAGGCAGAGTCCTGAGTTCTGCCCTCCAGGGCTCACCATCTGCTTGGGGTAGACAAGACTACCCAGGCGTTGTACCCACGACCAATGAGATACTGCGTGCCCAGCCCAGGAATCCGAACGGAGGACAGCTCACCGGGGGCCGAGCCCACAGCTGGGGAACATTGACCAATGATTTAAAGTAGTATCTCGTGTGTATTGTTAAGTGAAGCAAGCAAGGTGCAAGACTATAGATACACACCTGTATACATGCACACATATATACATGCACACATATATCAATACACGCGTGGATATATATGCGCACAGATACACACACGTGTGTGCAGTCACTTACATGCTCATATATAAATACAAAAATAATGCTACCTTTTGTATGAGAAAGATAAGGAAATAAAAATCTGTTGCATGAAACAATGCAAGCGTCCATCAACAGATAAATGGATAAACAAAATGCGGTCCAGCCCTACAATGGACTATTATTCAGTCTCATAAAGGAATGAGGCACTGATACGAGCTACAACAGGGATGATCCTCCAAAACATTGTAAGTAAAACATCCAGACAAAAAAGACCACATATTATATGATTCCATTTATATGAAATGTCCAGAATGGGAAAATGGGTAGAAAGTGGATTACTGGTTGCCAGGGGCTGGGAGGTTAAGTGTAAATGGGCATGAGGGAGTTTATTGTGGGGTGAAAGTGTTCTAAAGCTGATTTCAGACAATGTAAACTTACTGAAAAACATTGAATTGTACACCTGAAATGGTTGAACTCTGTGATGTGGAGAACATACCTCGATAAAGTTGTTTTTGAAAAGTTGCTGTTTTTTGGTTGTCCGCAGGAGCAGCAGGGGAACGGAGGAGAAATGAACACACGCCATCCTGGGGAGAAGAGAGGGGTCAGCTGAGGGACAGGACAGGAGTGAAGCTGCTCAGCAACTCCTTTCCGCTTGATTTTTGAACCAGGGGAGTATCTGCCCCCTCAAATGTATTATTTTAATATAATATCCATTTGAGGGGTGTCACTGTGTAAGGCTGAGCATCCGCAGATGCCACCACACTCCTGCAGAACACCCCAGAAGTGGACCCCAGTCTCCTGACCCCAGTTCTAAGCCCTTCCAGTGTTATGGCTGAGTGACCAGAAGATGAAAAAATGACAGGGACCAAATGGCGTCCTTTGTTCCAAGAGACAGACAACCATCGCTGCCCCTGCCACTGCTTTCTGATTCTCTGAGAGTGGTATCGTCCCAGGTGCCAGGGCCAAACGGCCCCACTGGAAGGGCTGGACGCAGTCCCCTGGGGCAGCAGCAGCAGCATCAACATCCCCTCTTGAAAGCAGAGGAAACTGAGGCCCAAGCTCCTATGGAATGGAGCAGAGAGATCTGAACCAGACTGGCATCTCATCTCACTAGTTACATTCTCAGCTGCTTCTGAAGGAAGCCCCGGGAGTCATGGACCTGCTTCTGCAGAGGTCAAAGGCACTGGTAACTCTTGATTGGACTCCCCCCACCCACACTCTGCTCCCCACCACGAAAACAGCCTGCAGGCTCCTTTACTTAGTCCTCCTGGAGAAACCAGCGAGAAACTGGGGCATCCCCAGGTTGTCCCCTGCCCTCCACCGGGTGGGGAGACTGTGGACAGGGCCCCTGCAGCCAGAGGCAGCCCTCCACCAGCTCCTGCCTCCGTAAAAGCTCCATCCCCCTTCGTTATGTTTGCATTGCTTTCCCAGGGGGACCTCAGACTTAAAGTATTATGTTTTAACCTCTTTGTCAAGTCTTGAGAAAACACTTCGGGCATATTTCACTAGCAAAAACAAAAGGCTTACAGTCCAAACAGTGCCCAGCAAAGACCAGAGGAAGATGGGTGGGGGGTGGGGCGGGAATCAGGCTGAAATTTTTTTAATGGATTCTTTTTTTTAATTGAGATAAAACTCACCATAAAAATTGTTTAAAGTATGCAATTCAGTGATTTTCAGGATAGTCACAAAAATGTGCGACCATCACCACTATCTGATTACAGGATATTTTCATCACCCCAAAGAGAAACCTGTCCCCATCAGGCAGCCACTCCCTATTCTCCCCTCCCTCCAGCCCTTGGTAGCCCCCAAGCTACTTTGCATCTCTGTGGATTTGCCTACTCTGGACATTTCATATAAATGAAATTCATACACTGTGTAACCTTTTATGTCTGGCTTCCTCCACTCTGCATGATGTTTTGGAGGGACATCCATGTTGTGACTCAGAACTTCATTCCTTTTCGGAGCTGAATAATATTCCATTGTATGGATAAATGACAGTTTGTTTATCCATTTATCAGTCCATGCATGTCTGAGTTCCCTCTGTTTTTTAGCTACTATGAATAATGCTGCTAAGAACATCTGTGTAGTTTTTTGTGTGGACATGTGTTTCATTTCTCTCGGTTCTATACCTAGGAGTGAAATTGCTGGCAGAAATGAAGTCTGGTCCAAAGGCTGGTGTTCTCTTTGGAAAAAGATGCTTTTCCACTGGCCCCTCAACCACAGGAAGGGAGTGGGAACTTGCCCACCGCAGACATGGGCAAGAGGCACTCAGGAAGTGGTGGGGGGCAGGGGGCAGCTCTAGGAGTTGAGAATCCAGGCAGTGCTCTGGAGTGGAGGGCTTTGGCTGAGCCTTGTCGGGTGGGGTGCACAGAGATAGCAAAATTTGAGACGTCCAGGGGGCTTTCTAGGAAGGAGGCACAGCATAAGCCAAAACCTCATGGTGGGCATGCACACAGTCCCCAGGCCACTGGTCAGTTTGTGTGGAGGAAGAGGCTCTCTCGGGTACTGAGCTGCGAGCATCGCTATGTTGTATACCCTTCCCAGCTGTACTGCCTGATGTCCACGGGGTCTGCCCAGCAGAGTCCTGTGGCAGATCCAGGTAAACTCGCTACAGGTGAGAGGTAAGCACCAAGATGTGTGGTTGAGAGGACCCCCAAAACATGCAAGAGCTTTTTTTCTTGAGAATCCATGAGGATATTCTGGGCAGTAAAAATCCAATCCAAATATCAGTCCAACACAGAAGGGCAGCCCCCACAAATGTTGATTCATTCACTCATTCAACGAATATTTCTGAGTCACGTGCTAGGTGTTCCAGATGCACCAGTGGGTGAGAGACAGGAGTCCTTGCCTTTGCCGGGCTCACAGTCTGATGGGGGAGCCAGATATTAGATAAATTAAAAATCATGATGCAAACCAATCAAGAACTTCCATGCCACTCTTTCAAAACAGGCTTCCTGATAAATAATTATATTTCAAAAAGATAACATGTGATCCATCTTCTCTTTGTCATAGAAATGTGAAATTTTGTCTTCCTAAAACTGAAGATAATGATTTACATTGACTACATGGCTGTGTATTTATTATTACATTATTATATTGTATCGTATTATTTGCTTTGCTTATAACTGTGATAAATATTTGTATAAATGAAAATAAATCAATAACAATTAATTTTAAAAAGTCATGATGCAAAGCATGATGGGTGCTAACAAGGAACTGAGCAGGAGGTAAAGCAGAGGGAAGCACCGAGAAAGGGGAGGATCTGCCCAGACAGGCGGTCAGGAAAGGCGACCTTGAAGCCCAAGCATGAGGACGTCCAGCGTCCCAGGCATAGGGGATGGGGCATGGAGGGCCCCAGGTGGGAAGGGGTGTACTGAAGAGGCTGGCGGGCAAGGTGGGAATAACGGGTGATCTCAGGGAGACTCATGGGATTTGGACTTTCTTGAAGGACAAGAAGAAGCTATGGAAAGATTCTGACCAGGGAGTTACTGTGCTGGTGTCATACCCCTCACTCAGCTGCTCTGCTGACTGATGGGTAGATGGACTGGACACAGCCCACATCACAAACGCTGGTGGCTGGGCCCACGTGGTCACAATGCAGTGAAGACACAGTCACGGAGCCGAGGCCCACTGTGGAGCTGGAATGTCGGGATCGTCTGGGGAAGGCCAAGGAAGCTGACAGGGTAACTGACAGGTGCTTCAAAGTGTCACCCAAAGCCCCCGCATGGAAAAGCATGTCATCCTGTGGAAGAAGCAGAGAGGCTACTGGGAGGGAGGTGGGAGCCGGCCCCCAGGACCCTGAGCCAGCCAAGGGATGAGGTGGTCCCTGCTGGCGAGCATCTGGTCCCTGACCCTGGCAGCCAGAGGGCACAGCCAGCACAGAGTCCTTACCCTCTGCCCACTCCCACATGGAGAATTCTGTTTCCCCCTGGAACCTTCCTCATGAATATTTTGCACAGAAATGAGAAGGCAAATTCCGGGCTCCGGACAGAGGGTCACAGATTTCAGAAAGTCATCTTTAGAAAACACTGGTTTCTATTTTCACCAAATCCCTGGGAGATGAGTTACGAAAGCCTGAGGCCTGGGAAAGGCTGAAGAACAAAACTAGTGGGGGGCGTGGGAGGAGGTGGGGGGAACTGGGGGGCGGGAGGCATGGAGGGCCTGGGGATGTGGGGGGTGCTTTCACTTGGATGCAGGAAGCGGGTGTCTAGAGTGGGTGAGCGAAGGGTCTTGCAGGGACACCACAGCTAGAGTTGGACAAGTGCTTTTTTTTTTTAATTACCTACTCGAAACATAAAACTTGATGTATCTTTCTGTACCAAAAAACTTACTTTGAGCCAATGCCGGGAAGAAAACACTATACAATGAGGGCTGGAGAGTCATGTGGCTTGGATAATAATATTACTACTAAATAACAATGTTAATCATTATAATCGCTAGTAACATAAATAATAATCATTACTAAACCTTAATAATTCACATCATTAATTAATGAGTAAATAGTAATTAAAGTGATAGACGCTCCACGTGCTCCACAGTCAGTCCTCACAACCCTATGAGGTAGGTGCGATTTTTCTCTCCTGAGTTGGGTGTAGAGATGCCCCCCATGAACCCTTGCTTACATTCACCCGTCTGTCCATCCATTCGTTTGTCCTATGAAGCCACAGTGACAAATACACAAGCAAATACAGCACTTACATAACTAAATGCTAGGCCTGCCCAAACAAGCCATGGAGTTAAGGAACCAGCAGATGCCACAGCTGGATGAATTTCAGGATCAGGCGACCTGGGCTCAAACCCCAAGCTCATGTGCCACCTGTGCGACCTTGAGCAAGCTGCCTGGTTTTACTGGACTCCCGTCAACCATACCCCACATGGCCATTCCCAGTATAAGGAGCCGTGACACCAGACAAGTAGCACAAGCCCTGGCGCGCAGAGAGTAGGCCGTTGTGGCAGCTGTCGTCACTGCAGAGTAGGGGCATCTGTCGCAACAAGAATGAAAGCGAGCAGAGTATTAAAGAATTTAGTCTTAAGTGTTGGGGTCACACATAACTTTTATTTTCTTAGAGATGATGTCCAGAACCGCCTGGATTTTCTACTAAAATATAGTTTCTACCGGAGAAAAAGAAGTGAGTTATTGTTTGTTTAAAATGGAAGTTCATCATGTCTGACAATCCTTACCTCTGCTGGTTGGGCCAGAGAGGGTACAGTCAAGGACTGTGTGAGTCGGCGGGTAGCCCTTCCAGGCCCCCAGAGAAAACCAACCCATGCATGTTGCCATCATCTCAAGTGAAAAATCTCTCTTTTCATGACTCCCTGAAACCTGCCCTAGTAAACCCTGTGGGGTCTGCTAGGGAAGCTTGAAGGTCAAGGGCAAAAACCCATGTAAAGAGAGAGCCCGGCTTTGATTGGCACCTGGTGGGCCCACCTAAGACAGGCAGCTGACTGGAGGCCACGCAGGAGCTGATGGCTGGTCAGTGAGGACAGCTCTGCCAGCCAGCCTGCAATAGTACCCAGCCCAGGAGGTGCGGGCACCCCAACTTCTGACCACCTGGCTCCTCCTTAAAAATGTCCCAAAGCACCCAGTGAACACTGCGGGTGACCCTCCCAGGGTCACCCAGGTCAAGGTTGCTGCCCTGATTATGAAAACAGCAGAATGCTCAAAGCACTCTGTCTCTATATCTTTTATGAGCCTCGAATCCTCTACTCCCCGTTGGTGCAAAGATCCTTATTTCTGCTATAAAATGAATTAAAAACTCACATTTAATATTTAGTTATGGTGTGGTTAACAGCTTTATGGGCCAGGCCGCTGCCTTCCTATTTGCTTACAATGTTGTCCTTTATGTTTGCCAAAACCAAGCTGCTTGAATGACGGGGCGGATGCCAAGTTATTAACAATTATTACCTTTTACAGTCATTTTTGGCCCCAGCATGCTTTTCTGGTGGTCTCATAATTTCAAAACAGGGACCTTTGAAATCGTACCCCGAGACCAAATGGGCCTGCAGAGGGCACTTCCTCCCTCCTGGCCGAGTCCGGCCCATTTCCCATTGTGAAATGTTTTTCCACCCCACATGTGCCCAGCATGAGCCCAAGCTCTGGGCCTGCGATACAAACCATATTCCCAGTGAAAAGGAGCCCTCTGTGAGGCGGGGACCCCTCCGAGGGCGCCTGCAGCGCAGCACACATCACGCGGCTCGCTGGGACAGAGGGCGACATCAGGGCCGAGAGGGACAGACTCCAGCAGTGACGTGGGTGGCCTTCACTGTCGTCACCCAGGCCATGAGCTGAGGTTATGCAGAGGCCCCACACAAAACCACCAGGCCCGTGACCCCACTGCCAGCAATGCCCCTCTCAGAGCTTCTCTGAGGCTTTCAAGTCTGGCCCGGATCATTAACTGCATAATTATATCCCACGCATGCACAATCTGGACATGGGGTAGGGTGTGTGTGTGCACAGGTATGTGTGTGTGTGACTGTATGTGAGCGTGTGTGTGTGTGTGAGAGAGAGACAGACAGACAGACAGAGGACACTGAGACATCTTATGACCTGGTTCTCAAAATAATTTTTATGAAATATAACTTCCTTAATGCCCTGCTTGCTTTTTAAAAAAGTGTTTGTGTGTGTATGTATTTTTTTTTTCTGGAATTAGATAGTGGTGATGGTTGTACAACACTATGAATCTATTAAAAAACCACTAAATTATACACTTTAGACAGGTAAATGGTATGGTAGATGAATTTTATCTCAATAAAGCTGTTTAAAAAATAAAACATCTCCTACTGCACCCCACACATCTCCAGCCCCTGCCAGAGCCTCCCCCATTCCAGTGCCTGGGTGGCCGTCACCCTCCCTCACACACATCTGATTCCCAAGAGATGACCCAAAGTGTGGCAGGCTTCTGCAGAGTGATGTGAGCTGGGTATTCATTCTATCTCTACCTGGCTGGGTCCCCCGTGCAGCTGCCACTCTGCAACAAGATTTGCTTTCACTGGGTACCAGACTCAATGAGCCTGTGGGACAAAGGCCAATGCCACCAGCCTGCAACACAGCAGCGTGAACGCAGGCAGTAGGGCTGTGTTTGAAAAGTAGGCATGTGGGTGGCTTTCAACTCTGATATAAAGGACTAGCCAGTCTCCTTCATCTGTGGTGACCCAGACTCTAAATGGCCATACTGAGAAACGTCAACCACATGCTATAGATGAAATCCTAAAAACAGGGCTGTGGCCGATTGAAGACGGACAGTTTTTGCTCCTCCCCCCACTATGAGGCAGTCTAATTCCCCTCCTCCAGAATCTAGGCCAGCCCTAGGGACTTGGTTGGCCAATGGGATGCGGCAGGGTGACAGGTTAGGATGCCCAAGGCTAGACCCTAAGACGCCTTCTGCTTCTATGTTTTCTCTAGGAGCACTCACTCCAGAAGCCCTGAGCTGATGTGACTGCACAGACACTGCCATTCAGGAAAGGCCATCTGGAGGTGCCAGTTCTAACTGAGCCGGCCTTCCAGCCACCCCCGCCAAGGTGCCTGCCATGTGAGCACAGCCACCTTGGGCCCCAGAACAGCCCATCCACTAGCTGAATATCACCAAGTGACAAGCTGAGCCCTGCCCAATTCCTGACCTTTATTTTGGCAAGATAAAATAAAATGTTCTCATCTTAATTTCTGCTACCCAAATTTCTGGCACTGAGTAATACTGAACTGGACGCTCTCCATGAGGGTGATGCTGCTGCCTAGAGGGTGTGTGGAAACTAGGGGCATATTTGGTTGAAACACTGACGGGGTGATACTGGCATTTATAGGAGGAGGGGCGCAGTAAGGGACGGCTGGCATCCTGCAATGGACAAGAGAGCTTCGCTCAACCACAAATTACCCACATCCTGCATGACTTTTGACGCTGACAGAGATGAAGGTTCATTTTATAATTATCGGAGCCTGGAACATGACTCTTTTCTATATACAGATATAAAGCATTTTAAAATAATTTTAACATACCCTGAATTTTCCAACTACCATGTAAATCAAAGGAAGACTACAATTTGCTTGGTTCGAAAACTCATGAAAAATTGTTCAGCAAACACAGTGAACGCTGGCAAGCATTCATGGTGTCCGAGCCATCCACACAGCTCTCAAGAGCGCTCCTTCTGAGGCTGCCGCCCTCCTGGCGAGTTTGCGTCTACAAGCAAAGATACTTAGTCTTTATTTCAAAATCTCAAATATGAAAAGAAGCGCTTGACAACATGCCATGGAGAAATATCTCCTTTAAAACCCAGATTCATTTATGGTAAGGGTAGAGAAACATTTCACTACGTGGTCAAGACTGCTAGTACAGGCAAGCCTGAGCACTCGCACATTGAAACATATTTTAAATAAATAACTTCCCTATATTGCTCCTTTATGTAAGAATAACGGCACTGTTTTTGAAATTGTGTTCGTAAGTAGGCTATATCACGTGAATTCCATCAGGATAAGAAAGGAGGTATTGTGAAATCGTTGTTATAAAAAGGAGGTGTTAGGTGTGACAAGGTTGAAAACCATTGTGCCACGTGAACTTGGGTTCCTGGTGCCATCCAGGAAGGGTGGGAGTTTCCTGAAAGATTCCAAAGACCCTGTCGACGCTGTGATCCTTTTTGCTTACTCCGCCTAGCAAAAGATTGTAATACCGTCCTAGCAGGACGATATTAAGAGCTCATTAGAAGAGAGAGAATAGCACTTAGCTGGATATTGAGAACAAGCAAAATGAACAAAAATCTTTATGCCCAGGTCAATATTAATTGGCAAAATGTGTCTTTGACTCTCAAGAGCAGACCTGGGCTGTAATCCCTGTTGCCTAACTCCTATGTGACCCAAGGCAAGTCAGGCCCCCTCTCTGAGCTTCTTTCTTGTCTGTAAAATGAAGGAATTGAGTACGGCGATTGAAAAGAGTCCCTTTGCTTGGGGAGTCCCTGGAAGATGGCCTGTCTGCCGTGACCTTCTCAGTCGACAACTGGTCCTTCCATCCAGGGATCAGGAGGGGAAAGAATCCTCAAAATCAAAAAGCACCATTTCAAACTGACCAATATTAAAGACAGAAAAGAAAAAATCCCGCAACATATTAATGCTTCAGAGCATGCATAGCAAGGTCATTTCTGGAGAGGAAAAGAAAAAAAAAAAAATAGGGGCTTTTCAGCCTGTGAATAAAAAGTGTCCTTTAACAGGCGATAATTATATACAGGAAGGCAATTAAAGTTTTAATAATTTAATTACCTTCCTGCAAACCCATCAAGGTAAAATATGGAGTGAAAACATTTTTGAGGGCCAGCAGCCACGAGGAGCGGATCAAAGGCCCCTGAGATAGCTCAGCTCTGAGGCAGTTGACACATTAATTTTTACGGGCTGACCGCCGTTATTAATAGACGAAACTAGATGGAAGTATTTTTCCACGGTGGGGGGGACCACATCATCATTTGATGCCTGATGTTACAGCAAACATAGTTTTGGCTTCTCCCTGGAAATAAATCTTGTTTTCTTTGACCTTCGTTTGCTTGAGGCAGGGCCAACTTTCAAGACTGGACTTCATAGAGAGGGCTCCCCGCTCAGGGCTGCCATGTCGGAACATCAACAAGAAACCGTGAAAGGAGATCAAAGGGGGTCCGGTCAGAAACCACAGGACAGGGCTGGCACAGCCAGGCACAGTGGGGCGAGCGCATCTCAAAGCCAGCGCGCCCGCCAGAGATGGCCTGAGAGTCCCCCCCCAGCCTCAGCGTTCTCACCTACCAAGGGCCAGCTGCACTGCTCCTTACAAACATCTTTAAACCCACCCCCTACTTTGTTGTTGCTGTTGTTTTTATTGTCGTAAAATACACATGACATAAAATTCACCACTTTAACCATGTGAAAGCGTAGAGTTCAGATGAATTAAGTACATTCATGATGTTACACAACCATCACCTCTATCTAGTTCCCAAGCTTTTTCCCTCCCCAAGAGGAAACCCATCCCCATCAGCAGTGCTCCCCACTGCCCTGCCCCAGTCCGGACAACCACAAATCTGCTTTCCACCTCTGTGGATTTGCCTGTCCTGGACACAACCTATAAATGGAATCCTATGCTATGTGGCCCTTTGTGACTGGCTTCTTTCACCCATTATTTTTTATGTTTATTTTTATTTTCTTAACATCTTTATTGGGGTATAAGTGCTTTACAATTGTGTGTTAGTTTCTGCTTTATAACAAAGTGAATCAGCTATACATATACATATATCCCTATATCTCCTCCCTCTTGTGTCTCCCTCCCACCCCCCTATCCCACCCCTCTAGGTGGTCACAAAGCACTGAGCTGATCTCCCTGTGCTATGTGGCTGCTTCCCACTAGCTAGCTATTTTATATTTGGTAGTATATATAAGTCCATGCCACTCTCTCACTTCGCCCCAGCTCACCCATTACTTTTTAAAGGAAGCTTTGTATTATTATCTGTAATAGAAGACCTGTATCACTTGCCATAAATGAAAAATGACCATAAAAATTAATACACTGAAAACTAGCTCATGTCACCAAGTTGCTGTAGGACACGGCACAACCCTCCAGAGGGTCCACAACGAGGAATCATTTTACATCAGTATGTACACTTCTGCTCCATTCCACTTCAAAGCCACATAACAGTCTTTGTAGGACTAAACTGTACACTAATACACTTTCTATTGATAGATATTCATGATGTTTCCATTTTGTATTACAACAATGCTGAAATTGATATCTTTGTCATCATTCCGTGTGGGTATAATCTTTTTTTTTTTTTTTTTTTTTTTTTTTTTTTTAAAGTTTTTTTGGAACACAGCCCTGCCCATTTGTTTACATATTATCTGTTGTTACTTTTATTTATTTATTTATTTTTGGCTGTGTTGGGTCTTCGGTTCGTGCGAGGGCTTTCTCTAGTTGCGGCAAGTGGGGGCCACTCTTCATCGCGGCGCGGGGACCGCTCTTCATCGCGGTGCGCGGGCCTTTCACTATCGCGGCCCCTCCCGTTGCGGGGCACAGGCTCCAGACGCGCAGGCTCAGTAGTTGTGGCTCACGGGCCCAGCTGCTCCGTGGCATGTGGGATCTTCCCAGACCAGGGCTCGAACCCGTGTCCCCTGCATTAGCAGGCAGATTCTCAACCACTGCGCCACCAGGGAAGCCCCGTGTGGGTATAATCTTGATATAAATTTCTGGAATGCCTGAATCAAAGGATATGTGCATTTTACATTTCAATTTGTGTTTCCAAGTGTTTTCTTTAGAGGTGGTCTCAATTCCTCCTCTCAGCATCAATGTATGAATACGCCCGTTTCTGCACCTAACCACCAATATGATGAGCTCCAGTCTCTAGATCCTGGCCAATCTGATAGGTGAAAAATGCATACACCTCATGGTGGTTTTAATTTGCATTGAGATGAGTATTCCTATCTCCATTTTATAGATGAGAAAATAGACTCAGAGAGGTTAAGGAACTCGCCCAAGGTTACACAGCGAGTAAGTGCAAAACCAGGATTTGGACCCAGGTCCACCAGACTCCAATTCCTGGGCTTGTCCCCCTACTTTCCTGCTGCTTCTCATGGCACGTGATGGATTCTGCCACTTGTGGATGTGGCTTGTTCCACAAATGGAGGGGAAGCTCCTGGTTGGCAGGTTCTATATTCCTTCCACAAGCCTCACTGTGCCTGACTCGACACGTAGGATATGAGCACCCCGTAGACACTGCTGGTGGAACCACTGGATTGGATTATCACACCTGCATACCCACAGTGCAGCCTGGCATTGAGGAGACCACAAAAGGAAAGGACAAACTATGGGGACAAACAGCCAGAGTCATCGTCACGGGAACCTCTGTGACCTTATAGTTTCTGCCATTTCCCCAAGCTGTGATCCCAGGAAGGTCACAGCTGGGCTGAAGGATGATTTATGCCAGTGCTCACAGGCACCTCTGGGGAAGGGACAGCTGGGGATGAAGGTGCTAATGCCTAAATATATAGAACTGGGAAAAATAACCAGGACCATCTTCCACCAACTACATGCTCGGGGCTGGGGGGTTTCATACCCCACTGGTTCTGGCAAAAATGAGAGTGAATTTTTTTCAGGGTGTCAGGTGTCTATTAGAACTTATTGTAAGTACTAATAGAGCCCCAATGATCAGAGAGCCCAGAAGACCAACTGAGTGGACTTCCCACAGCCCTAAGGAAATAAACTAGGGCAGCGGGAGCCAGTCTCATGCATTTGAAGGGCTCCTCACAGCCTTCTTCAGCTCAAACCCTTTTCCATTTTGTGCTTCACAGCAACTTTCCGAGGCTGGTGCTGTGGTCCCACTTCACAGATAAGAAAATGGAGTTTCAGCGTGACAGCATAGCTTGCTTGAGATCCCACAGCTGGTACTGCCAGATCCAGAAGCGGCTTTGATTGGATTCAATACCCAACAAGTATTCCCAATAGGCCCCCTTCCCAACACCCTCTCTGGGAGCCAGGGGTCCCCCAGGCCTTGTTCTTTCGGGGACAGCCCCAGGTCCTGACCTCTTGCCGCTTCTGCTAAAAAGAACATCTCCCATGTCCTGGAATGCAGCTTGGCGGCAGGGGGCTCGGAGGCTGCCGGGACCTCTCTCAGCACCCCTGCTCCCCTCCCAGCACTGAGGTCTGACCTAACCACGGGCCGGACGGCTGCGGGTGGTTGGGTGGGAGGGACTGCACACCTCACCCTCCCCTCCTGGGCTCAGCAGGTACCGGGTGTGGGCCTGACAGCACGGATTCCAAGAGAAGCTCCATCAGCCCCGGCCCTGACCCGAAGCCCAGCTGGGCGGGTCTGGGATGAGGGGCTACAGCACCACGCCTGGGCCCCACATGGTCATGGATGTCTGGGCCGGGCTCTAACCATCCCCTTTACAGCTTGCAAGGGCAGGCTGGGGTCTGAGTCTACATCTTCAAGGCAGAGGTGGGATGAGGTGACCAGGGAGAGCACCACCCTTCCTCGGGGCCCTTCCGACAAGATGGAGGGTCCACGAGAGCCACCAGTAGGAGGCAGGCCCATGAGCTAAGCAAAATCCACCAAGTCCGGGGTGCCCTTAGCGGCCAAGCGCCTCTTCTCCCCTTTCTTCCAACCCACCACCCTTCCTCAGGGAGTGGCCCCTCCCGGACAGGTGATGGTGTTGCCAATTACAGGACTCTGCCCACCAGCCATCGTGATGGATGAGGGACGGGCATGTGATGAAGCGGTCATGTATCCCCTGGGGTTTCTCCATGGCGTCCGCACAAGATTGTTCTGTGGTAACAAGGCTGCAGTCACACATTGTCCTGGGAGAATAAACCCCAGAAGCAGAAATGGGAGTGGGAGACAGTCCTGAAGCAGCTGGCATCTCCCACCTGCCCCTCCCAGGACCCAACAAATTCCCCTTGTTTTACCTTTGCTGTCTCAGTACGAATTCTTACGGCTCACATTTCCTGAGCACATGCAGTGGCGGGGCGGGGGGGGGGGCGGTGCACTGTTCTGAGTGCCGTGCTTGGATTAACTCATTCCGTCCCACCGGAGCCCTCCAGTGAGGAAAGGAAGCATGCAGGTCAACAGCTCACATGGCACAAAATCAACAGCGTGGCAGAGCCTGGATCCGAACCCAGGCCTGTGAGCTACCCTGGCATTCAGCAGAGCTTCGCAGGTGGGCATCGCTACCACCAACAATAGCCAGAACTGCCTTGAGGTCAAGTGTGGCCACAGGACCTGTGTCGGCCAAGAAAACGGGAGTGAAAGTGGCACTGCCCGTCCTGGGCAGAGGCGTTCCGCCCTAGCACTCTTCTGCCCTCCCTCACCCAGCCTTGGCATCATGGACACACGTACTGATCTGGAGGTGCCTCTAGATCCAGGCAGCCTGGACGTTAAGCAAATTCACAGAGGGCAGCTGTCCTGTGAGCCACCTCCACCCACAGTCAACTCTGTACCAGCAAGAAATCGACACTTGTCATCCTCAGTCACTGGCTGTTCAGGGCTGTTTCTCACTGCAGCAGAGCGTGGCCTACTCTGACCGCAAAGCGTTTGTCCAACTAGCAAACAAGAGGCCGCCCAAACTCTCAGGCCAGCACTAACTCCTGTAACTTCCCAACAAACTGACACGCCCCATTCTGTTCGTTTTTGTTGATTAAATTGGTCTTGTAAAGGGAGGCTTCCTCCCCACCTCTCGGATTAAAGCCCCCTCAGAGCTTGACAGCATCCCTGTGCTGTGGACCCCTTTCAGACCCAAATGAGAGATCCCCTGGTTTGTTATCCCTCCAAGACCATTAGCAACAGATGTGACTGAGGATGATGCACTGACTGAGGATGAAGCCCAATCACACAAGCTCAACTACTACAGAGAATGGACCCTTTAGAAGCCAAAGGGCCTTCAATTAGTGCAATTTCTGCAGAAAATTACTTCTCAAAACTTTGAGGTGAAAATGACCAAAGGGGACAATAAGAAGGGGGGCTCGAAAGTGATGAGATAGGGTTAAAATGCAGGTGTATTGACCGTGGGGGACTCACAAACACCACAGAGCATCCGATTTCAGCAAAGGATAGTCCAACCAGAAAAAAACGCACACACCTCTGTGCACACAGAGTGGTTCCTGGGAGCCCTGAGCCTCATCCGTGGATCCATATTACTAAAAGTTCATTCTCGGGATCATTCTCAGCAATAACCCTCTCAGAGCCCCAGAGCAGCCCATCCAGCCTTCACAACATCAGAACTCATCTCTCTAAACCACTTTGTCGGTCAGTACAGGCTCACCTCAGAGATGCTGCAGGTTCGGGTCCAGGCAATCACAGTAAAGAGCATATCACAATAAAGCGAGTCACACAAATGCTTTGGTTTCCCATTCATATAAAAGATATGTATACACTATACTGTAGTCTATTAAGTGTGCAATAGCATTACGTCTTAAAAAATGTGGAAACCTTAATTAAAAAATACTTTATTGCTAAAAAATGCTACCCATCCTCTGAGCCTTCAGCAAGACATAATTTTTTTGCAATGGTAACATCAAAGGTCATTCATCACAGATCACTGTAACAAAATATGATAACAGTGAGAAAGTTTGAAATATTGCAAGATTTACCAAAATGTGACACAGAGACACGAAGTGAACAAATGCTGTTGGAAAAATGGTGCCCACAGACTTGCATGATGCAGAGTTGCTACAAATCTTCAATTTGTAAAAATGCATTATCTGCAAAGTACAATAAAGCGAAGCACAGCAAAATGAGGTCTGCCTCATTATTAAGCACCTACTGTGTGCCAGGCACTGCACTAAGCCCCAGGGACACAACAGCAAATGGAGACCCAGCCCTCAAAGAACCCACCATTTCATGGGGGAAGGGAGACAAAGGCAGGTCCACAAATAAGCAGGACGGGTCGATCAGCACTGTGGACATAATTGAAATGGGCCCCCCCACCTTCCGCATGCCTGGTGGTCCTTGAGCTGGAATAATCAGGGGGGCTTCTCAGAGAAGGGGACTTTTGAGTTGCAAATTGAATGAGAGAAGCACGCAGGATGATGACCAGAGCCGAGATGGAGAGGAAGGTCCTGATGGGAGCTACAGCCATCCATGGCGGAGGCTCTGCATCGCCTGCCTTCCCTCAGGCCGGGTCTGGGCTAAGACAGGCATGGGGTAGATGATAAGTGGCCACTAAGGGTCCAGCTGCCCAATCGGACAGCCCCGGACACCAGTCTGACCTGTCACCTATTCACTGAGTGCTCTTGGTCAGGTCATCTCCCCTAACCTCAACTCCCTCACCTCTAATGTAGAAAGAATGATAATATTTGCCACTTAGGTCTGTGCACTTCTGGACATTTATCCCAGAGAAATTCGAATAGGTCCAAGTACAAGTCTTTCCACTCATGTTCGCAGCAGCTTTATTTGCAACAGCCAAAAGGTAGAACCAGCCCAGGCATCCTCAAACAGGTAGATGGACAAACTGTGGTACACCCTCACCATGGAATACCACTCAGCAAGAGAAAGGAATGAACAACACCTGGATGGACCACCAGGGAATTTTTCTGGGTGAAAAAGAGCCAGTCCCAAGGTTATATACTGAATGATTACGTACATATGACATTTTTGAAATGACAGAATTTTAGAAACCGAGAAAGGTTAGTGGTTGCCAGGGGGTAGAGAAGGGGTGGAGGATGGGGCAGGAAGGAGGTCGGCATGGCTATAAAAGGTCAACAGGAGGGGTCCTTGTGGTGATGACGCTATTCAGTATATTGTCCAGCTATAACATTTGGACAGAACGTGCAGGGCAGCCATGCAAGGCCCGTGGATAGTGAAGAGCAGGCAGATTAGAGAAAATTTCAAAATATCACCAAACTAGCAGAAAGTCTCCCATTTTTTCCTCCAATATCCCCTGTATGGGCTCACAATGGCCTCAAACCTGGACACAGGTACCAGGCTCAGGGAGAGACAGAGAGACCGAGAGACAGGTCTGGGGAGAACACAAGCCCTCCAGAAGGGGGAAGGGACACAGCAGGGAAATCTTGTTTCCATTTTTATTTTCTTCTGTCCTCTTGCACTCAGTTCTCAGACATTCCCGGGGCATAGGGAATGACAGCAGCCACAGCAGTGACCCATGGCCCCTACTTGAGAGGAAGCAGAGCCTTCCTTACTGATCAGAAAAGCTGTGGTCCCGTCTCTGTCTCCCAGTCTGGATGCGGGCACAGCTATCAACTGTGTGCAGCAGAGCAGAGTAACTGAAGTCCCAGCTCTCTGAATGGAGGACCCACAGCGAGTCCAGGGAACCAGAAATCACTAAGGAGCCCACAGAGTGGGAGGAGGCAAGGAAAGGGACCCTTTAAAGCCATGCATGAGCTCCTGGGCTCACCCTTAAGCTGCGTGCACGTGCACGTGCCTGACCCTGAACAGCATACCTAAGACTTTGAGAACTGAACACAGAACAAACCATCATCCAGATCCAAGACTGGCCACTGGGTGGTGCACACACAGGGCAGCTCTGACCAGCATGGCAGAGCTTTTGGAAACTGACCTGCCGTCAAGACCACAGCTGGCAGGAGGCTGGTGGGAACTTGCTGCCTGAACAGGTCAATTGCCCAATCAAACAAAACTAGCAAAGTCCTCTGTGGCATTTAAACAAGACCTAGAGCCTCATAATATAATATTCAAAATGTCTGGAATACAAATGAAAGTGACTTAGCATACGAAAAAACAGGAAAATCTCAACTTTTACCATCAAAGACAAGGACCAGACCCCCATACCTGTATGACGCAGATGTTAGAACGATCAGAAAGACTTAGAACTAGCTATTATAAAAATGCTACAGGAAGTAAGGGCAAACACTCTTAAACTGAATGGAAGGATAGGAAGTCTCAGCAAAGAAAGAGAATATAAAGAAGAAGCAAATTGAAATTTTAGAACTCAAAAGTACAATAACCAAAATGTTAAAGCTGGATGGGCTCAATAACAATATCGAGATAGCAGAGGAACGAATCATTGAATATGAGGACAGATTACTAGAAATTATCCAATTTGAACAACAACAAAAAAAAGGAAAGCAAAAGAATTCTAAGAACAGAAAAAACAAATGAACAGGAACTCATGGACCAGAACCAGAAGGTCTAACATTCATGTCCTAGGAATCCCAGAAGGAAAGGAGAAAGAAAAAATGCAGTGCAGAAAAATATCTAAGAAAATAATAGCTGAAAACTTCTCAAATTTATCAAAAAGCGAAACCTACAGATTCAAGAAGCTCAGTGAATCCCCAAAAGGAGACACTCAAAGAAACCCATGCCTAGATACATTATCATCAAAATAATCAAAGCAGAAGACAAAGAAAAAAATCTTGAATGCAGCCAGAGAAAAACAACACATTACTTATAGGAAAACAATGAAGCAAAACCCAACAGAACTAAAAGGAGAAACAAATCCACAATTATAGTTAGAGAGTTCAACACTCATCTCTTTGTTCAAGGAAACAAATAGACAAAATCAGCAAGGATATAGATGAACTGACAACACCATCAAGCAATTGGATCTAATTTATAAAACACCACCAATAGCAAAATGCACGTTTTTTTTCAAGTGCACACAGAACACAAAGATCAACAACCACTTCCTGGGTCATAAAACAAACCTTAACAAATTTACAAGAACTGAAACCATACAAAGTATGTTTTCTGATAATAATGAAATTAAACTAGAAATTGATTACAGAATGATAACAGGAAAATATCCAAAAACTTGAAAACTAAAACATATCTAAATAATTGATAAGTCAAAGAGTTCTCAAGGAAAATTATAAAATATTTTTAATTGCATGAGAATGAAACTACAATGTAACAAAACTTGCAGAATCCAGCTAAAGCAGTGCTGAGAGAGAAATTTTTATCATTAAATGCTTATTTTAAGAAAGAAGAAAGGGCTTAACCCAATGATCTAAGTTTCCATCATTAGAAACTAGAAGAGCAAAATAAACCAAAGTAAGCAGAAAAAATATATAATAAACAATAGAAATAAATGAAATTGAAAAGAGAAAAATAATAGGGAAAAATCAGTGAAATGAAACACTGGTTTTTCAAAATAACAAAATTGATAAAACTCTAGCAAGAAAGACAAATAAAAAAAGAAGACACAAGTTATTAATACCAGGAACACAAGAAAGCATATCATTACAGACCCTCAAACATCAACAGTGCAATACAGGAATACTATAAACAACTCTATGCCAATACATTTGACAATTTAGATTAAATGGGAAAATTCCACAAAAACTAGAAACTAACAAAATTCACCCAAGATGAAATAGATAATATGAATAGTTTGATAACCATTTTTAAAAATTGAATTCATAGTTTAAGATCTTTTAAAAAAGAAGTCTCCAGGTCCACGTAGTTAAACTGATGAATTCTACCAAACATTTAAAGAAGAAATAACACCATTCTACACAATTTCTTCCAGAAAGAGGAAAGGAGGAAATGCTTACCAATTAATTTTATGAGGCTGGTACCTGATACCAAAACCAAAACCCTGATACCAAAACCAAAGATAGTACAAGCTAAAAAATTTAAAAAGTTACAGACCAATATCTTTCATGAACATATACAGACCAATATGTTTCATGAACATAAGCACAAAAATCCTTAACAAAATACTAGAAAATTGAATCTATCAATATATAGAAGGAATAATACACCACAACCTAGTATAGTTTACCCCAGGAATGCAAGGCTACTTCACTATTCAAAAATTAATCAGTGTAATCTACCATATTAACAGTCTGAAGAAAATCCATACGATCATGTGAATTGATACAGACAAATCATTTGACAAAATTCAATATCCACCAATGACTTTTTTAAAACTCTCTAAAAACTAGAAATACAAGAGAACTGCCTCAATCTAATAAAGGGAATCTACCAAAAAAGAAAAAAATTCCTACAGTCAGTATCATACTTATGATGATGAAAGACTGAACACTTTTCTCCTAAGATTGGGAATTAGGCAAGAATATCTATTCTCAACACTCATGTTGAACATCATCCTGGAAGTCTCAGCCAGTGCAATAAGACAAGACAAAGCAATAAAAGATACACAAATCGGGTGGAGAAAAAGGAACCCTCCTACACTGTTGGTGGGAATGTAAATTGGTACAGCCACTATTGAGAACAGCATGGAGGTTCCTTAAAAAACTAAAAATAGAGTTACTGTATGATCCAGCAATCCCACTCCTGGGCATATATCCAGAGAAAACTATAATTCAAAAAGATACATGCACCCCAGTATTCATTGCAGCGCTATCTGCAATAGCCAAGACATGGAAGCAACCTAAATTTCCATAGACAGATGAATGGATAAAGAATATGTTTTATATATATACAATGGAATATTACTCAGTCATAAAAAAGAATGAAATAATGTCATTTGCAGCAACATGGAGGGCCCTAGAGATTATCATACTAAGTGAAGTAAGTCAGACAGAGAAAGACAAATACCATGTGGTATCACTTATATGTGGAATCTAACAAAACGATACAAGTGAACTTATTTACAAAACAGAAATAGACCCAAAGACATAGAAAACAAACTTACGGTTACCAAAGGGGAAAAGAGGGGTAATAAATTAGGAATTTGGGATTAACATACTACTATATATAAAACAGATAACCAACAAGCACCTACCGTATAGCATAGGGAACCATACGCAATATTTTGTAATAACCTATAAGGGAAAATAATCTGAAAAAGAATATATATATATATATATATATATATATATATATATATATATATATATGTATATATATATAAAACTGAATCACTTTTCTGTACACCTGAAACTAACACAACATAAATCAACTTTACTTCACTTTACTTCAATTTTAAAAAAGGCATACAGGGACTTCCCTGGTGGCACCATGGTTAAGACTCCACGCTCCCAATGCAGGGGGCCCAGGTTCGATCCCTGGTCAGGGAACTAGATCCCACATGTATGCTGCAACTAAGAGCTCGCATGCCACAACTAAGGAGCCCTCCTGCCACAACTAAGACCCGGTGCAACCAAATTAAGTAGTTAATTAATTAAATTTTTTAAAAAACGGCATACAAATCAGAAAGAAGGAAAGAAAACTCTCCCTATTCACAGGATGGCTAAAATAAAAAGTCTAACCACACCAAGTATTGGCAAGAACATGGAGAAACTGGAACTCTTCTACACTGCTGGTGGGAATGTAAAATGATGCAACCACTCTGGAAAATAATCTGGCAGTTTCTCAAAAATGTAAACATTCATCTACAATATGATCCAACAATACCACTCCTAGGTATTTTCCTGAGAGAAAGGAAAACACATGTCCACACAAAGACATATACACAAATGTTAACAGCAGCTTTATTTGTAATAGCCCCCAGCTGGAAACAACATAAATATTCATCAGTAGATGAAAGGAAAAACTATGATAAATTCATACATTGGAATATTAATCAATGATAAAAAGAAAGAATTACTGATGCATGCTACAACATGCACCAATCTTGAAATAATCATGCTGAGTGAAGTAAGCCAGTCAAAAAGCAAACACTTAATATAAATCTAGGAAATTCATATTGCCATGTGACAGAAAGTGGATCAGGAGTTGCCTGAGAATGAGGTAAGGGAAGGGTGAGAGGAATCACAAAGGACACTAGGAAACTTTGGGGGAGAGGGAGTACCAATGACATTTTCATTATTTTGATTTTGGTAAAGGTTTCATAGTTGGATATGTATGTCAAAACATCAGAGTCTATGATTTAAATGTATGCAGTTCCTTGTATGTCAATTACACTCAAAGATTTTTTTTTTAACTCAACAGGCAGAAAACAAACAACCCAACTAAAAATGAACAAAAGGCTGTAACTGATACTTAGCCAAAGAGGGTACACGGATAACAAATAAACACATGACAAGAAGTCTAACATCATTAGCCATCAGGGAAATGCAAATCAAGATCATGATGAGATACCACTACACACTCACTAAAACAGTTAAAACTAAAAATACTCACAATGCCGAGTGCTGGTGAAGATGCACAAAAGTGGGAACTCTCATCCTTTGCTGGTGGAAATGTACAGTGATGGATCCACTCTGGAAAACAGTTTGGCAGTTACTTAAAAACTTAAACATTCACCTACCATATGACCCAGAAGTCTCACTCCTGGTATTTACCCAAGAGAAATAAAGACATGTTTACACAAAAACCTGTACACAAATGTTAACAGCAGCTTCGTTCATAATCGCCAAAATCTGGAAACAATCCAAAAGTCCTTCAACTGGCGAACGATAAACAAATCACGGTCCATCCAAACCATGGAATACCACTCAGAAAGAAAAAAGAGGAGCCGTTGATACATGCAACGGCTTGGCTGGATCTCAAAGGCATTGTGCTGAGTGAAATAAGCCAGGCTCTAAGGTTCCATTCTCTATGATTCCACTGATACGACACTCTGGAGAGGACAAAACTATCGTGATGGGGACTGACCAGGAGTTTCCAGGGGCTGGTGATGAGGGGAGGGTGTGACTGCGCAGGGGTACATGAGGGAGATTTTTGGAGTGGTGCAGCTGCCCTGTATCTTGATTGCGATGATGATGACACAAATCTATACATGCGTTAATACTCATAGGACCATACAACAAAGAGAAAGTCAATTTTAGCGTATGTTAACTTAAAAAATAAAAAGGTAGGAAGGAGTGATGGGTGTTAGAGCTCTGTGGCCCCCCACCCTAGACCCTGTGCTAATGAAGAAAAACGTCTCCCAAACCACGTGACTCCAATCAGAGCAGTAGGACCCTGGCTCTGCATGGGTTGGTGTGCAGGGAAGGGGGACAGATCCTCCCCGTGCGAAATGGAGAAAATTCACATTTGTTGGAAATCGCATAACCATGATTCTCCCACTCAGCCCATTTAGTCCTGAACCTAGAATGAGGTAATAATTATACAGCCCAAGGAATCTTAACGGCATGGAGGAGAAACCCAAGCAAACCCGGTGAGGGGGAAGTTCTACCAGAAACAGGAAATTTGAGCCTGACCAGAGGTCTCAGGGCTTCGCTCCCTCCTGCGATTGTGAGTTCTCAGCCAGGGCACTGTTAATCCCAAGGCAGCTCCGAGACTCCAAGTCTGCAGCAAACGTGCTTCAAAGGCAGACTTTGGGTTAAATCCCCACACATCACTTGTCCTCAGCCCGCCACGGTGGTGAGATGGGTCTCGATGTACAGACTGACCACATGCACTGCAGGACACCTGTATTCCTGGCCCCTCCCCATCACTGTCAGAGCCAGAAGTTCCATCCCCGTGTTTGTCTAAACAACCCTTGGGCGGTGCCTCCACTTGAGTGGCCGGGAAAAGAAAGGGATGTTGAGTTGGAAAAAACTGCTGTCTTCACCCTGATTGCAAGAGTGTCCCCAGGGCCCAGGGGACAACACAATTTCACACAATGAGATGAAAAACCTTAATGTACAAACACCCTCAGTAGTTTTAGTCCCCTGTCTATGAGTAAGGATGCCAGTTCTGACCAAATAACCCCTCCCCCTTCCTCAGTGCCCTTTGAGGAGTGGTCTGTAACCCTCAGACTGAACCCCATGAAGGTTAAAGCCTTCAGCAGGGCTGCATCTGGACCACAGAACTTGCGGTTCAGACCAACAGCAAGGCAGCCTGAGGTCAAATAGAATGCCCTGGATTTGGAAACAGAAAACCTAAGTCCAAGCCTGGACCTCACTGCCTCACCTCTCTGAGTCTCAGTGTCCTCATCTGTAAAATGGGGATAACAGGACAAGCTCTTTCCCACGTCATAGTGCTTCACACATTCTGTTCCCTCTTTCTGTGGATGCTCTTCTCAGGCTCTCACAGCTGTTTCCTTCCTGTCCCAGGAGTTTTCTCGCAAAATGCCACCTCCTCAGAGGCACTTTCCCATCCAAAGTAAACTCCTACCCCAGTCACTTTGCATCACAGTGTCCTGTTGAATTCCACCAGGCATTTGTCACTACTTGGATCGTCTCTGTCCTCTCTAGGCCGTCGTTCTCTTCCAGACGAGAATGCAAGCACCAGGAAAGCAGAATCCTGGTCATCTCACCTCCACTCTATACACCAGGACCCAATACACAGCACACGCACACTGCATTTTGGTTGGATGAGTGATGATTCTCCAATTTCCAGGGTCGCTTCAGGGTCAGGGGAGCCTGGGCAAGCAAGTACTCTGCACCTCAGAGTTGGTGGGTCTCACTAAGTAGACCTCTGAGACACCCACTCACATGTTCCCTAGGAAACCAAGAGCAGGAGTCCGGTGTAAAAAGCCTCAAATCATAAGATTTGGAATGCTGCATTTCGCCAGCTTGCCAGAGTACAATTTTGCTAGGAAATAAAAATACATAATATTGCCACAAAATTCAGAACCAGTTAGAGTCCCAGTTTATTAGCCAGACCAGATGCATCTTTCCCTCTGTGTCAGTTATGTTCACCAAACATTCAGGAATCGACTTTCAACGTTCTTTCAAAGCAGGAACCCAGCCGAGGGCTCCACACTGGAATTTAAATTACATTTGGATGCTAAGCTTAGCACCTAAAATAAAACTGAACTTCTCCATGGTGTCTCAACACCCCACCCTCCCAAGAGTGATCCATCAGCTGACACTTAAGTTAGGAGAGAAGGGTCTGCACTTTGTAGCAGTCAGACCCCAGGGGCATCACCCACCCTCACAGTGCCTCAAATTTCCTCATCAGTGAAATGGGGATAATGCTCACTACATAAATAGATACGTGAACACCAATCCTTACAACAGCATTAGCCCATGGTAGGCACTCAATAAACATTATTTGTGATCAGTATTCCTCGCTGGGAGGCTTTGAGCAAGCCATTTCACTTTTTGAGCCTCATTTTCTAGTCTGCAAAGTGGGTACAGAAATCCTTTCCTGCTTGCAAGGTTGCTGAGACAGTCAAATTAGATCACCTCCGAGAATGTGCTAGTTCCCCAGGGATGCGTGGTCTCCCTTGCTGACTGAGGGGAATTAGAGAGAGGCTAACGAGGTTTTAAAAGCATTTCTTCTCTAAGCAAAACCCGTGGGGATGAAAATCCTTTCCTGAAATTTTAATCAGAGCTATGAACCAAGTGCTAGGGGAAAAGGGGGAGGGAGTGGGGGTATGTGCTATGACAGTCATTGGCATGGGGGTACCAGGACAGCAAGATGGAGTGGTGGCTAGAGGTACAGGCTCCAGGCCAGCTGCTGTAGGAGGGGGGGAAAGGGCACTGGGGCTGGAGATCTAGAGGGTCTAGGAGGAAACAGGGAGTGACTCTTTAAAGGTACTGGGTCTCCTTTTGGGGTGACAAAAGCGTTTCAGAACTAGATAGAGGTGATGACTGTACAACGTTGAATGTACAAAATTCCACTGAATTTAACACTTTAAGATGGTAGCCCCAGATGGCACCCCTGTGCAAATTTGAAAAAGATATCCCTTCCCCAAGATACTTTGCTGCCACTTTCTGCAAAAGTGACACAATGAATATACAAATCTACAATGACTATTACGTGAGTGGTGCCTTGGATTGTGCAGTGTACAACCTATACAACTGTACTTAGCAGCCCGAGGAGCCCATGCACCCAGTAAGGCTTAAGGAAATCAGCTGAGCACAGATATGTGGATTTTAAATGGTTACAGAACAGAACATGGAAAAGAACCTCAGCAGATGTGGAGAAATAGGAACCTTTATACATTACTGGTGGGGATGTAAAATGACTCAGTCACTGTGGAAAACAGTTTGGCAGTCCCTCAGAAAGTTAAACATAGAAATACCACATAACCAGTAATTCACTCCTAGGTATATACCCAAAAAGAATTGAAACAAAAAATTGTACACAAATATTCATGGCAGCATTATTCACAGTAGCTAGAAGGTGGCAACAGCCCAAATGTCCATTAGAAGAATGGATACATAAAATGTGATTTATCCACACAATAGAATAGTAATCAGTCATAAAAAGGAATGAAGTACTGACACATGCTACGATGTGGATTAGCCTCGAAAACATTATGCTGACAGAAGCCCATCACAAACAGCAGCATGATTCCATTATATGAACTGTCCAGAAGAGGTAAATCCACAGACATAGAAAGCAGACTAGTGATCTCCAGAGCCTGAGGAGAGGAGGAAACGGGGGTGACTCTTTAAAGGTACTGGGTCTCCTTTTGGGGTGACAAAAGCGTTTCAGAACTAGATAGAGGTGATGACTGTACAACGTTGAATGTACAAAATTCCACTGAATTTAACACTTTAAGATGGTTAATTTTGTGTAATGTGAACGTCACCTCAATTTTCAAAATCCCTCAGCAGTTACATTTAGGAAAAGCCAACAAGGACAGAGAATGACACACGGACCAGGTGCCCACCCCTTATGCTAAAAGGACACATAAGCCCTGGCATGAACTTAGATCCCCTTGGGAAAGAGAAGAGAAGGGATGCAGAGGAAACTGACTCTCCAACATGAGAGTCTTAAACTCGGTGTGACTGAGTTCCTTGGAACCGGCACATTGGATCTTCCAGCACTCAGTGGAAACGGGATCTCAAGAGAGAAGTTTGATTATAGAGAAATAGGGAAAGGCACAGCTGTGCACAACAGATTCAAAAATGTGAAAGTCAACATCTACACTCGGAGTAGAATCCTGTTATCATTCCCATCGCACAGACAAGCTCATCAAGACCTGGGGAAGCTAAACCACCTGTCCAGGAGACACGGCTGATACCTAACAGGCGAACCCAGGCAGCCTAATCCTAGAGACCCAGTCTGGACCCACTCCCTCTACCACCTCCCACATGAAAAGAGGTCATCAGGCTAAAAAGGCTGTCAGAGCAAAGGAGCAGAGGGTTTAAATAGAATGCATGCTTCTTTCTGGGAGTATGCAAAGCTTGATCTTGGAGATGATGATGGTGATGATGGGCGTGGGGATGGTGATGAAGATGCTGATTATGAGGATGATAGTGATGACGATGATGATGATGATAATGTCGGTGGTGATGGTGATGATAGAGATAGGAATAGTGTGCACAGCACAGAACAGTTTTAGTGATTTACTCAGGAAAAATATTTAAAATCCTTTGTATAATTTCTGGCATACAATAAAGCCTGCAGTGAATGCCATCTATTGTGACTGTTGTTGCTATCATTATGAACTTCTGGTTTTAAATGACTTGTAAGCAATTTTAAGTAGATTTTTAAGCACCCCTCAACCTGTGACCTGTATTAATTAAGACTTGAGGCCCATCTCAAGCTGGCTCATGCCAATCAGGGGATTACTTGCTTCTCCTAACTAGAGAGTCTGTGCTGCAGTTAACATGGACCAGGAGGCTCACACAGTGCCCCCAGGTCCTGGTTTCCCTCCTCCCCTCTGCTGTTTTCCTCTGCTCCGGGTTTCATTTTGGGTAGGTTCTCCCACAGGGATGGCAAGGAGCTTCAGGCAGCCTCACGTCCAAATCACCACAGCTTGACAATCCCAGGACAAAGGGAGCGTCTCCTTTGCAGTGTTCCAGCAGAAGACTCCTGGAGGGCCCTCACTAGATACATTTGGGTCATACGACATCTCCGAATCAGTCACTGTGGTCAGAAAGGGTGGAAAGGGTGTTCTCACTGCTGAGCCCGGGTCCTATGCTCCTGCAGTCAAGTGCACCAGGGGTGGAGGGAAGGTGATTCCTTGAAGGGGAACAAAGGGGAGATGGGTGCAGAGTGGGCAAAATCAGCAGATAGCCACTGCATGCCCAGGGCACTGGGAGGTCCCGGCGTGGACAGCCTGCTCCTTCGGGGAAGCATCTATTCAGCTGGCATCTACTGAGGGCTTGCATGCACCAAGCAAGTGGACCATTTCCTGCAGATCTGGGGAAGCTGGCCTCTTACCCACCTCCAGGGGAGAGGCTGGGGTCCACCGCAGCTGTGGACGAGAGAAGACACTGCCTCCCTGGCCCTTCCATTACAAGAAAGGGTTAAAATCTTGGGGAGGAGCCTCCCCATTCTGGCAGCCCGATGGGAGGGAGCCCACCCACAGGCTTCCTGCAGGGGAGGGAAAGACTGGGTGGCCTGAGGCAAGGTATGCTGGGGTGGGCCTGCTTACTCAGAAAGCCCAGAGGCAGCAGACCCTGGGTCAGAGTTTAGCCCCAGAGAGCCGCTGGGTTGAGTTCATTCTTCTTAACTGATATCATGACGCATCTTCTGGAGAAGAAGGAAATGATCTCCCAGGAATGCATGTAAAGATGGTCTACGGGGTGTTTCTGGGATTAGGCAGGCGACAGGAGCTGCAGGATTGAAAGTGGTGTGTGTGGGGGAGAGTGAATGAGTGTGTGAGTGCATGTGGTGTACAAGGAGGAGGAGGAGGAGTGCAGAGACCTCCACTGTCTTAGCCACTAACCCCCTAAGCCAGGTAGGGTCACAGTGAACCTCCCCTGAGTGCTGGGCACAGAGCCAAGCGCCCTCCTCTGCTGTCGGCAGCTGAGTGAGGCGAGGCGCGGACAAACTCGGCTGCCGCTTCTCAGAGACACTGACTGACCGACGTGGCCAGCGCTGCGGTCTGGGACTCACAACCAAACCTTCTGACTCCGAAACCACCACCTTCCCACTACAGCCCGTGGCCTCCCATCCCCGACAAATGGCTATCTGTGTCTCTTCGGCCAGGCTTGGGAAACTCACTGAATCTGAAGAAAACAACCCTCCAGGCCAGTGGGTGCAAACTAGAGACCTTTGGGCTGGATTCACCCCTCACGTGGGTTTTGCTGGCCATCACTTTGCTTGGTAAAACTTTGGACTTTATTATCTTCAGGCAGTTCATCGTAGCTCACCACGCCATACTTCCTTACATCCCCAAATGCCAATCATTTCTGTTATCTGCCCTGCTACTCGAGGCCTTTCAGGGAACAGGGAATAACCAGCTGTTGACAGTGCTCTCAGATAGGTCTTTGTCAAAGTGAGCTGTGACTTCAGCCCTCCGGGACATAGTTCTACCTCGGTACAGAGAAGGTGTCTAATCCATCCTCCCATGAGGATGAGGATGATGACAGTGATAGTGAGAAAGGTGGTGATGATGATGTTAAAGAGAAAAACCACTCATGACCCTTGTTAAAATGGTGAGGCAGCCTTTATTCAAGACTGTTGCAATAAGTGTAGGGTCCACTGCAATGAGATTTTGCAGGAGGAAAGAAAGAGAGATTGGGTTCAACTCTGAATTCAACAATGAAAAGTGAGAATTTATAGCCAGTGTCAACAGATGGAACATTAATAGTAGGAAGCATCAGGGATGGATGAGGGAGACTCTGGCTAACCAGACCCAACAGGATTCTTGCTGAAGGCAGCCCAGGGGGTCAGACATCACCAGGGAGGGTGAGGATGAGGAGCTCGGGTGGTCAGAAATCAAAGGTGGGCGATTCTGGCTAAACCGACTTATCAGGCTTCTTGCTAAAATTGGGCTCTTGAGGACATGCCCAAGGATGAGGCCTCATTGAAAAAGTGCTCAGAGGCGACTGACTAGAGTCTGGTCAAGGGAGAGTGGGTAAGTGGTGAGTGAGTGACTGGCCCCAAGCCCCACCCACAACACGTCTGCAGTTGTGCAGCCCAACGCTGCCGGCATCTGCTCATCAAGTCTGACGAAGGCAAAGACAACTTTTGGCTGTGGTTTCATTTCAGTTATAAAGACACATGTTTTGAATTTTGAAACCACTCACAGGCCCTTCTTTCTCACCTTCACAGAACTCCCAGGGTCCTAGGGCACAATTAGGAAGTGCTGGTCTAGAATAAAACTGTGTTCCGGTCCCCAGTGGTAGGGAGTGTGGTCAGCTAGCTGTCAGTCCGTTCAGGTCTGTCCCAGCTGCAGAGAGCTGCCCAGCCAAGCCAGCCTCCCGGAGGCATGGGTATAAGGGCTGGGCATTGAAGCCGACAGACACTCTGACCACAGTCCTCACTCCAAGTGCCCCATCAGACTGGCCCAGGCTCTACCAGGCCACATCGAAGTTCAGCTTCTTCCTCTACCCAGTCCTGCTTCCTCTGCCTTCCTTTCAAAAGTATTAAGTCCCCAAAAAAGTCTTATACCCAACCTGTCTCAGTATCTAGTTCCAGAGGCCCACCTGTGACAGATGCAGTGAAGAATTCTGGGGCTTCCCTGGTGGCACAGTTGTTAAGAGACCGCCTGCCAATGCAGGGGACACAGGTTCGAGCCCTGGTCCAGGAGGATTCCACAGGCAACTAAGCTTGTGCACCACAACTACTGAGGCCGCATGCCACAACTGCTGAAGCCCACACACCTAGAGCCCATGCTCTGCAACAAGAGAAGCCACTGCAGTGAGACGCCCACACACCGCATCGAAGACTGGCCCCCGCTCGCCGCAACTAGAGAATGCCCGCGCAGCAACGAAGACCCAACGCAGCCAAAGATAAAAAAAAAAAAAAGAAGAAGAAGAAGAAGAATTCTGACCTTTCTCCCCTCACACAGTCTCAGTGTTGGGGGTCATGGGCGCATTTGCTTGACACCTCCAAATACATCGGAGAGCCTCAGTTCTCTGAGACAGAGCAGCCGGGCTGACGATGGAGATGGGATGAGGGAGGAAGGGGAAGGGAACCAGAGCCTCTGTGACCCTCCAGTTACCCTCTCCTGGCTGAATACACTGTGGGAAATCAGGGTTTACAGTTCCTTTCCCCAACAGAAAAGGAAGTGCCTTCAACACTAGGAAAAGACATTAACACGGGATCTTTAACACAGTGCCTGGCAGCCAGTCGGCCTTCAGCAAGTCGCAACTATGCCTGTCCCACCACGAGGGGTCCTCCAGATTCATTTCCATCGCTGGAAAGAAACAGATCAGACTTTAAGTCTCATATCTGGAAAGGGGCACTGAGAAGGACTGTGTTCTTGCACAGACGGCTCTTTCTGCCGTGCGGGGGCAGGGAGGCCAGTCCTCTGTCGCAGGACTTGATTTCCAAGTCCAGGTTGCCGCTCTATCAACAAATCCAACTTTGTTTGGCAGCGAGGAGACGCTCATCCCTTCTACCTTGCTAATCTGCTCCCTGGAAGCCTGGCATAAAAAGCTTCTAGATTTGACGCTCTCTGATAAAGGAGGAAAACGTCCCACTTCCCCGACAGCTGTGAGGCCCTGTGTCCTCTGCAGAGGGTGAGTGACACAGCCATTGTCAGCCCCAAAAAGGGTTCAGACAGGAAAGGTTGAGCCCCCGGGGACAAGGAGGAAAGGTGGGCGTGGCCCCATCAACAAGTAAGGGTCACCTGAGAGCTGAGATGGGTCTTGCAGGCCCTGTGTTTCCTGCATTCCAAGGAGAGAAGCATACACATGGACATTCCACGAATAATCCAGAGGGTCCACAGCCTCTCCTGGGTGTCTCCTTGGGTGCGCACACACACACACACACACACACACACATCCAACTCACACCTGATCTTCCGTTTTGTGTCAGCAGGAAGGGTGGGTGGGAAGGTGACTTTCCAGGTTGGAGGGTCACTGACCCTAGAACGCAGCAAGCAAACATCCTAAAACACCACAGAGAGCCTCTGGAAACTGATTGGAACCATTTGTGTGGTCGACAAGAATGAGGGCCGCAGAGGACTGGAAGGCCAGGACAATATCTGCTCTGTTCTGAGGCCGGGAACAGATGCCAGCGTTCTTTTGACTTTACAGCTTTTTCTTGGCTTGTGCGGGAAAAAGAGGCTGATTAAAAATGGGGCCCGCGCTGGCTGACGAGAAGCCTGCCAGAATGTGGCACAAGACACGGTGGGCCCGGCTGGAACCCTCGCTGATTCCAGCTCCCACTGGACACATGCATCAGGCAGCCGCCACCAGCCTCCAAGGCCAAGAGGCCCCAGGGATGCTCCTTCCATGTCTCTCGGGCCTTCTTCCTGCCCCTGCACCAGAGGCCAGGTCCAGGCTAAAAGCAGAGCTACACCAACACCCCTCCGCCTTCCTCCAATTAATAAAACCTTTCAGAAATGGATGGAAAGATATTCATCCCCTCCAAACCCATTTCTTCCTGTAGCGGTGTCGTAGGTAAAACCAAATAAGCCCAGGGCATTGAGTTTCACTGGGCGAGTCACTGTGTGGTCTGTTCTGAGAGCCAAGACTTTCCAACCATACATTTCAACGGCGGTTACTCAAGTTTGGGTAAGAAAACACTTACCCAATTTCCGAGCAGACGGTGAACCGCGGGGCCTGTAACAGATAGAGAAAAGGAGCGCGCATTTCCCGGCAGCGCCCGGCTCCCAGGCCCGCGTGTACGTCCATGGGGCTGATACAGGATGCGGCCAGGCCTGCCAATTAGCCTCTGGCCCCTTCAGTTGGAGATGGGGCAAGGTTCCCCCATGTGCAATTCAGAGAATTTCACACGGTGCCCGCTCCCCTGCTAGAGGGGTCGAGGCTCACGGGAGGAAGCTGGAATGCAGATTGGAAAATGAAAATATTCTGTTAATGAGGAGCCAGAAAAGACTGGAAATGCCACAGCTAGAAGGGGCCTTGGAGAGGGGCGAACTCAGGTCTTGAGGCCTCGGTGGCCTCGTACATAAAATGAGGGAGCGGGGGTGGAGGGGGGACTGAGGCCAGCGGTCCAAGGCCACCCAAGGTGTTAGTGGCTCAGCTGGGCTCAGACCCCTGACCCCAATCCAAGGCTCTTCCCGCCACGTCATGCTCCCCGTCCAGAATGGAGCCCAGTGAGTGCTCAGCTCAAGGCAGCTTCCATGGAAGTGTTTGTTCTGCTTACGCCCGAGAGGTAACTCTCCAGACCAGAGGCTCGTCTGACCTTTCCTTTACACAGCCCTCTGGGACGGATCTGACCCCCTGAGCCACTTCTAACCGGGCTCCTTCATTCATTCCACAGTGTTCTGAATTGTCCCACGGTGTGTGTGTGTGATATTTACTGAGCCCCCACCAGCTCCATCCCAGCCAGCGACGTGCTGCTCCTGTTCTGGGCTCTAGGGATGCAAGTACAACCAAGGCACCACCCACACCCTACAGAAGTTCTAAGCCAGCTGAGGAGGCAGATGCTGAACCAACAATTGGTGGTGGTGTGATGAGCAGGACAGTGGTCCTCAATCTCCCACAGACTGGCAGTTCCCTAAGGATGGGGCAATATGTTCTCTCCACCCCAAAGTTCACTGATGACCAGAGGACTGACAGCAACACACGCTGTTGGTTGGTTGGTGGCTGGTTGACTCATTACTGGTTGGTTGTCATTGGTTGAGTGGGTGGTTGTTCACTGGTTGGTTGGTTGGTTGGATGGATGGATGGTTAATTGATTAATTACTGGTTGGTTGTTATTGGTTGGGTAAATGGTTGTTAACAACAGGTTGGTTGGTTGGTTATATGGAGGGATGGATGGTTAGTTGACGGACTGTTTATTAAGGTGGTTGTTATTGGTTGGGTGGTGGTTGTTCATCAATTGGTTGATTAGTTGATTGGTTGGCTGGCTAAAAACAAAAGCCAGATCTAAACCAGCATGGTGTCCTAAAGGGAACATGGACTTTGGGGTCAGAGAGCATGGATCCCACTCCCAGTTCTGCCACTTCCAAACTTTACAACCTAGAGAAAGTCCCTTCTCATTGACACTTCCAAGCCACAAGACCCTCATCTGTAAAACAGGAATAATAGCACCTACTTTGCGGTTAATATACATAAAGTGACGAGTACATCAGTGGCACTCAGCAAATGGAAGCTATTATCATTACGATTATTCATCATGGAAATGAAGAATTAGAGTCTGTAAGGCGTCTTTCTCACACACCCCCAACGTAATGTCACTCAGTTCAAGATCTGCACACGATCACACAGTCCCGTCTATGTGGTGAGTGATGGGCCCAGAAAGAAATAGGGCTCATCACAGCCGTTGCATAATAAGAACTAACCTGTAATTTAGTGCATAGACCTCTTAAAGGAGTTTCGAATGGCATTGCCATTCAAGGCTCCCCTCCCTTGGTCATTTGGGATTAAAAGCCAGCACCAAACACAAGCATCTGATGGAGAGACGTTTCCCCCAGAGCTCACCTACCCATGATTCACAAGCATCCAAAACACTTTACGGTTTGCAAAGCACATTTATATCTATAGGTCATGTGACACCCAGTATACTCCTGGAAGGCAGGCAAAGCTCAATTAGTCTCCCCCCTCTACAGATGAGGAAACTGAGGCTCAGAGAAGGAGAGTTACTCAGACAAGTCACACAGCATAGCCCAAGGGAAGTCCTATCCCTTTGTACTGGGGCACAAGTTTAATGGGTATTGAACAGGAATCCTCCGTCCCAAAACATCTCTGAAGTTGATGTTCCAATTTGAAATCCAAGGCAGGTGCTTTTGTCAACATGCTCTCCAAGGACAACCCACTGCTCAAACACAGAAAGGTTCTAAACCACCTTTTTTTTAAATTTCCCATGAAAATCCCAAAGGGCCATAAATGAAAACAAACATCAGGATATTAACATTAAGTCAAACATCATACAATTCTGGAAAATACCAGGGTAACAAGATGCCAGCTCAAATGACACTGGCTCAGCTCCCATGACATGTGTGGCAGGGACCAATGTCCAACCTATCTCTCCAGGACTCTGGGAAGTAGGCATGGCTTCCTTCTTTTTCCTAGTCATGTCTGGCTCCAAGCTCTTGTTTGCACTGAAGTTTTCCATTTATACATCATATCACTGTCCTACATGTGACCATCCCTGTTCTATTGGCCTGGTACAATAGATTAGACCCAGTGAAAAAGAAAATCAGTTAATTAGAAGATAGAGCTAAAAGATCACATAGAATGCAACATACAGAAATTAAGAGGTGGAAAATATTAAGAGGAGTTAAGAGACATGGAAGACAGAATGAAAAGCTCCAACAAATATTTCATAATATTCCTTAAGAAGAAAATAGAGAATGAGAGAAAAGCACTTTTAGATGAAATAACACCTAAAGTTTTTCCAAAATCAAACAAGGACATGAATATTCAGACTGAAGGAACATACCGACTCACAAGCAGTTTGGGATGGATGGATGGAAGGATGGATAAATGGGTGGATGGATGAATAATCTAGTGGCGGACTTGAATAATGACATATCTGTGAAAAGATTCCCTTAGCTTAAAAAGAAACAGTAAAATCCTAAACCACCTTGCTGCCAAGTTCATCTCCCAGAGGATGGAAAGAGATCTAAAACTCTTAAGCTCATTCTGACCAATGAAAAAGAACTAAAGAACTTCTTGGAGATGTGGCAATATAGGAATTCCTATAACAAAAATTAAATCCCTATCTCACCTCATAGACAAAAATAAACTCCAGATGCACTAAATGCTAAAGATGAAAAGCAAAATATTAAAACATTTGGAAGACAATATAGGAGAATAGCTTTATGAATTTTGAGAATAATTTTTTAAATGAGAGATAAAAATACAAAGATACATCATCATGATCACCATCATCAAAATCATCACCACCATCACCATCATCACTATCACCACCACCATCATCAAATCATTACCATCACCACTATCATCATCATCACTACATTATCGTCATCACCATCATCATTATCATCAACAACTAACACATAATGAGCACTGACCATACGCATTTAATCCTACACATTCCATCTGCATCTGCTCGTTTCACTCTTATGAAAACCCTCAGAGGCATACATAAAAACATTGTTCCCATTTTGTAGATGAGAAACCTAAGGTTCAGAGAGGTTATGAGACCTGGCCCCTGTCCCACAGCTGGGAAGTCATGGGTTTGAGGCCAGGGCTGGCCCATGTCCATGTATTCCGTCCTGCCTCTTTAGGTCCTGGCTCATGCCTGTCATTCTGAGCTCTCCACCAAATGTCTATGACCTGCCACCTTGAAGTCCATCCTCTTCATGCAGGGGCCAAAATATATTCATCCACACATTTCACAGAGTTTGTTAAAGATCTACTAGGTCCTGGGGGTTCTGCAAGACCCCAGAGAGGTTGAGTTCAATTTCACATGACTCATTCATCAGACTGATAGGAAACACGAGGGCAAACATTTTTTTAAGTTTAGAAACACAAACAAACATACTGAATATTCTCCAAGGGTTCCATCATATAAGCATTGATATGAGGGCATTGAGCCTAATGGAAAGTGAAAGATTGACGCTGGGGAGGGTGGGAGTGAATAAACCCTCTCTGCACCCCCAGGTTAGCTGGAGAAAACTGTTTTTGCAGGTGGGAAAATGACTACATTTCAATCAGGATCAAATTCCGAAGGCTTTGCCAGCGCTCACAAGTGCCCACATGGTATAGAGCCCTGGCCTGGCCAAGTTCCTGCTCAATAACCTATTTCTACAGCTCTTTGGATGTTAAAAAAATGAAACACAAGATAAACTCAGCTGAAACCCAAACGAATGGATTCATTCCCATTTTAATGCCATTTGAGGGTGTTTTATAGCCTGCGCTGTGTATCTTTTGCACATCTATTTTTAAATACTGCAAACTTAGTGATCATGATAAAATATATAAAACCCTTTACAAAATTCCATCTACAAAATTACAGCAAGATCTAGGTGGTAAAAATGTGCGGTCAATGTTGTTAGGCAGTGATGGCAGGGCCTGAATTGCACTGAATCATCCCTTTGAACAAGGGGCACAAGCTAAAATATCTTGGTCTCCTTCCTGAAGGTTGTCCCAATTGTAAACCCACCCCCTCCATGAAAATGCAGCTGAGAGAAAACGGGGGTCAGCTCATATTCTCGAGACCAACCTTCTATGAGGAAGGCCTTCTGCCACTTTAATAAAACCAGCTAACACTTACTGCAGGCTAGGGGCTTTTCTACATGCTTAAATATATAAATTCATTTAAGACTCACCACAGCCCTGTGAGACAGGTAATGTCATTGTCACTACTTTACAGAACTGGAAACTGAGGCACATAGAGGTTAAGCAAGTTGTCCAAAGACACACAGCTACTAGGTGGCAGGCCTAATGGCTCTGATCCCCGCTCTTAACCACCACACTCCCTGCCTCTTGTGGATGCCTGCTAACAAGGTCATACGTCATCGTTGGTACTTTGCTGCCCGAAATAGAGATAATATAAGAATCCTGGTTTCACCTGTTAGAATATGATTCCCTCCCTCCAGAAGAAGCAGGCAGTGATGCCATCCAATAACTGTGCCACTACTAGCCCATACAAAACTCTGGTGTGAATTAGAAAAAGGTACCCCTTCCTCAATCTGTCAGAAAATAGTCATAATATACTTTTTGTTGGAGCAAATCACTTTATTACCAGATTTTATTATGAAAAGTGTCATAATAAGCCCCCATATCTATGATATCTGTGATGCAAATGGGGTCCTTAGGGTTGTACAGTGCACAACCTGAGCAACCATACATAGCAGTCCTACCCTCCACCCTCAGCCAAGTCAAAACAAATGCAGTTTGGACAGTGTCTCTGCAAAACCAGAGTGCAGTAAAGCAGAGACACTAGAAGAGTGGTCCCTAGAGTCACACCTCATGTAGTCATTGTTAGGATTCAGCAAGGTAATACAATTAAAGTGTTTCTAGAAACTGCTCGGCAGATGTTAGTTATTGCTCTCATTAGTCCATTCAAAACAGCTTCCACTTTCTCATCCTCAGTTGCAGCCCACGGACAGCATTAGAGAGACTGAAAATTTCTCCTCCAGGGAGAATCCTCAGACAATCAAGTCTTAAAAGAACTTGCTCTTCAAGGAGGTACTCAGCCAAGTTTCCTTACATGTTCTGTTAAAACTTCACCACAATGTTACTTGCCTTTTTCCCCTTCGTGGAAATGCTGGGTTGCTCGTGAGCAACGTGACCTAACATCGGCTTTGACTCTTCACCCCCCTAAGTACCATGAGCGTGCACTAACCCTCAAGGCAACACTCTGAGGGAGGCATTTTATGCCCGTTTTACAGATAAGAAAACTGAGGCTCTGCCTGGGGAGCTGAGGACCAGACTTGACAATTCCAACCTGATGTATTTGGGCTTCATAGCTGTTGTTCTTAACAAAGTGGTAATTCACCCAAAATAAACCCATTTTGTAAACGTTATAGATAAAGCTGACAGCAGTCAATCACAGCCCCGAAGCACACACAGCAAATGAAGATAGCGGCCCTCCTTGGACAAGAATCACTTCTACTTTCCTTTGAAAGAAATAAGGGGAAACAGAATAGGTGATCGCTGTTCATGGCATTTGGTTTCTTGTGGAAACAGAGGCTAGAACTCAAGGTGCTCTGAGATTTTTAATACCTTCTCAACTCAAAGCACCACATGGAGGGTTATCATGTGTGAAGGGGAACATGCTTTTCCACGTAATATTTCCCTTTCCAGTAGGACCCCATCACCCTTTTTTAAATAACAGCGTTATTGAGATCTAATCCACACTATGCTGGGCGTTTTTATAGCTGTCATCTCATTTAACCCAAATCATTGTTCCACTGCACAGATTTGAAAACTGAGGCTCAGAGAGGTCAGTGTTCCCAAGGCCACCCAGTTGCTCCCTGGCAGGAGTGGGATTTGAACCTGGATCTGCCTGAGTCCATCTCCAAAGATCTTCCTACTCCTCCACGTTCTCTCCGCCGGAAGAGAAGGATGAGGCTGGAGGGTACAGTGACAGCAGCTGCCCTCTCACCACTTCACTGTGGGACATTTTAGAGACAGCTACAAAACTGCACTTTCATTTGGTTTACATAAACTCAAACGCATGCAATTTATCACTTCACCCATGCGTATCCTTGGGTTGGAGATGTGCCCACATCTAGGGAACCCCTAGGAACAAGCATTACACAAATAAACTTTTTTCCTAAATTCCCTCTGATTCCTGGAGCTACTGAGACAGCTTGCCAATATTTCTGTAATTTTTTAAATCCCACAAAAGAAAGTTAGTGTACAACAAAAGCCTCTGTGGTTTTCAGCTGCATCCTAACCATCCTCGCGCCAAGTTTCTGAATAGGTTGGCCCTAATAGTGGAGCCCGGGAGAGGACGGCCTGCCTAAGAACACTAGTTCTGATATTTTACTCTGAAGTAGGATGCCAGCCAGTGCTGAGGAGCTGAAAACAAGGGAGACAGGAGCTCTCAACAAACATCCTTCCATCATGGACCTGAGGTTCCAACCAACGGTTTAACCATCATTAAAGCCAATGAATTAAAACCAGTAAAATACCATTATTTTACAATAAACTAATTCAATGCCTTAAAGCCAATTAATTTATTTTACAATAAATTACAGCCAATAAAATACAATTGAAACCAAAATTCATTGCCTTTGGCACAATTACAAGACAACTGGATTATGATCTAGAGAGAGTGTCCTCAAGTGACAAGATCATGGACCAGCGAGGTGAGGACCCCAGGTCCCCATCCCAGACCCACTCACTGTCTGACAGGCCCTGGCTGACTTATTCATCAGTTTTCTTGTGGTAAAATGGGGACACATGGTGTGGTATGGTATGAGGCTGTGTAAATGGTGTAGCACTCTTCAGGTGTGTGCTCCAGCTTGTCACTAGAGGACACTGTGATGTTTAACGTGTTCCTTCACAAATGACAACGAATGTGGGATCATGGAGTCCAGAAATGGCAAAAGGGTCTCCACTCAAGTCTACTGATTGGAAATGGAGAACTGTGCTAAGAAGGATTCTGAGGCCAAATGTAAAGTCGGTGGGATGGAACTCTGGGATCAGTCAGCAATGTCTGTCATGTTTGAGGTCGGGGGGGGGGGGGACCCGGGTTAAACAAACGATGTACACTCCCCATAAAAAACAACACACGATCACGCTCCCCAAACTATGAGGTTATTTTCTTTATAAAAATATTCAAAAAGTGAGACCTTTGGTAATATATTCCAGGCATTAGCCATTCTTCACAGGAAACGCTCTCTAAACAGGTTTAATTCTTGTGAACTTTCCAAGGAAGGCGCAAATTCCATCTTTCTCTACTCCAGACTTGATACCCTAATGGAACGGGTGGTTTCCATTTTCTCAGGCCTCCTACTTTTCCAAACAGGACACAGAGATGAGCAGTCTTCAAAGAATTTTTCATGTTCATACAAAAAGGCAGATTTTCCCATCTGCCTGGAGGTTGCTTTTGGGCCACGGCCATGGGAATCACAGAGAGCACTGCGACATTCGACATTCCGATGAGCTCCCCCGACAGAGCGACTTCACCCCTGCCAGGGAGGAGGGACCCCGCTCTGCACTTGCAGAGGCCACACTGCCCCCAGACGGCTCAGCTCTGCTCTCGGCCCCAAGGCCTGCAGCCCCTGGCTGGCCGCTGCTCCCCAGGCCGCCGCGTCCTGCTGGTGGAGCTGGCGCTGCTCAGAAGGCCCACATCTGCGGCCCTGGCCACGAGCGATTCGCCCTCCCCATCGCCAAGGGCTGCAGTGCCAGCCCCACATCGAGAGCCGGATTGTGGTGGTCTGTCTGTGTTTGTTGAAATTGGGCCGGGAGATACGGCCTCGCAGTCAAGATTGCCTGGAATGTGAGCCTGAGCGCTGTGCAGACGGCTCTGTCAGCAAGCTCAGGAAACGGGCTGGAAGGCTGGGACGAGGCCCAGGTGTAGACCACGCAGCTCGCCCAGGAGCACACCATCGGGGAGGCGGAAACCGAGGGACGCCGCCAGTACAGACGTCCCTTCTGTGTTGATGCCATCCTGCCTTCTCTCAGTTTGCAGCATGAGGCCCTAATTTCCTTGACCAAGTAGAAAAGCCAGTAGGAAGCGCTGATTTTCTTATTTGACCAGTAGGGCTTTTTCCAAAAGGGAAGATGAATCCTGCTGACTTTCTGAAGAATGCTAGCACTTCTTATTTTCAAAGGCACAATCTCTGGGTCCCCTTCTTAAAATAAGAACAAAACAACATTCGCAGTAATGAAAGAAGTGCCCATTTACTGAGCATTACTAGAGAGAGTAGAGTGATATTCAAAATGTTTGCCCACCACTAAGCCATAGGCACCGGCTATGGAAAGCACTGGAACGGGCCTCAGAAGCCCCCCACTCTGCCAAATGCTACTCTTCAGTTGCTGGGTCATGAGGAGGTTTGGAGGGGGCGGCCCTAGGGGCATGGCAGGGGCAGCAGTTATTTATGAGTAAGTATGGCAAAATTGCAGCATTTAACCACAGCTGTGCTCCCAAAGCCTTGTCCCTGAGTGTTAGCCCTGCTCAGAAGCACCTGTGCAAGGGGATCTCCAAACAGCCCCCAACAATTCTGCCCACCTCATATGCACAGGTCCTCCTTCCCAGGACTCGGGAGGGCCTGTGACTGGCCAGCAGAAGTGACGTCTGGGTCATTCGAGCCCAGGTATCAGGAAGACCTGGCCCTTGGAGGCCTACGTCTCCTCTTAGGAAATCCAGGCCACCTTGTTGGAGAGAACAGCTGTGCGAAGAGACCTGGAGAATGAGACACCATGTGGAGAGAGGCTGTGGAATCATGAGGCTCACCCGAAGGCTGTTGTCTTGAGCCCCTATGCGTGAGGACAGTTGGTTACGCAGCACTAGACAACCAGAACAGCACCTAATATAAGTCCCCTTCTGTATTTATTATTGCTGTTAGGTGGGCATTATTATACCCATTTTACAGACTCGACAGATTAACACATTTGTCCAAAACGACACTAAATCCTGGAGACCAGCTCCGCTGGTCCTCTGACACCCTAAACCATCATAATTTACAGAAGAACCTGAAAGCTCCTCTCAGGCCCTCACTCTCAGACCCCCACCCTTCACCGAATCATTTAATGTCTCCAGAAAACAGCTGTGTGCCCCGTGATTTCTGCTCATGACCTTGTCAACCTTCCCATTCTGCCCACTAGGGGTCTTGGCCCTGGGTGAGCATCCCCAGTGCTATTAGAACCAGCAAGCCCACCGTTCTCCTGGGTGTAGCCTCGCTCCCTTTCGGAGCCCCCACCCTGCCCCCTGCCCAAGCACCGTCCTGGGAAAGCCACCCGGCCACATGATGAGCTCTGTGGGTATATTTAGCTGCTGGGAGACTTCTCAGGATGGCATTGTTGATCCTGGACCCCAAGCCAGCCTGAGTGGAAGAGCCGTCATGCGGTTTTCTCACTGCCCGCTCTTCATGTTTTACACACTCACTCCTCAACTTCCTCCAAGGAACGGAGATGTTGTATAACATTTATGAGCTTTATTCCTGCTGGTGCTAATGGAACTGGAAAAAATTTTCTCATTTTTTTTCCCTGCTGGAAAGTACTTTTTCGTATTTTTCTCTTTGTTATGAAATCTCCCCAGCTATGTTAGTTAATTATTCAAAACAAAACTGCCCAGTGAGACTGAATTCATACCACCAGAGTCAAGTGTTTTTATTCCTGTTGTGTGGTGGTTCCCGCCCCCACCCTGCTCTCCCCGAGGCCCTCATTAGGGTGATGGATGCCCAGTGTGCGCCACAACAGACTGAAGAGGGGAAGAGAAGCACACCATGCCCACCGCCCCCCCATCCTTCATGTTCCCGCCTGGCCCCATTTTCCTGCTTCCCTGTGCTCATCCTTCAAGGCTCAGTTCAACTGCCACCTCTGCCAGGAAGTCCTCAGGGAACACTCCCTCATCTTCACCTACCATATCCTCATTGGCGCCTTTCATATAACGCCTCCCTGAGTTCCTGTCTCTCATCTAATTTCTCTTTTTAAGGCTCATCTTCTCAGCCAAATCCTACGCTCCAAATTCCAACCTCATGTTCTTGCAGACGGCATCACTGTCATCACACACTCCACATTCAGACCCTATCCCCAGCACTTCCCAGGATTACCTCATTTCATAATAGATACACTGATATCCCCATTTGGCAAAGGAGAAACCGGGGCTCCAAAAATGTGCCCCATAAGGCGTAGCTGGGATGTGAGCCCAGGTAGCCTGACGTCAGGATCTCTGTTGTTAACCACGTTAGTAATTAACCCACAACCCTAACTGAGCATTACAGGACAAAAGGAGAAAAAGCGGAAGAGCACAATCTAACTTTTTCCTGCAAATGAGCAGTAAAGAAAAGGACAGCTCTCCAGTGGGGATACCCCACACTGGACAAGACGTATTGAGACAGGACCTCCATCACATTGCTTGTGGGAGTCAAAATCCATACACACATTCTCATATTTGTTTTGGCAGTGTAGTGCAAGAAACCTAAAATCAGCCAAAAGGTTTTACTCTATGACTCCTGCTGTCCAAATCTCTCTTAAGGATATGAACAAAATGTGGGTCAAGATTTATACACAGTGACAGTCACTGCACATGACTTCCAACAGCAAAAACTCGGAAACAATCTAAATAAACAGCAATAGGAATGGAGTGTGGAAACATGGTGATGTTTACTTTCTTCTTTCATTTTTCTGCATTTTCCAAATTCCTTCAAAATGCATGTGTTGCCTACAGGATCAGGGAAAAAATCAATAATGTTTTTAAGGCAAAGCAGGGACACAGGTCACGTCATTCCTGCTGGCAGAGAAGCATCTTTGTGGAGGGCATTCTGGCAGCACACGTCCCAGTCCAGCAATTCTCCTTCTAGGAATTCACTCGACATAAATCCTGACACAAATTCTCCAAGATACACGCACAAGGACATTCAGTGGAGCACGACTTGTAATGGCAAAAGACTCAAATCAACCTAAAAGTTTACCCAAAGGGAATGGTTAAATAAATTATGGTACATCCATACAAAGGAATACTGTGTGATTAAAAAGAAAGAAATGGAGTATAACACGAAAAATTGGCCATGATATATTGTTGAGTGAAAAAAGCAGGTTGCAGACCTGTATGCATAGCATAATCCCATTTGTGTAAAATAGTACAAATATATGTGATTGTTTATATAGACGTTGGAAAGTCTAGAAGGATATACATCAAACTCTCAACCAGTTGTTACCTGGATGGGGAACAAGTTGGAAGAATGAGGAACTTTTGTGTTTTACTCAGTTTTTATATTGATTGAACGGTTTCCAAACATGGTATTCCTTTAGGTAAGTAAATATATTCTTTCTTTACTTTCTGTTACGGAATAATTAAAACATATGCAAAAATAGAAAGACTAGTACAATTAACTCAATGTACCCTATTCAAGGCTTCCTCACTTTCTGGTTGTGTGACCCAGGGCGAGTTCCTACCCTCTCTGTGCCTCAGTCTCCCTGCTGTTATATGGGGATAACAAGGTCACCCACTTTCTAGGGTGGTAGCGAGAACTGGATTAGGGAATATGTAAAAGCTGCTGAAACCATGCTGGTACATCAGAAGCTAGCTTATATTCCTGACCTGAAGCAGGTAGGGACGGAGCCCAGTGAGCCCACAATGGATTAGCAGATCCTGGGGCATTGCATGGCAGGTAGCACAGTGGTGACAACTGTTTTGTTATGGAATCAACCAATCATGGTGGTGCTACTTCCTACCTTTTCGACCTTAGGCAAGTTACTTCACCTCTCCCAGCCTCAGTTTTAGTATCTGTAAAATGGGGTGGTGATGAAACTCTAGCCTCATAGGGTGCTGTAAAGATTTGATATCCTAAAGCATGTAATGCTAAGAGCCAATGCTCATGGAAGGATGACTTTGCTCCAAGCACCTAGTTCCAGGCTTTGTCTGTCTTACTGCATTTAGTGTCACCAGTGCCCTGGGAGAACTGGTCAATTTTTACCCCGTGTAAGGTTTCTAGAACTCTGACAAGGATGCAGGACTTTAGCCAATCCACAATCCCTTATCTGAAACCTCTGGGGCCAGGTGTGGTTCAGAGTTCAGAGTTTTGGGGATTTAAAAAGGCAATGAGGCATTCATCCCGTATGGTCTTCACACTCCAGCAGGGTCTGGGGCAGCCTCTGGGATCAAGCATGTTGACACCCTGGCAGCAAAACATATGAACATGCCTCCACTAATTGGGATAAACAAAGACCCAAATAGACTCACATCAGTTCAGGTCAAGTTTTACCACCCAATCAGTTTGGGGCAAACTTCAGAAAAACGTTTCAGTGTTCCGATATTCTGAGATTTTGGCACTGCAGAGAGAGGCAAGTGGGCTGACAGTATAAACATCAGAGAGACCACACATGGGGTGCAGTGGGCAGCAAGAGTGATTTATATGTCAGGACCTGGTGACAGGAACATCAGGCCAATAAGGGGCCTTGAAGACCCCCAGGCCCTTTCACAAATAAGAATCCCAAGAGCCCAAGCTTGGATAATCCTCTGGACTGTGGGGAGGGTCAGGCAGTAATGGGGTCCAGGAAGGCTGAGATGAGGGTGGGGACAAGGTCTTTACCCTTGGTCTCTTTGTCCATGCCCTCATTGCCAGGGGGCACTAGGATCCCTGAGCCCCTGTGAGGGCCACCAGAGGTGCTGCGGGCTCCAGCCTCCCTCGAGGGCCTGGGATCCAGGTAATAGCAGGGCCATGTCAGGGGCATGCAGTGGAGTCTAGTCTTGTCACTAGGGCATCCCTCCTACCTTCCGTATGACCCCTCCTCCTGATACACACACTATCTCTCCCCAACCCCTTCTTCTAGTGCGGGTGGCCATACTCTGCCATGGCTCCGTCTCTGTGGCCACAGCTGATTGGCCCAGGGGAGAACCTATGAGCCAGTCAGAGTGCTTCCTGAGATTTTTCTCAGCAACTGGGAGAAGTAGCAGGAGCAGCCCCTCTCCCCTGGGGCCTTATGAGCCAGGAGACAACAGCTCAGATGCTGTCTTTCTGCCCTCACATGGAGGAATCTGCTTTGGAGAGTGAGTGGAGAGTGACATGCTGAAAGAAATGGATATGGGAGAGACAGACATTTCTCTCACTCCCCTGGCTGAGCTGACACAGAGACCCAGGTCCACACCTGCCCTTCCCATGGCCTGGATTTCATCCTTTCAATAAATCCCCATTTGTACCTTATTTCCATTGAGCTGGGGTGGGAACACGATGTGGGGGAAGAAAGGGTCCTAGCAGCAGGCCACGAGCAGCTATCTGGCTTGTGAATGAGAGCTGTGTTGCAAAGAAAGTTCCTCCTTCTGTATTTGTTCAGGAGGCTGGGGTGGGGGGTGGGCACATCTTACCCCAAACCCACCCAGCACCTGTTGAGAAACACTGACCCCACTGCAGAGTTTGGATTTACACGGACTCTGTATAACACCTTATAAAGAAAGCCACTGGTGCAGAAGATTAAAGAACGCCATTAAGTTCGTTGTTTTATTTCTTCTGAGACTGAATGAAAGCTGGAAAAGCGCAAGGAAACGTTGCTGAGTTATTTACTCTCTGTTACCAGGGGCCGTGCATCGCCTCACAGAAGCAGCCCCAGTCGGTCACGGTGGTGGTCTATAAGGTGTAAATGTTGAGGGGGAGCCAGTGCCATCCGAGCGAAGCTTGGAGCAGTCACACAGTCCAAAGAGAAGTCTGTGCCAATAAAAGCTCCTGGGGCCGGTCTGGAGGGACCAGGAAGGAGGCCTGTCCAGCTCCACGGAGTCCCTACCATTCCTGGGTGGAATGTGTGTCAAGACCCTGCCCACTGGGGCGGCTCTGTCTCTTTGTGGATTCTGCAAATCCCTTTCTGGAGCCCAGGGCATGTGTCAGAGAGAAAGCAGCCCCTTTCACTTCTGGACCCCGTGCAGTGCGTGAGGAGGGGCACTTCACCCTAAGACCGAAGGAGGCTCGTCCCATATCCCACGTGCGAGGCTATCTGGGTTTCTGGCCTCCCTTTTTGCCTGCTCCCTGATTATCTTGGTAAAGCACCTGGGAGTTGCAGGGGACTGAAACTGACTTGAGTTGGCCCAAGCCAACTCAAGAGAGGGATTTGTTGTAAGGTGATATGGGTGGTTCATGAGACTCAGGTCTCAGAGGGCTGGAACAGGAACAGAAGGCCTTCAGAAATTGGGGCCCCCGTCACCAGGTTACTCATATATGTGTCCCATGTTCTTGTGTGGGCATTTTCCAACTCTCCCTGACTTCAGACCCACTTTCTCTGGTTCTCTGTGTGCGTGGTGGGATATGAACGTCCCACAGCTCCCAGCAGTACACCCACACTTCAAGCCACCTCTGAGAGCAGTTTCCAAATCCCAAACTTCTACATGAAAGAACTGGACTGGCCAGCCTGCATTCAAATGTCCACCCCCTGCCCAAGTCATCGTGGCCAGGGGGCTCACATAAAGTGCTCTTTTTTCTCCTGTGAAGCCATTCTCATATCCAGTCAGTCAACAAATAACACATTGAGCACCTACTGTATGCAGGCCTGGTGCTGGGGGGCAAGGGGGGTGCCATGATGAGCAAAAGAGACCTTATCTCTGCCCTCAAGATGTCACTATCTTGATGGGGAGGGGTGGGGCATGCAGATAGGAATTTAATAAGCACACCAATAGAGAGGAGAGGGTCACGGTGAAAATAACTTGTCATGGCGGGGGAGGGTGGGGAGTTGGCCTGGGATCTAAAGTGACACATGAGTTAAAATCTAAATTCTTTAGAAGGTAACCAGGCAAGTGACGGAGAAAGAGCCCCCACGCAGAGGAAAGTGCAGGCAAGGCCCGCAGGTGGGAAGGGCGAGGCTGACTGGCTGAGTGAGGAGGGGGACCTGGGGAGCAGGCAGGGCATGGGTGCAGTTAGGGAGGCGGGAGGGGCGCCTGCGGTGCTGCCAAGGCACGGGGAGAATCTGATTCCCCATAGCAGCAACAGCAGCCACTGGAAGGCTTTGGACCGAGAAGCAAGTCAGGTGTGGATGGGAACTCGGAGCGCAGCTCGGTTTCAGGTGAGGCTATGAGTAGCCCACCTGAGTCCAGTTCCTGTGAGTTTAACTCCCCAGGTCTCCATTCTCAGTCTCGGCTCTTAGCTTCCATCATCTACCCAGAACTCTACCCTAGAGCGCCCAAAGGTCTTCCTGACTCTCAGCGCCACCTCTGGCTTTCCCACCCTCAGCCCTGGGAAACTCACCAACATGGAGAAAAATATTTACCTTATATTTAGCCACATCCCCACCGGATGACTAACATCCCGTCCCCACGCCACAGGGAAACACAGACTCAGTACACAGACTATGGGACAGCAGGCTGCCGCAGCTGGTAGGCCTCAACCACAGAATCGGGGCGAAGGAGGGGTGCTAGGCAAACCATCAAAAGACACCCGTGACTCCCCGCTTTCTCTTTGCCTGTTAAGACGCAACTTCAAGCCTGAATCTTTGAGCCTGTCCAAGGAAAGCTGTGTGATAGCGGGTGGTGTGAGAACAGCTCAGACAGTGTGCACCACAGGCCAGGAGCCGCCACAGCACTGGGCAAGGTTAACTGGGTTGGCCGCACATCCCGATGCAGCAGGTACTGTTATCTCGCCCATTCTGTTGATGAGAAAGCAAAGGCACAGAGAAGTGGAGCTTCTCGTCCGTGGTCACCAGCAGGTGGTGAAGCCAGTTTTGAAGCCATGATGGGGCTCCAGGGTCCCCACTTTTCACACTACAGACTACTGCCTCCTACAAGGGGCTCCATGAATACAGACCAGATAAGCTAGGTTGTGTTTTGTTAATTATGTTCCCATCGAACATCCAGTCAAATTCATACTTGAGACTGAGGCAGGGCCTGCAGGACCAAGCCCCACCCATCCTGCCCTCACTGGCTCCTTTCTGCCACGTGGCCAGGCATCCACACCTACCCTCTAAACCTCCTACTGAAGCTCATGGACAAAGAACACCCTGCTCCTCTCCCTCACAGCACCCTGTGCTCTTCCCTTAGAGCATGGATCTCCATCTGGAAGGTTACACTTACACATGTGCTTAATTCTCTGATGGGACTTGGAACCTGCAACACGCAGAGACTGTTTCCGTTCTGCCCACTGCTGAATTCTCAGCATCCATTGCATGGCTTAGAGCATAGGATTATTTATGGATAGAAGCGTGGGAGAGGGAGGGAGAGAAGGAGGGAGAGAAAGGGGGAGGTGAGAACCCAGTGTCCCAGGAGCACACAGCGTACACAAGCATCTACACAGCACGTGCCTTCCTACTGCTTCTCTCTCTGATGAGTTGGTCAATAGATATTTGATATAGTTTCAATTTTTTGAAAAGTAGACTTTAATAACTGTCATCAAGGATGGCTTCCGGGGGAAGACCAAAGATGAACTAGACCTACAGGATGGCCTGGGTACGTGGGTGGGACTGGCACAGCAGGCAGAGGCAGGACAGTCCTCACCAGGCCCCAGGGGGCCAGCCCCACCCACACTGGTCCTTCTTTGCTACTTGGATGGTGCATCTATTTTGAATGTTACATCAGACGGAAAGACATGTTAGCAGGAATGGGTAAGATATTTTTAAGGAAAGAGACTGAATTATTCTGGCTCCAATGAGAGAAATCATGTAGGAGGAAAGTAAACTGGATGAATCTGTAGTGGTTAAATAAATCACTGTGCATCTAGATGATGGGACAGTCTGTATCATGGGCCAGAGTGAGTAGATATGTCTGCACTGATACAGAAAGAGATCTCAGATATATTAAACATAACCTATTCCCAACAGCATCTGGGACACACGGGTAATTGTAAAAAAAAAAAATAGTATTGAAAAAGTGGTATGGGTAGAATGATACCATTTATGTTTAAAACTATACGGCTATAGATGTAAAAGTAAATATGATTTTCTATATCAAGAAAATTTCTAGAGAGATGATAATGAAAAATCACCCCAAACCTGGTCTCGGACAGAACCTTCTTCCATGATGTCATTAACAACCTCCTTCTGGGAAGAAACTGGCATTTCTGATAAACGCTAAAGCAATTTTCAAATAAACTTCAAGTTCACCCTCAGTCAGCAACCAATGATTGTCAACCAGTTATTCTTTTTTTCTTGTGTCCATGCTAAAGATTTAGGAGGTAGAGGAAGCTCTTAGTCTTTATGTGATATGGTTTTGTAATCTCTGAATTTTTTGCCATTGCCATCTATTATTTTAACAAATGTTTTTGAAGATTTAAACATATATCATGGCCAGGTTGTGGAAAAGCTTAAATGCCACATGGGAGTATCTGGAAACTATCACATTAGTGATAAGGAGCCACGGAAGGTCTTTGAGCCAAGAATTCCCTGGACTAAAGTGTCATTTTTAGAAGATTTACCTTGAACTAGTGGTGCCTTTGCTCCTTGCCTGACTGTGTTCTCCTGAGTTTCTCTTAAAGTGAGGCTTGGAAATTACAGTCCTTCCATGTGAATATTCACAATAGATTTAAATAAAAAGTGGGCCTCCCTGGTGGCTCAGTGGTTAAGAATCCTCCTGCCAATGCAGGCGACATGGGTTCGAGCCCTCGTCCAGGAAGATCCCACATGCCGCAGAGCAACTAAGCCCGTGCACCACAACTACTGAGCCTGCGCTCTAGAGCCCGCATGCCACAACTACTGAGCCTGCATGCCCCAACTACTGAAGCCTGCATGCCCTACAGCACGTGCTCCGCAACAAGAGAAGCCACCGCAGTGAGAAGCCTGCACACTGCAACAAAGAGTAGCCCCTGCTCGCAGCAACTAGAGAAAGCCCGCGTGCAGCAACAAAGACCCAACGCAGCCAAAAATAAATAAATAAATAAATTTTTTTAAAAAAAGAGTATGAGCTCAGTTTGGAAAAAAAAAAGTTACCTATAAAAAATTAATTAATTAATTAATTAAAAGTGGCTGTTAAGAAAAATCGTGAAACACTTTGAAACAGACAAAGGATATCACTGGAATCAATGAAATTGACTGACTGAATTGAAATAGTAATGGATACTTCATTTGAATGCTGGGAATTGTCTGACAAAGCCTCTGGAGTTGCCCTGGTCTTCAAGTGTGTATTGTACACACTACAAGACAAGTGTGTATCATAGAACACAGAGTAATGCAAATGACTCTTGCCCCAGAAGTGCAAATAAATTGTCCTGTAGAGATACAATTCATTCACCCCATAGAAAAGATGATTCCAAACACACATATTCCACCCCAGAGATATAAACTAGGTGTGCGCCTACTAGGAAATACACTTCCATTTGCCTGATTGCCTACAGACATGTTTGTTCTTCACACTCTCCTTTGAACCGGCTGTAACATCATACCAACTTATTAGTGACCTAAATAAAATCTCTAATCTGTGTTCATTTTATATTTGCACAAGAGACATGATTTTACCTTTTGAAAAATATATTTTAACATGACCAGGTCAGAATGGAAGAAATGAGATAGTGGCTCTGCCCCACAGTTATCATCCGAGTAGAGAGGAATGAGAGACGACCAGAATTTAGGGCCTGAGTATATTATGACTGAGCATATCAGGCGGCCAGGACTGGAAAAGGGATGTGATTTGGAAATAGTTCAGCAGTCAGTTGGGCATGGAGTGGCAGGGGACTGTTCCAGATGTGGCAGAATGGGGTGGGGGTGGGGAGCAGATGGAGAAAGAGTTGGGAACAAGAGAAAATCTGATTATCAGATGTGCAAACAGCTTACAGACATATTTCTGTAATTATGTGATGCTGAACAGGACAGAAAGAATGATGAAAAATGAAGAGCTGAGGGGACTGGATGTGGAGAAACTTGTTATTCTTGAATCTGAACAATGAGATGTCTTCTTAGATAATCCGATAAGAGAGCAAAAAAGAGACTTGTTCCAAACTGCACTCGAGCCCATGATCAGACAATATTTACATTGAATTTAAAAGCCAATGAAATTACAGGTCAGTGATCAGGAAAGCAGTGTTCGCCTGTTAACCCACTCTTCCTACCCGGGGACAAATGGGCAGGCAGGCTGTATTTTGAATAATAATAACCCAGATAGCACCAAGAAGGGGTGAGCTTTGGGGAGAAGATCCAGCCTCTAAGGGCTAGGTCTTCCCGGAGTGAAGGTGACCTCAACGAGGAACAGAAGGGAAGCACCCGGAGTCCTTTTCCTGGACTTCAGCAGGACTTGGGGTTTGGGCTCTGGGACACTGATTGCCCGGACTGTCACACACTGTGTCACTTGCTTTGCAGGGCAGGGAAGGGACATCCACCCAACTAGAGTGGGCTTTCTGCTCCATTCCCTCAGTACCTCTGTGAGGTTGGAAGAGATTTTCCTAGATGGACAAGGGACTGAACCTTCCACTGGTTTCACCTACTATGACCACAGACCAGAACAATGCTTCAGACTGAAACCTCCCGTTTCTTTCTTTTAAATAATGTGACTCTCTTGGTCTAAAACTCACATGGGGATCAGAGGAGTATAGCATTTTGGTCGACCCCAGAGATTTTGAAGTCAGGGCTCAAATTCTTTCAGCTTCTGCTTGTTGACCTTGGGTGGGCTCACCTTTCAGACCCTCAGGTCCCTTGTCTGTAAAGGGGGTTAACGTCCCCCAGAGCTGGGTCCACTGGGGGCCCGTGACTGGAGAGCACTTCACATGGTACTTGGCTTACACTGGACCCTTACTCAGTGGTAGCTGAACTTCATGATGTTGATGGTGAGTAGGTGCAGGAATAGTAAAGTAAAACACACAAGCTGGATACAGTCGTTGCATTAGGATAGTGGGAGATTGCTAATAATCGTTTCTTTAAATTTGTCTTGAGTTTTGTCACATTGCAGTCTTTTCATTTGTAAAATGAAGTAAGTCTTGGATTCACCAGGATTTATTTCTAGAATATGTAAATAATAATTAGTAGCACTTACTGTGTGCCCAGCACTGTTCTGTTTAAGCCTCACAACTAATCTACGTGGTTGGTGTTATCACCGTTCCCATTCGACAAAGGGAGAAGCCAAGGCCCAGAAGGGCTAAGAAACCTGCCAGGAGGTGGCAAGTGGAATATGTACCCAGCAGTCCAGCTCCAGGAATGGAGGGGCCCTTCTGTGGAGAAGGCACCCCAGCCAGGAGAGACAGGGAAGGTGGAGGCCAGCACAGACCGAGCCTCTCGGCCGACAGCAGGCCTTCAGCACACCAGGCCTGAACTCTGAGCTGAGTTGGGGGGTCCCTCAAAGATGCCCTGAAGGCCCTTGTTCCCTGCACCTTCCAACTTGCATTAAGACCGAACCTGTTCTGGCGGCCAGAAGCCAACTGCCTCTTCGTGGCACAGGAGAATCCCCCAGCTGCCTTTGTCAAGAAACACGGGTAAAGGAGCAGCACCCTGGCCCAGCTGGCAGGGTGTCCGCTGTGGGCAGACTACAAGACAGATTTCAGCTGGGACAGACAGCTTCTCCTGCCCAGGGACAGCCCACGCCAGCCACCAGGTGGGGGACCGATTAGCTCATGAAATCAACTTTCGAGACCCCCAGTGGCAAAGGCAGCATCCGATGCACACAGTTTTCCATTTGTGCAGGAAGCGGCAGCGATAAAGAGAGATGAGCCTGGAAGCAAAGTCAGGTTCAATGATTTTATTGAGGCCGGGGCTGCACTAACCAGCTTCATGGGCACCATGCCTCCCTGGAGATTTGGGAAGAGGTAAGCCAGTATCTGGAGATCGGAGCATGAAGACATCCCCAGAAGGCAGTGTTTGGGCACAGAAAATATGCTTCTGTGTAGAGCTCCAGGATGCCTGGGCTCGGCTCAGCCAAGCTAACAGAAAGACCTTTCATGGGGCTCTCAGGAGATATTTCAAAAAAAGAAGAAAAGTAGAGCCTTTCAAAGAAGAAAGTTCAGCCCTCAGCAAAAACTGTTCTTTAAAAAAAATTAATCAATTTTTGTGGTTTCAATAAAAGCAAAGGATTTTGTGGTTTTCCCTGAAACTTTTCACCATTTTCCATAAAAACAAAAGGCAATATTTGAAACCATTTTTTTCCCCAATGAAAGTGGCGACGTTTTTGCCCAGGGACGACTTCTTGGAAAAACCTCTTTGCAGTTTTTCAGCCTCGTGATAGCCCTGTTTGAGCCCGAGAAAGCCTGACACCCTTCTCTGTGCCGACGTATTTCACCTGCAGCCAAATGTGTACGCCTTGTATCACAGAAATGTGCTTCAGTTGGAAAATTCCACATGACGAGATGAGACCTTTTCTTTCAAGAGGTTATATTAGAAGGGGGCCATTTTACTTTCTAGGGAGTCCAACATGGCAGTCTCAAAGTGATTTCTGAGATGCAAGCTTTGTGACTTAAGCAGGTCTGACTGTGGACGACAAAAGAATAATCCCCCCATACCATTATAGTCACAGGAGCAGAACTCTCACACATGAGATCTCAAAGGAGCCTGGTTTAACCCTCTTATTTTACTGATGAGGAAACTGAGGCCCAGAGAGGCTGTGGGACCTTCCCTAAGACACAGAGATTATTGGCAGAGCTGCAATTCAAATCCAGGTCTCTTTACCTCCACCCAGTGGTTTTGGGGTTTGTTTTGGTTTTTTTCCATATCACACATCCTCTTTCAGTAAGATTTGCTTATTTTCATCAGTTCTTAATTCCTGGGAAAAAATATCATCTATACTTTTGCCAGCAAACTTTAACATTTTTTGAGCACCTGAAACTGAAGGTCAGTAACTTTCAGCTTCTTGGATTTGAACTTGAGCAAGAGATTCCACACTCTCACAAAATCTTCCTTTCAGACCAGGATCAAGAACGTTCCAGGGGGCTTCCCTGGTGGCGCAGTGGTTGAGAATCTGCCTGCCAATGCAGGGGACACAGGTTCAAGCCCTGGTCTGGGAGGATCCCACGTGCCGCGGAGCAACTGGGCCCATGAGCCACAATTACTGAGCCTGCGCGTCTGGAGCCTGTGCTCCGCAACAAGAGAGGCCGCGATAGTGAGAGGCCCGCGCACCGCGATGAAGAGTGGCCCCCGCTTGCCACAACTAGAGAAAGCCCTCACACAGAAACGAAGACCCAACACAGCCATAAATAAATAAAATAAATTTAAAAAAAAAAGAGAGCTGTACTCAATCATATAAAAATTGATTATACAATTAACTCTTTATTATTAAAAAAAAAAAAAAAAAAAAACTTTCCAGGAACTTTAAGGAGACAACTGAGGACCGTCAGCCCCTTCTGAATTTCTGCCTCCCTAACCTTTAACATTAACAACACTCTCTTAGTTTTGCTTTTTTTCCTTGGTTGCTAGGAAGCTCAGAGCTAAGTTGTATGCTTAATTCCCTCGGTCTAGATTTTGTAATATAATTTCTGTCTATCTCTGCACCTTTATTCTCCTCAATCTTGCCTTTTATTCTGGATTAATGATTTTTATACTTTGTATTTTAGTTTAAGTCATTCTAAATTTCTTCTGAAATGGGTTAAGAATAAATACTAAAATAAATAAATACTTGCTCTCTCATATCTCAAACCAAAATAAGTAATAAAATTACTCTGTGACAGAAAGAAGTGTGCAAGAGAAACACAAAGGTAAATATAAAAAGAATTTTCCCCAAAAAGCCAGCAAAAGAAAACCAATATGTTACTGGTCAACCTTTCAGAAACACAGAGTTTTCACTGTAGGGCTCTTGTCCTACTCTATTAACTGCCATGCAGAAGCAGTGAATCACATCTGTAATTCTGAATCTTAAACCTGAGGATTCATTCTTCCTCTAGTTGCCCAGGTTGTCAGAACTGGCAGGGCTGCTAAGAGTATCAATTCAATTCCACAATTAACAGATAAGGAGAATTAGGCCCAGAGAAGGTAAGTAACTTTTCCACGGCCGCACAGCTTGGAAGTGGTGAAGTCAAGATCTGGGGGTTTTCTACAATATCACATCCTCCTTCACAAACCAGCCTGGTTCCACTAAACCACATGAGACAGACTTAAGAATTTCATTCACTGACATGAGGTTTTGTTGCTGTTGTTGTTGTTGTTGTTTTCAGGACAAGCTAAAAGCTAAATCAGAAGAAAAAAGGCTAAGTTTCTACTCACCAATCTACGACAATCAACAAGGTGTGTGTGTGTGTGTGTGTGTGTGTGTGTGTGTGTGTGTCCAAGTACCTTTGCTGGGGTAGGACAGATGATCTAAAATTCCAAAAATCTTTGTAGGTAAAATTTAGGAAATTATTTGTAAAACAAGCTGTTACACCTATTCAAGGAGCACTTTTTTATTCAATAAATATTATTTATTTATTTATTTTTGGCTGCGTTGGGTCTTCGTTGCTGCACGTGGGTTTTCTCTAGTTGCGGTGGGCGGGGGCTACTCTTCGTTGCGGTGCGCGGGCTTCTCATTGCGGTGGCTTCTCTTGTTGCGGAGAACGGTTTGTAGGCTTGTGAGCTCAGTAGTTGTGACTTGCAGGCTCTAGAGCGCAGGCTCAGTAGTTGTGGCGCACAGGCTTAGTTGCTCTGCGGCATGTGGGATCCTCCTGGACCAGGGCTCGAACCCGTGTCCCCTGCATTGGCAGGCGGATTCTTAACCACTGCGCCACCAGGGAAGCCCTATTCAATAAATATTTAACAAGAGCCTCTTAGGTACCCAGTGCCATGGAGGGGAGGGCAGCAGTAAACAGAACAGAAAGGTTCAAACTCTATGGACCTCCACATCCTTATTCCCAAGGAACTTACATCTGAGAAAATACACTCTGTCCAACCCAGTACCTCGAAATAAACTCCAAATTGCTGGATGTTGAAGCGTGAGAGAAACCCACAGCCTCTCTATGAAACCAGTCTCTTTTTGAACAGAGAGAAGGAAAGCTTTACTTTCCATAAGCAGCTGCTCCTGTAAGGTGAATTGAGACAATACGATCATTTAAACTTTCCTCGCACAATGTGTGGTATCGCAGGAATGTGTGTTTGCAGCCTGGAAAACTTAGACTCACTGCGCCCACACATTCAGCCCCTCCATCTTCGCAGAATCCCTGCTTTAGTGTCTGCTGAAAACTTAATGTTGAATTAAATGGCTTTCCCGAAATCTGGGACACACAGAGACAGGCTTGGGATCTAGAACATTAGTTTTCTGTGTGTTCATGGAGAGGGATTGATTTAAATATGTTGAGGATGTCTTAGTGGTAAAAGCGAGTGGATTTTTTTTAAGGAAAATTTTATTGGGAATATTTTTTCCCCTTAGGTGTGAAGTTTGGCAGATAACTGCATTCTCTGATGGACTGTTGAAGACTCGGTTAATTAAAAACAAGATTTGAGTCCAAGGTAAACATCTTGAGCCTGCTAAGTCTTCTTAGGATGTCTGTCTGAAATGCTTCTGAAAATAGTATAGCTTTCTATAAAGAAATATTAACCGTTGTTCATAAATGGAGTTGACTACGTTCTAAATCAGCCCTTAATAAATTGGTATTAGATGAGGGATTAGTCTCTGATTTTATTTGAAAATCACAAGAGGAAAAGCAACTCCAACCACTGCTTTCTTATTCGTTTTTCAGAAATAAGGCAACGAAGCCTCCTCTTTAGTCAGAGCTGTGGGAGATTAAAACAGCCCCGTTGGCTTGGTGCAGGGAACAGGCACAGCTAATTGCCCTCCGCCTATTGATACAATCAGCTGCACAGACAGGAGGACAATGGCTCGTCCACGGAGTCTTAGGTCAGGACACCTAATCCTCACTCGTGCACCTGTGCATCACGCAGCCAGGGGCCACCTTCACCTTGAGACGCTCTCGTCTTCTCCATTCAACTTCCCTTAGTTCTTCTTTCAGTCCTCACACTACACTGTGCTAAGAGGAATTTCAAGCCCCCCGGAATTCCCACGAGGAACACAGAATGAGAACGGTACCCTTTGATTCGGGGGTACAACACCCCCAGGGAGCCTTCCATCCTTCTGGGCTGGACATCCGAGGCCTCCTGGATGAAAGACAGTGAGCTTCTGCTGAGCACCCTCTGGAGGCCCGGCACTAGGCAGCGACACCCCCCCATTTCGGGGTAAGCTGATGAGCAGAAAAGTTAAGTCAATTGCCCTCCTGCCCACAACATGGTGAAAGGGGGATTTGAACACAGACATCTGGAGAAACAGGCAAGACAGTAAAGAGGACACAAGTCCCGTGCCTGAGGACACAAGTCCGGAGCGAGCTGAAACAGTGGGAACTCCACTGCTTAGAGCAGAGGGTCCAGCAGAGAATGAGAACCCCTTCCCAGGCCTCAGCCATGACCCCCTGATCATGAAATCATAACTTCAGAAGCCATAAACACATAAGGCAAACAGAGTCCGGAACAAAACGATGCGTGATCCAGTTACAGCCAGCTCCCCTGTGGGGGTGGGGCAGGGCAGGTCTCCTTCCCTGCGGCTCTGCTGGTCTGACTGCCCACGCCCCTCCTCACCTGTTCACCAGGAGGCCCCACCCCCCACCGCAAACACTGCCAGTGCTTCTCCCACCCCCTTTTCTGGCGTTCACCAAACTTTGCGTGAGGACAAATGAGTGAGTGTACACCTAAGCACCATCTCAGTCGAGTCGTTATTAACCACCAGAACATCAGCCCCAGGAGGGCGGGGATCTGGGTTCATTCACTCAGTACTAATGATAATGCCTGGCCACAGTAGGTGCTCAATAAATAAAAGTCAGACAAGTGGATTATGCAAAAAATATTAGGTCTCCTGGGTCCCAGTGCCAACTCAACGAGACTCTATCACTTCCCTCAGCCCCAAAGGGATCTGATCCTGCACTTGGCCCCTCAAGCCCAGCCATACTCTGCCTTCTTCCCATCCACCTCAGGCCGTGGGAGAGAGAGAAGAAGCATGGGCTGCTCCCTGGTTTCCCCTAAACCCTGCACTTGGCAGGAGTTTCTGGGAGAGGCCCCCAAGCCTGGCAGGCGAGGACTGGAGGTCACAGTCCCTGGCAGAAGAGGACCAGGACTTTGCTCCATGTAGCTGACCATATCCAGCCCAGGCATGAGGGTCCAGCCTCCAGGGCCCAGGCTTGTCCCGCTTTCCCCCCGGTTCTGGGGTGTCCCCCGTTTTCCAGAGCACATGGGAGGAGGAAAGCTCACCCTGGCTGAAACCCTGGACATCTGTTTTCAAGGTTGAGGCTCTGTCCAGCAGGAGACACTCTGTGAGTGGGGAAGGGTCCCTCCTGCCCACAGGGAGCTCCCAGCCTGGCTGGTACCAGAGCGCCAGGTGAGCATCACTGCCTTTGTGGGTGAAAAACGAGGCGCTCCCCCTTGATCTCTGTTTGCCCAGAGATGGGGTGAGAAGGCAGGCCCTAAACATCAGCAATAAATTATCCAGTATGTATGAGTGTCACGTGGCTGCTGTAACAAAATTGCACAAACTGGGGCACTTAAAATGCAGAAATCTATTCTCTCACAGTTCTGAAGGCCAGAGTCCAAAACCAAGGTGTTGGCAGGGCCACACCCTCTGACACTTGTGGGAAAAATCTGTCCTATGCCCCTCTCTCAGCTTCTGGTGTTGCCGGAGGTCCTTGGCATTCATTGGCTTGTAGATACATCCCTCCAATCTCTGCCTACCCCGTAGTCACATGGCCTCTCCCTGTATCTCTGTGTCTCCCTCTTCTTATAAGGACACCAGTCACTGGATCAGGGCCCACCCTAATGACCGCATCTTAAACTGGATCACGTGCAAAGACCCTATTTCCAAATAAGGTCACTGTCAAAGGTACCAGGGGTTAGAACTTGAACATATTTTTTCAAAGGAAACAATTCAATCTGCAATTGTGCTTGGAGAAAATCAAGCAGAAAAAAAGAAGTGCCAAAGTCAGGGGCAACGTGTGCCTGTGTCTCCAAATGGGGACATCTTCAGAGTTCGTGGTCTTGGTGTCCAGGACACGAGTGAGACCATCCCTTTCAGACCCACAGGATTCTGAGGTCGCTGTACCCCCTTTTCTTCTCACTCGCCCCCTCGAACTGAGTTGAAAGTCACCAATAGCATCATTTGGTCGCCAAGCCCCTGGTGCCAACACTCTCGACCCGTCTCCGCACCCGGGCATCCGTCCGGCGTGGGGGCAGGGCTCTGTCCAGCCTGTGCTTTGGGCAAGAAGCTGACACGTCTCCACTAAAGCTGCCTCATAAAAGCTGGAAATATATGGAGCAGAGGGTTCCATTTCCTGTCCATGCCAGCAGGCGTTCATACCAGGCTTTGATTCTCAGCCAAGCACTCCGGGAAGGTAACGCTGCAAACCATTTTTCTGAATAAATGTTTACACTGTATAATTTTCCTTTGGTGCAAGGCATTTCATCTACACGGGAAAACAAGCCAGAGACAAGGCCGGCGAGCTGTGTAGAGGCAGGACTCTTCAAACTGCGGTGCGGGGGAAGAGGGCGGAGCCTTGAAGAGTTGAGTTAGAGGCAGACATAGCCACCCCGCAGCCCTCTTGCTCCCCTTCCTTGCCCTGGAGCTGCAAACAGCGTGCATCCCAAGATATCTCAGGGGGTGAGGGTTCTACACATTCACCCCGTTTCTCCTGGGCCCATCTGTCCCAAATATCCTAGATAAGTTTTTCTTTTGTTAATGCCCCCTTTGTTTAAGGGGCAATTTTCCTGAACAGACCAGGAAAGATTTTTTTTTAATTAACAGACTTTAGTTTTTAGAGCAGTCTGGGATTTACAGAAAATTGAGCAGAGTTGCCACACGCCCGGGAGGCGGGCTCCTGCCCAGGCCGTGGCCGCCAGCTGATGTCCCATGTGAGGCAGGCGACCAGCTGTGACCGAGGCCACCATGGGGGTGGGGACACCCCAGTGGGCCCAGCCAAGAGGACCCACTCCCCGACACTTTGATTCTAGAGGGAGTGCAGACAAGTAGGCAAGAGGAGCTACTGTTAATGAGTGTATGACAAAGGAGATAACCAGGACAGTGTGGCAGACACTGAAGGGGAAGCCTGCTCCGACCGGGTGCTCAGGAGCAGAACTTTTACACAGTGCTGTTCATGGCTGGGTTTTATTGGTGACATTGAAAAGTGAGAAACAGCCTCAAGGTTTAAATACAGGAGTGTAGTTAATTAGCCTCAGTACCCAATGAATGAAATACTACGCAGCCACCAAAAATAATTTAAAGACTGCGTAATGCCTGGGGAAATGCCTACAATATAATTTGAAGTGAAAAAAAGGAGAATACAAAACTGTACTCACATGTACCAATTAGGAGCACATAAAAATATACATACACTGGAGGACTTCCCTGGTGGCACAGTGGTTAAGAATCCGCCTGCCAATGCAGGGGACATGGGTTCGAGCCCTGGTCCGGGAAGATCCCACATGCCGTGGAGCAACTAAGCCCGTGTGCCACAACTACTGAGCCTGCACTCTAGACACCACAAGCCACAACTAGTGAGCCCGCATGCCACAACTACTGAAGCCCGCGCCCCTAGAGCCCATGCTGCACAACAGGAGAAGCCACCGCAATGAGAAGCCTGTGCACCGCAACGAAGAGTAGCCCCCGCTCGCTGCAACTAGAGAAAGCCCACGCACAGCAACGAAGACCCGATGCAGCCAAAAATAAATAAATAAATTTATTTAAAAAAATATATATATATATATACACACCCACTGGAAAGAAACACATCACATTTAACAAGGGTTGTACTAGAATACAAAACTGTACCACGTGTACTAACTAGGAGTACATAAAAAAAATACACACTGGAAAGAAACACATCACATTTAACAGGCGTTGTATTTAGCAGCTGAAGAGATGGAGGTGCATCTCTTTAATGAGTACATACACCTTATACAGTAGGTGGGAAGAAGTTTTAAACAAAGAAATGACCCAAAAGTTCAAATCAGTTCTGATGTCAGTCAGAGGCTATGATTTAAAAGTCAATATTTAGGGCTTCCCTGGTGGCGCAGTGGTTGAGAGTCTGCCTGCCAATGCAGGGACACAGGTTCGAGCCCTGGTCTGGGAGGATCCCACATGCCGCGGAGCAACTAAGCCTGTGAGCCACAATTGCTGAGCCTGCGCGTCTGGAGCCTGTGCTCCGCAACGGGAGAGGCCACGATAGTGAGAGGCCCGTGCACCGCGATGAGGAGTGGCCCCCACTTGCCGCAACTAGAGAAAGCCCTCACACAGAAACGAAGACCCAACACAGCCATAAATAAATAAATAAATAAATAAAATTAAAAAAAAAAAAAAGTCAATATTTAAACCAGTATTACTGCATTTGACATTTAGCTATTTCTGATCACTCACTACTAGCTAGCCTAAAAACTGTGCTAAGATAATACGCATATATATCCACATGTATATATTTATACCTACACACATATATGCGTGTGTGTGCACGTGTGTTTGTGCGTGTGTATATATAACCATCAGGATTTTCTTTCCCAAGGAAAAGTTATAAATCTTAATTTGTTTGGGGAAAAAATCCCTAAAGGTGGGCTCCAAATGGTCTTATGAAAATAGATGACCAGCCGGGATTTAGGAATACACGATGCAGAGAGGAATAATTTTACACATGACATGTTCCTGACAGAGTGTCAGCCATACATTTTCGAAATTATTTTTTAATTAATTTCAATAGTAAAAAAAGGAAAGAAACAAGTCATTGAATAATTAAATTCCCTGCCTCTAAGCATTTTCACTTAAATAGATTCATTTGGTTTTTAACTGACTCAGTAGAAATTCATAGGCCAAAAAACTGAGGTCTGAGCTAGTAACTCCAGCCTCAGACCGTAAACCTGGTTGCTCTGAGCTCTAATTTGGGCCCAGTTTAAACTCCCCCTGTGGTCTGGGCAAGTCACTCGGGCCTGGCTTGCCACTTCTTAGCAGAGAAAGTTAAAAATCACTGTGGATTCTGCAACGTTGGTTGTTAGCTAGTGAGACTGGGTCTAGCCACAGTGTGGGCTGCAAACCCCTCTGGGCTTCACAGAGAGTACCCACCTGCCACTTGCCCGCTAGGGGCTGTGAGCTAGAGAATGTTCCTCTCCGAGCCTCATTTTCCTCATCTGAAAGAATAACAAAAGCACCTCTCGCATCAAGAGTGAACAAAATAAAACCGGGACTCACGTGTCAAGGGATCCCATGCGATGGTTTTCACTTCCTCCTCCCAATTCTTCTTTAATAATTGATTCACCAAATGATTGAGTTGAACCTTGTATTTTTTCTCTTTGGCAAAGGTTGTTTTTGAGCAAATGATAATGGCTAGTTTTACTGAGCACTTACTGTGTACCAAGTTACGACCATTATTAGTACTACCCACATAACTCCACCAAGAGCCCTAGGAGTTACTAACCTCATTTTACCATTAGACAGATGGGGGGAGCTGAGGCTCAGTAAGCAGAACTAGGATTTCAACCCAGGCAATTGGACTCCAAGCCCACATGCTTCACCCCTCTCCATGCTACACGTGAGGGAGAACAGGAACACAAGTGTGGGTGACCTCACTCTCCACATGAGAATGTTAACTAGGATCAGCAATTCATAGGAATCCAAACAGCTCCCTCCTCCTGCCCACTCCCACCAGCCCTCAACTCCAGGATTCTAAGGTTAAGGATTCCAGTCTTGACTCCACCATTTTCAAGCTGTGTGATCTTGGGTGGGCTACTGGACCTCTCTGTTCCTCCTTTTCCTCAGTTTCAAGATAACCATAGAACCTACCTCATGGGCTGCTATGAAGTTGAAGTGAAATAATGTACATAACGTGTGTACAGATCAGGAACTGAGATTCAGAGAAGCTGCATGCCTTGCCTGACACTCCACAGCCTAGTCCCCGAACCAGCTGTAATGGAAGCTGGGAGGTGAGCCATTGACTTAGACCTGGGTTGGCAAACTGTTTCTGTAAAGGACCAGGTAGTAGGTATCTTGAGCTTTGTGAGCCACACAGTCTCTGTCACAACTACTCGACTGTCATTGCAACGCAACAGTACTCACGGAGAAGCCGTCAATGAGTGATGTGTCTGTGTGCCAATAAAACTTTATTTACACAGAGAGGCGGTGCCCTTGGGTTGTAGTTTGCTGACCCCTGACATAGATGGGGCTGGGGCTGGGTGCCCTGGACTAGGTCAGAGTTCTGGTAAAAGGAAAAGGAAGGGTAGATACTGGGTAGAAAAGAAACAGAATGTGCTGTCATCACTAAGCTAAATCTATGTAGCAGGGGCTACAAAGTGCAACACAAAGGAAGAGCTGGGGGCGCTGCCGAACGGAAGATGAGCTCTGCCCCAAGTGCATGGTGTTCCTTGCTCCATGCCACCCTTGGGATTCCCCAGCAGACACCAGTCAGGTCTGCTTTCTGGGATGGAAACTCTCACTTGGCTCCTAACAATGTGGGCAATGGTGGGCACTGTGCCTGCTGCTGGGCAGTTGGGTGGGGACAGAGCGCCTTTCACAGCCAGGGTCTCCCACAGAAGGTCTCCTCTGCCAGTTTACACCTGTGGCACAGACTGGGGTCAAAATCCCCAGGCTCCTTCTAGTCTCAGGGCCTTTGCACATGCTGTTCCCTCTGCGTGCAGCACCCTGGCCCCTGTCTGCTCTTCACCTGGCCAAGTCCTCCCCCTTCAGGTCTCAGAGCAAGCATCAATTCCCAGGGACCACCTCCGTTGGCCAGACGCCACCCCCTTCCAGCTTAGGGCCCTCTGTACAAACCCCCATACACCTGCACTCCCCTTGCAATCCCAACCACATTGTGGTTCTGCAGTATTTACTTGTCTCCCCCACTGAACTCGGAGCCCCATGTGAGCAGGGACCTCATTGGTCTTCTTCTCTGCGGTTTCCCCAGCTCCCAGCTCAGGATCTGACTCAAATATTTGTTGAACAAATTAATAAATGAACAGAAAGAAAACTAAATGTGCAAGTAGAATTCTCCCGTTCCAAAGGTGATGTTACACTCAACAGCATTCCATCATCAGAGTAAGCAGTGTGTTTTAACTCTTTTTTCCTCTTCTACATTTCCCCACTTCCTTGCATTCCAAATTTATAAACTGAGGTAAAATGAGCTCACATAAAGGACTAAGCTATTTTTGAAAAAAGTTTTTCAGTGACTGATGTATTTCATTAGCATGGAAAACAATATAGCTACATTATACATTCTATTCAAACTACTAATCCACATGTGTGCAAATCTGCCTCTGAGGACCACTTAGTATTTTTACAATATGCTTTCATTATTTCCCCATTGTTCCAATGTAATATTTTTTTTGCTATTAAAATACATAATAACGTTCTAGAGAAGAAAAAAAGTGTCACTCTAACCAAGTAAAAGCAGAAGACTAAGGGCTTACAGATCCACTTTTCCTTTTGTCTTTGACGAGGGAAGGATCTGAAATTAACTTCACCACCTGGATTACGAAAACATATGGAAATGGTCATAGACAGGCTTGAACCCATCACACTACTTCAGCTTCCTTTCCTCAAAACCAAGAGGCTCAGCTCATGCTTCTCTGCAGAGACAGCGATGTGCAGGTAAACATCCAACATCGCTTCTAAATCAGGGAGCCCTGTACAGGGGCGTTTGTCGACTGCCCGCTGTACCCTCACGTTGAGGAGAGAGCTCTGGCCTCTTCCTCTTCTTCTAAGGACACTGATTCCATCTTGGGGGGCCCACCTTCACGACCTCATCTAACCCTAACCCTCCCAGAGCCACCACCTCCAAGTATCACTGCACTGGATTTGGGGGGACACAAACATTCTGCCCAAACACTCACTGATATTTATAATGTTGATAATATTTTTGATATATTGAGTTAAATAAGGTATATTATTAAAATTAATTTCACTTTCACTCTTTATAATGGGCCTATCAGAAAATTTAGAATTATACATGAGTTTATTTATATTTCCACTGGATGGCGCTGGTTTAGACAGACCATGAATGTGAAGTTCATTTGCATAATGTACTGTGTGACCCTGAGCAACTAACTGTGCCAGGTTCCTAATCTATGAAATGGCCGTCATTCTGGCACATAAAGGTGAGCTGTTTTAATGTGCATCACCTGGCAAACAGCCCTTCCAAGTGGGCCACTTTCCCGGGGGCAGGTGTGTCTGCTGGAATCCTCTCCCTCAGTGAAAAGCTCCCCACTTCTCTTTAGTCCTGGCGACCTTTGTTTGGTGAAGAACTGATTGGCAGGGATACACTAAGCAAGAAAAATAAACGGGGCCCCTCTCTATGAGGTTATTTAAGAGAAAGCTTGAAAACAAACAAACGAAGAAAGAAGCAGTCACAAGAAATCTAAGTCGTTAATGAGGCGCCCTTAGAACTCACTCCAAGCTCCAGATTGGGGGGGGGGGCGGGGAGGCGGGCAGAGGAGGGCTGCAAAGGGCAGAGGAAACGGGGAGGTGGGGGGAAGATGGGGAAAGGAACACCCAGCTCAAACCAACACAAGTCTGACAGGCAGAAGCTGACAGGGAGTTCAGGTGAGGCGAGGAAGGAGGCCCCCACGTTTGAAGTAATTACTGAATCATTTTGCACCTTTCAAAAGAGCGAAGGGCAATTTCCAGCTCCAAATATCTTTGCAACATTCCCCACTGCAAAGCCACTCTGAAGCCGGCTGACTGAGCATCACTTTCAGCATCGGCTCTGCCAAGCTGGGCTTGGAGAGAGGGGCATTCTGCTGGGGTCTGTGTGCTGCCCTAGGGCTGGGGCTGCAGAGCAAAAATGCAAGGATGGTTTGTCTGCCGCCACTGGGATGGAACCAGCTGGAACCCACTCACATCCTGCACCAGACGGTAGTCACGCTGTGATGGATGAGGGTCAAGAACCTGCCCCTGACCTGTGTCCTGGGGGGCTGGACTTTGCTTAGAGCTCCTGGGTCTTCTGGGGGAAGGGGGCTGAAGCTGGCTGAGCCACATGGCAACAGTTCCTGAGCCGTTGAGAGGCCATTGTCAGTGGTATTCTGTGGATATTCTGATGACCAGGTGAGAGACTCTGGTTTTGCAGAAATAAAGTCCTACATCCTGTTGGTTTCAGCAAGGACCGTGCCCTCGCACCCCATATGCCACCTGGAAATGCTGGTTGCTAAGCTGCTGAATGACCAGGTCTAATGGAATTATTCACCTGCCTGCTTTTTCATAAGATTCTCATTAAAACCCTGCCTAGGCCAAGCTAACCAAGTCCAGGCTCCTCTCTGCCTCTACTCTGCTCCCTCTCACAGCCCTCCACGCTGCCCACATGCCCCAGGAGTTTCCCAAAAGGCATTGCATCATCACCTCTTCATGCCAAATGCCCCACCCTCCTCCTCCTGACCCACTGGAGAAGCCTTCCTGACTTTCTCCTGCTTCTGAGTTCAATGTTTCCCTCACTCCGTTGGCCACTCTGGTCCCTGCACAGCTATTGCTGCCCTCTACTCTCTGCATCATAATTACTTCTAGGTTTATTCATTTCCATGTCTGGCTGCCAACTCATGGGGGGCCTATTAGTGCCTCTATCTAAATCACCTTGGCATTCACACAGCACAGGTGCTGAATGCAAATGAAGAAGTGTATGAATGAATGAACAAATGACTGAATGAATGAAAATTGACTAGGCAGACATTTCAGAGTCGTTCAGAGCCTTCCTCTTTAACAAGGAGCACAGGCGTCAAGAGCATGGATTCCGAAGCAGCTGGTCTGGGTTTGAATCCCAACCCACACCCCCTCCTTACTATGTGACCTTGAGCAAATTACTTAACATCTCTGTGCGTAATAACAGTACCCACTTCCTACGGTAGGAGTAACCAAGTTACTCTATTTGAAGCCCTTAGAGCAGTGCCAGACACATAGTAGAACCAGGGGCACTGCATACAGTCAGCACAGAATACAAAACCAAATGCTTTTTATGAAATTCTGATGTTGATCCCAACAGCCCACTTTGAGCTCACTGCCTTAAAACAGAAGGCAAGGAGTTAAACCCTTCAGCCTCAGGAAGAGGGATTAGCAGCATTGTGTCTGTTTAGTTATTCAGCTCACTGCCTCTCCAGATGAAAATATCCTTGAAAGATTAGATTATGTAGTGAGAACTATAGCCACAGTGCCGAGAAGCGCTGCTGTCACCTCCCAGCTAGGCTGAGGTCTCAAGCTAATTTCCCGTAGGTGGTCTGGGCCAGATTTCCTGGAGGCCTGGGACAGAACAAACAGCCTTTCCTGTCCCCCAAGGATTATAGCGTGAAAGCACTTTTTAAACCTTAAATTAAAAAACTGAAAGGCCGTGTCCATTCTGCAAACTCCACATACTTAATTTTTAAAACAGCAACACGTCAAAGAGCTCTCACAAATGACTGGTCCCTGCTTTGGACTATTGAAAAGTGTTCTCCTTCAAGAAAAATAATTCAAGCAGAGTGACATGTACCTGAAAAAATGATTCAAAGGGCATCTCTGTCTTCCTCTGGAATGGTCTTCCATTCTCCAGGTGTCAGGGCTGTGGGAGACGTTGACAAGCGACGTTTGGGAATTGTTCATACTCTGATATTATAATGTTCCAAGGGAGTCATGGCTTAGCACCCCTGGAATAGGAAAATCTCCTTGTTCCAGGTATGAAATGGACCATCATATGGAAGAGAAAAGGCCTGGCTTTCTGTCAGAGGTTGGAGATGGCTATGTGCTTCCTCTTCAGATTTGTGACAACTCCTAGAGACACTCACATGGGCAGAGATCAAACCCTGAGCATAGCAGCCAGACTCCAGATGGAGTTGAAATGGAAAGTTCTTGGGTAAGCATCACAAAGTCTGAACTCAAGGCTCTGCCGCTTCTGGAACCCTGGGCCAGTTTTGTGACTTCTCTGAGCCTCAGTTTCCTCATCTGTATAACTGTAGAACTATCAGTATCTGCTTCCCAGGCTGGTAGTGAAGACTCAGTGAGAACTGGTACTTGAAGACTCTGTTTTGAAAACTGTAATTTGCAATACTATGGTATGCAAACGGGAAGGAGTCTCCTCTAGAAGAGGCTTGGTGTGTTGTGTCTGTCTTGCTGCCCTAAGAATCTTTTTTTTTTTAATTTTTTTGATGTGGACCATTTTTAAAGTCTTTATTGAATTTGTTACAATATTGCTTCTGTTTTACATTTTGGTTTTTTGGCCGGGAGGCATTTGGGATCTTAGCTCCCCGACCAGGGATCGAACTCACACTCCCTGCATCGGAAAGCGAAGTCTCAACCACTGGATTGCCAGGGACGTCCTACAATCTTTAAATCTTATAAAACACCCAGGTGCTCAACGAGATCTTCACTGCTTCCTTTTTTATAATGGAAAATCATTTGGAACTCAATTTGCTGTCCATCAAAATTCAGTGTTCTCTCTCAACATTGAAGAGTACAGGACAGACATATAAGGATGACCATGGAGAGAACGCCTAGATACTCTGTTAAATGGAAGGGAAACTAAGTCCCAGCACAACATGCCTGCAGCCTGTGAGCTGTGTGATGGCTCACTATTGAATCTGAAGCTCCCAGCATCATACCTGGCACATTGCAGGTGCTCAGAAATATTAGCTGAACCAATAAATACGTATAGAATTATTCTATACATTGAATATTGGCTACCATTGAATGTGGCATTAAATGACAAAACTGTTACTATCTATACACATATATAAGTGCCTGGGAAGGAACCTGGAAGGAGGCTCTGAAACCTAGATACTCTGTTAAATGGAGGGTGATTCCCTGGGGAGGGAAGGGGCAGCACCTTTTGCCCTGAACTTCAGAATCATTTGAATATTTAACCCTGAAAATATACTCTTGCATAGCTTGGATACTCTATAAAGTAATAAAGAAAAACAAAAACGAAACTCATTTATAACTAATACCTCCTACTGAATGACAAGAATTCAGGAACCATTACAGAACGAGTCTTTGGAGCCCCATAATTTGAAATTCAAATCCATAAGCTCAGGGGAGAGAGTTGCACAGCACTGACCCCAACCTCCAGGAGCAGGAACGGGGGTGGGGGTGGGGGTGGGGGTCAAAGTAGCGAGCTATTTTACCTTAATGAGCATGATAAAGGACCAAAGCTGGAAACCAGAGAGCACCCAGCTTTTGCCTCTGTATTTTTATTAACCAAGATCACTTTGTGTTAATAATAAAACACTCAAAATACACAGGTGAGGACAGTCCTGGCATGGAGCTACTATGGGAGCAAGGCTCGGGGTGGCCCGATTTCCTTTTATTCTTTCAAAGCCAGATTCAAAGAAGACCGTGGACATGAGAGAGGCCCCAGGCCAGGCTATCCTCAAGGTACAGAGAGGGAACCCAGCCGGAGGAGGTTTCAGAGGAACATGACACGTTTTCTTCTTAGTGTTTCTTTTCTTACATACACGCATGCACACACGTGTACACACATAAGCAGCCAAGGAACTTCTAAAACAAATTAATCCCAAAATTAAGGTTAGGAAAGGAAACGCCCCCAGGACACCAATCATGTTTGAAGCTGGGTTTTGTTTATTTGTTTTAGAGCTATCACAGTCTCTTTCCTGAACAGTAGGTGAAACTATCTTTGGGGATCAGACAAAGAGATCTCCCACTGGCTTTTAGTCAAAAGCTGAACAGATGTTCCATCAACTACAGAACCAGCCACCAAGACCCATTATTTAGTCATGGCTTACAAACTTGCAAACCCACAGAACATGCATCCCGACACTCATGCCCGCACTTGTGGTGTCACGTTGACTCAGGTGGTCCGAACTGCAAGTCTACGTGGCACCGAGATACCCGTTAATTGCCCAGTTCTCCGGGGAACCCACTGGGTGGTGGAGGCTGTCCCGTGGGACCTACTCCATCGCCTTGTTCGGCCTTAATCTCAGAAGCACCCCAACGACCCCTTCCCAAATTTGCCATCATGACAGCTTTCCCAGGTGTGCCGCTCCCTGTCTGCCTCCTCCCTCCCCAAACACGCATGTCGGGGCTCTGGTCCAGGCTTCCATATGCACCCAAGAGGCCTTGGCGGGGAGGAAAGGGGAGTTACTCTACATGAGCCTGAAGAAGACACAGACGGAGAGCCCATGGAGAGCTGTGGCGTGACTGAGCAACCTTTACTCCAAGAGACAGTGCAGACCTGGTGTCCAGCCACACGCCAACCAACCTCCACTCCATCCCATGAGCAGTAACTGACCTTTCACCTGAATCTTGTCTGTCATATACACCCAAAGAGTCCTGCCAAAATCAGCTTGTGTGTGTGTGTGTGTGTGTTAAAATACACATGACATAAAATTTACCACTATGACAATTTTTAAAGCGTACAACTGAGCAGCATTTAGTACATTCACAGGACTCTACAGCTACCACCTCTGTCTAGTTCCAAGGTGCTTTCATCACCCCAAAAGGAAACCCTGTACCCATCAGCAGTCACTCCCCATCCCCTTTCCTCCCAGGCCCTGGAAACCCCTGGCTTTCTGTCTCCATAGGCTTATCTACTCTGGACATTCCATATAAATGGACTCATACAACATGGGACCTTTTGTCCAAATCTGGCTTTAGGGCGGTCCTGAAGCAGCACTCACCCTCAGTGGGAGATGGCTTCCTTCCTTCTGACTAAGCGCTCCATGGGAGGACGATAAAAATGACTCTCAGTCCTATCCTCACAATGAACCGCTTGCTCACCGCAGCTGGAGTGGACGGCCTTGATCATGGGAAACCCTGTCAGAGTTTGAATCCTCCGTCTTCTCCTTCCTTCAAACCATTGTAAGCATTTATGTGGCACCTACTGTGTGCCAGGTGCTGTATGCCAGCACATGAGACGAACAAGGGGCAGCCACTGCCTTCCAAGAGCTCACATAGCCCAGGGGGGCTGGGGCAAGGCCTCTGTCCTGCTCTGCGACATGGGCCCATCCCCTTACCTGGCAAAGCTGGCATGGCATTTGTATGACAAAATGAGAGCTAGGATTCGGGCGAGGGGAGCAAGGTGCCCAGGGTGCATAATTCAAGGCGGTGGTCACTCTCAGGGAGGTATACATGCAGGGTTGGGTGGGCACCACCTTAAACTTTGCACGCTGGGCCTCACTCCCCTCACCTGATCCAGTCCTGACAGGACATAAATCATGCAGCCAGCACAGTGGGCAGGCTGATGTTCCAGGGCTTCCTGGTGTTTGAGGCTGGGCAGCATACCACAGAGAGCTTTATACCTTTAAGTTAATCACAACAGCAAGCCTGAGACAGCTCAGCTCCTCCCTTCCTCTACACACCAGGCTCAGAGAGGTTAAGGAACTTACCTAAAGCCGCAGAGCTTGTGTGCGGCAGCACTGGGGCTTGGGCTCAATGCCAAATGGCCACAGAGCAGGAGCTTATCTTAATAATGAAAGTATCTGTCCTTACCTAGTGTCCCAAAGTGGGGAAACTTTTCTGAAGGCCTCACCTGCCATCAACACATCTGTGCCTCAGAACCCTAAAGGCAGGGACTAAGTTGACACCCTTTTTTTTTTTTTTTTTTTTTTTTCTAAGTTGACACCCTTTTACACCTGTAGCCCAGAAGGGCTAACCTGCTTGCTCCACTGCCAGCTGGTGGATGAGCTGGGGTGGGCAACAGGATGGCACAATCCACCTGAATGACTTCTGCGTTTCTTTGCATGACATGATGCCACATGCCTCTACTATACCTCCTGGTATACGTCATCAATATTTATTCACCCCTTGCCCATAAGTTCCGTGGTCCACCCCAGAAGTTCACCACCTGCAGCACCCTCTCCCAGAACCCTCTGCCCGTGGCCATGAATTCAGCTGTGGTGGTTGATTCCCAGTGAAGTGGGCACACCTGCCGGCAGAGCACACATACAGTGATGCGTGTCCTGCGTGTTCACATCACTGCGCACCCCTGCCACGACACACACGCTCGTTGGAAAACAACTCGAGATTCCTAGAAGGTCCTAGAGAGGCACAGAGAAGCTCGTTTCTGATTTCATAGACCCTCGGCCGGCAGCCTGGGACTGCTGTTCTCTTACGTAGCTCAGCCAGTTATCAGTCAGGGCCCCCCTGAGAAAGAGAACCAACAGGAGATGTGTGTATATGATGAGACTCATCTTAAGGAAGTGGCTCTTGTGGCTGTGGGGCAGGGCAAGCCCAGAATCCGTAAGGGCAGCTGCAGGCTGAAAAGTCGGGCGGGATCTGATGCTGCCGTCCTGAGGCAGAATTCTTCATCGCAGAGAAAACTCGGCTTTTGCTAATAAGCCTTTCACGGGATTGGATGAGGCCCACCCAGATTCTCCTACTGATTCACACAGCCTACTGATTGGTCACAGCTACCAAAAGCCTTCTCGGCAACCCGTAGATTAGCATTTGATCAAATAATTGGGTCCTACAGCCTGACCACGTCTACACACAAAACTGACCAACCCATGGCCCATGGGGGTCTCAGCCAGGCGGCAGATCCTGCTCAGGTGTCAGACCCCACCGAGACCTCAGACCCGCCCATGCCTGCACACGCCAAGAAGCCATAGTTGAGACACAAGCAGGTGTCACACCTGCTCCTTCTCACTCCAAAACGCTTCATCTTAGGACAGCATGCTGCTTCTCTACATGAAACATGATTTGGGATACTCTAGCGCACCATGCAAGATGCAAACAGTGACTTTACACACACGTAGGTATGTACCCACGTAGAAAATCCAGACAGGATGTTGCCAGAATCTTTTGGTTGTCTCACAAGAGCTGTCTTGCTCAGCAATTGCTTCTCAAAGTTACTAAGCAACAAAAAGAAACTTCAAGTTTTAAATTTCAGGGGGCTAATTCTCCCACCTAGGAGAATTATTTAATAAAATGACTACCATGAAAAATCCCTATAACGGAAAAACCAATGGGCGACGTGACCCCAGCCACACCCAGGAGGATAAAATGGCATGGAGTTGTTGCTACACCATCTGACCCCTGGAAGTAAAATGTGTTCGACTCTCCCTCATGAGATGGCTGGTGGGGTTGGAGGACTCAGCAAGAAGGTTACATTAAACCAGGTCCCAGGAAGTCAGGTTCTCCTAAAGCCCCCTGGTATGTGTAATTGCAAATACATGAGAGAAGAATCACAAATATACATTTCACTGTGATTGAAGAAATGGCAGCAAAGTCTACTGTGCAAAAACGGGGGGAAGCCCCCTTGTTTATGAAACAGGAGGGGGAGGGGAAGGGAAGGAAACATTTGGGATTAAATATTGTCGTTTTGAGTGGCGCAGCTGATAAAAGCCAGGAAATTCAAAATGTGCGCACCGACAACCTGCCACTCCAATTTTACACTCCGGACCCCAAACAAAAGCTGCTCTGTGAGGTGCCAGGATGGCGGCCAGCGTGGCTGCTGAGGGAGGGACATAGGCCCCCTTTCCATTTAACGGCTGTTCAGTGCGAAAGGTGAAAACGAAAATGTTGTTCTGCGGCCCAACACTGGGCCCCTACCCTGCCCCCAGCTCCAGCGACACGGTTCCGTGGCTGGGGCAGAGGCATCTGGCCTGTTCTTCACCTCAAAACACTGAAATACAAGGGTGCTTCCACCAGTGGGATCCCCCTATCCCCTTCTGGACACAGACAGGCAGCTGTGACATCCCCGGTCTTGAGCCCAACTCCCCTGGCACCGTCCCTGCCACAGCAGATCCAATGTGGCCTCAGCCCAAGCGGCCCCCTCCACAGAAAGCCAAATGCAGCACAAAGGATCAACCAGGAGGGGCTCCAGGCTGGACCGTGTGCTGGTTCCAGTGAAAGAGCCCCTGAGGATGGCGGGCACTGCAGGCGCTCACGCTCTGGGGAGAAATGGCAGAGGAACTAGAGTCCCTGAATTTGTTTATTGAGTTCAGCCAACAGTCTTTGAAACTTCAGTTGAATGGTCCTCCAGATAAAACCCTTGGACACTCAAACGTAACCTTGATGGGTGGGAGCCCGGGAGGCTGGAAGTGAGGCATCAGGACCCAGCTCTGTGAGCTCTGCGTCCTGGAGATAAAATGCGAAGGCAGGCACGGCAAGGCCTCTGCCCAAGTGAGCAGCTGGACAGCGAGCGTGTCGAGGAGGCGCCCGGCCTTGAGAAGGAAGGGAGCCGTCAGGTAAGGAGCAGGAGACAGGAGAACCGTGAATCCGTCACTCTCCCTTTTATACAGCTTAAGGCTGAAATTTGGGCTCTGAGGAAAGCCATTGGGCAGCTCCACGGTGCACGTCTCACCACGTTTCAGGAAAGCAGACGGTGATTTAAAAGTCACCTCCGAAGGCCCCACCCAGAACCCATGGGCCTGTGGGAGTGAAGTCCACACCCACGTGGGTCCACCTTGCACCCCTAGCCCGCCCTCCGCCACGCCTGAAGCTTTTCCATCACCATGCCTTTGCCTGGACTGTGCCCTCTGCTCAAAACACCCTTCCCATATGTCCTCTCCCGAAGAAATCCCACTGTCACCTCCTCTGTGATGCCCTACACCAACTCGCCCGGGCAGACCAGGTCCCTCTCCGTCCCTGTCCCCCGAGCACCTTGGTCAGAATCTTCAGAAAGACTATCACACACTTTCCCCTCTGAGGCCCGAGAGGCGGGGTTGGGGGTTCTCATCTGTGTCCCCCCGGCTCCCTGTGCACAGACGGTGCTCTGAAGTGCCGGCTCCACCTCCTGCAACAACACGGAGGGCTGCATTCCCCAACAAAGCCCCTCGGTCAAGGCAGCGTGTCAGAGGCGCCCACCATCTTAACTTCAGCACCAAGACCCACCAGACCAGCCACAGTGCTGCTTTCTACACAGTGGGCACAGGGCAAGCACTTTATAGTCACCAACTCACAACCACAACCACCCACGGACATCGGGACTTTCATCTCCACTTCTCTCTTGCAACTTGCCCAGGGACACAGAGAAAGGGCCACAGCCCAGAGCCCGCCTTCTCCAGCACTTAGAAAAACAAAATTGGGTTCTCAGCCCCACCAGCCCTTCCTGCAGCATTTCTAGGCAGAGCTAAAAAAAATCTCTTCTGACTTAAGATGGGTCCTCCTGTGAGCAGAACTCAAAACTCAGACACAGAACCTGAATGGAAGCCTTAACTCATCATTTTATTTTCGGAATTTTTTTTTCTTCCAGAAAACTAGTCCAAATGCCCATGATTTTCCCTTGATCTTAAAGTCTCACTTGGGGGACAAAAACGGGGATTTCTCTGCTCTCCTTCACCTCCCAACCTATAAAATGTGGGACAGCGCCACCTGCTGGCCAGCGGGTACAGGACAGCAGGCGTCCAGCCGAGAGGTGTCCAGCGAGCTGGCCGTCCTTGTGATCTCCTGAGCAGTTTAGCCTCTTCAGTCCCAATCAGGAGAGGAAATAAACATGGACACGAGGTGTGGGAAGGAGGTTGGATTGGCCTCCGTGCATTCGCTTATCTGCTGCAGGAGCTGCGATAACACAGGAGCTTCCAGGACTGCCCAGCAGCCTATTTCAAAGGTCAAGTACCAAACGGGCACATAAGCCAGAGGACACAGGGCTTCCCGGGACTGGGAGAGCAGCCAAAGGCAGGCTTTGGGGGAAGGCAACCGGGCCGAGCGAGCCCCGACCATGAGCCAGGTTGGGGGCCCCAGGGAACAAATCAAGGGCAGGAAGGCAAGTGCTTAGTGCCCAGTACAGGACCTGGAACAGGGAGGGGGAGCCCCAGTAAATATGTCAGGAAGCAAAACGAGCTGAGTCAATCAGCAAGCAGGCCTGCCTGCCCTGAGCCACAGCTGTGGGCATGCTGGGGGTACAGCCTGAACAAGGGGTACAGCCTGAACAAGGCAGACAGGGTCCCCGCCAGTCCAGCACACACACGGTAGAAGGAGACCCTGGAAACACACAAATAAATACATAGATAACAGTCCCACGTGGTTTGTTACAGTACGTTAAAGTCTCCAGGTAAGGCCCTCCATATTGCTCCCAATAAACACTGTTATAGGAGGAGACGGGTCCCCCAGAGACAGAGGCCACTTGAAACTTTCATTCATTCGTTCGTTCAGTAAATATGGACTGAGCATCTACACAATGCCAAGTACTGCAATAAGCACTTTGGTGCATTAGATCTTCACCACAACCCCTGTGAGGCAGGAGCAGAATCTGTATTTCATAGATTCAGAAAGTGTGTTCCAGAGAAGTTAATTAATTTATCCAAGATCACACAGCTTCTCAGTAGCAGATATGAGCTGAAGTTCAAGCCCAATGCCCAAGTATTAAGTGTGCTAAGCCCCACGATGGTCCTTCATTCAGGAGATATTTACTGAGTTCCTGTCATGGGGCAGGCATTGAGCCAGTTCCTCAGGATACATCAGTGAGCAGAAGAGAACAAGTGCCCTTCAAGGAGCTGAGCCTGGGAAGACAGATGATAAACAAGCGAACAAGAGAATGAGATGCAGGGGGCCGTGGGGGGCAAACTGCTCAAGCAGAGCTGAACAGACCCACTTTCAAACTTGGCTCTGATTTCCTCTTTCTGAACCTCAGTTTCCTCATCTGTAAAATGGAAATAAGAGTAGGGCTGATGTGAAGATTTAAGAATACCTGGCACCCAGGACACACCCTAGAGAAGTGGCTGTTTGTATGAGTAGTTCAGAAAGAAAGGCTGCATAAGGCAGGGGTTCCCAACCCCCGGGCCACGGATTAATTAAGATGGTGTCTGCCAGGCTTCTTCACTATGAAGTTCATTCTTTGCCCTTTGTGATAAGTTTCTCATGGGGAGGTTCTTTGAGACCACATAGATACTGTTACTCAAGAAAACCTTACATTAGCATCCAGTAATGATTCTTGCCTGAATCAATTATGGCTATGATGGCTGTCCAGTGGTGAGTTTCTAACCATTTCCTCTAACTTTATTGGTTGGCACTGCAGTATACCTTTTCTCAGAGACAGATTACCACGTACCAGTGGGAAATTAGTCTCCCTGATTCTTTCTTGCCCCCAGCTTTTCTCCACACAGTAGTTAGAGAGATCCTTTGAACAAGGAAATCAAAGCCTGTTCACATGCAAAAGAATGAAGCTGGACCCCTACCTCACACCACACACAAAAATTAACTCAAATGGATCAAGAAGCTCAATGTAAGAGCTAAACTTTAAGCTCTTAAAAGAAAACATAGGGCTAAATCTTCATGACATTGGAATTTCCAATGGGTTCTTAGATGTGACACCAAAAGCACAAGCAATAAAAGAAAAAAATTAGATAAACTGGACTTGATCAAAATTTTAAAGTTTCAAAATACACTATCAAAAAGTGAAGAGACAACCCCATACCTAGGGGAGCAATAGGAGGTGTCCCTCTTCTGGACTGAAGCCCTGCTGGGTATGGAGGCATCCCCAGCTCAAGCCGCCTCTCCACAGGCTCCCATGAACCTCCCGCCCTTTCCATCTGACAGCCCCATCGTCTGCACCAAATGCTGCTTACTGCACACACCTGATGCTTCTGCTGCCCCGACTTTTCCTCATTGATCATGTAGACAGTGCCTCTCAAACGTTAACGTGCATGTGAATCACCTGGGTCTGTTAAGTTGCAGATTCTGATTCCATGGGTCGGGGTGAGGTTGTTTCTGTGTTTCTAAGAAGCACCAGAGATGCCACTGCTCTGGTCCATGGACCACACTTTGAGTCACAAGGTAACAGAAGACCTGTTCACTGTATCAAGAAACGGACAAGAAGTCCTCCTCTCCTCTGCCACTCCCTTCCCCGCACTGCCCAGGGCCTTGGGAAGGGCTGCCTCCCTCTGAAGGCAGTGCCAGGTAGATGGGGTTTGTCCACTTGATCTAGAACTTGGAGATGGGGCAGAGGAGGGGCCCATGGACCACTGGCAAAGTCCTTTCCCCACCCCAAGAGCTCGTCTCTAAAAAGAGACTGTCTTATGGAGAGGCAAAATTTTGCAATTCTTGTGTATTCCAAAGCTAATATTCTACTCTTTTCAGGATTCAGGGCAAACAGAACAACTGACTTAAAGGTTTAGCTGGGCATGAAGGAGGAGACCAAAAGCAACAGCTAGTACCAAGTGAGGACCAGAAAAAGAATCCTTCACATCCCCCTACCTGTCCTCACTGGGTACCCTTTAAAGTCGGCTGGAGCCCCTGCCTACATCTAGTGAAGTCACAGGAGGGAACAGGTGATGGGGGAGTAAAAGGTAAGAGAGAAAATGGAGGATACTTAATATCTGAGACCAATTCTATGTCTGGTTCTCACACTTATCTTCAGCCACTTATCCCTCTTTAACATACAAGGAAACTAAGGCTCAGAAAAGGTTAAAGGGTTTGTCCAAGGTCATATGGCAACCAAGCTGGCAAGAAATGTTTGTGTTCCTGACTCCTAAATCAAGCTCCTAATAGGTCTCTTAAATTGAATGTTTATATTGAGAGAAAAATCAAAGTACAAATGGCATTTTGTGGGATGGCAACTGCATAAATCAATGTATTCCAATTAATTTGGAAAATCTTCTTGGAGAAAGCAAACATTGTATTGAATGAGGGGAGGCAGTGAAATTGGTGGTCAGGGCAAGAATCATTTTCCAGATATAGGATCTTAAGGAATGGAATGAAGGGTTTGCAGCTATTTATTTATTTATTTTAATGAGCCAGCAGAACTCAAGAAAGCACTCATTCATTCAAAAGCATTTAATAAGCATCTACTGCGTACCAGGCCTTGTGGTAAAGGGGACAGAGAGAGAGACAGAGTCATTGCACTTAGTCCTTAGTACAATCATCTGTTATTCCTCTTTATACATGAGGAAACCAGGGCTCAGAGAGGCTAAGGAATCTGGCCAACTGGGATGTGAAGCCAGGTGTGTATGATCCCAAAGTCTACAGTGAGGGTACTACCCATATATCACCCCCTAGACACGAGGACATCAAGTCCTCATCTCTGTGACTACATGGACACAGACTATACCTGATATTATTCTCAGTGTTGGCCTAGATTCAGAAAAACCACACTCTATCTGCTGATCCAAGTAAGCAGGAAACTAGTGACATGCTGTCTACAAGAAATAAACTTTAAATATAAAGACATGGACATATTTGAAGTAAAAGGATGGTTCTGGCAATGATAAGAGTAATAAGCACCAGATTTATCCTCCTACCTTACACACAGAAAAGAAGAAATATGCAAGCAATCTCATTTCAAGAGAGTCATGCCTGGGAGAGTGGAAACAGAGGTGAGTCTCATGAGAGAATACACATGGTAACAGAGACAGAGAATGCCCTCACTGAGACCATCAGTAGATGCAATACAGCTGAGGAAAGAATCCCTGAAGCTAGGTCAATAGAAATTATCCAAACTGTAAAACAAAGAGGAAGGAGAAAAAGGAGCAGGAAGAGAAGGGGGAGAAAAGGAGAAAGAAAACGAGAGGGAGGAAGAGGGTGATGACAATGAGGGGCTTTAAATACACTTGGGACAAGGTAAGTAATCTAATATACATGTAACTGAAATCCCAGAGGGAGAAAGAGAGACATGATGGTGTAGAAGATATATCTGAAGAAGTAATGGCTGAGAATTTTACAAAAGTAATAAAATATATCGTCACAAATCCAAAAAGATCACAGGACTCCAAGCAGGATTATTAAAAATAAATAAATAAAAATAGACACATGGTATTCAAAATACTGAAAGACAAAGAGAAAATCTTAAAGGCAGGCCAGAGAAATTAAGGAATTAAGGAAATGTAAGAAAGACAGCAAACTTCTCATCAGAAACTATACAACACAGAGAACAGTGAAGTGGCATCATAAAAGTGCTGAGAAAAAAAAAAAACTGTCAACACAGAATTCTACCCCCAGGAAAAAATACCTTTCATAATTGAAAGCAAAATTTAAAATTTTTTCAGAAAAACAAAATCTGAGATAATGAATTATCAGCAGACTTGTGCTACAAGATATTAAAGTTCAGTTTTTCAGGTGGAAGGAATATGAAACAAGACAGAAACATAGATCTACAGAGAGAAATGAAGAGCTCTGGAAACTGTATAAATGAAGGTAAATATAAAAGACCTTTTAAGTAACTTTTTAAGATTGTTTAAAGCAAAAATAGAAGTAAAGGATTGTGGACTTATAGCCTATGTAAAAGTAATAGGTGATAAGAATAGCACAAAAGATGGGAGAAATTGGGAGTAAACTGTTACAAAGTTCTCACACTAGACATGAAGTGATATATTATTTGAAAGTAGACTGTGAAAAATTAAAGACGTATACTCTAAACCCTAGGACAGCCAATAAAATATCATTAACTGTTTAATGATATAATAACAATGTATTGTAGAGTTCATAACATCTGTAGAATAAAATGTATGAGAAAAATAACACCACGGTTGGGGTTGCAGGAAATTTTTACTCACATCTCTTTGACCAAACCAACCACATCTGTAAAATGAGGACACTGCCCACCTCACAGGGTTATGAAGAGAACTTAATGAGATCACATGTGTGCAGCATGGAGCCCAGCCCTGACATGTAGTAAGTGTTGAATGAATGAGTGAATGTTCAGTAGCATACATCCCATTCATTACACGACAGAGTCAGGATTTCTGCCAAAGCAGAGACCCCCAAAAAGCTGAATGTAGACTTCCTATTTGGGGCTCACAAGGAAGTGGGTTAACTGCCAACCAGCTCTGTGTCTTCAAGTCCTGGTCTGTAATATAATCTATAATCAATTCCACCTCCAGAAACTCAGTCTCCCCACCTCCCAGGAGCTTGTAAGTGAGGCAGACAGAGTTTAGTCAGTAATGGCAGTCAGGAAAAATAAACTTACCTAGAGAAAGGGACAGAGAGAACCACAAACAGCTCATGCTGAGAAAAGGAATTCTGTAATCCCCCCGACATCTGTAACGCACATTTACCTTGTGATGGGCATCGGCACTTCTGTGTCTGACCTTGGGAAGACCCTAAGAAGTCTGGCTGGTTTGAAGATGAATGTATAAACCACACACAAACTCTACAGCAAACCAGCCAAAACATTCTCCAATCTGCCCTTGACATGTAAATATTACTATGAATCTAATATTAGATAATACTGCGGTCAATCTAATAAATCCCTAATGGAATAACAATTTCCATTAGGTTTTGTGTCCAAATCCTAGGCTAAGAGCAGCAAATAAAGCCTACAGAATGATCTCTAAATGGGATGTTGGTCAAAGGAATTACCCATTTTCCATTTTGCATGGGAGAAACGTGACTCAACTTAGAAGGGGGAACTGTTTGAGGAAAGGAGGTGATGTGAAAGCCCAGGGCATGTCTGGGTGGAGCCAGCATATCTTTGAGGCTGGCATATTGGATGTTTCATGCCCCGTAGGCTATCTTCCCAGCCCACCATTCTGCACCATTTTTCTGCAGCAGCCAGCTGTGCACAGATGCAGTCCAGCAGCAGCACGCTTCACTGCACTGTGCATGCCTTGCTTTCTGCCCAGCTTCTCTGCCTACTGCCTCCAGAAGCCCGTCCTGTCATGGAAGAGCCAAAGACGTACCACCCTGTGGGACTGCCCTCCACCAACGAGAGATCAGAGCCAGTGGGTAACCACTCACCCCTTCGGGCTCAGTGGACAATCTCTAGGCTCATTCTACATACTTCCTTGGAAATCCCCGACAGAATCAAGCCCAATCGCCCACTGCATGGGTTAGCAGCAGCCCTGACCGGGCTCAGACCGCCGCACGCCTCTTCCCCCAAAGAATCGGTTTGCTCAATGAGCAACTTAACTTTCAGAATTTACCAAATTTAACAATTTACCAAAATTTTGTTTATTTCTTTATAACATTTAAAGTGATTTGTATTGGGTGGAACAGTGTTAATACATTTTGAAGATTCTGCAAAGCTTTAGGTAGCTAATTTTTATTTTGTCTTCATGATAGCATTTTAAGGAACATGTGGCTGCAACTCTCCAGCAAGAGGGAGAAGGTAACCAGGAGATGAGCACACAGAACAGCCTGGGTTGATGACCCCAGGCGGGCAGTAGAAGACAGAGTGAGGTGGTGGGGAGGAGGCTGCCCCAAACCCTGCATCCTGGCCCCACCATCTTCCTCAACCCTAACGATCCTTCCAGGTTGGGAGCCTGGCTCTGGGCGGCTGCTGGGTTTAAGTATCAGCAACAATTCCTGGCAGCTGTGGGGCCTTGGGCAAATAACTTCAGTTTCCTTAACCTCCTCGATAAAAGGGGGAAACTCTCCCCCCCCAACCAGAGGACTTCAGTGAGGGTGAGATAAGACGGCATGTGTTCAGCCCACGGTGCAGCAAGAGTATGATAAACATGGGATGCTTTAATCATTGCTCTGGCCACAAATATTGCCTAAGGAGCTCCTGCAATTCTGAAGACGTAGCTGGAAGAATGAAGATTCCTCTTGGCTACAGATGTGGTCACTTTATAAGAGACACTGATTCGCGTACGAACCTTCCTGCACCACCTCTTCCCCAAGCCCTGGGCCAAGCACTGAGGACATCACATACAATACTGCCCTCCAGAGGCTTCCAGCTGGGACACAGCAGGGAGAGGGGCACAGGGAAGAGGAGCAGCATCCACAAGAAAGGGACTCTGAAAGGGAGAAGCGCAGGTAGGGAGGGCTCTCCTGGCAGAGAGAGTGAGAGGAACAAAGTAAAGGAAGCTGGAAATAAAAACTAGGGGACCAGCCTGGCTTGGGGGGGGGGGGCGGAAAAGCCTGTGGCAGATGGGGTTTCACAGGTCGTAGGGCTCAGATGACTGAGGACTTTACCTACCAATAGAAAAAAAATCTATTCTTGCAATCAATGAAAGAATTCCTTTAGGGGGATGGAAATTTTTCCTTTGAAACTCCAAATTTTAATTTGCATCACTGGCACGGATATACATTACCCATTTAAGGAAATAGTTTCTGAACTCCTGAATCCTGCAGAAATTCTCCTGGCATGTAGCTCTTGGCCCTCCCTATTTGTCACCTCTGTGAAATTGCACTCAATCCTGCTCTAGCCCCAAACGTCTTTGAATAAATCTCACAGAATGCTGTGGTTGCCAGAACCCAATACGGATTACTTGATCTGGTGAAGACCAACACATTAGGAGAAGGGTGTGACGTGTGGCATGAGACAGTGAACCTCTGAGTGGAGAGCACTTGGCAAACCCCTGCCTTGCTGAAAAACAATGACTCCTCTAAAAGGAAACTTACAGACACTTCCCTGGTGGCACAGTGGTTAAGAATCTGCCTGCCAATGCAGGGGAGAGTTCAAGCCCTGGTCCGGGAAGATCCCACATGCTGCGGAGCAACTAAGCCCATGCACCACAACTACTGAGCCTGTGCTCTAGAGCCTGTGAGCCACAACTACTGAGCCTGCATGCCACAACTACTGAAGCCCGTGTGCCTAGAGCCCGTGCTCCACAACAAGAGAAGCCACTGCAATGAGAAGCCCGCGCACTGCAACAAAGAGTAGCCCCCGCTTGCTGCAACTAGAGAAAGCCCGTGCACAGCAACGAAGACCCAACGCAGCCAAAAATAAATAATCAATTTTTTTTAAAAAAAAGGAAACTTACAGCTGCAGGAGCAAGAAAAATTCCCTTAACTTATCTTAGTTTTGTCACCTGTAAAATGGGAATGACAATTGTGACCTACCTCAGAGCTGTTCTAAGGAATAAGTGCAATATTCATGTGGCACAGTTAATATACTGCCTGAGACATATGAAGCATTCAATAAATGGTACCTAGCTATGTTTACATCATCATCATCACCATCACCACCATCACCACCCTATAGCTAAGTGTGCCTAGATGGTAGCAACACCCCATTCCATAATCCAACATTCAAATACAGGTTCCCCTCCTAGACATGGGGGTAGAATGCTCAAATGTGAAACATTCTGGGACTGAAGGCAGATACTCAGCATGCATCACCCCTCTCTACTCCCATGCCTGCAAAAGACATTGCTAGTTGATCACAGAGCTCAGATGCAGTCTCATCCTCATTCTTGACACACCACTCAGACCCACCAACAGATCAGAATTGGCCCAGGAGATGAACTATATCTACACACTGAGACCTCCATGCCACTACAGGCAATGGGCTTAAATTGCAAGAAGTAATTGGGCTGCCATCTGTTAAGGGACAGGCTGAATGGATTCCTGACTAGCCAGCAGAACTTTAGCTCAGGGTCCAAGGTTTTAAAAGCAAATTCAGGTTCACTCAAAAAGTGTGAGAAATGCAGTAAGGTATCCTGAATTGAGTCCCAGGACATTAATGGGAAAGTTGGTGAAATTTGAATACCATCTACAGTTTACTTAAGAGCAATGTTCCTTAGTTTTGGCAAATCTAAAGTTATTACAAAATTAAAACTTTACTTAGGGCTTCCCTGGTGGCGCAGTGGTTGAGAATCTGCCTGCTAATGCAGGGGACACGGGTTCGAGCCCTGGTCTGGGAAGATCCCACATGCCACGGAGCAGCTGGGCCCGTGAGCCACAACTACTGAGCCTGCGCGTCTGGAGCCTGTGCCCCGCAACGGGAGGGGCCGCGATAGTGAAAGGCCCGCGCACCGCGATGAAGAGCGGTCCCCGCACCGCGATGAAGAGTGGCCCCCACTTGCCGCAACTAGAGAAAGCCCTCGCACGAACCGAAGACCCAACACAGCCATAAATAAATAAATAAAGTAGCTATTTAAAAAAAAAAAAAAAGTGTCTTAAAAAAAAAAAAAAAAAAACTTTACTTAAAAATTAGTCTGACTGACACAGGAATAGCCAGGACCTGAAACCCCGCTAGCTGCTTCACCTGGAAGACAAGGTGACCAAAGCTTCAATCCCCAGAGCTAACCTGGAATAACCATGTCATGTAAGCATGACAACCGTAAGTGCCCAATTTTCTAGGATCTTCCCAATTTCCAATATTCAGATATGATACTAACATTGATAGGTATAAACTTTCCTGTATAATTTTTGGTTTCCCTTCATGGAATACTCTTCAAAACAAACAATTTATTTGACTATCTTTTAAGATTTTTTTTCTCATAAATTCATACATCTGAGAAAAAAAATTTTGTCACTCTGTAGGTCTCAATTTTTCTTTTTTTGATAACATGATCACAGTCTATAGAACCTCAGTGCCTTCAAGCTCTGAGGCTCTGTCCCTTCACATCTATTCCATTCACTACTCACCCCTTTGGAAGGAGACATCTCTGGGTTGAACCCACACTCACTCAGTGACTAGGTGTGTGACCTTGGGCAAATCACTATACCTCTCTGAGCGCCTTCATTACCTCACCTGTTAAAGGAAGGATGAATTAAGACCATGCATGTAAAAAGTCTGTGGAGCAGGTAGAGGTGGGAAACAGTGAATAGTAGCTATCACCATTGTTGGCACTCAAAAAACATCAGTTCACTTCCCTTCCCCTTTCCCATCACAGAAAAGCAAAACGTTCTAATGTAATCATTAGTAATTGCAGCAAAGAAGGCTGTCTAGCTCATTTCATAGAAGCATCTTCTCACATCGTACATTCCTGAGCACATTCATGATCATCTTCCCTCCTGATAGGTGGGTATTAACTGAGTGAACATCTCCAACTCTTACGAGATCCAAGATACTTTCCTGCAGGAAGAATCAGCCAAGTAGATGGCCAAGGCTGCAGTCATGAAGGCTCTACAGGAGCAGAAGGATCTTCAGCCAGGTTCACTCAAGTGGCTTTTGAGGTTGAGGTTCCTTACCATGTGGCCTCTCCATAGGGGTGCTCAGGACATGGCCGCCAGCTTCCACAAAGGAAAGGATCCAAGAGAGAAGGGGAGAGGGCAGGGAGAGAGACAGACAGAAAGACAGAGAGACAAAGAGACAGAGAGACGGAGGAAGAAGGGCGGCGGGGGGGATTCACAAGGATGTGAATTCCAGGAGGTGGAACCACTGGGCATCATGGAGGCTGGCTGTCACGACCTGAGGCTTGTTCCCAAGGACACCGTCTGGGAGCACAGATGGGGGTGCCTACGTCATCCTCCGGGGCATGGTCAAGTGGCTGCCATCAATTAGGACCGACAGCAATCCTGAAAAGGATGAGAAGGCTGCGACTTGACAGTAAATGGGAGAGGTTAACACTGCTTCTCACTAGCTGCAACACAACTGGCAGGCGTATACCTCAGGAATTAACACCTCCCTCGAGCGGAGGGTAATTATTTCAGCACATTAGCAGGCTCGGCCTCATATGCATTTCAGAAACTCAACCAAGAATCAAAGCCAAGAGGTCACCCCTGCAGCTCGTTTTCAGATGGTCTTAAATTTTATTTAAGAAGGAAGAATTTGGGATTGCATAAACAGTGGCCACCTGTGCCCGACCGACCAGGTCGTAATCAGCTTCTCTCTCACCTGGGAGTACAGAAACCAGAGAGAAGCTTGAAAACCCCAAGCAAACTTTGTTTGGAGTGCTTTGAGGAGAGTGGGAAGGAAAGCAGCTATTTTAATAGGAAAATAAATGAAGTGATAATCTTTTTGTTTTTAATCTTTTCACTGTGTCCAGAGGTAGGAAATTACAACCTTTGGCTTCCTCTCAGGCGAGCCCTTGGAACCCAGGCCCTCAGGGACACCCAGGGATCTAGAAGTCACAGCCACGCAAGTAGCAAGGAGCAGTTCCAGGGGTCCAGCCTGGTGAGGCTCCTGCACATTTCACATTTGTGCTCTGAGAGGGAACAGAACCAGAGCACTCTACCTCAGTTTCCTCCTATGTAAAATGGGGTGAAAATTGTCTATTTCAGAGTATATTATTATTATTATTGATCATGGCTGTAACTTGGCTACATGTATTGAAGGCTTGCTTGCTCTAGGCCAGGCATTAGGCTAAACCTGTCACCAACACAGCCTCACTTGGCAAGTGAAGAAAAGGGAACTCAGAAAGGTGAAATCACTGGCCTCACCCACTGGCTGGCTGGACGCACACACTGACCCCAGGACTGGTGGAATAGAGCAGGCCTCAGCCTGTGATAGGTGGGTAGATGGGTGGATGGGTGGATTGATGAACGGATTAGCAAATGGAGGAATAGGCCCACTGTACTGGTTGTGACAAGTCCAACTCCTTCCCTTAGAAGTACTGGAAATTTCCATGTGTTTGCTTTCTGCAGTCTTTGAAAATGTTCCACAGGAGAACAAGGTTTGGCCGTGAAATACTTCATCTTTTCCCGAGGAAAAACAGCACCTCTTTTCTCTTTCTTGTAAGTGAGGCAAAACATTTTACGTGGCCCCAAACAGATCTAGCACCTTAAGGGTCAGGAGCTGGGGACTTCACCCAAACACATACATCATTAAAGTTCCCCTGAAGTTAATGTTACTACTGTTTTGAGCCCATGAATAAAGCATTAAACAAATATTGAGCCTGAGACACCTCATTACCCAAGGTCGTTAAGCGGCTCAGGAACACCGCAAGCTACATTTGAAGCCAATTAAGAGGCCTCACACTAGGCGCTGGAACCACACGAGTGGCTGGCACATCCCCCAGCACATAGTAGGCACCTTGTAAAACATATAGAGCAAGTCAACAGGATCCCCCTGCCCTGGAGATTAGCTGATTCCACCAACATGCTCTGTCTTGGATCCCAGCCCACAGGTCCCCAAGGCTGCATGAGACACAAACCACAGCACTCAAGAGTTAAGAACAGCTGTGAGCACAAAAAGCAAATGATCTACACCAATGATAAATACCAATGATTCAGGTTTTGTTTTCATTTATTTTTTTATTGTGGTAAAATGCACAAACAAAATTTACCACCTTTACCACCTTTAAGTGTATACTTCAGTGGTATTAAATACATGCGTAATGTGATATCACCACCATCTGTATCAAGAACACTATCAACTTCACCAGCTGAAACTATTTGAGGACCCTTGAGATTCCATATGAAATTTAGGATGTGTTTTTCCATTTCTGCAAAAGACATCATTGGCATTTTGATAGGGGTTATGTTGAATCTGTAGATCACTTTGGGTAGTACCGACATCTAAAGAATATGAAGCCTTCCAATCCATGAACATGGGATATCTTTCCAATTACTTGTGTCTTCTTTAACTTCTTTCACCAATGGCTTTAGTTTTCAGTATACATGTCTTTCACCTCCTTGGTTAGCTTTATTCCTAAATATTTTATTTTTTGATGGTACTGTAAATGGAATTGTTTTATTACTTTCCTTTGGGGATTGCTCATAGTTAGGGTACAGAAATGCAAGTGATTTTTGTGTACTGACTTTGCATCCTGCTACTTTGCTGAAATCATTTATTAATTCTAACAATTTTGTGAAATCTTTAGGATTTCCTACATATAAGATCATATCATCTGTGAAGAGAGATCATTTTAATTCTTCCTTTCCAATTTGAATGGCTTTTATTTCTCTTTCTTGCCTAGTTGCTCTGGCTACCACTTCCAGTACAATGTTGAATAAAGTGGTGAAAGCGGGCATCCTTGCCTTGCTCCTGATCTTAGAGAAAAAGCTTTTAATCTTTCACCACTGAGTATGGTGTTAGCTGTGGGCTTTTTATATATGGATTTTACTACGTTGAGATAGTTTCCTTCTATTCCTCATTTGTTGAGCATGTTTATCGTGACAGTTGTTTTTATTTAACAAATAATTCCTTGGCACTTATCTGTCAGGAACTGTTGAAACTGCTTTATAATTATTAATTCATTTAATGGCCACAGCAACCTTATGAGGTAGGAACTATTGTTATCTCCATTTTATAGATGAGGAAACCAAGGCAGAGACCAAACACAGAGTAAGCTGTAGAAACAGGATTCAAACCAGACCACTCAGCTCAGAGTCCATGTTTGAAATGACTAGGAAGCAGAAGAGAGGTCAGCAGGTTGAATATTTATCATATCACAGACACTTTATATACTTACCACATTACCTAATCCTTCCCCAAATCGTATGATGTAGATATTTGTAAACCCATCTTACCCCTGGGAAACTGAGGTACAGACTCCTAGGAAACTTGCCCAGGGCCACACTATTAGTGAGAGATAAAGGCGGGGTTTGAATTTAGTATGTTTAGACTATGGAGCCACAGAGCACCCTGACAACTCCTCAGTGGTGGGAGTGGCGGGGAGGAGGTCCTCCAAGGTTCTGCACCAGAAGAACACAGACTGTGGGATCCCGGAGCTGGCCCTCCTAGGCTGTAGAGAGCCTCTAGTACATGATCACTGATGGCAGAAAGATGATCCGGAGACAAGACTGGGGGGAGGGGGGAGGAGAAAGGTGGGTAAGAGGGGGACAGGAGAAGGAAGGAGAGGAAATGAGGAAATGGGAGAGGAGAAGAGGGAGGAGGTGGTGGCTAGGTGGGGGGTGGTGGTAATGACACCAGAACCCATTTTTATTGCTATAGCACATGTTCAATCATGTAGGAATACTTAAGTATCATTTTAGTGACCAGATCACAGTCTTTCTGCATGGTGTGTATTCTCAACTTTCTGCCATCCAAAAATCCCAGTGGTAGAGAATGTCCCATTTGCTGGTGCCCTGGATGACCTGGAACATGTAGGTGGCAGGACCCACTGCAGCCAGCCCCCCTTCTGCTTCAGTCTCCATCCTCCCCACCCACACCCACACCCACACCCACTCCCCAGGTGATTGCATCCAGCCCCAGGGCTCCAAAACAAGCCAGCTGGTAACTCGGATTTACACCTCTAGCCCAGACCTCACCCTTCCACGCAGACTCGGTTCTAACAGCCACGCCAGCACCTCCACGTGGCTCCTCTGCAGTGCCCACCACTCCCACTCCTTCCCCCCTGCTCTCCCACCCCAGCCAATCCACCAGTATCTCAGGCTCATTCCCACCATCCCAGGTCGCAAGGCCACCTCTCCTCAGCCAGTTCTCAGCATGGCCACCAGAGAGAGCGAGTCAGAATCCAGCCTGGGGCCACTCAGTCCAGGAGCTTCCAAAGGGTTTTCCCAAGTCAGAATCAACCTTAAGTCCCTCCCGTGATGCCAAGGCCTCGGGACTGGACCTGAGCTGACCTCCAGACCTCCACTCCTGACCACAGTCCACTTCATTCTCCACTCTAGCCACACTGGGCTCCTGAGCTTCTTCACACTCCCTGCATGTCCACCCTCAGAGCCTTCGCACCTGCCACCCCTCTGTCTGGCACTCTGTCCCCGCACTCGCCCCATTCAATCCTCTGCCCAGGGTCTTCTCTTCAGAGAGGCCCCCAACCCAATCACCACCCATCCTTTTTCTGCTTCGCCTTTCTTCCTAGCACCGTCACCACCTGACCATCGCTTTGCTTACATATATTTTATAGTCTTTCACTTTCTGTAGAGTCAGACCTGCTTGAGAAGAAAGCGATGTCTATGAAATGGCACATCTCGGTCCCCAATTTTGTCCACTGATGACAACTGGAGGCCCATGAGGGTTTGGGCACTGCCGTCCCAGCTCATAAATGTTAGTGACTCAAGGACCCACACAAGTCAGCATGTGCTGAGTTTTATGCCTGGCTAACTTTCCATGCTTCACACACGCCCTTGGCCATGACCTCAGCCCCCATTACTGCTGAAAGTCCAAGGACATTCCAGTTAAAGATGCCTCACTCTTTTGTCTTGTTTTGTTTTGTTTTTAGTATGTTGACTGGCATTGTCAGCTGTCCTCAGCTGGAACCACATGGGATGACGAAGGCTGTGGACAGACCACTTCCAGCAGAGGCAGGGCAAACACCAGCAAACTTGTGAGGAGCTGCTCATGCCTCAATTAAACAATGCCAATTAAAATGACACAGCAGGGCTTCCCTGGTGGCGCAGTGGTTGAGAATCTGCCTGCTAATGCAGGGGACACGGGTTCGAGCCCTGGTCTGGGAAGATCCCACATGCCACGGAGCAGCTGGGCCCGTGAGCCACAATTGCTGAGCCTGCGCGTCTGGAGCCTGTGCCCCGCGACGGGAGGGGCCGCGATAGAGAAAGGCCCGCGCACCGCGATGAAGGGCGGTCCCCGCACCGCGATGAAGAGTGGCCCCCGCTTGCCGCAACTGGAGAAAAGCCCTCGCACGAACCGAAGACCCAACACAGCCAAAAATAAATAAATAAATAAATAAATAAATAAGAAAATCCTTTAAAAAAAAAAAAAAAAATGACACAGCAACAGCATGTTTTACCTCTCAGGCTGGCAGAGATTCAAAGGAGGAGGAATGCCCGGTGCAGGTATGGGGAAGGGAGGCCCTTTTACTGCTGTGTGGTAGGGTTGCATCATAGAGGCACTCTGAGAAACATCAATACACCTGTGTCACAGAAATAGCAGACAGGAGTCACCGTACAACCAGCACTCATGGCAATGCCCTGTGTGCACAGGTCTCTTCAGACACACGTCTACAGTACACACTCCCAAACGTATTTGACAATGGAACCCTCTAAGAGCACCAAACATAGTGAATGTTCCATGGAATGCATTTGGGAAAGAATTGCTATCTGCAAAACTTCCAGCAATAGTAAAGTTGAGATACAGGCTAGGAAGGTATCAGCATTTAAAAGAAACAGGGTTATGGGATAGATCCTGGTTCTGTGTGGTCTTGTGTGGTCCCTTGTAGTCCCATGTGACCCCATGTGGCCATGTGTGGTCCTGTGCAGCCATAAAAGACCCTCTCTGGGGCAACAGTTTCCCCTTTTTCAAAAACAGGATAACAATAATTATCTCAGCTTCCAAGAATTAAATGTGAGAATTTTAAGAATTAAATGAGGTCCCAGAAATAAAAGTACATAATTTAGTACTTTTAAAATCTGTATATCACACGTTTCTCTATTCTCAAAATTTTCCAAAGCAAACTGTACTGCTTTTTAAATTAAACTTTTAAGATATTTGTAGATTTACATGAAAGAGAGATCCCATGTTACCCTTTCCAGTTTGCCCCAATTATAGCCTTGCAAAACTATAATACAATTTCACAGCAGAACATTAATAAAGTCAAGATAGAGGATATTTCTTTCACCTTGAGGATGCTTCATGTTGCTCTTGTATAGTCACACCCACGTCCCTCCCACCTCACCCTCTCCTGAATCCCTGGTAACCACTAATCTGTTCTCTATTTCTATAATTTTATCACTTCAGGAATGTTACATGGGACAACTGGATATCCACATGCAAAAGAATGAACCCCAACCCCTACCTCACACCATATATAAAAATTAACTCAAAATACGTCAAAGACCTAAATGTCAGAGCTAAACTATAAATCTTTAGGGAGAAAACATGAGTAAATCTTTGTGACCTTGGATTAGGCAATGATTTCTTAGATATGACCATATATCTTAAAGCACAAGCAACCTAAGAAATAATTGAAAATTGTATTTCACCAAAATTAAAACCTTTTGTACTTCAAAGGATATCATCAAGCAAGTGAAAAGGCAACCAGCAGAAGAGGAGAAAATATTTGCAGAAGATCTATCTGATAAAGATCTACTATCCAAAATATATACAGAACACAAACTCAACAGTGACACAAAGAAATATATAACCAATCAAAATATATGCAATTGGTTTGAACAGACATTTCTCCAAAGAAGCTATACAAATGGCCAATAAGCACATGAAAATATGTTCAGTGTCATTAGTCATTAGGGAAATGCAAATCAAAATCACAATGAGATACCATTTCACACCCACAAGGATGGCTAAAATCAAAACAACGTATAATAACAATTGTGAGTGTGCAAAGACACAGAGAAATCAGAAAGTTCATACCTTGCTGGTGGGAATATGAAATACAAAATGGTGTACAGTTTTCCACCGTGGAAAATTGAGGCAGCTCTTCAAAACATTAAAGAGAGTTACCTATGGCTCAGCACTCCTAGGTACATACCCGAGAGAAATGAAAACATGTTGACACAAAAATTTGTAAACAAATGTTCACAGCAGCATTATTCATAACAGCCAAAAAAGTAGAAACAAAACAATGTCCACCAACTGATGAATGGATAAACAAGATGTGGCATGTCCCTACAATACAATATTATTCAGCCATAAAAAGGAATGAAGCAGACTTCCTGGGTGGTCCAGTGGTTAAACCTCTGTGCTTCCACTGCAGGGGGCCTTGGTTCAATCCCTGGTCGGGAAACTGAGATCCCACATGCTGCAACGCAGCCAAAAACAAAAAGGAATGATGAAGCACTGACACATGCTACAATGTGGGTGAGCCTTGAAAACATTATGCCAAACAAAAAGAAGCCAGACACAAAGGACACATATTATATGATTCCATTTATATGAAATGTCCAGAGTTGGAAAAGTGAGAAAGTAGGTTAGTGGTTTCCAGGGGTGGGGAGAGAAGGGAAGGGGGAGTGAGTGCTTAATAGGCATAGGGTTTCTTTTGGGGGCGAAAAAGGTCTGGAATTAGATAGCAGTGATGATTGCACAACCTTGTAAATATAGCAAAACCCACTAAATCATACACAGTAAAAAGGTGCATTTTATGGTATGTGAATGATATTTCAGTTTTTAAAAATTCAAATTACATGCAATTTTATGTTATTTAAAGTGAGACCCACATGAAACAGGTGCTAAAACCATTTCAGGATCCTCGTCCAGAGGATCTGCTGTCCTTGCAAAGGGAAGAGAGACTCAGAGATGGCCCCCCTCCCACAGGGACACAGAGGTGAAGAACAAGTCCCACCTTCACAAAGGAAAATCAGTTATCATTTTAAAAGTAGCCACTTTAAGAGTTTCACAAATAACATTTATTGACCGTATTCATAATGGAATCCCACCCGCATTCACACAACTCCACTACAACTAAGAATCACCTGATGATAAATAATTCGGATTGACTCTTGGGTGTGAATTATATGATCTGAGAAAACAGTGGCTATTACAGACTCTTCCTGATGTGATGGCTTTCGTTAAAGACCTTGAATATGACTGACATTTGTGTTGATGTTCTTGACAGTAGCTGCTGATTCCAACTTCAAACCCAAAAAAACTGGCTAGAAAGCAAAGAGAAAGGCAATTACTAGGAACTGCCCCCCAAACTGAAACCACACTGCCCTTGCAGGGCCTGTTCGGGGAACCTCCGAGGGGTGGAGGGTGAAGGAAACCCCACCACAGAGCAGGATGTACACTTGGTCCCTGAGGAGCCCAGGCAGAAAACAGGGTGCAGCCTTGGCTGGCTCACTTTCCAGCTGTGGGACCTGAGGCGACGCACTCAACCCCCCGAGCCCACTCTCCCATTCTGGAACTCCGAGGAGAATCCCAGCTTTGCAGAACTGTGGAAGGAATCAAATAAAACGAAGGCTACGTATGGCAAGTCCAGCCAAGAAGGCAAGTGCTTGACTCATCACTACTCTTCAGGGCTCCCTGTCGGGCAGTTCAGAGCTCACTTGATCTCCTGAGGCCTCTGAAGTTCTAGCAAGTCTCTGCCAGGCCAGCAGATGGGCCAGCAGCTTCTCCTGAGATAAGCTGGGCGTGTGCTTTGGGGGATCTCACAGGGCACCCCACATACACCTCAGGTAGGTAAGATATTTCTCCTGAACAGGTGATTGGTGCCTGACCTCTGCCCTAAGATCCTGGCTCAGAAGCAAACACCTCTTATAAAAGCATTAGCGGGGCTTCCCTGGTGGCGCAGTGGTTGAGAATCTGCCTGCTAATGCAGGGGACACGGGTTCGAGCCCTGGTCTGGGAAGATCCCACATGCCACGGAGCAGCTGGGCCCGTGAGCCACAATTGCTGAGCCTGCGCGTCTGGAGCCTGTGCCCTGCGACGGGAGGGGCCGCGATAGAGAAAGGCCCGCGCACTGCGATGAAGAGCGGTCCCCGCACCGCGATGAAGAGTGGCCCCCGCTTGCCGCAACTGGAGAGGGCCCTCGCACGAACCGAAGACCCAACACAGCCAAAAATAAATAAATAAATAAATAAATAAATAAAATCAAGTAAAAAAAAAAAACTTTAAAAAAAAAAATAAATAAAATAAAAGCATTAGCAATTTTCCTTTGGCCCACCTGGACCAACTACTTAACACAGACCATCTACAGACAAGTTTCTTTCTTTGCTCTTCCCAGAGTGGGAACCAGGGAGTCCAATTAAATTTGACATCGAGATGGCAAACACAGACAGAAAGATGAAACTTAAAAAAAAAAAAAAAAAGAAGAAGAAGGAAATCTCCAGTGCTTCCCCACTAAGGTTCACAGATCACGCAAAGCTGACAGACCCCCGCCCAGCCCCTTCCTGGGGGCACTCGCCCTAGAGAAGCTGCAACCCAGGTCCATATAGGCACTTGTATGCAGATGTGCATCACAGCATCATATGTGACCACAGGGAGTGCCCAATACTAGGAGAGTGGACAAGCAGGATGCCAGGAGAGGAACTTCCACTTCCAGACAAGATGGTGGGACAAAGACAGGGCTACCTTCCTGTCTGAACAACTAGAAAAATGGGCAGAAGACATCTGAAGCTGTTTTCAGATACTGGACATTTTCTAGAACATTCCCCTTACAACTGTGTGGAGGAGACAGACAAAAAGCAAACAAGTCAATATATGTAAATTCTAATTGTGCACAATTACATGTTGATATGTATTTGCATATTTACATATTTGTGTGTGTATGTTTGCACGTATTTACATATAGGTGTGATGAAAGAAACAGGAAGAAGGGGGTGGATGGGGGTAATGGTTGGGGAGATGGGTAAACTGGGGCAGCGGCGTTTAGAGGAGAAGGAGGAGGAGAGCTTTTTCCAAGAAAACTAAAGCAAACAACCAGGTAAGGGGACACCCTGTCTTGAAACTGAAGTCGCCCTGGAGGTTTCCTGGGTGGTGGTGGGGGACTGAGTGGGGTTCCAGGTGAGAAACACAGGCCTGGGCAAGGCCAGTGGGTCCGAGGCCGGAGAAAGGGCTTTTCAATATGGAGCCTTGATGGTTGGGGCTGGTCTGGGGGAGAGGCAGCAGGTCCCCCGAGGGTGCGGTGCGCTCAGACCTCAGAAGGCTGGCTGGTCAAGCTGGCTTAAAATCCACTTCCAACCCCAACACAACAGAAATTTACAGAAACTGGAACCAATGGCCCTTTGGGGGCAGGGGAATTTGGGAAATTGGGAACAGGGACGAGGTGAGGAAAGAAAGGTGGGTGGTCCCAAGATGCCCCACCTCCCCACCATCGGCCCTGGCCCTGGCGTATCTGGATTGCTCTTCCCTTGCATTTTCTGGAAGAAGATACCTGTGTCAGGTGTGAGCAAGAGTCCAGACAATGGTAACAACATAACAGTAATCATGGCCGTGCTCATCTCTCACCCTCTGCTGAGCAACAACCAAGTTCTCCCACATCCTCAACTCAACTAAACCCTGGGAGTGAGATGAGCCCAAGGCCACCACTGCCCCACCAGCACCTGCTCACAGGATGGCCACGATGACACTCAGTAGGGCCTGGAGGAGGGTCAGGAGGCTGAGGCTGAGGCTGAGGGGCAGGAGGGAGGCCGGGAGGCTTGCTAGCTGCCCCGGGGCCACCGGCTCAGCCTGGTGAAGGACCTGGAGCTGCTGCCACTTGAGGAGACAGCGCCCTTCGCCATCACAGATTCGCCAGCGGTTGTACCCAGAGCGCACGTCCAGGGGGACTTCTAGGCAGAGAAAGCAAGTCAGGCCTCGGCGGGGTGTGGGGACAGGATGCTCTCAAGTCTGCACCCATGAGACAGCCCTCTGGAACCCAGGGCAAGGAAACCAGGTGTCCCAACAAGGCAGGTCACAGCCCAGGGGTGTGGGCGCTGACCCGACGCCCACTGAGGTGAAGAGAGCACTGCTGTTTGTTTGTTTCTAGGGTGATTGTGGGGCCTCGTGGCTGTGTTTTCTGAGTCTTTATCTTTTAGAGCTGCCTACTGAAATATTTATGAATGAAATGATATGGTAGTTAGCTGGGATATGCTCCACATTAATCTTTTTCTTTTTCATTTTTTTCTTTTGGAGGTGGGGATGGAGTGGGTGAAGCACATATGAAACCAGATCTACCAGGAGCTGGTCAGGGCTATAGATGAGTGACGGGAACTTGGGCTTTAGTGGAGTATTTGAAATTTCCCATAATAAGAAGTTAACAACCACCACATCCACAAACAGAATTCAAACATCTCCATCTCCTTGATGCTCTTTAGCTTTTTCAAGACCTGCTTTTGTCACATGTGACCCTCTTGATGTTATATCTCTTATTTCCTTATTACACTATTAATATGCTACTACTATGAAATGTACACTCTAATTATACTAATATAAAATGCCCTCAATATAAAGTATATTTTCCTTATAAAAAATTCTACCACAAAAGCATAAAGAAGAAAAGCACATGAGCCCTCTATTTACAAGGAAAATACAAGATCAGAAACACAGATTTTCTCTTTAAAATGGAAATCAGCTGGATTTGAGGCCAAGGGAACCATCCCATATTTTTAAGTCACTCTGTACAAAGCTCAGCTCAAGGAGAGAAGGATCCTTATCCTCCTGGCAGCAGTGAGACTCGCACTCTCACTCCTGTCCTGTGAACACCTTCTGGCTTGAATGGGTTTGAGGCTTGAAACATTAACATAAATCACCTGAACTATAAAACAATGGCTGGAGTAAAAATTAATACTGGTTTTTAACAACGTATCAGTGGATGCATTATTCAACAATAAACTGACTGAGCTTTTAGACTTTCTTAAAGATTCAGAGTGTTCAAAGCCAAAAACAACCAATAAGAATAAGCCCATAGATCGGTGATTATAGGGTGAGAAGAGTAGTTTCTCAGGTGGTTCTCATTCTACTGCTTGTTTTTTGTTTTTTCGTTTTTGTTTTATTTTTGTTTTTTGTTTTTTGTTTTTGATGAAGTGATTTCTGGCTCTTCCACCTGAAGCTTGAGGCAACGTATTGCTACCTGTTTTGCTCATCATGCACCCACCAAGAGCCTCTCTTTGCTGGGCCTGACCTGCCCCCTTCCCCACCCACAGGGGTTATTACCTGTGACTGTCAGCTGAGACAAATGACACCAACCTTCACCTACGCACAAACAGAGCTTTCATTTTTAAAACTGACATTAATGGAGTCCTATTGCCTGGGCTACAATGACTTCTTTTCCTACACTGCAATGTGTGTGGGAGTTCATTTCATCGTCCCTAACAGTTGCGAACCCTAGGCAGCTGGTACCACATTTCAAATGCACCCCCATTCATGTCCATCCTCCCACTGAGAGACACTTAAGTTGCTTCCAGTTTTTTGCCAAGGAAATCACTGCTGCAGACAGACGTGCGTGGAGTGTCTACATGTATTACCCAGATGTGGGCTTGTTGGATTAAAGATTGTGCACGTTATAAAATTTGATAGATACCTCCAAACCTCCCGCCAAAGGCTGTGACAATTCGTGCTCCTCCTGTGCTACTTTTAAAATCAGGAAAAAGTTAGGTATCTTCTGCATGAAGAGGTAGGCGTGTGGGGTAGTGGCTGCTTGTTTCCCAAGAGCTCTCCCCCTTAGCTGAGTGCCCCTGGGCAGGCCTCTCAAATCACCTGCACATCACAGGAACCCCATGTCAGACATCCAACCTCTCAGTACCTGTCCAGTCCCTCCTTCACAGAGTCCATCAAGGGGACTCACTATGCCCTCTGGCCCCAGCACGAAAAGGGGAGGGTGTGATCTGAGCCGACAAAACGTCCACTCCTTTGCTCACATGCAATGCAGAGAAAGCAGACGTGTTGGCCATCTGCAAGGGAAAGCACCTCCACTCATTTTAGAGACAAAGAAAGTAAAGGTGCGGGTGGAGACACCACCTCCTGGTGCACCATGACTGAGCACGTGAGTACAGGCATACATCAGGCCACAGATATATGGATATGTGAACACACCTTGTCATGACTACGCACTGCACTGTGAACATATGAACATGCGAGTATGTGCTATGCCTGTCATGAACATATGAATGTATGAATATACTGTATGATGAATATATCCATAAATGTGGTGCCATGAACATATAACGTGTCATGAATATATGAAAGTAGGAATACATCTACAAACATATATACTATGTCATAAATACGTATTTATATACAACACATACATACACATACCATATCATGAATTATAGAAGATTAGAGCTTAAAAAACACTTCAGATACCACCTAACCCCAGGTTGCAAATTGGTTTCATCCTGAGAGCCAATGTTGATAACTGGTAGAGCCTGAGTCTTCTCTGGGTTCATTGGGAAAACATGGGAGATGATTAGTGATGCCTGGTGAGGGCTGGGGTGGGAGAAGTGGTGTGTGCGCCAGTCTGTGGTCTTCTTTGTGTTTCACCCATCTGGGGATGACAGGAGTCTCCCCCACCCCATCATGATGTTCACGAGACCCCCGCCTTCCTTGGGGACAGGGAAGGGATGAGACACGTGAGCACTGAGTTACCTGGGATGCCTTTAAAACTCTGCAGCCTTTTCACCACCTAAGATAAAAGATAAGGATGTGGGCAAGCGTGTCAGCCCCAGTGGTCCACCAAGAAGGGGTCCCAGTGATTTGGCCTGGAAACCCCCTGGAAGGGGTCCATGGCCAGCTCAGAATGCAAGGTGTGTTCTCCTTTTAAAAAGCCTCTGGGTCTTAATTCTGGGGGCAGTATGCTACTTGATGACAGAAAACCAGCAGCTGGAATGTGGGTGAAGGCAGAAGGAAGCCTCTAACTCCAGGACACTCAGAAAGCAAGGGAGAGAAGTGGCCCTGGAGCTGAGTTGGGCTGGACCTGGCTGACCATCTCCCACCACAGTTGCTGACCTGGAACCCAGAGCTGTGGAGGTACCAGACAGAGCCAAAGAGCAAGGACAGACACTCGAGCAGTGGTCCTTCCCCAGCACCCTCCCTCCAGGCCTGCCAGGCTGGGGCTACAAGTGCAGAATGCTCAGACAGGCGGAGAGAGCTGAGGGGGAGAGGAGGCAAGGAGAGGGAAGAGGGGTGGGAAGGAAGAGGGAGGGAGGTGAGGGAGGTGGAGAAGAAGAGGGAAGAGGGAGGAGAAGGCAGGAGAGGAGAAGGGGACAGAAGAGATGGCCGGAAAGGTGACAGCAGCGGTGGGCACCCTCATCAGAAAGCAGTGCACCCCACCCTTCCCAACACCACCAGGACACCTGACCTGGGCCTGCCCTGAGTACCACTTGCCTCCTGCACTCTGCTGCCCTGAGCCATGGCTTCCAGAAGGCCCCCAGACATCAATGGAGGCCACTGTGGGGAAAGAACCCAGCACCCTTTCCCCTCATCTCTGGGTCCCTCCTTAGCCTGCCCCTCACTCTCAGGCCTCGCTGCCATGCGAGCCTCCCTCTTACCTTCTTGTGAGACCTCAGGACCTGGGGCACCCAGTAGGGCATCATGGCCTGATCCCTAGACATCGGGAGGCGGCCCCCAAAGTGGTGGCATGGGCAGGGGCACGCCTTGGTGGTTTTGGGGACATAAAACCGGACCATCTTTTGGATCTAACAGAGGAAGGGAAGAGAAGGTCCAAAGCGGGGTGGAGCCATGCCCCAGACAACCTCAGCCTCGGGGACAGGGCCCTGGAGAGTGCCTCTCCTATGCCCTGCCCACAGCACACCCCAACAGCCCAGCTGAGGGAGCAGGTCCCCACTCCATGATATTCCCAGGAGTGGCCGGCACCCTCACCACCCACCACCTGCACCTCTGCAGTGGGGCATCTGCGTGGTACTGTGGCGGGACACATGGGTGGGAGTCGGGAGGCCTGGCTCTGTCCTGAGCCTGGCGGCCTCCAGGAACAACCCTTGGGCACAATGTTTAGCCTCTCTGAGCCTCAGCACTCTCGGCTAGAGAGAGCGCTCTGCCAGAATCTTGACAACATTGGTCAGAGTCTAAAATGGATAGTCTTTGGTCCAGCAATTGCACTCCTGGGACTGTATCCCAGGAGGACACGTGCATTTGCTCAAGAACACTCAGTACAGGGCTTCCCTGGTGGCGCAGTGGTTGAGAGTCTGCCTGACAATGCAGGGGTCACGGGTTCGAGTCCTGGTCTGGGAAGATCCCACATGCCGCGGAGCAGCTGGGCCCGTGAGCCACAATTGCTGAGCCTGCGCGTCTGGAGCCTGTGCTCCGCAACAAGAGAGGCCGCGGTAGTGAGAGGCCCGCGCACGGCGATGAAGAGTGGCCCCCGCTTGCCACAACTAGAGAAAGCCCTCGCATAGAAATGAAGTACCAACACAGCCAAAATAAATAAATAAATAAATAAATAATTAAAAAAAAAAAAAAACACTCAGTACAGCACTGGCTGTAGTGACCAAATAGCCTGAATGCCTATAATAAGGGACAATAAATAATGGACGTGGGAACAGAGGGAATGGGTGGCCTTTGGAAAGAATGAGGCAGACCTGTCTGTCCTGATACAGAATGAGCACAGAGACACAATATTAAGTGGGAAATGCAGCACTGTATGCTACCATTTACGTTTTTTTTTAAAAGGTGGTGGGGCGGGGGGGCGGGGCTTCCCTGGTGGCGCAGTGGTTGAGAATCCGCCTGCCAATGCAGGGACACGGGTTTGAGCCCCGGTCCGGGAAGATCCCACATGCCACGGAGCAACTAAGCCCGTGCGCCACAACTACCGAGCCTGCGCTCTAGAGCCCGCGAGCCACAACTACCAAAGCCCACGTGCCACAACTACTGAAGCCCATGCGCCTAGAGCCCGTGCTCCGCAACAAGAGAAGCCACCGCAATGAGAAGCCCACGCACCGCAACAAAGAGTAGTCCCTGCTCGCCGCAACTAGAGAAAGCCCGTGCACAGCAACAAAGACCCAACACAGCCAAAAATAAATGAATAAAATATAAATAAATTAAAAAGAAACCAATTTTGCTCATGGGGCAAAGCGGCCAGGCCCCAGGGATCAGCCAGTCCCACTTTGCCAGTAAAGAGTCTTGGCTGGGGGGTAGGGGGGAAGTCAGCTGGGGCTTCTGAGAATGTTTTATACCTGAGAAGAAAGAGAGTGGTAGACTAAGCCTTTGGAAGACTCCGAAAGACTCACTTTCTGCCATGTGTAACATGGTGTAAAACAGAGACCCGTGGCCACCATCTAAAAACACTAGAAGTGACAGCACAAACACTCTGAGTGGAAGGATGAAGAGAATCTGGGTCCCTGCAGACATCATAAAGCCAAAAAACCAATCCTAGAAGAATCCTCTCTCTACCAAAGACCCTGGTTGAACCCACTGTGGGTCAGTTTTCTGTTTCTTGCACCCAACACTTCCCTTCTGATGGAACAGGAGCCTGAGGAGCAAGTGGAAAGGGGACTGGATATCCAGGCAGGGGCAAGGTCAAGAAGGACCCCAAGAGTTGTGTCAGGGAGTTTGGTCCATATTCTGAGGGAAATGGGTCTCCACGGGGGAGTGACAGGACCAGATATATGGTTTTAAAAGCTCACCAGCTACAGATCAGAAAATGGACAGTCAGAGTTAGAAAGGATGTAGGCAAGGAGACCAGCTGGGAGGCTGGGCAGTCACCCTGGTGAGATGTGCTGGGCACCTTGACTTCTATATTCCTTCCACCCTTACCCCTGACACCCAGCAACAAAATTCAGTGGGGAGAGTGCTGGAATCAGAGCCAGAGACCTAGATTCTAAACCCTGATCTGCTATGGACTGACTGTGTGATCTTGGACAAGCCCCCGTCCCTCTCTGGACCTCAGTTTGCCCATCTGCCAAAGGGAGATGATAATACTTACTCTGCCCAACTTTCAAATGATACAATGACCAACAGGAGGGACTGAGGCTATCACCTCTGCCTAGAACAATATGACTTAGTCATCCTGATACACTGACCCCTTTGAGAGTCTATTAAAAAACAAGAAACGAGAGATTCCACATTCTACAATCACTACAGAGTCTACTGATATTAAAAGGGCAATAAGGAAATATTATGAACAACATTATGCCAATAAATTCAACAACACTGATATAATGGACAAAGTCCTTGAAAGGTATAAACTACTAAAGCTCACTCATGAAGAAACAGATAAACTAAATAGCTCTGTATCTATGAAAGAAATTACATTTGTAGTTGAAAACCTTCCCACAAAGGAAGCTATAGGCCCACATGGCTTCACCAGCAAATTCTACCAAACACTCAATGAAGAAATAATACCAATTCTACACAAAGTCTTCCTGAAAATGAAAGAATACTTCCCAACTGATTCTACGATGCCAGGATTAATACATCATAATTAAATGTGTTTGAAAGGTTGGTTTAACTTTTGAAAACCAATCAATATAATTCATCACATTAATAAACCATAAAAGACAAACTATAAAATGATTTCAATAGACACAGGCAAAATCCAACGTTCATTTCTGATAAAAGCTCTCAGCAAACTAGCGATAGAAGGGAACTTCCTCAGCCTGATAAAGGGCATCCAAACTTACAGCTAACATCATACTTAATGGTGAAAACTCAAACGTATCCTCTAAGATCAGGGGAAGAAAAGGATGTCTGTCTTCCCCACTCCACTTCAATAGTTTACTAGAAGTTCTATCCATGTATCAGACAAGAAAAATAAATAAAAGCACACAGATTGGAAAGGAAGAAATAAAACCATCTCAATCTGGAGATAACATAATCATCCATGCAGAAATTCTGATGGAATCTACAAAAACAGCTACCAGAATGAGTTTAACAATACTGTGGGACACAAGATCAAAATACAAAAATAAATGGTATTTCTAAACATTAGCAATGAGCAAACATAAACTGACTTTTAAGAACAATGTCATCAAAAATATGAAATACTTACAAATAAAACTGACAAAAGATGTGCAAGACCTGTACACTGAGAACTGCAGAATACTGCTGAGAAATAGTAAAGAAACCTAAATAAATATAGAAATTACCATGTTCATGGATCAGAAGACTCAATATGGCTAAGAAGACAATTTCTTCAAATTGATCTACACACAATCCCAATCAAAATCCCAGTAGGACATTTTTGTAAAAAATTGACAAACTGATTCTAAAATTCACGTGGAAATGCCAAGAGCCTACAATAACCAACTTTGAAAAAGAAAAACAATGTTGGAGAGCTAACACTACCTGATTTCCAGACTTTTTATAATTATAAAGCCACAGTAATCCAGTTATTGTAGTACTGGTACAAGGATTGACAATCAGGTCAGCGAACAGAATACCGCAACAGAAATAGACCCACGTGTATATGGACAATTGGTTTTTGACAAAGGTGTAAAGGCAAGTCAGTGGAGAAAGGATGAGGTTTATAATATGTGGTATTAGAACAACTGGACATCCATGTGCAAAAAATAAACTTCAGTCCATACCTCATGCCACATACAAAAACTGACTTAAAATGGACCACAGACCTAAATATAAACAGTAAGCTATAAAAATTCCAGAAGAAAACATAGAAGAAACCTTTCTGCCCTTGGGTTGGCAAAGGTTTCTTAGAAATGCATAGAAAGCATGATCCATTGTTGTGCTGGGGACAGGCACGCCTAAACAAGATCCAGAAAAGATTAAATTGATAAACTGGACTTCATCAAAATTTAAAACTTCTGCCCTTTGAAAGATAGTGATAAGAGAATTAAAAGACAAGCCAAAGACGTGGAAAAAACACTTGCAAATTAAATATCTGGTAAAGAACTTGTATTCAGATATATAAAAAACTCTCAAAACTCACTAATCTAAAAAAAGCAACCCAATTTTTTTTAAGGGGCAAAAAAGACACAAATCAAGTAAGATATGCAGATGGCAAAAATATATGACGAGATGCTCAACATCATTAGTCATTGTGGAAATACAAGTTAAAACCTCAATGAGAGGGAATTCCCTGGTGGTCCAGTGGTTGGGACTCCACGTTTTCACTGCCAAGGATATGGGTTCAATCCCTGCTTGGGGAACTGAGACCCCGCAAGCTGTGCAGCCAAAAAAAAAAAAAAACCACACACAATGAGATACACACCTATTAAGATGGCCAAAATTTAAAAGACTGACCAAACCAAGTGTCAGTGAAGATGTGAAGGAACTGGAACTTTATACATTGTTGGAGAGATTGTGAAATGGTACAACCACTTTGGAAAACAGTTGACAGTTTCTTAAAAAGTTAAACAGATACCTACCATATGATGCAGCAATGCCTTTCCTAGGTACTTGCCCAAGAAAAATGAAGGCATGTTCACACAAAGACTTGTACACAAATGTTCACAGCAGCTTTATTTGTTGGACAGAATAGAAAAAGCTGGAAATGATCCACACATCCTTCACTGGATGAATGGATAAACTATGGTCTATCCGTATAACGATACGCTACTCAGCAGTAAAAAGGAATGAACTATCAATGCACACAACCACGTGGATGAATCTGAAAAATGATCATGCTGAGTAAAAGAAGCCAGACAAAAAGAGTACATACTAGATGATTCCATTTATATAGTGTGAATTGGTGGACAGTGGTGAGCATAGCTGCCTTCCATTTATATAACATTCAAGGAAATGCAAATGAATCTATAGTGACAGAAACAGATCCACAGTCGCCTGAGGACCGCAGGGCAGAGGGGGTTGAGTGGAATTTCAAAAGGGCACAAGGAAACCTTTTAGGGTTGCGTACATGTACCGCACTACTCCATTTTATACAAGGGACTTGAGCACCCTGGATTTTGATATCCACAGGGGTCCTGGAACCTATCCCCCTTGAATACCTAGAGATGACTGTACATTGTCACAATTGTAGTGGTGGTTTCACGGGTGTGTGCATATGTCAAGATTTATCAAACACTACATTTTACATATGTGCCGTTTATCATATGCCAATCGTATCTCCATAAATCAACCCCTGATTCAAGTCACCTACCTGCTTTTGGGGTCAAGGACAGAGGGACCCAGTAAGGCAGCACTGCCTCAGCCCTGCGCACCGGCAGGCGACCCCCAAATTTGGCCTGGCACTCACAGCAGATGGGCTCTCGGTGAACAGAGCTGGGGGCAGGGCACATCTGAACCAGAGGCAGAAAAAAGAGAATCAAATGTGATGCTGCATTAGTGATGTGAGTCAAGGTACTCTCTGAAATAGTAAATCCATGCTCAGAGGGAGCAAGGTTAAGACAGGGCATCCAGGGGCAGGTGCAGGGACAGGAGCCTCAGCTCCCGAAGCTCACAAAGAGGCAGGCTATCTCGGCCTGCCCTGAGGCCCTCCAAAGTCACTTAGAGGGGGACCACCAGAGCCTGCAGACCAGGTATGCTGGGATGTGCGACCACTTACAGCCACATTACCATGAGCAAGTCTTGGATTTCCCCCCTAAAAATGGGGAAGTACAACCAACTCTAGCAGGGGTTGGGGAGAATGATTGCTCTTTTTGTGGCAATCCATGTCAATCTGCATACAGCGCTTTATGTTTGCAAAGGCTTCCACAACCATCCCATGTGATCCCACCACACCCACAGGCAGGCGGAGAGGAAAAGTCGTCCTCTCCAGGGGCAGATGGAGCTGATGCCCAGAGCAGACACTTTAAGGGGCAACACTTGTTCTCCCAGGCCTCCTGAATCCCTGTCATGAAAAACTGAGGGGTGGGGGAGGCAGTGGGTGACCCTACATAGAGATTTGGGGGCTTGCATGGTCCCTGAAACCACGGACTGCCCTTTCTGACACACCCTCTCGTGAGATGTTACTTCTGGACCCACATTCTCTGCTCTCCCCGCCCCACAGAGGCGTGTCAGGGTTGGGGCAAAGTAGTTGAGATTTGCTTTCCTTACCGAATGATCTATGGGACACACTTCTTCCCCAAAAGTTTGAAATGTGCTTCTTTCCCTAGAAAAGAACAGGAAGGCTTAGAAAGTTCTGGGCTTCGTGTAAATTGGGAGCAGGAGTACTAGGGTGAGGGCCTGGGCCAGCTTGGCTCATACCATTAAACCCCAAGAGTGGAAGGGGTTATCATTCTGAGCCTAAGAGGGGGCAGAGGGTGACAATAGAAGCAGGTATGTGCACACTCACATGCTAAGGTCTGGGGGTTCCCAGATGTCAAGCTATTGTGGAATCCTGCATCCCCAAACCTACGTGCTTCAGGCACACTATAGCTAAACCCGTGCTAGGCCCTTTGGGAGAGACAGCAACATTCCAACCTGGTGGGAATTTTCCAAGACGTGGAGCTGCCAACCACAACATATATGAGGCTTTAACAGACACCCTGAGCATACTTGGAATTCTGAAGGAAAATATCATCAAAGCTCTACATCTAATGAAATTCCTTGCAGTATAAAAACCTGAGTGCTTTGTCTCTGGGATGACAAAGCATTTGGGGTTGCATAGCCTCTGTTACTCTTCCCATTCTCCCCAAAACAAGTTGCTAGAATGTTGGCCACTGTATGGAGAGTGTCCAGTGGGCATAAAACCAACACAAAGACCAGCTTCCCTGAGAGCGATGTGTAACATGGAAATGGTAAAAGTGATATCATCATAATAATCACTATTATTGCTATCCCATTACAGCAATAGCTTCAGGTCACTGAGCTCAACTCCCCCGGCTGATCCTCGACAACACAGGATGTGGGATGCTGCGCTGCACAGCACCCAAGCCCCCAACGCTCATGACAGCACTGCTGTTTCCTTGTGGGGGGCCACAACCCCAGCCAAGAAGGTGAAGCCGGCTCGTTTCAGAGGCTGGCTCAGAATGGTATTATAACCCAAGTCAACCCAATGAAACCCATTCTGGGACTTTGTGTTAAAATTACTGGGAAAGGGAATGTCCTTTTCTGTTGAGGCTGTAAGCCTCCAGAGATCTTGGTGGGCAATCCAGAGATCTTGGTGGTCATTTTGCCTCCAGGAGGGGAAGAAAGCAAAGCCGAAGGTGGAGACAAACAGTCCTTGACCACCATCCTTGAGCATCTGGGTACATCCATTCCTGACGACTTACTCCTGACATCCTCAGGTGAAACAACGAATTGCCCTTTTGGGCTTACATGATGTAGGTATGGTATCTGTCCTGCCTACCTGGTACAAGCTTCTATGGGACAGGGTGATTTGGGGGTTCTGGGGCTTCCCTCAGGTGACTCGGGGTCCGGCTTCCCCAGGGAACTCGGGGTCCGGGTTCCCTCAAGTGACTCGGGGTCCGGGTTCCCTCAGGTGACTCGGGGTCCGGGTTCCCTCAGCTGACTCGGGGTCCGGGTTCCCTCAGCTGACTCGGGGTCCGGGTTCCCTCAGGTGACTCGGGGTCCGGCTTCCCCAGGTGACTCGGGGTCCGGCTTCCCCAGTGGACTCGGGGTCCGGGTTCCCTCAGGTGACTCGGGGTCCGGGTTCCCTCAGGTGACTCGGGGTCCGGCTTCCCCAGGTGACTCGGGGTCCGGCTTCCCCAGTGGACTCGGGGTCCGGGTTCCCTCAAGTGACTCGGGGTCCGGCTTCCCCAGGGGACTCGGGGTCCGGGTTCCCTCAGCTGACTCGGGGTCCGGCTTCCCTCAGGTGACTCGGGGTCCGGGTTCCCTCAGGTGACTCGGGGTCCGGCTTCCCCAGGTGACTCGGGGTCCGGCTTCCCTCAGCTGACTCGGGGTCCGGCTTCCCCAGTGGACTCGGGGTCCGGGTTCCCTCAAGTGACTCGGGGTCCGGCTTCCCCAGGGGACTCGGGGTCCGGCTTCCCCAGTGGACTCGGGGTCCGGGTTCCCTCAAGTGACTCGGGGTCCGGCTTCCCCAGGGGACTCGGGGTCCGGGTTCCCTCAAGTGACTCGGGGTCCGGGTTCCCTCAGGTGACTCCGGGTCCGGGTTCCCTCAGGTGACTCGGGGTCCGGGTTCCCTCAGGTGATTCGGGGTCCGGCTTCCCCAGGTGACTCGGGGTCCGGGTTCCCTCAGGTGACTCGGGGTCCGGCTTCCCCAGGTGACTCGGGGTCCGGGTTCCCTCAGGCGACTCGGGTGCCGGGCCCCCAGGTGTGGCGTGGTGGCCCAAAGTTTAGGACTGAGGGGGCACTTGCCTGTCATGACGCGCTCGGGATGAGTGCGCGCTGACAGACCGAATGGACACCCGAGGGCTCCCGGAAGTGCCCGCCGCGACTCTAAGTCGTGGTGAGGGGGGTGACGAAGCTCATGACGACCGCGGTGACGAAAGCGGGGACAGGCCCACGCGTGTCACTCCTCCCACAAACCGTCCTCCTCATTGCGCCCAGCCCCTCCCGGGGGCCTCCTCCGACCCCCAAGGCCCCTCCTCTTCCGCCTCCCCGCCCCAGAGGCCAGGCTCTTCCGGCGACGGCCCTCTGCGCACGCCGCTGACTGGCCCTCGTTCAGCCAGTCAGACGCTGCCTTCTAGGCACTTACCTGGCAGCTGATTGGGCCCTGGCGCCAGGAGCCTCGGGGTCAGCGGGGTGGAGCGGGGTGGAGCGGGGTGGAGCGGGGTGGAGCGGGGTGAAGCGGGTTGGGGCCCGGCGGGGCCCGGGGACGGAGCGGAGTTTGGGCCGGGCGCGGGTGGCCGCGTTTCGGTTGTGGCCCCTGCCTGGCCTGGATGGGCGTCGGCCCCGGAAGACCCACCCACCCACTCCCGGGAATGCCCACTCACCATTTCCGATGGACGGGCCTGCGGGGCCGCGGGGCGCACCAGCCGGGGTCTCTGTCCTCTGGAAGGAGAGAAAGAGGTGGAACCCGCCCCCCGAGGCCGCAGGGGCGCGGTGCCGGCCCAGGGCCGATTCCGCGTACCGGGGAGCATCTCGGTAGGAGTGTGTCCCACGCAGGACCCGGTACGTACTTGTAGTTGAAGTCGTTGTTTTTCTGACGTTCAGATTTAACCGGGCGCCCCTCATGTCACTGGCTGAATCGGGCTCAAATTGTGACTTTAGAGAATGTGTGTTTCTTAAGCAACCTGGGGGTTCGAAGGCCGTGGAATTCAAAACAACTGACATCCAGAGATGCCGTGTCGTTTTGAACGCTCTGCCCGTTTCTCTGCCCGTTGGTCTCTCCTTCCTCCGCCTCGCAACGTGTGCGCTCTGGGCAGTTTCCGAAATGAAGACACGATGATTGTCTTCACATTTTCGTAAAATTAAATGTTTTCTGCCTCTCTGTGATCTTTATCACAAGATCAGATTTGTATTTCTTGGAAGCATGGGAGTTCCCTGCTGACCTAGTGGTTAGGATTCCGAGCTTTCAATGCCTTGGCCCGGCTTCAATCCCTGATCGGGGAACTGAGATCCTGCAAGCCACACCGTGGGGCACACACACACACAAAAAAAGTATTTTTTGGAAACAGACTTCTTAGTGTTTGTTTTGCTTTTTTGGGGGGGGGGCACATCTCCGCGTGCTGCGTTCTAGCCATGGACAAACAGGAGTTCCCAGGCACTGCTCAGGATTCTTGGCTCCTTTATTAAACTGATAAGTTCATGACGTGTAAACAGGTCTGAGCTTCCAGCCAGTACCCCCACGCAGGCTCTCCGGGCAGCACCCCACCATATTAGCTGCTAATTATTTCAGACACCACCACCCTCCCACCGCATGTGTGTCTATAAATAATGTCACCACTGGTCTCTTAATAGCTAATGACAAAATTATCCAGGAATCTCACCATTAGCCTAGCATTTTATTTATGGCTGTCTTGTCTCTGCCAGCCTTGGAGGGCCCTTGGCTTCCTTGCACTCTCCATTCTCCTCCTGAGCCCACTGGAACATCGTGGTAGCATAGAAGACAGGTTTGTGCCCCCCTAGAAACAATGGCCCTCACCCCTGGGACTTGCCATCTCATGTCAAGAGTGACTCATCACCGTCCCCATCCCCACCAAAAATAGTTAAAAGGACTGACAGTACCAAGGATGTGGCAGCTGGAACCCTCATACATTACTCACAAAATGGATACAACCATACAGGCAAACTGTTGGGCAGTATTAACAAAGCCTAAACGTGTGACTACCCTATGGCCAAGCAGTTCCCCCCACCCGGGTATACACCCAAGAGAGTGAGAGCTTATGTCCACTAGAGGACACAGACAAAAACACACACAGTGCTGGCTCGGCCAGCAGCTGGACAGCCACTTCCCACTCTTTGACATGCGTCCGTATCTGTGTCTCTGAGAACGTTCCTAAAAAAGTACATATTACTGGTAACCCAGAAAAGAACCAAAAAGTTGTGCTTTTGTTTTGAGGTTGGCTTGTTATTTCAGGATAGCCTTGCCTCACTGACCTGTGACAGGCATAGGAGTTCCACAAACCTAAATCCTACGGATTAAGTGAAATCATGATTTTCAAATAAAATCTAAATAGGAACTGTAATTCTTAAGTTCTCATGTCTCATGACTTTTTGCGTCTCTCTGATGTTGAGCACTCAAGTCCCTTCCCAGCCCAAGCCGCACAGCGTTTTTGGTCAAGATCACACCAGGTGCCACTGTCGCCGCAGCCCTGGACACAGGACTCGCTTTTTACCTGGATGGGGGCCCTGCATGATGTGACAGGTTCCCACCGGTGGACAGCATGATGTCAACTCTGCTGCCCCAAACCTTACCCTTTCCTCGTGGGACCATAGGCTTCATCGTCGCCCTCACTGACCGAGACACCTAGACTTCTCTCTTCGGTGGCTGTGACATCAGCGTCTCGGCTTCCCTTCCCTTCTTCACTGCGAGCTCCTGCAATCTGCTGGGGGACACAGGACCACTGCCATCCTCCTCCTCACTGTTGTCAGAGCACTATGAAACGGCACAGCCAAGCCAGGCTACCAGGCTAGGAGAGTCTGTTCGTTTTCAAGTGCCTCTGTCACTGTCTCACCCCCACCTCCGAGGTACCAAGGGCCCCGTCCTAGTGCCTTCCCCGAGATCACTGAAGCGTCCTCTAGGAGAAGCCTCAGCACCATGTTCCCTGCACCCATAGCGCCCTATGGGAGCTTGCCTTCCAATAGAACTGTGGAACGCTGGGAACAGGAGAGACATTCCATAGCAGTGGGGCCATCCACCTGGGCTCACACACGCACACAGACCCACACAAATGCATACAGTACATATAAACTATATCTGTGGCATTAAATTGTCATGGGGAGTATTAGGGGAAAAAAATGTCTAAAAAGGCTCCTTGGAGGGAGATGATAATGAATAAAAGGCTGAGAAACTGCTGATGAAAGAAACCAAACTAAAAAAAGCTACATACTATGCAATTCAGTTTGACATTCAAAAAAGGCAAAACGAGAGATGGAGAACAGATGAGTGGTTTCGGAGCAGGGCGCTGGCTATGAAGGGGCAGCACCAGGGATTTTGAGGAAGATGGAACATTCTGTATCTTGACTGTGGTGCCTGTTCACAGCTCTATGTGTTGGTCAACTTAAAGAAATATACTTACACTAAAAATTGACATAATTTATATCTCAAAAAACCTAACCATGAAATAAAAAAGGACAGTTCAGTGATTCCCACTACAGTGCCAAGAACAGCTATGTGTTTAAAATCATGTTCCTTGAGGTATTTTCTCTGGAATCCTCTTCCCAAAAGATTTTGGAAAAGGAGATATTTGTGCAACATCAGAATCCTTTGGGGGGTTTGCAAAACTAGACTGCTCAACCCCTCTCCCTAGAGATCACAGTTCAGCATGCCAGGGCTGGGCAGGCATCTCCCTCCTGCTGAGGACCTGGTGGCGCTGAGCTTCATGCCCACCCACCCTTCGGGAAGCCAAGCCACCAGCTCGAGTGGCAGGCAGTGTTGCTGCTGACACAACAGGCGTTGCCCCCTCCTGCCCACCAGGAGACTGGGAAATGTGCCGAGGATGGTGCCGGTACCAGGGAGGAGCCCACGGCTCTGGAGCTTTGCAGACATCCCGTTCCTGGGCCCCTGCTGAGGTTCTGGGAGTGACATCCTCCTGGGTAGAGAGGGAGATAGGTGAGGACACAGCACCTCGCCCACCGTCTGGGCCCTGCAGGCCAGTTACCACATGACCACCTGCAACAGCTTCCATCTCAGCCTTGACCCCTCATTGCACTAGAGACAGATCATCACCTGATACGGCACCCAAGAGTCAAGGGGAGGCTACCTGAGCCCATTTGGGGGATGTTCTGTTCCGTGACCTGTGCAGGACTGAGACCCTGCCACCTGTTCACTGCTGTGTCCCCAACACTTGGCACCCTGTTTGGGGCATGGAGGTGCAGGTACTTACCCAGTGGTTCTCCACCAGGTGACAGTCCCCAGGGGACTCTGGCCGCATCTGGAGGCGTTTTTGGTTGTCATGATGGGGGAGGCCAGGGATGCGGCTCAGCCGCTACAGCAAGCGGGGTGGCCCAGCACAGAATCACCTGGCCCCAAACGTGGAGACCTCATGCCTGGTGGAGAAGCCCCACCCCAAGCAAGCAGCCAGGCTTGGGGACTGAGAAGCTCTAGGGGCCTAGGCAGCAGCAGGGCTGGTTTCCCCTAAAAGATCTTGTGTCTAGGGCTCGGCCTAGGCTGAGGATGCGTGTGCGTACCACGAGAGCAGGACTGTCGGGTGGACCTCAGGTCTGCTTCTCAGGTCCGCCTCTAGGGCCCCTCGTGGGTGTCCTGGGTGACCCGCTGCCTCCTTCCGAGTCCACTCCCCGAGAAGCACCTGTTCATCCCAGGGCAGGGCAGAGCTGCCAGCCCTCCCTCCCCCAAGTTTCCTGAAAGGCGGCCTTCCATCACTCATGGATTTTCAAGTCAAAGTGGGGGGAAAGGTCTGAAAACTTTACCCAAGTGGCGTATCTTTCTTTGTTGTTTTCACCTTGCTGGCTGGGGTCACGCAGCATGCAGTGACTCTATGTGCCCACTAGAGGTCGGGCTACAAAGGGACCCGGTCACAGGGACCCCGGACTGGAGGGGAGCTCGCTCCCCAGGGCCGCCAATGCGGCCTCCTGCCGCAGGGAAGGGCAAGCACGGTGCCTTCAGGGATGGGGGTGATGCAACGGCCCGGATGGGGGAGGGGACCTAGCCCCAACCCTTCTCAGGGCTCCAGGCCCAGCTGGATGGGAACATGAGGTACTTTTACTTCCTACATAAAATATTTGAATTTTTCACAAGAATATTACTTTTGTAAACAGGTTAATACATAAATGAGCTCCTCAGCTGTATGCCCAGCCGCTGAGCACATCCCCTGCCCTATCTATCCTGCCCTTCTGTTCTCAGAAACAGCAACTTACTTAGACTTCAGACTAAGAAAACCCACTTCGGCCCTGCCCTCAGGGCTGCCTTGCTGGGGAGGGGGACACATGTCCGCTGGGTCAAAGGGAGGGATCCAGGGACCCACGGTTGTCTGGGTTCCCCGGGGGTCACTCACCACTCCGTTCCATAACTGGGAAAATCAAAATTTTGTCAAGATCAAGTGTGAAAAGCGCAGGCCCCTGGGGAGGCCCCCCACCCATGCCCCAGTCCCCTCCCTCGGCCCGCAGCCCCCTCCCACGATCGTCCCCTGCCCACAACCATAGGCCATGTTGCTTAGGGCTCCAGCCTCCATCTGAACCACACCCCAAAAGAAACAAATTACAAAGCACACAACAAGATTTCAGAAGCTGCTTTATGGAGAAACAACCCCGCATGGTTGTCGTGTCCAGGTCACAAGCCGAGGCCCAGGCTCGCAGCAGCTGCTTCCTCGGGTCCCGGCCCTGCCTCAGCCGCACCCGGCAAGCCCGAACGGATGCCTGAGAGCGACCACAACTCCTTCCATCTCAACTGTTGTCTTTCTCACTCAGGGGGTGGGGTTTCAAGATCAAACAGGATGAATGTTTTTCTTCTCCAAGCGGGCTATATGACCTCAAACAACAACCAAAAGTACTGAATTAAGCTAAAAAAGCAAAATGTTCTGATCCCTTCATATGTTCTGGCTGGTCTCCCGGCGAGCACAGAAAGGACCCAGAAGAGGGGCTGCCTTTCTGTCCGAGCCTCAGGTGTCACTGCTGGTCACCTTGGCCCCATGGATGGCTGGCCTGCAGGCCACCGAGCTGTAAATGACACCGCTCTGAATGGTTCCCATGCACAGCATCAGGCAAACTGATGGCATTGTGGCTTTCTTCTCTCTCTAAATTGTTCTGAGAACATACAAATTACACTTCAGATCTTCTCCCAAAAGTAAAGACAGAGAAGTTAGCCTACGTTAACACTGGGATGGACCATGAATTGGGTCATCTTATCCTCAAGGCAGGTGAGGGTTATATGAGAACATTCCCGTAGGCATTCTTGAAAGTATCCAAAAGGACACGGCTACTGAGTCACAGTCAGGTGCTACAAGTCTACACTCAAGACACCGTGGTCACAAGGAACTTAGGAAATTCCCCGAATGACAAAGGGCTGAGCAGGTTTCTGATCCTCTTCAGCTCAGCTCACAAGCACTGAAGTGACCTCACAGCAGCAGCTGTGCAACCTGGGCAACCCGCAAACTGCAACCAGCCCTGAAGGTGTCGGGCAGAGAGGGCAGCTGGCTAAGGGAGGGGTCTGGCCATCTGGAAACAACACAGTAAGAAAGTCTGGCAGAATGCAGGGGACACGGGTTCGAGCCCTGGTCTGGGAAGATCCCACATGCCACGGAGCAACTAGGCCCCTGAGCCACAACTACTGAGCCTGCGCGTCTGGAGCCTGTGCTCCGCAACAAGAAAGGCCGCGATAGTGAGAGGCCCGCGCACCGCGATGAAGAGTGGCCCCCGCTCGCCGCAGCTAGAGAAAGCCCTCGCACAGAAACGAAGACCCAACACAGCCTTAAATAAATAAATAAATAATTTAAAAAAAAAAAAAAAAAGAAAGTCTGGCAGGACAACTGCACCCCTGCGCTTGTTCTGCCGGAAGCGGGAATGCAGCTAGTTAGACCGCTGTGCACTCCCCCGCCCTCCGCATTGGCCAGGGACGCAGGCACCTGGCACTGAGCAGCCTGGTGTTGGGGCAGGAGGGGGCAAGGGGCGGAGCAGGGCAGCTGTGGCCATGAGCACCAGCCACAGTGAGCTGGACTGTATTGGAGCAGGGGCCAGGCCCACGTCCCACGGCCCAAAAGTAAGGTCATTTCCCACAGCCTCACACCAAAAAACGCTCAGCCCCAACAGGGAAAATCGCCAGTGACCCGTGTTTGAAATCTCCAATCACATCATTTCCGATCGACTAGCGGAGCGTGGAGCCCGCCCAGGTACTCAGAGGTGCACCTGAGCTTCCTTCCCCAACCTCACGACAGCAAAGTGGCGGTGAAGGCGGTGCCAACCATGGGAAACATCCAAAGACCCTCCGAGATCCACCCACCACCCCCAGCTCAAGCCCCACGTGGACGCTGCCAGCCCCTAACCTGGGTCGAGTGCACCACTGGAACCTGCTTTTTCAAAAGCCTGGTTGCCTTTAGGCCTCGGACAACGACGTCAGCCTTTTTGAATCCTCGCCTACAAGTTAACCAGTTGGAAGTTCCCCTCCTGAGCCGGTTGACCATCTGCCAGGAAGGGGAGCGGCCAGTGCCGGGTTTGCACACAGAACCGCCGCTGTCCCTACACCTCACCTACTGACACCAAGAGCTGGCTGAGCACGGGTCAGACTGGGAGACCTCTGCACGACCGGCTGTGCGGATGGCAAGCCCTCACCCTTCATTGCCGCTGACCTGCCTGGCGTCACCCAGGCCACTGCCAGCTAGACAGACCCCACCCACAGGCCTGGGGGCCCCGCCTGACACCAGAGACAGAGGCCAAAGTGAACGCAGCCAAGAGAGCAGGGTTATTTTAGTCACTGTTAGTGGAAACCATGCGTAGGCCAGACACTAGAGGCAGAACAGCATTTAGTTTGAGACTGGTTTTTAATCAGAAGTGCTCATCTTCGATCTGTGTGCGCTTTACAACGCTGGGGGCCTCAGACGGAGACGGTCCCTTAGCTCTGGGTAAAATACGCATTTTCTTGATTTTATTTAAACAATGATGAAACCTAGAGAGGAACAGCCTAGCCCAGCTGTCCTCCGTTTTCACGGTCCTCAAGGCTTTGTGGCCAGTTGTCACCGCTGGAGACGGCCACGCTTGGCACGAGAGAAGAACAGCCGCGTTGTGAGAGGGAGGGAGGAGCCTCAAGCTCTAAGGCTCAGTCCTTCGAGAGACGCAGGAGCTGGGACCACATCCCCACCCAACCCCGGGTCCTGCTGGAAGGGTCTGGGAGGTCGGCCTCCGTGCCTCGGACGAGACGGCCGACAGCGCCCGGCGTGCCCAGGGCAGCCCCACGGAGCCTCCGGGGAGGCCCAGTCTGCGTTTCAAGGCCATGCCCAGAGCTTGCTGCTTCTGTGATTCTGGGAGCAAAGGAAGGCCAGAGTCGCCAAATGTGCTGAAGCGGGGGTGGTGGGGGGTTGTTATTTTAGAAAAGGGCCAGTCAGGGAGAACGCTATCACGAGACACAGGCCACGTTTCATGGGACACCTCAGGTTGGTCTCTACATGAAGGCACCACAAAGCTGCCCCTTCCCTGGGGCCCCCGCCCCCAGTGTGAGGGCTCAGCGGAGTCCAGCCGACAAGGACGAGCAACTGGGAAGGAACAGAGTCCGTGCACCCCGGGAAGCCACACGCCCTGGTAGGCAGTGCAGCCTGGATGGAGGGCTGAACAGAACTCCAGCAGGTCTGTGCACAGGCACATGGGGCTCCACTCTTCAGGAGACAGCAAGATCAGCGCTCACAGGGGTCCCCAAATGCAGGGGTCAACATGACACAGGGACAATGCCAGCAGAAGGGTCAGCGCCGAGGGTTTGCATGCTGGAGGCTCCCCAAGGGTCCTGGTCTCCAAAGTGCGTTCCCTACGTGCAGCGTCCAGAAAGCCCCCCCACCCCCCCGCAAAGGGACGTCACGCTCACCTGGCACAACCCCTTCTGCTGCTTCGCCCCTCTCAAGAGCGGCACCTGTGTAAACCAAGCAGGAGGAACAGACGCAGGTCATCTCAGAGGGTGCCCTGTCCTGGTTCTGAGACCAGCGGCTGCAGCTCAGGGTCCGACACCAGTGAGTGCGGGGCAGGGGCAGGGCGTGAACTAAGTGAATGCCTGTCTGAAGTGCTGCAGTGAAGGTCTAGGTTCTAAAGCCTGAGAGAGGCCGGGCAGGCACACGGCACCGCAGGGATCGGGGTCGGGTGGTGCTCGCAGGGCCTCCGAGCTGCTGGAAGGCCTGCAGTGGCGTTCCCTAGTGACCCGTATCATTGGCCCCATTTCACTGATTTGGAAACTGAGATCAGGGTGAAATGCCTTTGTCCAAAATCCAAGCAAGTCGGTAGAGAAGTGGGTCCCAAGCCCGACTCCCTGGAGCTCATATTCCACACACAGTGCCCCCACCCGCCCAGGGTGCGTCGAAGTCACCAAGGCCCTCTGGCTCACCTCCTGCAGAGGGGACGGTGGAGCCCACACACCTCACCCATGACCCCTTCCATCGGCTGGAGGCAACAGACTCTGTTGCGTTGTGAACCTCCCTGGAGGAGGATTTTGTTTTCCCTAGAAAATGGCCAATTTCTGCAGTTCAGTCACCTACATGCCCTGCAGCCCATCCTCTAAGTCGGTTGGTTCTGGTTCTGTTGTTTGTTTCAGACATGCTCAGCTTTCCCCTTGCTCCTGGCAGATATGTGGGCGCCCGCGGAAAGCGTCTGGGGAGGCCGCGCCGAGGCTCCTACAAGGAGGTGGGTGTTCCGGTCAGAGGCCGCGTCTCCTGAGCGCACGCCGCTGCCCTCCCAGCCCGGGCCGCCCACCGCGGGGGAGCGGGCCCTCAGGAGGCGAGGGACTGGATGTTCTTGAGCATTTCCTCGAAGGCCTGCGGGGACGGGGCGTCCGCATTCCGGAAGGCAGCCTGGACCCTGCTGTACAGGCTGAAGGACTTCAGCTCCAGCCAGATGAACCCAAAGCGATCCTCGTCGAACAGGACGAAGACCCCGGGGGTGCGCTCGGGGCTGGTGAAGCCGTGGCCGGCGATGAGGCCCGTGCCGTAGAAACTGAACAAGGACAAGAGGGAAAGCGCGGGGAGAGGGGATGAGCGGGGCCTCGAAGGCACGTGCTGGCCCAAGCCCATCACCCGTGGTCCTGGACATTCTGGAACATTCTCCCTTCCACCTCCAGGCCACTTCCACCATCTGCCAGCAGCTCTGCACAGAGGTGGGGCCCTGCGCCTTCGGGGAGGCCGGCGTTCACCCCACACAGTCGGGTTCACCCCGCCGACCACTGCTCTCTCTCTACCAGCTCACCCAACGAAAGGACGAGGGTCCCAGGCAGCCCCACCTCGTATCTCTATCCAAAAGTACATGTCTTTATGATGCCGACCCAGGTAACAGAAATCTCAATCCCTGGGACAGTTAGGTCCACGTATGAACAACTCAAATGTAATCAATAATGATTTATCGGCATGCAACTGACATTAATCAGAAGCAGAACTTTCAAATACCCATTACAGCCAAGTTTTGAGACTCAGGCTGTAATATGTTTCTTTGTTTCTTGCAAAGAACAGGTGACGAGGAGTTAGGGGCTGGCCTGAACCTCCCAATGCGCGGAATGGTGCCTGGGACGCCCACCTCCGCCCACCGTGCTGAGGCTCCGCCTGGCGGGAGGGGGACAGCAGCCCTGCGCCTGAGGGCCCGTGGCTCAGAGAGTTTCGGGAGCTGGGGGGCACCAAGCTTAGACACACAGAGACGTGTGCTGCGCAGGCACTGTGGCAGTGCCAGAGAACGCATGTGCCCCTCCTGGCCAAGCCCCTGATGTTTAGCACCGGGTGGAGGACCATCCCGTGACACAGCCAGGGGCTGGGCCAGAGCTTCCAGGCCGGCGCTGCCAGAGGGCTCTGAGCTGGCCCTGAGATGCTGAAAGTTGTCAAGCTTCCCAGGGATAACAAAGCCTTTTCCTTTATGACCTTTCAAAAATTCATACATTCACTATGTGTACATCTCCCTCCAGAAAACCCAAATTCAGCCTCTTTTATCACCACTGTATTACCATGGAGAAAATGTAATGAATTTTTTCCATCAAGTCCACGCAGATGCCTAAATTCCCTTTGGGGAGCTCGGCGTGCGCCCACCTACATGTGAAAAGCCAAGGAGACCACTGCGGGCACAAGGGAGGCAGCAGATGGCCCAGAGGTAAAGAAAGAAACCTTCACACGTAACGTGACAAAGGCAGAGACAAGTCGGCTGTAATAATCTGCAGGAGACTGACAGGTTCCTCCCTCAATGAACCCCGAGGTGACTGTCCATGAGAACTCTCTATGGCAATGGAATGTTCTAGACCTGCACTGTCCAACACACGAGTGGCTACTGAGCACTTGAAATATGACCAGTGTGACCAAGGACCTGAATTTTTCATTTTATTCTCTGTAATTAAACTAAACAGCCCTGGAGTGCAGGGGACTGGGGCAGGGCGTGCATCTCTAAGACAGGACCGTGCAAACAGCACGCCAAGCGAGGAGCTGGCAGCAGCGGGCAGGCTCTGTCCCAGACCGGGGCCCACGGCCTCTGCGGGGAGGCTGTTAGAGCCAGGGAGAAACCACATGAAGAAATGAGGAGGCGGTGAGACCCCAGGACAGGCCTTGCCTGCAAGGTCATCCAGGATGCTCCGAGCAGGCTTTCCAGGGGACGCGCGGGGAGGGACGCCACGGCCGGCTTTCAGCACCGCCCGACGTCTCACCTGTCTGCCTGTCTACCTTTGACCTTAGCGGCTGTGCGGTGAGAGGCGTTGGGGAGGAGGCCCCCTGCCTGGCAGCTGAGGCCCCCAGAGGGGTGAGGGGACAGGAGCCTCACAGTCTGCTCGGCCCGAGCTGGGACCCGGCCCAAGTAGGCAGAGCTTCCCCACCGGTGCAGGGCCCCCAACGCGGGGTCGGCCCCACCCCAGGCCACCTCCCTGCTGGCCAGGCAGAGCCCCGCTCCGGGAAGCCCCGTCCTGCCTGCCCCGCGGGATCCTTACCACATCCTGCAGGTCCGGGGATAGTCCTCGTTCCTCGAGCTCACGCCCACCGGCAGCACAAACGGCTGCCCCTGCCCCGACTGGGCGGGCGGCTCAGCCGCGGCCTCGGCCCCTCCATCCCCGGGCCCCTTGGCCTGCTCGGCAGGTGGCTCCGCGCAGGGCTGGGGGCTCTGCCGGCCGAGGCCCTCGGCGTCCTCGGGCCCACCTTCCTGCTGCTGCTCCTGGCGCACCTGCTCGCGCACCTCCAGGACGATGCGCGAGAGCTCGTTAAAGTCGCGGAGGCTCTCAATGTCGGGCAGGTGGATGCGGTGCCTGAGGTCGATCTCTACCGTCTGCTGCCCAGCAGGGATGTTGGGGTCACCCTGCGGAGCCAGCGGGCGGCGGTCAGCAGGCTCAGAGACCGCAGCCTCCAGCCCCGGTCACACCTCCGGCCGAGGGCGCTCGCTCAGCCTTCCTACTGATTTGGCGGCAACCCCTCACAAGTCAGAAGATCTCAGAAGCCCTTAGAAAGCAGCGCCCAGCGCAGGCAGCCTTCTGTGAAGGACCTCTGAGGACAGGGGACAACAGCACCCATGAGCGACCCTGGGAGGGCCCGCGGGCACATCTGCAACCAGAGACCTCAGGTGGGAGCCGGCCTGCGTGACAGCTGAAGAGGTGCACGGCCCGGAGAGGTCCATGGACCCTCCCCCGTCAGATGGGGGGCAGGCCGGAAACGCCAGCCCAGACTGTCTGCCTGGAACATGAAAGCTCCCCAGCATGAACCTGGGAGAACGCCCAGGCCCCGCGGCCTGGTCCCAGGCCCTCGTCCACAAGGAGCCCGGCCGACGGAGCTGCGAGCAGTGCCCTGTGAGGACCAGGAAGAGGCCTGCTCTGCGCCTCCGCAGAGACTCCCCCAACCCCTGCACAGCGACAGGCGAGCACGTGAATAGCAGCCCCTAGAGCGGGTGACAGAGGGCCTGTCATCCGGGACCCCCACTCAGCTCAGAAATCCTCCCAGTGCGTTCCCGAGCTGCTGAGGCCAGGACGGGCCACGGGGGCCGGAGTGCTAATGCAGAGGGTGTCCACCATGGCCGCACCTCAGGGTCACCCAGGGAGCTCCTGGAGCCCCTCACCCGGCCCACCCCCATTAAATCAGAATCTCCGGGATGGGGCCCCAGCATCAGTGTCTCCTCCGCCTCCCCAGGGATCCAGGGTGTGGCCAGGGCTGAGAGCCGTGTGGTAAGGCTGCCTTGGAAACGTCCAGAATCGCCGGGGGATCTTGTGGAAGGCAGGCCCTGGATCAGCAGGTCTGGGTGGGGCCTGCGTTCCCAGCAAGCTCCCCGGGGAAGCAGTGCCAGGTCCGGGGCCCACACTGAGCAGCCAGGGTGCGGCCCGAGTCACACTACGCCACGCCCATCTGATGGGGTCCACACGGTGCTGGGCCTGCCAGGGCAGCCCCTGGACTCACCGTGATCTTCGTGCCCCTGGCATGCTTCCCGTGGAAGCTGAGCATGACGATCTCCAGGCCGTGGCTGCCATAGGTGCCCTTGAAGAGGCCAGGCCTGATCAGGTCGTCTGGGTGGCTGGGCGGGAGGTAGATGCGGCGGTAGGTCAGGCAGTTGCTGCAGGGGGAGCGGGCAGCATGAGAGCTCGGCCACAGAGCCGCACGGGAGCAGGGGCAGGAGTACAGAGCTCATGCACCTCCGGCCATGCTGCATAGGGCGGGCTGGGCAGGGCGGCCCAGGGCAGCCAGGGTTGGCTCCCCACCAGGCCAGTGGGGAGCAGGGGCACCCCGTCGTTCCTGAGCTACGCTCCCCCCCAACTCACATGTGCACAGCACACCTCACACCTTCTCCATCACCCTGGGGCAGGGACCCCTGAGACTGCAAAGGGGCTAAACAGGGGCCATGGGACAGGGTCCGGAGGCAAGGGCATGGCAGCAAGGAGGCTAAGAGGCCCCACAGGTGGACGTGGGAAAGCAACTATGAGGCTCTAACACACAGGCCAGGCCCGTGACAGCACACGGCTGGTGGGTGATGATAGTCCAACAGACAGAAAACGGACACGGAGGTGGGCCAGGAGACAGGGAGTGTGCTCACAGTACCCTGAGAAAAGGACCATGTTCACAGCACCCACCGGGAGAGAGACCATGTTCACAGTGCCTGAGGGAAGGACCATGTTCACAGCACCCACCGGGAGAGAGACTGTGTTCACAGTGCCTGAGGGAAGGACCATGTTCACAGTACCCAGAGAGAGGGGCTGTGCACACAGCACCCACCGGGAGAGAGACCGTGTTCACAGTACCCAGAGAGAGAGGCTGTGCACACAGCACCCACCGGGAGAGAGACCATGTTCACAGTGCCTGAGGGAAGGACCATGTTCACAGTACCCAGAGAGGGGCTGTGCACACAGCACCCACCGGGAGAGAGACCATGTTCACAGTACCCAGAGAGAGAGGCTGTGCACACAGCACCCACCGGGAGAGAGACCATGTTCACAGTGCCTGAGGGAAGGACCATGTTCACAGTACCCAGAGAGGGGCTGTGCACACAGCACCCACCGGGAGAGAGACCATGTTCACAGTACCCAGAGAGAGGGGCTGTGCACACAGCACCCACCGGTAGAGAGACCATGTTCACAGTGCCTGAGGGAAGGACCATGTTCACAGTACCCAGAGAGGGGCTGTGCACACAGCACCCACCGGGAGAGAAACCGTGTTCACAGTGCCTGAGACAGAGGCTGCTCACACCCAGCGAGGGGCTGCACTTACTCGTACTGACTGGTGTAGATGAACTTCATCAGGATGAGCTCCTGCATGTGCTCGTGGAAAATGTCCTCCAGCGTCCGCCCCCATTCTTCCCTCAGCCACGTGCGGAATTCCTTCAAGAGAACACAGGTCACGAAAACCGCCACAACACTAGGGCTCAGAGAGGCTGTGATGCTGGGTGCATGGGATGAAGACAGAGGTCGGGCAGGACGGAGGGGAGCTGCTGTGTGTTTGGTCTCCCAGCTCCTGGCCTCCCTTCCTGTGGAGGCGTGGCACCAGGGGCTCTGGTCCCTGCTTTCCCCGACTTCAACAGGAAGGAAGCGCGGGGACCGTGGGGGTCCTTCGGGGAGGATGGGGCCGCAGCCCGTGTCGAGAGCGCCTAGGAGGCAGCTGTGCAAGCCTCCCTTCTGTGCCACCCAAACAGGTGGCATCTACACTGAGCCTGGTTCTCAGGTTTCTGGGGGAGTGGGCACAGCAGACCCCCATGCCGGCCGAGTCAGCAGAACTGCTTTCTGCAGCCACCAGTGAGGAACAGGATAGGGACAGGCGGGGCAGAGAGTGTAGGTGGATTTTCCTTTTTAAAACGTGCCTTCACTGGGATTGACACATACACACTACTATATATAAAATAGATAACTAATAAGGACCTACTGTATAGCACAGGGAACTCTACTCAATACTCTGTAATGACCTATATATGGGAAAAGAATTTTTAAAAGTGTGGATATATGCACATGTATAACTGATTCACTTTGTACACCACATTGTAACACCACACTGTAAATCAACTATACTTCAATAAAAAATTTTTTAAATAAAATAAAATAAAATGTGCCTTCAGAGTTATGTTCAGTAAGTATATTTATAAAAAGAAAACTTTTATAAACACCTCATTCGCACAGCCCAATAATTCATTATGGAATCGAACAATGAAGGCTATTTAGTGCTTAACAGTTTCATTCTGTACACTTAACATAACTAATCCACAGCTCTGAGATCCTAACTCAACACAGTGTTTCTAATGAATATATAGAATTAGCTCTACAAACAGAAGCAAAAGGAATTTACAAAAAAAAAGCTACAATCTGTCAATTGCTTTAATATGTTACTGCCCAATCCCTGGCAAAGAAGAGAAATTACTAGTGACTGAAATAAACAACTATTAGAACTACAAGGTCAATATATAAAATTAACTGAATTTTTGTATACTAGCAGCACAAAAGTGGAAAGTAAAAAAAAACTTAAAAATCCTTACAACAGCCTCAAAAGACATAGGACTTAGGAATAAACATTACAAAACATGCGTGATACCTCTACTCCGAAAACCACTAGATGCTGCTGAAAGGCGGGGGAAGAGGCCTACAGAGCAGAGGCACCTGCGAACTGGGAGACTCGGTATTAGGTCAGCAACTGTCTCCAAACTGATCTACAGGCTCAACATCAGGCCGATTGTAACCCCACCATGCTTTCTGTAGAAACTGACAAGCTGATTCTGGAATTCGTTTGGAACATCCAGAGCAATCTTGCAAGAGAACAAGGTTGGAGGATGTACACTAGCGTGCACTGTGACCCACTACAAGACGACAGTAACCAAGATGGTACCTGAGCAAGAGGGCAGAACTAAAGAGAGAGCCTGGAGGGAGTTCCCTGGTGGCCTAGTGGTTACGATTCCAGGCTTTTGCTGCCATGGCCTGGGTTCGATCCCTGGTCGGGGAACTGAGATGCCGCAAGCCGTGCAGCCAAAAAAGAGAGAGAGAGAGAGAGCCTGGCAACACCCACGTGTCTCAGGAGTGGACTTTCGATCACAGCGTCCAAGCCACCCCCCAGAGAAAGAACGTCTTTTACACAAATGGTGCTCGAACAACTGCACAACCACAGGGAGCAAAGGAGCCCCGATCCCCACCTCACACCACACACAGGAACCATTCAAGATGGGTCACGGACCGAAAAGTAAAGTGAAGCTACCAAACTTCTAAAAAGAAGAGAGAGAGAGAGAGAGAGAGAGAGAGACTCTCTTTGCAACTGGAGGGTAAGCAAAGTTTTTTAAGACACAGAAAACAATAACCACTAAGGAAAAAACTTGACAAATTAGACTTCACCCAAATCAAAATCTTCCACTTAAGTGGCTTAACTCATGAAGGATAGGCCCTTAAAAAAAAATCAAATAGAGAAATAACAGATAAAAATGGAAGTAAAAGAATGTAGTGATTTCAGTGTTGCCATGGTGCATAATCAGACTTGAGCTAAATACCATGAAGCTGGCCTGTGAACAGTCATAATCTTATTTACTTTGCATGAGAAGGTCAGTCATTAAGACTACCAAGCAGACCCAATTACTCAGAACAAATGTGCTTACTATGAAATTATCTTACCAGATATGTATCCACAAGGAAAAACACAGGGGCCTAGAACATATAAGACAAGAGTAAGTCCACTATGGACCCAGGGCTCGTCCACCACGGCCAACACCGCCCCATCACTGCTTCACTCTGCACAGCGGCCTAGGAGCTGGGTGCTAACATCTTCCCTGTTCTACAGAGGTTTAGGGCTTGGAAAAGTCAACAGACCTTTCCAGAGCCACCCAGCTAGCAGGTGGCAGAATTAAACCTAACCAAAGGCCACGTGCTAACCGGTCTCATCTCTGCCAGGGCCAATGCCAGGGCTGGCAGGAACGCAGTGAGGCAGGGGGCTCACGTGCCCTGGTGGGCTGTAAACGGGGACCAGCAAACTGACAGCATGTAAAGAGAATTTGGAATATCTTCAGGGCCTTTTACCCAATTCCATTTCTGTACAATCCAAAACCACAACGTTTTTGCAGAGTTCAGGCAGTGGGTCACAGTAATAATGCCCGGCATCTCTCCTGGGCGGCTCTGACCAGGCCTGGCACTAAGTCATTCACCTGCAGCGTCTTACTCAACCCTCCAGAATCACTCGGCACCGCAGGTAACCTCATGGCCCCGTTTTACAGACAAGGGCTGAGGCTCCCAGAGGCTAAGTCACTGAGGCACATGGTCAGGAGGGTAACAGGGGAATATCTGACCACAAACCCCAAGTCCAACTGCAGGACGGTCACACACCTACAGTCATTACATCGCAGCAGATGACAGATGGAACGCTGCATTAAAAATAAAGTTTGCAGGGACTTCCCTGGCGGTCCAGTGGTTAAGATTCCACACTTCCACTGCAGGGGGCACGGGTTCGATCCCTGGTCAGGGAACTAAGATCCTGCGTGCTGCGCAGCATGGCCAAAAAAAAAAAAAAAGTTTGTAAAGAATTCTAATGAGACTGGGAAATGTTTCTGGAATAACGGTTAAGCTAAAAAAAAAAGAAAAACTATCCAAATTAGATAGTTAGACTGCAATTACATCACAAAGGCTGAAGGAAACTTGAAGGGATGATGGAGGACGGGCGCGGAGGCCGCTCCTCGTGGGGCTGTGTCAGCACTCTTCTCCCTCCCGACTCTGAGGATTTCGTAGCTGACGATGACGAGGTATCATTTCAGGCGTGTGGCGAGGAAGGACAGAAGACAAAGGAAAGCAAAATGAAAGCCACTTGTGTGCAACTGGGGAGTCCAGCGCCAGAGCCTTTCCGCAGGGCCGAGCACACCGCAGGCAGGGCCAGGCAGGGCCAGGCCACACGCCCTTCCCTATCTCTGCTCCTCCTCACAGCCCCCCCCCACCCCAGATTTCCAGAAGCCTCAGGCTGCAGGGCCTGGACGGGAGGGGGCAGGGAGGGAAGATGGTGGCTCAGCCACGCCATCATCCAGGAAGAAGAGCAGGCAGCGTCTGCCGCGGGAGCCAGAGAGCAGACGCATGGCCGGGGTCCGGGCGGGCGAAGGCCTGAGCTGCTCTCAAAGGCCCAGGAGGTGAAGCTGCAGTTTGAGCAGCACAGGGAGGGCCCCCAGGAGGGGCACGTAAGGAGCAAGCAGGACACCCCGGTCCTGAGGGGCCAGATCCCGCCGCAGGACGTGGCCGTGGAAGGTGCACAAAGCTGGCAGAAGTCCCAGAACTGGGGACTGGGACGGGGAGCAGGGTGGTTGGCAAAGCCTCAGGATGCAGCTTATGCAGAGCTGGCCCTGGGTGCTGGCGAAGGGACCACAGCCAGCACGGTCTGCAGGGGCTGGGGCGGGCATCTCCACATCGCTCCACGGTACCAAGGACAGCCTTCCGCCTGGGTACGGTGACAAGCAAGGCCCGTGCACCTTCCTACCCTCCTAGGCCACCAGGAGTCCTCCGTTCCCTTGGGAAGCACCCCTGTGGCCCAGAATTTTAGTGACTATCAACCATCAGAGCACAGAGGAGCCCGGAATCCGGGGCTGAGACTTTCACCTCTTCTTCAGAGCTGTCAGGACACACGGCAGTGCCCACCTCACGGCTCCTCCTCTCTCCCTGGAGCCTGAAGCCACGCTCTGGGTCTGAAAGGCTCAGCTAGAGAGTGAAGATGTTTCAGGCTGACACAGGAATCCATGGGAGAACACGTCCCCCAGTCCCCCAGCTCCCCCCTTGGAGGGCGAGAGGGAGGGAGACAGGAGACAGAGCACAAGGAGCCAGCAAAGAGGCCCCGGGCAGCTGAGATGGACAGAGCGACCGTGCCTCAGACAGCAAGCCCCCTGCCCCCATGACTCTAGGATGGATCCCTCGGCACCTCAGGCAGCCCAGCCCCTGCTCTGCCTGCAGACGCGCGGCATCTCCCCACCCCAGCCCGGCAGGAGTCCCAAGTCCACTATTAAATGATTCCGAGGCCTAGAGAGAAAAGAAAGGCTCCCCAGTTCTAGAAGCCAGCGAAAGACTGCTCCTAAAGCCAAAGACAGCACAAAAAATGTTAGACCAAGCCCGTTCATCAATGCAGAAGTCCTAAATAAAACAGGATCAAAGAGCATCCAGGAGCAAAGAGAACTGTACCCCACGATCAAACAAGACCTCTTCTCACGGCTTCGAAGTGGTTAGAAATCTACTAACGTAAGTCATCACGTTACTAGATTAAGGGGAAAAAAATCACCTGATGGTTTCCACAGATGCTCAAAAAAACTGGTAAATTCAACATCATTTCTCAATTAAAACAAACAAAGCCCTCTTAATAAAACACGAATAAACAGCTCCATCCCTAGCATAATAATGTATATCTTGACCCCAAGGCCACCTTGCTGCCTCATGACAGGACCATGTGAACCACACCCACCACTAGACAAGGGTGTTGTCCTCACCACAAGGGGTCAAGGAAGAAGGAAATGTCGTTATTTGCAGATAATCAGTATTATCCTGGAAAACTCAAGGTAATCAACTCAAAGATGCTCATAAATGAAACAGAATTCAGTAAGATGGGTGGGTACAAAATTAATATGCAACAGCTTTTATATATAAAATCACCAGCTGAAAGATACGAGAGCCAAGAGTCCATTTACAACAGCAACAAAAGACCAGATGCTTTACAACAAACGTGCAAGATCTACCTGAAGAAAATCAAATTCAGATGGCAGCACAGGACAAAGATGGCATTTTGAATCGTAGAGAAAATCTGGATAACTCAGCACCAGTGCTGGGGTGACTGAAGGGTACCTGTACTATAGCCAAGGCGGGCTGAAGCTCACTCTACAGAATAAACCCACAGAACCAGCAATAAATGTGGGAAACAAACGCATGAAAATGAAAACACGAGCTCGTCTGTAAGTATAATTTCAAAGTGGGGAAAGGATTTTAAGATGACATCAAACTAAGAAGCTATTAAGGAAGGGGAACTCCCTGGCGGTCCAGTGGTTAGGACTCTGCACTTTCACTACCGAGAGCCCAGGTTTGATCCCTGGTCGGGGAGCTAAGATCCCGCAAGCCACACAGTGTGGCCAAAAAAAAAAAGGAAAAGACAGATACATCTGCAAATATAAAAATTAAAAACTAAATTCCACAAGTGAAAACATACCTCATATCAAACAAAGACAAAAGAATGAAGGAGGAAAAAATATTTCCTCTTATCTTGAAGGGTTCACGTCCTCCCAGGATGAAAGCTCCTACAAATCAATTAGAAACATAACACCACCAAACAGAACCAGGCAAAGGATATGAACACAGATTTCACAGAAAAGGAACCACAGGACACTAACCTTAGCCTCAGACACAAGAGAAATGCAAATTAACCACCAAAGTCAGGATTCCAACAAAGCATTTTATTCTCACCTTAACTTCTAGGTGTTTTTCTAGTTTCCACAAGGAGCATGTTATTACCCTCACAATGAGAAAAAATACCATTCCGTCTCCAAATTGGTGAGGCCACACACGGTAGTTGGCTCACAGGAACTTTCTCTGATCCCAGAGTGTGTATTTCCAGAAATCCATGACACGGCCCTTTTAAGGTCTCAACAGCTGAGGAGGTTCTATTCTTGGAAAATATGTTGTTGACGTGTTTCACTTAAACGTGGACTTGGAGCAGCCACTGATGTGTATGTGGTTGTATGTGAGACCGTGAATGACAGTGTTATTAGGGAAGGAAGCATGTCATTACCAGCATCTTCACATACCATGCGTTTGGGAAAACAAGGGCCTCGTTCACCCTCAACAGATTCCAAGCAGCACGTGTGTACTCTCCATCTGCGCTGTCTCCCCGCAGACCCCTGGCTACCAGGGACCCAGCAGACTCAGAAACGCTAAGAGATGCACCCGACAAATAAACGCAAGCTGCAACAAGCATCCTGTATTTAAAGGTCCGAGGTTTTCCTAAGAATGTTTCGAGATGGTGGTGTAACTAAAACTCAAAGGCGATGTGAGATTACTCGTGCGGAAATGAAACCCGAAGACACTCACGCAGGCTCACCCACCACTTGGCTGTGACCTGGGAACCTCTACCACGGGGTTCACGCCAATAAAGGCCTCTGGTCTCCCTGCAATTCACATCCAGGAAGAGACCCCACCGCCCACGGGCCTCTCGTCAAAGGGGCGACGGAGAACCAGGTAGAGGACTATTTCTACTCGGCCCGTTCATCCTGGCGGTGGTGGGGACTCAGAACCTGGGCCCAGCACACACGCCCACAGCACCAGCACGAGCCCGGGAGGCGGCCCTCCCTTCAAACCACCCACCCTCTCGGCTGCCCCGCAGGACAGGAGGGTCCGGCCTCACCTCCTGCCTCCCACCAGACATCCTGTGGTGGTCCGTCTGGTTGCACTTGGTGGAGAACTCGTCCTTCTTCACGACCTTGAGTGTCCACAGCAAGGAGAAAGGGTAACGAGTCAGCCCCTAACCGCCACCACAGCAGGCGTGCACCAGTCCCTCCCGCACATGCACCCCACTCGTCTACAGGAGCCCCCGAGGCCGCCAGATCGCGGTCGGTCTAAGAAGGAAGGCTGGAACCCCCCTGAGCACACGCTTCCCTCCCAGGGGGCCAGGCGTCGCTGTCCCCCGGGGCGTCCGAGAGCAGCACAAAGGGGCTGGCGCTCTCCTACTGAGACAGGGAACAGGCTTGCTCGCGGGCTGGCCACCTGCCAGGCCCACATCCGAGAGCAGAACGTCTGGTTCCAAGCTGATGCCCTTGCGAAGATGAGAAAAAGGAACAGTGAGGAACCTCGCTTGGAAGCACAACTGGTTCTAAGCAGAGGCAGAATCAGGGGAGGCTCCAGCAAGTGAGTCTCTGAGGAGCGACAGCGGCAAACAGCGCACAGAAGGGCCGCGCCAGGGCCCGCTTCCCGTTCCTGCTGACCGGCGCGGGCGCGGTGCACAGCTGGGAAGACCCTGGCAAACCGCTGGCAGCAGGCCCGGGAAGAAGTGAGGAGACCCAGCCCCTTACCTGCACACGCTGCCCCGCCTGCTCACCTGGACGTGGCCGTTGTGCGGCCCCCTGTGGCCGTACATGCACTCCACCGTGGCCGACTTCCTCTCCATCAGGTGGATTCGGAACAAGGGCTTGAACCGCATCGGGTCGTCCACATGAGGGTCGTGGGGAGGCAGGTACATCCAGCCAATGATGAACAAGCCATCCACCTGTGCAGAGGTGCACACACGGGTGAGGGGGAGGCGGAGGCTCAGCATCCGCACCCCCCAGATCACCACGAGGACCATTCCCGTCTCCACACTCCGGTCCCGCGGGGACCTTGAGGCCCCATCTAGCGCAGCAGGACGAGCACGGCCCCGCCCACCAGTGTGTGTTAATCGAAAAGTGGTTTACGCAACATGAAACATGGTGACTAAAGTTGATAACACTGCTATATCACTGAAATCTACTAAGAAATAGAACTCAGTGCTCTCCCCACCCCTCAAAAAAAAATAAAAATGTGAGGTGATGGGTACGTTAATTAAGTAGACGGGAGAATCCTTCCACTGTGTACTCGTACATCAAATCAGATCACCACAATGTACATTTTATATATCTTACAGTTTTGTCAATTATACCTAAGTAAAGCTGAAAAAGTAACTAAATATTTTAATAGAAAATATAGTGGTTAGCCCCAAATCCGAGCAAGCCTTTTAGAGAGAACTTCCAGCTATGAAGTGGGGGTGGGTAGGCGCCGGGAGAACAAGCTAAAAGACATAAGAAAGAAGCAGGAATGATCCAGAGAGTGCGACACCCAATAGGGCAACTGACCAGACGAAAACGGGGGTGCTGCTTTCCACAGAAGAGACTCAGGAGGCAAAACAAACCAGGCAGCACGAGGGCCTGGTTAGATCCTCATGTGAACAAGCCAGCTGTCGAAGGCAGTTCTGAGACGGTCAGGAAGCCTCAAGTGTGGACTGGGTCTCAGGTAATCCAGGAATTACTGCCACTGCTGTGAGGTGTGATCAGGACCTCACACGTGTGGGGACGTGGGAAACACCCACATGGTTAGAGACCCACACTGAAGTACAAACATGAACTGACACGGGCCTGGGATTTGCTTTAAAATACTGAAAAGCAAAGGCAAAGGGGCAGAGACAGACACCGTGAACCTGGCGCACTACGGCCAACCTCTGAGTCCAGGAGGTGGGCATCTGTGGGCGTTCACCCTGCCATTCCCGCTACCCTTGTATGGTTCAAAATGGCAAATGATAAAAGCGGTGATCAGGTCAAAGGAGGGGGCAGTCCCCAGGCACGTTCTCAGGGGAGGGGAGGGGGTGGCCTCTGTAGCCCAGTTGGGATGCCCCAGCAGTCGCTCCTGCCTTCCTGGGGGAGCCTGGGTCCACAGGTTTCGGCTCTAGCGACAGAGGAGAGAACTTAATCGCTAACCATCTGAGACAAGAGCCAATTGGCGGTGTTCTGTCATGGGCTCCGTTTTCCCCTAATTATCCCCTGCTTTCAGAAGCCTTTTTTTTTTTTTTTTTAACTCTATTACTCACTGCCAGTAAGACAAACAATTATTACCCTCCCCGACTAAAAGAAAGGAAAGAACCTGCCCACGCTGGGAGCTGTCTGTCTTGGCCCCTGTGAGAATGTTCTAAAAGCAAGGCTTCCCCAGTGATATTAAACATAACAAATGTCAAGCAACTTTCTTAACAGATGTTTCCACCAAATTATAAAGAATATGAAGCAATATTTATCCCTGCCCAAACCCCACCTGGTGAGCAAAATACAGAGCGACGAAGTAACCAGAGTCACCCCGTGGCCTACGTGAACCTGGCTCGGGGGAGGCCACAATGAGGCTCCCTGGGGGCCCCAACGGCCACAGCGAGGCAGACCCGCGAGCCGTGACATGAGCTGCGGCCAGTCCCCTGGACTCGGCTTCTGGCCTGCCGAGCGCATGTGCAGCGCCGGCCAAAGGGCACCTGGCTGTGTTTTCCCTGCACCATCAGCTACGGCAACATCGAGGCCAGGCCCCTGCCCAGAGCTCAGCAAGTACAATGGCCCCACTCAGGTCCTGGCTTCTGTCCCAGAGGCACCACTCGTGCCTGGCAAGAGCACCGGCGAGGGCTGCATCCTGCTAGACGCCAACACCAGTTAAACCCAAGAAAAGTCAGATCTGAGTTTCTCAAATGGACCCAAAAATGAGCAGCTATTCTTATATGCTTCTAGGCAAGTGACCAAGAAGCATATAAAAATTAAAACCAGAAGACTTTTCTCCTGGCTACGACCAAGAAGCTTGTATCAAACAGCCCCTCCTGCTGAGACCAGCTATAAAGACTGAATAAAGTAAAGTTAAAATGCTGCTTGTAGACCTCAGGGGGCAAGCCTGAAGAGAAGGGACAGACACCTGCCATGACACCAAGCCTATGCCACTTGGTCCCCGGGTGGAGCAGGCCTGGCATGGGCTTTCTGTCTAGGGCCAGCCTCTGAGGGCCCCACACAGCCTCCTTTGCTTTTAGCCTGCAGACCCCTGATTTAGGGCAACGAACTAGTGCACAAACCAACAATGGAGTGTCCCGGGGGTGTGAAGGCCGATGGCCCTCAGTGTCCAAGAGGCAGGGACCGGGGAAGTCATCCCGTCATCACAAAGTCCGTGGATGTGGCAGAAGCCAAGAGCCACTTAAAATGAATCTCTGCTTGTTTAGAAAATAAAATCTAGCCCAATGAGTCTTTGTGAACCACTGGCCTGCCCCCTGGAGGGAGGACGCAGTCCCGTCCGCAAGAACCCAGGCCCGACGCTCTGGGACTTACCACCACGTTCAGCAGTCCTCCATACGGCCCGATATCTGGCTGCCACAGTCCCAAAATGTGTCTGTATCGGTGAAGCACTACAGGGAAAGAGAGAGGACAGGACTTCATTGTAGAGCCAGGTGATCTTCACTTTACAGTCAATAATCAGAGGAAAGGGCATGAGGAAGAGGAGGAGGGACGTGTGAAGAAATCCCTCACGAAGGCTCATAACAGAGCCTTGCAAACAAATGTGGATTCAAACAAATCTTACAAGTGTCTAAATCATTCTAAGAGTAAAAATGTAACAGACAACTGGGTCATTTTGAAACTCAGCCTCTGCGTATCAGCTCCAATGACAAGGAACTGCTGCCTCGAAGGACGTGCAGCAGGCGCCCTTGTGAAGCAGTGAACCTCCCCTCCCGTCAGTCTGCACAACGGAGGAGGTGTGGGATTCTTTACCAGGGGCAGAGTCTGAAACATCATGGGGCTGTAGAGTAAGATTTAATTGGGTCATCTGTCTTTCTTTTAAACACACACACACACACACACACACACACACACACACACACACACACACACACACACACACACACACACACACACACACACACACACACACACACACACACACACACACACACATATACACACATTCCCCCGTATTTCAAAAGCAGTGCATGTATATTCATTGAGGGCAACAGGAGAAAAGGGCACCTAATGCCGACCTGAGACCCCACTGCATGGCCATGGCCAGCGCAGTAAATGCCCTGGGAAGAGTCCTTCGCTTCCATTTCCTCTGCACGTGTATTTGTTGAGTGAACAGTGAACAAATGAAAGAATGAGCAAACTGCACAAAGAAGACAACCAGCTCATGCAGGGCCCTGCCTGCCAGTTTCAGGGTCTGGGGTCTCTCTGCAGCCAGTGTGTGGTGGTAAAGTTTATATGTCAACTGGACTTGGCCATGGGGGGACCAGACATTCTTAGTCAAACATTATTCTGGTGTGTCTGTGTTCCCAGATGAGATTAACATTTAAATCTGTGGAAAGAGAAAGCAGATTGCCCTCCCTAGTGTGGTGGGCCTTGTCCAATCAGTTGAAGGCCAGAGCAGAAGAAGGCTGGTGCTCCCACCAGTAAGGAGACGCTCCTCCTGCCTGGCTGCAGGCTGGGACATCAGTCTTTTCTAACTTCGAACTCTAACTAAATCACGGGCTCTTCCTGAAGAGGACAAAAAGGCTAATCCTCCCACAAATACAGAGGAATTTTCTCCTGCCTGACTGCGTTGAGCTGGGACATTGGTCTTTTCCAGCCTCTGGATTCGAACTGAAACATGGGCTCTTGCGGGGTCTGGAGGCTGCCGGATTTCGGACTGGGACTACACCATCAGCTCCTGTGGGTCTCCAGCCTGCTGACTGGAGACCCTGGGACTTGTCAGCCTCCATAGCTGTGTGATCTAATTCCTTACAGTAATCTCTTTATATACGAAGAAATTGGTTCTGTGTCTGAAAACCCTGGCGAATACCCAGTGGGAGCCATGGACGGTCTCCAAGTGCTGGAGCTGCATCATCACAACAGACTTCAGGAAGGAAGACCAAGCAGCAGGGCCCAGAGGGGCCTGAGCCCAGACAGCAGCTCTCCAGCCACCACTTGGTCCGGGGTACAGGGAAGAGGAATGTGAGGCCAGAACCATCCCAAGCCTGCAGGGCATGCAGACGGCTGGTGGGAAACTACCAACTGTTCCCCAAGGTTTCAGCCTGAAGACACACTTCTCTAAATGAGCCTTGATGGTCTGCAGGGCACCTGCCACTCATGCCGTGTGCAATCCTCTGAGTCGGTTTACGAGACACACATTAAAGTCAGTGGTTATTTTATGGCCATACCCTGATGGGTTTTGTGTTTGTTAAACCAGCAATAATAAGCAGGGTCAGGAGCCATAAACAAATACTGAACTCAGACAGTGCAACACACACTCAGGTGTTTAGGGGTGAAATCGACTGATGGCTGCCAGTTACCTTGAAATGCATCGCAAAACAGGACGGACGGAGGGACGGGTGTATGGGAGTGAAGTGGAGCAGGGCGCTATGGAATCGGGTAAATGGGTGTTCACTGTACAGTTCTTTCTACTTTTCTGTGTGTTTTTAAAATTTCACGATAAAATAGTGGAGAAAAAATTAAATGGGCCCATACAGCATGGTCTTCTCTTGTCTCCCCTCCCCTCATCTCCCAACTTGACTGCTGGCAACATCTGGTTCTTTCCAAGATCAATCAATCTGATCTCGAAGCCCCTGGAAAGACTGTTCAAAGAATATGCCACAGACTCAGCAATTCCCAAAGGGGAGTTCCTTGTTTTGCTTTAAAAGCAGCATCTCTTTGAAATAAAAGTTCAGCCTCCCATGTGTGCTTAGAGCAGCAACTGTCTCTGGATTTTAAGCTCTGTGCCCGTTAGAAGACTCGGGTGTGCCCCTCGCTCCCGCTGACACAACGCTGGCTTGCCCAGCCTGGGCCCACCCAGGACAATCCGAGGGGAAGTCAGAGACCATTGTCGTCAGGCAGACTGTGAGGCACGCGGTTTCCTAAGGCCACGTGACACCTGTGTTTTATAACGTATTCTTTAAGAAGTCGCAGAGTTAGTCCGGCAGAAGTGACCTGAAAGACTCAACAAGTCCAGGCAGCACTCAGACAGAAGGAGTCCACTGGAGTCGCACGAAACTCTAGGTGTCAGGAGTGGGAGGGCAGCCTGTCCGCACGGCGACCTTCTGTGCCCGGGGCCTGCTGGGGAGGGCAGCTCTAAGGCGTCACCACCACAGGAGGTAAGGAGCACGATGAGCTCAGGCAGCGGCCCCTGTGCTCTCCTCTGACCCGCACCCGGACCCTGCCTAGGGCACACAAGGGGCCTGTGGGCTTAAGACAGAATCCACGGCACCTCCTGGCCCAGGCGCTGACCACACCCCAGGGCTCCTTGCCTGGAAGAAGATCCCAGCTCAACAAGCCCTCCCGACGCTGTTTCCAAACAACCACTGACCATGCAGGAGAGTAAACGGGATTAAGTCCCAATGACACCGGATCAGGTGCAGACGGCAGGCTTTGGACCTAAGACAGCAAGTGGACTGGGTCAGACCCTTCGGGTGCTTTCCTGTCAGAGGCAGGTGTGCTCAAAGGTCCCAGCTCTTAGGAGACCACAGAAGACAGGCATTCGTGGGCAAGGGGACCCAAATACCAGAGAACCACACTTAAACTCAGTCAGAATAACGACAACACTCCTGCTCTCAGCCCCACGAAGCAGGACTTGGGCCTTCCAGAATGAACACCAGCTCAGAGACTCTTCCAACCATTGATCCCCGAGGTCAGCATGGCTGTGTTCAGAAAACCATCCCTGGCTCTAACGCAACCCTCCTACTCCCCAAAATAGGAACAATAGTCCACGATGGCTAAGGGACGGCTCAGCTCAGGAGCTAACAGGAAAAGGGTCCTAGTCAGCGTTCTCATCTGCCAACAGGAAGGGTCACTTAAGAAGCCAAGTGGGAAACTCCGACACACTGGACAACACCCAACCCAAAAGACCCAACTCTCCTTGCACAGCATGCTCTGATACTGAGCAGTCGCTTCCCTGCTGTCCTACCAGCAGCTGCCACTGCCCACCACACTCGGGACAGCGGCCCACCACCCAGCAAGGCTGTAACATCATTCTTGAATCACCACATCTGTCGCTGCAGAACTGAGGTTTCTTGCCCAAAGGAAAATCATACATGCAACTAACGGTATCTCCTGCCACTTGCTAGAAGCTTTTGGTAATTAGAATAAAATCAGAGGAGGGAACACTTCCAAACTCATTCTATGAGGCCGGCATTACCCTGATACTAAAACCAGACACAGACAGCACGAGAAAAAAAAAAAATTACAGGCCAATATTCCTGATGAACATAGATGCAAAAATCCTCAACAAAATATCAGCAAACCAAAATGGATCATAAACCATGATCAAGTGGGATATTTCCCAGGGATGCAAGGATGGTGCAACATCCACAAATCAATCAATGTACTGCACCACATTTACAAAATGAAGGCTAAAAAATCACATGATCATCTCAATACATGCAGAAAAGGCTTTTGACAAAATTCAACATTCATTTATGACAAATGGGTATGGAGAGAATGTACCTCAACACAGTAAAGGCCATGTATGACAAACCCACAGCCAGTATCACACTCAAAATGAAAAGCTGAAATCTTTTGAAAGACAAGGATACCCACTCTCCCCACTTTCATTCAATGTAGGATTGGAAGTCCTAGCCAGAGCAATTAGGCAAGAAAAAGAAATAAAAGGTATTCAAATTGAAAAATAAGAAGTAAGACAGTCACTATTTGCAGATGACATGATACTATATATAGAAAATCCTAAGGACACCACCAAAAAGCTATTAGAGCTAATAAATGAATTCAGTAACATTTCAAGATACAAAATCAATACACAGAACAAAATCAGGAGGAACATTCCATAGACACGTAATCAGCAGAGGGTCTCTCCTCTCTCAGACGTACATACCGTTGGTGCCCCACTGCCCTTTCCAGGAGCACCCTTCTGTTTTATTCTTACCAATGGTCTCCTTCCTTCCTCAGTAACCATCCTGCAATGTGTTCTTGGCTCCACTTGGCAGACTGGACTTTGGAGGGGCCTTCCCCTCCAAAGACTCTACCCTGTGTTATCTGCACCTGAGGATTAAAAGTGGTCTGTCCGTCTCCTCACCAGTGGGGGGGGGGAGGGGGTTCCACCAAATTCCTCGTATCTACTCGAGCAATCTCAAGCACTGCCAAGATGCTGGGTATGAACCTCAAAACCCAGAGCCCTACAGGGACATGACGTTATTTTTAAGTTCAAAGTGCACTCGGACACTCACTAACGATTAGCACACACAGACACGTGTCAGACCCGTCGTAAAGGCAATATATCCCCTAGGACACTCCCAACGCCTTACAGACATGGATTCTCAAGACTCTCAGGAAGCTGCATACACACACCAAGAGCAGCTGATCTGGGCCACAAGGCTGTGGGGAGACATCATCTCTTGGGTCCAAGGGAACGTGGCCCAGAGGACTTCAGGGGACCAGGGGACACGAGGCCCCACGGCTCTAGGAAGAGCACAAGTGGATGAGGAACAGCCCCAGGGCCTCGTTCCTTACAAGCCAGTCGTCACAGCACACATCTCTGGAGCTTTGGTGAGTGTCAGAGGATGAATTCCGAGCTGCCCTCAGTTAGGACACACTAGGACACTGGAACACAGAACACCTGGGCGTACAGAGGTTTCAAATTCAGTTGAAACTGGTTTTTTTTTTCATGCATGTAAGTTTTTCACTGATGTTTTAGGAGACCATCCAGGTAACAGACCAGTCCACAGAGAAAGGCAACCAATGCTGACAACTGGTTATTTTCATTATGTTTTCTAGATCTTTCAAGTTTTCTACTGTATTTTTATAACTACACTCACACCTAAATGGGACAGTAGTCCCCAGTTAAAACAAGTCTGCAATACAGCTACAAGTAACTGGGGGGCATCACAGTATGTGGCTCTAGTCCAGACACTCTGGACGTGGTCTCCTAGAAGCATGGTAGAAAGTCTGGACTCAGGACTTGTCCTCATCAGCTGTAGGAAGCTTCTGCCCACCGCTTGGGGACAAAAAGAACACCCCCCAAAACAACTCTAGGTGCTTCCTAGGTCCCGGCCACCCCCAGAGGTGGGTGAGAATTCCACACTAGCCCTGTGGTATTAAGTTCCAGATGGGCTGTTGTTCCAGAAGAAGCCTGTGACAGCCGTGTGACATAATGGACCTCTAAGTGCTTGTCTGCTTGTATCGAAAAGCCCGCGGCACCCAGTTCCCGTCAGCACAGCCAGTGTCATTGATCCGCTGTTCTCATCAATACCCGCTACGTCACCGTCTCTCCCGTGGGGCTGGAGAAGGCACCGGGGCTCACTGACTGCTAAGCAGGGAGAGCAGCGCAGTCCGTGACAAAATGTTCTAGAGAGCCTACTGCCGAGATGGCAGGGAAAAGAACAGAACTCGCGTCCTCATAGCCAGCCAGCCCAGCCCCAGACTTGTGGTGATCGCTCCCACACCCATCCCCCTGGGGCCTGGGTGACACACAAGGTGGGTTTGTTAGCCCAGACACCACCCCAAAGCATGCTGCCCAACCCCGGGCAGCCCCGTCCAGACCCCAGGATAACCCCCTGAATAAAACAGGACCAGCCAGCACACGGCAGCTAGGTGGCTGGAGTCCGATGGGGGTTAGCAGAAAATCCACAAACGACTCTATTTCCTCTACTCTGAGTAGGTTTTGTTAGAAACTGTGCACTTCCTTTTTTTTTTAAAAGATCTTTTTTGATGTGGACCAGTTTTAAAGTCTTTAGTGACTTTGTTACAATATCGCTTCCGCTTTATGTTTCGGGTTTTTTGGCCGCTAGGCATGTGGGATCTTAGCTCCCTGACCAGGGATTGAACCCAAGCCCCCTGCATTGGAAGGTGAAGTCCTAACCGCTGGACCAGCAGGGAAGTCCCAAAACCGTGCACCTCTAAGACTCAGGAGCGGGTCTGCTCCATGGCGGCAACGCTGACATGAGGAGCACTCGGGGGGTGGAGTAAAGAGCAGAAGGGGTGTCCCTGTGCTTCTCAAAATGTAAAAACAGCTTGCAGGACTTCCCTGGTGGCTCAGTGGTTAAGAATCCACCTGCCAACGCCGGGGACACGGGTTTGATCCCTGGTCCGGGAAGCTCCCACATGCCACAGAGCAACTAAGCCCACGAGCCACAACTACTGAGGCCTGTGCACCCTAGAGCCCGCAGGCCGCAACTACTGAGCCCACGTGCCACAACTACTGAAGCCGCGCACCTAAAGCCCGTGCTCCACAACAAGAGAAGCCACCGCAATGAGAAGCCCGTGCACTGCAATGAAGAGTAGCCCCCGCTTGCTGCAACTAGAGAAAGCCTGCACACAGCAACGAAGACCCAACACAGCCAAAAATAAGTAAATAAAATTAATAACTTAAAGAAAAAAAAAAAGAGCTTTCAGTGCATCTCGGCTCAACCCAATAAAAGGCAGGGACAGCATTCATCACCTATGGAATGTGGCTTAGAAAATTTCCAGAGCTCAAGTAATGCCAATCGAAGGAGCAATCAGGACCTAAATAATCAACTGTTTCTACACACTTTTGTTGTGTGTGTGTATGTAAACTTTTTGAATTGACATATGCTGTGAAAACGTGATTGACTAATAAAGCCTAGATGTGAATGCTTACGTTCCATTTTGGAATAAAAAGGTTTTGAGGCTTCTACTCTGTCTCAAGAAGCGACAAATGTTAAAATGCACAGCAACGTGGTGATCTTGCTTGGTACGACCCAAAAACCCAAAGCTGCTGCAGACACCCAGCCCGTCTGTGCAGCTGCCCTGGGGTCGCCGCTCAAGAGTGACCCTGGTTGTGCCAAGCCACGGAGGACGCTGCAGCAAAGTGAGAACCAGCAAAAGCCAAGGAGGTCAGCTCGCTCTCGGCACCAAAGCTGTCTCGTGCTGTGAGTGAGAGGCCCTATCCATGCAGCTTCTCGGTCTTGCTCGCCCACAAAAGCGGAAGCCAGCAGGAGATACGTACGGCAGGTGTAAACATCTCTGTATTCCATGTGCTCGTAATCGGGAAGAATTTTCATGAAACGGCCCGACTTCACACGAGGGTTTATACCTGAACAGACACAGCAGGGAAAGGGCTGAAGATGGTTCTGCCTTCTCGACTGTAGAAACCATTTTCACAGGACTCAACACCTGTCCCTCACCGACATCACAAGCTTCCCTACATCCTCGACCCCCAGAACCTTGGGAGGCAAGCGGTTGCCAAGGAGGCCGGCCTGGCCAGAAGGAATCGTGGTGACAGGTGTTCCTGTCAGTCAGTGAGCCACACCAGGAACTCATGATGGCAGGCCCGCTCGGGACCCCCTCCGGGCTCTCTCCCCATCACCCACCACAATCAGCGGGGCTCACTGAGGTGGGAGGGCAGAGGTCGCAGCTCACAGATATTTGGGGTGACTGTGTAGGGAACCCTGTGCCCCAACTAGGATCCCCAGCTTGCCCGCTGCACATCTGGCATTGTCCTTCACCTGTTGCGTGTGTTTTGTTTTTGACAAAGGACAGTGTTTGCCAGCCTCCTAACTCAATCAGACCCCTTCACCCCTGGATTGAGGTAGCTGACTCTACCATCTAAGCAGGAACTAGGGGCGACTGTCTTCTACCACCTATTCCAGAAGCTAAGTGATTTTCTCCTGGATAAGGCCTTCAAAGCAAATTCACAAAAACACAGTTCCTGCACTGTGAAAATGAAAACTGAAGCTCGCTTTGGCCGGGGCAGATCAAACGCTCTGGGGTGCTGATAACAGATAATATGAATCAGTCTCTGGATTTGACAACCATGTTCAAGGGGTTGAGAACCAGCAGTCAAAGAAGTCTCCAGGTGTCCTCCTTTGCCTGTGACCTCGCCGTGGCCCTTGTCCCCTCTCCCTGGCCCACCTGGACCTCCCCCTCTCTCCTGCTCACCTGCCCATCCACCTATGTCCAGACGTCCCCTCCACGGGACAGATGCCCCCAAAGCCCGGGCAACCCCTCTGCCCACAGCTGAGATGAGCTCTGTGGGGGCCTTCATTCTCACACGTGTTCTCCTCTGGGTGCTTCAGCCCCCAACACCTAGCAGGTATGAGCACCTGCCTCCCTCCAGGAGTATTTTGAGGGCTTACAACTCTTAGAGAGAACTCAAGTTGCTTTGAGATGATATCATCAAATGGCCTGACAAACTCAAAAAGCAGTGAGATGATAAGGACTTCTCATATGAGATCCTCATGGAAACAGCTGACCATCCCAAAAGCCAGGAAACCTCTCGTTTCTGTGCGCTCACAGGGACTCCTGTGGGGAGTGTGCCTCTGACTTGGACACGACGCCCACAGCGAGGGCGGCCTCCTGGATTCTCTGCTCTGGGAGACTTAAGACACGGACTCTGGGGAGCAACAGTGGAGCCGAGAGTGTGGCGGGGCCCTGGGGGCACCCCCAGAATGGAGGGCGGGAGGGGAGGGAAGGGGACACAACCACCTTTCCACCCCTGGAACTCCGGGCTTTGCAGGATTCAAAGTGGCACTGTTCTCACCACTGAGACCACAAGACAGGAAGGAGTTACATTTTCACGAGACGTGACCACTCGGGCCCCAAGACCCACTTCCCCTGGAGACACGCATTCTCTTGGGTGGGTGGGACATGAAGCAGAGGCCAGAGAAGAAACCAAAGTGCAAACCTGCCAGTGAAGGAGGAGCGGGAGGCCTTACGCAGACCAGCCCTGCCCTGGGCTTCAGGACCAAGGACAGGGGCACGCGGGGGCGGGGCAGTGGGTTGGGATGGCGTCTGAGGGTGGGTGAGGATGCAGCCCGAGCCCCTCGGCAAGTGGGGAGAAGGGGATACTGGGAGGTGGCCGAAGTGGGGCTGGGACACACAGGGCTCCCAGAGAAGGTGGGAGGGGGCAACAGCCTAGAAGGCACAGCCGAGGGCCAACATCGAGAACCACACGTGCCCAGGGCGGCCGGGGAAGGTCCACGAAGAACTTAGAGCCTCCAACAGGAGATCTCCCCACTCGTGAGCAAATTCTAACCCAGGAACACTGGCCAATCCAACATCCCACATGGCCACGGGATCGAGGTGGAGAGAAGTCTGATGGGGTGAAGAAATCAGCCCAGATTCGGGGACCAACTGCGCCCCCCCGGGCTGTCTCCCCACACAGCTGATGCTCCGCAGAAGTCCACAGTCTACCTGTGTGGGGGATGCGGGACACAGGAGAGAGGCGTCTCCCAGGGGGACTCTGAGAGCAGCGAATCCATGGAAATGAGGGAACACAGCAAGCGACAGCAACGAGTGAGCCCTGGCACTGGAAGGAAGCCTCCAGCACGCTGGCTCCCAGCCAGCAGCCCGGCCCCCGGGAAGCCCCTCCATCCTGAATCACACGTTTTTCCGAGCAGGAGCCCGGTCCCCAGCCTCTGGGTGTTTAAGTAAGAAGCACCATCTGGTCTAAGTGTTCAGTGCAGAACTGGTGCAGAGTTCAAAAGAATGTGTAAGCCAAAATCTACCAAGACGGTTTTAAGATGAACACTTAAGGTCCTTTTCAGAGAGGTCAACAGGTCAACCTTAGGCCAAAGAGAAGCGGGCCGTCATGATCCTTCTTATCCCGTCCTTTACTACCAGCCCCGAGCGTTAACAACACACGCCACACCCCTCTGGGCAGGGACAGGCGGGCTGCTCCCCGCAGGACGGTGTGCCCACTGCCCCTGGGCGACGTCAGTGCCAACAGACACCCTCACAGCCTCACGCAAACGGCCCTGAGGAAGGGCCAGCAGAGAGGTGCTTGGGGCCGGGGGCTCTAGGCATCACGGAGCGTTGCTGGCGACTCTGGAAAGCAAAGGGGCGGGGACAAGAAATGGGGGCGCTGGGAGACTCAACGTGCCTGCGGGAAACAAGCCAAGGAAGGGCCGGGGCTGGTGCGGTTAGGGTGGCGAGGAGGGGCCCTGGCAGCTGCCACGGCTGCATGTCACAGTCGCTCCTGGTGTCCACGTCTCCAACCAGGCTGCAGGCCTGGGATCTAGAGACACGGGCACCTCCAAGCACACCAAAGTTGTTTCCAGGGCAGCCACGTTTCCCAGAGGATAGACACCTTCATCCACCTGCGCTGCAAAATCAGGGTCATGATTCACTCAGAAAGGGAGAAGATAGCCCCCGACCTTTTCAGTGCTGTTACTACCAGTGCTGTCTCTACAATGTCAAAACTGAATTTAAAGGGTATCTGAGAACAGACCTGTGGGCTGAGGGCCATGGACTTTTATTTTCCGTGGCTGATGTCACTGAGCACCTGCTTCTGGAACAAGTTAACAGAAGATGGTGACAGATTAACTTACACTTCGCGTAGACGTCTCGACAAGACACGCCCGTGATCTCCAGCTTCCTCAAGTTTTCACAAACGCCGTACTCTGCAACAAGAAACGTTTGCTGGAAATTACAGTCAAGAAGTCATAAAGCAGCAGAAATATTAATAGACGTGTGGGTGGGGGTGGAGCAGGCATGCTTCAGCCTTGGCCTTGTCTTCTCAGCCTGACCCTTCTTTCACTGTGGAGATTTCATGGGCCTTCTCCACATTCAGTCAACACCCTCACTCACCAATGAAGCCACTATTCTATTTTTAGGTAACACCACTCTGAATGAAATAGCAACCTGCCATGTCTATTCTGATAAGCTCTAGAAACCTAATCTCTCAAACCTACAACCAGACATCCTGGTTTATGACCACGGTGTGGCAGAAACTCAGAGTCTGGAGACGATGCGAGTTCCCATGGAAATGAGACCACCACTGGTGTCAGGGTTCCACGAAGGCCCCCCTAACCCCCTACTGATTCTGTTAAACGAAGACACAGCTGGGGCTGCCCAGGACGGCCTTGAAGCAAAACCCTGACACCCACCTCCACGGCCAGTGCTCTGCCCCACCTCGGGGAGAGAAACCCAGGCTTGGAGAGGTTGGTGACTCAGCAGTCCTTCCAGAAGGGGGACTGCAGTCTGGCCAGCAAAAGGCTGTCCACCTCATCACATCACAGACCCCACCCCGGCCCCAAGGCCTGGTCTTTTCAGCGGAATGGATGACGACACTAACCCAATGCTTCTGTCAGGATTTTGACCATATCCAAGCCAAGCTCAAGATGCAGACGGTGGAGAAACTAGTTGGGGCAAGGCGGTTAGCACCTGGCAAACCTCCCCGAGATGGGCCTGCCCGACGGTGCTGCTTTCCCTGCTTCCACTGCTGAAGAACAGACCACGGCCTTGCTCCTCACCAGACAAAAACACACGTTTTATCCTCCTGCCAGGAAGAATGTGGACTCCGCTCTGGAGTGTTATGCAAGTTACAAGAACTTGTGAGGAACTAGATAACGAAATGTGCTTGTTTGTGACCTTGGACGGGGTGACACCTGCATGTCACGTGAGTCACCAGCAACTGAGAGGCCCTGGTTTGTCAAAATCCTTGCAGACCATGCCAGGGACCAGCTGGAAGGGCCACTCCCGCCCCGGGCGGCGACCAGCTGGAGCTGGTCTACCGCTCTCTTGAGAAGAGCTCTGCTCCACGCTGAGCTGTCTTCATGATCCCCCGTCTGCTCTGGGATGTCCACAAGGCCAGGTGGCCCTCCTGATGGCCACAGCGGCTGTCACCACCTCGTGTGCCCTCCATAAACAGCGTCCTTCCCTCGCACCAACCAGGCACTCCAAAACCCTCACCGCACAAGACTGGTGCCTCGGTTTGTTTCCCGTGTGGTGTGCAAAGGACAGCTCCCCTCCCGGTTCCAGCAGTGACCAGCGCACGTGGTACACGAGGTGCGCCTCTTGCTGCCTCGTTGACGAGACAGTTTGGGAGCCGGGGTTGGGGGGGGCAGGTAGTCTTCTCTGAACCGCGCGCTTTAGTGATACATGTGGACACTCTGCCGGTGAGATGCAGGGCACAGACCCAAGGCGCATCCGAGTGTGCCCCGGCGGCCTGCAGCACACTGAAGCAGCAGTGCCGCCCCACAGCATCTGCCGAGCCAGTGGGTGATTTTCGCATCTGAGCCCAGCGATCCTCCGACCTGCTAGAGACAACGCACCACCTCCCAGCACCCGCTCAGACTTCCAAGCAAGTCTAAGGTTTTTAGCCAGGATGACCAAACTGTCAAGAATCTCTGCACATCGTGTCAAGAAAAGGTGCTGCTAATATCACACAAGAGATGAACCTGCACGAGCAGACAAACCATCCACAGAAATGTCACTAACAATCAGAAGAAAAGCAAAAGTATGATGCAGTGCTAATAAATACAGCAATGCTTAGTGGGTTTTTCTTAATGTTCCCAAAAGATAATAAAATCACCGAAGCGGAACAATGTCATTCTGACCCAACTGCTCCTTCAAGAAATGTTCAGTATTTTTCACATGATGGAAAAATCTTTTTTTTTAAACAGTGGCTCAGAACAATTCCACATCCTCTGACTGTTCCATAAACCTTCCCATAAGTCATCAGGGAAAGTGTCCTTAAAATAGCATTAAGGCCAGTGTACATGCAGCACCACAGATCCTTCCCCCTAGAAAAACTCACCAGCGTTAACGCCATCCTACCCAAGACCAGCGTTAACGCCGTCCTACCCAAGATGGTTAAAGTTAGCACAGCAAACCGTGCTGCCCACAGCTGCTTTCTAAGTGCCAAATTTGGGTTGCAGGCTGCCGATTCAAATACTTTCCTTGCTAATCTATGACATACAGTAGCTTGTGAAAGTCTGTTTTGAAAGTGTCTGCTCCAAAAATGGCAACAAGTAAAAAAAAGTTGGGAAGGGGGAGAAAAATGGGTGAGCTGGACTTGAGGAAATTTAAATTAACCATGGAATTACCATATGATACAGCTATATCCTATTTCTGGGTACATACCCAAAAGAGATGAAAGCAGAGACTCAGAGATGTTTGTACACCCATGTTTATAGCAGCACTATTCACAATAGCCAAGAAGGGGAAACAACCCAAGTGCCCATCGATGGAGGTTAGATAAGCAAAACAGGGTCCATCCATGCAATGGAATATTATTCAGCCTTAAAAAGGAAGGAGAGTCTGACACCTGCTATAGCCCGGCCGAACCTTGAGGACGTTGTGCTGAGTGAGATAAGCAGTCACAAAAGGACAATATTGTACGATTCCACTTATATGAGGTCCCTATAGAATAGTCAAATTTCACAGAGACAGAAAGTAGAATGGTGAGTGCAGGGGCTAAGGAAGGAAAAACGGGGAGTCAGTGTTTAATGGGGACTGAGTGTCAGCTGGATAAGATGGAAAAGTTCTGAAGATGATGGTGGTGACGGCGGCACAACAATGTGAACATACTTAATGCCACTAAACTGTAGCTTAAAAATGGTTAAAGTGGGGGCTTCCCTGGTGGCGCAGTGGTTGAGAATCTGCCTGCCAATGCAGGGGACACGGGTTCGAGCCCTGGTCTGGGAAGATCCCACATGCCACGGAGCAACTGGACCCGTGAGCCACAATAACTGAGCCTGCGCGTCTGGAGCCTGTGCTCCGCAACAAGAGAGGCCGTGATGGTGAGAGGCCTGCACACCGTGATGAAGAGTGGTCCCCACTTGCCGCAACTGGAGAAAGCCCTCGCACAGAAACGAAGACTCAACACAGTCATAAATAAATAAATAAATAAATAAAAGAACGTGAATTTCTTAAAAAAAAAAAAAAATGGTTAAAGTGGTAAATTTTACTTTGTGTATATGTTACCACAATAAAAAAATTAAGTTGCCACTTCAAATACTCCAATCAGAAAATTTCCAGAAAGCTATTGAACAAATGTTTTGCCAAGACGGAAAAACAGCCCAGGAATCTGGGCCAAGTCGACACTGAAGCTGCATCCTCTGGTGACCTGACTGCCAGGGGCGCACTTCCTGTCCAGTGAGGTCAGTACTGTGTGACGGGCGTTACCGAAAACCCCTGCTCCCAGAGCATGTGTCTGAATGTGCAGGAAGTCTATTCAGTCTCTGCGGGTGGGAATGGGTGAGAAGAGTTTTCTCTCTCCCTCTTTTCCACTCTCTTGCCCCTACAGGAGAACCCAAGGAACACACGCTGCTTCCTGAGGCAACTTCCCTCGAAGAGAAGACTAACGGAGATTAACGGAGGCAGTACCTGTGCCAGCCGTGGCTGAGACGTGCACACACTCTGCATCGGAATGGAAGATGACAAAGTTAACATCATAATTCTATGCACTGCACCAGCCTTGGCACCTGCAATTAGAGGGAACTTAGCCCCATGCTCCCCATAAATGCCACTTATGAGGGTCCCTGCCACGTTGGAAGGGCACAGCACTAAGACAGTCTCTGAAGCAAGCTGGTGGGCACACAAGATAAGGCTGGAAAGGGGGTGGTCTCCTGGTCCTGCCAGAGCCGGGAGTCCACAGGAAATGCAGAAGCACTGAAGAGTCTCAGGTAGAAAAGCAGCCTGGACCGGGTAACCTGTGGGTGGAGCCAGCGGAGACACACCTGGAGACGCAGGTGGGGGGGTCCCGTGAGGAGGCCACTGCACCACCAGGTAAGGCAGAGGTGGCAGGAAAGGATGGGGGGGCCCAGCTGGAACCCAGCTGTGGCCCCCGGCAGGCAGGAGAGAGTGGGAGGAGGAAGAGTGGAGGAGCGCTGCGGGCTTGTTTCCCACCTGCTGTAAACTCACACAGTTTTCCAAGTAAAGCCAAAAGGCAGTATTGATTGGAAATTTAGCGCATTTTTGTTTGCACTAAATTAGGGGATAATTATATCCCTTAATAAAATATGGTTAAAACTTTATTTCCGAGGGACTCCCCTGGTGGTCCAGTGGTAAAGAATACGCCTTCCAACGCAGGGGACTCGGGTTCGATCCCTGGTGGGGGAACTAAGATCCCACATGCCGCGGGACAACTAAGTCCGCGCGCCACAACAATTGAGCTCGCGTACCTCAATGAGAGAGCCCGCGGGCCGCAAACTAGAGAGCCCACGCGCCCTGGAGCCTGCGCACCACAACTAGAGAGAGAAAACCTGCACGCCACAACTAGAGAGAAGCCCTCGCGCCGCAAGGAAGAGCCCGCGCCAAAATGAAAGATCCCGCGTGTCGCAACTAAGACCCAACGCAGCCAGAAAATAAATAAATAAGGAAAATAAATAAATAAAAACCTTTACTTCTGAGGCTGAAAAAGGAGGCAGAGGCAGGGGTGGGAGCTGGTGGGGAGGGGGCTCCGCCAGGCTCAGGGGTGTCAGGCAACTGGCCCCCAGGCTTCCTGACACAGCTGCTCCGAGGACACCCCTGCAACAGCAGAGTGCTGGTTCCAAACCCCTGTGTGTCCCCCAGCTCGCTGCTTTCCTTAGCTATTACTATAACTGCATGAAATGCCTTTTTTTTTTTTTTTTTTTTTTAAATAATGTAGCAGATCTGGAAAAACACTGAGCAGCTAGCTCATCCTAGGATGGGAAGAATGTGAAAACCAAAACCTGGATACAGCCCATAGGCATCTCCTATTCAACACCTAGAATATTCGGAATGCTAACCAATAGTTCCCAAGGACAGCTGACAGCGCCTACATACTCAACGCGACTCCTTCCCAACCGGCTCCACCCCTGCAAAGATGAACAGTCTTGGTGCCCACAGCAGCCTCGAGAAGCCTCGCCCTGCCAGCCAGAGGACGCGGACCCTGTCCAGCTCCACGACAGGTATCCCTGGCCAAGGGAGCCCCACTCCAGCTGAGGCCCACCTGTCATGCCCAGACACTTCTTCCTGGTGCACGCACACCCTCTTGGTCTCGCCACCCACTCGTGAGACCAGGAGGTAAGCAGAGTCTGACTCTGCCATCACCTCACCCCGGACCGCTTCTCAGATTTCAGACACTTCTCGACTCCCCACTAATACTCCTCAGACAGGCTTGGCTATTCTGGGTCTCCTCCCCTGTCCATCAGCACCGGGAGGACAGTGAGGGTGTCACTGGCAAAGGATGCTGACTCATGAGTTAGAACCCAGGTCGCCTCCTGACCGGTCCTGGGTTTCTCACAGGACACCTGTTCCTCCAAAGTCCCAAAGATGCCCTTGTATTTGCACACTCTTTCCAGCCAGAAAGACAAACCAAGATCCTCAAATGCATTATGTAATCACTTTGCAAACACAGTGAAACAGTGAAAACGGCCCATCAGTTCTTCCTGGCAAGGCAACCATATCTGTCCAATTAAACATGGCCAAGGGGAAATCTTCACTCGGTGCTTTCTGGGGGCCAGGTCAACTTCCCAGCTCGCTTTTTTAAGGTTAGCAATGTCCCTCAGAGGCACCGTTTTCCTTTACTCTTTCCTACTTTGCTAACCGGAAGGATCAGGTTTCTCTGTGAAGCAGTGTATGAGATTCGACTTCCAAAAATAAAGAGACTGTAGTCCTGACAATCAGCAAAGCAGAAGAAAAGGATAAATGTTTCCCTACAATTCTGAGAGCCTGCTATATGTCCAGGAGGTGGCCTGCTTTCCTCTTCTCATGGTTGAGGCAGGTACGCTTCTACTACTTCAACACCGCCCACCCCAGCCCCAAAACAGGAAGGCTCAACAAGCAACTGCTTAACAAGAAACATAAAATATGCCCAAAGCCGACTTCAAAGCCAGCAACTTGCCCATTTCACCTCTTCCCAAGATGACCCTTCCAATTTCAGCCATGTTTAACAAAAGCCACATTTCTCACATTTCACATCAGCATATCAAACAGAATAGAAAGCGTTTTCTTCTGCATGCAAATACAATATTAAATGTTGGTTTTTAACTTCCGATTTCTGTCATAAAGCTCATACATTATGGGAAAAGGGTATTTCTAATTAGGATGGAATTTAAGCCCACTTTAGACTTACAACTGATCAAAATATTATACAAATATTATTCCAGGTGTCATTAAAACACTCACCATCAAGGGAAGAAATGGACAAATTATATATTACAAATTCAAAACCTCACTCTCTGTCTCAATATTTAAGAGTTTGGTGTAGAAGGGAAAATACACGTGTGAGCATTTCCTTTGCATTTCCTTTGCTTTTAAATGTTTCTTTTGTTATTATTTGAATGTTCTGATTTAGAACCATGGTCTGAATTTTCTAAACGCCTTAGCCTCAGGTAGACCGGCCAGCATTCCAAAATTCACCAACTAAACAGTGAAGTGTTAACCAAGAAAAGCCTCCTCTGGGTCAAAGGCAAAGAACAGACTGGGCTTCTACGCTATGTTCTCAGAAATGATGGCTTATTTATAGCCCCACATGCCAGTAACTGCAGGAGGCCTGAAGCCAAAGGAGGGATGCATCAAAACATTGCTCGGCTCCTGACCCCGCGCCCACCCTGCAAGCTGGGGTTGCTCTGGTTTGATTTCCTGTAAGAGGGAAAATAGCGCCTATTTGGTGTATTTGCCCCCAAAACAGGAGCACAGATTGGGCTTCTCAGTAGCAACTTTCTGTCACCTGCCCACAGAAATACCACCTGAAAATAGTTAATCAAATAGCTCCAACAGGCAGGGGGCTCAAAAGACCAAATTCTATAAAAACAACTGATTTATTATTGTTGACTTATTATTGCTAGGACACTGAAAATTGTGAGATTCTCACCAAGCGCTATAAAGCCTTCTCATTTTAAGTTTGTAGTGTCCCTACCCACCCCTGCCCCTGAGTCATCCTCTCATTTTACGACGAGCCACTGACACGCTCGCCCTGCCCGTGCCCTGGAAGTCCATCACGGCCCAAAACGCTCTGAAGCAATAAAACACAGGTGCGTGGCACCCTCCTCCCTGTGCCCCTTTCTGTGGCTTGTCTTCTCCTCCGGGAAACCCAATTATCAAAATACAGAAAGCAAACGTGTAAACACTGAGTAGTAAACGTGCAGACTCACTAACGTCTCACTCACCTTCCCAAGACACTAACAAATGGAAGCACCATCATGCCGTGTCAGGGCCGGACCTGGAGCTTCTGGGCCAGGAAACCTGCTGGGCTAGGACCACCCACCTCTTGCTCACCAAGGCTGGGAGCACTTTGGTTTCTGCCTCTGTGGACATGACTTTGGCCTTAACACCCACCATAACCAAATGTCTACTTCGGGATGGAAGAAGTTTGGGGTGCAGGGAAATAAGATCAGACTTGTCTCACACACGACTATTATTATACATATTCCAGTCATAATTAGACTAACCCTATGAGATGCCTATGAATGACACACAAAACTGCCAATCATCCAATGTTGGACCCAGATGAGCTGGAAATGAAAGCTACCAAAATGAACTAGTGAAACTGAAGACCTTCATAACCTCGGGACGACAATGATTACTTAAACCCAAAGTTAAAAGTGCGTAACTCTGATTAACGCTGTAACTTTTGCAAAAGTCACTTTGACTAAAGCGGTAACTTTTGCAAAAGTCACTGTAAATGAAGTTAAAAAGCAAAAGACTGGGCTTCCCTGGTGGCGCAGTGGTTGAGAATCTGCCTGCTAATGCAGGGGACACGGGTTCGAGACCTGGTCTGGGAAGATCCCACATGCCGTGGAGCAACTAGGCCCGTGAGCCACAACTACTGAGCCTGCGCGTCTGGAGCCTGTGCTCCACAACAAGAGTGGCCACGATAGTGAGAGGCCCGCGCACCGCAATAAAGAGTGGCCCCCGCTTGCCACAACTAGAGAAAGCCCTTGCACAGAAACGAAGACTCAACACAGCCAAAAATAAATAAATAACAAAAATAAATTTAAAAAAAAAAAGCAAAGGACTGTTGACTATGAGAAAATGTTCTGCGTATATTAAACAGAAATCGACCCAGATTAAATAAATAAAACCCTCAACTCAATAAGAAAAAATAACGATAGAGAAAAAGGGCAAAGATTAAGGATACGCGAGTAAGAGAAATCCAAATTGCCTATAATTTTATTTCTTAAATGTGCATCTTCACGAGTTATCAGCCATCTGCAAATTAAAATGAGATGTTGTTTCTCACCCAGATTGACACAGATTTTTAGAAATGAATCATTCAAACTAGAAAGAATTTAGAGGACATTGGATTAAATGAGATAACTTAAAGAACCCAGACCACAAAGACAGCTACTTTGTGAATAAACACAGAGCATTCCTGTCATTTTCGGTGACTTGCCTGTGCACACCCTCGTGACAGGTGTGCAAAGAGGAAAATACAACTATGTTATATTTGGAGTGAAGAATCACTCCAAAAAAATAACTGGTCAGTATCTAGTAAAACTGCAAATCTCACAGCCCACTACCCCGGCAACACCACTTCTGGATATATTCCTTAGAGAAATTTACAAATTTATCTGCATCTGAAGACACGTAAGAGCTTGTTCGCTGTAACACTGTGTACACTGTATGAAAAAAATAAAAATGAGCAAAGGAACACATGTGGCCTCTTCAAATTATGAACCACCACATAGCGTTCAAGAAGACTGAACCGACTTAAACGTATTAACATGGACAGAATTTAAAAACACAAGTTGACAGGGGGAAAAGGCAGATGCACAATACTTATGGTATGATATCTTTCTTAAAATTAAAGTACCATAAAACAATGTTATACATTGGGGATGTTACAGGAGTATGTATATACAAGTAAACTCAACCCACAATAGTGGTTGCTTCTTGGGAGTGGGAAGGAGAGGGGTGATCAGGAGGGACTTAAATGCTGGCTGAGAGGTTTTCTTTTAAAAAAGGTAGAGATTTCAAAAGCAAATATGACAGAAGACTTAACTGTTATTTATTGGGGATGACTAGGAATATGCCTGTTTTACCATGTTTGTTTTTCATTTTTTTAATTTCTCAAAGTGAAAATTCTCCTAGCTGCTAAGCCACCTTGGTGAAGAAGAGACCTTGATCCTACCATCACGGTGTCTGCTGTCCCAGGAAAGCTGAACTGAGAAGCACAGAAGCAGGAAAAGAAGGACTGAAGAGTCCTTCTCTGTCTGCCCCCCAAAGTCTGTCTACATCTTCATGAGGACTTCTTATGCTTCTACTAGCAATTCTAAGAATTTGCCCTGAGCTGTACCTCCAGTTAATTTTACTATGTGGCATACCTTTGAGTTTTCTGATTATACAGAAGTCTTCCATTACTCTCTCTTGCTACATACCTTACAGTTTCCCCAGAGACAACACCCGGAGACCACCACACAGGTTTGGCTGACTGATGGAGAAACTCCACAAAGAAACATCTGTGATGAACCTGGGTCTCACAGGTGTACAAAATGCAAAACAAAGCAAATGAAAAGGTGGAACTCTCTTTGCCTCTATTTTAAAATGTCAAAAGAAACTCACTTGCCAAATAGATGACAAAAGGTTAATACTGCTACTATTCAAAGAAAAGAGAATGAAAAGAAATGAAGACAGCCTAAGAGACCTCTGGGACAACATTAAATGCACCAAAATTTGCATGATTCGGTCCCAAAAGGAGAAGAGAGAGAGAAAGGACCTGAGAAAATATTTGAAGAGATTATAGTCGAAAACTTCCCTAACATGGGAAAGGAAATAGCCACCCAAGTCCAGGAAGCACAGAGAGTTCCAGGCAGGATAAATCCAAGGAGAAACACACCAAGACACATAGTAATCAAACTGACAAAAATTAAAGACAAAGAAAAATTATTAAAAGCAACAAGGGAAAAACGACAAATAACATACAAGGGAACTCCCATAAGGTGAACAGCTGATTTCTCAGCAGAAACTCTACAAGCCAGAAGGGAGTGGCATGATATATTAAAAGTGATGAAAGGGAAGAACCTACAACCAAGATTACTCTACCCGGCAAGCTTTACAGACAAGCAAAAGCTAAGAGAATTCAGCACCACCAAACCAGCTCTACAACAAATGCTAAAGGAACTTCTCTAAGTGGGAAACAAAAGAAGAAAAGGGACTTCCCTGGTGGCGCAGTGGTTAAGAATCCACCTGCCAATGCAGGGGACACGGGTTCGAGCCCTGGTCCGGGAAGATCCCACATGCCGTGGAGCAACTAAGCCCGTGCGCCATAACTACTGAGCCTGCGCTCTAGAGCCTGTGAGCCACAACTACTGAGCCCACATGCTACAACTACTGAAGCCCGTGCACCTAGAGCCCACGCTCTGCAACAGCAGAAGCCACCACACTGAGAAGCCCACACACCGCAACTAGAGAAAGCCCATGCGCAGCAACGAAGACCCAACGCAGCCAAAAATAAATAAATAATTTTTTTAATGTAAAAAAACGAGAGAGAAGAAAAGGACGTACAAAAACAAACCCAAAACAATTACGAAAATAGTAATAGTAACATACATACCGATAATTACCTTAAATGTGAATGGATTAAACGCTCCAACCAAAAGACACAGGCTCACTGAATGGATACAAAAACAAGACCCATATATATGCTGTCTACAAGAGACCCACTTCAGACCTAGGGACACATACAGACTGAAAGTGAGGGGATGGAAAAAGATATTCCAAGCAAATGGAAATCAAAAGAAAACTGGAGTAGCACTACTCATGTAAGATAAAATAGACTTTAAAATAAAGAATGTTACAAGAGACAAGGAAGGACACTACATTGATCAAGGGATCAATCCAAGAAGAAGATATAACAAGTATAAATATATATGCACCCAACAAAGGAGTACCTCAATACATAAGGCAAATGCTAACAGCTATAAAGAGGAAATTAACAGTAATACAATAATAGTGGGGGACTTTAACACCTCACTTACACCAATGGACAGATCATCCAGACAGAAAATTAATTAGGAAACACAAGCTTTAAATGACACGATAGATCAGATAGATTTAATTGATATTTATAGCACATTCCATCTGAAAACAGCAGATTACACTTTCTTCTCAAGTGCACACGGAACATTCTCCAGGATAGATCACATCTTGGGTCACAAATCAAGCCTCAGTGAATTTAAGAAAATTTAAATCATATCGAGCATCTTTTCCGACCACAATGCTATGAGATTAGAAATAAATTACATGGAAAAAAATGTAAAAAACACAAATACATGGAGGCTAAACAATATATTACTAAATAACCAAGAGATCACTGAAGAAATCAAAGAGGAAATCGAAAAATACCTCAAGACAAATGACAACGAAAACACGACGATCCAAAACCTATGGGATACAGCAAAAGCAGTTCTAAGAGGGAAGTTTATAGCAATACTTACCTCAAGAAACAAGAAAAATCTCAAATAAACAATCTAACCTTACAGCTAAAGGAACTAGAGAAAGAAGAACAAACAAAACCCAAAGTTAGTAGAAGGAAAGAAATCATAAAGATCAGAGCAGAAATAAATGAAATAGAAACAAAGAAAGCAACAGCAAAGGTCAATAAAACTAAAAGCTGGTTCTTTAAGAAGATAAACAAAATTGATAAACCTTTAATCAGACGCATCAAGAAAAAGAGGGAGAGGACTCAAATCAATAAAATTTGAAATGAAAAAGGAGAAGTTACAACGGACACTGCAGAAATACAAAGCATCATAAGAGACTACTACAGGCAACTCTATGCCAATAAAATGGACAACCTGGGAGAAATGGACAAATTCTTAGAAAGGTATAACCTTCCAAGACTGAACCAGGAAGAAATAGAAAATACGAACAGACCAATCACAAGTAATGAAATTGAAACTGTGATTAAAAATCTTCCAACAAACAAAAGTCCAGGACCAGATGGCTTCACAGGTGAATTCTATCAAATATTTAGAGAAGAGCTAACACCCATCCTTCTCAAACTCTTCCAAAAAATTGCAGAGGAAGGAACACTCCCAAACTCATTCTATGAGGCCACCTGATGCCAAAACCAGACAAAGATACTACAAAAAAGAAAATTACAGACCAATATCACTGATGAGTACAGATGCAAACATCCTCAACAAAATACTAGCAAACAGAATCCAACAACACATTAAAAGGATCATACACCATGATCAAGTGGGATTTATCCCAGGGATGCAAGAATTCTTCAATATACGCAAATCAATCAATGTGATACACCATATTAACAAATTGAAGAATAAAAACCATATGATCGGGCTTCCTGGGTGGCGCAGTAGTTAAGACTCCTCCTGCCAATGCAGAGGACATAGGCTCGAGCCCTGGTCTGGGAAGATCCAACATGCCGCGGAGCAACAAAGCCCACACGCCACAACTACTGAGCCTGCGCTCTAGAGCCTGCCAGCCACAACTACTGAGCCCGCATGCCACAACTACTGAAGCCCACGTGCCCTACAGCCTGTGCTCCGCTACAAGAGAAGCCACCGCAATGAGAAGCCCCCACACCACAACGAAGAGTAGCCCCCGCTCACCGCAACTAGAGGAAGCCTGCACACAGCAACAAAGACCCAAAGCAGCCCAAAATAAATGAACAAAATAAATAAATTAAAAACCAAACAAAAAACCCGTATGATCATCTCAATAGATGCAGCAAAATCTTTTGACAAAATTCAACACCCATTTATGATTAAAAACTCTCCAGTAAGTGGGGATAGAGGGAACTTACCTCAACATAAAAAAAAAAAAAATACTGCTAATATTCAAAGAGCTCTTACTAATTTTTAAGACAAAATAAACTCCCTAAGAAAAAAAGAGACCAAAAAAACCAAAACAAAACGCAAACATGGAATTCACAAGAGGTGAAATTAAAATGGCCAAGAAGCATCATAACCATTTAGGGGGTGAGGGCTTCATCTGCATCATCCCATTTAACCCTCAAAGTCACCCTATGGGAGCAGCACTTGCCAATAACACTTGGGAAGGTGAAGCAGCGTCTTCAGGATCTCAGAGCAGATAAACAGATTCAGGATCTCAGAGCAGATAAACAGATTACAAATCAGTCTTGACCACTGAGCCTTATGGCAGAAAGAAGATGACTGACTGATCCCCTGCTGGGAAGGATTTCGGGAAAGCGGCCTTCTCGTGCAGTCTTCCTGGGGGTGCAAATACCAACAGCTGGGCAATGAGTACCTAAGGTGTTATCAGCGTGCACACCCTACTGTCCCTACAACCCCACTTTGGGAAGTACACTCCAAGAAGATAATCTCAGAAGTTCTAAAAGGTACATGTAAGTCCCATGAACTCCTATAAAATGCACAAAGGCACTCTTGATAGCACTGTTTACAGCAAGAAAAAACTGCAAACTTAAAAGTCTATCAGTAAGGGACTAGTCTGTGGCATACATAGACAGTGGAACACTATGAAGATTTTTTATACTAAATTTTTCCAAAATTTTAAGAGTGGCTTATCTTTGATTGCAGGGGTCCCGGAAGATATTTTACTTTCTTCCCTTTGTTGTCCTTCACTGTTTGATTTTTTTTTCTTACCTATTGTTTTTACCAAAACATGAGAGCTTACTGAACATCAGAGATCTATCAACGTTTAAATGAACAGAGAGACTTGAACTGTGGAATAGGTAAAGCTTTCTTCCTGAGATTTGTTACAAAACTACTCACTATCCTCACTTCGGCCACCACCATCCCTGAGGGGGGCATTAGCCCCCTGCAGCACTGCCCGGCTCCACCCACCGCTCCACAGACCAGGTCCTCGCCCTCAGGAGACACTCCAAACCCTCGGGCTCCCTTAACTATTCAAGTTCACCCTCATCGTTCCCGTCAGCTCCGCCCCCAAGGACTGGGGACCAAGGACAGACGTCAGCTTGCTCCCCGGCCTAAACCCAGCCCCAGCTCGCGTCACTGCCCTCGGCGTCCTGGCCCCCGCAGCTGGGGGACCCCTCACCCCTGAGCACCCCATGCAGGCAGAACCCGGTCCGCCGCCCACCCGGAACTCCACCGCGCCCGGAACCCGCGGTCCCGGGTCTGTGGCAGGGCCCCCCGGGGTCACAGCACGCCCCGGCGGCCGGGACCCTCCCCCTGGAGCCCCGTTCCGAGGCAGGTGCCCTTCCAGAGCCCGTGGAGACCCCGCCCAGAGCTTCCCCTGGCCAAGCCCCCTCCACCAGGCCCCGCCCCGACGCACTTACCCTCCCGGCAGCGCCGCCTCCAGATGGTGTCGGTGTGCAGGATGCGCCGGAACTTGGTGCAGACCTGGGCCAGGCTGGGCAGGTCGGTGCCGGGCAGCGAAGCGAAGATCTCCACAAGCAGCTCGGGCGGCAGCTCCAGCAGCGAGCAGCGTGGGGGCGACGAGGGGCCCGCGCTCCGGCCGCCCCCCGCCCCGGCCAGCGCCGCCGCGCCCGCCTCGATGCGCTCTTCCTCGGGGTCCGTGTCCGGCTCGCTGTCGGCCGCTGCCGCCTCGGCCGGGCCCCGGCGCTGCTGGCGGCGCCGGCATCCCCGCGACGGGCCCACGCCGCAGAGGCGAGCGCACACCGCCATGCCGGCGACTGACGGCCGCCGCGCCGCCGCCGCCGGTGCGCACGCGCCGCCAGAGAGCCGAGCCCCGCCCCACCAGCAAGGGAGCCTATCCCCGCCCCGGTGAGAGTCGAACCCCGCCCCCTGGAGAGCCGAGCCCCGCCCTCCGGAGGATCCGAGCCCCTGCCCCAAGAAAGCAAGGCACGCCCCTGGGGTTCGAGCCACGCCCCTCCCTACTTTCAAGCCACGCCCCCAATGCATGGGCGACCTCGCCGTCTAGGGCTTGGCCCCGCCCACTAGGGGGGACGTGCAAAGACCTGGGCCGAACCCGAACGCCTCCCGCCTACCCCCGCCCTCCCCGTGTCATTGGGACCGTCTCCCCGCGGCCCCACGACCCCACGACCCCCGGGGGGACCGGCGCCTGGGCAGCAAATGGCGCGCTGTCGGGTGTGAGGGCCGAACTTACCACCTCCCGAGTATGGGGCTGACGCGCTCTTCCTGAGATCAGCCCCGAACACCCTACGGGGCACCTCCCCCCAACCCAGAATTCCCCAGGAAGGTCCGAAGGGCCCCCGCGGAACCCCCCAGGAAGGCCCAAAGTAGCCCCCCAAGAACCCCCCCCCAGCACCCTTCCATGAAGAATCCTCCAGGAAAGCCCGGAGGACACTGCTCCGAGGACCTCCCAGGAAGGCCTGGAGGAGCCCACCAGAACTCCCCAGAGGACCCCAAGAACTTCACGCTAGGTGTGTAGTCTGTCTGATCTTGCTGTGCCCTAGTTACCTTATTTACTGGGTTCTGCAGGCTGACTGGGGCCTAGGGCGGGGGTGGAGAATGTGCAGACCTTCTCCTGACAGTGGCTTCACCTTAAGGAGCACTGATAACAAGAAACTGACCAGAGAGTAGGGCCAAGGGTATGGATGTGATTACAAGATTACAGGATTATAGGAGTCTCCGCCTGGGTGGGCCCAACTCCTTTCTGGTCAAGACTGACTTCAATGCCCTGAAGTGCTGGAGAGCCCTAAAGGAGCCCAAAAGGAAGACTAACCAGAGCCCAAAAGGAAGTTAAGAATCCACAGACCACCCCATTCTGGTCAGTGTTTCTATTTCTACTCACATAGAAAATAGTGACCGCGCAGTTCCCTGGGCCCAGCCTCCACAAGGTCCTGGCTATTCACTACCTCCCTAAGGAGGTCTCCAAGCGGAAGAGAGGGCTGCCTACCCCAGTCCACAGAATCCCATAAACGGGGAAGTTCATCTTCTGACAGAAGTAACCATTCTGTGCTTCAAACCTTGACCATCTCAGCTCCAGGCAATTGAAAAACAACATGTAGGGACTTCCCTGGTGGCGCAGTGGTTAAGAATCTGCCTGCCAATGCAGGGGACACAGGTTCGATCCCTGGTCCGGGAAGATCCCACATGCCACGGAGCAGCTAAGCCCATGCCCCACAACTACTGAACCTGCGCTCTAGAGCCCGCGAGCCACAACTACTGAGCCCGCGTGCCACGACTACTGAAGCCCACGCGCCTATAGCCCGTGTTCCACAACAAGAGAAGCCACCCAATGAGAAGCCTGCACACCGCAACGAAGAGTAGCCCCTGCTCGCCGCAACTAGAGAAAAGCCCTCGCGCAGCAACGAAGACCCAACACAGCCAAAAATAAAAATAAATAAATTTTCAAAAGAAAAAAGACTCCGCACTCAAAAAAAAGAAAAGAAAAACATGTAACTGCCCTCCCTGTATCTCAACGGTTTTTCAAACTGTCCTCCACCCTGTTATCAGAACTCTCTTCCTACAAATAGCAACACATAAACAAAAGCATACTCATCGCTTCACTCACCTATTTAGAAATATTTAATGGCTCCACTGACTTCTTATCACATCACACAAAGTACCTCACAATCCTGTCCTAACCTCCCAGTCTGGCATCATCTCCTGTCTCCACTGAAACTCACCATGTCTGCCCCGTGTTCAAGCTGTCTCCTCTGCCAGGAGAACCCTCTCCCCAGTCTGTGCCAGTAAACAGCCGCCCCTTCTCAGAATGTCCCTTTATTACAGCACCATCATTTGTTTTATTACAAACATTTGCTTCCTTTGGTAGCAGCCTTACTAGATGTATCTCCTGTCACATGATAGACCTGCTAACACACATCATGTAACCGGCAAATGTGTACTGACTAAATGTTTGTTCAATGAAAAAGGAACAAATGATAAAGTGGCTAGAAGGCTAAAAAGTGAGGAACGTGAACCAGATTTAGAGAAGACTAGTTTATTTATCACCTGAACCATCCAAGCTAGGAAGTCTCCCAGCAAACAGAAATGCATTAACTAATGTAATAAATATTTATAGAATGCCTGACTAACCTACACGCTATGTTCTGTGTGGATCCATAGATTGTAAAGCATGAGCTTTGCTGTTATATATTTCAATCAGTTTGTTTTTTAAATCTATCTACTCCCTACTAGGTCCTATTAATAAAATACAGTATTCACCAATTAATAAAATACAGTAGTCTCCTATTAATAAAATACAGTATTCTCAGGTCCTATTAATAAAATAGTTTAGAGTACATTAAAATGTACAAAAATTTCCATCTTTAGAAGAATGGTTAACGTATGTTCATAATTTGAATAATGCATAATTCAGTGAAAAGATACCTCTAAATCTATATATTCTTGACAGCAGGAACAACAGAAGGCTGTGTACAATAACCCACAAAGGTGTGAAAGGATGGAATTTGTGCTGACCATCAGAACAGAAAGAAAAGGATAGCCGTGAGAGCTTGGGTAATCCACATCGGGGGAGAGGAACCAGAGGGGAAGAGTTAGGCTGTAGCAGAGAACTATTACACATTGAACCCTGAAAGCTTTGTGTCCTTGAAACTTTTATAGTCCCTTATATAGAACTGTATCCCTTACAAAGAACGCTAAGGAGGATACATTCATAAATGAGGAAAACCTAGATAGAAGACGCCCTTTTTTATGGAAATTTTTAAAAATTTTATACAATTTTAAGGCTTACTTTTAATTTCCAGTTATTACAAAATTTTGGCTCTATTCCCCGTGTTGTACAATACATCCTTGAGCCTGTCTGACACCCAAAAATGTGTGCCTCCCTCTCTCCCACTCCTATATTGCCCCCCCAGTGGTAACCACTAGTTTGTTCTCTGTATCTGTGAGTCTGCTTCTCTTTTGTTATGTTCACTAGTTTGTTGTATTTTTAATTTAATTATTTTTTTTCAAGAAAGCAAAGTGAGGATTTACTAAGCGAAAGTACCATCTCAGTGGGAGAGTGGGCAGACTCAGGTGAGTAGCTGCCTAGTTTGTTGTATTTTTTACTTATACCACGTGTAAGTGATATCATACAGTATTTGTCTTTGTCTGGCTTATTTCACTTAGCATAATGCCCTCCAATCCATCTATGTTGCTGCAAATGGCAAAATTTTGCTCTTTTTTATGGCTGAGTAGTATTCCATTGTGTGTGTGTGTGTGTGTGTGTGTGTGTATACATATATATATATACATATATATATACATCACATCTTTATCCGTTCATCTCTTTTTATTTATTTATTTTTTATGGCTGTGTTGGGTCTTCGTTTCTGTGCAAGGGCTTTCTCTAGTTGTGGCAAGCGGGGGCCACTCTTCATCGTGGTGCGCGGGCCTCTCACTCTCGCGGCCTCTCTTGTTGCGGAGCACAGGCTCCAGACGCGCAGGCTCAGTAATTGTGGCTCACGGGCCCAGTTGCTCCGCGGCATGTGGGATCCCCCCAGACCAGGGCTCGAACCCGTGTCCCCTGCACTGGCAGGCAGACTCCCAACCACTGCGCCACCAGGGAAGCCCATATCCGTTCATCTCTTGATGGACATTTAGGTTGCTTCCATATCTTGGCATTTGTAAATAATGCTGCTATGAACATTGGGGTGCATATATCTTTTCGAATTAGTGGGGTTTTTTCAGACATATATCCAGGAGTGGAACTGCTGGGTCATATGGTAGTTCTATTTTTAATTTTTTGAGAAACCTCCATACTGTCCTCCACAGCAGCTGCACCAAGAGATCATTTGTTTTAACACTATGTCAGGAATATAAGAATGAACTCTTTGTTAGTGAGAACTGATAACAACTAAGGAAATTAGTAGAGTACAGGACGAGGCATTTTTCAATTGGTTGCCTCAAAAGTAGTTGTTCTTTCAAGTTGCCCCTGAAAGTAGTAGTTCTTGAACTTAAGAAAACCCTGTTAACTTTCCCCATGCTGGTTCTCAGAATCCAGATGTGAAAAAATGGCATCTTGCCCACTGCTCAGAAGAAACAGTTGGGCTTCCCTGGTGGCGCAGTGGTTGAGAATCTGCCTGCCAATGCAGGGGACACGGGTTCGAGCCCTGGTCTGGGAAGATCCCACATGCCGCGGAGCAACTAGGCCTGTGAGCCACAATTACTGAGCCTGCGCGTCTGGAGCTTGTGCTCCGCAACAAGGGAGGCCGCGATAGTGAGAGGCCCGCGCACCGCGATGAAGAGTGGCCCCCACTTGCCGCAATTAGAGAAAGCCCTCGCACAGAAACGAAGACCCAACACAGCCATAAATAAATAAATAAAACTAAATTAAATTAAATTAAAAAATTTAAAAAAAAAAGTACATCAAAAAAAAAAAAAAGAGGGCTTCCCTGGTGGTGCAGTGGTTGAGAGTCTGCCTGCCAATGCAGGGGACACGGGTTCGAGCCCTGGTCTGGGAAGATCCCACATGCCGCGGAGCAACTGGGCCCATGAGCCACAACTACTGAGCCTGCGCGTCTGGAGCCTGTGCTCCGCAACAAGAGAGGCCGCGATAGTGAGAGGCCCGCGCACCGCGATGAAGAGTGGCCCCCACTTGCCGCAATTAGAGAAAGCCCTCGCACAGAAACGAAGACCCAACACAGCCATAAATAAATAAATAAAACTAAATTAAATTAAATTAAAAAAATTTTTAAAAAAGTACATCAAAAAAAAGAAACAGTCAAGGTGAATGGAAAGAAGGGAAAATATTCAAAGGCTAAACAAGAGGTTTGAGGTGCGAAAGAAGAGTCTCAATGATTACATCCTTTAGTCCCATACATGGGCAAAAAGCTGGAAAAATAGCAATCCTTCAGAATTTGTTTGGAATTAAACATGCAAAAAACTACAAAAGAGAAAAAACCCTGTGGAATGCCTGCCAGCTCCATTAGTTGTTACACACTCACTTAAGAGACAATGTTAGGTTTTAGGAGTGATTTGAGATCACTTTCCTGCATGTACCAGTGTGCTGGTTTCTGAAGTTGTACACCAGAGCCAGAGCATCCCGGGAGAGGGAGCACTCCCACATGGTGCCTTTCTCGCTTCGGACAATCCCTCCTGGACCCGGTGAAGACACTCCTAAAGACTGCAAGCTATGGAGCATCAACTGCAAAACCCCCCTGGCTGAGTCCTTTCCTAGAATAGCGGGAACACTGCTCTTGAGCAATACTTGTTTGTTTACTTTAGCTAAACAGTAGAGATGACACAAGACTGATTGGACCACCGGCCAATAGGGTCCCAGACAACAAGGAGGGTGGAATATCTTTCCCAATCAGAAAGAAGAGAGGCAGGACAGGCCGGGCAGGCCTGAAGAGCTGAACTAACTCTCAGTGTGACTTGCCCTCCATACTGAGTGTGGCAAAATAACCCTAACATGTTCTGCACTGCCGGTTAATGTTTCATGCCTTCTGTTTTGTTTTTTGTTTTGTTTTTTTTCATGCCTCGTTTAACAGATTCTTAGAAATAGCGAGACAGCACGATTTACAGCATGTTACTTCACTAATGCTGGGACATCATATTCAATTTCTAGCTGTTACCTTATAGAAAGAAATAGGGCAAGAGTTACTTAAAACTGACACTGCTTGGCTTTCTAGAATGATTATTTAATAGCTTAAAAGTACCATGAGATTTCTGGAGAAAACACTGCATAAATTCACATGACAGATGCGGTCTTTTCTACTTTATGTGGATTATTTCAAAGAAGAGTAATATTTGTTAATCGTTTAAAAATAAATCGTACTATTCTATATTAACTAGCTTAAAATAGATCATGATGATATTAATTTACCACTCTGAATATCATTTACTATGTCGAACGTATATTAAACTGCAATCTGGGGGGATTTCCCTGGTGGTCCAGTGGTTAAGACTCTGCGGTTCCACTGCAGGGGGCACGGGTTCCATCCCTGGTCAGGGAACTAAGATCCCTCCTGCCACATGGTGCAGCCAAAAATAAACAAAAACAAAACTGCAATCTGGGGGCACATGAAATTTTTCACATACACTCAAGCACACTTGTTTTCAAATTTTACACGAAGTTATGGTACTTCTTAATTGATATTTATTTGCATATGACTAAATTAGTAAACTTTAAATATAATTTATATTTTATTTCAATATGTTGTTCTTACATGCTCATGAGACACCTTTACACACCAACTGCTTTGGATGATTTTCTGAGACACCTATAGGGCAGTGTGGTTTTAAATTCAAGTAGGAAGTGAAGATAAGAGCATAGCAATCATTGTAAATGTGGACTTCAGTACTTGAAAATAACAAAGAGTAATCCTGTCCCATCTCTATCACAGCCCTTGAGGTAATCCCTGGGGCAGTGAACTCAAGGCCTGAGGTTATTTGGTAAAGCTTTATGGATGCCTAAGGGACTAGGAAAATATGAAACTCTCCTTCCCCTCCCCCCAGCTCCATATGCCTGATATCGATTTTTTTTTCAGTCCTCTTGCATTTGGAACAGTTGTCCAGCAAGGGAACAAAAAGTCCATTTCTTACAAACTAGCAATTAAGCCAAAAAAGCACTCACCAGTCAATACTCAATATCATAAAAACCCAGAAAAGAAAGCAATACACAGTCCACACTCTCATTTAAGACTTCGAAACTGATCATTTTGTGTCTGGCAGAAGGTAGGTACACTTACTGGATTTTTCTCCCCCCCCATCTTCACAGAATAAATAAAAAACAACCAAGATAGTACACTTGGAGCTTAAAACCTTCCTTTGGAACATTGGAAAGCAGACAGAATGTTTAAGTCATCTTTATTAACTGTACACTATTAGAGATTTTTCAAGGTAAGGAACTGTGACAGAAAGAGGAGAAAAAAAAAACCTGGGAAAGTGACATACACAAATGCACTTTTCTTTTGTAAATAGTGGCACAGTACAGAGCTACAACTAACATCATTGTTCTGGCAGATAATTATACAAGATACTTGGCTACTCTGTAAAGAAAGAAATTCCAGGTGCATTGGAACCCCTTTGAGAAATATATTTTAGTAGGTTTTGTATGTTTGTATAATAACTGTATATTAGCACAATCCAATTACTTTATGAAAGAGACATTATAAGAAAGGCTTAAAAAAAAAAAAAAGAAAGAAAGGCTTTTACAAACTCAAAAAGGGGAAAATACTTACAAAGTATTAAATATTAAAGAGCAAAAACAGCCGAAGAATCACGTGCTGTTCATTCAGATACATGTTTATCAGATGTTTGAGTTGGGCAATAACTGACTTGATAACTAAACGTTGCATAGTGATCTAGATTCTACCAGGCCCCTTTCATTTGCTCCTCAGAAAACACTTGGAGTTCTAAAATAGTATTGCGCTCTTACACACGAGTCGGAGACTGAGAAAAATGGTTACGTATTCAAGGTAGCTCAGCTAGTTAGTGTTTGAAAGACTGAGGGGTCTGAACACGGGTAAGACTCCGTATCTGAGACCAGCAGAGACGAATGAAAGGCAGTGAACCCTGCCAGGTGTGGGCAGGCCCGCGCCCTGTCAGCGCAGGTGATGCCCAGGCTCATTCGACCACCTGAGTTACCTGAGGCCGGATGCCGAGCCCAGGGCACGGACTTTCTCCAGGGCCGGACTCTACCGACCATAACCTGAAATAACACACTTGCGGTTCTTTTCCTAGTTGGGACAATGTGTGCCGGAAGTTACCAGTGGACAGTTTCCTTAAAAAAGAAAAGAAAACTGAGACATACTTGACGTGGAAGCCAACGGAAACAAAGACACAAAAAGCCGCCGGCGGAAAAGCACCAGCAGCTCCAAAGGAGGCAGGGACACACCACCCCTTTATTTTCAGGTGCAAACATCACCAGGCATCAGACCCGGCACCGGGAACAGGAGCGAGGCCGAGTCGCGGCAGCTCGGCCGCGGGGGCAGCACCGTGCGTGTCTGCGCGGCGCGTTTCCGCGGGTCACAGCCTGGTTCGGGGCTCGCACTCCCCACGCGGGCCGCCGGCCTCCCCCACTCCCGCCAGCCCCGACCCCGCCCCGGGCGCTGCGCTCGCCCTGCTTCCGCCACGCCCGCCATGGCGGCGGCGGCGGCCCGCTTCTGGCCCCGCCTCCCGGGACGCCGCGCCGGTCACCTGACGCGGCTGCGGGCTGAGAAAACACAAGAGCCGTCGCTGTCGCCACAGTCGGAGCCGTCTCAGCCACCGCCTGGGGCCGCCGGGACTCTGCACCTCGCCGCCCCCGCCCAGCCTGCCGCGCCATGCCATCGGAGAAGACCTTCAAACAGCGCCGAACCTTCGGTGGGTGCCGCGGGGCCGGCCGCTGACGGAGGGCCGGGAGGCTGAGGGGCCGAGGCGGCGGGGCCGGCCCTGGCGGAGGGGCTCCGGAGAGGTCGGACGGGCCGAGGTGCCGAGGGCTGAGGGGCTGAGGCGGCGGCTGCGGGAGGGCCGGGCCCGGGTGGCCGAAGGGCCGAGGCGGGGGCCTGACGGGCCGAGGGCTGCCGGGCCCAGGGGGCTGCGGGCCCGAGGGGCCGAGGGCGCACTGGCGCGGAGCTGCTGAATCACCTTTTGGCCCCGAGAGGCCGGGCGGGCTGTGGGCTCGGGGCCCGTCAGCCCTCCAGCCCTGGGGTGTTAGGTCCCCACGAAGAAACGAGCACGAGCCGCGCAGGGGGTGCCCTCCTTGTAGGGGAGGCTGGCCCGGGCGCAGGGCTGGGACAGGTTCTCCGAAGTGGTGGCCCCGGGGGTGCAAGGCAGTCGTCTTCTGGTGCGTCGTCCGGGTCACACATGGTCCCTTCACGCGTCAGGACCTCCGCGGAGAGGAGTGACTCCGAGGCCGCGCCTCCTCACGCTTGCCCCTTCCCCTGCAGCCCCGCGTGGCCGGGACGTCTTGGTCCTATTTGTGGCACAAGAGCTAGGGTGGGTGGCTCTTCTAACCGGCTTGCGACAGCATTCTTGGACAGCAGCGGCGAATCCGTTCTCTCCCAGTTCAGGCTAGAATCCCCACTGAGCTTGCTGGCATTTGGTTGAAACTGGAGGTGACACCCTCACAATATTTACTCCTCCACAAAACCGACGGGAAGGAAGTGATTGGTGCTCCCTTTAAGCAAGACGGTGCTGCAATAACAACGTGGCCTCCTTGCACATCGCTGTGTAGGGCTTGTTTATCTCAGCCCTGGAAGGCCAGGTGGGGTAGGGCGGGACCAGCGTTCCTTCCTGCCCTAATCTTTCGGCGCTTGAGCTGTATCACTTTCGTCTACTTTTGTCTAGTTTCCTGGAGTCTAGAAAGAGCCGAGCGTTCACTTGAGCTAGGATATGGTTTTGTAGATCTCGTTATTGATAATTGTTTCTTGTGCCTTGGAAGCTCCAGTAGATGAAATTCACGTTGACCTGTGGAGCATATCCTTTCAGCCTCTTGAAGCGGTTGGTTAGCAAAACTTAGACGTGTCTTTTTGGTTTTTTTTTTAAGAAATTTTCTCTTTAGTGACTTTCATGAACTCAAGTTGATACTCATGAATATTGCTTACTTTTTATGCAGCCATGAGAACAGCATTTAGAGCAGATTTGCCATTGTATCTGGCTTCTGTCCTTACAGACTCTGGCATTGAAAGCTAACTGGGGACATTTGTATGGGAAAGATGCTCATTTTCTCATGACTGATACTATAGTTACTTTCTTTTTGCTTAGAGTATTTTTAGGTTATCTAGAAAAATCGCTCAAGAAGAGTAGGTGGTAAGAGTAGGAAAGGTGAGGAATAACTAGAATAAAAGTGAGAATAAATGAGAATAAAATAGCGAATTAGAAGGAATTCCCCTGGTGCCTGTGGCCTTGAGGGTAAACCAGCAGGTATGCCTCATTTTTTTCTCCATTAGTGTATTTGTGGGCTTTCCTCTTTGTTCACCTTTACTCCCACTCCTCCTTTTTTTGTCCCTAGTCTCCTGACTCTGATTTTTTTTTTCTACTTTTATTGAGAAATGACATTCATCACTGTATAAATTTAAGGTATTCAGCATGATGGCTTGGTTTACATATATTGTAAAATGATTACCATAATAGGTTCAGCTAACATGCATCTTCTCATACATAAAATAAAAAAGGAAAATTTTCTCCTTGTGACAAGAACTCCTAGGATTACCCCCCTCCCCCCCTTTTTTTAAAAGGGCTCTTTAATAGTCATTTTGCAGGGCTTCCCCGGTGGTGCAGTGGTTAAGAATCCGCCTGCCAATGCAGGGGACACAGGTTCGACCCCTGGTCCAGGAAGATCCCACATGTCGCGGAGCAGCTAAGCCCGTGCCCCACAACTACTGAGCCTGTGCTCTAGAGCCCGCGACCCACAACTACTGAGCCTACGTGCCACAACTACTGAGGCCCGCGTGCCTAAAGCCTGTGGTCTGCAACAAGAAGCCACCACAGTGAGAAGCCTCCGCACCTCAACGAAGAGTAGCCCCTGCTCGCCGCAACTAGAGAAAGCCCACACACGGCAATGAAGACCCAACGCAGCCAACTAACTAAATAAATAAAAATAATTTTTTAAAAAACAGTCATTTTGCAGAAAAATATCACATCATTTAATGGCTACTGCCTTTCCTTGCTACTGATTATGGTAATCAGCACTGACAATTTTCAGAGATTTGTAACACAGTAAATGAGGGGAATAAGTTGTTTGGAGATATGTTTTTATAGAACCTAAGACCAGCCCCAGTTAGCTTGAGCAGTACTCTTCCCAAGTGAGTGAGTTTAGGTTAATTAAAAATTGAGTCTAGCTCTGCTGTGATATATTCTACCAGGGTTGAAAGGGTTGAGATGACTCTTAGGGCTCGCCCAAAACAACCACTTCCTTTTGTGGCCAGAGAAACTGGGTGGGGCCCTGAGAGGTGGAAATCATGGTCCACCTAGTGGCAGAGTCTGGACTTGTACCCTTCTGATAGGAATTCTTCTGTCCTCCAGTAGGTAGCCATCATTTCCAGTACATGACGTGGACCAACACTGTGAGTCAAGAGGCAATAGTGTTTCTTTACAGATGTTTTGAAGACTTTTATGAACTTCAGAAGTTGTATTTGAGCAAATATTTTCGGATTCAGTCTTCTCAAATGTCATAATCTCACTCCATTTTCTTCTAGGGTTGCCCTGGTTTGTTTAATAACACATCTGTCTCCTAGACATCATTCTGCTGAGATTCAATGTTAAACCTAGATCTTAAGCTTCACCATCAATAACAAAAGGTCTGCATGTCTCGGAAGTTCATGTGATGGTCTAGAATAAATAGCTCCAACTACGTAACAGGGAGACTGGAGAAGGAGATTTATGCCAACACCTAGGTAACACTCCCTGCTCTTAAGCTGTGTCACTCACTGATGGATGGCATTTTATGTTTTTTATTTATAGGCATATTGGGGAAAATATTTATGCTTCCACTTCAGTGAACTAAATCCTGGAAAATATATATAAGCCTTACTTTAAATGCCCTAGGGAATCTATCTCAAAGCATCTTTGCAAGTAAGACACCTTAGACTCCTAGTCTCTATTTTTGTAAGGCTTATAAGCGTTCTTAGAGACAGGAAGAGGAATCTGGGGAAGTATATCATCCATGTACATCCATGAGCCCTGGGGGAATACAGACATGACTAGAGCTGGATCCCTGACTGCCAGGGGCAGTCTGTTGAGAAAGGCAAATGATAAACAGATCATCACAGCATTAAGAAAATAATTGAGTAAAAGAAGTGCTCTCATGTGCCTTTGATCCAGTGGCGTTGGTAATGCTTTTGTTAAATATACTGTCGGCTTCTGAAAACAGCCTTCTATTCAGAGTTAGGCGTCAGCATATACCATATTTATTTAATCACTTTGGGCTCACCACTGGATTTTCATTACAACTGGCCAGGACGCTAAAGACATTCCTACAGGACTTTGGTACTACTCTTCTCACCTTAGGGAAGTCACTTGTCTTCCTCTGTTTTCCCACCTTTAATGAAAATAATCATTTTTGCCTTCCTTTTTGGACCATATTTTGGGGATAAATCAAGATAAAGAAAACTTTTGACACTATAGTTTGACTTTGAAGCCCCACGTTTAGAGACCATTTTGTTTTTTCCTGCTCCACTTACCAAAATAAACCTGTTTTCCTTGCATAAAATATTCTCTCCCCCTTATGCCTGAATGATTCCTTGGACCTTTTACATTTTTTTGGATGAGCTTTTAAATGTGAAACATTTCAGGGTATATTAAACTTATTATTTATTGGCTACAGTGAATTAATTAAATTGTGATTTCCCCTTGCTTGTGAAATCTACTCTGACAAGATGGAGGTTTTTGTTGTGAAGATGGCTGATAGCTAAGTGTAGATGGTAGAGCATCTTTTCTTGGGTAGGACCGACATAGGGACAGGTCTTAGAGCTGAGAGAAATGATGAAGTATCCATGACACCCCTAGAAATAGAGAGGGGTCTATAGGTCTCTAGGATGATAGAAAGGAAAACTCTTCCTTTGTGTCCTCTCTACTCTGCAGTACTCCATAAACACTGCGGCTCACTTCTGACACCAGACAAGCAATTCAGCTAGTTGTCATCCAGTTTAACTCAATTCTAGCACTACCTGGTGATAGCCTCAGATCCAGCAGGTTAAGGGCTCCGTCCCACCTGACAACCCCCCCCCGCCCCCCACCAAAGGCTAATTGCACGTACAGGTCGTTGCTCTGACTAGCTATAAATCAGTTTCCCAAGATCACCTTGTGTTTGATTAAATTACTAGAGTGGCTCCCAGAGCTCAGGAAAAGCCTTTAATTACTAGATTATCAGATTATTGCAAAGGATATTAAAGCATAGCGGTGCTGAGCACAGGAGCTTCTGTCTCCATGGAGTTTGGTGATTGCACTCTCCTGCCACCTGGAAGCTCTCCAGACCCTTTGTAAATAAGTTCGTTTGTATTATTTTTTAGATTTTACATGTGATACCGTATATGATATTTGTCTTTCTCTGTCTGACTTGACTTAGTATGATAATCTCTAGGTCCATCCATGTTGTTGCAAATGGCATTATTTCATTTTTTATTTAATAACAGCTAGCATTTATTAAGCATTTACTATGTGCCAGATATTTGCAAGGGGCGTACCAGCATTCTCACTGAATCTTTTTTCTTTTCCATTATGGTTTATTACAGAATATTGAATATAGTTCCCTGTGCTATAAAATAGGACCTTGTTGTTTATCCATTCTGTATATAGTAGTTTGCATCTGTTAGTCCCAGACTCCCAATCCATCACTCCCCACCCTGCTCCACCTTGGCAACCAGAAGTCTGTTCTCTACGTCTGTTAGTCTATTTCTGTTTTGTAGATAAGTTCATTTGTGTCATATTTTAGATTCCATATATAACTGATATCATATGGTATTTGTCTTTCTCTTTCTGACTTATTTTGCTTTGTATGATAATCTCTAGGTCCATGCATGTAGCTGCAAATGGCATTATTTCATTCTTCTTTTTGGCTGAGTAGTATTCCATTGTATGCATGTAACACATCTTCTTTGTCCATTCCTCTGTCGATGGACATTTAGGTTGCTTCCATGCCTTGGTTATTGTGAATAGTGCTGCTGCGAACATAGGGGTACACGTATCTTTTCAAGTTAGAGTTTTCTTCGGATATATGCCCAGGAGTGGAATTGCTGGATCATATGGTAGCTCTATTTTTAGCTTTTTGAGGAAGCTCCGTACTGTTCTCCATAGCAGTTGCACTAGCTGACATTCCCACCAACAGTGTAGGAGGGTTCCTTTTTCTCCACACCCTCTCCAGCATTTGTTATTTGTAGACTTTTTAATGATGGCCATTCTGACGGGTGTGAGATGATACCTCATTGTAGTTTTGATTTGCATTTCCCTAATAATTAGTGATGTTGAGCATCTTTTTATGTGCCTATTGGATGTCTTCGTGGATGTCTTCTATGGAAAAATGTCTATTTAGGTCTTCTGCCCATTTTTTGATTGGGTTCTTCGTTTTGTTGAGTTGTATGACCTGTTTGTATATTTTGGCAATTAAGCCCTTGTTGGTCGCATCATTTGCAAGTATTTTCTCCCATTCTATAGGTTGTCTTTTCTGGGTTTTTTTAATGTTTCCTTTGCTGTGCAAAAGCTTGTAAGTTTGATTAGGTCCCATTTGTTTATTTTTGCTTTTATTTTTATTGCCTTGGGAGACTGACCTATGAAAACATTGCAGTGATTTACGTCAAAGAATGTTTTACCTCTGCTCTCTTCTAGCTAGGAGTTTTATGGTTGTCCTCTCTTACATTTAGGCCTTTAAGCCATTTTGAGTTTATTTTTGTGCATGGTGTGAGGGTTGTGTTCTAAGTTCATTGACTTACATGCAGCTGTCCCACTTTCCCAGAACCACTTGCTGAAGAGACTGTCGTTTTTCCACTGTATATTCTTGCCTCCTGTGTTGAAGATTAATTGACCATAGATGTGTGGGTTTATTTCTGGGCTCTCTGCTCTGTTCCATTGATCTATATGTCTGTTTTTGTGCCAGTACCACACTTTTGGTTACTGTAGCTTTGTAGTATTGTCTGAAGTCTAGGAGGGTTATGCCTCCTGCTTTGCTCTTTTTCCTCAGGATTGCTTTGGCAATTCTGGGTCTTTTATGGTTCCATATAAATTTTAAGATTATTTGTTCTAGTTCTGTGAAAAATGTCATGGGTAATTTGATAGGGATCACATTAAATCTGTAGATCGCTTTGTGTAGTATGACCACTTTAACAATATTTTTCCAGGGGCTTCCCTGGCGGTCCAGTGGTTAAGACTCTGCCCTTCCAATACAGGGGGTGCGCATTCAGTCCCTGGTCGGGGAGCTAAGATCCCACATGCTGTGCAGCCAAAGGAAAAAAAAAAAAACCAATATTCTTCTAATCGAAGGGCATGGGATATCTTTCTGTTTTTTTGAATCATCTTTAATTTCTTTTATTAATGTTTTATAGTTCTCAGTGTATAAGTCTTTCACCTCCTTGGTCAGCTTTATTGCTAAGGTGTGTTTTTTTGTTTTTTATTTTCTGGCTGCGTTGGGTCTTCGTTGCGGCGCACAGGCTTTCTCTAGTTGTGGCGAGCGGGGGCTACTCTTCGTTGCAGCACGTGGGCTTATTGCGGTGGCTTCTCTTGTTGCAGAGCACGGGCTCTAGGTACGTGGGCTCGGTAGTTGCGGTGCACGGGCTTAGTTGCTCCGCGGCATGTGGGATCTTCCCGGACCAGGGCTCGAACCCATGTCTCCTGCATTGGCAGGTGGATTCTTAACCACTGAGCCACCAGGAAAGTCCCTGGTGTGATTTTAAAAGGTAGTTTTTTTACATTCCTTTTCTGATATCTCATTGTTAATGTAAAGAAATGCAACCAATTTCTGTATGTTAATCTTGTATACTAACCTTTGCCAGGTATGAAGTATTAGTGTTTGGTTTCTCTCAGTTTTAGGGAAGATGTCTTTACTGCTTTGCTCTGCCATAGCTAAGGATAGGGGGATTCAGATATGGAAGTCACCAGTAAAAATGCAGGAAAGAAGCTGCATTTTTGGCCCTTAATAATGCCTGTGTTTCTTCCTTTCCTTTGCAGAACAAAGAGTAGAAGATGTCCGACTTATCCGAGAGCAGCATCCTACCAAAATCCCGGTAGGTAGTCTCTGTTTCAGTTGTTATTAATGTATGCAGAAGAGAGCACGGCTTAAATACAACTTTAGTACAGTGCTGCTATGTGCGACTACCTGACGGGTTTCTTTTTTTAATTTATATTTATTTATTTTTTATTTATTTGTTTGATTATTTTTGGCTGTGTTGGGTCTTCGTTGCTGCACGCAGGCTTTCTCTAGTTGCGGCGGGGGGGGGGCTGCTCTTCGTTGAGGTGTGTGGGCTTCTCATGCGGTGGCTTCTCGTTGTGGCACACAGGCTCAGTAGTTGTGGCGCACGGGCTTAGTCGCTCCATGGCATGTGGGATCTTCCTGGACTGGGGATCGAACCCGTGTCCCCTGCATTGGCAGGCAGATTCTTTTTTTATTTATTTATTTATTTATTTATTTATTTATTTATTTATTTATTTATTTATTTATGGTTGGCAGGCAGATTCTATTTATTTATTTATTTATTTATTTATTTATTTATTTATTTATTTATTATTTATGGTTGTGTTGGATCTTCGTTTCTGTGCGAGGGCTTTCTCTAGTTGCGGCAAGTGGGGGCCACTCTTCATCGCGGTGCGCGGGCCTCTCACTATCGTGGCCTCTCTTGTTGCGGAGCACAGACTCCAGACGCGCAGGCTCAGCAATTGTGGCTCACGGGCCTAGTTGCTCCACGGCATGTGGGATCTTCCCAGACCAGGGCTCGAACCCGTGTCCCCAGCATTGGCAGGCAGACTCTCAACCACTGCGCCACCAGGGAAGCCCTTAATGGCTATTTTTAAATCACTTTTCTGGCTTCTTTTCTAGGTAATAATAGAACGATACAAAGGTGAGAAGCAGCTTCCAGTCCTGGATAAAACAAAGTTCCTGGTGCCTGATCATGTCAACATGAGTGAGCTCATCAAGATAATTAGGTATTTAATCATCTTTTTACTTTATTTCTTTGGGTAACTTCTCATTCTTTATCAGGCTTACAGATAAATCTTCAGTCTAGCTCTGATAAAAATCTATGCAACTTAATAAAACTGTAAGACAGTTCATTTCTGAGTTTTTCTATTTCTTACCTGCTGGATCTCAAGTCCCTTCTGATCCTTTCATCATAACATCTATGTAGATGTCTCTTAATTAGAAAAGTTTTATATAGGAAAATAAGTTAAGAGAATGTAGATGTGGTCCAATGGTAATAAATTGCATCAGCTTAGATCTTAGTTTGTAAATTATATTTTGAACTATTTTTATCACATTAGACACTGGTGGCTACTCAGATAGCATACTAGTTTTAAAACTGGCCTCAGGGCTTCCCTGGTGGCGCAGTGGTTAAGAATCCGCCTGCCAGTGCAGGGGACACGGGTTCAAGCCCTGGTCCGGGAAGATCCCACATGCCGCGGAGCAACTAAGCCCGTGCACCACCACTACTGAGCCCGCGCTCTAGAGCCCACGAGCCACAACTACTGAGCCTGTGCACCACAACTACTGAAGCCCGTGTGCCTAGAGCCCGTGCTCCGCAACAAGAGAAGCCACCGCAACGAGAAGCCCTGCACACCACAACAAAGACCCAACGCAGCCAAAAACAAATAATTAGCAAAATAAATAAAACTGGCCTCAGGAAAGTAGTAAGAATGATCTAGCAAGGATTATCGTTAATACTTACCACGCATATAGTCGTAGAAAACATCCTGTGTTTTATGAGGAGAAATATTCAAGTCATCGTCAGTGAGGCATATATTTCATTTTGCCAGAAGTAGCGTTTACAAAATCTTTATACTTTTATATTGATTCCGGGTGGGTGATATTTTTTACACATTCTCCCTAGGTATTGATGTATCACTATTTCTTCACATGTTTTCTTTCAACAGAAGGCGCTTACAGCTCAACGCTAATCAAGCCTTCTTCCTGTTAGTGAATGGACATAGCATGGTGAGTGTGTCCACGCCAATTTGTGAAGTGTATGAAAGCGAGAAGGATGAAGATGGATTCCTGTATATGGTATACGCCTCTCAGGAGACTTTTGGAATGAAATTGTCTGTGTAAGACTAAAAAAAAATGTGTGTTCTAGAATTTAAACCCTTACCAAGGAATAAAAAAAGGGATGTTACCAACTGAGATTGATCAGTTCACCTCATCACAGATCATCAAAACAGTAGTAGTGTTCCTGCCTAGGAGTTTTTAGGAAGTTGTTTTTTTGTACTCAGGCAGAAAAACTGAGCTCCACATGAGCACATTCAGCTTTGGGAAACTTCATTATTTAACCTAGGCTGTCTTGTTTTCAAATTTAGACGTTTAAAAATAAAATACTTTGCATTCTCAGTTGCCAATAAAATAGACCTTCAAGTTATTTTAATGTTTTTCCCCCAAAAGGAACTTGCAATTTGAGCATTCAGAGAGACATTCAGTCTTCTCTCTAGGTTCACAGAACCTGCCAGCTTTTTATAGAAGGGTTTCTACTCAACTAGAGAAATCTCCTTAAGAGCATCTTTAAGCCTAAATTGTCAGGCACAGCCACCCCGCACCCCCAGCCCATTTGCCGTAACAGCTGGCAGAAAGCAGGGTGGCCGGGGGTGATAGGAAATAAGCAAGCGGAGCTGCTGTCCAGGGCTCCTGATTGCTAATAGGCGTATTTCACATCAGTGCTCTTGTCACGAAGTGTTCATTTGGTTTGTTCTCTAGACAGTAATGCAGAAAAATACCACGGCTCAACAGGAGCCTTGAATAATTTATAATTTTGGTCAAGTTTCTCAAAAGACCTAGAGAAAGAGAATGACGTTTTTTTTGTTTTGACTATTCTCTTAAGAGCTCAAAATAGTGCCTGTTTTGGTAAATAAACAAGCAGTTACATGGGTTTCATTCTTTGGGACAAAGGTAGAAAGCTACAGGATACTGAAACAAAAAGCATTAAAATTCAGATACACTTCCTCAACCTTTTGGCTTAAAGCTGTAGATGATCCGTGTTTTATGTTAAGTGTGTGACTAAAATATGTTATTAAAAAGCATCTTTAAGGGTATTTCAGTTATCACTGTTAGGTCAAGCAGTCCTCAAAATGCCCCCACTCCATGTGCATGTCAGTTTTGAAAGTAGCAAAAGGAAACATGTTCTTCACAGATATTAATGTCAAATGTTAATAAGCATTTTCAAAGTCCAACTAGAATAAATAACCAGTGCTTCCTACTACCTGCATGGGGTTCACTATACACTGTTTTTGTGAGAGCTGTCACAGAAGGATCACAGACCCACTTGAGACTGTGCATGTGGCAGGCCACCATTTATTTACCCTGGTGTATTTAGATGTGTGTGGAAAACTTGTATCTGTGAGTGGCAGTTATTTATTGTAACTGAGGAAGAAAAAGCAGTATTACTGCATACGGGCCCTCAACCCCAGTCAGCATGCATCTGTCTACGTGGCTAACTTTTAATATGTATATTTTTACATTATGTAAATTCTTAATTAGCCTGTCTTGTTTAGATTGTATACATCATTATATCTGACATTCTTGTAACTACTATGTGATCGATAAGATTCCTTTAAGAAACTCTGCTTTTTAAAGACAAAGTACCACGCTGAGAGGGGTGACTTACTTATGTCCCACATTAGCGGGTGGTTACCCTATTTATAGGATCTTTAAAACAAGTACATTTTTAACGAACTAAGGTGAATAAAGGCACAATTAAAAACTGTCATCAAAGTTCAGTTTAATGGATTAGTGTTTTGAGACTTGCAGTCTACACCATCCAAAGCCAAGTGGGTAATATCCTTTCTAGTGAGGAGTGCTGAGGCTGGTTTCACTGTGCCAGGGTGGAGGGACACCCACCTCTGAAAGTCTCTGCCTTGTCATGAGCGCCTGGCTCGCATTGGTCAAGGTCCTGCCTTCAAAACACTCAATTCTCTTCCAGGTACAGACGTGCCACAAAGCATGGGGAGAAGGGGGGGCGACCTACCTGTTTTGTGGGAACAGGCCCTTGAAAACCTGCTCTAAGTGAACAAAAGCGTAACACGGGAAGTACTGAGAGTGTGTGGGGAGCCGCGTACGGTACAAACAGCAGATGCGCGCGTGCCCTCCACCCTCAGAGGCCCTGGAGGTGACCGAACAGAGGGGCTGCTAGCAGGTGCCAGGAGTGGCCAGCTGTGTCTCCTGATGCTACTCACCTGACAGGGGCCCTTACCAGTCCGAGAACCGTGGGCACGTTTTCTTCCGGGTAACCACAGGTCTGACGACAAGACCAAGAGGAAATGGGGACTCCTGCTGGGGAAAAAGCCCCAGAATTCTCCCTTTGGGGCCTGGCACTGCTCAGGATAGCACCGCAGTCCTGGGCGAGCAGAGCACCAGCCCAAGTCCAGAGAGGACGTGGCCTTAGATGGCAGGGCACACTCACCACGAGTTTGGAAACATCCAGAGGGTACTTGATCTAGTAATGCTAATAACCTTGATTGTTCACGGGTACCTGAGAGCTGGAACATCTCTAATCCAACCCCAAATCAATTCACATTTCTATTCACAGCAAGGACATTTTTTAAAAACCTAGGAAACTTGATTGATAGAAAATGGATTTAAGACCAGGTGTCCCTTTTGTAATGCTGGGAAGAAGGCGGAAAGGACGGACTCCGTAGTTTGGAGGATCGTGATTTGAAAGGATGTGTGCTTCATCCTCTATGAGACAAAGACCTAGTAAAAAGAAACTGCTCTTTTTTTTTTTAATTTTTATTTTCAGTACATTAAATTGACTCATAAAAACATTCTAAAAATGTACAATTTTTCCTTTTTAACAAAGTATAATAAAACATAAAAACCCCAAAAACAGAATACTTGACATTTACAATTCAAAATCAAATTAGCAGAATATTAAATATTTACAAAACTATATCTTTTAAAAATATTTATAAAGTTACATGCAATTTTGTAGAATTGACATAAAAGAATGGCTCAAAAATGGGAGAATTTTCCTTCATTCCTAAAAAGAAAATATGTCCAATAGAAGCTGTGAAGATTCTTGAGTGTACACGAGGTCTTCAGTTTCAGTACCAAAGCCTATCTTTGTGCATCTAAGAACTTTACGCATGTGAGGGGCTTCTTAACACCGGGGTGACCTGGCAGGCGCGCCCCTCCATCCAATAACAGTGTAGTAACATTGACCTTTGGCCTCAACCAGCACAGTACGTGGTTTGCGAGTGTTGATTAAAGATAACTCACTATGATTCAGAACCTCGGGACTTTTCAGTAATTGAGCCTCTTCAGAACCCATGGCTTTAAATGTCCCCTGCCTCATTCTTCGGGAGTCATCTGCACTTTGGAAAGGACGGCCAACCTGCTCAGGTTCCACAGGCCCATCCACTGGGACGGGTGGTCGAGCTGAGCAGGGTCACGGTTTCCCTTACAACCTTTAAGACTTAAACATGTAACGCCATCAGTTATCAGTGTGTAAAACTAGCAAGGCATCAAATAAGCCACCACGGAAGCAGGAAGAGGGACGACGACAGGGAGCGAGGAGGGTGCAACCCACTTCCTGCTCAGCAAGTGCTCGCTAGCAACACTGCAGTGAGTGGATAGATGTAAGCCTTGGTCAGCCTGTGCTCAGACAGGACCGCATTACAGCTGCATAACGTCAGGCAAAGTTACTACCCGCTATGCATCTCCATACGCAGTGTGCAGTGTAAACTAACTAGGTGGACTTCTTGCGATTAAGGACCTAGAATTCTAAATAGTGAATTAAAATACTGAACCTACTAACTACTATATTAACAAGGTGACTCGTGTAATTTTTTGGAGGTTATAAATGATGCTGGTTTTTTAAAATACCCAATCACGTGTCTGCTTTCAAGAAAATAGCTTTGTCTTTATTATTCTAAGTGCTAGCTCCCATTTTCTCAGTGCTCTTTAGCAATTAGAAGTTTTTAACATTTATACACTTTCCAATGTTCAATATTATCATAAAATAAAAATTAGAAAATAAGGTAGAAAATTGAGTGTTCTGCTTTAAAAAAAAAAAAAAAGATTAGTGTTTTATCCCAACGTTGTATTCTACTTCAATCTGTACATTCCACTTTCCCCATTCTTGGAGATAAAAAATGGGGTTAGAAACTTTAAAATACGACAGACTACACAGAGCAAAGTGGCTAGTGCCACACCTACCTGGCTGCCACAGCATGTGGAAACGGAGCCCACAATTTCAGGAAAACAGTTACGTAGTTGCAAGGGTCAGTCTGATCTGTTGTTTCTAGCTGATGAGGACGTCCTCTGAGGAAATGCCAAATGGTCTTTAGGCTCACTGACTGTGGTTGCTTCTGGAGAGAAATTTCATCAGAGAATACTGCTAGCAAATATTCCCAAGTTCAAGCATGGGATTCACTTGGGAAGAGGTCTCACGGAGCGGCAGCTGAATGCTTTGTGTCCTGGTGTCTCACATTTACGTTTTACCATTCTCAACTCGGAATGGCCTCACTGGAGACGTCACTCTGCACATGCACTTTCAAAGACAGCTGGAAGTTTCTCTAAGACCTCTGATGACTGGAACACAGCCACACAACATCTGAACTTACTTCCCTCAATTTGAATGTCATACTTCAAATTGAAGTTCGTTTTAATTTTTTGTCGTATTTAACGCTAACCTCTAATATTTATCAAAACAGTTATAAGGGTAACAACAGACACATTTTCATTCCCCAATACTGACCACTAAAACAAAAAACCTAAATATGATTTTTTTCTTTTGTTATGAGACAGGTTTCAACAATTTCACTGTGTTGAAATAGGATTTATTTAAAATAGTTCTTTGTTTAAAAAACGAAAAATTTTAAAAGTTTGGCTTTCAGCACATATCCAGGCCACTGTAACGGCCCTCAGAAATATTAAAATCGTAAACATCAATGAACACTCTAAGTCTTCCTTAAACATAATATGACAAGCTCCAGTCTAGTACTCTTTAAGGCAAAGTTGTGTCAGTTCTCGTAATTTTGACATTTTGTAGTGTTTATAATTTAAGAGATCAATGTAATAACACTCCCCCAAAATGCTGTTGTAAGCATCATCATTACTTCAAAACTGTATGTAATACTGTGTACCAGGAAGAGAGAGAAGAATACAGAGGTCTGTCAATTCTGCATTGCATAGAAATAAAACTCTACTAAAATAAAACTCTTAAAAACTCTACTAAAAGCCTTTCATAAAAAAATGTAACAACTTTCTGCTTTAGTTTCCATGAAGCAGGAAACGGATCTCAAAATTTGAAGCCTTACATCACAATGCCTCAAATTCTAGGGTATTTTTGATTTATACCAATTTTACATGAGGCTGATTGTCCCATTTTAAGAGTGGTCTGAGTATTGAGATTTTCTTTTTTTAAATAAATATTCAACTGGAAAATCCCTGGGCAAGACCTCACCAATCAATATGTTAATATTGAAGGCTTTAGCATTTAAAACAATATTGTTTGAGCAGAAAATTCCCTTTAGCCTTGAAGCTTTAAGTCCCTAACTTTCGGACCAAAGCTCTCATTGCAATGGGGTGAAATTGAGAGCTGTGTGGTGGACTTTATTTCCCACCTTGGTAAAACTAGACTTCTGCAGATCTTGTAGCTCTGTCCTGTCAGTGTATTCTCTTTCAGAGTCTTACCACTTTCTATTGTAGTTTTCCAGGTAATTTTTAACGGAACTAACTATTGATACACAGCCTAATACAAAAGTTGACAGGAGAAAATTTCAAATCGTTTGCTCAGAGATTACAGGACTGTATTATTGTTGTTGAAATGTCTGTCTCAAGTGTGAATCCATTAGCAGTGAGCCTTGGGGTCCTTGGGGTCCATGGGAGATAAAAGAACTTGCAAACTTGGCTAAGGATGTGCAGCATCCGTCAGTGCCGCTCACGAGGTGTGCTGCTATCGCGTCTCTGCCAGAGTTCCTTCGTGGTGGAAGACGACAGGACTCAAAGCTCTGAAGGGCTGGGAAGGAAGGTGTCCTCAAAGCTTTGACTACTAGGGTTTCTCTGGGACTTGGACCCTTTTAGAAATTAAGTTGTTGCAAGTAGCTATTTCTACTTAATAATGTAGTTTAAATTTATTTGCAGGAAAAAAAAAAAAAAAAAAAGACAACCCTGAAACTGCTACAAGTGCTTTTAAGGAGGGAAGGAAATACTAAAATCTCTGTTGTGTACTAAATCATGTAGCCTGCTGGTGCGGACTCTAAAAACGGATTCTCTGAGCGTCTTGCACTGACTGGTCTCAGGGAGTTTGTCTCCCAGAACTGCAGAGATTGACATCAGTTTACATTCTTCGGTAGTGCAATCCTTAAAAAGCCCAGAGATTAGTGCCTAACCACTTTAAGAACAAAACAGAACAGAACAGAACAAAACAAAGGCGACATTTTCCCTCACCAGGGGTGTCAAGAGTCCGACTGGTAGAACTCCACTTGGAGAACTCCGACCTTCAGTTCTCGAATCCAACCTCACGTAGCTGCCCTGGAATTACGTGTGAGCCTAGAAGGACCAATTACGGCAATGCTCTTCAGGAGACGGGAGGTCTCTGCATTGCAACCAAGGGTGGAGGTGGCCAATTTTCACCCACAGTGGAGATACCCACTAGGCCAGTCCTGACATCAAGCTCCCGTCTAGGATTTTGGCAATAAAACTGAGTTTGATGCATTCCTACGCTAGGTTTTCTATCCAGTCTAGTAAAGTAAAGCACCTTTGGATTAAAAATATTGAGCTCAACAGCAACTAGACTTCTCAGTTTTGTATTTAATTTTCCTTAGGTCTCCATGGCTTAATAGTGTTCTGTTGCCAGAGAAAAATATCAATCTGTGGAGTCCAGACTTTCTGCTGGAGGGGCATATTTCAACCTAAAAGTACCTAGAGAGGGGGAAAAAAAAGAGATCAAATTTGAATCACCATAGAATTACTGCCATGATCTGTCCAAAGTTATTTCCAGAGTCACTGGTCAAGATGTGGGTGCTGGAAATCTAGACCACCTGTTCTGACCACTCCCAACTCCCCTGGCTCCACCCCACAAACGACGTTATCTTAACAAGTTTATCAAATCAGAGAAGGGGTGAAAAAGACTGAAGAGTTTCCAGTCTGTTTCTTCATTCTTTGGGAGCTCAGACAGCACAGAATTGGCCCCCTTCCTTGGGACAGGGCAAGGGAGGCCTGGCGGCCACCACGGGCCTCTGGGCTCGCTGCGTCAGGAGATGCAGCACCACCTCTATCAATGCGGGGGGTGGGGGTGGGGGCGGCACAGCCCACAGTCACTCCACCTGCCACCAGACCTGATTCCAAGTTGTCTGTAAAGCTCTCCAGGTGACTAAGGGGCACAGGCAGGTCTGGAACAACCCTCAAAAGTCTCCAGAAAGCAAGTGGCTGACTATCCAAGGTCGCACCGTGAGCAGCTGCGGGCTGGGACCAGTTTTCCCAATGCCCAGCCTAATCTTTCCAAGAAAAACAGCAAGAACAAACCTGGTGTGGTAACGACAGCAGACACACACTTGACTAAAGGAGACAAGAAAGAGTAGCAAAGGGGGAAGGAAGAAGATGCAGCACAGGGAGTGAGGACACCACGTAGCCGCCACACAACACCCATGGCCACGGCCACTGCCACTCTAGACGGGGGAAGAGAAGCGGGGACAGCGAGTTCCACCTGTAGCGCCTGAACTCACATGCCACGCCCTCGGTTCTCAGTTAAACACCGGCGGTGGCACTACATCACCCAGGCTTGCTCCCCAGTCACGTGGCACAAGATAACAGACCAAGGAGCCACTGGGCCGCAGCCAGCTAGCCACACTCTAAAATGAGGCGCAGGCTGAGATCACAAAGACAGTCTCAGAACCAAAGCAGCCCTTCTGGGGGCTGCACAGCCCATCAGGAGTTTCGTGCTTTTTCAGAGAGCATTTGAAAAACCACTTCTTGCTTGCTTTAAAAAAAAAAAAAAGAAAGGAAGTTGACTATTCCTTTCAGAGAAAGGACACGCGTGCCGGGAGCCCTCCGCCTCGGGGGCCTTTACCTTGCCGGTTGGAGTCCATGGACGGCTGCTTGCAGTCCTGAGCGCGGTGACCCGTGGCCCCACAGTTGTAGCACGACAGATGCCCGCTCTTCTTGTGACCGGAGCCGTTGCTACTGCCCACCAAGCCCTGAGCCTGGTAGACACCCGCCGCCCCCATGAAGTTCTGCACGGGCGGGACGGTGAAGGCCGACTGGCCGCCCAGCACGGGCTCGGGGCCCACGCCGCTGCCGTAGGGTGAGTGCACGACCGGGAAGGCACCGCCGCCGTACTGCTGGGCACCCACGTAGCCGCTGCCGCACATGGGGCTGAAGGGCAGGAACGGGAAGGGGAAGACGGACGGCCCCGAGAACGGGTGCTGGAAGTAGTTGGCGTAGCTGACAGTTAGGCCGCTCGAGCCGCAGCTCCCACTGCAGCCGCAGGACGTGCACACGACGCAGCCGGGGGGCGGGGCAGGCGCAGGCTGCTGGGGTGCCGGCTGCTGCTGATGGTGGTGGTGGTGGTGGTGGTTCTGGGCCGAGGCGGGGAGGTTCCCGGGGGAACCGCCGCCGCCGCCACTGCTGCTGTAGAAGCTGCTTTCGGGGACCGAGGAGAGCGCGGGGCTGGAGCTGGGGGCAGGGCAGCTGGGCACGGTGGCCATGTTTGCAAAGGACGTGGCAGGGTGGCTACTGGCAGAGGCAGTGTTGCTGTTTGCGCAGAAGCTGCCCTGCAGGGGGCCCACGGGCACACTGCTCATCGCAGAGAAGGCAGCTTTGGTGTTGGCTGTGTACAGAGCAGTCCGAGGGTTTATTATGGCAGGGGGCACACTTATTTGCACGTTGCCAGAACAGGAGGTTTGCCCAGAGATGGCAGAATCCGCAGGGACAGATGAAGACACCAGAAGTTTGATGGGTGGCCGAGCCACATGGAAGACGGTGCTGGACGTCCCTGCGGCAGCAGTGCTGGTCTCCACCACCAGGGCTGGCTGCTGTGCCGGCTTCATCACCCTGTCGAGGGCGGACGCGTGGACGACTTTGGTGCGGGGACCAAAGGAGACGGTGGGCGACACAGAGCTGCTCTCGGTGAGTCCAGAAAGGACCTGCACGGGCTGATGGGGGGTGGATGCGGGTAGCACGTCCATCATGGTGCTGCCAAAGCTCTTGTCCACTTTGATGCCGCTTCTTGGTCCAGAGACTTTACTGCGCTCCTCGAGAGACAGCAGCGAGTGCACAGAGGACGAGAGGAGCTTCATGTCCGCGGCCCCCCTTTCCGCCTTGTGCACAGAGTTCAGCATCCGGATGGGCGCGATGTGCGAGGCCGCCGTCATCATCTGCGGGGGCAGCGGGTGGTGGCCCGACGGGTTGGAGCCTGCTTCGTTCTGCACGGGGAGGACCTGGGCTGTGGGCCTGGCGGAACTTGAAGTGAAGTGGTTCAGCAGCATCACAGGCTTCTCCTTGTCAGAGCCCTCCAAGTGGATCTCCACACCTAGAGGGGTGGAGACAGCGTCAGCACAGCTTCCCCAGGCCAGGGCGAGGGCAGCAGAGCGCGAGCCACGCGGGGCGTCCTTACGCCTGTCGCTCTCCTCCGCGCTGTCCGAGCTCTCCTCCCGGGCCTGCACGCCCATCGGGCTGGGCGAGGAGCTGGAGCACTCGGAGGAGCTGCCTTCCCGGGCCGTCTGGTGAGGGGGCTGCTCCACCTCCACCCGCAGCGCTGCGGACAAGCGACAGGTGACAGTCCAAAGGCGGCACCGAGGTCCACGAGCCACGGGACACCGACGGGGGCTGTGCAGCCAGCGTCGACTGCGCCCTCCTCCCCCACCCGCATGCATGCCTATCGTGCTCATCTTCACAGCCATCCCAAGGAGCCAGGTCCTATCCTGTCCCTGTTCGTACAGGGCTGAGGCTCACAAGCTCGCCAGGCGGCAGACGCACACGTGGCCGTGCTCTCAGCCTCCCCAAGCAAACGCTGCAGGACAGGAAAAGGACCCCCAAGCCACCGGGTGCTACAGCAGCCGCCCTCCACAAACAGAGACCTCCGTTTTCTGAGGCCCAGGGACCTAAGACCTTTTCAGTCAAGTAAGCACTGAAAAGATGCACTGACATTTTTTCTTCCTGGTTTACTGTCACTCTTGATGTTTCTAGTGCATGAGGAAAACAGCAGAGCAGCTGTTACCGTGGTCCTCCACCTCCTACCGAGGAGAGGATGGCAGGGAGAAGAGGAGGAAGGCTGGTGGTTCGGCATCAAGGACTTCAGGATGGACCTGCAGGGCAACGGCCTAAAGCCACCTCTCCACACCTGCCATGGTCGGGGGAGAGGTTTTCATCTATTTCGCATACTTCCTACTCTTTCCCTTTCACCAGAGCAGTTTCTGGGTCTAATGCTTTTGCCCAAACCACTTCAGGCGAGTCACCAGTCTCCAGCTTCTAACCCAAACGTCCCTTCTATTTTCCTGTCGCAGGAACTATAAAAGCTAAAATAATGAAAAGTAACTCTTAAGTACGAGAAAATGGAAACGGAAAAGTCCCAATCTGGGGACTTCCGTGGTGGCTCAGTGGTTAAGAATCCACCTGCCAGTGCAGGGGACACGGGTTCAAGCCCTGGTCAGGGAACTAAGATCCCACATGCCGCGGAGCAACTAAGCCCATGCGCCACAACTACTGAGCCCGCGAACCTAGAGCCCGTGCTCTGCAACGAGAGAAGCCACCGCAATGAGAAGCCCGCGCACCACAACGAAGAGTGGCCCCCCGCTTGCCGCAACTAGAGAAAGCCCACGCGCAGCAACGAAGACCCAACACAGCCAAAAGTTAAATAAATAAATTAATTAATTAATTAATTTAAAACTAAAATAAACTAAAATAGTGAAAAGTAACTCTAAGCACTAGAAAACAGAAAGGGAAAAGGGGCGTGACCTGTGGCCTGGCCCTCCTCCGAAGGGTCCCGGGTCCAGGCGCGCCCGGCCCCACCCACCTGCAGCATGGCTGCTTCGCACCGGCTGCACAGGCCCCACGTGGCTGGTAGGGGGAACGCGGGCCACTCCGCTGCTGCTGACTGGGGGAGGGGCCGAGGGGTTCAGGCACCGTTTCTCTGACTTCTCCCTGTGCGACAGGAAAGCACACCAACAAGCGAGCGTTCAGTTCTGCTGTAGAGCCTCTCCGTGTTTCACAGTCTCTACTTAAAAAGGGTGATTTCCGTCAAAATAATCTCCAGGGTGGAAGATAACGCATTCTGACTTGTCAGATTCACTCTAAAGGGTCCTTCCTAGCAAACCAAAGCCACATTTGTAGAATTTTAAGAGCATTAATTAAGGTTTGATAAGCAATCAGCAGTAATAAGTCCTAGCATCTGTTCCGCATGTTAGAAACTAAAATGAAGACACATTTCATAAACAATCTCACACTCACTTTTCCAGCTCCAGTTGAGTCTTGAGTTTTTTCTTTGCTCCCATGGTGAGGGATTCAAATTTATTTAGATCTTCTTCCGTAAGGCTCAGAAACTTCCACAGAAGAAACAAATTACAAAGTTTGAGAATTAATTAGGATTCTGAAAACAAAAAACTTGGAGTTTAATTTCATAAACGTATTCTACCTCTAGGATATGTAAACAGATCAAACTTAACTAGATAATAAAAGACTGGGGAACACTGTGAAACATTTACTTGCTAAATGACTTGGTGTCCAGGGTCCAAAATATAAGACGCTCATTGTGCGTCTGAGGGTCACAGGCTGTGTCCACTGAGCCTTCAGCACAGGCGTCCGAGTGACAGCTGGGTGAAGATTGGGCACCTGGAAGGTCCGTGCTATGCGGGCAGGAGACTGAGACAGTGTTCTGCGTCTCAACTGCTGCAGAGATGCAGCTGGTGGAAGTGTCTCCCCTCCCGGGGCTCTCCCTCCAACAGACAGGAGCAGTCTTCTTTAGTGGCTCTTTTTTCTTGAGATCATGGTCATTTTAGGGACAACAGCAACTTTGTTGGGTAGCCAGTGATCCAGAAAAGTAGATGCCATCCAAACTGAACGGCGACCTAACCCACTGGCCTCATACTAAGAAAAAAGATGATACTTGGTTCTCACAACGGTCCATAACATGATTTGTGATCTTAGCCTTTTCAACTCATACATTATGCTAAAACTTTTTAAACTGATCATGACCAAGGTTAGTAAAATCTGTTGTTTTTAAGACTTGTGAATCCTAAACTGAGAGTATTGAAAAGTTACTTAAAATGTGTTCTTCATTAGCAGTAAAAGCTTGATTTCTAGATTCTTCAATTGCAGATTTTTGGACAAACGAAACGTTTGCAGAGATAAAAGGCAGCAAGTCACTTCATCCAGCAGGGGGAGCTCAGAGTTCAAACATCACATTCAGGTCCAATTTACTTTTACCAGTGACACTGAAACTTAAGAAATTTCAGAATTTTTTTAACAGTGACAAAATGCTCCTTGTCAAAACTGTATTGTAAAAGATAACTGCTATGTAGGATTGCTTGAAAGACATAAAATTCATCTATTCCTTTAGCTCTAGGAGCCTACATGAAGGCAGGTAATCAGACAACCCTTTTGCACTGGGCTCTTGTAAAAGGCTATGCTGAGGGGCGTCTAAGAAAGGGGGACGCGGGGCCCACAATTCACTACCTCTACCCACTGAAGGGCTGAGGAGACACAGCCCTCAGTCACACACAGTGAGTGTCTCGTTTGGGAAGACCCCAAGCTATCTTAAGAAAGCTGTTTGTTTACAAACAACTGTGATCCAGTTTTTGCTTCAGCTGCAGGTAGCCTCCAAATTCAAATCCATGGCCCCTCCAGCTAGCTCACGGGACTTGTGGGGACGCACATCCGCAGGTGTTAAGGACCAGGTGGTATGACCTCCACGACACACATGCTGCAGAAACCCAACTCAGTTCCTCTAGGAATGAGGTCCAAAGAATGACGGGTTACCTGAGACAAGCAGCACATTCTCCCTGCCTGCTAGTAACCAACGTACCTTCTCCATCGTGAGCTGTTTAAAGACGGGGTAGTACTTGTGCAAACGCAGTTTCCGAAGCCAGTCTAAAATCCCATTTTGCTCCTGGGTCTGCGGGGCCTGCAGGCTGGAAGGCATCAAGATGGTGGGCGAGCTGTCCATCGGGGTCCGGTAGGCCAGAGCTGAGCCTGCACCCCCCGCGTGCGAGCAGTGGGGCAAGGCGGACGCACTGGCCGAGTGCTGCACGTGATGCTGGGCGCCGCCCTGAGAGGACGGGATGCCGGCCACTCCGCACACAGGCCTGCGAGGACAGCAGACAGGTAGTTTTCAAAAGACCACGGCCTCCACCGAGGACCAGCTCCTACAGCCTGGACTGCATCTGCAGCCATGTCCACTGCTGGGGCCAGAGCCACTGCCACCATCACCCTGGGGTGAACATCTGTAGGCGTGGACGTGTGCGTGCACGGACGTGTATGTACCCATCTAGATGCTGCGCTTGAGTACATGTGTACATATTATGTATATGTACACGTCTGTGTGTCACCACCAGACTTTTGGCTTTGCTGCCTAGTTTCTTTCTGTTGCTTCTATCACAGGATGATACTGATAATCATATATTAAAACTAACTCCAAAATCTTTAATATTCAAATTAATTTTTTTTTTGAAAAGTAAATTCTAGAAAGCTGGAAGGAGCAAAAGCATCACTCTCTGTCCCTGTCCCTTCCACACGAAACTGCAAACTGACATATTACATGTTTACACACTCCAGGCAGAGGGTGAAGAGAGTCGGCACCTTCAAAGACCTCGTTACCTGACTAGAGCTCACAGAACCGTGTGTGTGTGTGTGTGCACGCGCGTGTACACACCGTCTGTGATGTTAGCCCATTTTAATGTTGGCTGTCAGTCCAGATGTGCAGGCTGTCTGTCACCCGAGCACTGCCACCATCAGTGTTGGGCCCCATGCTGGCAGAGGGGCCTCTAGAGTAGCAACTCTGGCCCTTCATGGGCTTAATCACTCCCCAGGAGCTTGTAGAAATGAAGATTCTCAGAAATTTTGGTTTCCTAGAATGTGCAGGGCCCAGAAACTGGCATTTGCAATAAGGGTCTTTGGGAATTCTAATTCCAGGGGCTCAGAGAACCACTTTTTTTTTTTTTTTTTTTTTAAGAAATCAAAAAGTGGGGCTTCCCTGGTGGCACAGTGGTTAAGAATCCGCCTGCCAATGCAGGGGACACGGGTTCAATCCCTGGTCCGGGAAGATCCCACATGCCACGGAGCAACTAAGCCCCGTGCGTCACAACTACTGAGCCTGTGCTCTAGAGCCCGCGAGCCACAACTACTGAGTCCACGTGCCGCAACTACTGAAGCCTGCGCACCTAGAGCCCGTGCTCCGCAACAAGAGAAGCCACCGCAATGAGAAACCCGCGCACCACAACGAAGAGGAGCCCCCACTCACCACAACTAGAGAAAGCCCGCATGCAGCAACGAAGACCCAACACAGCCAAAAATAAATAAATAAATAAATAAATTAAAAAAAAAAAAAAAAAAGAAATCAAAAAGTGGATTATCTCTATCCAATTCTTCTCTCAATATTATTATTCAAGACTAAGGTCAAGAATGACTTAACTCTAGAAACAACTATTTACACAAAATGAAAAGTAAGCTCTGTAACAAGGCTGACTGGAAATGTGTTGGTTACATGGTAGAAGTCTCACCTTCCAGACACGCCCATCATGGTACCGACTTTAGACAGGGAAGGGTTGCCAGGACCTACAAGTTAAAATAGATATAATTTATTTACAGACCATAAAAATGCTTCTACTTTTATTGAATTACATTTTACAAACTCACTTGGACTTTGAAGCTGTTGGGTGGGAGATGAAGTGCTGAAAAATTTCTTAACATGGTCATTTTTTAATATGTGAGAAGGTAATGAAGCCAAATACCTAGAAATGAAAGAGTGGTTTTATCAGCATTAAAACGTGTTACCAAAAAGTAAATGGGAGAGAAATTGTAATTTTCAATTAAGAGATATATATATCAGAGAAAAACTAAACAGAAGTGCCTTAACCTATATTCTTCCTGCTTTATTCAGTTTCATTCTTGGTATGATTCATACTGTTTCCTGGTGCCCCTTTCCTTATTCACACTGTATTACACTGCATGAATCGAGTCTTTCAGGGCCCACCACCCGGGCCATGAGCACAGCTGGTGCTGTCACAGCTGCTGTGTGGCACTCCGACGTTGGCCCCAGTCCCCGGGGCCCTCTGTGCGCATGTACAAGACCAACGCGCCAGGACGTCATCAAGGGTCCAGAGCCACTGGGCCCAGGAGACTTTTTATTAGGTCCTCATTTTATCCTTTCAACTATAGGACAGAAGCAGATTTTATTTCATAAGACTGTCAAAATTACATTAAATGGTGGCATACACTTTGAAATTCCTTCACTTATATATTCTCAAAATCATGCCTAGATTATTAAGATGCTTCAAATTCTCCATAACTGATGAAAATCCCTAGAGGCAAACAGGAGACCCGAACCATGCAGACCACATGTCGCCTGAGGGGCCCCTCAGATGACTAGGCAGCTCACGTCTGGCCCCGCCCGGGCCCGCCCACACTGCAGAGGGCCGGCAGTTGCCGCGGCGCCGCAGGGGGGCTGCTCCCCGTGGCCTTGGGTGGGGTGAGGAGCATTAATTACCTCAGGTCCGCTTCCAGATCCATGTGGTTTCGCTCTACATAAAATGAATCTGGGCCAGCTAAGCAAGGAATGAATTTCTCCAAATTTTCTTCAGGATACAGCTGAGATAACTGAAAGACGAAAAGGCACAGGAAGTATGTCAAAATTCATCTTACAGAACCAGAACTCCTCACTGTGGGAAACACTTGGGCAGGTACTGGCTGCTGACACCTGCTGCTATGGTTCTGGGGGCCACCTGGGGTTCTGCGTCCACTTGGGACGCAGAAGGCAACAACCCACCGCAACATCAAGAAGAAGATCAACACCCCACACAGCTGTGCCTGCTCTTGAGCCCACCAGAGGGCTGAGCTGCAAGGCCACCATGTGAACCGAATTCCAAGAGGGACCTGCCCCTCTGAGGAGACAGGGCACGTGAACTGTCTCAGCCGTGGCAGAGCACGAGGGAGAGACGGCTGCCACACCAGCAGGTAGGAGAGGTCGGCTGCGATGAACACATCCCCACAGGCTAAGTGCGCGTCAGACAGCAGTCAGCCAGGAGCCCAGACACAGGGGGCCTGTGTCCTCATTCCCGAGCTCCCTTCCACAGGCGGGAGGCTGGAGAGAGTCTGCACAGGTGGCACGGTTGGGGGGGGGCAGCTGCCCCTGGGGGTGAGGCTGGAAACCCCGTGCCTTTCCCTGCAGCCTGCTCTCAATCCAAAGCAAAAAGCCCGCAACCCGCTGGGGGAGGGACCAGATTGCTCCTGCTCCCAGAGCTCAAGCAAAACCCCACGTCTCTGGGGGGTGAGGCAGAATGCCTTCATGCCTCTGCAGGAGGAGGAGAAAGTCCTCCCGGCACCCGGTCATGGGCAGATATACCCTGCTTCTCGGGGAAGATAAAAACAAAACCCCTCTGGCCCCAAGGAAGGGGCGGGAAGCCCTCCTGAGCAGAGTCAGCTGCTGCTGGGGAAGGAAGGGGCAGGGATGCTGAGAAAGGCCCCCCACGACCCTGTGGCTAGAGCTGAGGCTGCACCAGGAGGACGGGCAGCCGCCCCGACCCTCACCGTATACATCCATCACCAGGCAACAAGTAACAGCAGTCTGCCCAGGGAGGGAGGAGCCAACGGAGGAGGGAGACCCCCTCTGTGCCACAGGTGAAGCCAGACCACTCCAGGCTCCTCTCAAGGCTCAAGGGACCAGCAGGCCTCCCTGGAGGAACCTGAGGCCTGTGGTGCAACAGCAAAACCCAAACCCAGCTCTGCTCCTGATGAGATCAACCTGAAGCCCCACCGCTGATCCGACAGACTCAGCAGCAGGCCCGTTTCCAGGCTCGTTTCTAGACATGACGTCTAACGTTCAGTCAAAAATTATAAGATAAAAAAGAGGGGGGGAATCTATTGTCAAGATAATCATTGGAACCAGACTGGAAAATAACCCAGATGTTGGCACTATCAGACAAGGACTTGAAAATAACCATGCTTAACATACTAAAGGACTTAGTTTAAAAAAATGAACAACATGCATGAACGAGTGGGAAATTTCATCAGAGAGATGGAAACTTTACTAAAAGACGTATCAAACGGAAAAGCTACAGAAAACAAAAGAACAAAAAACCCCAAAACCATGGTACTAGAGATGAAGAATTCAGCTCATCAGCAACCTGGACAGAGCTGAGGAGAAACATAAGTGAACTTGAAGACAGGGTCAAGTACACGTAACTCAAGGCCCAGGAGAAGAGAGAGTGGGGCAGAAGAAATATTTGAAGAGATAATGGACAAGAATTTTCCAAAATTACTGAAAGACAGCAAGGCAGATACCAGGAAGGGCAGAGAACCCAAAGCCAGGTGAATATCAGCCACTGCAAACACCCAGACAAAAGAGTGGCAAGGTCTGCCAGCGTCAGCGGAGTCCAGAGAAGTGCTTTTTCACAAGACAAGAGGATAGGCACAAAGGAGAGGAAATTCAGTGTTCTAAGTGGTGCAGAGGAAACAGGGAACCCCCGGGGAGGATCAATAATCAATCCTAGAAAGCACGGCACTGTGGCATCCTTCAGTGTATGGCAGGCCTAAATAAGAGGCACACTCAAACAACTTCTCCCCAAGCTTCTCAAACAGGATCCATCAACTCGATTTTCTCCTACAGGATTATATCCTTAATTTTATAATCAAATTGCAAGCCACACTTTGGAGACACTTCAGCTATGTTATTCCACACAACAAAGGTGACTACTTCAGCTGCACAACTGTGGCAAAGACAGTGGTTCACTGCTCCGGCACAGGCCAGGCCAGGGGACTTTAGACACGCAGGTGTGTACGTATGTAACACGTGTACATGGGGGTAAAGAGGTAATTCTTTAGTAGTGCAGCTTGGTGTTCAAACGATATTTGTTGGATCAATTTAAAACCAAACAGGTTGTACATCATCTGTATTTCAATTTTAAAAAATAAAAGCAAACAGGAAAATTCAATATGTAAACGGAGTAAGGTGGAAAAAGGTGAAGTGTCTGCCCACTGCCATGCCACGTGAGCCCCTCCCTCAGCCTCGGCTGAGCAGTAACAAACCACCACCAGCCAAACACCCCTTGGGCACCTTCGCACTCGCATCTTTCTGTCCCATCTCGTTCTCTGCAACCGGAAGGAGCGTGGACCGTGGCCCTGAGGACCACTCGCGCTGTCGGAGCACGAATCCCCGGCACTGCACACACTGCACCCACTGAAGGCTGCAACCATGGAAATTACTTGGCAGTCCAGTGGACTGTGGGGAATGAGACCCTTTTAATTTTTGTAAGAGCCCTTAAATCACCTTACCTTTGAAATAAATTCAGTCACTTCAGAGGAAGATTTGGTTACTGATGTTATTGAAGAATCAGACCACAAGACCTTAAAAACAAATAAACAAACAAACCTTAAAAACAGACGCCACATACTTAATTCCCAACACACTTGTCCAGGGATTCGTGGCCGGTACAGGCGCGGTAGTGGGACGAGCCCTAGTGCGCCTCTTGCATGGAGCGTTCATATACCCCTCGGCTTGTTACAGAAAGAACGTTCACGGAACTCAAGTCCATTAAAGCTTAACTTCCTGTTTTGCGCAATTATTCAAAGATCAGTGTACCACTCAAGCGTGGAGCCTAAGGCTGCTCCTCTAGGCGTCAGGAAGCCCCTGACGACCCCGACTGCGAGCGTGTGTGTGAGCACGTGATCCTCACGTGGGCCTCCTCTGTTCAGGTCAGTCTACTGCGACCGTGGATGTGGAATCAAGAAATTCCCAGAAATGAGCTCGTCCAAACAGTAAGTACTCCACACGTGCTCAGTGTCAGTGCTAGGGGCGTGCTGGCGGGAGGAGGCCGGGTCCCAGCCCTCAGGAATCTGACAGAACTGGGGGGTGACACAGGCCAGGGCAGTCAGTACCAGAAGAGCGGGGGACATCCTCCATCACAGGGGGCGGGGGAAGAATTCAGGGAGAAAACATCAGAAAGGTCTTTCTGGACGTTCTACAAAGCCCGGTGTGTCTCTTTTTCCTTCCTGCACCTACGACAGCAGGCAGTTTTAGTTCACGACTCCACAGACAGACTGTAAGTTCCCCGGGGCAGAGGGCTTTCCTGCCCCGAGGAAAGTGTGAGCTGAACTCAGAAGGCGCGAGAAGGACAGAGGGGACACGACGAGACGGGAGGGAAGCCGGGCCCAGAACAAGAAGGGCTAAACCACGAACGAAGACGGTTACCCTAAAATCCAGGAGAAGCGTTGGAGGATTTCAAGTCGGGAAATAAAATGACTGAGTGTATTTTATCACCAATAGGAAAGCACTGTATGTACACTGATTTAGAGAAAACAGAGGTTGGAGACACCAAACAACTCTCACGCTCTCCTCCCACCCCGCGCTGGCCTTCATCTTCCGAGAAACAGCCCATGGCATTTGCTGACGGTCTCTGGGGCCTGAAGGGCTGGCCGCCTCTCCTCTCCGTTGAAATTCACATGAGTTCCTCTCTGTTCTGGTGGTTGTCACATCACATAACAATTACTAAGGTATGTTTTTCAAGCCCCCACAAAATACAAGCCAATCAAGGCAAGGGACCTCCTCTCTTCTTCATCTCTGAATTCCCCATGCCTCCCAGAATTTGTCACGGCAAGTGCTGGCATTTTTGAATGAATGTGCCGTGCCATCCAAGACCTACCTAAACTAAAATGAAAGTGCCTACACCATTTTTTCTGTCTGAAATAATTAAATCTTTTAACAACACTACAAAGAAGTTTGGGGGAGAGGGAGCTGCTACCCACATAAAACACCAGTAACATCCATGATTAAAGGTGAGAACTTTCTAGCATTAGATGTATGACCCAAAGTACTGCTGACATGGTGGTTTTCAAAGTAAAATATGCCGCATGTCACGTGGCATGAACGCACCCTAACCCAACTAAAGCATGAAGTCCAATACCCAAATGGTGAGCGCAGCATGGACACACCATTCTGTGCTGAAACAGACAACCTGCTTCCCCGACAATTATATATTTTAAATAGGCACAACTATTCTAGGTTGTCTGCTCCTGGTATATTTTTCTTTGACTTCCAAAAGGACTCGGTGCTCCAACCAAGGGCGAGGACTGGAAACCAGCAGGCTTCAGCAGCACTCCGCTCTGCAGGTGACGCAGGTTGGCCTGACCCGGTCCCCTGAGGCAGAGGAGAGGGCGGGCCCCTGGAGGGGCACGGACACAGGAGAGCAGCCTCGCATTGGGCCACGGGCTAGAGACACGTGATCTACCACGTCCAAGACAACATCGACCATAAGCTACCCCACTGCTGATGTACCACCAAGAAGAAACACTGCCAATCAAATGACGGCACAGTATTTTTCTACCACCCATAGTCGCTCAAAGAGCCACTGAGACCTGCTAAGATGGATTTTAATGTATCTTAAACATACACAAAAAAGCATGGGGACTTCCCTGTGGCACAGTGGTTAAGAATCCGCCTGCCAACGCAGGGGACACGGGTTCGAGTCCTGGTCTGGGAAGACCCACACGCCGCTGAGCAACTAAGTCCGTGCACCACAACTACTGAGCCTACACTCTAGAGCCCGCGAGCCACCACTACTGAGCCCGCGCGCCACAACTACTGAAGCCCACACACCTAGAGCCTGTGCTCTGCAACAAGAGAAGCCACTGCCATGAGAAGCCCGCGCACCGCAACAAAGACCCAACACAGCCAAAAAAAAAAAAAAAAAGCACGGTATGCACAGAGTTGATAAGGGTACTGAGGATTTCTTCACACTCAGAGTCTAACTCCTCTGACCCACTGTCCGTCTCAGCTCTCGCACCCTCTGGAGAAGGGGGAGTAGCGTTTTCTTCACTCACACAGGCAGCAGCTCAGGCCACAGCCCTCACGTGAGCAAGCAGCCCAGCGCCACCAGACCTGCCACCAGACCTCTGAGGAGCTCTGAAGCCGAATACAAGGACAGGCAAAGCAGTCACAAAGAACAAGGCAGCCTGGAGGTGGCACGGACCATGCACTCAAAACTTGTTTTTAAAACTAAAAACTATCAGCGATATTCTCAGTGAACTAAGGGCAGAAAGCATCGCCAAGAAGAGGACGCTGTGAACAAAGAACTGCCAGGGGACAAGAGGTCTTCGCTGTTAACAACAGGACCGCAGAAGTGAAAAATTCAATTCAAGAGATGGAAGATGAGGGAATCTTCCATAGGATAGATCAAACAAGTCCAAGGGAAAGAAAATAGAGGAAAAAAAAATAAAACAGAGGACCAGTCTTGAGGTCCAACAGGCAGACAGCAGGAGTTCCAAAACAAGAAAACTGAGAAGAACAGGACAGAGGAAACCAAAAGGAATGACTGAAGAAAAGGAACTCAAATTAATGGACTTAAGTTGAAAGGGCTGACTTGCGTCTCAGCACAGCGGATGACAACCTACACCCAAGCCTGGCTCTGAGAAATGTGCAAACGCTTGGGACCGAGAGAAGATCCTAAAACCTTTAGAAATGATAAAACAGGGCCAACACTGGATCAGGAGTCAGAACAGATCCATGCTTCTCAACAGCAACACTGCAAGACAGTAAGTACGAAGCGCTTCCGAGTTCCTAAGGAAAAATGACGCCTGGTCTAGAACTGTATTCCCAGTCACATGTCAGGTCAGACGGATGAAGACACTGCCAAACATGACAGTCAGAAACTGTACCTCCCCGGGACCCTTTCTGAGAAGCTACTAGAACAACTACTAAAACCCAGAACTAACCCAAGACAATAGATGAGCTAAGAACCGAGAACAGGGTATCAGAGCCGGGAGGGAGGAAGGGACCCCGCAGGTGATGGTACGGGGGCCCCGCCATGAGACTGCACCAGGCCAAGTCCAGGTCGGAGCAGGGCCGTAGCTCCAGAGATGAAACCTATGGAATGCCGGACGCATATGAACACAACCAGGGAAAAGTTTAGGGGTGAAGTTGTTTTCTAAGTACTTGTTCACAAGCAACAAACAAACAAAAAGAGACAATTAACTCCAGGTAGAATAAAGTTATCGGAAAGGAAAGGTACTAAGCATATACCACATGGCTTGGGTAGCAACAACCTTCACACAGTCAGGCTAATTATCATACGAGCAATGAGGTGTATCATCACAAGAAACAGTTCCCTGCTCCTCCGGATGATGTGGGCAGAATTACTGGACTCTCTGCACACACAGAGCTGATGAAAACAAAAACTAAATTAAAAAAAATAGTTGTCAAGACTCATCCTTAGCTAATAGTGATAAAATATTCAGAGCAGTTAAGATTGTTTCAAGATGGAAAACTTTTAAAGAAAAGATATAGCACTAAAATAAAATGTAATGTCTGGGTTCTTAACAAAGATTGGCATAAAGAGAATGGGTGTTTTAATTAGTACTGCTCCACAGTTCCTTTTAAGTCAACATAACTCTCCCATCTACAGGCATTGCAAGCATTTGGGTAATCTTCTGCTGTATTTTTCCCACCCTGTCCTTCGTGTGTAATAAGTTTACTTTAAAAAAGTTTTAGTTATTCAACAGTGAATTTGGGAAAGCTGGTAAAATTTGGACATTTCACATGTACATAGATATAAGATAATTTTATATTTTAAAAGATTCTGTCATCTGCTTCCTGTATTTGCTCTCCTCAGTAACTAGTAATTACAACTTCAGCAAAAACAAAACCAACTCCATGAAAAGAAAGAACAGGAAACTCAAACTCCTGCTTCTAGTCCCTTTATTACTTACGTCTTCCTATAAAAGAATAACCTTTCATTTGTATCCTGGAAAACAATGACACACAAAAACTAAAAGCAGAGATAAACAAAGCTAAGAAAAAGGGGGGGGGGGGGAAGTCGCTGACTTCTCCTTGAATAAGTGAAAGGTTTCAGAAAAAACCGCTTCTCGAGTCTTCCTATACTGTTAGCAATAGAGGGTACATCTCACCATGGTAAGGCAGACACGCCTAATAAAGTTCTTTATTGTTCTGGCCACAGTACAACAGCTATTTATATCCATGTTCAAAAGACAACCTATTTAAAGGACAATTTATCCTAATTATTTAGGGCTCTGTGGACAAAAATTAATCCTCAGGTAAATTTTTTTTTTTTTGGCTGCATTGGGTCTTCGTTGCTGTGTGCGGGCTTTTCTCTAGTTGCGGCGAACAAGGGCTACTCTTCACTGCGGTGCACAGGCTTCTCACTGTGGTGGCTTCTCTTATTGTGGAGCACGGGCTCTAGGCGCATGGGCTTCAGTAGTTGTGGCACGCGGGCTCAGTAGTTGTGGCTCGTGGGCTCTAGAGCACAGGCTCAGTAGTTGTGGTGCATGGGCTTAGCTGCTTTGCGGCACGTGGGATCTTCCCGGACCAGGGCTCGAACCCGTGTCCCCTGCATTGGCAGGCGGATTCCTAACCACTGTGCCACCAGGGAAGCCCTGGCAGGCGAATTCTTAACCGCTGCGCCACCAGGGAAGTCCCAATCCTCAGGTAATTTTTTTAAAGGTTTTATTGAGTATAACTGACAATGAAATGCACATATTTAAAGTGTACAATCTGATCAGTTTGGACATATGTATACACCCATGAAACCATTACTCCAATCAATATAATGAACACATCCATCACTCTCTCCCCAGGAAGCTATTGATCTGCTTTCTGTCACTGCAGATTATTTTGCATTTTCTAAATTTATATAAACAAACTCATACAGTGTATGCTCTTTTTTTCTGGTTTCTTTCACACAGCACAATTACGCAGTTTCCTCCATATTGCCAAGTGTATCAGTAATTCACTCCTCTATTCTGAACACTGAACTGTGTGGCTACAATACCACAGTGTATATCCAGCCTCCTGATAATGGATATTTGGGGCGTTACAAATAAAGCTGTTATAAACATTCGTGTACAAACCTTTGTATGAACATGTACTTTCATTTCCTTTGGTTATTGACCTAGAAGTGGGACTGATGAATCAGATTTTAGGGATATGTTTGACTTTTTAAAAAACTGCCAAACTGTCTTCCAAAGTAATCTCACCATTTTACACTACCATGCCAGTCCTTCCACACACCTGCCAGCAGCTGGTGTGGTCATCCTGTCAACTTCAGCCGCTGTGATGGGCGTGTAGTATTAGCTCACAGTGGTTTTTTTTTTTTTTTTTTTTTTTTATAGCTACTTTATTTATTTATTTTATTTATTTTTTTGGCTGTGTTGGGTCTTCAGTTTGTGCGAGGGCTTTCTCTAGTTGCGGCAAGTGGGGGCCACTCTTCATCGCGGTGCGGGGACCGCTCTTCATTGCGGTGCGCGGGCCTTTCACTATCGCGGCCCCTCCCGTTGCGGGGCACAGGCTCCAGACGCGCAGGCTCAGCAGTTGTGGCTCACGGGCCCAGTTGCTCCGTGGCATGTGGGATCTTCCCAGACCAGGGCTCGAACCCGTGTCCCCTGCATTAGCAGGCAGATTCTCAACCACTGCGCCACCAGGGAAGCCCCTCACAGTGGTTTTAATCGGTGTTTTCCTAATGGCTAATGATGCTGAATATCTGTTCACGTGTGCCGCTTGTCTTAATTTTCTCCACAGTGCCTGTCAAAGAGCAAGTTTTAAACTCTGATGAAGTTTAATTCATTTTGCCTTTTATGGCTCATGTTTTTGGTATCCTACCTAAGAAATCTTTGCCTGTTTAAGGCACAAACTTTTCTCCTATGCTTTCTTGTAGAAGTTTTATAGTTTTAGGTTTTACATTTAGGTCTGTGATCAGTTTTGAGTTAACTTCTATATAAAGGGTAAGGTTTGATGAAGGTTCCTTTTTTTTGCGTATGGTTATCTGCTCCTGAACCATTTGTTGAAAAGACCATCTTTTCTTCACTGAACTGCCTTTATACCTTTGTCAATAATCAGTTGACCAGGGTGGTGTGGCGTCCGGGGCCCTTAGCCCGAAGCAGAAGAGGCCCGGCCCGCGGGACAGAGCAGTCGCCACTGCCAGTCCCCGAGCCCACCCAGGGCCACCCTGCAAGGAGCCGCAGGCAGTGGGAGCCTGAGTTGCTGCCGGTGCTGGCACCAAAACTGACAAGCTGCTCCTAAAACTCACATGGAAATGCAGCATCCCCACAACAGCCAAGACAATCCTGAAAAAGAAGACCAAACCTAAGAGGACTCTCACTTCCCAACTTCAACGTCAAAGCCACAGTGCTCAAGACAGAGCAGTGCTGGCCTGACAACAACAGAGATGAATGGAACTGAGAGTCCAGAAACAACCCCTCACAATTTCGCTCAACTGATTCTCAACAATGGTGTGAAGACCCTTCAGTGGGGGAAAGAATGGTCTTTTCAACAAATGGTGCTGTCCATTAAAGATGTTAAAAAAAATTGTAAAATAAACAAACAAACAAACAAATGGTGCTGGACAACAGGACGTCCACATGCAAAAGTATGCATTCGAACCCCTACCTCACACCATACACAAGAAATTAATTCAAAATGAATCAAAGACCTAAATGTAAAAGCAAAAACAATAAAATTCTTATCAGAAAACACAGGAGTGAATCTTTGTGACCTTGGCTTAGGCAACGATTTCTTAAATATAATACCAAAAGCACAAGGAATGAAAGAAAAAGTAGGTAAACTGGACTTCATCAAAATGAAAAACTTTTGTGTGTCAAAGGACAGCATCAAGAAAATGAAGAAAATTCCCACCCAATGGAAGAAAACATCTGCAAGCCACATGGCCCAGTATAAGTCCAGTCCTAGGTGTGTATCCAAGAGAAATGAAAGCATTTGTCCACACAAAAACTTGTACATAAATGTTCATAGCAGCATTACTCATAAGAGGCAAAAAGTGGAAACAACCCAGGAGTGCATCAACTAACTGCTGAGTGGATGAACTAAATGTGGTCCATCCACACGGTGGAATATCACTCAGCCATAAAAAGGGAAGCACTAATACATGATATAACATAGAGAAGCCTTGAAAACATTATTTGCATGAAAGAAACCAATCACCAAAGATCACATATTGTATGATTCCATTTATGTGAAATATTCAGCATAGGCAAATCCACTGAGGCAGAAAGCAGGTTAGTATTTGCCAGGAACTTGGGGAGGAGAAGTGGGAATGACTGCTAATGGGTATGGGGCTTCTTCCTGGGATGATGGAAATATTAAAATTAAATCGTGGTGATGGTTACAAAATTCTGAATAAATAAAAAAAGCCACTGAACAGTTTAAATGGATGAATTTTATGGTATGTGAAATCTATCTCATCAGAGGTGTAAAGAAGAAAGTCAATTAGAAAATTTTAAAACCATCTAATCTTTAAAAATGCCATCAAGGATATTCTCCTGAAGTCTTCAGAACAACCAACTGAGAGTTTACATGTGAGTCTAGTTCGGGCCCCACTGCCCCGGGGCACGGCGTCTCCTCCCTCTCAGCAGCACCTTTAACACGAGGTGTTGAAATCAGGTACTGTGCGTCTTCCGTGTTTTCTTCGTTTCAGAATTGTTTGGACTGCTCTATAGTTTTCTCCATATAAATTTTATTTTATTTTATTTACTATTTATTTATTTACTCAGGCTGCGCTGTGAGGCTTGAGGAATCTTAACTCCCTGACCAGGGACTGAACCCGTGCCCTTGGCAGTGAAAGCGCGGAGTCCTAACCACTGGACCACCAGGGAATTCTCTCCATATAAATTTTAGAATCGTCTTGTTGATTTCTTTTCTTTTTAAAAAAAAAATTAATTAATTTATTTATTTTTGGCTGTGTTGGGTCTTCGTTTCTGTGCGAGGGCTTTCTCTAGTTGCAGCGAGCGGGGGCCACTCTTCATCGTGGTGCGAGGGCCTCTCACTGTCGCGGCCTCTCTTGTTGCGGAGCACAGGCTCCAGACGCGCAGGCTCAGTAGTTGTGGCTCACGGGCCTAGTTGTTCCGCGGCATGTGGGATCTTCCCAGACCAGGGCTCGAACCCGTGTCCCCCGCATTGGCAGGCAGATTCTCAACCACTGCGCCACCAGGGAAGCCCCTCGTCTTGTTGATTTCTAAAACAGAAAAATGCTACTGGGACTTACTTTTGCCGGGCGGTCGTGTAAGATGACAGAAAGTTTGTAAGTTTAAAGGTACATGGAGTGATGTTCTCCCGCTGTCCACAGGTTCTCCCTCTTACAGAACTGTAGTCCTGACCACAGCGAGCTAGAGCGACTGCGGTTAAACGCCCGAAGCTATGTAACCACAAGGCGCTTCACTTTTCGAGTGTGACAGGAGTCCCAAACCTAAGCACATGCACATCACACATTCGTATCCTACAAGCAGCCACTTATTTACGAGTAGGAGGTGCAACTCACCTGCAGAGAACAAGCACACAGTTTAAGCTGTGCAAATGAACAGTGTGCTTTATAAATAAGAAGATAGTTGTGTTTTTTAAAAATCTTCCTTGTATCTTTCCTTTGTGCCTCAAATTACCATCAACAAATGTAGCGTGGGCAGTAAATCCCTTAGGGCATATCAAGTTAGTATCCCAAAAGAAAATGAGTTGGACTGCTGGCTAGTGAAGGATTATCACTTCCCTAAACACCAGAATCCTTTTATCCGTTATCACATCAGAAAAAGCAAGGTTTTCCGATAACCAAAGCTTTTTAAGTACCAAAACACTTCATTCAGCTTAACCATTTGGGGTTAGAAACGTCTTAAACTGAACCCATTAACCCGTGGGACAGTTATCTCAGAGCTGCGACCGGCCTCCATGCGCCTTTTGCAGCTGTCCGCTCTGCTTTCAGAAGACTCACGGCGCGCCATCCTGCCAGCCTGCCGCCTCCCCACCCTGATCACAAGGCCCTCCTCTGGGGAAGGGCCACGAGAGGCCAAGTGTCTACCCTGACAAAGTTCATTTCTTTGCAGAGAGGCTGCGGACCGGGGCCGAGTCCAAGCCCAGTTTGATCAGACGGGCTGTGAGTGGGATCTGTGTGTGGGATCTGAAGGGCTTGACGCTCAGCAGTTCCCACACAGGCAGGCCCTGTGCAGGGGGACCACGCCCGCCACCAGCCCCTCAGGGGATATCCGCCAGCCAGAGGCCGACTGCAGAGGAGAGGAGTCAACACACCCAGCGTTTCAGGGCCTCGCTGGGCTCCCCAACTCAAGCAGGCCTTGAAGATGCTGGGGTCCTGAGGTTCTCTGATTGCTGACACTTGGGTGCTGGTCGCAAGCTCTGACAACCTCCAAAACCGAAGGGAAGCCTTTCCCATACATTTTGAAAAGACACATCTATGGAGTAACAACTGATTTGCACAATGCAGGACTTCCCAAATCAAATGAGGGTTTTATCCTTGTGGTATTAAAAGTACTTGAAGTATTCTGATGTAGCTACACTCTTTGAAAAGTTAGTAAGCTGCACAGTGTAAGTACTAGATACTAACCAGAAGCTGCTATGCCTGAGAACACTTGCCAGTAAAGCTGGAAGCAGATTTTCCTTATCAATCAGTTTCCAACGATGCATGTGGTCAAAGGAGAACCTCGCACAACGATGGGGTAGTAACAGAACCCTGGTGACACAGCCAGCCACGCACACGCAGCTAAGCGGGACCAGGAAACTAAGTCTGGCCAGTAAGACATAAGTGGAAGTGTCTAGTGGCTTTTTTTGCCACACCTCGCGGCATCTGGGATCTTAGTTCCCCGACCAGGGATTGAACCCGCGCTCCTGGCAGTGGAAGCAAGGAGCCCTAGCCACTGGACTGCCAGGGAAGTCCCTCTAGTGGCTGTTTTTAAGAATGCTCCATGAAAAAGAGGTAAAAGTAACCTTTCACGCTCCTCTTCATCCCATGTCCTGTTGCCTGGAATGAAAACGTGAGGGCTGGAGTCCTAGCTGCCATCTTGGACCGTGAGGCTAAGGGCCACCTCCCAGAGATGTCAAAGCAGTCAACTGGAGGGAACCTGGCTCCCTACGTATTTTATGGAGCACAGCTGCCATTCCAGCCCCGGGGCCGACTCCTTGTACACTCCGATGTTGTTTAAGCCACTGTTATCATAGATCTGAAATTCTAATAAACAGTATGCCTCAATTTTCACAATTCTCTACTTTAGCCAACTCTGGTGACCAGCCACCAGCAGCTGAGCATGTCAGTCTAGAGAATGCTCCCCACACACACCAAGGAGTTTCTGTCATCCAGGAGGTACAGAAGAACACCAGCTCATCTTTGCAGGCACTTACTATATCCAGACCCTGTACTGAGCGCTTTGAATGAACTGTCTCATTTAATTCTCCCCCAAACTCCATCCTGTTTGACTGAATGGAGGTGCTGGGGCACAGAGAAGTCCAGCATTGTCCTCGGTCACACGGCGAACAGGGACACAACAGGACTGCGAACTCCAGGCTGTGCCCGAGCCCAGCCCCTCCCCCTCGTGGAGCCTGCTGAGGTCCAGGGAGAGCAGCCCCCCAGGCCCAACAAGCCCACCGTGGATACGGTCCACCCACAGGGCCCAGTCCCCACTTCTATCTCCCGCAGCAGTGGCACAGTGCTTTGCAAACAACTCGTCTTTTATTTAGAGAAATAAAAGTACCACTTCATGGTAAATGTTTCCTTCCTATCCCTTAGAGGAGAAAAGGGAAAAAAAACTTAGCATCTTACCTCAAAGGAACATTCAACATTTCTTTCATTTTTTTTGTGTGATAATCCCTTCAGGTCTATCTTTTCAACACTCACTGTAAAGGTAAACAAAACAAAACAAAACAACAACAAACAAAATTATAAAAATGAAGTAAGAGCTTGAAGTACACATGATTAGTTTGCATCGATACATTAGCAACTTTTCACAGTCCGGCTCCCAACGCCCGGCCCCGTCTCCTCTGCGGTGGGTGAGCTCGCCAGGAACGAGGAGGCAGCTCGCTCGGGAATGGAGGGCGAAGTTGAAAGTGACACAGAAGAAACAGGCAAAAAATAAAAACAAATCATAGAAAAGAAAGAGATCGGAGCTTGAAAATGCCCAAGGGCACAGACCATAATTATAACTGAAGATTAGTTATGATCTGTTCTCATTTCTGAAAAACTAATGCTCAACGTTTTCCACTGAGATTGTTCGGAGACACAGCTGCCCAGAACCTCTCACTGGCATCTGCTCGTCTCCTCCTTCTAGGACAAAGCCAGGCTGGAGGTGTGAGGAGAGCAGCTGCGGAAGAGACCCTGCAGACCCCTAGCACTGCCTCTGCAAAACAGAGCAAGGATGGGCAGAGGCCGCGGCTGCGCAGCCGGACAGGGATGAGAAAGGGCCGTCGCCGCTGGAGAGTTCCAGAGCCATCCCCTCTGCGTACCTCCCTTTTCACAGGCAAGGGTGCATTTTTTTTTCTCCTCAAAAAGAAACCGATACAATTAAGCTTCTAAGCCCTTAAGCTTTAAGATGCAAATATTTGAGCACAAATATTTGTTGAAAATAAAACAGCACTTATCCAACATGATGTAGTTTCCAAACTCCCAAACCACATTAAGGTACGTATGTCCTATTTCTGATTCAAATACTAAAGTTTCTCAAGTATGGAGTTAACTGAGTCTTCAAGCTTATGAACCTTGGGCAGGCACGGGCAGTCAGCTCTGATGCAAAGACCCTGGCAAATGAGGGAGGCTTTACTTTCTGAACAGCACACACACCTTCTTGCACTATTTTTCCCCAATATTTCCAGAGGTCCCTTGGCTGTGCACCATGGGGATTTCTACAAATCTTCAAAACCTGTCTAGCATGACACACTCAACATAACTTATTAAAGCTATTAAGTTACACTTTCTGCAGACTCCCCATCTCCTGGTCAGCCACATCTTCCATAGTTTTCTCCGGGCCACCCCCAGAAAGCTTTGTGCTCAAAAGTTTGGAGGGAAAATCTGAGAAACTCCTTTTTTGTAGGCTGCCCATGTACATTAGCAGATTAAAGGCTCTGAGAAGTCCTGCAACAAATAAATCTACATTTTTAAACCATAATTTCTCAATTTCTTTAGCCACAGAACTCTCTCCTCCCCTAACATGTCTGAGCACCCCAGGGAGCAACGAGCAGCTCTGTGCACCGGGCTTCTGGGAAGGTTCTAACGCTGCACTGCCCACTGCTGCAGCCACTGACCACACGGGACCACTTAAGTTGGTATTAATTACAATTGAAGAAAATTAAAAATCTCACTCCTCGGTTGCACTAACCACATTTTAAGCGCTCCCACACGTGGCTAGCAGCTACCATACTGCAGCAGACACAGACGCCCGGTCATCCCAGGGAGCTCTACTGGGCGGCACTGTTCTAAGCGAGGGGCAGGCAGGCTGCAGGCTGCAGGCTGCCCTCGGCCTGTCTGTCTGTGTAAACGGGCTCCGGGGCACACAACCACGCTGTGGGCAGATGTACCGTCAATGGGTGCGCTCCACCCCACGACGGCAGAGCCCGGCCCCAGACTCCGCACGCTTCCCAGAGCCAGAAATACTGACTTTCTGGATCTTTGCAGAAAAAAAGGTGCCAATCCCTGCCCTAAACCAACAACTGTTCATTCACCAACTCGTCTTACAAAGCTCCTGCTGTGTCCCGGGCCATCTTCCAAGGGCTGGGCACACAGTGACCAGCGCCGTCGATGGGTTCTCGCGCTCACAGAGGTTACGGCCTGTTGGGGAAAAGACCTTTCATGCCCTGAATTTTTCTCATGAGTCTCCCTAATTTTATAAAGTTGCATCAGGGTTGATATGGATCTTGGGAGACACTAGAACCCATTTGGTTTAGAGTATTTTAAGCTTAAAATAGCATCTCACAGGAAGGAATTACTCTAAAGAAAAAAATAAGAACGTTTTCTTCCTTTCTGGCAAAACAAAGAAAACACTCCATTTAGCAGCTGTGCACTGCCCGACCTCACTCGGTGAAACTACTCACTGTTCCTGTCTGACTTCCCCAGTCAGATTGTCAGCAAATAAACAGCTCTTATGTTTTCCCAATCACTATTTTTAAAAACCTACCCACAATGACCTCACCCTAATCCAGATCCTTTACTTTTTTAAACAACAGAATATACAAAGTCAATGAAAACAGAAAAACGTTATTCGGCATTTTCCCAGGCCACAGAACACCAACGTGTACCTAAAAGTTCCAGGACTGAGTATCAGCATTTATGGGAAAAAAAGTAAAAAGAAAAAACCCCAACTGGACTGAAAGCGGGAAGTGACTCATATCTGGACAGGAAAATGTGAAAAGCAGATGAATGTTACTCAGCTGTTTTCAAATAAAAGAGGCATTTTGGACCACAGGACTGAAACGTTTGTGAGACCTCTTCGAAATCACCAGCCCACCTGACTCGGTGCTCTGTGTCCGCGCCATTGGCCCTCTGCAGGCAGCTGCAGCGGCCCCGGCACTGCCAGGATGGCTCCGGACCAGATACACGGCCGGCCGACGCCGACGAGTCCTGCTGCTTTTCTCTTGGTGCCACGCCCACTGTGTGGCCACACGGGGCTCTGAGGGTGGGAGGACGGCCTGCGGGGGCGGGGGCGGGGGCGGGGGGGGGGAGAGAACGTGCAGAGGGACTTCTGTAGCAGATGACAGTGCTGACGGGGGCTAACACAAGGGGCGGCTGGGGGTGTCGAACTGGGCTTCAAAGGTGTGTAAGCATACTCTCGATTTTGGAACTACTAAAGGCTATGTTTATAAAAATAAAAACATGGAAAAATGCTTATAATATTACCTGAAAAATTATAAACTGTATGTATAACATGATTATAGTTGTTTAAAATGTTAAAGAAAGATTGACTAAAAATAAATTACCAAAAATGATAGGGTTAATTGTGTTTGGTTGTGGAATTATGGGTAGTTTCCCTGCCAAATTTCTGTAATGTGGTTTCATAATTTTAGAGTGTTTACCTACACGCATACAAATTTGTTGACAACCCACTTAAAGTCTACTGGTAGATAATGCGGCCTCCTTCCCTCCCAACACCCTCGTGAGCCCTGTAGACTGTGTCATCTGTCACACACGAAGTCCCAGTACTTTCTGAAAAGTGCCAGCAAACTTGTGTCAACTTTAGGGGCTAGATACCAAACCATCACCTGCAGGGAGAGAACACATCCAAAGACAGGATTAGCACCGACTGGAAAGACCCCGAGCCCAAAGGGGCGTGGTGGGAAGAGCGCTAGGGGGCTGGGAAGGGCGTGAGCCTCGCTGGGGTCCAGACTGTGCAGAGGCTCAGGGCAGGGCACCCAGGGCTGGGACCCCGGGACTTGAGGCCACCAGCCTGCTCTCACGCAGAGATGCAAAGAGCAAGGTGGTGTGCTGTTTGCTTTTAACATTTCGTGTGTTCAGACCTTTCTTCTTTTCTTATTCACGATGTACACTAGGAATTCTCCTCAAATCTTACAAGTTAGAGCACACCGCCTTCACTAAGATGTGTAATTGCACTGAACTACCATTTTTATAATTGGATCAATGCCTAATTTAAAAACCAGAACACTAACGTAACTGAAAAAGGAGGGAGGGAGGGAGATGTGCGTAGAAGAGACCGCAAAAGGCCCCGTAGTAACAGCCCAGACAAGCATCCTGAAAGGCCTGAGCGGGGTCTGGCGGAGTCACAGATGACTTCCAGCAGCCACACCGCCAGGACCAGAAAACGACTCCCCGGACCTCAGCCCGGGGAGCTCCCGCTAAAACCGCCACAGCCTAAGGGCCACCTTCGCTCAGCCTAACTGCCACAGCCTAAGGGCCACCAAGGGCCTTCAAACGATCTCCAGGAGCTGATGGCCACCTCATACTGAGAGAACACGACACCTAGAGATGATGGCTTTAATATGTCCCAAGAATGCAGCACTCTTTTGGAACATTTTCCCTAAAGTCTTCTGGAAAAAACTGGGTGGTTGGTAGTTTTCTGCCAATTATGTGTTTTACTTGATTTCAAAGTATCTTTATTAAATAGCTTAATTCTGTACACTCAATAACAAGAAACCAAAAATTACCAAAACTGTGCCAAAAGAAAGCACAGTAAAGAGGGTATTATTCATGAGTAAAGGCAAAGATGAAAACAATCATGTTCCAGCACAACACCTTCTTCTCTCAAGTGCTATACAACAGAACTCAGTGTCTTCATACTTAGAGAAACTGAACCAGACTAATATTTGAGATGCCTCCAGCTTTACAATTGTTATTATTGAAAGCTAGTTTTCATCTAAAAATTGAAAACCTGTATTCTTAAAAGTCTCAGTTGAATAATGATGTTCCTAAAATATCAAGTTACTTTCTCACTTTCATTTAGTTGTCTGTGTTAATGGGAATAATTTTTTAAAACGCTGCTTCTTTTAACTGTCCTTAAAATTCGAACATTCACTACTATGCTGATTAAACTGATCCTCTTTCCTACATCTTTTCAGGTCATGTTATATTTAAGAACTCTGTAACTTATTTTTCTTTTATTTTTTATCATCTAGCTACCTTGCATTAATTTGTTAGTTCTCCAGAAATATAGAAACAAAAGCAGTACCTGATCCAGAAAACATAAAGCTGATAAAACATATTTCTAAAGTAGCAAAAATAGGAAATGAACACACACTCCATTGGAATGGTTGGTGATAACGGCACTTGAATCTAGAGGCCTGAGGAAGTCACTTGTTTATGCGTTAAGGCAAATGTTTTATTCAGCCTTAGTACGCACGAGGCACAGGAGCAGCCGTAAGTGATGGAAAAATGACACAGTTCACAGCAGTGCTGTGGGGCTACACCTCAAAGGGAAGGGCCCAGCGGGCAGAGCGGCACAGCGGTCAAGGCCCAGGTATGACAGCACCTGTGCTGGACGAAGAAGCTGTGTGGTGGCGGAGACGGGTGACAGGAGGCCAGGGCAGAGAGGACAGGCCCACAACCCACTCGGCAGGGCCAGGGAAGCCCAGGGGCTCTGCAGTCATACAGGCTGCCTGAAACGTGACACTTTCCAGCTCCGTGACCTTGGGCGCAGTTATTTAATCCCTGAACAAAACGAGCTCCGTGGGACTGCGGCATCACCTGGCGGGCTTCCACAAACTCCAAGCGGCTTCCCAAGGAAGGCTGTACCTGAAAATCTTCGCAATCAATAGTAGAGAAAAAGGTAACGCTTTCACTTCATGTGTACTTGAGTTTCCTTTTCTATTCTCTTCTAACACAAGTGTTGGGATCTCAGGGTTGGGATCCCAGCTTATCTTAGGAACGCTGCTTGTCTGTGACTCAGTTCTCCTGTCTGTGACATGGGGACTGTTGTTAGAATGAACCAGCTTATACCTGAGCCCCACAGGTTCTTAGGAAGATCAGATGAGTTAATGTATGTAACGAGCTTGGACACCACCTGACAAGAGCAGTCGGAGTCAGACTGTCCTTACTGCTGTCCCCTGAGCTTCAGAACTGAAGAAATACAAAAGTCTGACCTCTTTACAAGTTAAATTGTGTCACTGAAAACTTCTAAGAAGCAGAGACAACCCACAACAGAAGTGGGATACAGAAAAGACAGCAAGAAAACTTTAATAACGCTCAGAGTGGCTTCAGACTTTGCGAAGAGCAGTAACAGGGCACTGGGGAAAGTGCGAACAACAAAACCAGGTTTACTTGCTGGTCAATTTCTGGGCGGAGGAGACCATCATCCCCATGGCCACTGGCTGGAGAATACCGTAGATAATTAGCAAGGTCTGGCTGACTATTCTCTAAGCATTATGATGTCTGAGAGCAGACAACAGCGGTCCTACCACAGATCTGCCTTCCCGCACCCAGGCACATCGGCAAGAGAGTGACAGACACAGCCGTTCAACTGGCAATTATATTAAAAAACAGGAACGAGGGGGTCTTGATAATTGTGCCTACAGGAAAAAGCACAATGGTGAAGGAAAGGCCTTCCCCTTAAGACTGCAGGACAGGCTCCAAAGGTGCGGGGACAGGCTGGGGACAAAGGAAGCAACGCCCCATCGGGAGGCGCTCCTCCCTGGACGACACATGCAAGGAAGAAGTCCCTCTGAGCGAGTGAGTGACAACCACCCACCCGGAAACTGAGGTCCTGCTGTGTCTTCAGAAAGACTGACCCTCCAGCTGAGCCAGAAGTGAGCCGACCATGCGCTCCCAGGGCTGCTAGGAGGGCGATCTTCCCCCCACCGACACCGAGCGCGTTTCCAGGCACCCACGCCCGGCTCTAGACCAGGAGGCCCAGAGAGCCCTGTCTCTCCCCAGCGAGCCCCCCAAACCCCACACAGCTGGCCGGGGGACAGCCAGCCCGACTCTGTCTAGCATGGCTGCACAAAGCCAGACGTTCAAGAACCAGGGAGCTCGGCCTCCTCCCAGACGTGCCCTGCCATCTCCAGAGCCGCACTGTCCACGCTGAGCTAGTGCAACTGCATGAAATAAATCTAAAAGTTCAGGCCCTTACTCGCGTGAGCCACATTTTCCAGGCTTGGAAGGCACGCGTGGCTGGTGGCGACCGCGTCAGTGCAGAGAGAACATACTGTTACTGCACAGAGCGCTACAGGACGGCGCTGCCCTAGAATTCAGGACCCACTGCGGTGTTGGGCGGGGAGAGGCGCAACAACTTTCACTTTTTCCCCCTTAATAAACATCAAGATGTGAGATGTTTACAGCCGAGATCCACTCATGTGTAACTTGCAGAATTTAGAAAAATAGTACATCTTACTAAGACTAGCATCCCCAAAGATCTGAGAGCATTTAACCAAATGCCACTGCGAACGTCTCCTCCTACATCCGATGCTCCTCCCTCTGACCCTGCGGACCAAGGGCTCACCTCTGGAGTGCTTCCCTCCAGGCCTCTTGGGCAGCGACTCCTCAGTGGAATGGGCGGATGTGTGCAGGGCATTCTCCAAACTGTTACCGACACTGCTGACGGGGGTCTCCGTCCTGGGAGTGACCTCAGGGGACAAAAATAGAAACATCTTATTTTCTTCCATGTAGTTCATATGGAATGATTTCCATTTTTATTTAAAAGACATTTAAGTTTATTGTAGCTTCAAACTTTTCTATAAAATATGTATTACTAGTGCAACTATAAAGCACTCCCGGCAAAAGACAAAAATTTCACCAACCCACTCCTCATCACTGAAACTTAAAAACATCCCAAGTTTGAGCAAACGTGGAAGTCTTGTGCCAGTGGTTCACTCGCTGGATAGAAACTGTTAACCAAGCCATCAGGAATCATATACCTATATCTGAGGCACAACCTGATTTTCTATTTCTTCAAATCATAGAGTTTCCTATAATATTAATTACACAGCAGGACTTAATACAGTCCTTCTATAAATCTTGAAAAAAAATAATAAAATGCTCTTAAAAAAACCCAGTAAAGAACAGAATACAACTTGATCTATTTGGGAGTACATTTTAAAAAAGCAGATTCTAAAATTACATTACAATTCCATTTCTGGGAATTTTCATACGAAGTACTTACACGTGAGAAAGATGTGGGGCGGGACGCTCACCGCAGCGTTGGTTAATAGTACGATACTGAAAACACCTTAACAGCTACTGATAGAGACCCAATAAACAAAGGACTGCCGCCCACAGATCCCCACTCTGCACGGCAGGAAAAGCTCACCTAGACCAAGTGTCCAAAACAAGCCAGAAGGAGTGTCCCGTGCCCCCTCCCATCTCAGGGTTACAGTGAACGTGTCCATGTGTAAATAAACAGGGCTCGGAAGGATACGGCAAACTGGTAACCGTTAAGTGACTTCAAGAAATGAGAGGAGGCTTTCTTGGGCAGGGTAGGGAGGGTGCAATAACTTTCTTTTTTTCCCCTTAATAATGACGAGTATTTGAAAATTTTATAGCCAAATATATTTACTACTTGTAGGATTTAGAAGAATAAAAATGACCAATGCTTTAACGTCTTCATATTCACAATTTAATGTACATCAAAATTTCAAAGGACAGTAGAGAAAAATTAAATTTTAAAGTTTATCAAAAGAGGTGAGTTTTAAAAGGTGGAGAGGGGCTTCCCTGGTGGCGCAGTGGTTAAGAATCCGCCTGCCAATGCAGGGGACACAGGTTCGAGCCCTGGTCCGGGAAGATCCCACATGCCGCGGAGCAACTAAGCCCGTGTGCCACAACTACTGAGCCTGCGCTCTGGAGCCCACGAGCCACAACTACTGAGCCCGCGCACCACAACTACTGAAGCCCGTGCGCCTACAGCCCGCGCTCCACAACAAGAGAAGCCACCGCAATGAGAAGCCCGCGCACCGCAACAAAGAGTAGCCCCACTTGCCGCAACTAGAGAAAGCCCACGCCCAGCAACAAAGACCCAACGCAGCCAAAAATAAATAAATAAATAAATTAAAAAACAAAAAAGGTGGAGAAACACCATCCTACATACACAACAAAGGAGAAGATTTGGGAAAAAGTGGAGCATGACTTCTGGTCCCAACCCTGACCCGTATCAGGAAGCTCTCTGGCCTTCACTGTCCCTGGCCCTCCTCACTACCTGGACAGCAGGTGGGCGGCAGCACGGCCCCGTCCCCTGCTGTGTAAACCCCAGGCCCGGGGCATCAGGCAGAGGCAGAGGGAGTGGAGCAGGTGGAGGCGGCACCACTCTTGCAGGGCAGGCCTGTACCTGCCACCTCGGAGACAGGACACCCAAGCCTTCACAGACGGAGCCCGCAGGCTGCCCGCAACAAGCTCCGCCTGCTCCACCTGTCAGCCTCCGGCCAGGAAGGCGCCCTGCTGCGCACAGTGCCACGCAGGGACCCCACGCAAGGACCCCACGCAAGGACAGCAACTCACCGCACGTCTGGTGAGTCTGCAAGTTTACGTAGCTCAAGGAAAGAGCTCCTCCCCACCCAGTATTCCTCCAAAAGGTCAATTCATTTGATAACATTTACCAAGATGTTATCAAGACAGCTACATTTTTCAGTTACTTATATTTATAATTTAACTAAATTGAATTATTTCCTTTAGGTGTGGCAAAGTTTCTTTCATCATCCAATGGTCAGAGTATTCCAGAAATGAACTTCTCTCCTATTAAATAAGATAACAGCACTAATAGATACAAGTAATTACTCAAAGAGCACGATTTTAAATTCCAAACAGTAAATATTACTTTGGGAAACAACTCAGGAGGTTCCCATTTTCAGCTACACACTGAACATAATGGCAACAGACTCCCCCCATCTGACCTGACTCCTAGGAACCCCTGTGTTCTCTTAGCTGCCCTGGCAAGTAATTCTAAGTCCTGGCCCTAAGGAGAGAGAGGCTGGGCTGTCTCAACAACTGACAACGGAAACACTGGGCCTGCTGGCCAGCGAGGAACCTCCCTGCCCCAAGCAGAGACACACATGCCCCTGCCCACCCTGCAACAGCCCAAACGGCCAGAGCACAACGCCCTCCTCCAGACTCTCAGCCTGTGGGGAGGGGGGTGCAAGAGTGGACCAAGTGCCCTCCAGCCCCTCTGGTTAACACTGTGGTTGGAGAACGCAGCTTGTGAAGCAGGGGAAGCAGACCTGCACGGGGTTCTCAGCCCTGACTGCACGCGGAACCCCGGGGTGCTAAAAGAATGCAGGCCAACACCCCGCCAAGCCAACCAGGACTTCTGGACTGCGGCCGGGACGCTGGTGTGTTTCTTTTGTTTTGTGCGTGAAGCTCCCAGGGCCCCACGTCCAGATGTCTGACTGTCTCCAGAGGAGAACAGCGAGCTCCTTCCCTGGATTCACAGGAGAAGCTACAGGGTGTAGGTCAATGTGCCGTGGCTACAAACAGAAAGGGAGAATCTGTGAGTTCCCCATCAAAATGTATGCACTGCATCTGACATAAATACATGAAAGAAAACTCTTTAAAACTGTGACTACTGGAAAAATAATATTTGTTTTCCTCGGTACTTTTTCCCCAAAGCATTTCTTCCTAGTCTTCCAAATGTTCACTTTTTCCAACCAAGCCTTTATCTTTACTTTGCTCCTTTGTTTACACTGAAAGCTGTCTTCACTTGCGTTTCCCAGAAATGCTGTTTGGGGTTATTTTTGGTCAAGTTAATTTGCCCCACGTGACCTACGCAGTTCAGCTCAAGTGCTCTCTGACTCAGGCTCACAAGCAGGGCCAGTCAGCAGCTTGGTGGACGCGAGAATAAAGACCCGCTCCATTCCCAGTGTCGCCTTCCACTGCTGCGGGGAAGGCGCTGAGAAGATGCTCTCCAATGACAGAGCCCAGCTCAACCTTGACGGATGTTTCCCATTAGGCTCAAAGTCCCTTTTCCTGCAAGCAGCCGGCTCTGTTTCTAAATGACGCCGGACGTGCTTGCCGGCCGGGAAGGTGAACCTCCCGTTTCACCTTCACGGCGGGCCTCTCCTACGGCCCACGGGGTCTGGCTCCTGTCACCGCCGTGACATCCCCCTCGGCTCCCCTCCGCTCCATCCACTGCGGCCACCGGGGGCGGGACCGACGGCCGGGAGGCCTGTGCCCCAGCTGTGGCCTCAGCCGGGAGCCCCTCGACCCCATCTCGTGCACGGCTCCGGCTCCACAGCCGCGGCCGCAGCCCGCTGACCATGCCACCACGGCCAAAACTCCGTCTGGCAAACGTTCAGCTTCCTCCACTGCACCTAGTTCGTAGGGTTTTTGTGAGAATTAAATGAAAAGCATTTAAAGTAGTTAGTGTGCTGGAAAAACAGCCAGGACTCAGTGAGATGTTAGCGGCTGCTATGACCATTGCACATGTCAGCCAGCCATGAAGGCCATTACACAGCCTCAAGTGCCAACACGCGGCGCTGTGAGGACACGTGGAGGGGGCACATGCCCACGAGGTCCCGCAGGGAAGCTCCCCTGGGCGGCCTCGAATCCGGGGGCAGGGTCTGTGCTCAACCCCACTGTCCACACCCCAAGTGCAGCACGCAAAGCTGCCCTGCTGACTACGCCCAGGGGCCAGGTCCAGGCAGCCCCACGGTTTCCACATCCCCGTCCCTGGAATCTGGGGGCTGCCTCCCCCTCTAAATAGACACTCCACCTACAGGTGGACTCTTCCGTGACAAGCGATCAGCACACTGCAACTACAGGTAGACAAATGCCCTTACGAGCAAGGCTCACATGTCACAGGCGAGCAATCTCACCCCCAACCAGCAAGTGTCTCAACAGCAATTAGGTGTATGTAACAAACTTTTATTACATCTGTACCTTTGGACCCACTAATCCCGCTGGGAGGAATCTATCCTAAGAATATAGCCAGCGATACAAAGGTTTGTGGGCAAGAAGGTTCATCTTAGCTTTAAAAAGACAAAAACAGGGAATTCCCTGGCAGTCCAGGGGTTAGGACTTCGAGCTTTCACCGCTGAGGGCATGGGTTCAATCCCTGGTCAACAAAGATCCTGCAAGCCATGCAGCACGGCCGAAAAAAAAAAAAAATGACATAAATATCCAGCAAGATTAATATTTAAGTACGTAAATAAACTTACATCCAGGGGCTTCCCTGGTGGCGCAGTGGTTGAGAATCTGCCTGCCAATGCAGGGGACACGGGTTTGAGCCCTGGTCCGGGAAGATCCTACATGCCGTGGAGCAACTAAGCCCGCGAGCCACAGCTACTAAGCCTGCGCTCTAGAGCCCGCGAACCACAACTACTGAGCCTGAGCTCTAAAGCCCACGAGCCACAACTACAGAAGCCCTCACACATAGAGACCGTGCTCCGCAACAAGAGAAGCCACCACAATGAGAAGCCCACGCACCGCAACGAAGAGTAGCCCCCCCTCACAACTAGAGAAAGCCCGCACGCAGCAACGAAGACCCAACGCAGCCAAATAAATAAATAAATAAATAAATTTACATCCATATGATTAAATATTATGCAGCCTTTAAAAAATAATTTCAGAAAATGAAAGGCATGGAGAACACTCACACTTAGATATGTGAATTTCGTAATATATAAATCGTATAGATACATATATTACAGGCATTGAAAAAAGAAGAAAACATGCCACAATTTTAATAGTATTTACTATCTGAGTGATTAAAATATACTTTTCTGTTTTTCAATTTTTCTGGAAGGAACAATCACTATTAGAATTAAGGAAAAAGTTAAAGATAGTACGTCTAAATGAGAGCACCTTCCTACAAGACGCAAACAGCACGAAAAAGTCCAACAAAAGCAAGTTCTAAAACCGCAACTGCTCATCCCTTGCACGGCTGTCCTGTCTCCCCCGGGGCCTGGCGCGTCTGGGAGCTGTCGGAGGTGCTGAGCGACACCGGCAGGACAGGAAACCCTGCGGTCCAGGGAGGACAGCGGAGCTGAGGCCTCGTGGGACCAGGAGTCAGCCAAGCAAACACCTGCAGCAAGGGCTTCCAGGAGCAGGGACAGATGGGTAGGGGCCCCGAGTCTCCAAGAGCTGGGCAGGAAGGCCTCCTTGGCTGAAGCTCATGAACGCCAGGGACCTCCAAGCACAAGCATGAACTCCAGCATCTACAAACACAGTCCCTGATTTTCAACATGTTTTCCAAGTACCACCTCTATACCGGAAAGAACAACATGTTAAATATTTCTAAGTCAATGGGAAAAAAATACATAAAATCAAAAAGAAAAGTGATTTGTAAGCATTTTACTAAAATAGTGATTATGTGTCTCTAAAACCCAGAACAAGAAAATAGATAGTTTAATAGTGAAAGCTATTTGCTGACTTAGGACAAGCGGAAGCCAGAGCTAACCAAAAACCGTTTTCCACATAAAAACACTGCTTTTAATATTTCTTACCCTAGGGCTCTGCTCATTAAAAAAGAGAAAAGGAGGGAGAAAAAAACGATTACTGCTCAAAAATCTCAGCACAAGGTACCAAGTACGTAACCAGATGAGTTCCAGCAAAGCGGCTCGAAAGCCATGCTCTTCCCAAGCAGCCTTCAGGGCGGTACAGCCCCACTGCACACCCAGCCTCTCTGTGCACGCCGGGAAGCTCAGAAATTCAACTCCAGGCCACCCTGCAGCTGGCAGCCGGCGGTTAAACCAGAGCCCGGCGGTGGGGGAAGGCGCCCGGAGCCTGTCACCTAGCAGGGGCCACCATCGTCCAGCTGGTGACGTGGCCGAGGCGCAGGGTGTAGCAGGACAGGCTTCGTCTGAACAGCCGCACTGCCAGCCTCTCATTCAGAGGTTTATCTTAAACAATGGCAACAGCTTAGGTGTATTCTCCTAAAACTGAGCAGACAACAGGCAGCAAATTTAAGGCGGGGGCGGGGGAGCATTAAAAACAGTGGTGTCGAGAGAAAGGTGCAATGTTAGTGGTGAGGACCACGAATGACGCAAGGGGTCACGCAGGGTCACGCAGGAGTATTATTAAACCCAGAACTTCAAAAGGCACAGCCACGTGGGATCTCAATAAACTCTGAAGACAACACTGAATGTAAAATACATTCAGGAAGGCAGCCCCTCCCCCTTTAGGAAAAACGTAAGGCATGTGACCGGTGTACTCGTGGAAACCACTTCAAATGCAGGGCTGCGGTCCTCTGCACGGCAACGTCAATTTCAGGTAGAGTTTCTTCTCGTGGACATCACAGCCAAAGTCGGTCCTTTTTACCCTCAGGACTTTTTTTTTTTTTTTTTTTTTTTTTAAAGGATTTTCTTATTTATTTATTTATTTATTTATTTTTGGCTGTGTTGGGTCTTCGGTTCGTGCGAGGGCTTTCTCCAGTTGCGGCAAGCGGGGGCCACTCTTCATCGCGGTGCGGGGACCGCTCTTCATCGCGGTGCGCGGGCCTTTCTCTATCGCGGCCCCTCCCGTCGCGGGGCACAGGCTCCAGACACGCAGGCTCAGCAATTGTGGCTCACGGGCCCAGCTGCTCCGTGGCATGTGGGATATTCCCAGACCAGGGCTCGAACCCGTGTCCCCTGCATTAGCAGGCAGATTCTCAACCACTGCGCCACCAGGGAAGACCTACCCTCAGGACTTTTGACATTAAGTGCATACTACACACCATATTGTTAGCGTGCACATTTTGGCCAGAAGTGTGCTTAAATATTGGGGTTTTCTTTGCAAACATGACTCAAAAGTCTAGTCATAATGAGTAAACTGGGCTCTAATGACCATTTTGGTTCTTGACGTAATATTCAAGCACCAGAGATGAACCTCGCAGAGCAGCACATGTTCCAGTGGTTGCTGTACGATCCCCCGGGGTGCGAGCCACGATACGGGTTCAGTCCAGAACCCTGGGGCATCCAGGATGGGGGACAACAGGCACCCAGAGCAGCTGGAAATGAGCAGGAGCCACCCAGCTGAAGACAAGGATGTAGCAAAGGTCCAGAAAGTATGAGTAAAAGAGGCCCTGGGGATTTCTTTCTATAGGAGCCACTTGAGCAGACGCTTGTTACGAGCACGGCCGAGCTGCTCAGAGTTCCTCAGGGCCAGGGAGCCGTTCAGGGAAAGATCAGGCCGGAAAGGGCCCAACGCGTGATCAGAGAAGACACTCAGGTCAAGGAATTCAAGATGCACCTCCAGCTGCAGATGTCAGCAGACCCTGCACGTGAGAGGTACACGGGTATGGGCGCTGAGCCTGCCCTTTCACACACCAGACCCTCCTCAGCACCCTGAGTGCCAGAACATTTCAACAAGCATCTTATGTGCAGTCTCCAAAGGACACGCTAATCTCAAGGCACCGGGCCAGCCCATTTCTCCGCCTCTGCCCAGAGCTTCACCTTTACAGTGACGCGAGTCACAGCAAGCAGGAAGCACTCCTTCACAGCTGTACTTCCTTGGGGAGCATTACTCCTTCTTGGACACGTGGTCTACACTGACCACAACACTTGGATTACAAAACACAGGTGGTTCTCCATCAATAATGGCTGAGTAGTCAGAGCAATATTTTGTAGATAACCATAAGCTCTGGACAAAGCATATAAAACAACGAACCGACACAACCAAACACAGGAGAAACCAGGGGGAGGTCTCAGCTTGGAAGTGAGACGTGCACGGGTGAGCTCATGTCCAGCAGGCCCAGGCCTCGCCAGAGAGGAGAGCAGCTGAAGCTCAGGGAGGGCCCCCAAGCCTCACCAACTCGGAAAGCCAGAGATCGGAACGCTGGTGGACTCCAGCCGCTGGAAAGTGAGAGGGAAACCCCGAAAGGAGAGCGCCCGGAAGGGGAACAGCAAATTCTGCACGTGACTCCTGCCCACACTCAGCGTGAGCCCTGAGCCAGGCGCCAAGGGCAGGCTCCTGGCGGTCACCCCAAGACCAATCAGCAGCACAGACCGCAGCAGCTGGCGGACACCGGAGAGGGGCCTGGAAGGAGCCCACCCAGGTCCACTACACCAAACAAGCACAACTGGGTGCCAACACCCTTCAGGAGGACAGAACAAAATCCAGAGTTTCTACAATGCCTCACACACAATGTCCAAGAAGCGATCCGTAATTACTAGACACATAAAGAAACGAAAATGAGACCCACACAGAGAGAAAAGGAGGGCAGGCACAAGATGAGCCGTAGCTGGGGCCCGAGGCAAGGGGTGATAAGCGGCTGCTGTAACGAGGCTCCAAGACGGGAGGGAAAATATGCCCATGGTATACGAACCAAGAAGAGATCTCAGTAGAGAAACAGAAATTGTTTCTAAAAATGGAAATTCAGGAAGCAACCAATGTCCTTCAGTAAGTGAATGGATAAATAAACTGTGAACTTCCATACAATGAACTATGACCCAGCTCTGTAGAGAAATGAGCTCTCCAGCCATGAAAAGACGTGGGGGAAGCTTAAATCCATGTTCCTAAGTGAAGAAGACCATCTGATCCCAACCATGTGACATTTGGAAAAGGCAAAACTATGCAGACAGTCAAAAGATCAGTGGTGGCCAGGGGTTGCGGGGGGGGGGGGCGGTGAATGGGTAGAGCACAGAGGATTTTAATGACAGTGAAAATACTCTGTAATACTGTAACAGTGGATATATGTCATTACACATTTGTCCAGACCTATAAAATATACAACACCAAGAGTGAGCCCTAATGTAAACTATGGACTTTGGGTGATTATGATCAATTTTTCTGGGAACCTAAAAGTGCTCTAAAAACCTGTCCTAAAATAACAAAACAAGTTTTAATGGAAATTCTAAAACAAAAAATGCTATTTCTGAAATAAAAAATCCACTGGGTGGCCTTAACAGCAGTTTGGAATTAATAGAAGAGTCAGTGAATTTCAAGACAGATCAGCAGAAAGCGTCCAATCCAAAACACAGAGAGAGAGAAATATTTTGGGGAAAGATAAAAAAGAAGAACAAAGCTTCCAGGACCTGTGGAATAATATCAAAAGGTTTAACATACCTGCAGCTAGAGTTCCAGAAGGAAAGAGAGATGGAGACAGGAAAAACCATGGAGAAATTATGGCTGAAAATCTCCCCAATTTAGTAAAAGACATAAAAAAATTTACAGATCCAGTAAGTTCAAAGAACAGCAAACAAGATAAATTCAAGAAAACAACACAGTCAAGCTGTTCCAATACCAAAGCCAGAGATGATCTTGAAACCAGCCAGAGGAAAACAGCACTTTGGATACAGAACCATAAAATGAATGATGGCCAGAAGACATGTCTCAACTCTTTTAAAAGCTAGAAGAAAAAGAACAGTCAACAAAGAATCCTACATCCAGTGAAAACACCCTTTAACAATACAGGGCAAAACAAAGCATTTTTGGATAAAAGAAAACAGAGAATTTCTTGCCATCAGCCCTGCACTCCAAAACATGCTGAAGAAAAGATTTCCATCCAGACTGAAGGGATACGGTAACAAACTGGTTCTTCTGTAAGAAACGGCAAATACATGAGTAAACATAAAAGACTATATTTTATTTTAACTTTAAAAAAATATATTCCTATTAAAGCAAAAAACATATTGTAGGACTAAACAGCATATATAGAAGCAATACATATTTAAGCACAGCATGAAGGACAGAGAAACCTTATGGGTACAATACCATTGCAAGATTCTCACACTCCACATGAACTCAGGAAGGCAGACTGTGAAACTTCAGTAACCCCTAGACCAGCCACTAAAAATAGTGCAACGAAGCAAGCCCATAGCTCAAATGGAGTCTGTGAGTCCCCTTAAATGAAGTTCCAGAAAAGGTGGAACTAATCAATGGTGAGGGAAAAGTAGAAGAGAAAAAAAAGAAAAAAGGCAGGAGGGGGCTTCCCTGGTGGCGCAGTGGTTGAGAGTCTGCCTGCTAGTGCAGGGGACGCGGGTTCGAGCCCTGGTCTGGGAAGATCCCACATGCCACGGAGCAGCTGGGCCCGTGAGCCACAACTACTGAGCCTGCGCGTCTGGAGCCTGTGCCCCGCGACGGGAGGGGCCGCGATAGAGAAAGGCCCGCGCACCGCGATAGAGAAAGGCCCGCGCACCGCGATGAAGAGCGGTCCCCGCACCGCAATGAAGAGTGGCCCCCGCTTGCCGCAACTGGAGAAAGCCCTCGCACGAACCGAAGACCCAACACAGCCAAAAATAGATAAATAAATAAATAAATAAATAAATAAATAAATAAATAAATAAAAAGAAAAAAAAATCCTTTTTAAAAAAAAAAAAGGCAGGAGGTAGGAGAGAGCAGGGTTTGGTGGCGGTAAAGGTGGGAACTGACCCAAAACAGAATGAGGAAATTTTCTGGGGTGATAGTAATGTTCTGTATCTTGGTAGGGGTTCATTCATTTACCAAAACTCAAGTGGTGAAAAACACTCACTCACTCACATGATACACTTAAAATGTGTGCATTTTGTGATACACCACATTAACAAACTGAAGAATAAAAACCATATTATCGGGGGCTTCCCTGGTGGCGCAGTGGTTGAGAATCTGCCTGCTAATGCAGGGGACACGGGTTCGAGCCCTGGTCTGGGAAGATCCCACATGCCGCGGAGCAACTAGGCCCGTGAGCCACAACTACTGAGCCTGCGCCGTCTGGAGCCTGTGCTCCGCAACAAGAGAGGCCACGATAGTGAGAGACCCACGCACCGCGATGAAGAGTGGCCCCCACTTGCCGCAGTTAGAGGAAGCCCTCGCACAGAAACGAAGACCCAACACAGCCAAATAAATAATAATTAAAGGTGCTAATAATTTTAAAAAAAAACCATATTATCATCTCAATAGATGCAGAAAAAGTTTTTGATAAAGTTCAACATCCATTTATGATAAAAACTCTTCAGAAAGTGGGCAAAGAAGGAATATACCTCAACATAATAAAGACAATAGATGACAAACCCACAGCCAACATCATTCTCAACAGGGAAAAGCTGAAAGCGTTTCCTCTAAGATCGGGAGTTAAGACAAGGATGCCCACTCTCGCCACTTTTATTCAATGTAGTTTTGGAAGTCCCAGCCACGGCAATCAGAGACGAAAAAGAAATAAAAGGAATCCAAATTGAAAAAGAAGTAAAGCTGTCACTGTTTGCAGATGACATGATACTATACATAGAGAATCCTAAAGATGCTACCAGGAAACTGCTAGAGCTTATGAATGAATTTGGTAAAGTTGCTGGATACAAAATTAATACACAGAAATCTGTTGCATTTCTATACACTAACAATGAAATATCAGAAAGAGAAATTAAGGAAACGATCCCATCTACCATCTCATCACAAAGAATAGAATACCTAGGAATAAACCTACCAAAGGAGGCAAAAGACCTGTACTCTGAAAATTACAAGATGAAAGAAACTGAAGTCAACACAAACAGGTGGAAACATATACCATGTTCTTAGATTGGAAGGATTAACATTGTTAAAATGACCACACTACCCAAGGCAATCTATAGATTCAATGCAATCCCTATCAAATTACCAATGGCATTTTTCACAGAAATAGAACAAAACACTTTTTAATTTGCATGGAAGCAAAAAAGACCCTCAATAGCCAAAACAACCTTGAGAAAGAAGAATGCAGCTGGAGGAATCACGCTCCCTGACTTCAGAGTATACTACAAAACTACAGTAATCAAAACACTAATGGTATTAGCACAAAAATAGAAATACAGATCAATGGAACAGAACAGAAAGCCCAGAAATAAACCCACACACTTATAGTCAGGAGGCAAGAATATACAATGGAGAAAAGACAGTCTCTTAAATAAGTGGTGCTGGGAAAACTGGACAACTACATGTAAAAGAATGAAATTAGAACATTCTCTAACACCATATACAAAAATAAACTCAAAATAGATTAAAGACCTAAATGTAAGACTGGATACTATAAAACTCCTAGAGGAAAACACAGGCAAAACACTCTTTCACATAAATTGTAGCAGTATTTTTTTTTGATCTGTCTCCTAGAATAATGGAAATAAAAACAAAAATAAACAAATGGGACTTAATTAAACTTAAAAGCTTTTTACACAGCACAGAAAACCATAAACAAAAAGAAAAGACAACCTATGGAATGGAAGAAAATATCTGCAAACAATGCGACCAATAAGGGATGAATTTCCAAAATATACAAACAGCTCATGTGGCTTAATATCCAAAAAGCAAACAACCCAATCAAAAAAATGGGCAGAAGGACTCCCCTGGTGGCGCAGTGGTTAAGAATCCACCCACCAATGCAGGGGACACAGGTTCGAGCCCTGGTCCGGGAAGATCCCACATGCTGCCGAGCAACTAAGCCCGCGTGCCACAACTACTGAAGCCCGTGCACCTGAGAGCCTGTGCTCCGCAACAAGAGAAGCCACTGCAATGAGAAGCCCGCACACTGCAACGAAGAGTAGCCCCTGCTCGCCACAGCTCAGAGAAAGCCCGCGTGAAGCAACGAAGACCCAACACAGCCAAAAATAAATAAAATAAATAAATTTTTTTTTAAATGGGCAGAAAACCTAAATAAGCATTTCTCCAAAGAAGATATACAGATGGCCAACGGGCACATGAAAAGATGCTCCACATCACTAATTATTAGAGAAATGCAAAACAAAACTACAATGAGGTATCATCTCACACCCATCAGAATGGTCATCATCAAAAAGTCTACAAATAACAAATGCTGGAGAGGGTGTGGAGAAAAGGGAACCCTCCTACACTGTTGGTGGGAATGTAAATTGGTGCAGCCACTATGCAGAACAGTATGGAGGTTCCTTAAGAACTAAAAACAGAGCTACCATATGATCCAGCAATCCCACTCCTGGGCATATATCCAGAAAAGATGAAAACTCTAATTCAAAAAGATACATGCACCACAATGTTCATAGCAGCACTATTTACAATACCCAAGACATGGAATTTCCATCAACAGATGAATGGGTAAAGAAGATATGGTATATACACACAATGGAGTATTATTCAGCCATAAAAAAGAATGAAATAATGCCACGTGCAGCAACATGGATGGACCTAGAGATTATCACACTAAGTGAAGTCAGACAAAGAAAGACAAACATCATACGATATCACTTATATGTGGAATCTAAAAAATGGTACAAATGAACTTACTTACAAAACAGAAATAGACTTATGATTACTAAAGGGGATAGCGGGGCGGGGGGGCAGGGGGATGGTATAGATAAAGTAGGAGGTTGGGATTAACATACACACACTACTATATATAAAACAGGTAAACAACAAGGGCCTACTGTATAGCACAGGGAACTATATTCAGTATCTTGCAATAATCTATAATGGAAAAGAATCTGAAAAAGAATATATATATGTATGTATAAGTGAATCGCTATGCTGTACACCTGAAACTAACAAAACATTGTCCATTAACTATACTCCAATTTTAAAAAATCGTTAACAAATGTAAAATAGCTAGCTAGTGGGAAGCAGCCGCATAGCACAGGGAGATCAGCTCGGTGCTTTGTGACGACCTAGAGGAATGGGATAGGGAGGGTGGCAGGGAGACGCAAGAGGGAGGGGATATGGGGATATATGTATGCGTATAGCTGATCCACTTTGTTATACAGCAGAAACTAACACAGCATTGTAAAGCAACTATACTCCAGTAAAGATGATAAAAAATAAATTAAATTAAATTAAAAAATGGTTAAAACAAAAAAAAAGTGTGCAAGTCACAGAATGTAAGTTTTACCTTTAAACTAAACTATACATACACTGAGCTGTAATACTGAGGATATCAACGAAAGGTTACTGAAAAAATAAAAATGAATGAGTAGGGGTGGGGTGGCTGGGAGAGGAACCACGCCACTACGACAAAAGGTTCCGAGGAACAATCAGAGCCGCCCAGAGGTGGCTGGGCGCCCGCAGCTCACACAACTGCCAGTGCCTCCCACTTCCTACTCCACGAGCCACAGAGCTTAGCCTACTTTGTCTTCTCATTCCATATTTGTCAGGGTTTTCCTCTCACTTTTAATGATGAAGTAAAAAAACAAAAAAAACCACCACTTTTAACATAATTTTGGTGTCACATAATACACACAGCCCCTTACTCATGTCACCTCTGAAGTTCCTCATCCTTAAGCCCTGTGTCTGTCTCCCTGCTGCCAGAATGGGGACAGGACGGGATGGGACGGAACCTCCCTCACAGGCTCACCGGGAAGACGGCGCACACACGTCAGAAGCACCCGGCAGAGCACCCGGCGCAGGGCACGGACCCCTCTTGTGTGCGTGCTATACCTGTCCTCTACTCATCTCTTCACTAACAATTCTGAAAGAAAAAGCATCCTTGTGATTGCTCAATCAGCCTCCCCAGCACGAATATGAACAGCACACTGGTTCACGAGCTTCATACCTAGTCTTTAAAGTACAGGAAAACACCCACACAAAATAAGTGTTTTCAGAAAAATCCCACCCTGCAAAGTACCCGTACCAGAAACATACTCTGTCGGGAAGCTGGCGACAGGAGGATCACCCTCCCACAGGGAGGAGCGGAGTTCCGAAGAGTATTTTAATACTTGATCGCGTCCAGGCGGAGTACACGCACCGCGCAGTGCCTCCCACGCAGCCCCAACACCCAGTACGTTCAAAGTATCTCATTAATTTAACTGACTTTGTTATAGCTAGGTCGTTACCATTATTCCCAAGCTTTTAATTTTTATTAAAATGCCCAAATGTGATGGGAGAAGGGACTGTTTTTCTTCCCCACAAATTAATTCTCCTCCTTCTTCAAAGTTATTTTTTCTAGTCTAGACTATAATATTTCTAGAAGTAGTTCCTACATATACATGTTTTAATTAGATTCACTGTGAATCAGTAAGAAAATTGAGGATACGATTTCTTTCTAGTAATTCTACTGAAGTTCTTATGTCAAAGTCCCAAATAACTACGAAATGATGCTATAATGCTCCCTTCTTATAATGAATCTGATGTCAATGTTTAAAGTATAAAAGACATATAAACTAACAACTGGGGTGATAACAGTCGCTCGGTTTACTGCCGTTCTACAGCACGTTAAAACATCTAGGCTTACCATGATTTACAATTCTGCAAACACTAAAGGAATATAGTGAAAGAGTCTTATGTTTAGAGATACAAGCTCTAAGCTACCTCTCCAAGACGACCTGATCCACGTGCATGGCCCCACAGGTGACCAGCCCACCAGAGCACCGGAAGACCACACGCCCTGGCCCCAGCTCTCACCTCCTCCCCAGCTCTGGGTGTACTTGTCCATAAACTTGGTTTTGTCACAGCGTAATATAAAGCCAAACCATCCTATTCAGAGAGTTTCTCCCAACAGAAGCTTCTGCAGGCCGGCTTTTGAAAAATAAGTAAGTAGGATACAGATGTTAAAATTCACTAGAATCTACGGCTGTGTAATGCGTAAGAGAAACAGCCATTGGATAAAGGCTATGGAGAGTGTGAGTTGGTAACAGATATTACTAATAGGGCCATAGAGAAGAAAAGCACTAAGGAAGAAAAGGTTTTCACTGAGGGGGCCTTTCATAAACACCAACATGTCCCTTCCACTGGGTTTTCACAGACGCTCAGGACACAGCCCCTACTAGGTGGCAGGGACCGCTGGCCTCTGGGATTGAAAGACAGAGACACAGTCTCTGCCCTCCAATAAGGCAAAGTTTGGTGATGAAAACTTAAAGAACCCTACTACAGTAGGGTAAGGGCTAGGACAGAAGGAGCCAGAAGAAGTCTTATTTAATATGTGTGCACCAGGAAGTAGGGGTTGGGATGCCCCAGGCAGCAGGTGTCCCATCTGAGAGAACAGCATCTGCAAAGGCTCAGGGCAACGTGGCAACACAGTGAACAGGAGCAATATAAAAGCTGAATATAGCCGGGCAAGGGGCAGATCACAAACGACGCAGCACACCATGCTAAGAACTGCATGCCAGAGAATAACCCTCCTACGGGCATCTTACCAGGACCGTTTCTGTGCCACCCTGAGAACTGCTGTTAGAGGCTAAGAGGGGCCCAGGGAGACTACGGGGTGTTACAGTACACAGACCCAGGCCAGGGAGACGAGTAGGTGTGGTACTAGACTACAACCAGGTTAAAGTCGTCACCTGAACATGTCACTGTTATTTCTAAAAGGAGTTAAGGTACCGAAATTTCTGTTTTAAATTTAATCAAAAAACAAAAGAGAGAAGTTATAAAGTTGCCTCTTGTAGACTTAAAACAATGGCATCAGTTAATTCTACAAAGAGGTCGTCACTCACATTCCAGTCTGCTTCTTGACTTGCGATGAGGCAGGGCCGCGCGGGGCTAGGGCTGTGCTTGTCCCCAGAAGACAGCTTTAATCTGTGCCCTGAATCCCTGATAAACTACCCCAAATCCACCTACTAAGGAGTGTCCCGCAGATGTAACCATCATGCCAAGTGTGTTAGGGAGAGGTGAGGGGGGAGAGAGCGAGGGACAGACAGACAGACAGAACCAACGCTGAACCGGGCTGCGGCAGTGCCGATGGAGAACAGTAAGTCTATGGAGATGCTTGGGACCTGAGAACAAGCTGGTTGAAAATGACAAAGCAGGCGTGGGCTCCTGGCTGGGGATCAGGACAAGGGCGCAGCAATAAAGGATGGGAAGAGAGGACCTTGCCTCTGTACACACTGAGCTCCCTGGGACATCCAGCTGTAGCTCAGTCCCAGTTAGTTAGAGATTTGGGGGTAACCAGAGAGAGCGGCAAAATCACAGCTGAAGGTGTCATGAATTATAAAGTAACAAGAGAAGAGAAAGGAGGAGAGAAGCCTGAGGAATACCATCATCAAAAGGGCAGGAAAGCAGGAGAGAAACGGAAAACAAACGCTCATAGAAGCAGGAGGAAGTCAGCGGTGCCAGAGAAGTAAGGGAGGGGGCCCGGCTCCCAGGCAGCGGGTGACCAGGCCCCGCCCCGACCCTTTAACCCAGCATCTCAGCGGCCCCATTTGTTTAAAAAAAAAATCAATAACACCATCCCCCGCGGAATTTCACTGCCCAGGGAACCCACAGAACAAATGAGAGATGAGAAGGATAAGGGCTGAAAAGTAGCCAGAGAATCTGGCAAATAAGAGGTCATCAAGATAAAGACATCAGTGAGACCCAATGGAGAGTCTAGAAGTAAACCGAAACATACTTGGGAAATACGCCATACCGTAACAGACAGCACTTTAAATCTGAGAGGGAAAGGATGCATTATTCAACAAATGGCACTGGGACAACTAGGTGGTCATCTGGAAAATATAAAACCAGCTTTGTACCTTATACCAAATAAATTCCAGATGGATCTGCTAAATGTAAAATGAGAAACCACACAAGTTTTGTAAGAAGACACCACAGGGAATGGTTATCATGTATAATGCATGATGTGTATATGAGCACAATCTATGCATATGTATAGTAATATGTACGATGCATAATGTATACTGCATTTCTAATTGTGACACAACACCCAGAAGCCAAACGAGACTGATAAGAATGACATTAAAACAAACAAACAAACAAAAACTGCATGGTAAAGTCTCTTGGAAAAAATCCAAACCTGGAAAACAAATACCTACAACTTCCACTAAAGACAAAAGGATAATTTCCTTGAAACTTAAAGAGCTCCTAAAAAACAATAAAGAAAAGATCAACAACCCAACAGAAAGGGGCAAAGGATACGGAGAGCTCAACAAAAATAAATAAAATGGATCACCTGCAAACATGTCCCTGCACTGAGCAGCATTCCTTGCCTAAGTGCCCGGCAGCAGCCAGCGGTGCGCTGACGCCCAGCGGGAGGGGAGGGACGCAGACAGGCGCTCACACACGCTGTGGAGGTCCCACAAGGTGCAGCTCGGCGACACCCCAAATAGTTACATAAGCGCAGACCATGTGACCTGCCACCAACCCCACGTCCAGGCTTCGTCTCTGGAGACACACTTACCAACACGTGAAAGGCCATATGCAGGTGACGTGTACATGACATGGAAGTGACGGACATTGTCTGCAACAGTAAGATGGGAACAGTGCTCATCAACAGAGACACACAGGGCAGCCACAAAATAGAATGAAGCCGCTCTGTGCACTGACATGAACGCTCATCAAGAAAGACGCCAAGAGGGCTTCCCTGGTGGCGCGGTGGTTGAGAGTCCGCCTGCCAATGCAGGGGACGTGGGTTCGAGCCCTGGTCTGGGAGGATCCCACATGCCGCGGAGCAGCTGGGCCCGTGAGCCGCAACTGCTGAGCCTGCGTGTCTGGAGCCCGTGCTCCGCAACAAGAGAGGCCACGATAGTGAGAGGTCCGCGCACCGCGATGAAGAGTGGCCTCTGCTTGCCGCAGCTAGAGGAAGCCCTCACACAGAAACGAAGACCCAACACAGCCAAATAAATAAATAAATAAATAAATAAATAAATAAAAAGAAAGAAAGACACCAAGAGAAGCAAACAAGGGACAGACCTGCACGTGCAGCAAGACACCAGTTACCTATTTGTAAAGACAGAGAGTCTTTCTGGAAGGTTCTACAAGGAACAAAGAGGGGAACGGAACTGCATGGGTTCCTGGGTAAAAAAAACCAAAAAAACAAAAACTTGTTTTTTTAATATGAAATAAAAGGTATCAACCAGCAGGTAAAGGAAAGGAACCTTGAAACGTCCTGTGTGTCCTTCCCTGATTGCATGGGGGATGGGGGAGGGGAAAGAAAGGGATGTTTCATTGAATATTCTTTTGTAGCTTTTCAATTTTTTTTTTACGTCTCATTATCTATTAAAATATTTTTAATTTAAAAGATTTATTGGGTTCCCTTTAATAAAAACTGTTCTAGTTGAAGAGGCTGGGGGCAGAAGCCAGGTTCCAGGAGGCTGGCTGTATTCTGTATCACTGGGTTTGGGTTTGGGGGTGTGTGTGTGTGTGTGTGTGTGTGTGTCTGTGTGTGTGCGTGCGCACGCACGCACACGCGGGCAGAATAGCATGTATGGGAGATCCTATTTGTATTTAATTATGCATATATGATGTTTTCAAAGAATACATAAGTATGTATTTATATAGGCATTAGAACCTCAGAAGGATTCACACCAAACTGTTAAAAATGGGCTCTCCCTGGAGAGCAGGCCTGCTGGCTGCTCTGGGGCAGGACTTGGTCACAAAGGAACCAAGACGTGAGTGGATGACTGAGGGGACACGTGGAAGGAAGGGTCTTGCTGCTTCCACGAAAGTGCTGATGCTCCAAGTGGGAAAACAGTGGAGGTCAAAGGTTGGTGTGGGGAGGTGGGGAGGTCAGGAAATAGCAAAGCGCAGCACGTGACCTAACAATGTCCCTGAGGAAACAGGCAGATGTGACCAGAACAGAGACAGAGGGACTGCCTGGGACAGAAAGGCAACCTCTGCCCTGAAACGAGAGACTAAGGACAGGACGGGTACAGATAACCTGCAAAACACCCACCCCAAGTTCCAACCCCCCAGAGGCGAGTCCGCTGGCCCTGCCTCTGAGGTCCTGGCCGTATACTGTGTCAAAGAGATTATGTGAAATTAGCTATTATTTGAAAGACAGTCTGTCTTGCCTTTGTCTTCTCTTCACTCTAAATAACTTCAGGCCTTCTAACCCAAAACAAAACAAACTGCTTAAGAATTAACCAAATATTTCATTAGTTCTCGATAATTGCTTTTCACTTTTGACAGGAAACGTTGCTATAATATGTTAGGTCTCACAGGGCAGCCATAAAATAGAGTGGCTATTATAAATAGGGAGGCTCCTACAAAACCGCTGCCTGGTTGAAACTGATTTCTAGACTGTGTATTTCAAGGGTAAAGTCAAAAATCAGAAACCCTTCAATAATCTGTAAACCAGTTAGTGAACTTGGGGCAACAGTTCCTACTCAAACTAATGAGAGAAGCAGTGTTCTGAGGCGGGTTCTCAAAAAAAAAAAAAAAACCCAAAAGATCTTTTTTTCTAAACTCCAATCCATCTAAGGCAGGAAAAAGTAAAAAGAATACTGAAGTAGAGACTATTTTTCCTAGATGTGATAAAATTTTTCCTTTGATTTACTAACAGTCTCTAAGGAGGTCAGCAGTCAACAATTTAGCAAACAGAAAGGATGTACCAGCTCGGGTCCCTCCTCCTAGCTTCCTTTCAAGTTGTAAAACTCATAAGTGAATTTGTTGGGAAAATATGTATATTAATCCAAAATGTCCTCAATCCAAAAGGAAGGTAAATAAAGTATACAGGACTGAGAAGAAAAATGGGTAAAATAAAGCCTAAGTAAACAATGAACTTCAAAAACTGCAGAAACAAGGCTAATGTTGATGTTTATCTGCAATTACGTTCTAACTTGTATCAGTAATGCTACCCCATCGCTCATCACACCCTAATATGACATGAAACTTCCAGCTTCTACAACTATACTCCAGAACACATGTGGAATAGGAACTCAAAAATGTTTGTTGAGTTAAATAAAGCAAATGCGAACTAGCTCATGTCAAAGTAAATAGCCTTAAATTAACCTGAGGGAAAAAGACAGTAATTAAAGTGCCACATAATCTGAGCCATTATACAGGAGAAAAACAGCAGGACTGAGACTCCAAGGAGACGTGAGGGGTTTTCATTTTCAACGAATATACCAGCAGCAGAAAAGCAATTAAAACCGTACCCCAGGATGTCTCAATTCCTTATCATGTACTTCACTACAAAAAGAGGATACTCTTTGGGACCTATAAAAGCTGGCCAAAAAAAAAAAAAATCCAATCTATCTCAGGACACCCTCTCCTGCAGTGTGACGAAGGAAGCCAGACTTGCTTGGAGACTGGTGACCTTGGACCTCAGCTGCCTGGAACAAGTGTGATCAGGGAGCCGCACTGGCCTTCCAGGCACAGCTCTTCCTTTAACCTGAGCGGGAAAACAGCAGCTCCAGGCAAAGTCCCTTCCTGTGGTTTCAGACTACTTTCAGCTCCAACAGTCCAGGGTTTAGGGTTAAAGGAGAACCCAGAGGAAGCCATTTCTACTGCACATGACAAACTACCAGGTGTCTCACCTCTGAACTGCAATGATTTCCAACAGCTTACGAAAAGCAACGAGACAAAGCAAGCTCTTGCTTGCCTTGGGCAAGAGATTATTAGCAGGTTTGTTCACCGTATCTGCGTGCACCCCAAGTTTCTCGGGCACTCAGCCCACAGAGGAGGACTCCGGAGCTGTACCACAGGACACACACCCAGAGGAGGGCCGCCACCCACCACGCTCCTGCACTAAGCACTTTACAAGCAGTTTCGACACCCTCTCGAAGTGGGTCAGTGAGGATCCTCATCACGAGGATTCCGGAACGCGAGGGCAGGAGGGGCTCACAGCTCCCCGGCTCACAGCATGACCACGGAGCTGATCGGCAGCCCTGAGAGCAGAGTGGCCTCTGCCACCTCTCACCGCAGTTCCGCTGGGAGCCCAGGGACAGACCTGCCGGGCGCTGCGCCGACGCCCAGCAACCCGCCAGGTGCGCTCTTACCGTTGAGAGCCGGGTCCCTCCGGACGGCCGTGTGCGGGCGACACTCCGGAGACGACTGAGCAAGTGTTAGGTGGAAGGGATTAAGACACGAGCCTACTAGCCGTGAATGAGAAAGTCTAGAAGCAAGCACCAGAGACAACTCACAAACCCATCAACTGATGGATGGGCAAACAAAACGGGGTAGAGCCACATAACAGAAATTATTCAACCTGAAAGGAGTGAAGTGCTGACACAGGCTACACAGAACATGAGTGAACCTTGAGAACAGTACGCTGAGTGAAAGCAGCCAACCACAAAAGGCCACCTAGTGTGTGATCCCATTTACATGAAATGCCCACAACAGGCAAATCCACAGACAGAAAGTAGATTAGTGGTTGTCACGGCTGGGGGAGGGTGAATGGGAAGTGACTGCAAATAGGTACAGGTTTCTTTTAGGGGTGATGAAAATGTTCTGGAATCAGACAGTGGTGATGGCTGCACAACTCTGTGAATATAGTAGAAACCACTGAATTATACACTTTAGAGGAGTGAATTTCATGACATACGAATTAAATCTCAATAAATAAATAAGCATATGCCACAGCACTTTATCACTCATACAGAGAAAAGACGGCAAAAGATAAATTTAAACTTTTCCCAAAACTATGGCTTTATAATTAAATAAAATGGAAAGACAGTTTTTCGCACTGCACACCTACAGTGCCTAGCTACTGAGCACAGTGAAGCCACCCCACTCTCCCTCCAGCCTACGAACACCTTCCTTTCTGAAAGTAAAAACGTCTATTTTACATTCTTCACACTTTTCAACTTCTTCTACAAGTCCTTGGAGCAAGAAGAATTTTAAAATAACCCAGTGAGACTTTAGAGAAGGAATTGCAAATACTGACTATATCAGAAAATTTAGTTACAAGAAGTATGTCCCTTTAAATAGGATAAAGAATTAAAAAACAATTAACGTCTTTATCTCTAAAAGATAAACACAAAGTCTCTAAGCTCAAAGAGTTCAAAACAAAACACAACATCTTACAAAAGAAATGCAAACAGAGCTTTAAGGGGCTGCTTTTTCAGGACTGCACTAAATATTAGATTTAGGGATACTAACAAGGCAAAAGGCTTACTTGTTAGATTTCATAGGACTTGTGTATCAGTGTCAGGCATGAATTTGAAAGCAGCAAAGGAACAGAAAGTTAAGTGAATATGAGTGAAGTTAAGTTCAGCAGTGACACAGGGGATGTACTAGGTAAAACTAGACACCATGATTGCTTCTGAAACATGGAAGCAATGGCCCCAAGGTTACTCATTATAACCTCATTATTAAATGTCAGGCAAAATTCTCCAATTTCCCACAGATGAACAGAACAACAACAACAACAACAAAGCCAGCTCCAAGTAACTACATATTCAAAAATCAACTTAGAAAACACCAAAACTCCAAAACATAAATATTTCACTCCCTGACAACGTGCCTTGTTTAAGTTAGTACTCCTAGGGAATTCCCTGGCAGTCCAGTGGTTAGGACTTGGCGTTCTCACTGTCAGGGGTCGGGGTTCCATCCCTGGTCGGGGAACTAAGATCCCACAAGCCCAGCACTGCAGCCAAAAAAAGTTAGCGCTCCTCTATGGAAAGCCAGAGAGGACAAGGCCAAGAGAGCTCTCACAGAACATCTCCTGGGCGCTTCACATGGGACCTCATGGAACCCTCCAAATGAGCCCATGAGACAGGTAACCTGCTTTCCACCCCCAAAGGGAAAACCAGGACGAGAGAGGATTCTGGCCAAGGTCACACAGCTGGTCAATTCCGAGCCCCTGCATCTCATCAAAGGGGTTTCTGGCTTGACAAAAAGTCTCTCTTATAAAAGGTATTTTTGTTCTAGCTTTAGCTCGCTGCCCCGCCAAAATAATCGCCATCTTCTGCTCTTATAAAGTGATGCATCTGTACACACAAAAGAATCCCCTTCAAGAGGTGAATATGACTGGTGTAACAGCCACAGACACTACCAGTGTTTACTAACACGAACAGAGGACTGAGAGCTCATGAAACTGGCCACCAGGGACTGAAGGCCCATGAACACCAGCACCCCAGAGCCTACTGAGTGCCCTATGGACAACCACATTTTATAGGACCCTGCTTTCCCTTTGTTGTAGCTGGAAAAACATTTTTAGGATGGGATTTGAACACACGCTTAAAAAAGGAAACCAAAGTCTCAGAGGTGGTTCATATCTCAAAAAAGATACGACAAGATAAAAACCAATGTAGGGGGGCTTCCCTGGTGGCACAGTGTTTAAGAATCTGCCTGCCAATGCAGGGGATACGGATTCGAGCCCTGGTCCGGGAAGATCCCACATGCCGTGGAGCAACTAAGCCCGTGCGCCACAACTACTGAGCCTGCAGTCTAGAGCCTGAGAGCCACAACTACTGAGCCTGCATGCCACAACTACTGAAGCCCGTGCGCCTAGAGCCTGTGCTCCACAAGACACCCCAATGAGAAGCCCACGCACCACAAGGAAGAGTAGCCCCTGCTTGCGGAAACTAGAGAAAGACTGTGCGCAGCAACGAAGACCCAATGCAGCTAAAAAAAAAAAAACAACCAATGTAGGTATCACAACCACGTCTCAAAGGAAATCATTAAAAGCCACAATCCACAGTTGAAAGAGCTTAAAAACCACCACTAGCAAACCAGAGAAACAAAGTTTTAGTTTCGGACAGCGCAGACACTATCAAAAAGCACTCAGACTACTAGTATGACTGCAATCTTTTACTTCCCAAAGAAAGTCAGTTTTAATCCCAAAACACACAACACACGTGGTCAAAAATAAATCCTTTTGCTTGGAGCACAATTCTGGCACAGGGTCCCAGGGGGCTGTTAAAAAGACGTTTGAGCCCCAAATGCTTTGTGTTTACATAGTTTTTAAACATTTAGACAAAAGTTCACATTTCTAACTGAACGACCACTCTGCCCTTCCTGTTTAATTTGGAGACAGGAGATCTTTTAACTAATCCTAGTTGGACTCTCAATCAGCCTGGGATTTGTTTCTAAAAAGGAAGGCGGGTCACGGAGAAATAACTGTTTCACATGCGTTGAAGGCTCCAAACCTGCTTTTCCGTCTGTTACAACAACCCGGTTCTTACACACAGTATAAATACAGACACACGTACACATTCAGAAATACACATATACACTCTATACACATATATACGTGCGCACACACTCACGTATACACACAATGCACATACACTCAAGCAGACGTGTACTCACGTACACGCACACACTGACACACGTGCACACGGCGGCCTGCGGCCCATGGCGGCCTGCGGCCCACGCCGACCCTAACCTCCTCGGGGCGACGCCGACCCCACCACTCCCGGGAAATGGACACCTAAGCCGTGGGAGCCCCAGCACAGCACCCCGCGAACGTCTCCTATCGTTCCAGCGCCTTCTAATCTCCACCTCACTAGCGGCTTCCTTTTCTGATAATAAACACCAGATTTGGAGAAACCAAGAGGACACAATGTGTAACGGTTATCTGTCGCCCAACAGCCCGATGAAGGGGACAAAGGCCTTATCTCGGTTCCAGCTTCCCGCGGAAGACGTGTACCGAAGGCCCGGCGGGCCGCGAACTCTGCCCGGGGCGTCCTTCCCCAGTCCCGGAGCCCCCTCCCCCGGGCCCCGAGTAAGGCGGGTGCGATGGGCCCCAGGGGGCGTGGGGTGCCGGGCGGGGTCTAGGGATGCGGGTTTGGAGTGCAAGGAGGGAATAGGGGGTTGAGGTGAGGGTGGGGTCTGAAGTGCAGGAGGGAGGCGTGGGACACGGAGTGAAGTGCGGAGTGGAAGCTTGGGGTGGCGAGGAGTCGGTGGGTCGGAAGCCTGGGGTGCGCGCAGGGGTTTGCGGTGATGTGGGGTGCCAGTGGGGGCTTGGGGAGCTAAGTGTGAGGTTTGGGGTTCCGGCGGGGGCTTGGGGCCCGGGGTGAGAGCTTGGGGCGCGGGCACGCACCTTGTGGCAGGCCGGGCATGTGGGCAGCGCGCTCTTGCCCCCGGGGCCCCCGCCGCCGCCGCCGCCGCCGCCGCTCAGGCTGCTCTGGATCTGCGTGAGCTCCTGGCGCAGCACCTGCTTCTGGTGGAAGCTGAAGGCCGGGTGGTTGGAGGCCATGGTGAAAAGCAGCAGGAACTCATCGCCCGTGCGGCCCTCGTTGAGCTGCAGCCCGTAGTTGTGGATGATGGAGTCGATGTGCGTGAGCGTGCGGTAGAGCACGCCCGCCGCCTCGCGCTGCTCCGAGCCCAGCAGCGCCAGCGACACGAGCAGTTTGCTGCGCACCACCTCGTCTGTCAGGTTGGTGAGGCTGCCCAGGTCGGCCGGGTTGTTGGCCTTGATCTCCGAGTCGCGCAGCGAGTGGTAGTCCTTGCGGGCCAGGTCCTCGAGGCACGAGCCGAGGAAGCGCAGCTCGAGCGGGATGCACAGGTCCAGCAGGCCGCACAGGAACTCCACGCGCTGCGGCGACGGCAGCTCCGAGAACCAGCGGTACACGCCGTCCCTCTGCAGCGGGCAGCGCTTCTCCACCATGCTGCCGCCCGCGCCGCGCCGCCACGCGGGGCCGGGGGCCGCCGCCCGGGGCCGAGGCCGGGGCCGGGGGCGCGGGCGGGCGCGGGCGGGGGCGCGGCCGGGGCCGGGCGAGGGCGAGGGCGGCCGGGCGCCGAGGGCCGCGCCGGGGCCGGGGGCGCGCGGCGCGGGCGAGACCCCCGCCAGGGGCCGGCGGGCGGGCGCGCGCGGGGCGCCGGGGGGGCCCGGGGCGGCCGGGGCGGCCGGGGGCGGCGATCGGCCTCGGGCCCCCCGCTCACGGGCGGGCTCCTGGCCCGCGCCCGTCCCCGGCGGCGGCCGGTGCGCGGCGGCGGCGGCGGCTGCTCCTCGTCGTCGTCGTCGTCGCCCGGGAGGCGGCCGCCCCCATCTCCCCCCGCGCCGCAGGGTCTGTCACTGCGGGCCGCCCCCCGACGGAGCCGCCCGGGCCATGCCGCCGCGCCGCCGCGCTGGGCCGACGGCCGTTACCCGGGACGGAGGCCGCGGCGGCTCGGAAGCGGCGCTCGGAGCGAACTCGGGAGCGGGCGGCGGAGGGATCTGCGCCGGCACTTGCCACGGCCTCGCGCCTTTGCTTCCAGCGCCGCGGACGGATCCGGGCCGAGCGCCGCGTTCGCAGCTGACGGGCGCCGGGACGAGGCGCAAGTGGGCGGGGAGGCCGCCTCTCACGACAGCCAGGCGGCCGGGCCCGCCCCCCGAGCTGATTGGCTCGGGCTGCGCCTTCTCGGCCCATGATTGTTCCGGGTCCCCAATCCGATTCGCCCCTGCCGCGGCCACGCCTCCCCGGGGCTGTCGATCACGTTGGAACCGCCCCGGCCCGCCCCGCGGCGGCCGGCGGAGTCAATTGGCCGGCGGGCCGGGCGGGCCGAAAACCCGAGGCGGATTTCTGGTTGCTTTTGTTCACACAGATCTGCGTGGAGCATTGTTTTAGGTGAAAGCGGGCGTGCGGGCTTCCCGTTTTATTCCTGAGCGTCACAATAGGAAGGTAGCGAGTGTCTTCGAAAAGCCGCTGGAGCGGGGCTCGAGAGACCCGCGTCCCCATTCCCCCTCTGTCTCTGCGAAGCTGTGTGACCTTGGGCCAGTGGCTTGGCCTCTCTGAGCCCTGGGCGCCACCCCCGAAAATGAGGGTGATGATAACCGCCCCCGGGGCCCGTGAGAAGGTCGTGAGTTCACAGAGGCCGGGCGCCCGCACCTCTGAGGCGGCTGGCCTGCCTTGAGATGTGACGGGAACAAGCTCTGTGCGAAAACCTCGTCCAAATGGAGCCATTAAGTCGGCCTCCTTTCAGCGGGTTATTTCCTCAGCTCCGGGAACCGCGAGGATGCAAGCACACCGGCCAGGGTCAGGGAGCATTTGCATTGGCACGGATTGTGGGTTGGGGACAGGCAGGGGAGAAGCTGGTGGCCCAGCCACGTATATAACCCTACAACTGCAGGCAGCGGTCCGCCATCTCCAGATAAGGAAACCGAGGCCTGGGAGCAAGAAATTCATTCTTCCCTGCCCTTTCAGTAGAACCTTTCTTCTGACGTCCTGTGGTCTAGGACGGGGCCTGTTCCTGCATTTGTTCAGCAGCTCAACGGCGGCCTGGTGGACGCCAGGTTCTGAACCCTGGGGGGCCCCTTGCGAACAAAGCCTGCCCTCCCGCCTTTGGAGCTGACAACCTGGTCCTGGGCAGTACACAATAGAGACTGATTGAATAAATGAGTGCATTTCTTCAGAACATGGTCCAAGGTACTATAAACTTCCTAACGACGTTCTGCAACCTCTGGACTTCAAAGTTGAACAGACACTGCAGAGCCATACTTGGGGTGGGGGGAGAAGATTTGCTTCCCAATCCCCCACCCCCTCCACTTCTGGGGCAAATCTTTCCTGAACCACCTGGTGTTTTTGGCCAGTGTGGGAAGGAGCAGGCATCCAGGTGAAGGTCAGCATAGCTTCCCAAGTGTATTTGGTCCTCATAGGCAACAGGGGCAAGGCTGGGTCCAGCTGGGTCTCCGCACCTTACTTCCCCAGTACAGACTAATTTCTACGAATAATTTAATTAATCCTGTTCTCTTTGACCTCACTTTCTCAAGTGATTCCAGGGAAGTAGCGGCATTCCAAAATCTATGGCATGAGGAAGTGAAGGAACATGAAAACCAAAACAGTTCACCTTTGCTTTCTTTTGATAAAGTAAGTTCCTTGGAGTGGAAAGATCTTGGGACCTTATCGGTGCTGGGGGTTTCCTCAAACCCAGCCCTTCCTGGCTGTGAAATCCCTAAGCTCCAGTGCTAGTTGACCTGGATTCTACTCCCAGCTCTAGCCGGCTGTGTGGCCTTGCCCGTACATTCAACCCCTCCGAGCCTCAGTTTCCTCATTTGTAAAAGGCAGCCGGGAACCCCGCCTCCCAGCTGGCAGTGGAGGTCAGAGATGCTAATGGGAACCCTTGACAGCTGGGACAACTGAGCCACAAGTAACTGGATCAAGGTCTCCCAGCTCCCAGCCGCCTTCTTGTCACTTCTGCCTGTGCTATTTGCTATTTAATGTATGCACTGGGGTGAAGAGTGTCCCGCAAAATGTCCTGTTCACCCAGAACCTCAGACTGTGACTTTATTTGGAAATAGGGTCTTTGTAATTATAATTCAGATGAGAATCAAGATGAGATCATGGACTAGAGTGGGCCCCAAAGGAGAGTGTCCTTGTAAGAGACAGAAAAAAAACAGACTCGGGAAGAAAAAGCCACGCAAAGACAGAGGCAGAGCTTTGGAGCCAAGGGACACCTGGAGACACCAGGAGCTGGAAGAGGCAGGAAGGACCCTCCCCCTGGAGCCTTCAGAGGGAGCATGGCCCTGCCGACACCTTGACTTTGAACTTCTGGCCTCCAGAACTGTAAAATAATACATTTCTGTTGTGTTAAGCCACCAAGTATGTGGTTGTTTGTTACAGCAGCCCCAGGAAACTCATACAGTGTTGTTTCCCCCTCAACTTCAGTCTAGCTCAATTTAATTCAACAGATATTAAATCCCTGCTCTGCTGGACCAGACCCCACTAGGGGTTTGGGGCTTCTAAGGAGAATTGAGACCCAGGCCCCCCGACTCTAAGGAACTGACGGCCTGGACTCCCTGCTGTGAAGCAGATGGGCGCCAGTCCACGAGGGAGCTTTCCCTTCCGCACACTGTTCCCTTCCCCAGGGGCCTCCGGGGAGGGGAGAGGGTGGGCACTGACTCCCTGCCAGCCCTGAGGCTGCAGTTTTCTCTGTTTTCTCTGCTCTCCTTGCTCTCCCTGCCACCCAGGGATCCTTCCCTGAAACAGCCTCCAGCCCTGGGCTGTTTGGAGCTTCTCACTTTCCCTTGCTCTGCTTCCACTGGGACTTGAGTGTTTCTCCGGCTGCTACAAAGTGGAGGGGCCGGGGACCCATGGGAGGAGATTGAAGGGGCATCCCTCCATGTGAGAGAAAGGGGGCTGCAGGTAACAGGGAGGTGGGGCCGTGTGTTCAGCAGGGAGAGATTCCCCACACAGCACTGAGCTGGACAGCAGGCTCAGTCGCTCCTTCGGGCCATACCTGCCACGTGCCTGACACAGGGCCCAGGGACTGACAGTGCGGTCTAGGAGAGCTCTCGGTCTACAGTAGGACAATGTGACTGTCTGCATTTTCCATAGAGCTGGGGTGGAGCAGAAATTACTTTAATATTATTATTATTTTTTTAATATATAAATTTATTTTATTTATTTATTTTTTGGCTGTGTTGGGTCTTCGTTGGTGCGCGCGGGCTTTCTCTAGTTGCAGCGAGCGGGGGCTACTCTCCGTTGCAGTGCACGGGCTTCTCATTGCAGTGGCTTCTCTTGTTGCGGAGCATGGGCTCTAGGCACAGGGGCTTCAGTAGTTGTGGCTCGCGGGTCCTAGAGCACAGGCTCAGTAGTTGTGGCACACGGGCTTAGTTGCTCCACGGCATGTGGGATCTTCCCGGACCAGGGCTCGAACCCGTGTCCCCTGCATTGGCAGGCGGATTCTTAACCACTGCGCCACTTTAATATTATTTTTGAGAAAGAGAAAGATTTGGGGTTCACCCGAAATTCCCCAAATGATTTTGCAATGAAGCTATGATGTGCGAGGGATGACTTCTTGTGTCTGAATCAGTGACACTGTTGAATTACTTCAGTAGGCAGGGACCAGGCTGAGACGAGATCAGCCAGCTGGAGTATGGCTCTCCATCTCCCCCACCCCATGGCCTTGCTTCTCCTCTCACTTAGAATCCCGGCCAGAGAGGAAGAGCGTGGAGGCCAGGTTGTGGTTAGGAAAAGGAAAACAGAATTAAGATTGAGACTCCGATTAAGACGAGGGTGCCTTAAAAGCATAGGCTCCGTGCCTGGACCCACCGCTTATTTTTCTCTGAGATGTATGGCCAGGATGTGTGTGGTCTCCACTTAAATGTTTTTGTTTGTCCTAGGCCCTGCCTTCCTGTGATTGAGAAAGGAAAGGGACCCCTAATGTGCAGGACTTAAGAAGTGCCTCCCTAATCCTACTGCGGGATCCTTGCTCTGTGCCTCGGCTCCTGATAGCCTCAAGTGACGGCCACGAGCCGGTGCGAGGAATCCTGATGGTGCTGTCGTTGTTCCCATTTTACAGATGCAGAGCGGTCAGTTGTGGGCCTGGGGGCACGCGGTTCAGACATGTTGGAACCAGATCCTGGCCTAAGTCAGCTGCCAGGACTCTGTCCCTCAGGGAGGAAAGCACAAAGGTGACAAGTCATTATTCACTATTTCTGCAAACTGGAGATTCCAAAGGTATCTGTGGCATGCCACTTCTTGCTAGCCGTGACTGCTGACAAAGTCCACCTGGGGTCATAAATGGGCAATTGACCCCAGCCACAGCCACCCCTGTTTCTGCATGACCACACGTTCTCCTCCAGGGCAGACCTGCTTTCCAGGGTGTCTTTGACCTTGTGCTGGATGCAGTGTTTCCCCAGTGGGAGTTACCTGGGCTCTTACTTAAGATGCAGATTCCCAAACCCGACCTCAGGTGTTGAGTCAGACTCTGTGGGGCGGGGCCTTGGAATCTGCATGTGGCGAGCTCCCTGGGGCACACCGAAGTTGGACGACTCCCCTCGGGCAAGGCGCGAGGCGTTCTTGCTCTCAGGCTTCTAGTGCTTCCCTGGGTCGACGACTGCAGTCATAATCAGAGTGAAGTCCGTGTTACAGGCCTACCATTCTGCAAGGATCTCCCTATTTTATTTTATTTTATTTTTTATTTTATTTTTATTTTGGCTGCACTGTGCAGCATGTGGGATCTTAGTTCCCCGACCAGGGATGGAACCGGTGCCCCCTGCATTGGGAACACGGAGTCTTAACCACTGGACCGCCAGGGAAGTCCTGGATCTCCCTATTTTACAGGTGGGGAGACTGAGGCTTAAAGAGGCCACACAGCCAATGAATAGTGAATTCTCATCATTAAGTTCTACAGCCTTATTTCTGTTGTATATTTGCTTGTTATTCACATTTCTATGTTTCTTACGCCGAAAGAATGATATCCTCTGAAAGCTAACTGTTCACTGCTGCTCTTGGTTTTGAGTGTTTTGGGTTTCTTTTGTTTACCTTTTTACAATGGAAGTTTTCAAACATACCCAAAAGTCGAGAGAATAGCGTAGTCGTTCCCCACATCCCTATGGCCCAGGTCCAACAGAGATGACATTTTACCACTTTTATTTCATCTATTTCTCCCTGGAGTGGGAGAAATACATATATTTTCTTTCTGAAGTATTTTAAAGCAAATAAATTGGGGATTATGTATGTATTAAAAAAAACACTTATTTTGTCTGATTGTGAGATAATATGTGCTCCTTGTAAAAAGATTATTATATCTCACTGAAAAACATCCTAAAAGTCAAATAATGTCACTTCTCAATCATAACCAACATTAACATGTTAAAATATATTTTTCTAGACACTTTTGTATTCATATATACACATGCACACCTATTTTTACAGAAATGGTATATTTCTCGAAATTAGGACTGTGCTCCCCATTTTACCATCTGTTTTTTCCACCTAACAGTGTACCCCAGATGTCTATCCATGTCGTGGAATGTCTTCCAAATCGTGATTTTCAAGGGCGGCCCAGAATCTTGTTTGAATGTATCATGATTTATTCAACTAATCCCCTATGGTCAGGCATTCAGGTTGTTTCTGTGATCTGCTGAGTTTCAAAAGGCAGTTCTGCTTCTCCTGGACTTTGCACTAGGCTGAAGCCTGACCCGCCTCCTCTAGATCCTGCGTGGGTTTCTGAGAAGTGTCAGGCAGGGGCAGAGACAGAGGCACTGGGTAGTTCCCAGGGCCACCCCAACCAAGTCTTCAGTTCTTGGTTTGAAGTCTCAAGACACAAGACACACCCAGACCCAAGTGTGGGTGAAAACCACATTCCAAAGGGAGAGAACGTGTTGTTTGGGTGACAAGGTGTAACTCTAAAATACGGAAAGTTTCTTTTCAAACAATCATAGCAGAGCTCACCCAACACAGTAACTCTCCCTCCTTCAAAGTAGTCACCCCGGAATGCAGTCTTCTTATTGAAAGAAAACTGTGATTGCTTGAAAATACATCCGTGAACTCTTTTAAAACTGTCTCCAGAGTCTTGTGTAAATAATGTTTGGATGTACTGTAGGCTGAAAAGTCTTTATGCTTCTAGGTGCATTGAGATCTGAAAATAGCCTGTGTTCACCAAATAAATTGCAAACACAGAATTTGCTATATCTAGTTTGAGCAGAAACAGATTTATTAAATTATAACAGAGAAGTGACAATCTGGCAGGGTCGGAGAACCAGGTGTGGATGCCATTCTTGTGTCTTTTTGTAAATGAATTAGCCTGTTCATGTTTTTTGCCTATTTTTCTATCAAGTTTTGGGTCTTTGTTTCTGTCCATTTTTAAGATTTTTTTTTAGTATATTAGGGATATTAGCCCTTTATCTGTGATTTATGTTGTAAATACTCTCTCTCAATTTGTCAATTGCCTTTGACTTCGTTTATGGTGTTTTAACCTTGAAAAGATTTCTTATTTTTATGTAGTTAAATTTATTCATCTCTTATTGCATGGGGATTTGGAATTGTGGTTAGAAAACCTTTCCTTACACCCAGGTTATAAAGAAATTGACCCATGTTTTCTTCTACTATGTATACGGTTTCATTTTGTCATATTTAGATCCCTGATCTGTTTGGAGTTTACTCTTATGTAAAATATGAGGTATTTGCTTTTGAAACCCAGCTCTATTAGATGTATTCATTAAACCTGGGGTTGCAAGTTAAAATGCTTTCAAGAGCCAGGCAGAAAGCTAATGAGCAAAGCTAGATGGTAGAATAAAACAGGGAGTGGTGAGGTCTACAGCCAACCAGAGATTACGTTTAAAAAACACAACCACTCAGTGGGTATATTAGTTTCCTAGGGCTGCCAGAAACAAATGATCACAAACTCAGTGGCTTAAAACAACAGAAATTTATTCTCTCACAGTTCTGGAGGCCCGAAGTTTGAAATCAAGGTGTCTGCAGGGTTGGTTCCTTCTGATGTCTCTGAGGGAGAACTGGTCCAGGCCGCTCTCCCAGCTTCTGTGATTCACAGCAATCCCTGGCTTTCCTTGCCTCCTGGCCACATCACTCCAATCTCTGCCTCTGTCTTCACATGGCTTCTTCCCTGTGTGTCTGTGTCCAGACTTCCCTCTTTTCATGAGGACACCAATTGGATTCAGGGACCACCCTTATCCAGGACGACCCCGTTTAACTTGATTACACCTCCAAAGACCCTATTTCCACATAAGGTCTCCTTCATAGGTTCCAGGTAGACATGAATTCTGGGGGGACAGAGAGGGAAAAGCAGAACTACCTGGAGGCCCTGCAGCCTGTGTGCTGAGAGCCTGGGGGCCCTCCATGGATGCTTTATGCTGCTGTTGAAGTCGTTCAGGAGTGACAAAGAGTCTGCTGAATTGGGAAACTCATCAGATGTTACTCTGAGAATCAGTTTTGAGAAGCACCGACAGGTGGTCACTTTAAAATGTTCTGAGAAAGGGACTTCCCTGGTGGTCCAGTGGTTAAGAATCTGCCTGCCAATGCAGGGGACACAGGTTCGATCCCTGGTCCGGGAAGATCCCACATGCCACAGAGCAACTAAGCCCACGAGCCACAACTACTGAGCCCACGTGCCACAACTACTGAAGCCCACGTGCCTAGAGCCTGTGCTCCGCAACAAGAGAAGCCACCGCAATGAGAAGCCCACGCGCCGCAACGAAGAGTAGCCCCCGCTCGCCGCAACTAGAGAAAGCCCGCGCGCAGCAACGAAGACCCAACGCAGCCAAAAATAAATAAATAAATAATAAAAATAAATTAATTATAAAAATATTTTAAATAAATAAATAAAATGTTCTGAGAAAAGGAAAAAGAAACCAGAGGCCAACTCTCCTAAGTGTGAACGAATAGTTGGCCTGCCCCACAGCCTTACAGAAGACAGGCTTGTTCGGTATAAATATTTGGGTTTCCCCCTGGAGGCCAGGCCTCTGTTATGCTTTTTCCTTCAATGTAAGGGGTGAATTCATATTATAAATCCCTCTGTGCCAAAAGTCAGCCCATTTTGTACCAGAGAAGGAAAGGGGTGGTGTCTCCACCCGGAGATCCAGGGGAGGGCTGTCTTTGCAGCTAATCCCCTCTAAAGACTCCCCCAAGGTAGGTAGAATTCTAAGGATGCCCCCAGCCTCCACCCCGGCCCCAGTCCCTCGTTATCCAAACACTAACCCAGGTGCTGCTGTGAAGTGATTTTGCAGATTAAAGTCCCAGGTCAGGTGATCTTAAGATACGCAGATTATCTGGGCAGCCCTGACTCATTCAGGTGAATCTTGTAAAAGCAGAGCGTTTTCTCTGGCTGGAGGTTGAGGGGCCTGACAGAGATGTTAGAAGGATCAGGAGGCCATGACATGCCGTTTCTGCTCTGCAGACAGCTGGGGCCAAGTGGGAAAGAATGTGGGTGGCCTCCAGGGCAGAGCATGGCCCCAGCCCACAGCCAGCAAGGACACGGGACCTCAGACCCACAGCCTCGGGGAAGCAGATTCTCCCGCAGATGGGAGCCCAGCTGGGGGACACAGGGCTTTTCGGCTGTGAGACCTGAACAGAGAACCCAGTGGAGCCTGTTCAGATTTCTGGCCCACGGAACTGTCAGGTGATAAGTGGGTGTTATTTTAAGCCACTAGGTTTGTGGTAACTTGTTGTGCAGCAGGAGACGCTAACCCGCCTCTGCTCTTGATGCAGGTCGGGGAGGACACGGAGATTGGGGTCAGGCAATTCCATCTCTTCCGCTGGCGCACCTCCACCCTGTGTTCATCCATGGGATCTACCAGAGCTCCTGGCCCCTGCACGCGACGTAGAGACACCACGATGAGCTGGCTGTGAGGGTCCTCTGCTCCAGAGTTTGATGGAAAACAGCCAAGTGCCCCTCTTGTGGTCAACCAGTTACTGAAGACCCGGGAACCAGGTGAGTCTAACCACATTTTATCTGGGTGTTTTAGACCTTCCTAGAACCAAGGAATCTTGATAAAGTCCCTTAACACAATCAATTCCCCCTTTAGGGTAACATCCCAGAAAATTGCATTCCCGTCCCCCCACCGAAAAAACAAAAAATAAGTAAGCGGCCGAGTGTTGGGCATGTCACAGCTCTGGGTACGCTGCGCCTTGCTACTCTCCTCCCTTGTAGAGTTGAGGTGGTAGGTGTGGAGCACTTGGCGTCCGGCAGATGCTCAGTTAACGTTAGCAGTTGGGATGATGGCCCTCAGGTGGAAGGCTGATTGCACCACCCATCCTGGGTATCACCGTTGTGAAGCTGCGCGACCCATGGCAGGTCTTCCCGTCCCGTCACAAAGGTGACACTAGAGGGGGGCTTGCAGCCCTGCCTGCACCGGAGCATCCCCTGGGCTAGGGAGGAGCTGAGCCTCTGCCTGGGAAGATGACCCGGACCCCCGCGCATCACTGTACGGCAGTGTCAGCTGTGGGTGGGAGGAGGGGTTGGTGCCGAGCGGGGAGTTAGGGCTTTGAAAACCATTGTCTCGGGCAGGTCCGAGACAATCCTCACGCATGAGGAGGAGCAATCAGAGGACGCTGGAAGGTTCCCTGAGGAGGCGGGCGTGAGGCAGGAGAGGGGGTTGGGGACGGCCCTTGCTCAGGCAAGGATGACCCCAGGCATGGGAGCAGGGTAGGGGGTCTGATCTTGGAGGAAGACGGCACAGGTGTGGCCCTTACCTCCCCTCCCGAAGAAGACAGAAGGCCGATGTGGTCTCTGTTCTGAGCTGAATTGCTTCCTCCCAGAAGATGTGTTGAAGTCCTGACCCCCGTTACATGGGAATGTGGCCTTATTTGGAAATAGGGTCTTTGCAGATATCATCAGGTTGAGATAAAGTCGTTAGGGTGGATCTTAATCCAGTAGGCCTGGTGTCCTTATACGAAGAGGAAACGCAAAGGGGAGAGGCCATGTGAAGACCGAGGCAGAGACTGGGGGGAGGCAGCCACAAGCCAAGGACACCTGGACCCCCAGAAACTGGAAGAGGCAGGAAGGACCCTCCCTAGAGCCCCCAAGAGGGAGCACGGCCCTGCCCACACATGGACTTCAGACTTTAGGTCTCCAAACTGTGAGAGAATCCATTGCTGTTGTTGTAACGCCCACCCCCGCCCCCAGTTCATGGTCCTTTGTTATGGCCGCCCCAGGACACTGATCCAGTCTCCAAGGCCGGGGCGGGGATGGCCGATCGGCGAATGTGCAACACTGCCCATCAACTACCTGAGAGCCATCCCAACCTGTTCTGTCTCGCTGTCTCAGACTACAAAGGTGGGAAAACAGATTTTTACGTGCCCAGCTTCCCTTGCATCCAGGAGTCACTGTATGGTCCCGTTCTGGCCAGCAAGACCCAAGTACGTCTGCCGAGAGGTTTCTAGAACACTTCTGCTTCTTTAATAGAAGAAGTGTGTCAGGCATCCCTCTTTACCCTCCCCGTCGGGGCTTCCTTGAGCACAGCGCGGCCACGGTGTAGGGGCCACGGCACTGGGGACCGCGCTGCCGGTGGTGCTGGGGCATCACGCAGGTGCTCAACTCAGCTTCTCCCATGAGAAAAATAAAACCACATTTGTTCAGGTTACTCGGGCTTTCTGCTACCTGCTGCTGAATGCATGCCTTCCTCGATACCGTGGTCTGCCCCTGGGAGCCTTCCCAAACCCATCTTCCCTCTGGTGGACCAGAGGGGTAAGGGCGGGCGCTCGGAACGTCAGACGAGCAAACTCTGACCGCGGCTCCCTCACCCCCAGCTTGCAATTCGCCCCCTCCTCCCAGCGCCTCAGCCCTCTCGACATGGAGATAAAGATATCGACTTGGGAAGATGGCTAGATAGTTAAGATAATGCAGGTGCTTGGCGGATGCTCGAGAAGTAGCGGCTACCACCGTTTCCAGGAGCATCTTCAGCCCCAGGTTCTGATGTACGTAGGGGCTCCACAAAAGCCTCAGCACTGGAAATGCTGTAGACAGGGCCAGGGCGAGGACTGGCCCGTCTCACCAGGACTTTGAACCAGCACTTGACACCGTATGGGTCCCCTTACCTCAGTGCGTGTGCGTGTTTACATCACAGACACCCGCGTCAGAGAACACGAACGGCCCTGTATCATCATGGTCGTTGCCACTGAGGGCGTGGGTTCTGTGCACAGGGCACGGCGCGGGAAGTCACCTGCCAGAGGACAGACAGCAAGTGGCAGCTAGGCCTCGAGGCCAGCAGCTCCTGGTGCCTCCGGCCAAGCTAAGGGTTTTGGCACCGAGAGCAGGAAGGGCAGAAATGCCAGGGGACAAAGCACTTTCATGCCTCATTTAGCCTTGTGACATGCTTTGAAATCAATAGATCATTATCCTCACCTGCTAAAGGAGGCGATCAGGCCTGGGGGAAGGAGAACAGATACTGGCGGAGCTCACCCTAGAACAAAAGATTCCTGACCCCAAATCCCACTGCCCTGTGCCCTCCAGAAAGGCTGAAGATCAAGCCCGGGTCAGGATGACACCTCTGTGGGCGAGGAGGGTCACTGGGGCTCAGGTGACCGTGGTGTCAAGGAGCTAACACCTGTCGAGACCTACTGGAGGCTGGGTGCTTTGCATTGTCATCTCGCTCGGCTCTCTGGACTCAAAGAGGCTCAGAGAGGCCACTTGCCCATGTAGACAGCCAGCAAGGACAGACCCCATATCCTCCCCGCTGTGTGACGCTAAGCACCATGGGGGTTTCCTGACCAAGTAGGGACCTTTGCCCGGCGTTTTAACCAGAGCCGGTCTGATATGTATGTATGATGTATGTTTATATATTAATATGTATTTGGCTTCTGCTTAAGATTTTGTTTGAAGAGGATGTCCTGTGGCTAATGTTTTTAACCACTGGTCCACATATCACACGTGTGATTCTTGGTGACGAGACTTATTTTCTTTCCTGCAGGGACAGTATTCCTCAAGAACTTCTGGACAGAGCCGTCAGAACGGTTCCTGGCTACAGTATACAGCAAGGCCATGCTGGCATGTCCCAGGTGAAGGTTAGTACTGTCAAAACACATGTGCTGGTGGCTTAATTAAATTCTGAGTTCCCTGAGAGCAGGGACCAGGTCTGATACTTTTCTGTCACTTTGGGTTTCCAGCTCTAGACAGTTGCCTTGTACATAGTAGGTGTTTATTAAATGTTTGAGATGGTCATTCTGAATTCCCAAATAAGTTTTTGTGATGCTTCTCCCAAACAGAAACATTTTCTTCTGTAAAGATCATGGTACTGTGCTAATTTCTCCAATTAGTGGGATAGCTTGTCTATCAATTATGATCTCTTGTGTATAATTATGGTTCTACCCGAGTGCTTGCAAAGTGGAATGTTTTCCAAAATATTGTTGATCTTTCCTTATAACATAGCATCAATCCCAGGATGGGAAAGACTTGAGCTGAAAGAGAATTTAGCAGTCAGGCAGGTTAACTTCTTAACTACCAGATGAAGAAAAGAGGTAAAGGGCTACCAGGGATCACCCAGTCAACCCACTTATCACCCGCGTTGAGGAGTGATTGCTGGTGCAGAAAGTAATTGATGTGATTTACAACCTTTTCAGATTTTTGATCAACTACATGTTGTGGTTTTTTTTTATAATTTTATTTATTTATTTATTTGGCTGCATTGGGTCTTCATTGTTGCACGTGGGCTTTCTGTAGTTGTGGCGAGCAGGAGCTACTACTCTTCGTTGTGGTGCGTGGGCTTCTCATTGTGGTGGCTTCTCTTGCTGCAGAGCACGGGCTCTAGGCCTGTGGGCTTCAGTAGTTGTGGCACGTGGGCTCAGTAGTTGTGGATCGCAGGCTGTAGAGCGCAGGCTCAGTAGTTGTGGCGCACGGGCTTAGTTGCTCTGTGGCATGTGGGATCTTCCCAGACCGGGGCTCAAACCCGTGTTGGGTTTGAGCTCAAACCTGCATTGGCAGGCGGATTCTTAACCACTGCACTACCAGGGAAGTCCGGATCAACTACATGTTTGACCAAATTTCTCTGTTTTTCATATGTGTTAACATTTTGCAATAACATGTGCTAGTCACTATCGATCCATGCTTCTGACATCAGATTTGACTTCATCCATGTTCCCTGCTAACTAGCGGCTCCCAAGAGCAGCTCTGCTTGCTCACGGTGACTAGTACATGTGAGGTAATCGACTGAATGATTGCTGGAACTTGGATTGAAATGTTGCATATGACTTTCTCATTAAGTCTGATGGCCCACTCGGCAGGCATCCTAGACCATCCTGTCTAATCGCTGCTGGGTTTTAGTGAGAAATATCTTTGGTTGCAATGGACAGTGATGTTAAACATTTAGGGTTTGTTTTTCTCACATGACAATAAATCCAGAGATGGGTAGTGTTGGTGGTGCTGCTCCAGCAATGATGCTCAGTGACGTCAGGGACTGCATCTGTGATTCTTTTTGGCCTTTCCTCATGGTATCAATATGGCTGCCACAGCTCTAGGCATCACATCCTACACTAAATGCAGGAAAATCGGAGGAAGGGAAGAAATCAGCAGTGTACAATTCAATAGTTTTTAGTTAAAAATTAAAAGAGTACAACCATGCACAACCATCACTACAATTTTAGAACATTTTAACCACCCCAAAAGAAACCCTGTACCCATTACTATCACTCCTCAGTTATCCACGACAACCCCAGCCCTGGCAACCACTGATCTATTTTCCACCTCTGTGGATTTGCCTCTTCTGGACATTTCACAGAGATGCAATTGTACAATATTTGGTCTTTTGCCACTGACTGCTTTAAGTTAGCATGATGTTTACAAGGTTCATCCATGTTGTAGCATGTGTCAGTTTTCCCCATCTTTTTGAGGTATAACTGACAAATAAAATTAAATACATTTAAGGTGTACAACCCGATGATTTGATGTACACATACACTGTGAAGTGATTACCGCAATCAAGCTAATTAACATTTCCATCACCTCACACAGTTACCTTCTTTTTTTTTATTAATTGAAGTATAATTGACCTACGACACTACGTTAGTTCCAGGTGCACAACATAGTGACTCAGTGTTTCTATACATAACAAAATGGTCCCCACTATAAGTCTAGTTAGCATCTGTCACCATACAAAGTTACTATAATATTATTGGCTGTATTCCCCATGCTGTACAATTCCATCCCCATGACTCATTTATTTTGTAACTGGAAGTTTGTACCTGTTAATCTCCCTCACCTATTTCACTCATTCCTCCCACCCCCATCCCCTCTGGCAACCGTGTATAAGTCTGTTTCTGTTTTGTTATGTTTATTCATTTGTTTGGTTTTTTAGATTCCACATATAAGTGAAATCATGATATTTGTCTTTCTCTGCCTGACTTATTTCACTCAGAATAATACCCTCCAGGTCCATCCATGTTGTCACAGATGGCAAGATTTCATTCTTTATTACAGCTGACTAACAGTCCTTGACTATGCATACCACATTTTCTTTATCCATTTATCCAGCAATGAACAGTTGGGTTGCTTCACTATCTTGGCTATTGTAAATAATGCTGCAGGGAACATAGGGGTGCATATATCTTTTCGAATTAATGTTTTTGTGTTCTTCACAAAAATACCCAGAAGTGGAATTGCTGGATCATATGGTAGTTCTATTTTTAATTTTTAAAGGAAGCTCCATGTTGTTTTCAGAGTGGCTGCACCAATTTACGTTCCCACCAACAGTGTACGAGGGTTTCTTTTTCTCCACATCCTCGCCAATACTTATTATTTGTTGTTTTTTTGATAATAGCCATTCTGACAGGTGTGAGGTGATCTCTCATTGTGGTTTTGATTTGTATTTCCCTGATGATTAGTGATGTTGTGCATCTTTTCATGTAATGTTGGCCATCTGTATGTCTGCCTGGAAAAATGTCTATTCAGATCCTCTGCTCATTTTTCAACCGGGTTTTTTTTTTTTAATGTTGAGTTGTATGAGTGCTTTGTATATTTGGATATTAACCTCTTATCAGAAATCTCATTTGCAAATATCTTTCTCCCATTCAGTAGGCTGCCTTTTTGTTTTGTTGATAGTTTCCTTTGCTGTACAAAAGATTTTTAGCTTGATATAGTACCATTTGTTTATTTTTGCATTTGTCCCTTGCCTGAGGAGACAGATACAAAAAAAAAAAGAAAATACTGCTAAAACCACTGTCAAAAGAATGTACTGCCTATGTTTTCTTCGAGGATTTTTATGGTTTCAGGTCTTACATGTAAGTCTTTAATCCATTTTGAGTTTATTTTTATATATGGTTAAGAAAGTAGTCCAGTTTGATTCTTTCACATGTAGCTGTCCAGTTTTCCCAACACCATTTATTGAAGAAGCTGTCTTTCCCACATTGTATATTCTTGCCTCCTTTGTCATAGATTAATTGACCATATGTGTGTGGGTTTATTTCTGGGCTCTCTATTCTGTTGCATTTATCTATGTGTCTGGTTTTGTGCCAGTACCATACTGTTTTGATCACTGTAGCTTTGTAGTATAGTCTAAAGTCAGGAATTGCGATGCCTCCAGCTTTGTTCTTCTTTCTCAAGATTGTTTTGCCTATTTGGGGTCTTTTGTGTCTACATACAAATTTCAGAATTATTTGTTCTAGTTCTGTGAAAAATGCCATTGGTATTTTGATAGAGATTGTATTGAATCTGTAGACTGCTTCAGGGAGTATGGTCATTTCAGCAACATTAATTCTTCCTATCCATGAGTACTGTAAATCTTTCCATTTGTTTGTATTGTCTTTAATTTCTTTCATCAGTGTCTTATAGCTACCTTTTTTGGTCTGTGATGAGAATACTTAGAAGTCTACTCTCTTAGCAAATTTCAGGGGCACTATACAGTATTAACGCTAGTCACCATGCTGTATATTAGATCCCCAGAACTTATTCATCTTGTAACTGAATGTTTGTACCCTGTGATCAACATTGATTGCTGTTTGTGATGACATTTTATTCAGCATTGTTGGGGCCATGGTTACCTGATACAGTAGGCAAACCTCATTATTTACCCCTGGGGTAGTAGGAGAGCATTTATTAAGCAGACACTGGAGCATAGCACAGAGGTCCAAGGCACTGTCTCTCTTAGGGAGTTTACATCTCTAGCCGGGGAGCATAATGTACACACATGAATGAAGAAAGCCCTCGGAATCATGGAGGTTTGCTGTGCTTGCTTCTTATATTATCACCTCACAAGGCAATGAAAGCTGCCGGCTGCCAGGGATTATAGTGGGCACTTTATATATTTAATTCTCAGCAAGGCCCTGCAATAGAATGGATGCTCTTGACTACATGTACTGGAAAATCCAACTCAAAGGGGCTTAAACAAAAAAGAAATTCATTGTCAAAAAGTCCTGAGGTGTGAAGATTCTAGAGTTGGTGAATGTATTGGCTCAAGGACACCGTTGAGGACCCAAGCTGCTTCTGCCCTCCTCAGTGTGTCAGCCTTGACCTTAGTTTGGCTCTCCTCATGCTCACAAGTGGCTGCAGCTGTTCCAGGCATCACATCTGGCATCCAGAAGAAGAAGAAAGATTATCTTTCTTTGTGTAACAATTTTAAGGGCAAAAAGATAAAAACAAACAAAACAAAAATCTTTTACTGAAGCCCCTTAACTTAGGTTGTATCATATGCCCATGCTTAAATTAATCACAGACAAGAGGAAGAGAGTCATCATGGTGACCCTTGACCAATCAGGATATGCCTTCTGGGGCTGGAGCCAGCCTCTCCTGAAGCCCATGGATGTGCAGAGAGTGTGGAAGCCAGAACAATGTCAGGGCTCTGCTTGCAAATGAGGACACTGGGGCTCACAGAGGTTATATAATTTGCAGGAGGTCACATCTGGTATACTGTATGCCAGATTTCTAATGCAGATCTGTCTGGCCCCAAATCTCTCTCCACCAGACTACACTAGTGCTTTACACGAGGTGGCAAGGTTGGATAGGGAAGGGCTTATATCATTACAGGGCTGTTATTACCTTTTTTACAGTCATAATCACGGTGACCATCGTACTCCATTAGAGCCAGCTTATGAGTGTGTGGGTGCTCCGTAATCATTATTCTTATAGCTGGGCAGATACAGTCTAGCCCCAGATAATCCCATAGCTCATTCCAACATTGTGTCAAGGTCAAGTCTGCCAGCTTAATCACCTCCACTTCTCTGGAGATGGACTCTGCAGCCTCTCGCGCTTCCTTCCTCCTTGTCCAGCCCTCAGCTAGTTCTCCGAATGAGCGCCATGCTAGGACTGGGAAGGAAGTTGTTGTGTCTGCCTGCATCACTCATTAGCATCCCTGGGAAGTTTGACGAGGGAGGAGGTTCGAGTGGCTGTGCGTCATGAGGCTGGAGCATCCCTGGACTTGCTGTCTAACCCATCTATGGTCCGCTGCCCCGGCTAAGGGGGGAGTGGGTGCCTCGGCAACAGGCTCCTTGTCCTCATCTCTCACTCGACACTCGCACGGCGCTGCACGTCACTAGCATGGAAATGGGCTGTGCCCTGCCTTGGTCCTGAGCTGATGGGGGCTAAGACCTTCTTCCTGCCATCTGGGTTCATGAACAGTTAGCGACGTCAGAAGCGGGACAGCTGGGAAAGCCCAAAGCTTTGGAAACTTGGGTTCTGTCTTTGCTAACTTGGCTTTGGGCGTGCCACTTATTCCCTCTGTACCGTAGTTTTCTTATCTGTGTAATGGGGCGCCGCATTGCAGGGCTGCTATGTAGCTCAGGGACCAAGGATACTGAAACTTGACAAATGGCTGGCACCCAGGAGCAGCGGCCACGAGTGCCATTATCACTGGACTCGGGTCAGTAAAACTTGGGATGAAGTCAGGGCTCCTACATGAAACTGTTGAGTTTTATAAACTATGAGCCAATTTCTTACCACACTTGGGTGTGGCCGAGTTGGATTCAAATGAAGTGAATTGAGCCGGTAGTCACCTGACATCTTGGCATACTCTGAAATGAGAGTTTAAATTTTCCTATGAAGGCAGACTTCAAAGTTTCGTGAGCTTCCTCGCTTTGTCCAGGGAACTCCGAAAGAAACATTCCATGGATTTGTTTCCTTCCGGGTGAGTGTACCAGCTCCCTCTGGCTGCTTAGTACCTTAACATATATTTATTATCTTACAGTTCTGGAGGTCAGAAGTCTGAAATTAGTCTTTTTAAAAATATTTATTATTTTTTTATTTATTTAGGCTGTGCCGTGTCTTAGTTGCGGCATGCCTGTGCGATCTAGTTCCCCGACCAGTGATCGAACCTGGGCCCCTGCATTGGGAGTGTGGAGTCTTACCCACTGGACCGCCAGGGAAGTCCCTGAAATTAGTCTTACAAGTTTAAAACACGTGCATTAAAAGTGCAATGTGCTCGGGACTGCCCTGGCCGTCCAGTGGTTAAGACTTCGCCTTCCAATGTAGGGGGTGAGGGTTCGATCCCTGGTCGGGGAGCTAAGATCCCACATGTCTTGCTGCCAAAAAACCAAAACGTAAGACAGAAGCAATATTGTAACAAATTCAGTTAAGACTTTAAAAACGGTCCACATCAAAAAAAAAAAAAGTGCAGTGTGCTCAATGCTGCAGGCGGTGACCACCCTCCTGGGGTGAAACCATCTGCTGAGCACCAGGAAGAGATCCTAGGTCATTTCTTTTCTTTTTTTTTTAATTATTAGCACCTTTAATTATTATTTATTTATTTATTTATTTTGGCTGTGTTGGGTCTTCGTTTCTGTGCGAGGGCTTTCTCTAGTTGCGGCAAGCGGGGGCCACTCTTCATCGCGGTGCGCGGGCCTCTCACTATCGCAGCCTCTCTTGTTGCGGAGCACAGGCTCCAGACGCGCAGGCTCAGTAGTTGTGGCTCACGGGCCCAGTTGCTCCGCGGCATGTGGGATCTTCCCAGACCAGGGCTCGAACCCGTGTCCCCTGCATTGGCAGGCAGATTCTCAACCACTGCGCCACTAGGGAAGCCCCTAGGTCATTTCTGAAGACTAAGAGATCTGGCTCTGGATTGACATTGGCCCTCTGTATCCACGAGAGTCCAGACAGGAAAACAGACCACCCCAGCTCTTTTGGCAGGAGAATTCAATACAGGGCACTGGTGGAACAGGTGTGGAAGGCTGGAGAGGCAGAGAGGTAACATACAGTAGCAGAGGGCAACACAGGCTCGGCCCCTGGAGGGGTGATGCTGCACGTGGTCACTCCTCACCCGTCTCCCGACGCGTATCCTTTGGGAAGAGCGAGAATTCCCCCCACAAAGTCCCGTTGGCTGGTTTGCTAGCTCTTAGCCTACTGCAACATAAAGTTGTGACATGTTGGCTTCGCAAAGTGGATTTGCAGGTTCTATACCCACCTCGTCTAGTCCTCACTAAATTAAACACGTGCCTTAGAAAGATTCCTGCAAAGAAACTGAGGATTGAAGCAAATACTACGAAACTTGAACACAAGTGAGAGCCAGAAAGCGGCAGAGGCAGCTGTTCTATTCCTGCCCAAGCTCTTTATCAGACCTGTCCCATGGAGAAAACAAAGACGGTCATCCAATCTGACCTCAAAGACAGCCCCAGATTCCAGATGAGCAAGAAGTCTATTTGAAACACGTATTCAAAAACCCATGATCATTGGCAAAAATCCTCACCCAAAGGCATCTTTCTGCCTTGAGTCAGTGAGGATAGAAGCTGACAATTAGCAGGACATTAAAAAACATCATTTCACCTTTTACTCAGCCCTTAAAAAATTCCCTGTTGAGGGAATTCCCTGGTGGTCCAATGGTTAGGACTCGCCAGGGTTCAATCCCTGGTCAGTCCCACAAGCCACACGGTACGTGCCACGCCCCCCAAATTTCCGTGTTGATATGGGTCTTATGATTTTTGCATAAAATATGAGAACAGAGGCGCATGTGTATAATTCGTAAATTTTAAAACACACGTATATTGTGCTGGAAAGTTTTTGCCCTAAAGAATTCATGTCTATTAGCTGTCAAAACAAAAACGGAAACCAAAACCCCATATCAAACAGTGACTGATTGTAGGAAACATTTTAGCTTTATGCACTATGTAATCGAGAACTCTGTAACGGGGATGGCTACAGGCTAATGGCGAGGGCCTAGATGTTTTTTTAATTGTTGGGGAGAGCCTGCTGTACAGAGAAGGTGTTTGCTAGAGGATTTTGTCTGTTTGTTTGTTTGTTTACTGATTTATTAGAACTGGACTAAGGAGCCCCTTCCCCACTCCGTGTTGTTCTTACTTCTCAACAGAGTGAGGGTTGGGTGGCGGGGAGGCTAGAGCATCTAACAGCCAGAAATGGGGGGACGGCTCTGGCTCCCCTACGGTACGTGGGTGCCAGTCCTAAGTGCACAGGGCCTTACAGAGAAAACACAGTTGTGGATCTTTCTCCCCTTCAAGGCTGGGGCAGGAAGTGGAGACCAGTGTCCCTCCCCCCCTTCACCCAGAGCCCATGCCTGGCTTGGAGATGGAGTGTGGAGACATATGCATTTGGATGGTTGGTAGGGACTCTTATCCAAGACTTTCAAGGAGAACTTGACCTCCCTGAAATTATACACAACATTTTCATGTAAATACCTGTACCCACTTTTTACAGCAAAGGGTCCATAACTTTCACCGTATTCCCAGATAAGCCCAAGACCCAAGGGAGGTTGGCAAGAGTTGGGAAAACATCGGTCTGAGCTCAGGCTGGGTTCTGGCCCTGGGACCGTCACGTCACCTCTCTGAGCCTCTGCTTTCCTCATCTGGACGATGGGACAATCCTGCCCGCACCCCCCACCCCCAGTTGTTGCCATGGACATGCAGAGCAGTGATGCCCAGTACCAGCAACACCAGCCTTTGCTGACCCTGTCCTGCTCCCCAGGGCTGCGCTGGCCTCCCTGGGTTCCTGGCTACCAGGTTCCCCAGCAGCCGTTTCGTTTGTTTGGAACAAGTTCCTGGGGTCTCCTGGAGAAAAGATCCTCAGCCGAGTTCCAGAAAACAAACACGCTGTCCCCGCTTGGAGGTCTCCCAGCTGCTCCCTTGGCCCCCCAGCTGAGAAAAAGTGGTGTTGGGAATGTTCATCTCTTGAGGAAGCGGAAGAGCACCTTTTAGCAGAACAAGCAGAAACCACAGGAGGGGTGCAGGGGGGCTTGCCAAAGCGTCCTAGCGTGGCACTCTGGGAATATCCATTTCCTTTGTTCTACCTCGGCCAACAATGCCTCCAAGAGAGGCTGTTAGTGGGGCTGGAGACACTGGCTTTCTTGGCCCAATCATGGTCGTTTCATGTCACAAAACACACTGATGTCTCAGACCAAAGAGACTGGTCCTCAACTCCAGCTTTCAGCCTTTAGGCAATGTGAGGGGCCCTCTCTGTGGTCGACGTCTCAGCATCCCTTCCCGTCCTTAGGTGCCCTCTTGCGTGAAGAAGCAGGGCTCTTGGCAAGGTTCGTGCTGATCACATAATGGTTAAGGGCCTCAGTTCTGGAATCACATGGACCAGGGTTTGAATCCTGGCTCCACCACTGAAGAGCTGTGTGGCCTTGGAAAAATTACTCCATCCTTCTGAGCCTCAGTTTTCTAATCTGCAAAATGGCAATAACAAGCATTCTCACCACAATGGGTGGTTCCAAGACCTGAATGTGGTCATAGTAATAAAGCGTTCAGTATAGGTAAGTGCAGACACGTGGAAAGGAGGTCACAAGGGGTAGCTAGTGTTATTTCAGTTGTCTGATTATAAAATCGGAAAGTGGCAAAACACAAAAAATTTCAAAGAAGAAAACCAAAAGCACTCGTGACCCCATGCTCTGGAAGCAAACACTGCTGGCCTGTGGTTAGGTTGCCGTTCAGTCTATTTTCTTTCTTTTTTTTTTTTCATTGAAATATAGTTGATTTCCAGTCTATTTTCTATGCATGTGTATTTCATAGACTCAGCTCACTGTGGAATGAGTACAGCTTACATACGTATATACAGGCTAACTTTTCTTAATTCCAGGCATGATGTTTCTTAACCCACTTTTTTTAAACTTAAAAATATATCGAGAACATTTTCTCCAAATCATTACATTTTACCATATTGCATATTTTCCCACACTTTGATGTTTCTGAAATAAAGATGTGTTTTAGAATCAATGTCAAAAGAAACATGCCAGCTATTTCTTCTCTTTCTCTTTTTCCCCTGAAAAGGGGGTTATGAAATGGGTGTTACACGTAAGGAATGATGGTATCTCAGACTCAAAATAACGGCGCTTTCAGAAAAACACTTCTTAAAAACCATATAGTATTCTTGGGTGCCTTTGCCATAATTAACGTAACCCACTTCTAATTTTGGACATTTCAGCTCCTTCCTTTTTTTTTTTTCTTTTTAACTATCATCAACAACGCTGCCAAAGAAAACGTATGGCAGGAAGTACAGTCTGGTGGGTTACTGACCCAGTGGGACGAGGTGGGTGGAGAGGTCAAGGGCACAGCCAGCCTGTGGTGACCTTGTAGGGAGGAAGGTGGGAGATAAGGAACGGCCCCCTTCTCCTTCCTTCCTCCCTCCAATCTCATGCCAGGGCTCCCTGCTGGCGAGGAAGGGGGGCACAGTTCTTCAGGCCAGCCCCCCGGGCACCGTGGGGAGGCGCCCCAGATGTGCAGACATGATGCCTAGCGCACATCTGCCCTGGTGAATCGAGGCACCGGCTTTAGGCTGGGAGCTTACCGCACGGGCTCTCCCTTCCCGTGGAACAGAAGGTGCAAACCGAGCGCGGCCCCCGCCAGCGCCAGGCGCAGACTGGGGAGCCCACATGCTCCGAGGCAAGAGCGGAGATGCTTTCTCCTTTTCTGGAGTTCTGGCTCATGCCTGCGTCTTGGGTAGGATGCTATTCTTAAGCGCCTGGCTCTGTGGATTTGTACATGGGAAGGGAGGAGAGGGGATTGACACCGTGCAGGGGTGGGCAAGGGGGCGCTGCCTGTGTGCTGTGCTAACAATGGGGCTGGGGTTGGCGGGCTGTCACACCCACTGCCGACATTAATCACATCCTGCCTTGCCTTCCCCAGCAGCTCTGACACAGGAGGCCACACCCCGCTTCTGGAAAGCTCTGCTCAGACTCTAAGGGTGCTTCTTGGCCACGCTTCCCCTGTTGGGTCCCTCCCCCCCCCCCCCCCCACGGATCCTGCTGCTGGCTCTGGAGGCTGGGTGGGCCCTGGGCCACCACGAGAAGCTGATAAAGCACTTTGTACCGCAGGCTCTTTGACGGGAGGACGCCTGTCCCCTTTGGAATGTCGGTGGTTGTGTGGGGCGGGCTCACAGGCACGGTGTGAGGCCCAGCCCGGTCACTTGCAGCCAGGGTTTTGGGGTTGCAAGCAACAGAAGTGGTTGGGGCAGGGGGTTACTGGAAGGAGGTGAGCTAGTTTACAGAACAGAGAGGAAAGACGGACAGCAGATGACAGGACAGAGAGGAGAGGCACAGCACCAGGGATGTGGGAGGGGCACGGTTAACAAGCAGCCTGGGGGCAGGGGGTGCTCAACTTGCTCCATTTTACAATCGGGAAGTCAGAGGGGAGGGGACTTGCCCAGGGTCATGTGGCTCATTGGAGGCACAGCCAGCCCTGAGCTCAGACCCCTGACATGGTGCAGTGGGACCAGCACAGGTCCCCGAAGAAATCCAAAGCCAGCAGGCCCTTCCGGCAAAGGGAGTGCTTATTCCAGGGCTGCCTGCCCTCCTGGATCCTGACCCCTGGGCGTTGCTTATTTGGGATTGGCGGGCAGGCTGTGCCCCAGGCAGAGGGAGGGGGGCTCAGGCAGGACCGGGGTGTGATTCATTTCTGCCTACCCAGCCAAGCTCCAAATGGGGAGGCTGGCCAGCAGGAGCCGGTGCGCAGCCACTAACCAGCTGCCGGCATCCTGCTCAGGGTGGCCTCAGTCTGCAGAGGCCACAGAAGCACGGCCTTGGCAAGATTCCAGGCCCTGCCTCTCCGACCACCAGCAAGCCCACCCCGGCGTCCGCTGCCATGACGAGTCCCGCCTTTCGGGCTCTGGACACACCAGACATCTCACCCATCCCTACCCCCTCCCCACCCATTATCACCTCACCCGGAACTCCACCGCCCCCGCCCCATCCCCTGCACCGTGTTCCTCCCAGCCCACTAACTTGGCGTATGAAAGAATTCGGGCTCTGCAGTCAGAAAACCACGCTGCCATCACAACTTCCGGGTGTGGATCTTGAGCAAGTTGCCTCCTTTGTAACATGAAGATAAGACCTCCCCTGCAAGGTTGCTGTAAAGATGAGGGGTAGGGTGTGCAAACGCCGAAGTCTGGCACACAATAGATGCTAGAGATGATGGCTGTTATTCTCATTCCAAGGCCCGGCATCTCCCTCTGGGACCCAGGCTGGAGGAATGTTCCAGGCCGCAGGGTCGCTCTCCCTTGTGCTGCCTCTCACCTTGATCTGGGTCATTTTTGTAGCACTTCTCAAATGCTACCCTGTACTGTCCTCGTGGCAGAAGGGAACATTCTGGCTGCTTAAAACCAAGCCACACAAAAAACTCACTGTCATCAGTTCTTGCCTTCAAAAGTGGCAAATCATACTGGGGATGCTGGCCTCGGGATTCTGGTTAGCCAAGAGCAGAGGAAAACGTGTCATTCCAGAGCCCCAGCTAGTGCTTCGTGCTGCTAACTGCTGGAGTCCTGGCTTACCCGAGCATCTTAGTGACCTTGTGTTACTCAGGACTCTTTTTGCTGCGAATGACAGACATTCAACCAAAATCTCTAAAGTAAAAATAATATTTATTGGTTCACTAAGTGGAGAACAGAATCTATAGGTGTGCCTAGCTTCGGGTACAGCTGTATCCAGGGGCTCAAATGGTGTCTTTCCTTCTCTTTGTTCTGCTTTCTTCTGTGTGTTGGCCTCATTTTGTAGATACCCTCATTTGTTTGACGAAGGGTGATGGTAACTCTAGGTTTCTGTGTCAGGTTGTATCTTCCAAATTTGGCCACATCTACATATGTCCCATCCCACATGCTCTTCTAAAATGTAATGTCGACATACTCCCAACAAAAGGGAGGGTTTGGGCTTTCCTGGTGGCGCAGTGGTTAAGAATCCGCCTGCCAATGCAGGGGGCACGGGTTCGAATCCTGGTCCGGGAAGATCCCACATGCCGCAGAGCAACTAAGCCCATGTGCGACAACTACTAAGCCTGCGTTCTAGAGCCCGCGAGCCACAACTACTGAGCCTGCACTCTGGAGGCCGTGCTCTGCAACAAGAGAAGCCACCACAATGAGAAGCCCGTGCACCACAACGAAGAGTAGCCCCCACTCACCACAACTAGAGAAAGCCCGCGTGGAGCAACGAAGACCCAACTCAGCCAAAAATAAATAAATAAAAATTTTTAAAAAGATAGGGAGGGTTTATGTTCTTTCCTCTTGACCTTGAATGCCCTTTGGAACTGCCTCAACAAATAGAAAATTGTAGAAATGATGTTAGGTAACTTCCAAGGCTAGGTCTTAAAAGGCATACAGCTGCTGCCTGGCCTGTTCTCTTTCTGGACACTTGGAAGCCAGCAACCATGCTATAAGGAAGCCCAAGCTGGCCTGCGCAGAGAGACGGCCCACATGGAGAGGAACAGAGGACCTTTGCTGACAGCCAGCATCAACCTCCAGCTTTGGGGTCTTCCAGCTGAGGCCCCAGACAGTGTAGAGCAGAAAGGTTATCCACACCGTCCCCTTGTCTTGGCCCGGCCCACAGAATCTGTAAGCATAGTATATGTCTGTTTTCTGTCCCTAGGTTTTGGGGTAATTTGTTATACAGCCTTAGCAACTGCAATAGATTTCGTGATCCCTACAGCTGAAAATGTTTGTTGAGGAGATAGATCTTCATTCTCCCAACATCCACATCATCAGTTCTTAGTAAAGATGCAGATCAGTTCAGCATGGGTGAGTCTCAACTCTAAACCACTTCTTGTGGCCAAAGGGATGGAAAACTCTGGCTGGTTAGGCTGGACCATGAGTCATGGTCTGGCCTGGTGAAGAGTGGGGACAGAGATAGCCAAGCTGGTCAGGACCCCAGCAAGGAAAATGGGGATGGAGCTGTTAGATGAAGGAAGAACCATTCTAGCCTGTAAAGGCAGGTCCAAGCTGACTTGTGAATTGCTCTACCAATCAAGAAAATGTTTGATTTGTTAAGGCAGAGGTGATGGGGAGTTGGGAAAAGGAACCCAGAAAAATAACGTTCATGTTGTTTTTCCTGCCATGCATGGGTAGGATTTGGAGAAAACAGGAGAATGTCAAGATATGCAGGCAACTAATGCCTGAGTTACCCTTGTCTGTGTGAGGAACTAATATTCTGTGCCCAGCATTGCATTGGGTGTTTTATATGCATCCTCACTGAATGAGCCTGTACTCTTGGAGGGGAGGAACTGAGCCTGCAGGGCAGTATCTGGCATGTAATAGTGTGTTTTAATTAGGATTACATCTTGGCTGCTGTAACAAAGGCCAAAATAACAGTGGTTTAAATGAAATAGGAGTTTCTTTTTTTCTCTCACAATTGCCCAAGATTAAGCAAATAAGGCCCATGTGGCAATTCTAGCTGCTCTTATAAATATAAGATCTTGGTGTTCTGCCAACCCCAATATGTGACTTCCATCTTCAGATCCAAGATGGCTGCTCCAGCTCCTGCCAGCACATCTGCATTCCAGCCAGGGCAACAAGGGAAGAGAAGACGCAGGGTGCCGCTTCCTCCTTGTAAGGACTGGCCCAGAAGTGTTAGCCCTCTCTTCTGCTTACATCCCATTGGCCAGAACTTAGTCACATGGCCACATCTAGCTGCAAGGGTTGCTGGGAAATGTAGTTTCTAGCCATCGACCATGTGCCCACTGAAACTCAAGGGTTGTATTGCTAAAGAAAGAAAGGGGAGAATGGGTATTGGGTGATAACCAGCAGTCTTGGCCTAAAATATTCGAAGCGGTATTCCTAATGAGAGAGGCAGTGTGTACACTGATTAACAGCTCAGGCCCCAAGCAAGCTTCCAGAGGATTTTATCTCGGTTCTACCCTTTAATAGCGAAGTGATGTTAGCCTCAATTTTCTTACCCATAAAATAGGGGTGATGATAAAACTATATTTCATTGATTCTAAGATGCACACGTTGGGATGTGTTTACAAGTAATGACAGTTTTTATCGTTCTTTTTTTTTTTCTTTTTTTGTTTTGGCTGCACTGCGCAGCTTGCAGGATCTTAGTTCCCTGACCAGGGTTGGAACCCCTGTCCCCTGCAGTGGAAGTGTGGAGTCCTAACCACTGGACTGCCAGGGAATTCCCATTTTTTTTTCATTCTTAATAGTGTATAACATAATGGTCTATCTTACAACTAGTAGTGTCTAATATTCAATGAAATATAATTGTTTTGAGGATAAAATATGGAATATACATATTTATTAATAGAATTATAAATAGAATATATAGAATGTTTACACTGATGTTTTCCACTTGAATAGTTCCAGGATCATAGTAAGAACTCAATAAATGCCAGGATCTTCAGAGGGTAGAAGGAAGTGGCTCATTCTGCTGGGGCTAAAATAATACCCAGGGCTCAGAGAGTATAAACCACCCAGCTGTCGTCAAGACAGGAGACAGGCAGGTCCTTCATCCCACGCACCACTGATTTTAAAATCAATTTTGCAACTGATGGCTGCATGGTGGGGATGGGGGTTATGTGGGAAGGGGTGGGGACCAGCTCAGTTACTGTCTTAGCTTAAGATGCTATAACAAAATACCATGAACTGGGGGTGGGGGGTGGGGGGGGGCTTGTAGACGGCAGAAATGTATTTCTCACGGCTCTGGAGGCTGGAGTCCGAGATCAGGGTGCAGCATGGTTGGGTTCTGGTGAGAGCCCTCTTCCGGGTCGTGGGCTGCCAACTTCTCATTGTATCCTCACGTGGCAGAGAGCAGAGCCCAGGCAGCCAGCTCCCTAGAAGGACCCTGATCCCATTCATGGGGGCTTCACCCCAAGCCCTCCACTAATCCTAATCGCCTCCCAAAGGCTCCACCTCCTAATACCATCATATTAGGGGTAGAGTTTCAACATACGAATTTTGGGCAGGACACAAACATTCAGTCCCTAACACTTACCTTCTCAGGTTTTCCTTCATAAGCCCTGGGGCTGCCATAACAAACTGCCACAAACTGGAGGGCTTAAGACAATAGAAATGTATTCTCTCACCGTTCCAGAAGCCAGAAGTCTGAAATCAAGGTGTGGGCAGGGGCGTGCTCCCTCGGGAGGCTCGAGAGGCGGGTCCTTCCTGCCTCTTCCGGTGGTACATCACTCCAGCCTCTGCCTCCGTTGTCACGTGGTCTTCTCCTCTGTGTCTCTCTGGGTCCTGTCCTTTCTTTACAACAAGAGGGCCCACCCTAATGCTAGATGACCTCCTCATAGCCTACCTGCATACCTGCGAAGACCCTGTTCTTTACACGTCAGGGCGTGTTCTGAGGTTTGGGGGGGATGTGACTCTTTGCGGGGCACTGTTCAATGCAGAACATCCCTCACTGCAGTCTGTTCCCTCTCTGGCTTTGCGTGATTCTGCTCTTTTTTCTTTTTTTTTTTTTCTTTTTTTGCCGTTTTTCACTCCCTGGCATATCTGCCAGTTCCATGCAGCATCCCTGATTCCGACCGTTTTGGACATTCTGTTCCACGCAGATGGGGAAGGCAGTGCCCCAACCGTTCCGCTAGCTGCCGTTAAAATATAATAAGTTCGAGAAGATGAGGGAAGATAAGCCTGGGAGAAATAATTAACAGGAAGGAATGTCACGTGGCGTGACCTCACTCAAGCACATCAAAATTTGTTACCATAGACTTCCTCAGCGCTCCACTTATTTTCTCCCCTTCAGTAAAACGTTCTAGGTAAGCACTGAACTTGTCAAAACACAAAGAGATGGCATAAGGAAGATTTTTCGTTTGGGGTGTCGACTTTTCTCTTTTTTTTTTTGAGGTGAAAAGGAAATAAACAAGGCAAGTGACATGTTACAAGCCAGGTGGGTTTTCTACCAGGGTCAGAAGGCAGCCTCTTAAGAGTCCACAGGCCCAGCTTGTTGAAATCAGCTGCTGGCTGCCCTTGGGCCACCGTGGTGCAATGATGCTTTTGGGATTATTTAAAAGGCACTGTGCACTTGGTTTCATTAGGATTATGGAAAAAGTTTTCGGAGGTCAGGTTTAATAATTTAAAATCTGGAAGGGATCTGCAGAAATGATGTAGCTCAGTGGTTCCCAGACCTCTATCAGCCCTAATTAACACCTTTTAAAGAAGATAACAGATATTTTGTAACGCTCCTTTTCTTATTCCGAAATGAAATCCGTAGAAATTGTAACCTACCTACACACCAATTGCAAAAAAAAATTAATATAATGCCCTAACTGCAACATAAAGGAAAAGTCATTTAAAATAAAACAACGTGGATTTCAAAAGGTAAATGTTCAGGTCTGAGCATCCTGGATGACACAGTGAAGTGGTAGACGCTTGGCCCAGAGAGGGAATCACGGTGACACAGGTGCGTCTTATGGAGGCTCAGACACCGTGAAGCCATCGCTGCTGGTGATGGGATTTTCCAAAATGGTGAACAACTTTCAGTCAAGCTCTGAACAGAGGAAATGACCATCTGCCCTTGACCACATGATATTATAGTTGCCTTCCCAGAGCTTCCAATGTATATTCCAGCTCTGCTAAAGACACGTAAACAGAAAACAGAGCTGGTTCTAGACCCGTAAATTACAAGAGGACTTTTCATTTACATGAAGGTCTGGTGGGACATCGCAAAGTGGAGGAATTGGAGGAATTCTTCATTTTGGGGGACTGTGCCACTTGTGGAATGCCTGCGAATTTTCAGAACACCCCCTAGGGGGCAGCACTGCCCCTGTTGAGGACCCCAGATTTTCAGGGCCCCTCCATTTTTAAGGTAAACAGAATGAGGCTGAGAGATGCAAGGGTCCTGTGTGTGTCACACAGCTGTGCAGCCACAGAACTGAGCACTGAGGCGGGGAGGTTGATGCACAGCACGGGGACCCTGTTGCCTTAGCGCAGGGCTGCCTGCCCTCCCAGCCCCAGCTCTCACCTGCTGAGGGAGGGTGGGGACTGGAAGACAGAAGCTTCTAGGCTAAGTAGCCCTACGAGCTGCAGAGTCACCTGACCTTGCATCCTGGAGGGAGGAAAAGGAAGCCTCCAGTGACCTGGACCTCACCTGACAGCGGAGGGTTTAGAGCACATGCTTTGGGGTCAGATGGACCTGCATCCAAGTCCTGGCTCTGCCGTCAACTGACTGTGTGCTCTCGGCCAGTTGCTTAATTGCTCTCTGAGCGTTAGTTTTCTCATCTGTAAATATAGGGTTAGTAATACGACCCCATTATCGGGTGGTTGAGAGTACTTAATAAGAAAGATGCATATAAAATGCTCACTTAGCACAGTACATGGTGACCTGAAAAGTCCTGCTCAACGATGATGAGACATTTATACAAAGGCCTCAGCCTGGGGGAGAGGAGAGCAAAGAAAATCCCTTTTCAATTAATTCTCCACTTTTTTTGTTGTTGTTGTTGTTTTGTTTTACAATTCAGTGCTTTGTAGGATATTCACAGAGTTAGGCAACCCTCATCACTACCTAGTTCCAGAACATTTTTATCAGCCCCAAAAAGAAGCCCCTACCCGTTAGCGGTCACTCCCCGTTCCCTCCTCCCTTCAGGCCCTGGCAACCCTGTCACTGGAGATTCGCCCATTCTGGACATTCACATAAGTGGAATTATATAATGTGGTCCTCTGTGAGTATCTTCTTTCGCTTAGCATGATGTTTTTGAGGCTCCTCTATACCGTAGCATGTAGCAGGACTTCATTCCTTTCGATGGAGAAATAATATTCCACTGTTTGGATGGACCGCAGTTTACTTATTCATTTTTCCATTGATGGACATTGGGTTTTTCCCACTTTTTGGCGTTATGAGTAATGCTCCACTTTTAGGGCACCAGCCAGCCCCTGACACATCGTAGGTGCGGAATGAGAGCTAATGGAATCTATTCTGCATCTGGGCCTTGTTTTGAATGAAAAGACATGAACAAGACAGGCTGGATTTGGATTCTGATTCCACATAAGTCACTGTGTGCCTTAGCCTCTCTGAATTTCAGTTTCCTCACTATGCAAGTGGATGGTCATGAGGAATCAGGATAGTGTTTGTACATCAACCCTCTCTCCATCATCTCAGCCAGCCCGTTTGATGCCTTTATTTTAAATTAATTAATTAATTTAGCTGCGTTGGGTCTTTGTTGCGGTGCGCGAGCTTCTCATTGCGGTGGCTTCTCTTGTTGCAGAGAATGGGCTCTAGGCACGTGGGCTTCAGTAGTTGTGGCATGCGGGCTCTAGAGCGCAGGCTCAGTAGTTGTGGCGCACGGGCTTAGTTGCTCCGCGGCATGTGGGATCTTCCCGGACCAGGGCTCAAACCCGTGTTCCCTGCATTGGCAGGTGGATTCTTTTTTTTTTTTAAAGTAGAGGGAAGGATTTTTTTTTTTTTTAAATATCTGTTTCTTTTTTTTTTTTTTAATGATTATTCTGTGTTTATTTAATTTATTTTATTAATGGCTGTGTTGGGTCTTCGTTTCTGTGCGAGGGCTTTCTCTAGTTGTGGCAAGCGGGGGCCACTCTTCATCACGGTGCGAGGGCCTCTCACTATCGTGGCCTCTCTTGTTGCGGAGCACAGGCTCCAGACGCGCAGGCTCAGTAATTGTGGCTCATGGGCCCAGCCGCTCCGCGGCATGTGGGATCCTCCCAGACCAGGGCTCGAACCCGTGTCCCCTGCATCGGCAGGCAGATTCTCAACCACTGCGCCACCAGGGAAGCCCGGATTTTTTTTTTTAATTCATTTATTTTTGTCTGTGTTGGGTCTTCGTTTCATGCGAGGGCTTTCTCTAGTTGCGGCAAGCGGGGGCCGCTCTTCATCGCGGTGCGCGGGCCTTTCACTGTCGCGGCCTCTCTTGTTGCGGAGCACAGGCTCCAAACGCGCAGGCTCAGTAGTTGTGGCTCACGGGTCTAGTTGCTCCGCGGCATGTGGGATCCTCCCAGACCAGGGCTCGAACCCGTGTCCCCTGCATCGGCAGGCAGATTCTCAACCACTGCGCCACCAGGGAAGCCCAGCAGGTGGATTCTTAACCACTGCGGTACAAAGGAAGTCCCTTGATGCCTTAATTAACAGGATTTAGTGGGTTCTGGTCTGGGCTGCGTGGGAGCTGGCTTGTGCTGGCTCATGAGAGCCTGCCTTGCGAGTCTCCTCCCAGCTCTGTAGTCAATGATGTCATGTTGATAGCTTGAAATCAACCAAAATGGAAGTATTTACACCCTGGAAATCAAACCTTCAAATCAGGGCTTCCCCCAACCTGAGAGCCTGCTATTAACATTAACAAGCACACCACAGGTTCTAGTACTTTCTGTCAAGCTGGCCTGGGTGGCAACAGGCCAGAGAGATCAGGAGGGAGTCAGATGGGACAATCAGGGCTTAAACCCTAAGGTGCTGGAGCTGACGTGGTTTTCTGCACTCCAGCCCTGCCCACTCCTGCAGGGCTGCCACCCACTACAGAGGGTGAGCACTCCACATCCTCACCACCCCAGAATTTCCCTGGAGCCCAGCACAGCCAACAGGACCTGGGGGAAGGTCTGTTGGGTGTGTGGGGTGTACTTCTGGGAAAGCTTTCCTCCCCAGTAAAAAGTAATGCAAAACTTAATCCAAAAATGAAGACCTAAATAGACATTTCTCCAGAGACGATATACAGATGGCCAACAGGCACATGAAAAGATGCTCAACATTGCTAATTATTAGAGAAAAACAAAACTGCAATGAGGTATCACCTCACACTGGTTAGAATGGCCATCATCAAAAAGTCTACAAATAATAAATGCTGGAGAGGGTGTGGAGAAAAGGGAACCCTCATACACTGTTGGTGGGAATGTAAACTGGTGTAGCGACTATGGAGAACAGTATGAAGATTCCTTAAAAAACTAAAAATAGAGTTATCATATGATCCTGCAGTTCCACTCCTAGGCATATATCCAGAGAAAACTCTACTTCAGAGAGACACATGCACCCCAATGTTCACTGCAGCACTGTTTACAGTAGCCAAGACTTGGAAGCAACCTAAATGTCCATCAACAAATGAATGGATAAAGAAGATGTGGTATAAATACACACACACACACACAATGGAATACTACTCAGTCATAAGAAATGAAATAATGCCATTTGCAGCAACATGGATGGACCTAGAGATTATCATACTAAGTAAGTCAGAGAAAGACAAATATTATATGCTATCACTTATATGTGGAATCTAAAAAAAATTACAAATCAACTTATTTACAAAACTGAAGCAGACTCAAAGACATAGAAAACAAACTTATGGTTGCCAAAGGGGAAAGGAGAAGAGAGGGATAAATAAGGAGTTTGGGATTAACAGATACACACTACTGTATATATAAAACAGATAAACAACAAGGATTTACTGTATAGCACAGAGAACTATATTCAATATCTTGTAATAACCTATAATGGAAAAGAATCTGAAGCTGTACACCTGAAACTAACACAGTATTGTAACTCAACTATAGTTAAATTTTTTTTAAAAAGTGATGCAAAGTATGAGATGTCCCTATTCCTGGGAGATTTCATGTCCACACACAGATGCCTGGAACTACAGCAGTGATCATGTAAAAAGCAGGCCAATGTGCTGAGGATGGGAGGAGCAGGGAGAGAGAGTTTGGGTCCCCAGTGACATTATTGTGCCGCTGGACCAGCCCTGGAACTGCCTGCCTTTGGACTGCTCACAAGCATTGGTAAAAATACTTTGCTGTTTAAGCCATTTTTGGTCACATATTCTGCTACCTGCAGCCCAAACAGTACTGATACAGATGCCAACATAGAGAAGGCTGGAATTTCAAAGAGATGAGGGCAAATTCAGAATGATCTGCCTAAGATTTAAAAGGTAGAAACCTCGGGGTAGCAGGTAAGGATTTTTCCAATTCAAGGAGTGGCAGAGAAACAGGAAAATTCTTAGAAAAAAATGTAATTGACTAAAACTGGTCCCCAAAGAAATAGAAAGTCTGAACAGTTCTACAACCAATAATGAAATTGAACAGTAATTGAAAATCTTCCCACAAAGAAAACACCAGTCCCAGTGAGTTTTACGGAAGAGTTCTACCAAATATTTAAAGTCTCTCATTCTAGTCTCACAAAACTCTTCCAAGAAATACAAAAAAAAGGAATAGTTCCAGACTCATTCTGTAGGGCCAGTATAATCTTGATGTGAAACCTGACAAGAGTAGTGTGAGAACAGAAAGTTATAGGTCAAAATCACCCATAAAAATAGACCCTAAAATCTTACACATAATATTAGCAAACCCAATCTTCAATATATAAAAAGATAATATATCATGTCAAACATAAATGTATGCCAGGAATACAGGAGTGATATAACATTAGAGAATCTATAAATGTCATTCATCACATTAACAGGTCAAAGGAGAAAAACCATTCCATCATTCACACAGATGCAGAAAGAGCAATGGCTAAAACTCAGCATCCTTTTATTATAAGGAGTCTTGAAAGATTAAGAACAAAATTAAGGGCTTCCCTGGTGGTGCAGTGGTTAGGAATCCACCTGCCAGTGCAGGGGACACGGGTTCGAGCCCTGGTCCTGGAAGATCCCACATGCTGCGGAGCAGCTAGGCCCGTGTGCCACAGCTACTGAAGCCCGCGCGCCTAGAGCCCATGCTCCGCAACAGGAGAAGCCACCACAATGAGAAGCCCGCACACCGCAACGAAGACTAGCCCCCGCTCGCCGCAACTAGAGAAAGCCCGCGCACAGCAACGAAGACCCAAAGCAGCAAAAAATTAATTTTTTTAAAAAGAACAAAATTAAATTTTCTTAATATCTTAAGCCTATCTACCAAAATGCTACAGTACATATAATTCTTTTTTTTTTAAACTTTTTATTTATTTATTTATTTATGGCTGTGTTGGGTCTTCATTTCTGTGCGAGGGCTCTCTCTAGTTGTGGCAAGTGGGGGCCACTCTTCATCGCGGTGCACGGGCCTCTCACTATCGCAGGCTCTCTTGTTGCAGAGCACAGCCTCCAGACGCGCAGGCTCAGTAATTGTGGCTCACAGGCCTAGCTGCTCCGCGGCATGTGGGATCTTCCCAGACCAGGGCTCGAACCCGTGTCCCCTGCACTGGCAGGCGGATTGTCAACCACTGTGCCACCAGGGAAGCCCCATATAATTCTTAATGGTGCACAAAATAGTCTTTTTTTTTTTTTACATTTTTAAAAAATTTATTTATTTTTGGCTTTGTTGGGTCTTTATTGCTGCGCGCGGGCTTTCTCTAGTTCTGGCGAGCGGGGGCTACTCTTCGTTGCGGTGCGCAGGCTTCTCATTGTGGTGGCTTCACTTGTTGCGGAGCATGGGCCCTAGGCACGCGGGCTTCAGTAATTGTGGCTCACAGGCTCAGTAGTTGTGACTCTTGGGCTCTAGAACACAGGCTCAGTAGTTGAGACGCATGGGCTTAGTTGCTCCGCGGCATGTGGGATCTTCCCAGTCCGGGACTTGAACCCGTGTCCCCTGCATTGGCAGGCGGATTCTTAACCTCTGCACCACCAGGGAAGCCCAAAATAGTGTCTTTAAAATCAGGAACAAGGCAAGGATGGGTGTCTCTTTGCTTCTGTTTGACATTGTATTGGAGGAGCTACCAGCATAGGAAAATAGGAAAAGTAATATTTATCAGGGTTGGAAGGGAAGAAACAAAACTATCATTGCCTCTCAGATAATATGACTACATTGAAAAACTAGAATCTACAGAAAAAATTATTAGGAATGAAAAAAGAGTTTAGCAAGGTAATGTCCAGTCATTGAAAATTAAGATCTAAGAGCCCAGGGTACAAACAGAGCAACAGGGCGCATGACAGGTGAGAGGCACAGGGTTCTATCTGCACGAGCTGAGCCCATCACAGAGCCGCTGGCCCCCAGAAGAGGTTCTGCCCAAGGACAGAGCTGGTTCAGGAACGTGGGTGGGTCGGAGCCCAGGCGTAGCTCTGTGGTTGCAGCTGGTTGGAGGGAAGGCATGGGAGGGTGGGGAGCAGGGCTGTTCCGCGGTCGGTGCCAACTGCGAGTGCAGCTGGCGTGGCTCTCCTCTGCTCCGCGTGGCCTCATCCTCGGTGGACAGGTTGGGCATCTTGGCGGCCTCCAGGGGGTGAGAGTGGGCACGGCAGGGTCTCTCGGGGCTGAGATCAGAAGTCACACAGCGTCACCACTGCATCTCAGCTCCCCAACCGTATCATCTCCTTCGATAATTTACCCCCCAAAATCCGCAGTTTTTTCCTCTGTACCGTTTCCTACTGCTGTTGTCACAAATCACCACAAACTTGGTGACTTGAAACAGCACAAGTGTATCATCTGAGGTCAGAAGTCTAAAATGGTCTGCAGGCTGCATTCCTTCTGGAGGCTCTAGAAGCAAGCCCGTCCTCTTGCTTTTTCCAGCCTCTAGAGGTGCTGCATCCCTGGCTCGCGGCTCCTCCTCTGTCTTCAAGGCCAGGGGCCCGGCATCTCCTATCCTCTCTGACCTCCTGCCTCCCTCCCATAAGGACACTGGCATTGCACGTAGGGCCCACTTGGATACTCCAGGGTAATCCCCTGCTCTCAGCATCCTTAACTTAATCACATCTGCAAAGTTTCTTCTGCCAAGTAAGGTAAATACAGCTTCTGAGGATTAGGACACGGAGATCGTTGGGGGCTGTTGTCCTCTCTGCCAGACTCTCACCCTTTCTTTCTAATCTGGTAGTTTCCAGACTTTTTCAAACATATTACAACAGAAGTTAAAAAAAAAAAAAAAAAAAAAGAGCATGGCCTAACATACGTAATGAAAGGCCTGGGCTTTGCAGCCAAACACCTGGATTCAAGCCCTGGTCCCACCTCCTGGCCGTGCTGCCTTGTCCAGACTCCTTAACTTCCCCACACCTCCACCTCCTCACCTGCATGAGACGGGTGGTAGTTTCCTGTGGGGGCCTCAACAGACGGGCACAGACTCGGTGGTTTAAACCACAGACATTGTCTTAACGTTCTGGAAGCCAGAGGCCCAAGGTCAAGGTTCTAGTGATTCGGTGTCTGGAGAAGACTCTCCTTCCGGCTTGCAGACGGCCGCCTTCTCTCTGTGTCCTCACATGGAGGGGAGAGAGGCCAGCTAATCCTATGGGATCTCACTAATCCAGTGGGACCAGGGCCCCACCCTTAGGACCTCATTTCCTCTTTATTACTTCCTTGTTCCAAATGCAGCCATGCTTGGGGTCAGGACATCAACTTGTGAATCTGGTGTGGGGGGTGGGGGGGTGTGACACAATTCAGTCCATAGCAGGAGGTAACGGTACCTTGCAGAGCTGTGAGGAGTAAGTGAATGAATACCCGTAAAGAGCTTGGAGCAGGGCTGTGGCACACGGGCAGTACGAGGGCTAGGTATTATTAGTATTATTTTTAAATCAAAGGTCAAGTTAAGTGCTTCCTTTTTATTTATTTATTTGTAAATATTTATTTTCTTTTTTTTTTTTTTGGCTGCGGCGGGTCTTAGTTGAGGCATGCGGGATCTCTCATTGTGGCGCTTGGGCTTCTCTCTAGTTGTGGTGTGCGGGGTTTTCTCTCTCTAGTTGTAGCACACAGGCTCCAGAGCGCGTGGGCTCTGTAGTTTGCAGCACATGGACTCTCTCATTGAGGCGCATGGGCTCAGTAGTTGCGACATGCGGGCTTGCCCCTCGGCACGTGGGATGTTAGTTCCCTGACCAGGGATCGAACCCGCGTCCTCTGCATTGGAAGGCGGATTCTTTACCACTGGGCCAACAGGGAAGTCCCAGCTAGGTATTATTATGATTATGTATAAAGCCTGCATCTGTACTCTGCTGCCGCCATTTAATGCACATCATCAAACACCAAAGAGAAATTTTAAAAAGATGAGGTGAATTGAAGTTGAAATGATAATAGTTTCTTCCCATACTTTTAACAGACCTTCTTTCATATATATGCCTTGGGGTGCCCAGTGTCTGCGTTTTCCAAACATGATCTTGGTGTTTGAGAAACTGCTCAAGTCAACTGGGGAAACACTGAAGACCTGCTTACATCCCTCGTAACACAGGCTCCCAAGTCAAGGTCACCCCACCTGCTGAGCCTGACACCATAGCTGACGACATCGAGTTCTTATATTCACGAGGTCAAAGTCACCACACCAACACCCACGCTCCCCAGCCCGCAGTTCCCGTCTTCTTCCCTTGAGACGAAAAACCATTTTTTTTTGTTTGAGACTCTATGTCACACCCAGGCCACCACTCTGTTTAAGGGGGGACGCCCTTTGACCTTCACCACCAGCGCCAGCCTCCCCCCACCATTAGCACAGCGACCCTCTGCAGATATGAGTCTTGAGGCCCAATTGCATGAGATCTGGATTCATTTGGAAATGTGAAAAACCTATTTCCCAGCTCCTTCTCATGCATTTTCCCCCTTTTCTCAGTTGCCCATGAGGCGGACAGCAGCTGGGCTGAGGGTCAGTGAAGCTTCCCCCTGAGGGCTGCTTCTCGGAGAATTTGAAACCCCTGCCGTCCTTTGGGTCGGGAAAACAAATTCACGGGTTTCCCAGGAGTCGGTGCAGCATTGGAGCAAAACACTCCGGAATCTGGTTTGTGTTTCCATTGCCTCTGCCCGGTCCCTGCGTCCTCTGACCTTGGCAGCGCTAGGATTAGAAGAAGAGAAGGTTCCAGCCTCCGTTCCTGGCTCTCTCCCTTCCTCCTTCCTTGTTTCCTCGTTCTCCCTTCCTTTTCCTCCATTTATCTGTTTTTTTTTTGGCTGCGCTGGGTCTCCATGGCGGCGCGCAGGCTCTCTACTCTCTAGTTGTGACATGTGGGCTCCACGGCATGAGTCCACTCATCTGTTTTTAACTGAAAAATTAATGTATGCAGACGATGAAACCAAACCCAAACCCTACAGAAAAGTGTGCAATGAAAGTAAGTCTCCCTCCAGCCTACCTCTTCAGGGCGCCAGACCCGCCTTCACAGAGCTAAGCAAAGTCATCTGGTTCTTGTGTATGTTTTCAGAAATAGTCTCTATCCACATCCGTTCACGCATAGATATGTGTATGTATATGTATCCCATGTATGTGTGTGCACACGTGTGCGTGCGTGTTTGCGGTGCATCATACGTTTCTTACAGAAGCAGGAGCATCTATACATCTTGCTCTTTGTCATCAGTTTATCCTGGAGACTGTTGTGCATCGGCTCAGACAACCCAGCACTTCTTTTTGTCTGACCGTGTGCTCGTTGTTGGTATGTGGGTGCCAAGCTATATGCGTCCAGCCACCCTCCCGGCAGACATCAGTCCGCGTCTTTGCCATAGTAAACACAGCCGCATGAACGTGGCTCCTTGCACGCCTGTGCAATACGCCTCGGCACACACAAGCCAGGCAATGGTCAGGAAGAACCCCTAGAGGCAGGACGGCTGCACGGAGGGACCCGCCCTGTCAGTGCTGAGAACTGTCGTTTCACTGCCTTCCAAAGGGGCTGCCCCACTCCCATGCCCGCCCACCATGTGTCAGAGCAATGCCCAACCCTTCTCCCGACACCTTGCAGCATGCCACGTGCCAGGGGCCCTGCGGGCCTCCCACCGGAGAACTCACCCTCGTCAGAGAGCAACGGCGTCCATCGGCTTGATTTTCAAATGACTTCACCACAGATCACCTCCTTCACCCTTGGATTGGGAATGTGAGCCTTCCCTGGAAACACTGATATTAAAAAACACAAAAAGCTATCCTTAGGACACGGACAGAATCGCTGCCTGCACCAGGGGAGCCAGATAGACTGGGATCCAGATCCTCAGACCCCAGCCCTTCTGTCCTGCCAGAGCTCACCCAGCAAGACCAAGACGTGAAATAGGCACCGTCCTCGCCAGCACAGAAACAGCCCCTCCGCACCCTCCTCGGTCCCCGAGTCCCCAGAAGGGACTTGCAGCCCACCTGCCCGCCCAGCGCCAGCCCAGCGTAGCCAGCTCGGGTGCACGCATGTCAGATTCACAGAGATGGAACACTCCCAGCTCCGTTCTCTGAAGCAGAAATGGCTGCAGAATCAGAGGAGACCGCCCTTACCACTGGACAGAGTCAGGTTTAAGACGGACCTCGCTTCCCCGAGGGCCACGCTTCCGGTGGACAGTGGCCTGGGCTGCTGGTCACCACGAACCACCCTGCGGAGTCCACCCGTTCCCACCCCAACGACTGATCTAGACATTATTTATAGACCCGAACTCCATGGAAACCATTGTGTCTGCTGTTGCTGTGGCAACGGGATGAGGAGCGGGCGCCAGGCGAAGGCGGCTGACGTCTACCCCGCAGCCCGGCTCGCAGGTGTCATCAGGGGTCACCCGGGAATGAGAGGAGGTTTTCCGTCGCATGTCCCATGGGGGCTGGCTCGTGTCCCGGAAGCAGCACCACCTGGCTGCCTGTTGGGTTTCATCAGACGTCTTGATGAAACCACCCAGAACGACGTCCGCAAGCCTGGCTGAGCTGCGGTCAGGCCAGGAGCCTCTCAAGACCCTGGCTCCTCACCCCAGGCCAGCTGCGTCAGGCTCCCTGGAGGGTGGGGCCCAGGAATTGTGTTTAATTTTCTGGATTGGTGGAATCGGCAGTCTAAACATGCAGAGGGCTTGTGACTTCCTGCACCCTGAGTATCTGCTTTCATTACTTTCACGTATTTCCTTCTTTTTTTAAAATTTTTAAATATTTATTTATTTTTTGCCACGTTGGGTCTTAGTTGTGGCCTACAGGATGTCTCGTTGTGGTGCGCGGGCTTCTCTCTAGTCGTGGCGCACAGGCTTAGTTGCCCCGCAGCATGTTGGATTTTAGTTCCCTGACCAGGGATCGAACCGGCATCCCCTGCACAGCAAGATGGATTCTTAACCTCTGGACCACCAGCGAAGTCCCCATGTATTTCCTTCTTGATGGAGATGCAAGCATGTATATAATACACGTTCTTATCCTTCCCCCTTCAAAAAACAAGGATACCGCATCTACTGTTAACAGTCTGTTCTTTTTTTTTTTCCACTCTAAATGCATGTACTTTTATTAAATTGAAGTATAGTTGATGTACAGTATTGTGTTAGTTTCAGATGTATAGCACAGTGATTCAGTTATATATATATTCCACATGTATAGCATAATATATATATTCCCTTTTAGATTCTTTTCCCTTATAGGTTATTACAAAATACTGAGTAGAGTTCCCTGTGCTACACAGTAGGTCCCTGTTGGTTATGTGTTTTATCTATAGTGGTGTGTATATCTAACAGTCGATTCTAAAGGTGTCCCCGGAGCAGTAGCTGCTTCTCCCTCCTTTTTCCAACCACAGCTGTGCCGTTTCCTTTGTGTGGATGACTAAGGAATCGTTTACCCAGATCTGTTTCCTGGGACAGGTTGCCCAGAAGCAGAACCTACCATGACGATTTGTTTTGAAGTGACAATTAGGGAGTGAGGGAATCTGGACATGAGGGACGGAGGCCACGCGAGGATGTCTAGGGAGCAGGTTTTCACACTCCTGCCCAAGCCCACCGTCTCGGTGAAGGGCTGCCTGGAGTGATATAAATCGCAGGTGTCTCGCTCATGCGGGCAGGTGACCTGCAAGAGCCAAAGCAGTTGTCCTGACATAGCGTAGGTGCCAGCTGCTGGAGGTGTGGACGCACCCGCACTCTGGGTACACGGAGACGGTACCAAGGGCTCCAGAGATCCCTGGCGGATCCTGACGGTATCCGCCCCGCTGCTGAAACCGAAGCTGCTTCCGTTGTCTGTGGTTCAGACTGGCGGCTTCTCAGCAGCTGGAAAGCAAGATGCAAAGGCGCTTACCTAGTTTAGGGACCATAAATGACCAAGTCATCATCCGTTTATGAAGCGCCCCCGTGAACAAGACAGTGTGAGGGGCCCTGGAGGCCTGGCCCCCAGCGGGAGCATCGGACCTGTGGGCCCAGTTTCCATCAGTGGGGTGGCCCTGCGTTCTCACGGCAGATTCTCAGGAAAAGGCTACCTGCTGCACCGCCCAGCCTTGCTGTATGCCGAGCCCCGCTGCCAAAATCACTCTGGTCCTCAGGTCATCTTATTTATCTGTTTATGGAGTCGGCATAAAATACGTTCATTGGTAATTACTTGGTAATTGATTCTGACATTTGATACTAAAGGCCTGGGAGATAAGCAGAAAATCCTTGTAAGTGCTGGCAGAGATCGCGTTACCCGAGGTCTCTTAATGGCCTCGTAATCACTTGCTGCCGCTTCCCACCTAGGCCTGCCTCGTGTGGTCCGTAAATCACCCTGCACATGGAAGCTGGAGCTCAGGAAGGGGCCGTGTGGTCCTGCGGAAGCCACATGTTTTGAGGACCAGAGGCGTTTCTGTAAGAAGTTCCTCATAAGGATTTCCGACTCTTCCTTGGCCACCCATTTGTACAGCGTTCCCAATCCCGTGTGGATCTCGCCTTTGGCAGGAAGGGACCCTCATTGTCTTCTCCCGAGCGCGTCATCAAGCCCACGCAGGAGGTGGGACCTGAGCCAGTCCGTGGGGTGTCTGTGCAAATCAGAAGAAAGGTACCCCTATCTGGACTAAGTTTAAAAAGGCATGGCCTTCTGGGTGGAGGAAGTTTAAAGGGCTCCCTGTGATTATAGGGGCTCAATCCTTTTGGGCTGCCCGTGCGTCCGTGCAGCCTGGTATATTAATTACGGTATCGATTGCAGTGCCCTAGCAAAGAAAACCAAAATAGCAGAGCCGGAAGTGTCTCTGTCTCTTTCACGTCAAGGTCAAGCTGACTTGGTGCAGGCACCTTCTCACCTGTGGCTTCCCTGTCCTGTGGTGCTGCCTTTCTCCGGGTGCAGGTCGGGTCCCCCGGTGGAGATCTGCAGGAGGAGGGTCCCGGGGGTGCTGCCTGGCCCAGGGAGACCCTCACTGTGATGCAGCCTCCACAGGCCTCACCCCACGGGGAGCTCCGAGGCTGGGTGGCCCTTCAGGGGTGTCCTAAGCAAGGCGAGGGGCTGGGCCTTTGTGTCCCCACTTGGACCAGAGTGGGTATGGCTCCAGGCAAGGCAGCTGTCTTCAGCTGAGGGTATTTCTGGAAAGGCTGTGTCCCAGAAGAGCAGGTACGAGCTCTCCAGTCCAGAAGGGTGGCCCGGCTGGTGGACACACAGTCAATCAGGCACACAGTGCGTACCTAGTGGGCTCACGTGGGCTGCGTTCCAGCCGGCAGGAAGGGAGGGAGGGAAGGTGGGCCCTGGTCTTCAAGGACATGGTTCAGAAGCTTCACACCTCCGCTCCTCGCAGGTCCCTGGCCAGAACTCGCTCACATGGCTGCATCCCCCTGCCGGGAGGTGCGGTGTTGACTACGGGCAGCCACGTGCCTGTTGGAAGCCAGAGGTCTCCGCCCGAGAGAGAGATGGGCAGAGTGTAGTACCTGGCACAGACGCGGCCCGCCCAGAGCCCAGGTGCTCTGTACATCCTTGAGCAAGCAAAGGGGGGTGAAGGGTCTGGCCACCCACTGTACGTAGGAAAAGGGGATGTTTTCTCATGGTTCAGGAGGACTCAGAGGGATCATGTGCGTGTTAGTTTCCTGTGCTGCATAATAAATTGTCGCAAACTTAGCAGCCGGAAACAACCCCCAGTACTGTCTCGCAGTTTCTGAGGGTCAGGAGTCCAGGCTCAGGGGCCGGGCCTCTGCTCAGGGTCTCATGGGCTGTAATCAAGGTGTCAGCCGGGCTGCGTGCTCATTCGGAGGCTCGACTGGGAGGGCTCAGCTTCCCAGCTCGCTCTGGTTGTCAGCAGGATTTATTTCCTTGTGGCTAAAGGACCGAGGGCCCCGCTTTGTCCCTGGGTGTCAGCTGGAGGCTGCTCTTGGGCCCTCCCCATGGCAGTTCATAGCCTGGCTCTTTCCTTCTCTCTCACTCCCTCTGCTAAGACAGAGTCTTGTATAATGAAACGTAACCGTGAGAGTAACATCCCATATTCTCATGGTTGGAAGCAAGTCACAGGTCCTGCCCACACTCCAGGGGAGGGGACCACCCTAGGATGTGTCTGCCATGGCCCGAGGTTGTGAAAACACATTCAGGAGGCCTGGATTCCAGACCTGGTTCTGCTACTGCTGTGTGACCTCAGTCAAGCCACTTACCTTCTCTGGGCCTCAGTGTCCTCATCTGGATGGCAAAGCAATAGAGGCCAATGGTCATTAGCTTCAACATTGAAATAGATGCACGTTTTTCTTATATTCAAAGAACATGTTTAGCAGTTCTTTTTTCGTGTTAATCATTCGACTGCTCCCAACTGTGGCTACAAGAGCCAATCGTAACAGAGAACTTGCTGTAGCTGGAATGTTTCCCGTTCACTTCTGTAATCTTCTCAACGGTTCTACACTGAGGTATTGCTGTCCTCACTCTGGAATTGCCGAGGGACCTGCCCCGGACACCCAACTAGCAAATGGGCACTGGGCACAGGCGGGTCTGACTTCAAAGCACCTGCCCTTCCTGCTGCCGCCCTCTGTCCCTTATTGGCAGCTGTCTCCTCTCTCTGATGGAATTTAACTTTCAGCAGGAGGGGTGGGAAGGGAGGAGGCTGCCTCCCTTGACCTTGATAAAGTGCTTGGGAAAATCTGGGCCTCGCCTCGCCTTCCCACCCCCTCCCTTCACCTTGCTGCTTCCATCAGAGCTCAGGGCAGAGCCAGGGGAGGCATGGGGACGGTTTGACTTTCCGGCAGCAAGGTTGGCCCTCGAGTGTGCCGACCATCATCGTAAATCTTTATGACATCTCATCTCGAGGAGAACAGTGATCTGACCCAGACACAGTCCTCAGCAGTGAAATTGATCATCGCTGGGACCTGCTAGCGCATTTGCCTGCCAGGGCCTTCCTGACTTTTACAGGGGTTCCTATCTCGATTGATGGGCCTCAGGGGGTTCTGAAGGAGAAAGGGTGGCCCTTGGTCTGTCCGTCAGGAGATGCACAGCACACTCACATCAGGGTAACCTGAGGAGGGCACTGATGGGGTGTGATTCCCAGAGGTGTGGGCAGGCAGGGGGCCAGCAGGAATAATGCAGTAAATGATGCAGTATAGCTGCAGAGCTGCTACCATTGCTGGGCCTTGGAGTATGAAGGCGGGCATTGCTGGAACCAGGAGGGGGAAGTGTGTGGAGCCCACAGCCTTGACCTTCCAGGGACACTCCGGCCCGAGGCAGTCCTACAGGAAGGGATCTAGAGACTGAACACGCAGCCCTCACTCTGCACCTTCATGCTGACTGCAACAAGGCCCCCGGGGGCAGCCAGAGGCCAGAAAGCAAGGGTGTCCCCTTCCGCTGAAAGCACAGGCCAGCTCCTGGGGCAGGAACAGGGCGCATAGTGTGCGGCGTGGTTCCGGTGTGGAGGCTGAAGGCGGAGCAGGCATTCGTGGCTGGGCATTCCTGTCAAGCTCTGTGGCAGGTGTGTGTGGCAGGCTGAGAAACGTGGCCAAGATCACACGGTGAGCAAGTATCAGAGCTGCTGCGTCAGTCAGGGCTCTTCAACAGCGCGCAGGAGCAGGGGGCGGCAGGGGCCTGGGGAGAGCGGAATTGTTCTGCACCATCGGCTGAGGACAATTTAGAGTTGGGGGGGTGTGGGCCAGGCAGGGGAAGTGAGGAGAGCCAGGGTGCAGAGAGGAGAAGGGACCAGTGAGAGGGCAGGACGCCAGGTGGGACCAAGTGGGGGACACTGTCTCTGATGATTCTTTAACAGCAGGTTGGCTTTTGGCAGCAGAAAGGTATATAATGGCAAAAAGCAAAACGCATAAAACTTTTGCGGGAAAAAGCCGTATCTTTATGACATTAAAGTAAAGAAGGATTTCTTTCTTTTCTTTAATAAATTTACTTATTTTTATTTTTGGCTGCGTTGGGTCTTCGTTGCTGCGTGCAGGCTTTCTCTAGTTGTGGCAAGCGGGGGCTACTCTTCATTGTGGTGCGCGGGCTTCTCATTGCAGTGGCTTCTCTTGTTGTGGAGCTCGGGCTCTAGGCACACGGGCTTCGGTAGTTGTGGCACATGGGCTCAGTACTTGTGGCTCACAGGCTCTAGAGCACAGGCTTAGTAGTTCTGGCGAATGGGCTTAGTTGCTTTGTGGCATGTGGGATCTTCCCGGACCAGGGATCAAACCCGTGTCCCCTGCATTGGCAGACAGATTCCCTGCGCCACCAGGGAAATCCTGGGAAGGATTTCTTTAACAAAATCCCCAAAGCACAAAGTGTAGAAGAAAAGATTGTTGACTTTGACGTCAAAATGAACAGGCAAGTGGAAGAGGAGAGACGTGCCTGGTGGGCAAAACACGGGCCCCGGCCAGGCAGCAGGGCATGCACACCAGTGACAGTGTGGCCCTCTCCTCGCTGGCAGGTTGGCAAAACTCAAAGAACCCGTGCACACCAGGTCCTTTGCTGCGGAGAAGGTCCCCGTGTGCAGTGTCCAGGAGCAGAGGCCATGCCCGCTGGAGACCCCACAGGGACATTTCAAGTGCAGCCGCAGGAAATGCTCACAAACGTGTAGAGGCGCACGAATGTTCACAGTGGAATACCTTGTAGTAGAAGCAGCCTGGCAGCTTCCGTCAGCAGGAGGAGTCAGGTGACTTCAGGGTCACCACCAAGGTCTCTGCTCCCCTCGCCGCCCTCCTGTCACCGGGCCAGGAGCGGGGAACACACGAGGAACGAGGTCTCTGGTTGCCCTAGGGGTTGTGCCTTCGAGGGAGGAACTCAGTGACAGTGACGGGGGCCCAGGTGTGAGGACCTCACGGCCAAGAGCTTTTTCTGGAATGTTCCCACCCATGCACTACCCCTGCCGTCCAGCAGGTGGCGACACCAGGCAGTTTGCAGCAGGGTCGGGGGGGGGGGCCCCCCTCCCAACCCCCTGTATGCAAGCTGGGGACACTGAGGCCTGAGTTCTCCTTCCTACCTCTGCAGGCTTTCCTACTCCCAGGATCTTCCTTCCACACCAGGGGGTTTGTTGCAGTGGGTGCCACGTGTTCATGGCCCTTGTTCTGTGCTGGGGGCTCCCTCTGGAGTTGGCGTCCCTGAGAGGGGACAGGTGTATGCCTGATGGGAAGTGCCTGGCCCTGAAGTATTGCCCTCATCCCACACCCAGCACAGTGTCCATGAAATTGTGTCCCCCCAAAGAGGTGTTCGAGTTCTAACCCCATTACTTATGGATGTGGCCTTACTTGGAAATAGGGTCTTTGCAAATGTCCTCAAGTTAAGATGAGGGCATGCTGGCATAGGGTGAGCCCCAAATCCAATGTCAAATGTCCTTATAAGAAAAGACAGGGCTTCCCTGGTGGCGCAGTGGTTGAGAGTCTGCCTGCTAATGCGGGGGACGCGGGTTCGAGCCCTGGTCTGGGAGGATCCCACATGCCGCGGAGCGGCTGGGCCCGTGAGCCACAGCTGCTGAGCCTGCGCGTCTGGAGCCTGTGCCCCGCAACGGGAGGGGCCGCGATAGTGAAAGGCCCGCGCACCGCGATGAAGAGCGGTCCCCGCACCGCAATGAGGAGTGGCCCCCGCTTGCCGCAACTGGAGAAAGCCCTCGCACGAACCGAAGACCCAACACAGCCAAAAATAAATAAATAAATAAATAAAGTAGGGAAAAAAGAAAAAAAAAAAAAATTATAAAAAAAAAAAAGAAAAGACAAAGGGACAGACACACACCAAGGCAGAGAGTGGAGGGATGCGTCCGCAAGCCAAGGAGCACCAAGGATGGCCAGCAGCACCAGGAGCTGGGAGGGGCAGGAAGGACCCTCCCCTGGAGCCTCCAGAGAGAGCACGGCCCTGCCCACACCTCGATCTCAGGCTTCTGGCCCCAGAATGTGGGAGAGTAGATTTCTGTTGTTTTAAGCCCCGTGGTTTGTGGTCCTTTGTCATGGTAGCCCAGGAAGCTGGTGCAGAGGGCGTGCACCGGAGCAGGAAGGGGGCAGGCCTGGCCCAGCACCCGGCTCACAGCAGCCCTGGGGCAGGCTGGTTCCCTGGCTGCCTGTTCTCTGAGACCTGCTGGGCAGTGGCCACACGAGGGGAGGTGGTTCCTGCCCAGACTCAGCACAGCTCTCTGTTCAGGGGCAGACCGCTTGACCAGCGCTTTGTGTACACGTGTCCCGTGTGTCCTTCTCCCTCCCTGGCCCCGTGTGTGCTCTGAGGACACGCCTGCGCCGTGCTCCAGGATGAGGCATGGTCAGGAATCCTGCCTCTGCTCCTTATAAGTGTGAGCAGGGGACTTTACCTCTGAGCTCAGTTTTTTCATCCGTAAAAGGGGCTGGTTACACACAGCTCGTCATGCCGTTGTAAGGACGGAACCAGACACTGAAGCACGTGCATAGCAGGCGCTCAGTAAATGCCCCATAGCTACTGTAAGTATCAAATGCTTCTCAAAATGGTGGACGAGGGAACAGACAAGAGACGGCCAACTCCTTGATTTCCACTGGGCAGTGACCGGCCCCGGAGTGGGGAAGCTGGGGGAGGGTCAGGTGGGAGGGTGAGAGCATTTGGCTCTGGCTGGGCCCTTACTCAGACAGAGAGGGTTTCACTGGAGAGCAGCGAGGAGAAAGCCCGTCCATGTGTAAGATTCACCCTCAAAAGACTCCTGAAGTTCCCGTGCTCTTTTGGGGTTAAAACTCAGGTATTTAAGGGAAAACAGAGGTTCTGCTGGAAGAGTGTTGGAAACACATGAACAGATGCTGTGAGTTTCCCGGGTGGAACATGAGAGCTTCGGAGGCCTTGAATACACCTGGAAGATCTCTGAAATAGGGTGGGACGCAAGGCACACGTCGGATTGTGTGGTTTTCTGGCAACGCAGGTTGGAAATCCAGCTTCAGAGGCTACGCTTTTCAGTGCTCCCTGCCTTAAAATTCACTCACAAGGATCACAACAGCAAGTGCAGGCAGGGGAGCGCAGAGGGCCTCGGGGCCTGAGGACAAGGGTGCCAAAAGGAGACAGCGGGGCCGAGGTCTCCCTCCGCGTCGTGGGCCTGCCCCATCCAGCCCGCTGGAGCATCCCTTCCAGCCTGAAGTATTTGCTTCCGTTTGTAGGAGGAATAAGGAGCTGAAGCCCTGGTTATGAGAGAAGGTTGAGGTTAGATTTTTGTTGCTTTATTTTCAGGTTAGGTATTTCCATGGGACTCCGTGGGCTGCCTCCTAATGGGAGTGCTACAGCCTGGATGTGAGTGGACACATAGCCCTCTCAAAATAAAGCTGTGATTCTTGTTAGATTTGTCACTCACTCAAACTTCAACTTGGTGGGTATGGCTGTTATAAATGAAACATGGGCCCAAAGGTCCCTGTACATCTTCTCTGTACCCGATTCAGATTCTCAGGCAAGGCAGGCAAGAGCACAGTCCCAGATACACAAGGTGCTTTGTGCATGAAGATGTTCCTCTCGATGTTGGTTACCATAGAAAATACTGGAAACAACTGACATGTCCCATCATAGGAGCTGGCAAAATAAATGATGCTGCCTTCCCCAGATGAAACATCATGGGATCATCAGAAAAGAGGGTTAGAAATATTAAAAGGGGCCTGTCCTATGATCCAGCAATTTCACTTCCCCGAATTCATCTCAAAGACATACTTGGAAAGTGTGCCAGAGTTTCACAATTATTGTGAAAAATTGGAAACCACTGTCACCCAACAGAGACTTGGTTGAATAAACTGCTGAACTTGGGTAGAACAGAGTGGAATGCAGTTTTAGGGTCAGAAACAGATGAGCAAGTTCAAGGAATTTAGTGAAGGGACAATGTAAAAGGTGCTGGTGGGGTTAAAGGAGATTCACATGGGAAACAGAAGCAACCCTGGTCTGGGTCAGGATAGCTGTTAGCCCCCCAGGCCTCCAGGCGGGAATGCAGCCCCTGCCCAGACAGAGCCGGCTGTGGAGGGGCCAGGGGAACGGCAGTCATGTTAGAAATTTGGCCACCGCATTTAAAAACGTATATGTGGGGACTTCCCTGGTGGCGCAGTGGTTAAGAATCCGCCTGCCAATGCAGGGACATGGGTTCGAGCACTGGTCCGGGAAGATCCCACGTGCCACGAGCAACTAAGCCCGTGCGCCATGACTACTAAGCCCACGTGCCACAAATACTGAAGCCCACGTGCTACAACTACTGAGCCCATGCACCCTAGAGCCTGTGCTCTGCAACAAGAGAAGCCACCGCAATGAGAAGCCTGCGCACCGCAACGAAGAGTAGCCCCTGCTCGCCGCAACTAGAGAAAGCCCGCGTGCAGCAAAGAAGACCCAACACGACTCCCGCCCCGCAAAGAAAGGTATATGTGTACTTTCAAAAATTCTAAAAAAAAAAAAAAAAAAAAATTCTAAATACAGTAGATTTCAGTGTCCTTGCTCTCCTAATCTCAGTGGAGGTGTAAGACTATAAAATGAAATAAAAAACATCGTATGAATATATGTATATATGTGAATACCTGTGTGTATATAATGAAAAATATATATATATAATAGCAAGCACATATGTAGGTATGATCTTAAGTTTGTAAGTGAACAAATAAATTGATATATAGAGGTTTTTTTTTTTTAAACAAATTTTAACTGATAAACATGGCCCCTTTATCTTTTTTTTTTTTTTTTTTAATTTATGGCTGTGTTGGGTCTTCGTTTCTGTGCGAGGGCTTTCTCTAGTTGTGGCAAGTGGGGACCACTCTTCATCGCGGTGCGTGGGCCTCTCACTATTGCAGCCTCTCTTGTTGCGGAGCACAGGCTCCAGACGCGCAGGCTCAGTAATTGTGGCTCATGGGCCCAGCCGCTCTGCGGCACGTGGGATCTTCCCAGACCAGGGCTCGAACCCGTGTCCCCTGCATCGGCAGGCAGATTCTCAACGACTGCGCCACCAGGGAAGCCCGAGGTTTTTTTTTTTTAAATCACAATCTGGCCAAGTGAGCATCCAGAGGTAACGGTGACAACCCCAGGCATTGGGGTTGAGGGTGATCTTTTTATCTTCTCTCTCCTCATCACACTTTTTGGTCTCTGAATATTTTGCAACAAGTATGTACTATTCTTACAACCAGAAAGATGGCGATTTTGCAATAAATGCATAAATAAATGTTGCAAGGAAAAGCGGTGTTTACCAGGATTACAAAATAGCGTGGCCAGATGCTTACTGACACACTGTGAAGTGGACGAGGAGGGCCGGCTGCCCACATGTGTGCCCGCAACCCGGCAGACAGAGCTGCCCGCCTGGGGAGACGAGGCCCCTGGGGCTTCCCCGTTGGGGCCATGTGGGAGGGGCTGCTCTGCCCTTCCTCTACGCTCAGGTTTTCTTTAAGATCCACACCCCAGAATTAACCAAACGGGCTTTTTTTTTTTTTTTAATTTTTATTTATTTATTTATTTTTGGTTGTGTTGGGTCTTCGTTTCTGTGCGAGGGCTTTCTCTAATTGCGGCGAGCAGGGGCTACTCTTCATTGCGGTGCGCGGGCCTCTCACTATCGCGGCCTCTCTTGTTGCGGAGCACAGGCTCCAGACGCGCAGGCTCAGTAATTGTGGCTCATGGGCCCAGTTGCTCCGCGGCATGTGGGATCTTCCCAGACCAGGGCTCGAACCTGTGTCCCCTGCATCGGCAGGCAGATTCTCAACCACTGCGCCACCAGGGAAGCCCCCAAACGGGCTTTTAAAAGAGGACAGGGATGGTCAGCGGCAAGGAAGGGAGCTGGACTCCATTTCCAGGTGACAGGAGGGGTCAGGTCAGGTCTAGATGGTTCTGTAGGATGGGCCACAGAGGCCTCTACTGTGAACTGCAGGCAGCATTCCTTCCCAGGGCCTCCTGCAGAGCAGGTTTGGCTCCTGGAGCCTGACTCCCGAGATGATGCTTGCCGTCTCCTGCAAGGGCTTCTCCCGGGCCAGGGCACAGTGCTTGCTGGATGCCGCTGCCCTGCCTTTGCCCCTGACGTGAAATGCCCTCACTTCTCCACTCTGCCCCGGGGGGAGGAGTGGCTGGGCTGCTGCGTGGGCAGAGTCCCTTTCCACCCACGGAGACCTGCCAGCAGCCTCAGGCTGCACCACCCATCCCCAACTCCCAGCCGCGGCAGCTGGTTACTCACAGCTGGGTGATGTCTCTGCTTCCTGGCCGGCCGGCGCTTTCCCATCCTGCCAAGACTTTCAGGAACACAGCTGGGATGGCTGGTGACCTGAGGGGTCTGGCCCTGAGTGGCCTTCCTGGCTGGCTGGGCCCAGGGACATGCCAGGCACAGAAACCGCCTTGCTCCTCTCCAGCTGCCCAGAGGGGAGCCCGGCTGTGGGCTCAAGGTCTGTGTGACCCTGACAGGCCTGTCCCTGGCTCAGGGCTGGCCTTGTTTCCCTTCCAGGAGGAATAAAAAGCAAAACCTCAACCTTTAGGCCCAAGGGTTTCCAGGCCGGCGGGTGGGGGGCGCAGGCTTGAGGTGCAGAGGCCATGGCCCTCTGACAGCCTCGACATGCTTGCTCACTGCCACTGGGGCTCAAGAAGTTAAAAAATGCCCACTGCTCAGGGAGGACAGGGTGGGCCCAGAGTCCCTGCCAGCCGCAGCCAAGGGCAAATGCCCATGGGCTCCCATGGGGCTCATGGAGGGACTTCAGAGGTCGATGAACTTAGACAGGAAGAAAAAATTACATCCTTGTTTTCACCAACCTTTCCCTGATGCACACAGGCCCCAGACTCAGTGGGAATAGACCTCAGGTGGGGTTATATCAGCCAGAGTCAGGGCAGGCATCTCAGAGCAACACCATCCTCACCTCCAACCTTATCCCCACTTTACAGATGAGAGAACCGAGGATGGGCAGGGTGACGTCATTACTCAAGGTTCTGCTTGTGAATAGTGGATCAGGATTCAAGCCCAGGTCCGTCTGACCCCAGTGCTCACGCACTGGACCCGTGCACCAGAACATACCATCCCGCAGCTGCTGGTGGCCCCTCAAGGGCCCACTCCCAGAAGGAGGGACAGTCATATTAGAGCTTGTTATTTAATGTGCTAATAAAGAAATACACATCACTAGATCTCAATCTAAAATGATACTTTTACACTTATATAACTGTTTTGCTTATACCCTATGCATTTTAGTTTGTGCTTTTAAAACATTATTCTGAGCAGGGATCCGTAGCTTTCACCAGAATGCCAAAAGGGTCTATGGCACAAAAAAGGCGAAGAACATGCTTTAGAGCATGCCTGGAAAATGGTGACAATGAGGAGGAGGAAAATTGCCAGTTCTTCGAGGCAGGGATTGCCTCTTTAGTTCACTGCTCTATTTCAGCATCTAAGTGAGCTCCCACTCAGGGGAGCGCCAAGGGTGCCTCAGGGAAACTTACAGCTTTTAACCAGCCCCCACCCCGTTATCCCTATAGACAGACTCCCTGGGAACCACCCCCGTTCTGGTCAGGGTGCTGCCAGGGCTCCTCTCCTGCAGAAACCCTGGGGCGGCTGTGCCCCTTGATGCCCTCCCGAGGAAGGGATGAGTCCTACAGGGTGGACAGAGCACAGCTCTGGGCCAGACTAACCTGGGTTCAAATCCTGGGCCCCACAATTTACTGGATGACCTTGAGTAATGTCTCTAATCTTTTGAACCCTTGGTTTCCTCGTCTGTAACATGATTTAATCAAACTTTTAATAGAAGTGTTCTGTACTCGCTCACACATATCTGTGCATCCATCCATCCATCCCCTGTCTGTCCATCCATCTATCCACTCATCCATCCACCCAGCCTTCCATCCATGCATCTTACTTTTCTGTATTTCAGGGTATGTACATTTCTTCCTAAATACTTCAACATGAATATCATTAACAAGGCTTTAATATTTCAGAAACTTAATCTTACTTCTGGATATGCAGATGACCAAGTCCTGCCTCCCCCTTGCTTCTCCCCACTTTCACCCTGCAGCCGCAGGCTGAGAGATCCTGAGCCAAGGACCAGCAGGACCCTCTTAATTCCCACCCAGACCCCTGGTTCCTGGCAGACCCTCTTCCATGGAAAACCTGAGGACAGACAGGAGCTGGTGTCTTAGCTCACTGGAGGCTCGTTTCTCTCAGGCTTCAGCGTGAGCTGAGTGGTGCTTTTCTGCTATGAAGACATATGTGCAAATTCTCCCCCTAGATGTCCTGCCACCTCTGGTTCTGACGCAAAGCTCATCACCTTGGACCACCTGCTCTTAGAGGTAGCGAGCCCCCCATCACTGGGGTTAAGCAAAGACTGAAACGGCTCTGGAGGGGGTGGGAGGATGCCAGAGAGAGGATTCAAACCCACAACAGGGGCTGAACTACATCAGGGTTTCTCAGCCTTGGCACTGTTGATGCCCACCTGCCGTGGGGCGCCCTGTGCACTGCTGGATGCTTTGCAGCATCCCTGGTCTCTGTCCACTGGATGCCAGTAGCACCTCCCACCCAACCAGAATAGCAACCAAAAATGCCTCCAGCCACTGCCAAACGTCCCCCAGGGGGAACTCGCCCCCAGTTGAGAACTCCTGGACTAGAGGACCTTGAAGGTCCCTTCTGTCTTGAAATTCCATGATTTATCCTGCTCCCAGGATGTTCCCTGCCCCCCCCCACCCCTCATAGTGCTGCATCCTTTCTGTTGCTATGGAAACTGGGGATTATCTTGCCTCTTCTATTTCTCTTTGCCCCACTCATTTGTGCCTTCTTTCAACCGACAAACCCATGTGTGGAGCCCAGGGGACACTAACACACACAGCCCTGTTTGCTCTCGTGTCAGACAGGAGCAATTGTAGCCAGACCTCCCGAGGCGGACTGAGGATCGAGCGAGAGGCGCCGGGAGAAGCACAGCAAAGTGCGGCGGGCACAGGGCACGGCAGCCAGTAGAACTGGGATGAAAGTCGGCGGGGGTGGCCGCAGCAAAGGAGAGTGCCCAGGTCTCGCTGGGCGGGCAAGGGGCTGACACCCGACCTGAGGTTGAAGGAAGGATTTTCCGCGGAGAGGAGAGCCGTGGTTTGCAAGAGCAGAGGCGTGGCGGGGCTTGGCAGGGTGCTCTCGATGCAGAAGAGACTAGTCTGGGGGCGGTCCTTGCCCCTGGAGGCAACAAGCCCCCCGAAGGGTTTTAAGCAGGGGGTGAACACATCTATTGGGGGTGAGAAAGGGGCAGGGAGGGGACTGGGAGGCTGGCGGGAGGCAGTTGCAGCAGCCCGGGAACTAGATGGTGAGGGCTGGTCCCAGTGGTGATGTCTAGAGGAGGGGCTGGGTAGGAGGAAGGCAGCGGGGACGCAGGTACTAAGAAAAAGGAAAAAGCCAGGGATGGGGCCAGGTCTCCTGAGGGTGAGGCAGACTTCCTAAGGGCGGAGCCAGGCCTCCTGGGGGTGGGGCCAGACTTCCTGGGATGAAACCAGACCTCCTAGGGGGTGGAGCCAGGCCTCCTGGAGGTGGGACCACGCTTTCTGGGGGCGGTGCCCTGTAGCCTGGGGTGGAGACTGTGGGCGGGGCCAGGTCTGGGGGCGGAGCCAGGCCGTTGACCGGATGGAGAAGGCAGACATAAATTCGCCCTCCTTGACAGCCGTCTCGCAGGCCTGGTTTTCACGGGGCCACCGCTGTGTCTCCATCACCGTCTTAACCATCTGGGCAAACAGTATCTCTAGAGATCACTGACGAAGCATGTGCCTGGACGGATTTGAAACAGCCTAGTGTCCAGCAGTGGGGGAGTGGTGACGCCACCCCAAGTCACAGCACACAATGAAGGATGCGTGCACCACCCCTGTGACGCCGCACTGCGTCCCTGGGGGAGGCTGAGCTTTCCTGCAGAGTGGACACATACAGAGCAGCGAGTTCCCCGCTGCCGCTTGGGGAAAAAGAGCCACCTGTGATCACGGTGCTTGTATGTGCATCCATGTTCCTGGGAAGACCTCAAGAATCTGGTCAGCTGCTGCCTCCAGGGAAGCTGGGTGCTGGGGCAGGGCTGAGAAGGAGACTCCTCGCTTTGTACTCATTGTATCCCCGAGCCTGTTGGGAACTGCACGTGCTGCAGGGGACAGAACCAGACTCAGACCGTGGAATAAGCGTGTTTCGTCCTGGGGCCCTGAGGCATCCAGACACAGGCGTCCTGGCTGGAGCAGCGGCTCCACGCTGGCAACAGTGACCTCACCCAGCTCCTATCCTCGTGGCCACAAGACGGCGGCTGCACTGCCAACATCCTGGCCTTCAGGCGGGACGGAGGGCAGACACCAGCTGAGTGGAAAGGGCTTTTCCAGAAGCCCCTCCCTGACACCCATGTGCCATCGGCGGTGCTGGGCCCACACCTGCAGGGAGGGCTGGGCCACAGGCGTTTTCAGCCCGGACCTTGATGCCCTGGGCAAAGTTGCAGCTCTGGTAGGAAAAAGGAAGGGAGGCACGGAGACAGGGCTGGCACCCCATGTGCCTTTTAAATTATGTGCTGGGATTGCTGTTACTTGTCTAGGACAAACAGACAGCTCCAACACTTCTTGAGGATGTGCACAGCCTGGGCCTCGGCCCCCCACGGGAGCAGGATGCAGGCACAATATGGAGGGAGCAGGCTCAAGGCAGCCTGGGATGGGGACATGCCAGGTGACAGGTGAGGTGGCAGATGGTGGCTGAGGGGAGTGACAGTCTGCGAGGTAATGAGGTAGCTCATTATCAGGCCATTTTTGTTGGTGGTGGAGAGCCCAGCTGCCGTCCAGCTTACTCAGCCCAGGAAGCTGAGCTCCGGGCCTGCAATGCCCGTCCAGAGAAGGCACAGCCCCGTCTGCGTGCACAGGGTCCTTTGTCACCCCTCCGTGATGAGCCAGGGTTCCCAGATCTGCCACCTGGAAACAGATACGCTTCACACGCGGTTCCTGGGCTCCCCCACCCACAGAGGAGGAGCCAGTGGGTCAGAGGGGCCCAGCAACCTGCCGTCTGAGACAAGCGCCAGGTGCTTTTCAGACAGTCGGGTCCCTGGCTCAGTTACAGAGCCACACCCAGATGCGGCTTGCTGAGCACCCGCTGTGGGCTGGGCACCATTCCCTTTATCTACATTAGGTTCTGTTTAATCCTCACGGGGGGGTGGGGGGCGGGGAATCACCACCCACAAAGTGTCAGTAGTCCCTTTCACGGACAAGGAAATGAAGCCCAGGACATGAAATCTCTGTCAAAGTCACACAGCTGTGGGAGGAGCCTCCATCCTGGCAGACAGCCTTGTTCTCTGGCTGAGCCTCGCACCTGCGTTGTCTGGTGCAGGCTCACAGCATACTTGAAGGTCTGGCATTGCTGCTCCCCTTTAACCGATGGGCAGGCTGGGGCCTTAGGGGCTGTGTCACCACTCTGAGTTCCAGCCCTGCCAGAGAGTGGATGCTTGGGGAGGGGAGCTGGTGATTCCCCGCCCCCGCCCCCCCCCCCCCCCGTGAGGATTAAACCAGCCACACATCCCTCCTCTTCTCTCCACCGTGAACATCCTACCCGCCAGTCCCATCCGGCCGACTGCGAGTGAGGAGCCTCGGCCCGCCTTTGCCTCGATCTCAGGAAGCGGCTCCTCGCACAGCCCGGGAGAGGCAGCCGCCTACCCGCCTACGAGCGTGGCCTTAGACAGAACCGCTCAAGCCCCATTCTGCCACCCTCACCCGGCCAGGAAGCCCGGCCTCTTGGGGCATCCAATTCCTCATCTGTAAAATGGGGGTGATAATGCTCCCTAGACGGTGTTGAAAATGCAATGAGATCTTGTAGGAAGAGAGCTCATCCTAGATCTTGGCACATAGCAAGTACTCAAAATACATACAGAGGTGTGGTTTACAGGGCCATGTTCATTCGAGATTCCAGCTCTGTTTATACCGGGCCAGCCTCTTGATACCACCACTCTTGTTGACATAAAATTCACCACTGAACTCTTTTAAAGTGTACAATTCAGTGGCATTTAGTACATTCTCAGCATTGTTACACCATCACCACCATCTAATTCCAGAACATTTTCATCACCCCCAAAAGAAACCCTGTTCCCTTTAGCAGTCATTCCCTATTTCCCCTTTCCCACCTCTTGGCAACCGTGAATCTGCTTTCTGTCTCTAAGGATTTACCCACTCTGGACAGCCCATATCAATGCAATCAGACAATATGCGATCTTCTGTGTCTGGCTGTTTTCACGCAGCATGTTTTCAAGGTCCATCCATGTTATAGCCTGTGTCAGCACTTTATTCCTTTCTGTGGCTGGATAATAGTGCGTTGTAGGGACATACGGTGTTTATCTATTTGCAAGTTGATGGACATTTGGGTTGTTTCCTTTGATTAACTTTTTAAACATATTTTTATTAGCAGACTTTTAAAATTAAAGTATAATTGACTTACAATATTACATTAGTTTCAGGTGTACAACATAATGATTACATACATTTTGAGATGGTCACCACAATAAGTCCAGTTACCATCTGTCACCATACACAGTTATTATAGCATTATTGCAACACTCTGCTGGATATTACGTTCCCGTCACTTATTTATTTTATAGCTGGAATTTTGTGCCTTTTAATCCCCTTCACCCATTTCACCCCTTCCCCCACCCCCCTCTCCTCTGGCAACCACTAGTTTATTCTCTGTGTCTATGAGTCTGTTTCTGTTTTATTTTGTTTGCTCATTTGCTTTGTTGTTTGGGTTCCACATATAAGTGAAATCATACAGTATTTGTCTTTCTCTCTCTGGCATATTTCACTTAGCATAATACCTCCAGGTCCATCCACGTTGTCGCAGATGTCAAGATTTCATTCTTTTTTTAAGGCTGAGTAATATTCCATTGTATATATATGCCATATCTTCTGTATCCATTCACCCATTGATGGACACTTAGGTTGCTTCCATACCTTTGCTACTGTGAATAGCGCTGCAACAAACAAGGGAGTGTGTATGTCTTTGCCAGTTAGTGCTTTCATTTTCTTTGGATAAATACCCAGAAGTCGAATTGCTGGATCCCATGGTAGTTCTATTGTTAATTTTTTGAGGAATATCTGCGCTGTTTTCCATAGTGGCTGCTCCAATTTACCTTCCCACCAATAGTGCACAAGGGTTCCCTTTTCTCCACATCCTCACCAACACTTATTTGCTGTCTTTTTGATAATAGCCACTCTGACAGGTGTGAGATGATATCTCACTGTGGTTTTGATTTGTATTCCCTGGTAATTAATGATGTTGAGCATCTTTTCATGTGCCTGTTTTGTATGTCCTCTTTGGAAAAATATCTGTTCAGATCTTCTGTCCATTTTCTAATTGGATTGTTTGTTTCTTTGATATTGAGTCATATGAGTTGTTTATATATTTTGGACTTTCTATATTTCCTTTATATATTATCAGACTCATATAGATTAAAGAGTTAAATGTAAGACCTGAAATCATAAAACTCCTAAAAGAAAACATAAGCAGTACGATCTTTGACATCGGTCTTAGCAACACTTTTTTGACTGTCTCCTCAGGCAAGGGCCACGAAAGCAACAATAAACAAATGGGATCACATTAAACTAAAAAGCTTTTGCACAGCAAAGGGAACCATCAGCAGAACAAAAGGGCCGCCTACTGAATGGGAGACGATATTTGTAAATGATGTCTCATAAGGGGTTAATATCCAAAATATATAAAGAACTCCCGTGCTATCCCGGAGGCTGAGTAGCATGTGTTTATATTCCGGAGCAGAGGAATGCCTAGTTGCTGGAGACCGGCGTCCGCAGAGCCCTTGGGCCTCCCAGTGGCGAGGAGGGAGAAGGGACAGCTGGTGGGGACCCAGAGTTTCCAAATCCGACCAGCCCAGGGGTTTGCTCCGACCAGGAGGCTCTTTTCCTCTCTCTCATTCGCTCAGCTTTTAGCTCTGGGCATTTAACAAATACGTGTGAGTGAGTGATTCATTCATTTGCTTATTTTCTCAATGAAAAATATTAAAGTCTTATTCAGAAATGGTGGCCACAGAGGCAGCACCGCCACCGCAGAGGCCGAGTCGCCGAGGCAGCAGCCCACCTCTGGACGCGGTGGAGGGCGAAGTATAAAGTCAGGGTGAGCTGAGCATCCACGGGAAGGACCCCACAGCCTCCCGTCTGGCCCTCCCGCTTCCTTGAAGGACCTTTCCTGATAACGGGACATCCATTCACTTCTCAGCACCAACCCAGACTTGCTCAGGGAGAGTTCACAGCCAAAGCCATCAAAGGAAAACTCACTGCTCCTCCCCACCCTCTCCTCTTCCACACCTGGCGGGTGAGGCCTGGGCGGAGGCGGGCAGGGGTCTCCCCTGTGCTCAGCGAGCCTCTCCCTCCGGGGAATGCGCTGTCCCGAGTGACCAAGGCCGTCGGGAAACAGAGCCCAGTGGTGGGCGGGTCTGGCTCCCCATGCCTGAAGGCCAGAGGCAACATGGCCTCTATCCTCTGACTTACACGCGGGGCCTCGAGGAGGTCGTTTGTTCCTGGAGTGATGAGCCGCTTTGCAGACTCCGGGGACAGCCAGCTGCTTGGTAAGCGGCCCCTCAAGCCTGAGGACAGGATCACTGCACACCAGCAGCGGTGGCGGGCAGAGTGGTCCCTGTGGGAAGAAGGCGGATGAGGCAGGGCTAGGGGGACGGCCTGGGGAGCCCTGGTCCAGGTCATTTGTCAGAGGGAGACCCAGAGTGGGGGCCGCACTGCCTTCTTATCCCACAGTGATGGCTCAGTTCAACATTTAGATGAGTGGGGGCCTCCCTGGGAGTGCAGTGGTTGGGAATCCACCTGCCAATGCAGGGGCCACGGGTTTGAGCCCTGGTCTGGGAAGATCCCACATACCGCAGAGCAACTAAGCCCATGCACCACAACTACTGAGCCTGCGCTCTAGATCCCGCAAGCCAGAACCACTGAAGCCCACATGCCACAACTACTGAAGCCCGCGAGCCACAACTACTGAAGCCCACGCGCCACAACTACTGAAACCCGCGAGCCACAGCTACTGAAACCCGTGTGCCACAGCTACTGAAGCCCGCGAGCCACAACTACTGAAGCCCGCGAGCCACAACTACTGAAGCCTGCGTGCCACAACTATTGAAGCCCGCAAGCCACAACTACTGAAGCCCACGCACCTAGAGCCCATGCTCTGCAACAGGAGAAGCCACCGCAATGAGAAGCCCGCGCACTGCAACAAAGAGTAGCCCTTGCTTGCCACAACTAGAGAAAGCCTGCACGCAGCAACGAAGACCCAATGCAGAAAAAAATAAACAAATAATTTAATTAATTAAAAAAAAAAAGATTTAGACGAGTGGCGCTCTGAGGTCTCTCTTTCTGGCATTTTCCTGCCTGACCCACGAGATCTGTGAGTCCTCCCCGTGGCCTCTGCCCTCTGCCCTCCCCTGCCTCCAATCGATCACAGTGACCAGCACACCCAGGCCAAGGTGGGGCCGCCCAGATCTCACTGCAGTCTCATTCCAGAGCTCCGCCTTCCTCTGCCAGCCCCTGGCATTGCCCCACTCCGGGTCCCCACTTGCCTCCCCGCCTGGGAAAACACCCCTGAGAAGCCTGGTCCACCTGGTTCTCTGCCCCTGCCACATGGGGGACCCTAGTCTTGGTCACCGCTGTGGTCCCCACCCACTCCTGCTTCGAGGCTGCCATCATTCCCGGGAAAGGCAAAAAGTGGGCCATTCGTGGGATGCATCCAAGCCCGCTCCCCTGAGTCCTGGCGGACTGCCCAGCAGGGTGGGCACTGCCTCCCCTAGAGGCCGAGTTGGACGTTTCTGGAAGGAAGTCGTTTGTCACAGGGATAGGGTGCCACCTGCACTTAAGGGTGTGGGCAGGGATCTCAGACACACCACCGGAGCAGTTTCTGACATCTCACCTGGTTCTAGGACATCCTCTGGGACAGTCATGCAAGTGAAAAACCTGTTTGTAACTGTGCTTGTTTAGGACCAAACTCTATTTTACACACCAGTGGGAAGCATGGTTTTGCACGAGTTTGCACCGTTGGCAGGAATGCAGCCGTTTTGCAAATGGAGGGGACACTGCGTCAGGTTCAGAACTTTGCCAAGAGGTTTCCGCCACTTTGGAAAGCCATGTGACTGGCAGGTGGGTCCCACTGTCACACCCGGGTCAGGTGCCATCTGTCACTGTTGCACTCACATGAGCCTGTGCGCCAGTGCAAGCAGCTGAGGTCCAGGGAGGCTGGGCTGAGCATGGACACGTTGAAAAACCAGTTATTTTATGTTTATGTCTATTCCTTCTAGAGCTGCTGCATATTACAGCTGGAGCATTATGTGGAGTTGAAAATATTGTTCAGGATTCTATGAGTTTCATTTCAGGATAGCAATGGGGGTATAAAATTGTTTGCTATGAGGAAGGGCATTGGTCTGTTGGATTGGGTGCCCTTGGCTGAGTCGACTCACACTAGTGGTTGTGCCAATGTTGCTTTTCTTTTCTAGCTCTGCCACTTGCTCTTTTTTTAAAAAAACAACTTTATCGAGGTATAATTGATATACAAAAACCTGCATATATTTAGTGTATACAATTTGATGAGTTTGGACATCTGCATACACCCATGAAATCATCACTGCAATCAAGTAATAGACATACCCACCCATCACCTCCAGAAGTTTCCTCATGCCCCTTTGTCATTGCATTTTGGTTTGGGGGTTTTTGGTGGCAAGAGCACTTAACATGAAATCTACCCTCTTAACAAATTTTAATGTGCCCAAACAGAATTGTTGACTATAGGCACCATGTCATGCAGTAGATCTCCAAAATGTATTGACCAATGCTTTTTTTTTTTTTTTAGAAAATTAGTTTCCACTTTTTATTATGGACCATTTGAAACATACACAAAAGTAGAAAGAATACCATAATAACCCCCCTTGTAGCCATCTCCCAATTTCAACATTTTGCCAATCTTGTTTTAGCTACTTGCCGCTCTTTTTTTTCCCCCCCAAAATTTCAAAACAAATTCCAGACATTTCGTCATGCCACACCCAAGTACGTTAGTATGCTCTCTGATAAAGATGTTTAAAAAAAAGAAGTGCCCATTGTACCATTAGGACACGTAACACAATGATTAGTATTTCCTTAATATCAGCAAAAACCACGTCGTGTTCAAATTTCTCCAATGCGCCAATGATATCTTTATGTAATTTTTTTTAACATCTTTATTGGAGTATAATTGCTTTACAGTGTTGTGTTAGTTTCTGCTGTGTACTTAATTTTTATTGGGGTATATTTGCTTTACTATGTTGTGTTAGACTGCAGTTTCTTACAATTAGGACCCAACATGGGTCGCACGATGTGTTTTATGTTTTTGCCCCATGCTTTTCCCCTCCCTGGCCCCTTCCCCCTCCCCCCGCCCACCCTATCCCTCCACGGTGCACCTACTGTGTGCCTGGCACTGTGCTGGGGACACGGTTGTGATAACCTCCTTGTTCTGAAACGACCTCAAATGATATGGGTCCTTATAAGGGGACTGGAGGGAAGCAATAAAAAAGGACACAAAAAATAACATAAATTTAGCCAGAAAATTAACATAGATTTAGCAACTCTATGGGTAAAATTACGTATATGCATGGGAAAATGTCCGCAAGGAAACGCCCCAAAATGTTAATTGTGGTGATCCCTTGGGAATAGAAAGGGCAAGTATTTAGTAAAGATGGTGTTGGACCTACATGTGCATCATACACGCACACCTTGGGGCCTTTTCACAGGTGCAAACACCGTGTAGAGTCCAAGCAGCAGAGGCCCAGCCTCCCTTCCAGGCCTGGCACCTCCTCCAGGCTGGCCGCCCTCCTGGCTTCTAATTCACAGGTCAGTCAGGGCACCTGAGAGGGCTCGGCTTCTTGCCTGTGAGGGTCATCCTTGTGCCAGATCAAGTTGGTTCATTTCCTCGCCATATAGTGGAATTGGGATGTTTTAAAATCTTCTTATGCTTATTTATATTTTCTCATTTTTCTACAGCAAATATATATTCCATAATGAAACATATTTTTAAAAAATCAAGGGGGAAAAAGAAAAGCTAGGAGAATTCAAGGAATTGCAAGGAGAATTCAAACATTAACCACAAAAAAGGCAGAGTCCTGGGGCTTCTGGTTCAGGAACAGCTTCAAAACATATAATTTCTGGCCAAGGCCAGCCTGTCTGTCGGCCAAGTGGGGGGAGCGCAGGCAGCGGTCACCACAGGCGACGTCCTCCTCTGGTCCCGTGACCCCACCCGCCCGGAGCAAGCGTTTGAGGCCAGAAGCCAGGGAGGAGGTGATAAGCTCCTCTGCTTGCGGGGCGCGCCGCTCCCAGCGTTTTGGTCTCTAGCCTTTTTCTTTCCCACTAAAGCTTGCAGTAGGGAGAAAAGGAAACCACCCTCGGAAGAATGAATGGTCAGGCGGGAGGTGCCGTGGGGAGTGGACACGGCCCAGCATTGCTGCGGGCAGAGGCTCACTCCCTCCTGGTGGCTGTCGGAGAAAGGACACAGGAGCTCGCGCAGGCTCTTGGTGACGGTTCTGCAATTTGGAGGACACATGGGGTCTCGCCTCCCGTTTGGGTCCTCAGGGTCCAGGTGGGTCCGCACCCACACCTGTCACTTCAGGCCGTGTGAGCTTGGGGGAGTCAGTTCTCTCCCTGGAGTCTCTTATCCCGACTGTAAAGTGAACATGCAGACCAGATACACTCTAGATACGCACCTAGGCTGCAAAGGAGCCGGAACAAAAGGAAAAGTGGTGGGTGGAGGCGTCACTCCGCTGTGTGGCTCAGAAGGGAAAAGAGGCTTGTTTACATCTTCAGATACAAGCCTTAGAGGCTCAGAGTGTGGGCTGCGGAGTCAGGCTGTCTGACTTGGCATCCTGGCCCCACCATCTACCAGATGTGTGGTTTTATGAAAACCGCTTTCTTCTCTGAGCCTCAGTTCCTTCATCTGCAAAATGAGGATAATAGTAGGACCCATTTACAGGGCTCTTGTGAGGTTTGAAAGGGTAATAAGTGTAAAGCTCTTAGGACGGCGTTGGACCCATGATAAGTGCTCAGTAACTCTTATTAGGTGTGCGAACACATGTATACACACATAGTCCACACAGTAGGGTATTATTCAGTTGTAAAAAGGAATGAAGGCAACCTACCGAAAGGGAGAAGATATTTGCAAATCATATATCTGACAAGGGGTTGGTATCCAAAATATATAAAGAACTCATACAACTCTGTATCACAAAAAGAAACAATCCAATTTATTTTATTTATTTATTTTTAAATATTTATTTATTTATTTGGCTGCACTGGGTCTTAGTTGCGGCACGTGCGATCTAGTTCACTGACCAGGGAGCGAACCCGTGTCCCCTGCATTGGGAGCACGGAGTCTTAGCCACTGGACCACCAGGGAGGTCCCTCCAATTTAAAAATAGAGTATCTGAATAGACATTTTCCCAAAGAAGACATACAGATGGCCAACAGGTACATGCAAAGATGCTCAACATCACGAACTCCTGCTGTCTTGGTATTAATAGGGCGAACGATAACCCACAGCCCTGTTTGCTGAGGGCTCTCCCCTGATCGCCGGCTCCCTTCACCTGCCCGAATTCTCTCTGCTGTCCTGGAGATGGGTACAGTTTTGACCCTGCTTTACAGATGAGGAGAGTGGGGCTTGGGGAGGAGAAGAGGTGGCGGTAGGGGATTGAAAACCCAGGTCCGTCTGACTCCAAAACTTCTTGACATGGGGGAAATTCCAGAACACTGCATGTGCATGTGGCAGAAGTTGCTGGATTTTGTGTCAGTAATATACCCTCAGGAAGAAAACTCAACAGGGAGCTAGTTGCCTGCAGCTGGGAGCTGGGTCTGAGTTTATTTTGTAGTATTACAATCCCTGGAGGGGCAGCCGGTCAGGGCTGTGAGGGAATTGGCAGAGGATGGTGGAGTCGGAGGAGAAAGAGGAGGAGGCGTTTACCACCGTGCTCAGCCCATGTGCTGATGGCTCCACGCTCGTGGCTCCTGGGCTATCACACTCCTTCTGAGGCCAGGATGCTGTGAGGTGTGGGTGGTGAAGCCAGCTGGACTCCCAAGTCTGCCTGCGTCCCACCTCCTGGCCTCTGAGGGAGGCTGAATAGGTGTGTCAGTTATCTGCTGCTGCATAACAAATACCCCCAAACTCAGGGGCTTAAAGCAGCACATGTGTATTAGCTCATGGTTTTTGTGGGGCAGGAGTCCAGGAGCTGCCTGAAGGGCTGCAGTCAAGGTGGTCGTGCAGGGTGTCAAGGATCCAGTTCCAAGCTAACTCTGCGGTCGTCGGCAGCCCTCAGGGCCTCGCTGGCTGTTCACGAGAGGCCTCCATTCCTTGCCTTGTCTCTGCAGAGGGCAGCTGGCTTCCCACAGAGTGAGTGATCACAGAGAGAGGGAGAGAGACAGACAGACAAAGACAGAAGCCCCAGTCCTCTTATAACCTGATGATGCCACACCACTCCTGCCTGTTATATTTGTTAGGGGTGAGTGCAGCCACGCTTAGGGCAGGAGAATTAAGCTCCACCTCTCAAGGGGCAGAGAATCCAGGAATTTGTGGACATACCTTTAAACCACCATGACGGGTGGCCTCACCCTGCTAGGGTGTGCGGTTCAACCGGAGCTCTGAGCCTGCTGTGATATTCTGCTGGGGAAGCAGAGGACACGGTGGATTTGGAGGCTGCAGACCTGTGCCCATCGCCCGCCTCTGCTGCTTCCCCTCTGAGCATTTTGTCCTCTTTGTCTGAAAACAATGACTAGAAGCAAAAATTAAGAACCCCCCATTTGCTTACCAGGATGTGGGATAGTTAACTCAGCTGGGGTTCATTCTCACGGTGGAATAACCTCTATCCTACCTTTAAAATGAATGAGAGCTGCGGGAATCAACAGAGATGAACCTAAAACATTATATCTGGTGGAGGGAGAAAGAACTGCAAAAGGATTTGAACGGTGTGATAATCTTCATGGAAATTCTGTAGGACGCATGTGATGGCAGATGGTGGGAAGAACACACAGTAACTCTGCAAGTGGTCTCCTCTGGGCCTGGTGAGAGGGGAAGGATGGGGTAGAGCTTCCACTCTAACTTGAACTCCTTAAAAAACTCTCCAGAGCAAATATGAAAAGGATGAACATTTGTTCAGTCTGGGTGGTGGTACCTGGGTGTGTGGTCCAGGCTGAGCTTGTCATAATTTAAAATCTTGAGTGTGTTTTGACAGTGGAGCCGCCGTGAAGGTGTTCTGGGGGGAGGTGGGTTGAACGCACCCCCATAGACCCTAACGTGCTGGAGACTCACAGGGCATCACGCTCCCTGTGATGTGCACGGATGCTCATGCTTGTACCCACGTGCAGGTCGCACGTGTCACTGAGTTGCGGTACAGGAAGCGGTCATGTCAGCGTGTAGTAGAGTCTGACTCCATCTTGGATGTTGGGCTGCTGGCAGCTTTTAAACCTCCACCCACCTCCTCCAGGCTCAGGCCCCGCATCCAGGCAGGCTGATAGACGGTGGGTGCTCCGTCCTTCGGAGCTGCTGGACACTCCTTTCCGAGAGCAGGACCCCTCACCTGGCCCCGCCCCCAACCGCAGCAAGACCAGGCCAGTCTCCTTTCCCTGCCATTTTGGACCAAGTTCGGAGGCCGCCCCGCTCTACCCAGAGAGCCTCATCGTGGGAGCGAGTGCCACTCATCACTCCCAACGTGAGACCCCCACTTGGCGGGGGGCGTGGGTCCGACCCCATCCCTCCAGCCTGCCCACAGCACACTGACACCTGGGAGCTCTCACCTCCTGATTCCGGAAGGTCAGGGCCAGGTGAGCCCCTAATCCACGCACACGTTGACGGCTTTCTTTCCCGGGATCAGACAGAGGTTGGCACCCGCTCGGAGCTCTGTCCCGCCTCCCTCTCCCCTCCCTCCCCACGGCTCTTCCCTGGGATGGACCCTCAGAGTCTTTGCGGGAGAGAAAAGGAGGGCAGCTCCCACCGGCGTGAAGCAGACGCCAGCCCGTGGGGCCTCTTTCTTCCTCCTTGGCCGTCAGTCTTCATGGGTGTGTGGCACCAGGAAGCTGGAAAGAGAAGGTGGGGGGCGCTGACCCCCCAAAGGTCCCCGAAGCCCTGACAGGGGAACTCAGCTGTCAGGGGGATGGAGGGGCCCAGCACCCTACGCCTGGCATCTTAGATTCCATGAAACATGGTCAGTGTTGGTGGCAACGTGTGTGAAACATGATTGTGGACCTGTCTGTCAGCATCGTGCATCCTGAGAACGGGCCGGTTATAAAAACGACCCCAAAGGTTTGCCGTGAGGTTAACATTGAACCACGTGAAATTGCCCTTTTGGAGGGCGAAAATGGCCCCAAATCTGCAATTTCATGTGGTTCATACAGAAAGCAAAAACACCCTACGTATTTTGTGCCCTCCCCCCTACTTTTACCTGGAGTAGAGTTGTTTGTTTGATCCCTGAGCCCAGGAAATGCCCAGGCTTTTCAGCCCCTTGGGCCGGAGCGGGAACCCAGCGGAGCACACTGCCTCTGACGGGGAGAGCGCGAGGAGGGCTGCACGGACGCTCCCGTCCAGAGGGGGTCTCCCTCCGCCCGCCGTCCGCGCCGGGCCTGCTCGCAGTGCCGCCGTGGGGGCCGAAGCCCGCAGGCCGGAGGCTGCAGGAGAGGCCCTCCCCTCGCGGGGCTGGACCCCAGCCGCCTGGCCTCGGTGCACAGAGCTCGTCTCTCTCGGCTTCTCTGGGTGGATTGGATTTGCTGGAATTGGCTGCATCAACAGCCCAGCTGGACTGGCCGCTGATGGCAGAGATTCAGGCCTCATGGGGACACGCAGGCAGCACGCCAGGACGGCCTTCCAGCCGCGCCACTAACGCTGCCTAGGGCTGTGGTCCACCCTGCCCCACCGAGCACCCAGCTTCCTGCAAGAGGGGCTGGCAGGGAACTCGTGAGCGCCTCAGCACGCCCGCCACAGGGGCAGGGAGTGGGGGTGGGGAGGGTGTGTCCTAGACCAGGGGCATCACACCACCTGCCTTAGAAATGCAGAGTCTCGGGCCCGCCCAGTCCTGCCAAATCAGAACCAGAGCCACGAGATTGTGTGCATGGGAGGTTGGGCAGCGCTGTCACGGGGAGGACCAGCAGGCAGCAGAAGCAGCCGCCGCCGCTGTGCAAAATGCACGTGCCCTTTGGCCTGGCCGGTCTGCGTTTTGGAATTTATCCCAAGGAGGCGATCAGAGATGCACACAGGGAAATATTTGACCTGGTAACACAGCACTTACCGTGATGTCCTGCTCCAGGCACAGCGGGCGCGCCATTCATTTCATGTCCTCGGGCATCACCCTGGGAGGGGGCTGGCTGATAAAGAGGGGACTGAGGCTCACAAAAGTTAAGGAGCCCAGGGTCACTCCGAGTCTGGGCTGCCCGGCAGCAGTCCCGCTGCCTCCCTGGGTGAGCGTGGCCATCACGGTGTCCTTTACAAGTAAGGGGGCATCCCCACCCCCGCTGGGGTGGCCACGTGGGACGTGGCCTGTCCCTATAACCGGGCATGCTGCTCTCTGGTTTGGGGGCATGGATACCAGCCCGTGGTAGGACCTTCACGTACACTTGAACAACACCCCTCCAAGCAGGGCTGACGTCCATGCTTTCCTCCCTTCTTCCTGCTCCTGTAAAACATCCCAGAACCCCACTAGTGTGGCTTCCTGGGGGTGGGGAGACGCCTGTCCTCCCAGCCAAGGCCTATGATCAGCTCTTGCTGCCGAGGCTGCCAGTGACCAGTGAAGCCCTTGTCTGCGGTGACTCATGCTGGCATTGCCACGGGCAGCCGTCATTCTAGAACATGGTGCTTAAGACCAAGGGGGGGGGGCGGGAATCAGGGGCAGAAGGGGACCCCCGCCTCCTGTCACCGCAGCTCTGGGAGTTCCATGGTAAGTGGGTTCCCAGGGTTCTCGAAGGTGCTGGCAGATGCACACGTCCACACAGACAGGCACGGTGGCTTCCCCACCATCTGGGGACAGCGTGACGGGGACACAGACAGCCCAGCATCAGTTACACGCTGGACCCAGAGACACCTCTCTGTCTGTCTTCCAGAGCCCCAGAGAGGAGGAAGCTTGCCCCTTCTCCCCCACCCTCCGTCCCCCCACTGCTGTTGCAGTTCCATTTCTGCCCATAATGAGGGCACTTCAGAGGCAGCGTGGACTCTGGAGCCAGACTGCCTGGGTTCAAATCCTGGCCCTGCCCCTTAGCAGCTGTGTGACCTTGGGCAAGTGGCCGCACCTCTCTGTGCCTCAGCTTCCCCCTCTGTAAAATGGGGTCATAGTACAAATAGTACATTTAGCTCATGCAGTTGTTGTGAGGATTAAATGAGTTAATACTTGGAAAGCATTGAGAACATATGAGCACGATGTAGCCATTATAAAGTTCTAAAGGGATATAAACTATATTTGCATATAACGTTTGCTGTTACTGACAGCTATAGACAGATACTAGCAACCATTAGGTTGGGCTGTAGAAGACAATTTAATGAAATGAGAAAATTTTCCGGACATGTGCTAAGTGAAAAAAAAAAAAGGAAGTACAAAAGAGCCTCTTCCTAATTTTATAAAATATATCTGTGTTAACTGCACAGAAGAAAAAGGCTGGAAGCAAAGAAATCAGTTTTTAACTGTGTGACTGCAGGGCGTTGGGATGACGATGACTTTCATTTCTTGTGTGTGCTTTCCTGTATTTTCCAAAGTGTGTACAGGAAGTGTAATTGTTATAACATGAACCAAGTGCATTTAAAAAACTGCTGTCAAAGAAGAAAGCTGCAGTTCGGGGGGCCCTGACCCTTGTCATGACGGGGAGCTACATTTCCTTTCCCAAAGCTGTGGCCCTACTGCAGGGTGAAGGTATGGGGGAATGGACGGGTGAGAAGTTATGAGAATCCTGTCTCCTTCCCCAGCTCTCCAGGGAACACAGAGACACTGGGCCAATAGGCTCAGCCCCTCCCCTCTCCTGGCCTTCTGTTTCGTTTCCTGGGCGTGCCTCCCACGTGGGGTTGTTGTATGGATTCAGTGGGTAACACCGAGGCCAGGTCCTGACACACAGATCTTCAGAAACAGAGGGAGTGTCACCGCCTGCAGCCAGGTCAACACCGACAGTCACACGTGACCTCATTCTCTGCAGGGAGGAGGGGCTGGTTCTTCCTCCCATGCGACATGGGAAGACTCTGAGGCTCAGAGAGGCTGAGTGACTCGCCCAAGGCCACACAGTTAGCGAGGGGCAGACTTAGGACAGAACACACATCCTCTGAGTGCACTCCAGGCGTCTGGAAGTTCTTTATCCAGTCGGCGATTCCTGAACTGACACTGTTTACCAGCCAAGCCTGGCCTCCGTGTCATCAGTAACTGCAATTGCCATTTGTCAGCAGAATGCGCTGAGCTGCTACACACAGCTTTGTGGCCGCGTGGGCAAAGGCCACACCTGTCTTGTTCTCTGCCACCTCCCCGGCCCTGGCCTGGGCTTTCTGGAACGAACGTTGTGTGAGCTGTTGAGGGCTCGGGGTGAAGGGCCTGTGTTTGGGAGGAAGGTGGGGGAGGAGCCGGTCTGCTCCGCTCTTCCCGTGGCCGCGTGCCGAGCAGCTCCCGCCAGCTCAGGGCGAGGCGTGTTCTCTGACACGTGGGTCTCGTGGAGGCTGTGATGGGCTGCGATCACCAGACTCAAGCACGCTCCAGGGTCTTGGCCCCCAAAGGGTGGCGCTTGACTTGTGCGCACGCTCTGTAATTGTCCCCCTCCCTGTGTCTTTCACTTCTCACTGGCCCTTCCTCCAGGAAGGCCTCCCGTGTCAGATCAGCTCTGGCCACGGTGGGGGACAGGAGCATGTGGCTCAGAACCTGGTCTGTTTGGGCGTCTGAGATGCTTTCCACGTTGTTGGGGGGCAGATGACTCTGACATCATTGGCTCAAACGCCCCCCGCCCCAGCCCTAGGGCACGAGGCTCTCTTTGGGAGGAAAAGCTGCCATGCTCTGAGGACACAAGCAGGGGTAGATTGATGAGGAGTGACCAGTTGTCTCAAAGAAGTCAGGTGTGTTAGTTAAGATCCTTTAGCAGTGACACCAAAAGCATGAGTGATAAAAGAAAAAGCAGATACAAAGGACTTCATCAAAATTAAAAACTTTTGTGCTGCAAATGATAGAACCATGAAGAAAGTGAAAAGACAACCCACAGAATGGAAGAAAATATTTGCAATTCGTCTATCTGATAAGGGATTTGTGTCCAGAATATGCAAAGCACTCCTACAACTCAATAATAAAAGTACAAATTTAGAAAACGGCAAAGGATTTGAATACATTTTTCTCCAAAGGAAGACATACAAATGGCCAATAAGCACATGGAAAGATTCTCAGCATCACTAGTCACCAGGAAAATAGTGCAGCTGGCCTGGAAAACAGTCTGGCATCTCCTCCAAAGGTGAAACAGAGTCACCATATGACCTAGCAATTCCATTCCTAGGTTTATACCCAAGAGAAATGAAAACATATGTGCACAAAACACTTGAAAACAAATGTTCACAGCAGCATTGTTCACAGTTGCCAAAAATAGAAACAACCCAAATGTCCATCAGCTGATGAATGGATAAACCAAATGTGGTCCATCTACATAATGGAATGTTACTCAACCATAAAGAGGCATGAGGTACTGGTGCTAAAACATGAATGAACCTTCAGGACATTATGCTGAGTGAAAGAAGCCAGTCACAAAGGGACCTTATTGTCTGATTCCCTCTCTATGTAATGCCCAGAACAGGCAAATCCATGCAGACAGAAAGCAGATTAGTGCTTGCCAGGGGCTGCGCTGGCAGGGGAGGGTAAGGAGTGACTGCTAATAGATATGGGGCTTCTTTTGGAGGGTGATGGAAAGGTAAAATTACATTGTAGTGGTAGTTTATAACTTTATACTAAAAACATTGAATTATACACTTTTAAGTGTATTATATGCTACGTGAATTATATCTCAATAAAGATGTTTTGAAAAGGTCCTTTTGCAAATGCCAGAAAACCCAGCTCAGAGTGGTGTACACAAAAAGAGATTTGTTTGCTTCTGTATCAGTAAGTGGGTAAGTTCAGACATACGTCTGCCCTCAGGTACCGCCTCATTCAGGGACTAAATCAGGTCCTCAGCACGTGAGTGAAGACGCCCAACACACAGGCTGAGAATCGGGGAGGGTCTGAGTGCTTTTGCCTGAGCAAAGGTAGTGGATTCTTAGCAACCCTGTGTCCACTGCAGGCTCAAGCTGCCGCAGGACACAGCCGCTCAAGAGGAGGAAAGGGGGGCTGCATCCATGTGGAAGGCAAAGTGTGGGGCAGAGCTGGACGAGGGGAGGAGCTCTCCCCAGGCCCAGGTACCTCTGAGTCACTCCATGGTCCTCGGCAAATACTTGCCCACCTTCTTCATTTCATCACCCCCAAAACATACTTGTTGAGCACCTACTGTGCATGGACACCGAGTTGGGTTAGAACGTGAACCCAGCAGCCATGGTCCCTGCTTGTAATCATCTGGCAGAGAATACAGATGAGGAGCAAGCCTGGACCCCACGGTACCCCAGCTGCCACGATTTGGGGGGTCGGGGGAGCTGTGGCCGCACAGGCAGGGCCACCCGTCCTGGCCTTGGAAGTGGTAGGGGGTCAGGCAGACTTCCTGGAAAGAGTTACTAAGCAGAGACGGACAGGATGCAGCCGGCGGGCGAACAGAACAGGTGAAGGCAGAACCAGCCCAGGCCCGTGACGGGGGACCTAGGAGCAGGAAAGGGAGTAGGAAGGGAGGAGGTGGGAGGGAGAGCCAGGCGCTGGTCAGGGAGGCCTTCTAAACCGTGTTAAGAGGGCTGGGTGTAATCCCAAGGCCAGTGGGCACTGACAAGACCCATCGTTGATAGGACAGGCTTGAACTCACCTGGCCTGGCCCGCACACCTAAGGAAGCTGGTCTGCGCTGGTAGGGGCTCCCATCCACTATCGTGACTTCCCCTCCCCCGGCCTCTGAGCCGGTCTACACTGGCTTTGATCCTTGATACACCCACCACCTATGGCAGCTCAGCCCCTGCCCACGGCCCTGGCCCAGACTCCACGACTTTCATCTTCCTCTTTGATGAGCCAGCAAATTCACAAGCCTCTTCAGCCCAAACCCCCCAACGCACACGCACACACACACACACGCACACACACACACACACGCACAGCCCTCCGGCTCACCCCTCCAGATACACAGTAGATGAGGGAAAGGCAGGAGAAAACCACTGGCTGCCTTGTTCTAATGAGGTCTAATCACACTCATTAGCCCTGGGAGGCAGAGAAGGAGGAGGGAGTAGAGAAAAGCGATCTGGCTGGGAAGCGTTTTCCTGGATGTGTCTCTGTCTCCGACATCCCACCTGCTGAGCAGGAAGTGTGAGTGAGGCGTCCTCATCCTCCCACTCCTCTGCCCATGGACTGTGTCCCCAGTGCCACCGCCGTGACATCAGATTGTGTCAAACAAGGTCAAACACAGATCGAAAGCAGCCCCAGCTGACAGCACCTCCGGGCTCCACCGTTCACTTATGTGACACGCTTCGGTTCAACAAATGTTTAGGGAACACCCACCGTTCATTCATTCCTTGGTTTGTTCATTCATCATTGAGTCAGAATGCAACGATCGCATTCCTGATGTGTGCCAGACACTGTGCTGGGCGCAGAGGGGGATGAGAGGAGTCGGATGGGATCCCACCTGCAGCGCTCCCCCTGCCATGTGAGTGGGTGAGACCATGAATTAAAAGATAACTACGTGGCAGAGTGGCATGTGCTAAAGCCAGAGGAGCACAGGTGCTGACAAAGCTCGGAGAAGAGGCACCTGCCTGACCTGGGATCCCTGGAGAGGGCTGCTGATGGTGAGTCCTGTGACCGAATAAGTGTTCCTGGGACAGAGATGCGTGCACACATTCCAGAACACATAGATCAGAAAGCAAAAGTCATTGTTTTTAATAGCCCTAAACTGGGAACAACCAGCCTGAATGTCTAGTTACAGTAGAACGGCTGAGTAACGTTTGATGTATTCATACAATGGAATATTATACAGTTAAGAGAATGAATGAATCCCAGAGACATACAACCACGTGAATGACCCTCAGCGCAATGTTGGGCAAAAAAAAATGCATGTAGTATAATTCTAGTCACATAAAGTTCCAAACAGACAAAACTAAACTACAGGGTTTAGGGATACATATACACACGTGGCAAACTATAAAGAAAAAATGATATTGATAAATTCAGATCAATGGTTCTGTTTGGGAGAGGAGAGGTTATGATTGGGGAGGGGCACACTGTGGGTTTTGGGGTGACGATAACATTCAACTCCTTGGCCTGGGTGGTTATTCATGTACAACGGTATATAACCATTCATTAAAATGTCTGAATATGTGGCTTGACCACAGATAATAGCTTGTCTTCCCCAGTGAGGGGACGTTTACACACTCGAGACAGAAAAGTGTGGTAGTTACAAGCCCATTCTTTGCTGTTGGCTGATTGCGTTCATTTCCACCTTGGGCAAATGACTTGACCTGTCTGAGCCTCAGGTTTCCTCATCTGTAAAATGGGGATAATAATAGTACCAGCCTCATAAAGTTGTTGTAGGATTAAATGTGATAGCAAATGTCAAGTGCTCGGCACAGAGCCAGGCACACAGATGTAATAATTAATCATGATCACCATCATCATCACCAACATCACCATCATCTTCCTCATCATCACCATCATCACCATCATCATCACCACCACCACCATCATCATCATCACCATCATCATCACCACCACCACCATCATCATCATCATCATCATCATCATCATCACCATCACCATCACCATCATCACCTACACCACCACAGCCTCTCTTTTTCCTTCTTGCTAATCCATGCAAATCACTTCTTCCTTATCCTTCTCTTCCTTCTTTATTCCTCTGGCCCTCTCTTCTTCATAATTGTCTTCATCTAGAAATTGAATGACCCAGTGACAGCGCCCCCTGGAGTCATAAATAGGTCTAGATCTTGGTAAATAAGGAAGTAAAATTATACCTGCCATTTTTCAAAGCTCTTTCATTCTTAATTTCAAATCATCTGTCCCATTGACAGAACGCACATCCCAATTTATTTTATTTTATTTTATTTATGTATGGTTCATTTGCAATGTCATGTTAGTTTTAGGTGTACAGCAAAGTGATTGAGATTATAAATATATATTCTTTTTCAGATTCTTTTCCCTTATAGGTTATTACAAAATATTATGTAGAGTTCCCTGTGCTATGCAGTAGGTCCTTGTTGGTTATCTATTTTATATATAGTAGTATGTATGTGTTAATCCCAACCTCCTCATTTATCCCTCTCCGCCCCGTCCACTTTGGCAACCATAAGCTTGTTTTATTTTTTAAAAAAATATTTATTTATTTAGCTGTGCCAGGTCTTAGTTGCAGCATGCGGGATCTTCGTTGCCACATGCAGGATCTTTAGCTGCGGCACACAGGATCTTTTACTTGTGGCATGCGGGATCTAGTTCCCTGACCAGGGGTCAAACCTGGGCCTCCTGCATTGGGAGTGCAGAGTCTTAACCACTGGACCACCAGGGAAGTCCCCATAAAGCTTGTTTTCTATGTCTGTGGGTCTGGTTCTGTTTTGTAAAAAAGTTCATTTGTATCTTTTTTTTTTTTTGGTTCCACATATAAGTGGTATCATGCGATATTTGTCTTTCTCTGTCTGACTTCACTTCATATGATAATCTCAAGGTCCATCCATGTTGCTGCAAATGGCATTATTTCATTATTTTTTATGGCTGAGTAGTATTCCACTGTATATATGTACCACATCTTCTTTATACATTCATCTGTCGATGGACATTTAGGTTACTGCCATGTCTTGGCTATTGTAAATAGTGCTGCAATGGACATTGGGGTAGATGTATCTTTTTGAATTATAGTTCTCTCTGGATATATGCCCAGGGGTGGGAGTATGGGATCATATGCCAACTCTACTTTTAGTTTTTTGAGGAACCTCCATACTGTTCTCCATAGTGGCTGCACCAATTTACATTCCTGCCAACAGTGTAGGAGGGTTGCCTTTTCTCCACACCCTCTCCAGCATTTATTATTTGTAGACTTTTTTTTTTGGCTGTGCCGCTTGTGGGATCTTAGTTGCCCAACTAGGGATTGAACCTGGGCCACCACTGTCCTAACCACTGGACTGCCAGGGAATTCTCATACATTTAGGCTTTTTGATGATGGCCATTCTGACGGGAGTGAGATGATTTTGATTTGTATTTTGATTTTGCATTTTGATTTGCATTTCTCTAATAATTAGAGATGTTGAGCATTTTTTTCATGAACACACATCCCAATTTTTGCCTCAGAATCTGCTTCCTCTAACTCGCACTAGAAATGCCAATCATGTCTTCTTCTTGCTGTCACGGGGCAGGACCCCACTCCCTGACCACAGCCGACTGGGTCAGGAATGGACACCTGACTCTAGCTGACCTAAGCTGAATCTCTCCAGGAAGTCAGGATCCATAGAGTCCAGGTTATTGACTGCCAGGGTGTTGGACTGAGAGGTGATGGGAGGAGCACACTGCAGCAGAGAAAGCTGGTCTGTGGGGAGCGGAAATGCAGACCAAACAGCAGGAGAGACAGTGGGGCTCAGGAAAAGAGAGGGACTTGGGTTCTGCTTTCTGTCCAGAGCCTGATTTTGCCTCCATCTTTAAGATCGGAGAGATCCTCCTCTGTTCCACTAAATTGCACATTCTTATCCCTGATGGCCTGTGGTTTGCATAATATTTTTCTTTAAATAGATCTTCCCCTGGCCCCCTTTTTAAAAACCTGGATAGGTTTATTTTCAAAGAAAACCTTACATTCGCGATCTAAACAGAAAATCAGTAGCATATGATATTCTCAGAAGGAAACTGTAAAAATAGATAAACAATAAATAATAATAGATAGAAACATCAAGAATAAAAATTAAATAGTGAATACAAGGAAAAAGTAAGCCCAATTAATTTACAAAGTGTTTATCTGAGAAATGCATGTTAAAATCACAATGAGATACCACCACACATTCACTAGAATGGCTAAAATTAAAATGACTGACATTACCAAGTGTTGGTGAGGTTGTGGAGCTACTGGAACTCTCACCCTCTGCTGGGGGTGTGCGAACTGATTCAACCACTTTGGGAAACTAAAGACTAAAATTAATTACAGTTGACACTTGAACAACACAGGTTTGAACTGTGTGGATCCACTTAAAAATAGACGGATTTTTTTCGATCGTAAATACTACAGTACTAAACGATCTGTGGTAGGTTGAATCCGTGGATGCAGAAACGTGGATGCAGAGAAACTGCAGATACAGAGGGCCTATTATAAGTTATGTGTGAATTTTTGACTGCACGGAGGGTGGGTTCCCCTACTCCCCTCGTTGTTCAAGGGTCAACTGTATACTTCTCCTCTAGTCCCAGTAAGTTCATGCCTAGGTGTATACCCAAGAGAAATGAGTGCCCCCCAGAAGACACATAGGAGTGCTCATACCAGCTTTATTCAAAATAATCCCAAACTGGAAACAACACACCTGTGTATCGACAGGAGAGCAGAGAAATAAATTGTAGTACATTCATGCAATGGAACAGTAACAGCACTGAAAAGAACAAAGTGCAGTTGCACGTAACAAAACAGATGAATCTGAGACATAACGTTGAGTGAAAGAAGCTATACACACACGTGTGATTCCATTAACATGAAGTTCCAGGGTAAGGCAAAACGAATTTGTGGTGATACAGTTCAGAATAGCTGTTCCCTGCAGTGGGTGGAGAGGCGATGGGTGGGAGGTGCTCAGGGAAACATCCTGTATCTTGAACCACGTGGCGCATGTATCTTGTTACCGTGAGGGGTGGGTACTGGGCAGAGCAGAGCAGCCGCCTCGCATCAGGGTACTATTACTGCTGCTATTGCTGCCAGCTCCTGATGGCGTGATCCCAGCAGTGAGCGGGAGAGGGTAGTTTAGGGAGAAGGATGGCGGGGATGTTGCCGGACAGCAGGGAGGAGGGGGTGCCCGCGTGCCTGCTCCGAATCTAGACTCTGCCACTCACAGGCAGGTTAGCTCATGTGCCCGAGACTTTCCTCATCCATAAAGTGGCACCATTTAGGGGCTGATGTGGCTTGGGGGTTTCAGGGCACTGAGCCCAGCTTGCAGCAAGCACCCACTGGCTGTCCTAATGAGGGATGGTCAAGGATGAAGGTTCCTGACACTCCTGGCAGAGAGGACAGTTTGAATGAGTCTGGAAACACTTGAACTTGGAGTGTCAAGCTTGGAGAACCACCTCCTACAGGATTTACTTGCCTATCTTAGGCAAATTGCTTATCTGCTGTCTGCCTCAGTGCCTTATCTGTGACCTCGGGGCCAGCATTTCCTGGGACTAAAATGTGGGCCTTGCAGCCACAGGGTGCAGAGAAGAAGCACCCAGCAGGGTGTCTAAGGGTAGCATTTCAAAGCTCAGATTAAGTTCTCAACTTTTCTCCTGAGCAGACTTTTGACCCTGGAGCTGGTCAGCAATTAATCGAAAACAAAGGATTCCTTTGTTATCATCTCCACACAGATCAACCCCTGGGGATGGGATGCTTGCCCTGAAGGCTGGGTGCTAGCATTCCAGAGCAGCCCAGGAGTGAGATGCCCCAAAGAGTTCTCCTTGCCTTTCGTTTTTTTAAAAATTATTTTATTTATTTATTTATTTATTTATTTATTTATTTATTATTTTTGGCTGTGTTGGGTCTTAGTTGCAGCACGCGGGATCTTCGTTGCAGCATGCGGGCTTCTCTCTAGTTGTGGCATGCGGGTTTTCTCTCTCTAGTCGCGGCTCGCGGGCTCCAGGGCACGTGGGCTCTGTAGTTCGCGGCACACGGGGTCTCTAGTCGAGGCACCTGGGCTCAGTAGTTGTGGCGTGCAGGCTTACTTGCCCCGCGGCATGTGGGATCTTAGTTCCCTGACCATGGATCGAACGCGGGTCCCCTGAATTGGAAGGCAGATTCTTTACCACTGGGCCACCAGGGAAGTCCCCTCCTTGCCTTTCCGGAGCTGACACTTGCTAGCCATATGTGGCCTCGGGTCACTTTTCCTGCTTGAGCCTCAGTTTCCCCATCTTTAAGGAGGAAGTGATGGTCACAGTCTGGACCCCAAAGGGTACTGCCAGGAATTAGATGAAATCAGGTGCTCAGGGTCCTGGCAACAGAGAAATTGGCCAAGGACATCCAGGAATCCTGTCTACTCCTCACTGTGCTCCCATCCAGGGCTGACATCTTTCCCTGCCTCTGGTTTGGGGAGAATCAAGAACCCAGGAGAGTCTCAAGGTGTAGACCCTCATGGGCACCTCCAAGCAATTATCATCTCTTCTCTGGGTCCTGAGCAGGGACAGGCGGAGAGTTACAACTGGAAGATGAATGATGGTGGTTTGGGAGAAGGAGAGAATGGGAGGGGGAGGACACGGGGGCCTCCAGCACCTCTCCACCCCCTCGGGGCAGAGGCAGCTCCTGTAACAAGATCATCCTCATTCTTGGGAAAATTATCCCTGGAAAGGGGCAGGAATAATAATAATAACAGTTATGAGTTATTGAGGACCAACGAGGCGGTGGGGACCGTACAAACACCTTACTTACCTGGGTTGAGTCCTTTACTCTTTGCCCCAACCCTACAAAACAGGAACAGGTGTTGGTGCCATTTTACAGATGAAGAGAGAGAGGCACAGAGCCAGCCCACAATGGGCTCCCAGCGAGGAAACAGCTGAGCTGGTTTTCACACCCCGGCAGCCAAGGGGACTGCGCAGATGAGATCACGGATGCCTGTCTCAACAGCTGCTCCTGGAGCTGTAGCCAGACAGAATTCCCACGTTTGCACGAGTTTGTGTAGTGGGGCCAGTTTTGGGGTGGAGAGATCAAGCCCTGGAAGCTGGCCTGGGTGACCCTAAAAAGATAAGCCCTTCTGAAGAGGTTTGCTCAGTGCTCGCTGTGGCCACAGTCCTGATAAGTAATCCATGGCACAGCAGGGCAGGGTCACACTGAAGTGTAGGAAGAGTAGGCGGGGACTGATAAGGGGAGTCCTACAGCCTGAGAGCCGAGGGACCAGGGGAACCATCTTGCTCCCCACTTTATAGGTGAAGCCACTCGGCCTCGGGAAGCTCTGGGAGAGTTGCCCAGTGTCACACAAGTTAGTGTCAGAACTGAGACCAGAATCCAGGTTCCCCAATGCCTGATAGGGTATTTGTCCCTCTCATCACCCTACTTAACACTAACTCTTGGGTCAGCATGTTCATGCAACAAAAGTGTATTGTACACTGACTGTGTTCCAGCTTGGTGGGCATGAGAGTGAGCGACACAGATGTGGCTCCGTCTGCATGAAGCATGCAGTCCATTCTGGTTGCTACTGCTGTGTAACAAACATTCCCCAAGTTTAGTGGCATAAAACACGGTATTATGGACTGAATTTCTGTTTCCCCCCCAGTTTATATATTGAAGCCCTACCCCCCAGTGTGGCTGTATTTGTAGACAGGGCCTCTAATGAAGTAATTAAAGTTAAATGAGGTCATAAGGGTGGGGCTCTGATCCCTTAGGATTAGTGTCCTTATAAGAAAAGACACCAAAGAGCTCTCTTTCTCTTTCTTGCTCTCTCTCTTGCTCTCTCTTTCTCTGCCATGTGAGGACCCATGAGAAGGCAGCCATCGGCAAGTCAGGAAGGGGCCCTCTCTAGAACCTGACCATGCTGGCCCCATGATCTAGGACTTCCAGCCTCCAGAAAATACATTTTCATTGTGTAAGCCACTCAGTCTCTGTTATTCTGTAATGGCAGCCTCAACAGACTAATACACAGGGCTTGGCAAACTTTTTCTGTAAAGGGCAAGATGGTAAATATTTTAGGCTTTATGGCCGTGTGGTTTCTGTCCAAATTATTCAACTCTACCATTGAGCGTAAAAGCAGCTGTAGCCATGTGTAATAAATGGGCATGGTGTGTTCCAATCAAACTTTGTTTATAAAAACAGGCAGTGGCCCCTGAGCTGTAGTTGACATGACCTCTGCCTGGCTTCACAAAGCAATAATCATCTATTTTGTTCAGAAATTGAAATTATGATGGAAACAACCTAAGTGTCCGTTGATGGATGACTGAATAAAGAAAATGTGAGATAGATATGGAAATAACGGAATATCATTCAGCCATAAAAATGAATGAAATCCTGCCGTTTGCAACAACCTAGATGGACCCTGAGGGCATTATGCTAAGTGAAATAAGTCAGACAGAGAAAGACAAATATAATTTCACCTCACTTACGTGTGGAATCTAAAAAAAAAAAAAAGCCCACAGATACAGAGAACAGATTGCACTGGAGGTTTCAGGGGAGGCGGGTAGGCGAAATGGGTGAAGGGGGGTCAAAAGGTACAAACTTCCACGTATAAAGTAAATAAGTCACAGGATGTAACGCACAGCATGGTGACTTTAGTTAACAATACTGTGTTGCAGATTTGAAAGCTGCTAAGAGAGCAGATCTTTTTTTTTTTTTAATAGATTTATTTTTAGCTGCGTTGGGTCTTCGTTGCTGCGCACGGGCTTTTCTCTAGTTGCGGCGAGCAGGGGCTACTCTTGGTTGCGGTGCATGGGCTTCTTATTGCAGTGGTTTCTCTTATTGTAGAGCACGGGCTGTAGGCACGTAGGCTTCCATAGTTGTGGCACGCGGACTCAGTAGTTGTGGCTCACGGGCTCTACGCGCTCAGGCTCAGTAGTTGTGGCACATGGGTTCAGTAGTTGTGGCTCGCAGGCTCTAGAGCGCAGGCTCAGTAGTTGTGGTGCACGGGCTTAGCTGCTCTGTGGGACGTGGGATCTTCCCAGACCAGGGCTCGAACCCATGTCTCCTGCATCGGCAGGTGGATTCTTAACCACTGCGCCACCAGGGAAGCCCTAAGAGAGTAAATCTTAAATGTTCTCATCACAAGAAAAAAATAATTCTGTAACTCTGCATGGTGATGGATGTTAATTAGACTTATTGTGGTGATCATTTTGCAATATATACAAATATCAAATCATTGTTGTACATTTGAAACTAGTATAATGTTGTGTGTCAATTACACCTCAAAAAGGAAAAAGAGAAATTGGAATTATGACAAGGCATGGTGGGGAAAGCCCCATGGGTGGTGTGCTTACAGAGCTGTCAACTGGGGCTGGCTGTTGGCTGGGAGTCCAGCTGGGGCTGAGGGCTGGAGGGCCCATTTCCCTCCTGGTGAACCTCTTCACGGGCTGCTTGGGCTTCCTGACAGCATGGTGAGATGGGCCCATGCTCCCGGATCTCAAGAGCGTGAGGCAGAAGCTGTGTCACCGTTTACACCCTAACCTTTGAAATCACATTGTGCCACTTCTGCTGTACTCACCAGCCGGCCCACCTCCCAGCAGGAGGAGCGTCAGTATCACGTTAGAAGAGAGCATGAAGAAAGGGAGCTCCGGATGCAGATGTCTCACTGTGTAGGGTAAACACAGGCACATTCAAGGAGACAAACGGGAAACTATAGATTGCAGCTCAGGTCTCTGAAGGAAACACATGGGCTTCTGTGGAGGTGAGAGGGAGGCGTTCTTTATATAGGGAAACCAGGAAGGCTTTCTAGAGCTGAAACCGGAAAACTTCCCGGTCCCAGGAAGAGGGAGTGGGCATGGGAAATGGCAATGCACACCCTGGAGGCTGGCAAAGCAGACAGCTTGGGCTGGAATCCTGCTCAATCAATATCTTCCCTTTGGCCGGGCACTTCCCAGAGCGGGCTTTAACCTGGTCTTTGTGGAAGCCCAGGTCACCTGAGGAGTTGCCCGTGGAGTCACTAATGCGAGCTGTTCACCCCAGAGCCGGGTGCACAGAACCATGAAATTCCTCATGGTGGTCTGGCTTTTTGTTCTTTCTCCCTGGTTTGTGTTTTGAGATTGCTGGGTGGTACTATGTTTATAGCCTTGGACAGTTTCCTCCAAAATGAAATCAATACCGCCAGCCCTACTTTATGGGAGAATGATTTCCAAATTGCACAAAATGAATGCCTCTAATATCTGCATTTCATGGAAGAGAGTCTGTCACTGTTGGAGCTAATCTGAGAGGAGGGAGGGTCATGGGGGGGGCGTGTATTGGAATTGCCTGGGGGAAGGGTATGCATTAGCCAGAGGTGGAAGGTGCTGACCAGTAATTGCTAGGAACCAATCACCATTTCCCAACGAGATCTCAGTTGCAATCCACTGCTTGTGTGAGGAAGGGCTGCTGAATCAGCAAAAGAGAGCTTGGAAATAAAATGAAAGAAAGTGCAGACTGTCCAAGAGAAACGGCAATTTTACATCAGCAGTGTTGAGGGGAGCAGGCTGAAGGCTGGGCATCCCATGTAGAAAGCCGTGACCTTTGCTGGCGGCTGGGCTTCTAATAACACCACTTCCCACTTCTTGAGCGCCTACCAGGCACTGGGCACCCAGCTGAGCTGAGTTCTCACAGCGAACTGATGGGAATTGCCCAAAGCCACACAGCTGCTGGGCCATGGAGGCAGGATTTGAATCTGAATCTTGAGGAAAGTCTGCAGCCCTTTCCCTTACACATTCATGATACCTAATTTTCATTTACACCGAACAGCCGTGAGATACTATTTTATATCCATTTAGAGAGACAAAATAAAATAAATGCAGACCTAAGTCTGATAACACCGAGTTTTAGCCAGGGAAGTGGAGAACCAGAAGTGCAGTGCACTGCAGGGTGAGAAGGAAATTGCTCCAGGTGTTCCGGAGAGCCATTTGGCAACTTCCATCAAGTACAAGATGTGCTCAACCCAAGAATTCCACCCCTAGGAGTTTAGAAAAACCTTCCAGAGAGCACAGGGAGGCGCCACCTAGAAGGTGCATTGCATCACTGTAACTGCAAGTCACAAAGCAAAACTGAAAACTCCCTAATTGTCCCTCTGCAGGGGGTGGTAAAGAGAGGACTGCCCTGCAGGCTGGTGGTCCTTTAGGGAGGGGGCTTTGGTGCTCAAGTCAAGACAAGAAGTTGAGTGTGAACTCTGGGAGAAGGAGGAGAGGCTAGTTTTCCAGTGAGAGCCGGTTTGGCCAAAGGTGGAACAGGTGCTGGCAGGCGGTGTGAGCAGGACCCCTGGCTAGTGGAGACTTCGAAGTGTAGCTCTTTTGGCGTCCTAAATCTCAGCTCCAAGGCCTGTCTTGCAATTCCTGACTCTGCTCGGCCCGAGTCACCCGCTGTACTCCAACGAGCCCCGACCCTGTGCAGTCTCCCCCCGCAGCACTGGGGTGCTGCCATTTGCCCAACACGTTCCGGGAGAGCTGGGAACTCGGGCTCCTGCCTACAGATTTATGGTCCAGGAAATGCATTTCAAATTGGTCCCAGGATACTCGGATCCAGGAATCAGACACCATCTCTTGGGGGTGGGGGGTGGGAGTATGTGTGGAGAGAGACCTAATAACGCCCGACTGGCGATGCCACTTTGCTCCCCGAAAGCGCAAGCGCTCCCGGGATGGGGGGCTACCTGTTGGCCAGGGCGCGGGGGAGGGACGGAATTTGGGTGTCTTTACTCCAAGGTATGTGCGTGTAGCCGGACTTTCTCTTAATTTATGGGGCGGGGCTGATCTCCAAATACCAGTTTTCTAAGGCGAGCATCACCCTTCCCCCAAATGTGGACCCGAACTCCCTGTAAGGAAAAAGGACGGATCATTTGTCGTAGAGAAAACCACCTGTGGTCCGCCAAAAGCCTCTTCAGTCAAGTCAGGGCCAGGCGTCGCAGGCGGGAACCGGGCGCGAGGGGCGAGGCTCGGGGTGGGGGAGCAGAAACATGCGGGGCGCCCCCGGCCCGCCCTGGGCCTGCTGTGCAGGGCTTCATCTCGCGGCTGCCGGGAGGGGGCAGAGAGCGCCCTGGGTGCTGGGCGCCTTCCCGTTACGCAGTTCCTGTCCCTTTAAATCCAAGTCCCGGGAAAGGGGGGCTGGGGCGCCCCGGCTGGACCCCTATTTCCAGGCCGGCCGGAGCAAGAGGGGAAGGCGGGAGGGCGGGCCGCCCGGGGCCTCCGCCTGCGCCACGCGCCCTAGACCAGGCAGACCAGGCGGACCAGCTCCCCTCTCCAGGCAGCCGGCGCGCCGGGGGCGGGGGGCCGGGCGGGGGCGCGCGGGCGGCGGGGTGCGGGGGCGCGCGCGCGGGCGGGGCGCGGGCTGCGGGCGCGCGCCGCGCCGGCCCGAGCGCGCGAGCCAGCCCCGGAGCGCACGCCGCCGCTGCCGCCCGCCGCCTGCCGCCCGCCGCCGCCACCGCCGCCGCCGCCGCCGCCGCCCGACCAGCCGCATTGCTGCTGCCGCCGCCGCCCGGCCCGGCCCGCGGCCCCCAATATGGTGCAGCCGCCCGCGCCGCCGCCCGTGCCGCCGCCGCCCGCGGGCCCCGCCGCCGCCCTCGGGCGCCCGCAGCGCGGCAGCCGCAGGTGGGGGACTGCGCCCCAGGCCTGAGCGCCGCTGTCCCCGCCCGGCCTGCGCGGCCAGCCCGGCGGGCTCGCCTCCGAGGGGCACTTGCAGCTGAGGTGGAGCCGTTTGCACCAGACGCTCCTGCTCCTGCCCCCTCCCTCCCCCTCCCCTCCCCTCCCCTCCCCCGCCCTCCTCCCCTCCGGTCCTGTCTCCAGCGGGAGCGCGAGACGCTGGTCAGGCTCCGCGGCGCAGCTCGAAAATGAATAATCGCCCCCAATTGACTTAAATTCCACCGAAGCCGGCGCCGCGGCCGCCCGCCGCCCGGGACCTGCTCGCTGTGTTTTTTGCTTTCTCCATTCTTCCTTAAAAAAAAAAAAAAAAAAAAAAAACCAAAACAAAACCAGCCAGCCAGCCAACCAAGACTCCGGTTTGTTGATCGCCTTTTTTTTTTTTTTTTTTTTTTTTCACCGTTTGCGGGATTTGCAAACCGAGTTACATGCATGTCCAGTGGGGGTAGGTTTAATTTTGACGATGGAGGGTCCTACTGTGGAGGCTGGGAGGACGGCAAGGCGCACGGCCATGGCGTCTGCACCGGCCCCAAGGGCCAAGGCGAATACACCGGCTCGTGGAGCCACGGCTTCGAGGTACTGGGCGTCTACACCTGGCCCAGCGGCAACACGTACCAGGGCACTTGGGCGCAGGGCAAGCGCCACGGCATCGGCCTGGAGAGCAAGGGGAAGTGGGTGTACAAGGGCGAGTGGACGCACGGATTTAAGGGGCGCTACGGGGTGCGGGAGTGCACGGGCAACGGGGCCAAGTACGAAGGGACCTGGAGCAACGGGCTGCAGGACGGCTACGGCACCGAGACCTACTCCGATGGAGGTAGGTGCGCCGGGCGCGCGGACGCTGGCGGAGGAGGGATCTTCTCTTGCCTCTTCTGTTTATCTCTGGGGAAGTCCAGCTTTTCCCTCCAGAGGGCCTTGGGCACCCGGGGCATTTCCTGGGGCTCCCTGGAGGCCACAGCGGCCTTGGCTACAGGTTGCCCCACTGCCTGGCGGGGGACGGTGCCCCTGTGCTAGCTAAAGGGTGTTGGGGGCTTTCCAGGAGCAGTGCCAGGCCCGGGAGCCGCGGAGCTGAGCCGAGTGTCAGTGCATCGTCCAAGAGCAGGCCGGAAAGGCCAGACCGGGCCCGCGGCCTCCTCCGGTACCCAGCAAGGGCGCAGGGGGGCTGGGAGAGGGCCCCCTCCCCTTGTTGGCAAAGCTCCCTGGGTGTCGGCCTCTGGGAGTCAGGCCCCAGCTCTGCTGCTTGTTTTCCTGCGGTGCCGACGGGCCTCCCTTAGTCCTGATCAACCCAAGCCAATGGAAAGAGAGCGGCTGGGAGAGCTAGAGGCGGGGGCTGCGAACCCAAACCATCACAACAAGGCAATAAACTTCTAGGTGGTTGGACGCGGGCTAGCACTGCCGGAGCAGGCTGCTGGGGGGAGGGAGGGAGGGAGGCCCATCTGTGTAGCGCGAGCCCAGGAAGCTCGCCTGTCAGTGGCTGAATCATTTTCACCATTAGTTTAGGGGTGCTCTGTGCCTTCATTCTAAGATGCCACCACATTCCCGGCTGGAAGCCAGAGTGCTGCCCGCCTGCCCACCCGCCGCCGCGGCTGTAAGATGGTTTCTGTGCAGGGAGCCCTGGCCAGCTTTGCGGCTGTCCCCCCCGCCCCCCGTCCCAGACAGTCCAGTGTCCACTCCTCAGGGCGTCTGAGAGGCGTGGAGCACTTACTGTTTCTGGAAGCCAGACCCCAAACAAGCCTGCTCTCCGGAGGCTCCCTCCCGCACCTAGGAGCTCATCCTCAGAAGTGGCTCTATGCCTCCCCAGTAATCTTTCAGGCATGCGTGCCTGGGAAAGGAGTGGGGCACAGCGGGGACTTGGGTGCTTCGGCACAGAAATCACGAGCGTACGTGTGGCCTCCTGCTCGCTGCCTCCGAGTGCTACACACCTGCTCCCCGGCCACATCCACAAGTGACGGAGGGCTGGAGAGTAATTATTATTTTGGCTTATACAAGCGAGAGGCAGGGTTCGTTATTCCCCCGAGGGGAGGAGGCGTGGGGGGCAGTTACTTATATAACGCTCTTGCCTGTCGAAGCCGTGGCGCCCCGTCCCGGGCGGCCTCTTCTGTGCTGTTGTTGTTTTCCTGGAGTGGGTTGGAGAGCTTCCCTGACCCTGGGGCTCTGGGGCAGGCTGAGCAGACGGCCCTCCCTGGGTTCTAGGCCGCGGGTGTGTGTGTGTGTGTGCGCGCGCGCGCGTGCGTGCACGCGCAGGCACGGCAAGGCACAGGCGCAGATGTGGGTGGCTGAGGTGGGCGGCTGAGCAGCTTGGCGCTCCCAGCTGGGCTCTTTGGGAGCCCGGGGACCGTCGTCACCCAGGGACTCTGGTCTGGCCGCTAGGCAGATCCGTCCCTCCAGAGGTGCTCCCGGCTGTGCCTGCACCTAGAGACGAGCCTGGGAGGAGAAGAGCCCCCGTCCCTCTGGAGCTCAGCAGAGTGTCTGAGAGCGAGGTCCAGCGCCCCAGTCGGCCCACCGTCCCCAGAAATCTTCAGTGGCCCACAGAATTCTATGCTCCGTTCCACAGACATCTACTGAGTGCCTACTCTGAGCAGGTGCTCGGGGCTCTGGGAAAAGAGCAGACAGAAAGCTGTGCCCTCACGGAACTTCCATTTCAGAGGGAAGGGTGGTAATTTCGCTGTGATGACTGGGAGGAGAGGGTCTGATTCTGTGGCTGGGCACGAGCGTGGGAGCAGATGCGTCGTCGTGAGGCGTGCTGCTGTCGTTGGGCGGACATCCTTGGGTCTCTACCCGCCATTTAACCGGCTACGCCGTGTCCACTCCCTAAGGCACTTCCCTCTGCACCGCCTTGCTTGGGTCTCACACGTTGGAGGGGCAAGGGTCATATCCATCACAGACAGAGCCAGGGAGGCCCCGGAGCCCACGAGACAGGATAGAGCCCCCAGCCTTTGGTGGCAGAGTCGAGGGTTTGAACCCCTGATCTGTCCAGGGTGGGGCCCTCTTTCCTCACATCACACCACCTGTATGCCAGCCGAGGCAGGCACACAGATGCAGGGCGCCAGGCCGACTGCTGCCTTTTGTTGGCAACAGGGCATGATGGAAAGTCGAATTGACCTTTCTGGCCTGGAATAATCAGGCCCAGACATCTGGGGCCACTTTTCTGGAACGTGGTCCCCGCTCCTCATTAGGAAGGTGACTGTTGAGTATGTTTGCCCTCAAGCAGTGCGTGGGGTGAGCAGGGCCAACGTGGGGTGTCGCAGTCCGCCAGAACAGAGCAGTGGGTCTGCACGCCTGCTCCCAAGTCAGCTGGTGGGCGGGGGTGGGCCACGTTTCGGAGAGGGCAAGTAGAGCCTTCATGAGTTCGTGGTCCTGACTCCAATCCTGCTTTTCCTTTGCACTGGGAATGGGAATATTGGGCAGGCGTCAGCAAAGCTCCCGAACTTCAGCCCAGCTCCCGGTGCTGACTTGGGAAAGTGGTGATTTTCATGAATAATGCACCAACGGCAAATGTAGTCTACATTTAGCTGGAATTGGTGTGGAATCCATTTCAGCTGGGGACACTTCTGCCAACTCCTCCTCCTCCTCCAGGTTCATCCTCCCCTGGGCGCAAGGCAGTCATTGGCTCACTAAAGTGAGCTGAGCGGCCTTTACTGTCTGTCGAGTGACCCCACATGGACGGTGAGGCCTGGGGGGCCTAGGGTGGCAAGAGCACATGCTGTGGAGTTGACATCCATTGGGCTTGAATCCCAGGTGTGCCTTTGCTCTGCTCTGTGACCTTGGGCAAGTTACTTAACTTCTCTGAGCTTCTGTTTCTGAAGCTGTACAAAGGGCTGATAATAACTGTAAAGTAGGTGGAGATTAATTGAGGCGGTGTACACGTCAATGCCAGGAATAGAGTAAGCATTCGTTATTATTTAACACTGTTTTATTATTACAGTTCATATGTGATGAATGTCACTTACAATGATCATTATTAGAACCAGTAGCCAGACAAGATAATGATGCTAATGAAAATGATAATAAATGGCAATGTTCAGCACTTACTGTGTGCCGAGCATGTGGCCAGTGTATGTATAATTACAGCACTCAATTCCTGTACCTCTCCGGGCTTGGTTTTCTCCATCCTCCCATTTCCCACATTGGGAAGCTGAGGCTCAGAGGAGCCAGATGAGTTGGCTGATGAACGCTGGGCGGCACCAGGATTCACGCTCGGGGCAGCGATTCCGGATCCCGTGCTTCTGTGTGGAACACCTCTCTCTAAACTCCCTCGTGCAAAACTACCTCCTTGTTCCTTCCTCTTCCTCCGTACCCGTTCTTCTCCTCTGGGTGCAGCAGAGGAGTTGTAGGCAGACGCACACGGGCAGACACCACACCCAGGCCCTCTTCTCCGCTCGCTGGACCCCGGCTTTGCTGTACAGGTAAATATTTCCTGCTGGGTGCCATGCACACAGGATCCCTTGGGCCAAAAGTTACCCCCCCCACAAACAAAACCCTCCCACAGCCCGAAAGATATGAGTCATTGCACACACCCGGCCGCTCCCCCTCAGTTACAGATTCCGTTCACCGGCCCAGATCCCTCAGCCCACACGAGTCACACACGCCCACAGTCAAAATTCAGATTCCCCGGGGCCTGCGCGCACACACAGTACACCTGTCACCCAGAGATGGTTTCCACCCTGTCTTCCAAAACACAGCCATGTGCACCCTCCGCCTTTGTTCCATTGCCAGGTACTCCAGATCTCTACCAACTCCTGCTCCTGAGAAGCAGCTCTCCCGGTAAAGGGAGAGTGCCAGCCGCAGAGCAGGGCTCAGATACAGATGGGTTGCGGCTTTGTTTCCACTTTAAATACACGTTTAGGCAGTTAATGCCCCCTTTAAGGGGGAAAACCCCTCATCCAAACAAAGTCAATGACCATTGGTCCTGTTTTTTGGTGCTTGGCCAGGAATATGTGAAAAGTAAACTGTTTTTTTTTTTTTAATCCAAATGCTCAATTTAGGAGGAAGCAGGTCCATGGACACGGGTATTACGCCAGTAGGAACTCATTTCAGAAACAAAAGGCAATTGGAGATAAAAGCGTCTCCTCAGAGAGCCTTTCAGCCCCTCTGGGGAGGGAAAAGTCTCCATGAGGTGAAAGGAGAGGGGAAAGCAAATAACTAGTTCTTTGTTGCCAATAATAGCTGAGAAAGGAGTGTAGCTGAGAACTCCCCCCATCCAGCGCAGCCCTGGAGCGATCTAACGAGCTTTATATTAGGAACCCTGACTGGGCTGGTGAGGAAGTGAGGATCAGCACCCTCCGAAAATAGCCACCCGCCGCCTGGCTAGTGAGTAGCCCTAGCTGACGCTGACGGTGCGCGCAGCAAAGCCGAGGAGAGGGGGCCGTGGGCCCTTCTTTCCTGAGGATGCCATGGAGAGAGGAAGCCCCTGGGGGAAAACGGTGATGGTGGCAGTAGGGGAGGGCCAGGAATGTCTGCCCTTTTGCTTCAAGACTTTTTCTTCCTCATCTTCTGCCAGGCCTCCACAGCTCTAAAGACAGCTAGCTATCAACCATGAGCTGATAATTCTGTATAAAACATTCCTTAGGTCCTTAAATGTCAGCAAGATACTAGATTTGTGAGCCCTGGAAGAGAGGATGGTGCTTGTTTGAAATTTCTGCAGTGGTCCATCCCTTCTTGGATTAGCCACTCCCCAGTGTGTAGCTTCCTGGCCTGTGGAAGGTCACGTGGTCGATGAAGGTGGCACTGTAAGGGGTCCTGGCCTCGCCAGACAGGCTCTGTGGGCTGGAGGAAGGGACCGGCTCTCCCATCATTCAGGAGAGGAGCTGCCCCTTCAGCACCTTGGAGAGCGCCCCCAGCAAACTGCCTGGGCTGCCAGGGAGCCCGCCTTGCTCTAATTCCTTCCGGGCATCTCTTCCAGCCAGACCGCGTCTCCCGGCCAGTGCCCACCTGGCCCTGACCCCTCCACACTCGGCCACCAGAAGTTTTCCTGCTCCCGCTCTGTCAGTGTGTGGATTCCATGCTCCATGAAGCACCACTACTGGGGGTGTTTGTTTTTCACCCCAATCCTATCAGTCTTTTCTGAAAAAGTTGAGTGCCTTCTGGATGTCTCCTGGTGAACCAAGAGAGCATTTCCCAGCTAGGGGAGGCAGCTTTGGGGTGGGGTCCTTTAGTAGGACTCATGGAAATAAAACCTGAGGTTTATTTCTGCCTTGGGTTGTGTGTGCTCAGTTCCTGTGGATGTACAGGGGTTATAAGTGCACACCAGGGACTTCCCTGGTGGTCCAGTGGTTCAGACTTCGTGCTTCCACTGCAGGGGGCATGGGTTCGACCCCTGGTCAGAGAACTAAGACCCCACATGCCACGCAGTGTGGCCAAAAAAAAAAAAAAAAAAAGCACACCATAGGCAGCAAAGGAACGATTTTGTCTGTAGCAACCAATGAAAGACTGTTTTGCTTCCGTTCTCTTTAAATGGGCATCATCGGATTAGTCATCTACACCAACCCTGCCCAATCTGTATGCGGCTGTTTGAATTTGAATTTAAAATAATTACAATGAAATGAAATTTAGAGGCTCGGTGCTTCCGTCACACTAAGCCACATTGCAAGTGCTCAAGTGCCACCTGTGACTCGTGACCACCACACGGGACACTGCGGAGACAGAACGTTTCTATCATCACACAAAGGCCTCTCGGACAGCGCTGGTGTGGAGTGTAAGAGTCACGCAGAAGGGGCTGTGTGTCTGTGCCGGTCGCTGTTGAGTGTCCAGTCACTAAAATAGTGCCAACATACAGTGGTCACTCAGTAAATACTTGTGGAACGAATCAACTGTGCAAATGCAGTCGTGTTTGGTGATTTCATCCACTGTCATCATTTCACACATCCATGTTGTTGTAAGAACTTAGAACCGGATGTAGACAGTTAAAGGGGAATTTTAAAGCTCTTTAAAGCATTGCTATTATAATTCCCTGGTCGGTTTTGTTTTGTTATCAGCTCTGTCGTTGCTCATAGAGACTGCCAGTGTGTTACATGAGTAAGGTGGATGGTGTTGAATATAGTGCATAATAGAGGTAATGTCCTAATGCTGCGAGGCATTCATGGCCAGAAGACATTTTTGGAGCACTGTCTAATGAGCAGCTTTCGTTGTAAAGTGCTAGGAAAGACAAGTAGAAAAATAAGTACCCTTTCATCTGCACACTTTCTAATGATCCCTTTTCCTCAGCTTGATTCATTCATTAATTGAGAAGCATTTACTAGTTCCTACTATGTTCAAGGCATAAAGACTGAAAAGCTCAGGTCCACTTTTGATGAATCCACCTGGCAGTCTTTCCTGAGCCTGACTCTGTTCATTTGGGCTGCTGTAACGGAATACCATGGACGGGGCAGGGGTTGGGGGGTTTTAAACAACAACATTCATTTCTCACAGTTCTGGAGGCTGAGAAGTCCCAGATCAAGGCACTGGCAGATTTGGTGTTTGGTGAGGACCTTCTGGGTTGCAGACTGCCACCTTCTCTGTGTCCTTATGTGAGGGGAGGGACAAAGGAGGCTGTGCGGTCTCTTTCATAAAGGCACTAATCCCATCATGAGGGCTCCACCCTCATGACCTAATCACCTCCCAAAGCCTGTACCTCCTAACTCCATCACTTTGGGGTTTAGGATTTCATCGTATGGTTTAGTGGGGAGGGGGGGACACAAAACTGCAGTCTATAGCACTACGTATACAGTACATAGTTTGCAGTAATGTAGGCTGTTGGAAAAAAAGAAGCAAATGAAGAATAAAACACAAGAAACAGGAGGACATGACTTTTACCAAGAAGAATATGTAGCCTGTATGCAAAACTAAACTATGTAAGATAATTAGGGGTTTCTTATGCCAGACTTTGAGCATCCCCAATGGAAGTACCACAGGTGAGAGTTCTGAGAAGGGGAGGGAGAGACGTGTGTTTCCTTGAGTGAGCAGCAGAGACGTCCCTGGAGGGGCCCCTGAGCTGTGTCTGAATGACGGTGGGCAGTGTGGCCATTACCCCACGACTGAAGTTGCTGACTTTGCAGGAGGCTTGTTCTCGGCCTCGGTTTTCTCATCTCTGCGATGGAGTCATAATAATTTTTTCCATTTCCATCTCCCACCTTCCCAGGAATGTCAGAGGTGTTGATTGGGATGCAGGGAGGGCTCCCTGGTGCTTTTGGAGACCTCTGAACGAATTGAGAGTCAGTCTCTGCTGCTGGTGCTGTCCTGCCACTGTCTGTTACTCAGGCCGGTGCGTCCCACACGTGAGTGTGTGTGAGAGTCGCCTGGGAGGTGTGCTAAAACAGATTGCTGGCCCCCCGCTGAATTTCTGGGTCTGAGGTGTCGCCCAAGACTTTACATTTCTTACAAGTTTCAGTTGATGCTGATACTGCTGGCCCGAGGACCCCACCTTTAGAACCACAGTGCTGGGCAGTGCCTCTGAACCCCGGCTGCACAGTGGGACCACCAAGGACGCTGTCCCTGGAGACTGTTAGAAATGCAGAATCTCAGGCACCCCACAGACCTGCAGGGTTAGAATCCGCATGCTTGCAAGACGCCCGGGTGGTTCTCACGCGGGCAGCTCCGTTTTAGCACACTTGTCCCGATCTTGGCTGCTCACAGAGTCATCTTGGGTGCTTTGGAAAATGCTAGTGCCTGGGCCCCACCCAGAGACGCTGACAAGGTGGTCTGGGTGTGGCCTGAGTGTTGAGATTCTTTTTCAAAGTGTCCAGGTGATGCTGCCATGTGTCTCGGGTTGACGGCCTCTTGTCCAGAGCAGCCTCAGCCACGTGTCGGAATCACCAGGACGGCTTCAGGGAGGGACCCGTCTGGGTTCCACGCAGCGCTGCTCCAGCCAGGATCTCGGACGGTGGCATCTGGCTTGGGGATGTGATAAAAGTAGGCAGGGCTGAGAGTCGCTGCTCTGGACAGAGTTTTCTAAAACTCTGGGCCAAGTGGCTCATGAAAATGAAAGAGACTGTAGCGTTCCCAAGCACCACATGTAAGTGCTGTTACGCTTCCGCTCTGTCAGCAGTGGCTTCCTCCTCTGTGTCTGTGTCTCCCCTTTGTTTCTTTTTTTTTTTTTTTTAATATTTATTTATTTGGTTGCACTAGGTCTTAGTTGTGGCAGGCGGCCTCCTTAATTGCAGCTCCAGGGCTCCTTAGTTGCAGCTCGCCAGCTCCCTAGTTGTGGCACGTGGGCTCCTCAGTTGTGGCATGCGAACTCCCAGTTGTGGCATGCATGTGGGATCTAGTTCCCTGACCAGGGATCGAACCCGGGCCCCCTCCATTGGGAGCACGGAGTCTTATCTACTGCGCCACCAGGGAAGTCCCTCCCCTTTGTTTCTTGTAAGGATGCCTCTCATTGGATTTCGGGCCCAGCCAAAATCCAGCGTGATCTCATCTCAAGAACTTTAAGTTCATTGAATCTGCAGAGACCCTTTTTCTAAATAAGGGCACATTCCCAGGTACCAGGGTTTAGGACATGGACGTATCTTTTGGGGGACACTCTTCAACCCACTACAGTGCCCTACAGGCTTCGGTTTGAACGTGCTCCGAGGTGCGTACATGTTAACTAGAATCCTAAAGCCAGGAGATTCCTTTGGAAGAAGGATAATCACTGCTTTTAACATCCACTTTGTCCCAAGTACTGGGCTGTGCACTTACCATAGATGTTACTTCTTTTAGTCCTTAAATCAGTGCTTTGGGGTAAAGCACGTGCTGCCACTTAAGGGATGATGAGAAAGTAAAGCGTGCAGGGTTCCGTGGCTTGGCGAGGTCGCATGGCCGGGGACAGTGGGCCTTGGCTGGCCCAGAGCCGCCCGTGGCACCTAGCGATGGCATTTCCCAATGGAGCGATCATTTCAGCGCCCACCCCCGACCCCACCCCATACCTTACTGTTGAGGAAGCCGAGGCCCAGAGGAGCCCAAGGTCTAACAGTGAAGCAGAGAAAGGGAAGGATGACACAGTCTTCTGGACCTGAGCCTTTGCTGGGCCTTTGCCCAGCCATGCATAAACTTGTGGGGTCTCCCAGACCCCTCTGAGAGCATTTGGTAGCTGTGGTCCTGTCCCAGGAGGCAGACCAGTCCCTGTACTCATGCGATGTTTTGTGGGCACCTCTGGGGGTCGAAGACTCCCTGAGACTTCTGCATGGACCCCGGATAAGAGCCCTTCCATCCTCCACGGCTGTCCAGACGTGCCGAGATCCCACAGCCAGCCGGAAGTGGGAGGAGGGCCTGCGGCGTCCCATCGGCCTGAGTGCGCGGCCGAGGCCCGGAGCGGGCAGCGGGCGTCTCCCCGTCCCCCCTCTCCTGCGAGGCGCCCCGTAGCTTCTCCCGGGGGACTCCTGGGTCCGCCCTTGCCGCCACCAGCTGACGCTCTGCCCTTCCTCCCGTCCTGCTCCCCCCGGCTCACGGCTGTCACTCTCAGGCCTGGCAAGTGTCTGGCCTTGAGCTGGGAGCTGCGCAGCCTTCTTTCGTGTGGTCTCCCTGTGAGAGAAGCGTGACTCCCCCGATTTACAGGTGGGGAGCTGAGGCTCAGGAGGGCAGTGGAGACGGGAAATGCTGAAACAGGGCTGACCTTGCAGTCCTTGGGCTGCTCGCCTAACCCTGGCCACCTGGACAAGCTCCCAGGGGAGAGCCCAGGGGCCTGCCGTGGGGCCACCTGACGCAGGCGGTCCCGGGGACCACGCCTTGAGAAGCACCTGTCCCCCCCACCCCACCCCGCGAGCCAGCCTCTGCATCAGGGCTGAGGACGGCAGATGGGAGGAGGGGAGGCATCTCCGGGGGGGTGGGTGGCAGCTACACCCTGGGGAGGCTGGGAGGGTTTTCAACGGGGGAGGGTTTCAGGAACCAAGGGAGGCCAGGGGACCCCTCCCAGGAGTACCAGGCGGGATCTTACATGCAGGCCGGTGTCACAAACCCGGGCAGGCTTTGTCGGAGGCTGGATGTAGAAGCAAAGCCAAGGGGCTGTGGGCCGTGCAGCCAACCTGTGTGCATAGCCTTTTCATGGCCCCACCCCTGGCCATTGGGCTGCTTACTGCTGAGTTGAGAGGCGTAGCTGCAGTGGTTGAAGTCCACTTTGGTGAGGACGGTGTGGGGTCTGTGGCTTTGCCAGGCGTGGCGCCCCCCTGCTGGCCCCTCTGGGCCCTCCGTGTGCACACGCGCCTGTGCGCTGGCTCCCGTGGCCCCCACGCTCCAGAGGGCAGAGGCCCGTCTGTCAGGTTCCTGACTGTGGCCCCCGGTACGGCCGCAGCGCCTGCAGCAGGGGGAGGCTCGGGGGACCATGGTTGGATGATGAATGAATGACACACCAGCAGAGAGCTGAGGATGTGAAGGGGCAGTCGTGTGGAGAGCAGGAGAACGAGCAGGTGGGGAGAACAACACGTGCAAAGGCCCAGAGGCAGAGGCGTGGGCTGCAGCCGAGTGAGGGCAGAGGGTGAGAGGTCTGAGCACAGCTTCCGGGCCATGGGAAGGACGTTGGATTTTGTCCAGAGGCCAGGGAAGGGCTCTGAAAGGTTTAAGCAGGACAGCAATGCGATCTGATGTTTGTCCTTTTGTAATTAAACCTTTTGTTTCCAGATAATTGTAGATTCACGTCCAGTTGTAAGAATAATACAGGGACATCCCCGAGCCCTCCACCGTGTCCGCCCCAAGGGTAACATCTTGCAAAACTCTGGTACAGTGTTATAGCCCGAATGCCAACGTTGATACAGTCCGATACAGAATATCCCATCACCACAGGGACCCCTGGTCCTCCTTCCATGGCCACACCCACTCCCCCCTCACCCCTGTGTCTCCTCAGCCTCCGGCAACCGCTGATGTGCTCTCCATTTCTCATTTCAAGAGTGTTCTACAAATGTGGGCTTCTGGGAGCAGCCTTTGTCACTCGCCGTGGTTCTCCGGAGACCGTCCAGGCCATTGTTCCCGTCGACAGTTGGTTCCTTTCACTGCTGGCTGTGTTCCAGGTGCATGGAGCGCTGCGCCGTCACCGTCCAGGGCCGTCTGGGGTAGCTCCCGCGTGGGGCTGCTGTGAATACCCGCCGCTGCTAACTTTGCCGTAGAGGCTTTGTGTGAACCTGAGTCTTCATTTCTCTGGGATAAATGCCCAGGAGTACGTTTGCTGGGCCGTGTGGCAGTTGTACGGTTGTGTTTGGATAATCACTCTGGCTGCCGGGTGGGGAAGGAAAGGGGGGCCAGAGAGGAAGCTGGGGGCCCCTGGGAGGCGGTGCAGGTGTCCAGGGGGGAAGGGATGATGGCCTGGGTCCAGGTGGGGACAGTGGGCTGGGGAGAACCAGAACCCTGAGAGTTCAGAGGTGAGCAGAGCAGGCGGGCAGAGGCCGGGACGGTCAGCACCCAGGCACCGGGGACAGAGGGGCCCCTGGGGGAGGGGTGGGTGTGGAGCCAGGTGAGGATGGCGAGGCTGCGGTGGAGGTTGTGAGTCTGAATCTCAATGGGGCATCATACTCTGGGAGGCGGTAGCAAAAGGCAGGAGAGAGGTTGTCCCTGGAGGGGCCCCAGGACTCAGAATCGGCTGAGGAGGAGGAGGGCAGGGAGGGGAGGAGGGTGGAGACAGGCCCAGGGGGTGGGGGTGGGACAGCAGGAGCAGAGGCGGGATGGGGACCCAGCCCTCACTTGTCCCGGCCACGTGGCCAGCATTTTCGTCCGTTAGGACATCTGATTGCCCCACACCCCGTGAGGCCAGGCCCACACAGTTACTGTGCCCATTTTACAGACGAGGAAACCAAGGCCAGGGGACAGAGCGACTTGCCAAAGTCATGTGGGAGATTTGGGCTCTGGAAGCCACAGAATCACACAGCACAGGGCTGAGTTCAGACCCCAGATCCTTGGTTACGAGCCTGCGTGGGGCATCTTGAATGTTGTATGCGAGCCCAGGCAGAGATTTCTGAGCTGGCGCCTGGTGGGCACAGATGCTCCATAAATAAGCTGGTATCACTGCGTAAACCATTTACAGACGCCAGTGGTGGATGGTAGTCCCGGTCCCACGCCTCCTGTTTTCCCCACCTATCCTGATTACAGCCTAGGGGTGGTATCAAGCCTGCACCCTGAGAGAAGACAAATGGTATTGTTTTACTGAGACATAATTTACATAAAACCCATCCTTTTTTTTTTTTTAAATTTTAATTTATTCATTTATGGCTGTGTTGGGTCTTCGTTGCTGTGCGAGGGCTTTCTCCAGTTGCGGCAAGCGGGGGCCCCTCTTCATCGCGGTGCGCGGGCCTCTCACTATCGCGGCCTCTCTTGTTGCGGAGCACAGGCTCCAGACGCGCAGGCTCAGTAATTGTGGCTCACGGGCCCAGCTGCTCCGCAACACGTGGGATCCTCCCGGACCAGGCCTCGAACCCGTGTCCCCTGCATTGGCAGGCAGATTCTCAACCACTGCGCCACCAGGGGAGCCCCAAAATCCATCCTTTTAAAGTGTACAATTCACTGCTTTTAGAAGTTCACAAGGTTGTGCAGCTATCACCACAACCTAGTTTTAGAACTTTTTTTTTTGTCACCCACAAGAGAAACCTCGTTATGCATTAAGCAGTCACTCCCCATTGCCCCTCCCCCGCCCCGACCTTGACAACCCCTAATTTGCTCTCTTTCTCTGGATTTGCCTGTTCTGGACATGTCAAATAGATGAAATCCTACACTATGTGGTCTTCCTTGTCTGGCTTCTTTCACTCAGTGTCTTCAAGGTTCATCCACGTCCCATGTATCAGAACTTCATTCGTTTTTAAGACTGAATAACATTCCACTGTAGGGATAGACCTCACTTTGTTTATCCATCCATTCGTTGATGGACGTTTGGGGTGGTTCCACCTTTTGACTCTCGTGAATAGTGCTGCTGTGAACATTTGTGGACACAGTTTTGTGTGGAAATATGTTTTCCATTCTCTTGGGTAAATACCCACGAGTGGAATTGCGGGGTCATATTGTGACTCTTGTGTTTCACCTTTTGAGGAGCTGCCGGCCTCTTTTCCAGAGCAGCTGCACCGTTTTACATTCCCGTCAACATGGTTTGAGGGCTCCAGTTTCTCCACGTCCTCTCCACACCTGTTATTATCTGCCTTTTTGATTATAGCCATCCTGGTGGGTGTGAAGTAGTATCTCACTGTGGTTTCAATTTGCGTTTCCCTAATAACCAATGATATTGAGCATCTTTTCATGCGCTTCTTGGCCATTTGTGTGCTTTTGGAGAAATGTCTGATCAGGTCCTTGCCCACATCAAGATTGTGTTATTTGTCCTCTTACTGTTGAGTTCTGAGGCTTTTCTATGTGTTGTAGATAACCACGGTGACTTAAACTGCAGCGCCTGACTCCTAGCCATCCCCAGGGTGCCCGTTGACATGCTGCCCCCCCATTGGATGGTGGATTCCTTGAAGTAAATCGTGGGTGCCTTTCTCTTGCCCCCAGAGTACCTAGCACGGTGCCAGGCACACAGCAGGGGCTCAGTAAACGTCGGGACCTCAGCCCACCAGCTAAGCGGCCAGGTGGTCCTGTCCAGTTCTCAACGAGGTGGCTTTGATGGGCTGCATTTAGGGTCTGTTTTACCAGCAGCGAGAGAACAGCAGTGGTATCTGCAGGGAAGCTGGGACCCACACAGGTATTTATTGAGCACGAACTGTGCCGGGCAATGAGCTGGCCCCAGGGAGAGCAGGGAACCAAGAGCCCCAGGGCGGTGTGTGCATTTGCACAGGCTGGGTACCGTGTCAGTGAGTCCTTTACGTTTACCACTGATGGGATGGAGGAAGCTGGGCCCAGGCTAACAGGGGGGCTGGCGGGTGTTTGGGGCATCTGGGAAAGCCTTCTAGGGGAGCGACTTTCCCGCAGAGACGCGAGGATGGCAGGAGTGAGGCGGGTGTCCGAGGCGCACCAGGAGGAGCATTTTTAAGCACCCAGAGGCAGAGGGAACAGGGCCGCCCCGGAAGCACGGGGGGACCAGCATGGCTGAGGTCAGAGCACAAGGGGCCATGTCTGGGGACTAGACCCCCCGGGCCGTGGGGGCCACGGCCTGACCCTTTGGGTCTGCACAGAACCAACCTGATTGTCCGGAGAAACAAGAGCCAGGAGGTAACCCACCAGGGACCGAGGTCCCAGGCAACAGCTGGGCCGGAGTCTCCCTGGGCCCTGGTGTGCTACGCTGCCCGAACAGCGGCTGTGTCCACGGTGCAGGGCTCAATGTGGAAGAAATTAATCGCGGGTCCCCGAGAGAATGCGGCAGAAATATAGCAGAAGTCAGGGTTTTCTCGGGGCTGGATCCAGGCTGCCGTGTTGACAGTGACCGTGAATTGACAGGCGCAGAGTGTCCTGCTAGCTCGAGGCCAAGCAGGAGGAGGAAAGGACAGGAGTGTTAGTGGAGAGACAGAGAGGGAGGGCAGGGGACAGAGACAGAGACAGAGGAGACAGAGACAGAGGAGGGAGAGAGACAGAGACAGGGACGGGGAGAGGCAGGGCTGGGGAGGAAGAGACAGAGTTGGGGGTGGGTTATGGGGGGGAGGGGAGGGAGAATGAGCCCTTCCTTGCTGTCAGGGGCATACGTGTGTTATTTCTCACTCCGCCCCTTGTTTCTAAGCCCAGAGCCCAGCCCCTTCCACACACCTTCCCATAAAGTCCCAGCAGCAGCCCCTGACGATGGCTGTCCTCTAGCCCAGAGCGGCCTGAACCCACCCAGAGCAGGGCCACCCCAGCTGTTCCTGTGCCCCAGGCAGGAACCCCTGCCCCAGCGGCCAGCCCTGTGCCCCCGTCTCGGGACGGTGAGGGGCACTAAGTAGAACTGGGTCCCCAGGGCACGGGGGTCTCTAGGTGATGCCCGGCAATGCTGCCCATTCACCCGGCAGCCCAGGGCTCGATCCCACTTGACCTGCTCTCGGTTTGGCCCAAAGTCCTGAGATGAAAATGCGGGTCTGCCTCAGCTGCCCATGGAGCGGGACCCCCAGCCTGGGGACAGCCCTCCACCTGCTGGGAGACGCCCCCTGCGTCGTCCTGCAGGAGGGGCCCAGGCCCAAGCCCCCTGCGCAGCCAGCTGCGGGAGGGTTGTCAGGGCTGATTCGGAGCCGGAGCCAGTCAGGCTGCAGGGCCAGCCTGGGGGCTTCTGAGTCCCCTCAGCACCCCTGCCCCTCGGGAAGGCAGAGCCATGCCTCCAAGCCTCCCCGCCCACCCACAGTGGCCAGCAGGGAGGAGTTCCTGTGGAAACGCCCAGAACTCCCTCAGGGCGCAGAGGCCAGCCCCCCAGGAGCACCTGCTTGGATCAGTGGGGAGCCCTGGAGCGAGAGGGTGTTAGAAAGAGCCTGCTGTGGGAGTGGGCTTTGGGCGGGCCGTTTGGGGAGGGTCTGAGGAAGGGGGCTCACGCTGGAGTGGGTGCTGTTGGAAAGGGGGGCAGTCCTCTGATGGGGGGTCTGACTCATCTATGGAGGGGGGCGAGGATGGAGCTGAAATGGTGAAGGGTGCTTTGGCCTCCTTGAGGGTTTGGCACTGTGTGGGTGGCCGGGTGACCTGTGTCACTCCGTGGTGGTCAGAGCAGCCTCGTCTGAGGTCCTGTTTGTGCCCAGCGGAAGGACAGCATAGCCTGGCCGGCCGGGAGCCAGGCCGGTGCCCAGGTGTCCGGGGGCCTTTTGGGGGAGGGATGGGAACTCCTCAGGTCTTCTCACCATCGGTCCGCCTCTCCCAGCCACCTTCTGCCCTCAGAGCCACTGTTCTGGCTGCCGTACCTCAAGGACCCTGGGTGATGGCTGAGGGAAGTTTCTGTAAAACCCAACCTCAGGGGCCTGTCTGCCAGGGGCGCAGGCCCTCCTGCCTGTGTGGCCGGGGACCGTGCAGGGCCTAGAAGGAGCGTGGGCCCTGGGCGGGAGCGACGGGGGCGGGGTCTGGCCAGGCTCCCTGAGGCACGGGGTGCTGGGACCTGAAGGAGCCGGGTGAGGGGGTTGCTGGGGGACCCAGAGAGAGTCAGGGTCCCCGCCCTCTCTCAGAGCCCGCCTGGAGATGCCCAGCCCAGCTGCAGCCCCGGGGCTGACCAGGAGTCAGGGTGGGGCTGGGGGAGACAGTTTGGCCAGAGCCCTGCCCTTCCCCAGGCCCCCTGAACGTTGAGTCCTCCCGGGCGGTGGAGGGCGGCGAGGTCTGCTGGCCCGTGGGCCCCATGTCGGCCCTCCTGCTCCTCCCTCTGCGCTCGGGGTCCCTTCCCAGAGCCGCTCCCTCCAGAGACGCCTGTGGAGCCCGCGATGTCCCTCCTTACCCTGGGGCAGCGGGGTGCAGGGCCAGCTGTCCCCCCACTGGGCCCAGCACAGCTTGGAGCTGCGTCCGTGGGGGCCGCAGGGGCAGCGTGGGGCCCTGGCACGGTGTGTCCTGGGCCCGGTCCACCCCTCGGCTGGCCGCTCTGGCGTCCGGCAGGGTGGGCGTGAGCTTCATTCTCAGCTCTCCGGCCGGCAGGCCTGGGTGTAACGCTGTCCCAGGGCGTCTGCAGCCACCCTCACTGGACGTGCTGTTTCCATGGGTGACAGGGTCACGGGTTTGGTGAACGCCACCGTGGTTTGCTGCCTGCCTCAATCCCAGGTGGAGGCTGGTGAATATAAGGATGTAATTTCTTCCCTCACAATCCCCAAGTCTATCCTACCCTTGGGAGTCCACAGACCCCAGGCTGGGGGGCCCCTGCACTGGCCCCGCCCCTTGGGAGCAAATGTCACGTCTGAAATCAGAGTCTCCTTCTCCGTGTCCTGGGTGAGGTCCTGACGGGAGCCTTCTCCACCCCATGGGCCACCGGGGCCTCTGGGTGGACTTGGGGGTGTCCTGTGGAGGTTCAGGGCACAGCTTGGAAGCACTCCCCAGCTGTGCGGTCCCCCCTGGGCTGCAGAGCAGTCTTTCTGGGAAGTCCTCATCTGTGGGGTCCCCATGGAGCCCAGTAATCGTGGGGATTGTTTCTGGCCTTCACAGGAAGTGGAGGTATCCCCACTGGGGTGGTCAGGGTAGCTGTGATGTCTGTCAGGAGGGGGCAGAGACCCCCAGGCCCACTCAGACTGCAGGGGCTCCACTAACGCGAGGTTCTATTTTTAATAGTTTGAGGTACAGTTCGCACACCATACAATTCACCCATTTAAAGCATACAATTCCATGATTTCTAGTATATTCACAGAGCTGTGCAGCCTCACCAGTCAATTTTAGAACATTTTCATCACCTCAAAAAGAAGCCCTGTCATCCATCCCCCCTCCCCCTCCCCTGGCAACCACGAATCTGGTTTCTGTCTTGCGGATCTGTCCATCGTGGACATTTCATGTAGATGGAATCCTTCACTGTCTGGCTTCTTTCACTCCCTGTAGTGTTTTCGAGGTTCATCCATGTTGTAGCTTGACTACGTGGCATGTGAATATTAAGACAGTAATATTCCAGCATACGATGGACCATATTTGGTTTATCCGTCATCCATTGATGGACCTTTGGGTTGTTTCCCCCTTTCGGCTGTGGTGAACAATACTGCTGTGAACATTCGTGTACAGGTTGGTGTATGGACGTGTGTTTTCATTTCATTCTTTTCATTTTTGAGTATAAACCGAGCAGTGGAATTGCTGGGTCAGGCGGGACCTCTAGGTTTAATTGAGGAACTGCTGGACTGTTTTCCAGAATGTTTGCACCATTTTACATTTCCATTCAGCTTCTTTTTAAAGAATCTCCTGGAAGTTGAGATGTCCTTACAGGCCCTCTACCCCTCACCCAAACCTGGAGATTTATTCCTGGACACGGTGAAGTCTATGTTTGGAGAAACTCCTAATTTCTCAAGCACACCGTCTGTGCAGGGCCCAGGACCTACTCAGTTTCGCCCCCTGCAGGTGGCCCTGCCCACTCTCCTGCCCCTCCCCACCAAGCCCTGCTCTAGTTTCCTTCATGATGGGGTTCACCTAGTGTCTCTCTGTCCCCCTACATCTCGGGTCCAGGAGGTTTTTTGCTCTCTGTACCCTCAGCCCCTGGCGCTCGGAATGTACCTGGTAGATAAACAGTCATTTAGAGTAGGGGGGTGTCCCCACGCCGTGGGAAGCGGGCGCTTGGGGGAGGTGGGATGGGCCCTGAGAAGGTTCTCAGAGCAGAGTGTGACCAGCGACGGTCCTGCTCTCTGCGTTTCAGGGCTTTGGAAAAAGAGGCGGTGCAGGACCAGCTGGTCCCCAGGCACGCTGTCATTCTTCTCAGAGAGGGTGGACTGTTGGGAGAGGACGTCCGTGAGGAGATACAGAGACCCGAGGACGCATCAGGCGCCTGGGAGGGGGCTTCATGGGGATGCATCAGGCACCTGGGGGAAGGGTTGCGGGGGCACGGCTCAGGCACCTCGGCGGCCTCCGTGGAGCTATAACACGCACCTGGGCGGCCTCCTCAGGGATAAAAGAGCTCACAGGCGCCTGGCGTTCATGCCAGGCTGGAGCTGCTCCTGGTGCTGGTACCCGGTCAGTTAGGAGCTGCAGCCCAGCGCGTTAGGAGCTGTTTTATCCCCGTTTTACAGACGTGGAAGCTGCAGATAAGTAACTTGCCTGGCCTCACGGCTTAGTGGCGGAGCTGGACTTGAACCCGGGGTCCGGCGGGTGTCGTGCCCACCCCTCTTGCTTCCTCTGCCTGTCCCCTGGAGCAGGAGCCCCACGCGGGCCTCAGCCCTCCCCTCTCCCCCCCGGGATCCTGCGCTCCAGGAACTGAGGCCTGTGGGGGGTCTCGCTGGGGCCCAGGCGGGCCGGTGGTGGGGAACCCCTGCGTGCAGTTGTGGGTGTTAGTGTTTTCCTGCGATAACGGCTCATAGCTCATGTCACATCTCGGAGGGCTCGGTGACCCACCTGGGCCCAAATCCTCCGTCTTACCCTGGGTGCTCGGCTTGCGGCCTGGGCCGCCTTCCTGGCGTGTTTGGTGTGTGTGTATAGCGCGCCTGCCCTGGGAAGAGCCGGCGGGGGCTCCCCGGAGAGTGTGAGACAGAGGCTGCTGCCTGGGCTGAAGCCGGGAGCTTGACCGTCGGGAAGCTTTTCAGCAACAAGATCGTTGGTCCTCAAAAGACATACCATAAAAAAGAAAACGATTGTTGGTCCTGAAATAAGAATCACCTGCGAGCTGTTAAAACCCTCCGCTGCTCAGGCCTCGCTTCTGACCCACTGAACCGGTGTCTCTGGGTGGAGTGGGTCTCAGTCACTAGTTTTCAAGGTCCTGCGGGTGGTTCTAACAGGACAACCTGGGTTCTTGATCTCGAGTGGCATCTGAGTCACCTGGAGGGCGTTACAGCCCCAGTGGTCCGCCCACCCCCAGAGTTTCTGCTTCAGTGGGCCCGGGGAGCCCGAGAATCTGCATCTCATCGAGGTCCCAAGTGAGGCCGACGCTGCCGGAGAGCTGCAGCACAGAGCAGCCGTGGCCACCCCTGCCCATCGCGGCCCCCCAGGTCCTCCGCCCGGTCATGGGCTAGACCGTCGCGGCTTCTGATGTGATGCACTTAACGCCGCGCCTGCCGCGTGCCCTGCACCGTCCTGAGGTGCTTTGCAAGTGTGAACCCTCACTCCCCACGAGCATCCCACGGGGTGGATATTGTCACTGTCACTCTTCACAGAAGGGGACACGGAGACCCAGCAAAGTTAGGTGACTCGGGCCAGCTCTGAAGGCAGTGCAGTGTCGGTCTGACCCCAGCTCCTGGCTCTTCGCCCCCAGGCTGTGCTCCTCTTCTGTGGCTCCGAGAGAGAAGTAACTTTGACCCCCATTTTGCAGGTAGGGAAGTAGAGGCTCGGGTCAGGCCACCTGTCCAGGGTCCGAGCTCAGACCTGCCTGACTTCCGGCCACTCTGGTCAAGCACCCTCTCCCGTGAGGGGCTCCCTCGATTCTTCCTCCCGTCCCTGCCCTACACCCCCTGCTGCCCCACCTCACAGTTACATCCATGAACCCCTGGCCTGTGAGAGGCCAGCCCTGCGGGCCTCGGGCAGCTGAGCCTCAGCGCCCGCTGGGTGACCAGAGAGGGGAGCATGGGTCCGGGAAGGGTGCTCCCCGGATGGCAGCTTTGGGAACCCTGCGTTCTATTCCTGACGCCCCTGTTCAGGCCCAGAGGGAGGGGCATGAAGGGTGAACAAGGGTGGTCCCTGCTCACTGAGGCCCGACAGGATATGGGGCTGAAACTTGGAAGCTGGAGGGAGGGATGCCCAGGTCTCCAGAGCCTGCACCTCGAAACCGTTCACACCAGAGAGAAGACAGTGCTTGACATCAGTGGGGTCCGAAGCAGCAGCCGGCCTCCTCTGAGCAAAACCCAGCGTTCTCCCGACGCCCGGGGCCAGCTCCTGGGTGTTGGGTGCAGAGCTGCGTCCTGAAGGGACCCTCCTTCAGGATGAGTCATCCTGCCATTCTGAGTGAGGACCCCCAGGCCAGCAGGACCTGGTGTAGTTGGAACTGCAGGCTGCGTTCTTGGGTGCTGACCCCTCTGTGTTTCGGTGGGCAGTGGAGAGGGATAGTCCCAAACGTGGGCCTGGGAATGTGGCACACATGGCGGGGGTCCTAGCTGAGCCGCTTCCGTCAGGACTTTGGGCAAGTGACTTAACCTCATCACGCCTCAGTTTGTTTCTATCTGTAAAATGGGTACAGTGTCTCCCTCATGGGCTCTCTGTGGGAACTGACTGGCTTGGACCTGCTGTGAGCACTTGGCAGGGGGGAGAGGAGCCTCTGCCCTCCCCGGGAGGTCAGGGCGACAGGCGAGAAGAGGGGGTCTCCTCAGGGAGTGCAGCTCAGAGGGAACCAGGTTCCCAGGGGAGAGGACGCTGACTTGGGGTCTACAGACCAGCCACTTCTCCGACTCACCCTTGATGTGCACCCATCAGCCGACGGTGCCAGGTGTGGGCCTCCCCTCTGATGGGGACCAGGGGGCATTGGGGCTGGCCCCCACATCCCCGTGGCTCCTTCCAGCTCTGGGGACAGCTGAGTGGGGAGGTTCAGATCTTCGCCCCTTCCTGCTGTGTGGCCTTGGACAAGTTACCTTACCTCTCTGAGCCCCCTGTTGTGATGACAGCCCCTGGCCCTCCGTGGATGGTGAGAGCTCAGCAGATGTCAGCTGATGGTGTCCCTGGACACCGTGGCCGTGGTTTCTGATTGCGCTGCCCTGGAAGGTTTTCCGGGTGCCTGCAACTGAGAAGGCAGCCAGCGTGGGGAAATTCTCAAGGTAAACGTAACAGGGTTCATTCTTCGGAAGTTAGGTCCATCTCTTTTTTTTTTTTTTTCCTGATGTGGAAAAGACCTTCCCTTTATTCATAATCACCAAAACTTAAGCAACAAAGATGCTCTTGAGTATGCGTGGATGATAGTTTGGTTCAGGTCCACAGAAGACGCGGAGGCCTTAAGTGCGTACTACAAAGTCAAAGAAGCCAACCTGAAAAGGCTTCATACTGTATGAGTCCAACTCTATGACTTTCTGGAAAAGGCAAAACTATGGAGACAGTAAAAGAACACTGGTTGCCAGGGGTTGGGGGAAGGAAGGATGAATAGGTGGAGTGCAGAGGATTTGTAGGGCAGTGAAACTATTCTGTGTGACACAGTCATGGTAGGTACAGGTCATTACATTTGTCCAGAATCACAGGATGGGCAACACCAGGAGTGCTGATGTATCAGCATTGGCTTATCGACTGTAAGAAATGCACCGCACTCATGTGTGTCTGTACTTGCACTCAATTTTTCTGTAAACCTAAAGATATAAAGTCTAATCTTAAACAAAACAAAACAAAACAAAAAAACCCCACTAAACCTTCCCAGGATGAACGGACGAGGAGGGCAGAAGGAGCAGTGCTGGTGTGAAGTCGGCCGGCGGGCACGACCTAGGATGCTGGTTGAGGTTGTTTCTTGAGGCTGGTCCTCCCCCGGTCATTGGGGACCCCCTGCCCGCACCATGGAGGTGGGCATACCTGGGTGGCTTCCTGATTTGAGGCCAGCCGCGCCTGAATCCCCTCCCCTCTGGGCAGCATAAGGATGAACGTGGGGCCCGTATTTGCTGGTCTCCATGGTGTCTGCTTTTGCTCTCGATCCCTCCCGGCTTTGGGGTGGCTTCCTGGCTGGTGAGCTGGTCTCAGCGCGGGAATGGCCATCATCTGCACGCGATGCTCATGGCCTCTCTGGTCACTTTCCTGCCTCCAATCTGACATGTCTGATGCCTTCTCAGGGACGCTTGTCCCCTCCGTCCCCCCCAAGAAGGCCACCGACCTGCCACTTGGGCCCCCTTTCTGGCTTTCCCACCAACCTAAATACTCGGCTAAATACTCGGGCTGGGCACCTACCAGGCCAGCGTCCTCTGTGAGGAGCAGGGCTTTCCCCCAACACCCGGGTTCGGACCCCAGCCCCCGGCCCCCATGAGGCACAAATCCTGAGTCTTAGTTTCTACAGCTGGAAAAGCAAGCATAATGTCACTATTGTGAGAATTTTCTCATGAAAGTGTTTCTTCCCATCCCTCTTGAAAATTTCAATTTTTATCAAGATGTGCCCACAGTTTAAGATGTCAATTTTAATGCTAAAAACAACAGTGTTTAGAACAAAGCCCCCTCCCTCTACTGCTTCCAGAACTACAACTTTAAACTCCTTCAGCTGTGTCTTCAGAGACTTAACTCCAAGTTTCTACATCTGTGTGCTTACTGCTTTCTTGGTTTACGATCACTTTTAGCTGTTATGTACTGATTTCCTACTATGGTAGGTGAAGATTCTCAGTCTTTTAGAACCACCTTTCTCTTCCCTTTCTTAACCATTCCAGCATTGTTAGGTCAATTCTTCTGTTAAATCCATAGCTCTCATTATTAAAAGACTGGAGTATTGCTTACTGCTGAGGCAAGCAATGCACTGATTCTGTATACACGCAAGTATTGATACTTTACACGTGCAGCTTGAGTTAGTAATCACCTCATTTTTTCAAATACATAGTTCTCTTTAAAACAGTGGTTAATTCGTTGCCCAACTTCCAAATGCTCAGAAAAATATCTCTCAATGCTGCGTTTTGCATGAAACATCCACCAGATTCTCTCTCTATATATACAGTATATACACATTTTTTAGATTTATATATTTTCCTTTAGTGTTTGCTGGAAGATACATACAGTTGACCCTTGATTGGTGTTGGGATTAGGGGCTCCGACCCTCCATGCATTTGAAAATCCATGTGTAATTGATAGCCCTGAGTATGTGCGGTTCTACTGTACCTGTGGATACATCTGTGGATTCAACCATGAGTCATGTAGTACTGTAGTCTTTACTATGGAAAAAATCCATGTGTAAGCGGACCCTCACAGTTCAAATCCGTGGTATTTTTGTGTAAACACATATAAAATTGCTCCTGGAAATTCCCTTTGCCACCTCATGTTTGTTGGACACCACCCCCCCTCCGCCGCCCATGTCTTTCCTCTTCTGTGATTTTCTCCCTTATTTTGGTGGAGTACATCCTGCAGTAGCTTCCTGAGAAAGGATGCATGGAAGATAGTTTTTGTGGCTTAATGACTTGATAAATTGGTTGTATATGTAATTCTAGATTGAAAGTCATTTTTGTTCAGAATTTGGGTGGGGGCCATTTCCCACTGAGGTCTAGGTCTCGGTGTTGCTGACAAGAGGTCTCATGCTCTGCTGACTCTCAGTCCTTCGTGTGAAGTCTGTCTTCTCTGGAAGCATTTGGGATCTTTGCTCACTGAGGTTCTGAAGTTTCTCTTGACTTTGTACGAGAATCTTTCCTTCGTCGTGCAGGGTGTCTGTGAGCCCCTTCAGCCTGGACGCTCACATCCTTCAATTCTGGGACGCTTTCCCATTTTACATCTTTGGTAATTTTCCTTCCTTGCTTTCTGGAACTCCTAATTTATAGATTTGGGGCCTTCTGGATGACTCATGAATGACTCTAATTTTCTTCTCACTATTTCTCACTACTTTGCCCACCTCTTTTTGTTCTAGTTTCTGAAAGGTTTCCTTGGATTTATCTTCCAACTCACTTATCAAAATTTTTATTTTAGCCATCACACTTTTAACTTCCAGGAGCTCTTTTTCTCTGTTGGTTTTTTTTTTTTCCTTTTTTATTGCCTTTGATTCTCATTTTGAGGATGCACTACCTTATCTCTATGAGGATTTAATGTTTGGCATCTATGTCTTCCACACCCTGCATTTTTCATGATTCCCTCCAATTTTTTCCACATTTATTTGTATGTTTTGGTCTCTTTCCTCTTGGAGGCTTTCTCCAAGTGTCTGATGACCCTGGGCTGTTCACTTATTGCAGTAAGGTACCAAAAAGCTGACTGAAAGTTCTGTGCAGGCTTCACTGCTGGCCTGATCCCGTTTCTCCAGAGAAATTCTCCCCATCTTGCCTGTCCAGAATGAAGACTTCCTCCTAATAGTCCCGGGTCTGGTCCCATGCCTCCCCCCATGCTCCTCACCTGCCTGGGTCCCCTGGGGCGTGGTTTCCTGGTTCACTCAGAAACTTCCTGTGTCATGCAGGAGAGGAGAAGGCTGTCTTTTTAATTCACGGTTGATATGTTCTCGGCACCTGGCTTTCTATCTTTTCTCTAGATTTGTTCTCCTAACTTTTAGTTCTTATTTATGTAGTTGGTAGGTCGCCTGGCTAGAGACTGAGAATCCTGTATTAGTTTGCTAGGGCTGCCATAACAGAGTGTCACAGACGGGGGCGCTTAACCAGCAGCTACTTATTCTCTAGCAGCTCTGGAGGCTGGGTTCGGGCTCTTCTGAGGCCTCCTTGGCTTGCAGACGGCCGCCCTCTTGCTGCTTCTGCACGTGACTGTCCCTCTGAGTGCACTCCTGGTGTCACTTACAGGAACACCAGTCATACTGGATTAAGCTTTCCCACCCCGCCCCACCATGGCCTCATTTTTAAAAATATGGTAAAATACACGTAACATAAAACTTATTATATTAACTGTTTTTAAGGATGTGGCTCACTGATATTCAGTATATTTATAATGTTGTGCAACCACCATCACCACCATCCATCTCCAGAAAGCTTTTCATCTTGTAAAACTGTACCTCTCCACACCTGTTAAACAATAACCGCCCTGCCCTCCAGCACCCACCATTGTGCTTTCTGTCCGATTTTTAACTACTCTAAGAATCTCATCTGTAAAATCATACAGTATCTGTCGTTCTATGACTGACTTAATCTCACTTAGCATAAGGTCTTCAGGTTTCATCCAGGTTGTAGCCTATGTCAGAATCTCCTCCCTTTTTTAAAAAAATTTTTTATTTATTTTATTTATTTTTATTTTTGGCTGCATTGGATCTCCGTTGCTGCGTGCGGGCTTTCTCTAGTTGTGGTGAGCGGGGGCTACTCTTCGTTGTGGCGTGCGGGCTTCTCATTGCGGTGGCTTCTCTTGTTGCAGAGCAGAGGCTCTAGGCGCGCGGGTTTCAGCAGTTGTGGTGCACGGGTTTCAGTAGTTATGGCTCGCGGGCTCTAGAGCGCAGGCTCAGTAGTTGTGGCACACGGGCTTAGTTGCTTCGCGGCACGTGGGATCTTCCCGGACCAGGGCTCGAACCCATGTCCCCTGCGTTGGCAGGTGGATTCTTAAGCATTGCACCACCAGGGAAGCCCCCTCCTCCTTTTTAAGGCTGAGTAATATTCCATTGTGTGGATGGACCGCATTTGGTTTATCCATCATCTGTTGATGGACACTTGGGTTGCTTCCACCTCTTGGCTATTTTGAGTAATGCTGCTGTGAACGTGGGTGTACAAGGATCTTCTTGAGACCCTGCTTTCAGTTCATATGGGTACATACATGCCCAGAAGCAGCCGTCAAGTGACAGATGGGTTCAGGGAAGGAGGGAGGGGTGTATTGGGTGCCAGGAGCCGAGGAGCAGCGACCTTGTCCTTGCTGAGGGAGGAGGCCCAGCTGCATCTGTCCGCGGCTCCTCTCTCGTTTCTTTCTCTGCATCTTCGGGCAGGTAGTAGTCACGTGAGCTTCACCTCCTCCCTCCTGGGAGTCCAATGGCATCACCTTCTCAGGGTCCCAGCGACCCGGGGGGAGAGCATGCTGGCCAGGGGCAGAGTCTGACCAGGGCCTAGTCGTCTGTGCCCCCAGGCCAAGGCAGCTCAGTCCAGTTGGGTGGGAGGTTTCTGGACGGGAAGACTTGGGGCCATGGCTTCGGCACCTGGGCGTGTGAGCCCCGTGTAGGGCCAACCAGGAGAAGGGGTGGTTCAGCCACCTCCAGCCTGAGCCCCCGTCTGCTGCGGGCTCCAAGCCACTCCCAGGAAGAGCTCCCCCGTCCAGGGCTTGCTCTCTGGAGGTCACCGCATCTGGCCACACTGACCTGGCCCTCTCCGGGACGTATGGCAGAGGCTGCATTGTCCCCAGGCTGGTCCCCTGGGCTCTGTGGTGAACGCGTTGGAATAACTTCAGCGGGCGGGGGGGGTGGGCTTCAGAGGAAGAAAATAAAAGCGTGCAAGAGGCGTGCGGGGCCCTGGGGAGGCACGAGGGACTTGGCTAGAGCCAACTGTCCACACTGCCCAGGATGCCGGCTGCAGGGGTGGAGGCCCAGATCTCCGCTGGCTGAGAGGCGCGGGGCGGAGTCGGCTTTCGGACTTGGACCTGGTGGTGTCCCGAGCCAGACAGCGTCAGTGCCCACAGTGTGCCTGGAGCGATGGTCTCGGTGGCCCTCAGCGTGGGTCCCCGAGCACAGTGTTGGCCTCACCGGGGAGCTTGTCAGGAATGCAGAGGCTCTGGCCATGCCCACCCGGCTGGGTCAGGGGCTCGGGGGGGTGTTAACTCGCCCTGCGATCAGGGACACTGCCACCACCCAAGCCTGAGACCCGCTGGTGGTCACATCTCATTTGCTCTTCCCTACGAGCCTGGGTCTCTCCAGTTGGCATCTTACAGGCCATGTTTAGGGAGGTCGGGCCTCCCTAAGGCCCACTCAGATCTCCTGATTCTGGGTTCCGGGTGATGGGGACAGAGGGGTCGTCCCTCATCTTCATGGCGATGGGCACGTGAGGTGGCAGTGGAAGTGGCAGAGTCCCTGAGAGGGTCACCTGCGTGCAACCCTGCCCTCCCAAGCTTACCTGGAAAGAAGCAGGGGTGCCCCCTTGACGATCTGTCTGCATCTGGGCGTCTCCCTGAGAGGGGCAGCCGCGGCTGCGGGGCCCGGGGTCGGCGGGGTGCGGAGTGCAGACAGGAAGTTGCCCCTGCCCTGGGGGCTGCACCAGCCCGGACAGACCCCACGGCACTGCAAGGGTGGTGCCCTGTCGGGCCGTGCGTAGTCTTCTCTTTGCGCAAGGCTGGCTTCTGTCTTTCCACATACAAGCTGCTTGGGGTATAAAACAAAACAGTGGATTTAGTCTTTTGCAAATAACCAGCCGGATTCAGTGGAACCACCATGGGGAATCAGGGCCTTGAACTCAACCCTTTGTCTGGTGGCCCCAAACAAGAAAGAAAGAGGGGAGGAGAAAAGACTCTGGCCCAGTGGAGACTGGCCCAGAGCCTCCCTTTGGGAGAAGCTGTCTCCTTGCTGAGGGCCTGCGTTCTTTCTCCTGCTCTGTACCAGCCCTTTGCTATCAAGCGGCGGGGCCCAGCTACCCCGGCAAGTCACAGCAGAGCTGATCTGGAGCGTATTTCTGTAATATCAAAATCCATTTTTCTTACTGACTTCAGCTCTAAAATCAGAGGTGTGTTCTGACTGGGAGGAAAAGTGCAAATACAATAAAACTGCAAGCTGCAAGCAAGGACAGCACAGCTGCCTCGTCATGCCACGTGCAGGAGGCCATGCCCACTGCTTTATGTGCCTGGGGGGTGGGTACAGTTATCACCCCCATTTCACAGGTGAATAAACTGAGATCTGAGAGGTGGAGTGAGGTCCCCCAGGTCGTGGGTGAGTGGAAAGGCCCAGCTCTGGACTCAGGGCTCCTGACTTCTGGCTCACACGCTGCAAGCTCTACTCTCCCGAGACTCCAGAACTGCCAGGCAGGCTGGCCCAGCAGGGCCCCGTTGGCCTCAGGAGTTTGTTTCGAAGCCCTGTGTCCCTCACGCTACTCTCAAACCGCCTGGAACTGGACCAGCTCGTCTTCTATCTTGCTTTGGGATTTGAAATTATATATTTCTCGCTGCTTCCATTCATTTTTGTGTACCAACCATTAACCAGCTTGTCTTTTGTAAGGGACCTGAAATTCACATAACATACAACTGGCCATTTTAAAGTGAACAGCTCAGTGGGAGATAGCACATTCATAACGTTGTGCAGCCACCACTTCTATCTAATTCCAGACCGTCATCTTCATCACCCCAAAAGGAAACCCCGACCCCGTTAGTGGTGACTCCTGTTCCCCCTCCCCCAGCCCCTGGCAGCCGCCAACCTGCTTTCAGTCTCCATGGATCTATCTGTTGAGGACATGGAGTGATGAATGTATTTTGAAGCAAAGGCTGGCTGTGTAGCTAGCTCCTTTTCCTCACCATTCGCTCTTGTCTGGGCACACCCTATGTGCACATTTCTGACCCTCTCCAGCCTCTGCTAATCTGTTCAGGGACCTCTGGAGTCACGGAATTCAGGAATAATATGCCGAGCAGTTCTTTTCGCTGATGTGGAAACAGACTCGGAGGCCGTGGTTGGTTCTGGTCACTCAGGTCTGCAGGGGCGCGGTGTCGAGGCTTGTGGAAGGCCAGGGTGGCAGGACCCGGGAGCTCGGAGTGGGAGGGAGGCTCCAGCCCCCACCTGGGACCCTTGTTCTGCCTGCTGCATCTCTCAGAGAAAGCTGGTGTTTGCCTTTGTCTCCGTGTATGTGATAGACTCTGCGTTCACGTCTGGAAGGTGGGAACGATGCTGTCCAGCCTGTAGGGACGTGGTGTGGATTCCGTGATTGGGCACAGGGTGGCCTGCTTCCCAGCACCTCCCCGTGATCGCCCCTTTATCTGAGGGAGGGAACGTGGGCTCTCATTTTCTCAGGGGTGGGGTCCGCCGCACCTCGCAGGATGCCATCTGTGGCTCCCAGCCTGGCACCCTCGGGACGAGGTGGGCAGGAGCTCACTGGGTGCAGAGCCCGGGTACGGGGAGGACGGCGAGCCCTAGGTTTGAATCCCGCCCCTTTGGCTTCCTGGCCCCTCTCTGAGCCGCAGTTTCCTCACCTGGGGGGTAAAATGCTGTTCATCCCTAAGGGTTTTTTTTGTTTTTTTTTGTTTTTTTTAATTACTTATTTATTTTTGGCTGCGTTGGGTCTTTGTTGCTGCGCGCGGGCTTTCTATAGTTGCGGCGAGCGGGGGCTACTGTTCGTTGCGGTGCACGGGCTTCTCATTGCGGTGGCTTCTCTTGTTGTGGAGCACGGGCTCTAGGTGTGTGGGCTTCAGTAGTTGTGGCTCGCGGGCTCTAGAGCACAGGCTCAGTAGTTGTGGCACACGGGCATGTGGGATCTTCCCAGACCAGGGCTCGAACCCGTGTCCCCTGCATTGGCAGGCGGATTCTTAACCACTGCGCCACCAGGGAAGTCCTATCCCTAAGGTTTTGATGATGATGATGAGTATTAGTTACCGGTAACTGAGCATTAACGACCTTCCAGCACTTTACACGGATTACATGGATTACCGCGTTTAAGCAGCACAGCCACCTTCCCCGTTTTACAGATGAGGAAACCGAGGCACAGAGAGTTAAAGCAGATATTCCCAAAGGCACAGATCCAGAAGGAGTGGAGCTGGGATTGAACCCATGTCTGCTCCACTCCTAACTCCTCCCCGTGCCCCCATACCCACGGCCTCCACCAGGCTGTCTGTGGAGCTCCTGTGCATCCTTAGCTGAAAGCCTAGCCTGCCTTGAAGGGATGCAGGGGTGCTGGCAGGGCAGTGGGCTGAGTCTCTTCATGCAGGAGCATCCTCAGCTTTGGTCGGGGGGGCACCAGTGAGACCCAGGGTGACATTTTGGGAGGTCCCAGCTGGGGCATCTGGATCCATTCAGCAAATAAACATGGGACACCCAGTTAAACTTGAATTTCAGATCATCAGTCAGATCATTTCTAGTATAAGTATGTCCCATGTAATATGTCTCTAAAAATTACTTGCTGTTCATGTGAAATTCAGATTGAACTGGGCGTCCCGTGTTTTATCTGACAGCCCTGTCGCCAACCCACAAGTGGGAGTGGCAGTAAGCTGGGGGTGAGAGGTCCCTGCAACAGCAGCCCACGCCCAGCTCGCACTGGCCACAGGGAGACCACTGTCCAGGCAGACGGGTCTGGCCTTAAAGGGCCAGCTTCCCGCAGGCCACCCACCCCAGGCAGGGGAGGGGCCGTCCAGGACTGAGAGGCTAGTCTAGGTTGCTTCTCACAGCCCCAGGTGCAAGCCCTGGGTCTCTGCCCCAGCGTGGGCAGCTGCAGCCTGAGGCAAGAAAAGCTGTAGGTTGGGGGGGGGGGGGGTGTGGGGGTGGGGGGGGTGGGAGGAGGGAAGAGGGTGGGGAGCCCCGCCCTGTGGAGTGTCATTTAATTTGCATAACTACCTATGGCAGGAGAAATTTAGACCCGTCCCATGAGAGTCACACAGCCTATAAGGAGAGCAAGAATATGGGCCCAGTGCTGCTGCTTTTGTTTTATTATGGTAAAATACATAGATAACTGGACTTCCCTGGTGGTACAGTGGTTAAGAATCCGCCTGCCAACGCAGGGGACATGGGTTCGAGCCCTGGTCTGGGAGGATCCCACATGCCACGGAGCAGCTAAGCCCATGTACCACAACTACTGAGCCTGCGTGCCACAACTACTGAAGCCCGTGCGCCTAGAGCCCATGCTCTGCAACAAGAGAAGCCACCACAATGAGAAGACTGTGCACCGCAACAAAGAGTAGTCCTCGCTCGCCACAACTAGAGAAAGCCCACGCGTAGCAACAAAGACCCAACGCAGACAAAAATAAAATAAAATAAATAAATTTATTTTTTTTAAAAAGATACATAGATAACATAAAACTTGCCACTTGAACCATTTTTCGGTGCCCAGTTCAGTGGCATTAGTCATACTCATAATGTCATACAACCATCACCTCTATCTATTTTCAAGACTTTTCCGTCACTGCAGACAGAAACTCTGTACCCATTAAGCAATAATTCCCTGCTCCCCTCCCCCTGCCCCAGCCCCACCATCTACTTTCAGTGTCTCTGAGTTTGACTCCTAGGTATCTCATATAAGTGAAATCAAATAGTGTGTGTCCTTTTGCGACTGGTTTATTTCACCTAGCAGAGTGTCCTCAAGGTTCATCCACATTGTAGCAAATTGCGGAACTGCTGTCCTTTTGAAGGCTGAATAATGTTTCATTGTTTGGATGGACCACATTGTCTTTGGCTATTGTGAATAATGCTGCTGTGCACGTGGGTGTGCAATGTTGATTCTTTTGGAGATACCAGGCCTGCCAGTTTTCATGCCTTAAGGTGTCCTTGCTAAGTGGTCTTCTCAACTCTTCTTGGATGCCTCCAGCAATGGGGATCTCACTACCTCCCAAGGCAGCCTCGTCAGTAGCCAATTTGTAGCCCGGATCTGTGTCCTTGTAGCTGCCCCTCATGGGCCCCATGAGCCTTGCTTGGAGCTGCTCACCCAGGATGTGTTTCTTCCTTCTTCTCTTCCACGCCCCTCCCTGTCTTCCCAGGTTGGGCCTTCTGCCCACATGGCCTGGGAAGCTCTGCATGTCACTCCTGACTGCATCAGACTCTGACTCCTCCCTTCCCCCTCCCCGACCTCTAAGAGAGAGAGAACAAAATCCAACCGTGGGAAGCAGGAGGGAAGGGTCTATAAAAACACTATCAGTGGCAGGAATCATAAAAGCACCTGTGGTCTGATGGTCTGTCTGCCTCGATGTAAACCTCACCGAGTTGCCCCAAGACAGGGCAGACCGTGGCGGCTGCGTTGCCCTCCCGCCCTCAAGCTCACCCTCTCCTGTGTCTCCGCAGGGACCTACCAGGGCCAGTGGGTCGGCGGCATGCGTCAGGGCTACGGCGTGCGGCAGAGCGTCCCCTACGGCATGGCAGCGGTCATCCGCTCGCCCCTGAGGACCTCCATCAACTCCCTGCGCAGCGAGCACACCAACGGCGCCGCGCTGCACCCCGACGCCTGCCCCACCGTGGCCAGCAGCCCGGCCGTGTCCCGGGGGGGCTTCGTGCTCGTGGTGCACAGCGACTCCGAGATCCTCAAGAGCAAGAAGAAGGGGCTGTTCCGGCGCTCGCTGCTGAGCGGGCTGAAGCTGCGCAAGTCGGAGTCCAAGAGCAGCCTGGCCAGCCAGCGCAGCAAGCAGAGCTCCTTCCGCAGCGAGGCCGGCATGAGCACCGTCAGCTCCACGGCCAGCGACATCCACTCCACCATCAGCCTGGGTGAGGGCGAGGCCGAGCTGTCAGCCATCGAGGACGACACCGACGCCACCACCACCGAGACCTACGTGGGCGAGTGGAAGAGTGACAAGCGCTCGGGCTTCGGCGTGAGCCAGCGCTCGGACGGGCTCAAGTACGAGGGCGAGTGGGCTGGCAACCGGCGGCACGGCTACGGCTGCATGACCTTCCCCGACGGCACCAAGGAGGAGGGCAAGTACAAGCAGAACATCCTCGTGAGCGGCAAGCGCAAGAATCTCATCCCGCTGCGTGCCAGCAAGATCCGCGAGAAGGTGGACCGGGCCGTGGAGGCGGCCGAGCGGGCGGCCACCATCGCCAAGCAGAAGGCGGAGATCGCGGCCTCCAGGTAGGAGGGCAGGGGGCGGCGTGGGGCGGCGTGGGGTGGTTCTGCGTCACGGGGCCAGGTAGGAGGGCAGGGGGTGGCGTGGGGAGGCGTGGGGTGGTTCTGTGTCACGGGGCCTAGTTTGGTTGGTTGTGCTGCCCAGGTTGAGGCCTACACTGGTGTTTCTCAAACTATGCCCTGTGGAACCCTGGGGTTCCTCAGAGGTTCTGTGTCACGGGGCCTAGTTTGGTTGGTTGTGCTGCCCAGGTTGAGGCCTACACTGGTGTTTCTCAAACTATGCCCTGTGGAACCCTGGGGTTCCTCAGAGGTTCCTAGAGGTGGGGCAAGGAAATGGTTGATCTGAGGGGGTTCTGGGTCTTACAGCCTCCCCTCAAAGGGAGCAGACCTCCCTTCCTCTCTTTTACTTGTTGTATATGCTGGTGTTTAATGTAAAACATTGATAGATAAAGATGGTGGCCATTCTGCTTGGTAACATGCATAGGACAGCTGTGGGCTGAGGGAAAGATGTGCTGCCTCCACGGCCGCACTCCCAGGTGGGCATGGAGTGCCCCATGCTGCAGGGACGTGGGAGCAGGGTGGAAGCTGTCCCGGCCACCCCAGCCCGAGGCCCAGATTCTCCATGGGCCCTGGAGTTGGCACCAGCTGGACAGACCGGCTGTGGGTACTGGCCCGGGGGCTCACTTGAGGCTTGGCGCTGTAGGCCGATAGCTGTTCTGAATGGGATGCAGGACTTACTGTGTTCAGGGTTCAGCGGGGCCACCAGGCCCTAAGCGGTGGGTCCGGAGCTGACCATTGGCGGGCTCCGTGTTGGATGTTGAGGTGTCTTTGGTGTTGGTACAGGGGTGGGGACTTCAGAGCTGGAAGAAGGGACCCTGGGTCCCCCTGGGAAGCACAGAGGTAAGTGTGTGAGCCTGGGTCTGCCCCACTCGGCTGTGGGCAGCAGGAACCGCCAGCCACAGCTTGAAGGAAGCTGCCCTATTGCAAGCCAAGGCCCCCAGGTGGCCATGCTCCTGGGTTCTAAGGAAACAGTTCCTGACTTGAGTTCATCGAGAGCTTCCCCACCGCTCTCCACTTTCCTGGGTCAGGGTAAGGCCCTCGGGTCCGCCCTGAGAGTCGTGGGGCCTGGGACGGGGACCTGGGGTTGCTTTAAATGCCTTAGGCTGCCCGGGCAGGAGGTGTTCAGGAGGACAGATGCTGAGTCTTTCTGGATGATTCTGTATTCCCGGCCAGGGGCAGGCCTGGAGTCATTCCAGGGAGACACCCGGCTCAGTTACAGCTCAGGCCTTCCCAGCCTTGTCACTAATAAAACTTTAGCTCGTTTGGTTCTGGTTTCCAGTGACCTTTGATCCACACTGAAAGAACAGAAAAGGTGGCTGTGGTTTGCTGGCAGAATATCTGCGGCTCCCATCTGAGGTCTTGGAAACGAAACCCATTCCAAGAAGCTGAAGGGGAGATGGAATTACTACCTTGAATGTCGGGGTCCTGCACCGCTCTGTTCACCCCTTCCTACTCCCCCAGAAGTGTTCAGGCCCGCGATGAATAGGAGCAGCGTTTATGACTACTCATCTGGTATTTTAAGATCAAATTTGGTTCTATAGTTGCTTCTTCTGTTATCAATGTAACGCTTGCTCCGTGTGGAAAAGGCGGGGACCAGCAGCCTGAGGGCGGGTCTCACGCGTCACCCAGAGACTCCAGCTGGCGTTTGGCGTATTTCCTTCCTTCCAGTAGTGCATCTGTTTGTTACCTTTTGTGTTTGGTTGCCTCATTGACCTCAGTGGACTGAAGGCACTTTACAGGGCGGGGGGACAGTGTCGTCAGAAATTTAGGTGCTCGTGAGGCAGAAGCACAAGGATATCATGGACAGTATTCCCCGGAATTGACTTTAAAGTCCGACACCCAGGCGAATTTCTTGGGACTGGGGACATGGGACACATCTGTGGGAGGTGTTTTCTGACACCTCCCACAGAAACTGCGGGGGGCTGGTCTTCATGAGAGAGTCCGTGGAGGTGGTGGTATGGGCGGAGCTCAGCGCCAGCTCCCTAAGGAGCCCCACCTGGGCCAGCCTTCCCATCTCTCACCTGTGAGATGAGAGTGACGGCTGCCCGCCCGCGGCAGAGGCCTGGGAACTTCCCTGACAGCGGCTCCGTGTGCTGGGTGCTGGCTCGCGGAGACGTCCAGCCTGGGCCCGTCACTGCCGATCAGCCCGGGGCAGGTGCTCACTCTCTCTGGGCCAGGTTCCCTGTGGAAGGATGGGATGGAGCGACGTGCAGTGCCCTCAGCGTGTGTGGGGCCTGGCGTGCGCCGCTGTCACCCTCCCGGGCGTCCCCTGAGCTGGGCCGGCCCCTCCCCTCCCGCCCCTGGCCTTGTGGGGAGGTGGGTGTGATCCCAGCCTTGCGGCTTCGTGGTGCCCGGGGTCAGCCCTCGGAGGTGGGAGGGGACAGTGTCCTCGGTCACCACGGCAGGGATGAGGACGAGCCTCCACTCCAGGCTGTGGTGGGAGCTGCACTTCCTGTGTTTTCTCGATGAGCTTAGATTTGAGAAAAAGAAGAAAGGAGGAGGAGGACCAGAGGGGGCTGTCCTGGAGAGTGAAGCCAGTGGATGCAGGCGGGTCAGTGCTCCGGGAGCCCCGAGGCCCACCCTCCACTGCAGTGTGAAAGTGGCCACGGCAGCCGCCTGGGGCTGTGGAGCGGCTGGCCCCGAGCGGGCTGCGGTCACTGTCACAGCCAGGTTCTGGCCAGGGGTGGGGAGCTGCGTCCTCGGGCCCCAGCCGCGCTCGGTCGCTAAGCCGAGTCAGTGAGAAACAGTTTGGTGTGTGCTCGTCATGATGCCTGGGACCCTCCCTGGAGGACGGCTGCTGTGAGGACAGGGACACAGGCTTTCCTGGGAACCGGGCTTGGCACGGAGCTCGGGGCCTGAGAGGGGGGACCCGATACCTCCGTTTCAGGGCGGACCGCACCCGTAGCTTCCAAGGGCCGGGGCCTGGCCCTGCCACCGAGGTGGGGAGCCGGGGCTGCAGCCTGGTTCCCAGCGTGTCTGCCCCCAGTGTGCGCTGGGATTACCTGGGGGCAGACGCACAGGCAGCACCCCCCAGAGATGCTGAGCTCCTTGCCGGGGATGCCACCTGGGCTTCAGAGCCCTTTGAAAGCTCTCCAGGTGATTCTCAGGTGCCCTCGGCACCCTCAGGAGGTGTGTAAAATGCAGATGGCCGGGCCCCACCCCCAGAGCTGCTGCCTCAGCAGGTCTGGGCGGGGCCTGAGAACCTGCATTCCTGAGGAGCCCCCGGGATGCTGGTCGGGTAGGCCTGCCACTCTTGTATCTCCCAGGAGGCCCCAGGGAAGAGGAGACGTGCGCAGACATGCCCGTGAGCAAAGGCGGGAGGTGGAGGAGGGTCCTGCCCCATCAGGGGCAAAAGTGGGAGCCGGGCCGGAGGGGAAGGTGTGCCAGGTGGGTCGGTCTGGGCGAGGCAGACGGCATCAGAGGCCCTGCTGTGCCCCGGCTGTGACTTCTTCTCAGCATCGTGTCTGCGCAGGAGCTGGTTTTGAATGAATGAGTGAATAACTGCTTAGGCCCCACCCCCTCTCGTTGTCAGGGGCCCCGGCCACCTCCTTTGGTTCTGGGTCCTGGAGGCGTGGCCGTGGCCACCGCGGGGCAGGGGACGACCAGGCCAGGCTCCCGAGAGGGCTGAGGGTCCCTTCTTGCTTCTTGGTGCCCACAGATTCTCCAGGGTGCGAGGCACACCCCGCCGGGGTCCATCAAGGCAGCGTCTCCTGGCAAAGTTCACGGGAGAGAACTGCGAGTTCCTGTGGGTTTAGTGTGTCTCGGGGCCGGGCCCGACCTCCCGCAGGCATGGGCCAGTCCTGAGCTGGGCGCGCTGTCGCGCCTCGTGGGTCACCTGGCTGCACGGAGGGGAGGAGAGGCAAACCCCCCGCCCCAGGGTCCTGCGTCGTGGGGATTATGTGACAACTCGCTGCCCCACCTGGACACCCTGCAGGGACCAGGTTTGTGCCCGAACGTGCCCTTTCAGGGGGGCAGGGGCTGGATGGTGGAACAGAGGCTCATGTCCCATCCCACCCCCCCACCCCCCCGCCTCTTGGCCTGGTACCCTCTGGCGCTACACCCACAGCCTGGAGCTGGGAGCCAACTCTGCTTCCCGGGAGTGACCTCCGTGCTTGGGGCTGAGTGGGGAGCAGGTGCAGGCAGGGCGGCCGCGCTGCTCCAGGATCTCTTGCTCCCCGAGGGGCGGGCAGCCCTGGACGGACCGGGGTACGGGGGCAGGAGGTGGGGGCAGCGGGGCACCCGCTTCTGCGCGTTGAGGCTGCTGGGCGGTCGGCGCGGTCGACGGCGTCGTGGCCCCAGGCCCGCGTGCGGCCGTCAGCTGACGCCCTGTCTTGTGATGCTTTGCTGAGTGACCAGAACGGCGGCGGGTGGAGCTGGGAGGGACCTTGAGCAGGCGTTTAGGTGTGGAAGATGACAGTTGTTGGCACATGCGCACCTGTTCCTCTCTGCTGCACCCACGGCGGACGTGGCTAATTGACGGCTGCGCTCAGAATCCTCACGCCAGGCAGTCCGGCCCTTCTGAAGGTCAGAGGTCATCCCTGCCAGCACGGTGGGAGAGGGGACCCCGCGGGCCGCGCGCCTGAGAGCCGGGCCCCCGTGCCAGCAAGGCAGCGCCCGGGTCCCAGAGCCAGGCTGTGGCCCAGGCGGGACCAGAACTCACATCTCGGGCGCTGCCTACCGCCCTGTTCCTGTTCTCGGCCCCTTAGACCTGCGCCAGATACTGGGGACCCTAACTGTGAATGGGGGGTGCTGGCTGGCTTCCTTAAAGTGCTCTCCAGATACAGCCCCGCCCCTGGGACAGGCAGGGCTTGGCGTGTGAAACCTCGGGTGAGGCCTACTCGGGGAAGGGCTTCCAAATCCCCAGTCGCTTTTTTGGTTTTTTTTTCCCCCAATTATTCCACATAAATGTATTGAATGTCAGGAACTACCTGAAGCATTAAATACAAAGATAAGTAAGACATGGTTACAGCCATTTAGGGAACTTACAGTCTACAAGTTTAACATTTATATTAGCAAATATTCTGCTGACTTCAAGAAGGTCTGGTCTTGGTTTTTAAAAAAAAGAAAGAAAAAGGATGTCATTCTTTTTCTTATTGTAATGTCGCTGTGCGCAGTCGCTTTTTTTATGCCCGGCCCTGAGTTGGCATCTGTCTGGGCCTCAGGGCGACCTGTTTGCTTTAAGCTTTCTGCTGTGGCTTCTCTGCTCCTGTGAATGATGGATCTTCACTAGGCTGTCCCCAGAGCCCTGGGTGCAGGGGGACAACGCACAAGACCCCCTGTGGGGTCTCCCAGACCGGGAGGGTGGATTATTGCCCGGAGATTGCCTGGGGCTCTCTAACTGGGGCATCTTTCCATCTTAAAGGAAACAAAATATTGGAGGAACTGAAAGTCGGGGGGGGGGGTAGTGGTGTATTATTGTTTTAAAATATGTACCTATCATTCCTTGTTAAAACGTTGAGTCATATATCCCTGTAAAAAATGTTAACGCAACAAGGCAGACCGGTATCAAGTAACCATGTCCCACAGTGGGCTGTCCATCTCCTTAGAGGGAATCACGGTTTTTCTGACACGTGTACAGGTAAGTGTATCACACCTACATGATTACCGGTTACAGTGATGGAATTGTACTTGACTTGTTTCATAGCTTGTTTTTCTTTTCCCCTCACTTTTATCCGGGACCGCTTTCCATGTCAGGTATGTTTCCTTAGCAGCTGCGTCATATTCCATGGTGTGGATGCACCACAGTGGTCCAGCTTATTCTGCTAACAGACGTTTCGGATGCGTCCCATCTCTCAGTCCTACAAACAAGGCTGCAAAGCCTGTCCCTGCCCTCTGCGCCCCACCCCCCTGTGCTGCTGGCAGGGGTCTTTCTCACCACGATGCCCCAGAGCAGGCATGGCTGAGTGACATGTGCATTTAAAGATTGTAGAAGCTGCTGCCACATTGCCTGGCAAAAGGCTGCACCAGTTTACCTTGGCTGGGAGGGAGGGCTCCAGGAGGAGGAGGTGGGGTGGCCTTGAGTGACTGCTGTGTCATCGAGGGCTTTCTCCCTGCAGTAGGCCGATAACAGCCCCCCAAAGCATCCACATCCTGATAATCCCTGGAACCTGTGGATGTGTGACTGTCTGTGGCAAAGGGGACTTGGCAGATATTATATTAGGATCTGGAGATGAAGAGATTCTGCAGGATTATCTGGGTGGGGGGCCCAGTATCGTCACAGGGGTCCTTAGTAGTGGGTGGCAGGAGCTCAGAGTCAGGGCTGTGATGATGGAAGTGGAGGTTGGGTTGATGTCGCCACGAGCCAAGGGGTGCCGACGCCTCCAGACTCTGGGAGAGGCCAGGAAACATCTCCTCTGGAGCCTCCAGAGGGAAGCAGCCCCGCGACACCTTGATTTCGGCCCATAAGACAGGCTCGTATTGGACTTCTGACCCCCAGATCTATGAGATAATAAATGCATGGTGTTCTCAGCCACTGCGTATGTGGTGAATTGCTACAGCTCCGGAGGAAACCCATAGGCTCCCGGCTGCAGCCGAGGGTGGGGTAGATCCCCGGTGTCCCCCTTCTAGAGCGGGCATGCCTGTCCCCTTCTCGCTCCCACCAGGCAGGCTGCTCTGCAGCCGCGCTTCCAGGTCCTGCAGATCTGGGCTCTCTGCAGCTTCCTGCCTCCGGGGGAGGGCCGGCCATGTGCCAGGAGAGGCCTTCTGGTGGGCGACAGCCATCTGTTCCGGCTCTGCCCTCCCAACAATAAAAAAAAAAAAAAAGGAACAGGAGAGACTGGGGGAGCGGGGTGCTAGGTCCTGAGAAATGCCTGCGTTGGGGACCAGCCCGAGGGCTTCCTGGGGGTGAGAGGCTGCTGCCTCTGGGGCCACGTGTGCCCCAAACTCGGGCTCCATCCCGGAGATCCGGGAACCCTTGGCCTTGGGCCTGTGTCTCGCGTCTGTAAGGTGCTTCCCGGGGCCTGGCAGGTGTCGGCTTGGGGTGCCAGCTTCTGCCCACACCTCTGTCACCTCCGGGCTGCACGCGTGGGCCTGGGGATTCGGGCTGTCAGATGGGATTAGGATCGTTGCCCGCTTTGCTCTGTGCCACTTGTCAGACAGAACGCACAGAGCCTCTCACTCACCTGCAGGCAGCTTTCCCACCTGGCATCAGAAGGGCACCTGGGGTGACATGCCCTGGCCCTGGCCCGGGGTTCTGGGGCTGTTGAACCTACCTTCCACTGAACTCACCCCTTCACAAGAGAAGCTGTTGTCTCTCACACGGCCCTGGAGAAAGGGGTTCCCAAATGGTCTTGGTGAGCTGTCCCCAGGCTTGGTGACAGCAGGGATTTTTTCCTCTAAATCTAAACCCAAACCCTCCTGTTACAGCCAGAGCCTCTTTCTTTCCCATCTTTGAGGGAAATGGTAAGTGATTCCACTGTTAGTAGTGCTGTGGCCTCAGGCAGGGTGCATGAACTCCCTGGGCCTTCACTTTCAACTCTGTAAAATGGGTTGAAGAGAGCGTGTGCCTGGCAGGGTCATTGTGAAGAGTGACACATCACCAGGAAAGACGGGACGCCAGGCGGGGGTGGGGGATACGGGGACGACTCCCCTGCCCTTGACTCCTGGACACCCGTGGAGCCTGTTTCCCCACCTGAGTGGAGGGGCTCCCCAGGCGCAGGGACTGCCATATCCACACGGGTCAGATCTGAGGAGTTTAATTTGAGGGTTTTTATTATTATTATTATTTTTTTGGCTGCGTCGGGTCTTAGTTGCGGCACGCGGGATCTTCATTGAGGCACGCGGGATCTTTCTTTGCGGTGCGCAGGCTTCTCTCTAGTTGTGGTGTGCGGGTTTCCTCTTGTTGCGGTGCGTGGGCTCCAGGGCGTGTGGGCTCTGGAACGTGTGGGCTCTGTAGCTGGCGGCACGCGGGCTCTAGTTGTCCCGCGGCATGTGAGGTCTTAGTTCCCTGACCAGGGATCGAACCTGCGTCCCCTGCATTGGAAGGCGGATTCTCTACCACTGGACCACCAGGGAAGCCCCTAATTTGAGTTTAAACTGAGGCGTTTCATCAGATGGAAGTTCAGTCCAGCCTGTGGTAGGTTACATGTTTGTTCCGCATTCCCCATGCCCTTGGCCATGTGACTGGTCCCTTCCCACTGAAGGCTCGGCCCCAGGCTTTGTTTGGCCTGTGGGACCGGCCTGGAGTGACAGAGGGCCCGTCCCGGGCTGAGGCCCTGGGACGCTCGGTGTGTTTCTGCTCACCCCCCTTGTACTTCTGCCATCGCCATGACAACACACCCTGGGAGCCCCCATCCCTGGGGGTGAGGGACACTTGGGAAGACCTGATGCACGAGCAAGAATAAGTGATTATTTTAAGCCACCTACTTTGGGGGGGCGAGGTTGTTAAACAGCGTTGTTTGGCATCACTGACTGCCACAGCCTTCAGTGGGTGGTTCTGGAGGGAAGAAGGGAGTGTCTTCACTGGGCTTATCTGCACACACCATGGGCTCTGGGCCACACTGAACCATTGGTCCTTTTTGGAAACACTCCTGGTCCTTTATATGAGTGTCCTGGGGCTGCCGTATCAAAGTGCCTCAAACTGGGTGGCCTAAAACCACAGAAATGTTGTCTCACACTCCTGGAGCCAGAAGTCCAAAGTCAGGGTGTTGCAGGGTTGCAGGCCCTCTGGAGGCTCTAGGGGAGGGCCCTTCCTGCCTCTTCCAGCTCCTGGGGGCTCCAGGTGTCCTTGGCTGGTGTCCGCATCCCTCCAATCCCTGCCTCTGTGTCTGTCCTCCCTTCTTATAAGGACACGTCATTGGATTTAGGGACACCTTCATCCAGTGTGACCTTATCCTAATTACATCTACCAAGATCCCATTGCAGATAAGGTCGCACTCTGAGCTTCCAAGTGGATGTGAACCTGGGGGTCTGCGCTCTGCACAGCTGCACCACGGCCGCTGCTCCCGTGGTCATGGATGCCTTTCTTCCTGCTGCTTCACCTCGGCTCCTGTAAATCACACCTCCTGCCTCTGGAGTCAGGCCTGCTCTCCAGAGGGCTTGGAGCAGAACTTACTACTCTCCTGGGTAGCCCCTCCCCCACCCCCAGTAGTTGTGTCTTTGGGTCTCAGGGTCTTACGTGCTCGTGGGTCGTGCCGCAAGCTCAGAGGCGCTGCTTTTGCTTTCCCAACTTTTTCTGACCATGAACGTCTTCCGTGAGAGGCTACCTTATCCTCATCTAAGACGTGTGTGTGTGTGTGTGTGTGTGTGTGTGTGGACTTTGCAGATGGTTTGGCGGGATGGAAGGGGGTTTCTTTGGTCCCTGCTTGCTGACCAGGCTGTTTGCACAGTGCCCAGCCTCTGCTCCAGCAGGAGCTTCAGGCTTTGTCTGCTGTCAGCTTCCCCCACCCCCGCCGCCACCCCAGACTCTGCCCTGGCCTCCCTTTGCCTCTCCCAAGACCCATTAATGGGCTCTGCCAGGTGGGGGGTCATCTTCTCCCAGCCCGTCTGGTACCCGGAGAAGTCATACCACGTGAGCATGGAAGTTACGGAGTTGATCGTAACAGCAATGAGTCAGGAGGGAGAAACGGAGGGAGGAACGGAACAGGATCGGAAATGGGAACATCTCATGCGTAAGCACCTCTCTGAACTTAGTTTCCATTGTTAAAAAGACCTATATATTATGCATAATGGAGCCCCTAAATGTATATATTTTGGGGGATTTTGAAGAGTCATCTTGACCACCTGAGGTTTTCTCCAAACCTAAAGTCTGTGTAAAATGCGACTTGGCTCTGTTAATCAGGACTCTGCTGCAAGCTATAGAATCGTAGCTCAAATTAGCTCAAGCAGAAAGGGACTGTAGGGGGCTTCCCTGGTGGCGCAGTGGTGAAGAATCCACCTGCCAATGCAGTGGACACGGGTTCGAGCCCTGGTCTGGAAAGATTCCACGTGCCGTGGAGCAACTAAGCCCGTGTGCCACAACTACTGAGCCTGTACTCTAGAGCCCGCGGGCCACAACTACTGAGCCCGTGCGCCACAACTACTGAAACCCACGTGCCTAGAGCCCATGCTCCACACAAGAGAAGCCACTGCAGTGAGAAGCCCACACACCGCAACAAAGAGTAGACCCTGCTCACCACAACTAGAGAAAGCCCACGTGCAGCAACGAAGACCCAACGCAGCCAAAAATTAATAAATTAAATAAATAAATAAATAAATAAAATTTGTATTAAAAAAAGAAAGAAAGGGACTGTATTGGCTCCCATTTCCTGGGTTGGCTTCAGGCACAGGTGGATCCAGGAGTTCAGATAATGTCAGGGCTCTGTCTCTCGTTCCCTCTCTTGGTTCTGCTTTCCTCTGTGTGATAATTTCATTCTCCAGCAGGTTTTCTGCGTGTGGTGGGAAAGGCCACCAGGTGTGCATTCACATAACCCTTAGAGTTCTCGATCCTGGCGGGAAAGAGAGACTGTTTTCTCCCAGGGTCCATATAGTGATGATCTGGAAAGGCTCGGATTGGCTCTGCTGGAGTCACCTGCCTACTTACTACGCATGAGGGATGGAATTTCCTGATTGGCCAGGCTGGGTCATGTGCCCACCTCAAATGTGAGGACGGTGGTCAGAGGATGGACATCCTGATACCCCACCAGGACGTGCAGTGGGGGAGGGATGGTCCCTAATGGGGGGCGCTGGGCAAACCATCCAACTTCAGCAGGGAGCAGTACCGGTTCATGTTCTCATGTCCATGTGGAAAGCAGCAGTGCCTCAGCCACTCTTCTTTCTACGGAGACATATTCACATACCATAAAAATCCCCCTTTTAAGGTGCACAACTCAGTGGTTTCCAGTGTGTTCAGAGTTGTACAACCGTCACTGCTGCTTTCAGAACGTTTCCATCACCCCAAAGGAAACCTGCACCCCTGTGCCAGCCTCCCCCAGCCCCCGGCAGCCACAAATCTACAATCTGTGGATTTGCCTATTCTGGACACTTCATATAAGTGGAATCATACAATATGTGGAATACGTGGTCTTCCATTTCTGGCTTCTTCGTTCAGTGCAGTGTTGTCAAGGTTCATCCCTGTTGTCGTCTGTGTCTGAGCTTCATTGTTTCTACGGCTGAGTAATAGTCATGGTACAGGTGGACCCCATTTTGTCGATCCACTCACAGTTGATGGACATTTGTGTTGTTTCTACTTTTGTCTATTATGAATAGTGCTGCTGTGAACGTTTGTGCACAGATTTTGGGGTGGAGGTATGTTTTCAGTTCTCGTGGGTGGATACCTGGGAGAGGAGTTGCTGGGTCGTATGGCGATTCTCGGTCTAGCTTTCTGAGGAGCTGCCCCACTGCTGCGCGCGGTCTGCCCCTTTTACATTCCCGTCAGCACCGCACAAGGGGTCCCACGTCTCTGCATCCTCGCTGACACTCGTTACCGTGCGTCTCTGATGCTCGCCGTGATGCTGGGTGTGGAGCGGACCTCCTCGTGGTTCTGACTGCATTTCAAGCATCTTTCCCTCCGCTTGTCGGCCATCTGTGCATCTTCCCGGGAGAGCTGTCAGCAGCTTGGATTTTTAATAAATATTTGTGTCGTCTTCCCTGTGGGCTGTGTTTGTTAGCTGGAGGCACCCGCCCCGTGGGGCTGAGCTGCCCTGTGCTCTGGCGGGGCCTCTGCAGGGCGGTGCTCGGGAGAGCTCTGGGTTGGGTTCGGCCGGCACTGAGGGAGGGACCCCTTCCCCAGCAGGCTGTTCTGCACTGACCCGCCCTACCCGGAGCCCTCGGCCGGCAGTGCTGTCCTGGGGGAGCAGCGGGGCCACCCTGGGGACAGACCTGACTCTTCTGCAGTTGTCACCAGGGAGACCAGGTCCCTCCTGCCCCGAGGCCCTGGTGAGCTCATCTTCTAGAGGAAGCAGGGCCCTATCCCCACACCTGCCCAGCTTGGGTCCCTCGGGGACGAGACTGAAGCTGCTCAAGACCCTGCCCCCTCCCTGAACCTCAGGTGCCGCCGAGCTCCTGGGACCTCGCAGGAGCATCAGGGACGCTGGAGGGTGTTTGTCGCTTGGCGTCTTTGGCTCCCACACCCTCTCCCTTGAGCCCCCATCCCTGCCCTGGGCTCCTGGGATGGGGAGGCGGTAGAGCCCCAGCTCTGCGTCTCAGGCCTCAGTGCCACACCCCAACCCCAGGGACCGGTGAGAGGCCACGTGTATGGAAAGTGTAGCACAGTACCTATTGTGGGGGGCTTGCGCTGGGGTGAACGGTGTCCCCCCAGAATCCATGTCCACCCAGAACCTCAGATGTGAGCTTGTCTGGAAATAGGGTCTTTGCAGGTGTAGTTTAAGATAAGGTCACACTGGATAAGGGTGGGCCCTAAATCCAATGGCACGTGTCCTTATAGGAGGCCACGTGAGGACAGAGGCAGAGATGGAGGGACACAGCCACAAACCAAGTGTCACCTGGACCCCCAGGAGCTGGAGGGGCAGGAAGGACCCTCCCCCAGAGCCTCCGGAGGGAGCGTGGCCTTGTGACCCCTGGGTTTCAGATTCTGGCCTCCAGACTGTGAGAGAGTAAATCCTACTGTTTTGACCCACGCGGCATGTGCAGCAGCCCAGGACACTGTACCTGCCCATACGACCTGTGTGTCGTCTCCTCGGCTGTAAGGGGAGCTGTCACACCTTCGCGGGGACCCAGGGGCTGCCCGGCAGCCTTTCCCTTTTGACTTGGGCACATTCATCACTTCTTCTCCGTTTGGAAAACTGCCTTGAGTGGAATTTTCCTGAGGAAATGAGGAAACGTGAACAAAACACAGCTTCGTTCCCTCCCCATCCTACTGCTACTTGTGCCGCCTGACTGTGCAGGGCTGGCTCTCGGCCCTCCATCCAGGTCCCCTCCTTCCTGGGTGCACAGCTGGGGGCGTCTCTGGGCTCCCCCTGCAGTGGGGTGGCCGCGAGCCAGGCGGGAGCCGGAGAGCAGGTGCAAATGAGCCTCCGCTCTGGGCCCTTGGCTCTGTCCCTATCACTCGGCTTCACCACAGTGTGGCCCAGAGCCGGTGTTGACCTGAACTCTGACCCACCCCTCCCCCAAGGTTACTTTTGAAGAGAATTCCAGACATCATACCCTTTCATCTATGAAAATTAAAATAATTTAAAAAAACATAGCCTCACTATCATCCCCCCCAAAAAATAACACCAATACCTAATATTAAAATCCAGCCGCGGTTCTCATTCTGCTGGCTGCCTCATTCTTAATTAGTTTATTTATTTAAATCAGGACTGAAATAATATCATACGTTGTAATTGGCTGATATGTCCCTGGTCTCTTAAGCTGCAGGTTCCCTCACTGCCTTTTTTTTTTTTAATTTTTAATTTTTATTGGAGTATGGTTGATTTATAATGTCGTGTTAGTCCTCGCTGCATTTTTTCCCTTGCAGTTTGTTTGTTGAGAAAACCAAGTTGTTTGTCCTGTAGAATTTCCCACAGTCCGGGCTTTGCTGAGTGCCTCTGGGGGTGGGCTTAATAGGTCCCTCCGTCCCGAGGATTTCTGAAACTGTCCCGAGGATTTCTGAAACCGGTAGTTAGACCGAGGGGTGTGATCTGGTTCTGCTTGCTTGTTTGTGTAAGAATGTTTGCTGGGTGCTCTGAGCAGCTCTGAAGATAGCAGGACATAAAGGCCGTCCTGCCTCTGGGTGAGGTCACTGGTCAGTTGTGGCCATTGGCGGGTCATGTTTCAGGAACACCTGGTTTTGGCTCTACATGAACAAGAAATAGGCGTGGGTTGCGTCTGAGCTGTTACCCATCGTTGGGCCTGTTTGTTACAGCACTTAGCCCGGCCTGACTGATACACTGAGTGCTGAGCTGATGCCTCTCCTGCTGCAGAATGTGTGTGTGGCAGGGTGGTTCCACCCCTGCCCAGGCAGCTGGCTGGACCCCAGAGCCCCAGGCAGTGAGGGCCCCTCCCCGTGCGGCTCATCTCCAGGCAAGCCTGGTGCTGGTCCCTCTGCAGCCCTGCAGCCCTGCGCGTGGGCGAAGTGGTGATTGCCTGGCTTCCGCCTGCCCAGAGAGGCAGCTGCTGGGAGGAGGGAGGTGGGGCTCTGCGCCCCCAGACTCTGAGACAAGACTCCCCTCCCGCTCCGGCGTGGGGGAGCCTTCCCTCACTCTTCCCTCAGCCACTTGTGATGTTACGATACACTTTCTTCCTCTTTTTACTCAATTAAAGAGTCAGATCGAAACACTGCCTCTAAGCCCCACCGCCCACGGGGGCCACTGCCCAGGGTCTTTTTTCCCCCGTTCACACAATGCACGTGCGTGCATAGAGGAGGCATGTCACGTCGCTTCTGTAATTCCAGAGTCACTCTTTATTCACAGACCCTTTTTGAACATTTCTGTGTGATACACACACCAGCTAGAGGTACTCCTTCCCCGGAACAAGCTGCCTTCTAGGGTGTTCTTGATGTAGGCTTTAAAATCGCGTGTGGATAGTATCCTATCTTTGCAAAGAAAAAAAGACTAAAAGTATACATTCATGAATGTATACTGAAAGTGTACATTTAGATGCTTGGCTCTTGGCCGTGTGGCTTGATGCCTGTAACTTTGACGAGCCCCTTACCGCCCCTGGGGCTCCCCTGAGGCGGGGGTGGGGCGGAGACGTGCCGGCTGACGGCTCAGAGCAGGTGATGCGGGGCAGGGGCGGGGTCCCTGCAGCAGGGGTCACGGGCCCTGCTGTCCTCCCCTATCCTCCTGGCACAGGTAGGGACCCAGGAAGCCCATAGGGAGGGCTCGAGTCTGCAGCCACAAGCCCCCTTGAGTTGGCCACCAGTCCCCTCCCAGGACCTCGAGGCTGTGACCCTGGCACCAGCTCCCCAGTGAGGCTTTGATGTGGGGTCTGGGGGGCCTGCGCTTCTCGAAGGGCATCGTGGGGAGCAGAGGGGTCTGGCAGTCGGGTCCAAGCCCCTGCGGTGTCCTCTGTAACCTCAGGCTTGGTTGTCAGACGGGCCCCCCGATACCCACAGAGGTCCCGCTCGACCAGCCAGGAGGCTGGTCTTGGGGGACCAAGTGTGGTGGCCAGTGTCGCCTGCGTGGAGACTGACCCAGCTCCGTGGAGGGTCTCCACCAGTGCAGAGAGGGGATATCGGGACGGGGGTGCAGGACCCCTGCTCCACCACGCCTGCCTCCGGGACCGGGCACAGCGGCCTGTCCCTAGTGCCTCGTGTTGGGTCATCTCTGCAGTGGGCAGAGGGGCACGTCAGCAGCTGTAGGCTCAGCAGCCTGCTCTCTCTGACCCAGTGCTTCCAAGCCTCGGGATAAAGTCCAGATCCCCAGCTGGATGACAGCCCTCCTTGTATGCTGGCCCTGTGACCCACCACCCCGGCTGCAGTCCTGCGCTGCCGCCCCACCACCCTCTGGGCAGCCTTCCTCTTTGCACACGCTGTTCCTTCTGCTTGGAATGCCTTAGCTCCACCCAGCCACCTCCTATGCATCCCTCAAGACCCAGTTCAGATGCACCTTTCTGAACTCATCCCCAACTCTGAGAGGGGGTCAGCTGCCCCCTTTCTGTGATCCCCAAACCCTTTCTCTTCCCCTCTGTGTTGGCATCTGTCTGGTGGTGCAGGAGTTTTTAATCTATTTGTTGGAATTGTGAGTTCCCTGAAGTTATGACTGTTTCCTTCTCAGTACCCAGTAGGTACAGGAGCGAGGAGGGGAAGGAGGGGATCTCTCTAATAAAGAGGAACGCGTCTCAGTAATACATGTTGGGGGCTATAGGGTCGGACCAGCCGTGGTAGTCCGACCTCATGTGAGCCTTCACTCTGAGCTTGTTTCCCCATCTGTATGTCAGGCATGATGATAGACCCACTCCTGGGGCAGCTGGGATGGACCGGGAGGATGCCTATGGAATGCTCAGCACATCCTTGCCCCCAGGAAGCCCTCAGGGATTGCATTTCCACCTTGGGATCCTCGGGGCAGTGGGAACTCACAACAAGCTCGCTGAACACTAACTCAGGAGTCAGAGGAATTCTCCTGCCAGGCTCTGGTCCTCTCACTGCCCACAGACACTGTTCCTCTGGTCCTGGTCACTGCCCAGCCCTCTCCTTGTGGAAGGGTGACCACACACGTGGACTGGTCACCTGGGACATTCCAGCAAGGATTTCAAATAAATCCCTGCCCTGGTTTGGCTCCAGGAGAACCCTGTCACTGCAGGCGAGCTGTTCTTTGTTGCCGAGCACCCAAAGGGCGTGGCGAGTGGGTTCCTGTCGCCCACCTTGGACAAAGGCTGTGTGCCACCAGTTTGCCTCGGGGGTCAGAGGGGTGGCGCCTTGGTGCTAGGAAGGGCTTGTGGCCTCGTGTCTCTGGCCTCGTTGTGGCCCTGCTCTTTCTCCTTCAAAAATCTCACTATTCTGTACGAGGCAGGAGGTGGGGACCCCCATCACAACATCCCCTGCCCATCACCCCTGCTGGGCGCGTGAGCTTCGACACAAACCAATCACACACAGGTGCAGACCTGGCCTCAGGCCCGCCAGCCACCTTGGCAATGTTGCCTCTCCTTGCTGAGCTAGTTTCTCTGTCCGTAGGACAGGAATCATTTGCTATTTTTGTTTTGATTTTCATTTCCCATTTCTCTTCAACAATCATAACAATTCCAAGGGGTGATAGTCAAAATACTTGTCAACCAATCAGCACAGCGCCAGCCAGCATCCCGACAGCTGCACAGAGAACCAGGCACCGGTCCCTGTCCACGCTGCTGCTCGGCCCGCCTCCGAGGCGGTTCCGGGTTAAATGAGGAGGGAGGCAAGTGCACACAGTACGCTGGCCCAAGCGCACCTGGAATCTCGGCTGCTCTGCTGCCGTCACCGCCCCCCACGCATTCCTTTCTACCACCGCCTGGCCAACCTCTGCAAGTTGATCTGAGTAGGGGCCGCCAAGGTCGGGGTGTCACCCATGACAGTGGAGCCTGGATAGTGGGTCTCTCCAGGGTTGCCAGCAATACCGAGTTAACCTGTCAGGGTGCCCTGACCATGAACTTGCTTCCCCGACCTGGTCAGCTGAGCGGGACACAGCCGGGTGCCCTGGGGTCTCTATGCCCCGTCCTCACAGGCCCTCAGGGTAGCACGGGAGCCCGTGCGCCTGTTTCACAGCTGAGGAAACCGAGCAGCTTCCGTGTTTTGTGCCTCTCTCCCCACTCCTGGCATATTTGTCCTCCTCTTTGCCTGGTGTCTTAGCTCAGAATGTGTGACAAAATCTCACAGACCGAGGGTTTACGCAAGACGCAGTTTCTCCCAGTTCTGGAGTCTGCAGAGTGCAAGGTCAAGGTGCCTGCGGGGTTGGCTCTGAGCCTCTCTCCTTGGAGCGGGCAGTACTGTCTCACTGTGTCCTTACGTGGCCCGCCCTCCACGCATGCAGAGAGCTGTCTCTCTTCCCCTCATCATAAGGACACCAGTCCTATTGGATCGGGGCCCCACCCTTATGACCTCATTTATCCTTAGGTACCTCCTATAAGTCCTCTTTCCAAATATAGTCACATATGGGGGGTAGGGCTTCACATTTAAATTTCAGGGGGTACAAAGTTCCGTCCATGGCACCTGGTGTGTTAGGAAGGAGGCCAGATTGACAAGACCCCAAATAACAGTAATTTAAGGTCTAATACAGGCTGCAACATGGATGAACCCTGAGGACATGGTGCTGAGTGACAGAAGCCAGACACGAAAGGACAAATCCTGTCTGACTCCATTCATGTGAAATACCTAGAAGAGGCGAATTCATAGAGACAGAAAGGAGAGTAGAGGTTCCCAGGGGCCGTGCAGGGGGGTGGGCAGTGCCTGTTACTGGTACAGGGTTTGTGTGTGGGGCGGTGAAAAGGGGTTTGAAATAGATCGTGGTGGCAGTCGCACGACACTGCGGATGACACCACCGCCGCTGAGCTGCACACTCCAGACGGTTGACGTAGCATATGTTACGTATAGTTTGCTACAATAAAGAAGCTCACAGCGGCGCAAAGGAGATGCTTATTTCTTGCGTGTAACATCCATGCTGTCTCCTCCAAGGTGCACATGGCACTGTGCTCACACCCCATTGGCCAGAATGTAGTCACATGGCCACCCAGCTGCAAGGGAGGCTGGGAAATGTAGTCCTTATTCCAGGTGGCCATGCACTGCTACAGGGGAGTGGGGCCAGTGGTTACTGGAAGGGCAGCAGCTGTTCCTGCCACACCTGGCCACAGAACGGCCATTCTTGAGGACCTAGGTGAGCCCTGGGGGCCAGGGTCCTGCGGCGTGGCCTGTGCTGCCCTGTCTTGGGGCTGTGGGACCTGGCTTTGTCCACCCCACCTGCCCTAGACCCCTCACTCTTTGGGTGCAGGGTGCTGCCCGTTTGTTGACTGGTGTCTCCGGGGCCAGACGAGAACCAGGCACCTTGGAGACGCTCAGCAAATACTTTACGAATGAGTGAGAGCAAGTGAAAGTCCGCTCCTGGGGTCATAGCCGTTCAATAGCCGAGCCAGGATTTGAACCCCAAATGCAGCATCCGGGTGGAGACTTCTGTGTTTGCCTTTTGGGAAGAGCATTAGGACAAGGGTTCCATCTCTATGTCTCCGTCTCTCCACCTGTGGACTCTGACACAGACCCAGGGCATAACGGGCAAGGGAGGACAGTGAGAAGGAAGACTTGCAGCTGACCCCACGTGTGGGCAGTGGTGGCGGGGAGGTGGGGTGCAGGGCTGTGCTCCCGCTGTGGGGAAGTTGAACAAGCAGTCGGCCTTCCTGACCGTCTTCCTTCTCAGGCCCTCTGCATGGGGCCTGCTGGCGGGGTTTATGTAAGGGAGTCTGAACCCCAGCCTGGTGGGCGGCGCGGGGAGGGGTGGCTGGGAGCCGGGCTGGGTGAGGGCCTGGGGCCACAGAGTCTGCCCCCTCAGCCTGGCTCCTGCCTTTCCGGCTCCTGCCTTTCCGACTGAATGCACCCTTGTTAGCTGTTCCCGGCAGGAGGCCTGACTGCGGAATAATTACGTGAAGTGAAGTGGCCGAACAAGGGCACGATCACCGGCAGGGTGCCACTGTGTCTGCGACCTGGGTCATCACTGGTGCTGGCCAAGACACCCGGCCAGTCGGGGGGCCCCAGCCCAGGCTGGAGACAGCCCGCCCTGCATCTGGGGCCTGGCGCTGGTTTGCAGGGCCCCTAGCCCTCCTCTCCCTCCCCAAGGCCCCCTCCTTCCCCTTCCTCCTCCCCCCTTCCCCCTCCCTTCCCCCAACCCCCCTCCTCCCCTTTCCCAGCCCCTCCTCCTCCCTCCCCCAGCCCCTCCCCCAGCCCCTCCTCCTCCCCCTCTTCCAGCCCCTCCTCCTCCTCCTCCCCCTTCCCCAGCCCCTCCTCCTCCCCCTCTTCCAGCCCCTCCTCCTCCCCTTCTTCCAGCCCCTCCTCCTCCCCCTCTTCCAGTCTCTCCTCCTCCCCCTTCCCCAGCCCCTCCTCCTCTCTTTCCCCCAGCCCCTCCTCCTCCCCAAGCCCCTCCTCCTCCCCAAGCCCCTCCTCCCTGGGTCCCATCGGGCCCCAAAGGTGGCAGCCCCATCCAGCTCTCCCAGGTCTCTTCTCCTGACACCCCCTTCCCCCCACCCGCCAGCCACACTGGCCCCTGCAGCCAGGCTCTCGGGTTCTGCGCCTCCAGCTGCAGGGCCCCTGCCTGCTGTCCTTTACCTGAGCCCCAGCACCCCTTCTCCAGGGCCTTCGGGACCCTCTCCAGGCCGAATGAGGTGCCCCCTCTCAGAGCCGCCACTGCCCGTCCCTCCTGGTGTGTGAATGGCCTTGGGTGGGGATCAAGTCTTGGGGTCTTGGGTAGGACAGTGTCGCCCATACTTCACGCCATAGGGTGTCAGCCAGGCTGGCCTGGTTGAGGTCACGGGTGTGCCGTGGCCCCTGTGGAGGAGAGGCCTTCCCGAGACCCCCAGGCGTGTGTGGGCGCCCAGGCCCCGGTCCTGCGCTCACTGCTCTGAGACACGGGGCAAGCGCCCGCACATCTCTGAGCCTCGGTTTCCCCGTCTGTGAAGTGAAGCTGCCACAGGACCCGTCCCGAGGCAGTGGTAGGGACCGAGGGGGTGGTGCCGCGGTGCTGGCCGAGCCCTCAGCTCCCAGGAGGTGGGGGCTGGGTTGTTAGTGTTTCCCGGGAGAACTTTCTAGACCAGCGAGTTCCCTCCTAGGAGGCCTCTCCCTGGAGCCTGACTCGGGGGACTGAGCCTTTCCCCAGAGCAGACCTGGGTGCCTTCTCGGCTGGATGGAGGTCTTCAGGGTCGAAGGGGGCCCCGGGAGTCGCTCCTAGGACTCTGCTCTGCAGGTGTCTGGATGTCTACTCGCCCGTCCCCGGGCTCCCTGCAGAACGGGCCCCTCGGCCCTGCACTTGTCCTCCTGTTTCCCAGCAGCCCTCAGTCTCCCCGGGTCCTGGAGGGGAGGCCACCAGCTCCCAGGGGGGTCTCCACGCCCCCTGCAGACACCTCTTCCTGGATGCGCCCATGATCACATGTCAGGTCACCTCCTGAGCCTCGCTGTCCTCGCCCACAGGATGGGACGGCGGAACCCCCCCACGGGGCGTCCTGGGCACTCGATGGCGAGTCCTCATAAAGCTGGAGGGAGACGTCTGGTCTGGGGTCGCCCGGCTGGATGTCAGCTTCGGGGGAATCCCACGTCCTCCTGGGACACACCCGATGGATCTCCTGGAACTCACCGTAGTTTCTCTGAGCCTAGTTTTCCCATCTGTCGAATGGGATAATAATAGTACCTGCCTTTCAGAGCTTAGAACAGTGCCGGGCACGGAGCGGACTGACAAAAATGCTGTCTCATCCCCCCGCCTCCCATCAGCACAACAGCTCAGTGTGCGATGGGATGGGGACAGTTACATCTGCGTTGCGCTGGCTTCTAGAGAAGATGAGCGTTTCCCCACTTCCCCATGTATGAACGTAGGCTCCTGGCCCCCGAGGCGGCAGAGCCCGGACTTTGCTGCCAGGGGAGCCTCAGATGGTTCATCACGTGTGGAGGTTTCAGATGCCTAAATTCTGGTGGTTTTAGGCCTTGATCTGTCACGTGCTCACCAAGGAGCTGGCAGGACATGTGACTGTCACAAACGTAACATAAATAACTTTACACCGCAGAACAATCGGTTTCTTCGTAACATCACGTCTTTAATTTTGTGTTGAAAACCATCCTGAAACAGGCTGTGGGCTTCCCCTGCCCACCGCTGGCCCAGAGGAGTTGCAGACGGCCACCCCCTGTCACTGGGAGGTGCCTGGCCTTGAAGTGCTCTGTCCATCTTCGAGGACCCCGGGGGCCAGTGGGTTTTGTTGGCAGTGGACTCTGCATCCCCGTGAAACAGAAACCAGGGGAAGAGTTAGATTTTTGCCCCACTGCCTGATTTTGCCAGGCTCGTGTCTGATTTCTGATACTGTCGGCTAACAGGCCTGGGTTAATTTTACGGCTGTTGGTGGTGGAATTGGGCGCTGGCGTCTTTGGGGGTTTGTTTTAGGGCTGAGCTCCTGTGGGGTGGGTACAGCAGGAGACTCGGGGGCCTCAGACCCTCTTTTGCTGACCCCCCAGCGGCCTCTCTGTGGTCCACCTGGGTCTGGCCCAGGGTGCGCCGAGCCCACTGAGGGTTGGGCCGTGTACAGCTGTCTCCAGGGTCAAGGTCGGCTAGTGGGTGAAGAGTATTTGTACATTCAGCCCTGCCCCCAGCGTTTGCTATGAAAACATGAATTTGCTTAACATGATTGATATATTAGGGAACAGTCTGAACATAAGACAAATCACCTGTTTTCTCACAGTTTCATCCGCTAGAAGCCCTGGTGAATGCGGACATCCCGCTGAACCGAGCCACAAGGGAACGCAAAAGCGTAGACACCCCAAGCCCACTGTGTCGGTGCTCCCGGGTGTGAGGCCCCTGGCCCCGTGTCAGGCACACCCACCCCACCCGCGCCCCGTCCAAACTCCCGCATTTGTCACGTGCAGAGGCACGGTGGTGGGTGTGTGTGTGCCCACCGAACGTGGGAAACGGTGCCGTGCGCACTGCTCCCATCTTGACGTGCTCCCCCAGTCGGGTCTGGCAGAAGCCCCTCCTCCATCCTCACTCTGTGGCCCCGGACGTCTGGGTATAACTGCCTCGGTCTCACCGAGCCTGGCTGTGTCCCAGGGCCTCGTGTGGGTGACTCACCTACCCGGTAACCGTCCCACTTCACAGATGGGAAGACGGTGGGCGGTGCTCGGTGGCTGAAGGCCAAGCCTGAGTCTCCTTCACCGTCTGTCCCCAGGTGTCTGGCTCGGTGCCACCACCTGAAGACACAACAAGATTGGACCAGCAGGTCCTTCCTGAGGGCCCCGGGTAGGGCTGGAGACAGGTCACCGGAGCCAGTGGTTCAGAGCTGCAGGTGCAGCAGGATGAGACTCTGTCGCCTCTGGGGCCGCCTAGTGGACAGACGGCCGTCACTGAATAAGTGACCTCGGCGGAGGCTGGTGGCAGGCGGAGAGGGAACGCCAGACTCAAACCCCCTAAGCGAGGGCCACCTGCCCTTGCTGTCCTCACGATGCCTTGGTGACAGGGGTGTCATGGGCCGTGCTTCACACGTGGGGAAACTGAGGCCCCGGGGGCCCTGTGATTTGTCCAGGGTCCCACCTGGTAGCCAGCATAGCTCTGTGAGGCCCAGGTCACGGCAGGGTCCGCCTCGCCCCCTGCCCGGCTCGGATGTCTGTCCCCAAGCCTCCACTGCTCAGAATTTGAACATCTCATGAGCGGGAACCGTCCCATCTCTGCTCACCTAGCTCCCACCTGCAAACAGCCAGCATGCAGTGGTTGTTTCTTGCAAGATAAACCTGGGAGCTGTCGCCCCAAGCTCATGCCTTTGACGTGTGGGCGCGTGAGGAGCCGACAGGAAGTAACGGGCTCACTGCAAGTGGCTGCACTAGAACCTTCTTCCCTGGGGAGCGCTCAGGGACCCCCGCCCCGGACCCCGGGCCGGCGCTGCCTGGGACCTCCTGTCTCATCCTGGGGGCTGGTCCCGCAGGCCGGGGCCGGCGGGGGCTTTGGTGTCTCCCACCCGCCCGTCTGTGTGGAGACCCCTTTCTCCCCGCAGGCTGTGGGAATGGTCTCCCGTGAGCCCCACGCGTGGAGCCTTCACCACGCCTTCCCTTGTGGCTCTGAGGCCTGGACCCCGCCCACGGGCTGGTGGCGGCGGGGGCAGGAAGCTGGGGGCGGAGGGCAGGGGCGGGCGAGGCTCACCGGGCGGGACTCGGGGGCCCCCCGCAGCTCGCTGACCTCTAAAACTGTCCCCTGCCCGAGTCCAGCTTGCGCACATGTCCCGCCCAGCCCAGCTGGCGCCTGCCCACCACATCCACGTTCCTCCCTTTGATGAGGCCGTTTAGACAAAGCACCTCGTCTGTTCTCCAGAATGTCCCGTCCCCAGTTGGCATGTTGGTCATCATCGGCTCCGTCCTCGGCTTTGAAGTCGGATCTAACGGCTGACCCTGACCCCAGGCAGCCTGTGCAGCACCAGTGTCCCGACACCTGCGTGGAGAACCGGGTCCTAGCCCTTGGTGGTGACAGCTGGGGGTCTAGGACCAGGTACCCCCATCTCAGGGCCTCAGAGATAAAGGGGTGAGACTTTGACCCACAAAGTTCCCCTAGATCAGTGTCAGCACGCTTTTCCTGTAAAGAACAAGACAGTAAGTATCTTGGGCTTTGCCGGCCCTGTGGTCTGTCATAGAATCTTCTCTTTTTTGTAAAATCCTTAAAAATGCAAAACCCACTCTCAGCTCCAGGCGTCGGCCACATTTGGCGGTGGGCTGTAGGTGGCAGCCCCCTGCCCTAGGCCAGCCCTCTGACTCTGTCTGTAGGCATCGTGCTGTACTCCAGCTCGACAGGCACTGGGCCACAAGTGGAGTTTTCGGGCTCCATCCGTCCTGCTTTGGGGGTTTCTTTTCTTTGGCTGTGCATCAGCGAGCAGAGCATGCCGGCCCCCTGTTTCCTCCAACATTGGTTCCTTGTCCTTCCTCCGTCCGCTCCAGGCCCCTCTGCCTTCAGCTGCACTTCCTCCGGGAAGTCCTCCTGATCTCCGTCCCAGCCTCAGCACATTTGCCACCTGAATGCTTGAGAGCTTGGCCTCAGGTGGAGCTGACCTGGCACTTGGAGCTGGCCTTGCTTCTGCAGTGTTGCCTTCTCCGGTGTGGAGCTGACCTGGACTTGCGGTTCCACCGAGGCCCGTCCCCCATACAAGCACTTGAAGGCGGGTCCCACGCTCACACACTTTTCAGGAACACCCTTTCCGGTTCTTCTCAAATGGTGGGTGAGCACGGCTGAGCCTTCATCCCACTCGGATACACAGAGGAGGCGATAACATCTCCCGTCTGTCGTGCGAGGGTCGGAGGAGCTTGACTCCGTGCAGAGTGCCCCGTCAGGCTGGCCCTGCCCGGTGTCCAGGGAGAGTCGGCGCTGCTGATCGAGGCGGGCGCTGCTTGAGACAGGACAGGCCCCGTCCCCTCCCTCCCTGGCGTGATGGATGCTCAAGTCTCTACAGAGGTCCTTCCGTGGCTGGCGCTGAGCCCCCCGTGCCCTCAACAGTACTGACCAAGGAGCTGGACTCCAGTGCCACCTCCTTGCCCTCCTCCTCAAGGAACACCGGCCAGGACCGGGACCTGTACGCCTCCAGCGGGCTCCGTGCACTCGCCCAGATCGGGCCTCCAGGGAGCTCCAGACACCTTACAGACATCTCATAATCCTCTCTGAGGTCCCGTGAGGTTAAGCTCGTGCAGCTCTGCCTTCGGAGAACTGAAGGAAATTCGTAAGGAAATCTCTCCCAGCTTCTCCAGCTGGACGCAGGAGTGTTGAGACGCTGCTGGCCGCTGCCATCTCGTGCCAGACGGGACAAGGGGTATCTGTAGTCGGGGGAGGTCTGCTCTGGGCCCTCCCGGGGGTGCCACCGTCTGCAGCGGGGGGTGCGGGAAGCAGGAGGTGCAGGGGTGGAGTCGGCTGAAAGCCCCTGGTCTCCCCTCCACACCTGCGGGAAACCTGGTCAGGTCCGTGGGTAGAGGATTCCTGATCCACGACGCCCCCTGCAGAGTGGAGCTCAGCGCCCAGAGCGGGTGTCTCGTCTCCTCAACACCTGACTCGGGAGGGGCTGAGAAAAGGAGAGACGGGTTACCTTCAGGCTAAAGCTTGCGCCCAGACTGATGCCGCATCCGAGTGGGAAGGCGGGCACCTGAGCTGGATGGGCAGGATCTCTTCTCCCCGCTCCCCACCGCCCAGCTGCTTGTCTGTCACCTGAGGCAGGTTGTTGAACCTCCCCTGTGCCTCAGCGTCCTCGTTTGTAAAGTGGGTCATCCTAGCACCGGGCGCTGGGACGGGGAAGTGCGGGGCGTTGGGCTGCCGGCGCCAGGAGGCAGGATGTGTGAGAGCCACCCGCCCGGGGGGAGGGGAAGCCAAGCTGGGCCAGGCAGAGGGAAAGCAACAACGCTCGTGGCGGTAGCAGCAGCTCACCCGGGGCGCGGCTCTGGCGCCTGGCCCCGCGGAGGGCCTGCCTGTGCCCCCTCTCTGGACGCGGATCTTACGTTAGGGGCTCGGGGGCTCGGAGAGGCTGGAGCCGCGTGCCGGCGTCCCACAGCAAGGGTCCGGCTGCACGTGGAACCCAGCCCCGTGTCCTCTGGCCCAAGCGCCCGTGTCCAGGAGGCCATGGGAGTTGTTCCTTTAGCCCATCTCAGCCCTTCCGGGGTGGAGATGGGGAGGCTTTCTGCAGCAGGTCAGGGAGGGAGCGAGGCCCATCCCATCGCCGGCAGCTGGTTCCTAGGAGCCCCAGGCCCTGACCCAGCTCGCCCTCACTCTGCGGGACCAGAAGGAACGACAGGACAGGGTTGTGAGGAGGGGTGTGAACGGGCACGGGTGGGTGACTGCTGCACCCACGCGTACCCAGCTGCAGGGTGGTGGCCTCGGGGGATCTGCCAGGAAGATGGCACTGCCTCTGAGTGGCCTTTGTCTCCGCTCCTCCCGTTACTGAGGCCCTGGTAGAAGTGAGCCCGCGTGGAGCGTCCGCGGGGTGTCGGCAGGGGAGGGCCCTCCCCGCAGGCCTGGGGGCACGGAGCACGGCCCCTGACCAACATCCTGCTGCTCTCCAAGGCCCCCCAGGGCCCGGCCTGGCCTGATTTTGTTTATTCTATCGATCAGCGCCTGTTGCTTCTGCTGTGTGAACAGCCAGGTGCTGGGATCCGCGGGCGGACCCCGGGTGAGGGTCCGTCCCTCACACACAGCGCTGTCCCCCGGCCAGCCTCCCCCCGTATTCCTCCTATGGCTCATGACCCCTGAGCCGGCCGGGTCACGGCAGTTTGGTGGGAGATGGGGCAGGCCACCTCGAGGTTCCTGGAGAGCCTAGGCGGCCAGCAGTCCTGGGCCTGGTCCAGACGTCGTGGACGGACTGGTGCCTTATTAAACTGAATACAACTGAGTTATTTCAAAGTCCAGGTTTCAAGCAGGGCATTAAGTAGGCAAACCAGAGGACAGGGACACACTTCCAACTGGCTTCTAAGTAACATGGACTCGATGGGGAGGGGCCTTTCATGCTGGAGAGCGAGACAGCGCCCACCCCTGCCCCGGCCCCTCCCGACACCCACCCTGTCTGGGCGCGCAGACAACCCCTGGGAAACGCGGTGCTGGGATCGGCCGTCTCCCACTCGCTCAGTGGGTATATAGGCTACTTGTGGGGCGGCAGCTCGCCTGCTATTCCTGGTGTGCGGGGGCTTGGGGTGTGGGGTGAGGGAGGAGGAGGGGGGCGCTCGGTCTAAACATAGACCACAGCCTGGGGGGAGGCGGCAGGAGGGAGGGAGAAATGATGTTGGAAAGTCGACTCTTTAAGAGACTTGCGTTTCTAATGAGCGGGAGCCTGTGGGTTGCCTTGGCAACTGGGGCGTGCCTCTCCCCACGCCCACGCCCACCCCCCTGATCACAGGCCCTTCTCTGTGGGCTTGCCCGGCTCAGACTGTGGCTGGGCTTCTGGCTGGAGGTGGTCAACGCACCAGCCGTGCCCCTGGCAGGGCCCTGCCTGCAGAGGCCTCAGTGTTCTCACCTGCAAAATGGGGTGGGCGATGGCTGTGGCAGCCTCAGAGTTTCCTTATGAACAGTGCTACAGATCAACAAGGAGACCCACTCCCAAAGTGCAAATTAAAACTACAAGGATATATATTTTTTAATATTTTCTTCTTAATAAGTTTATTTATTTGTTTATGGCTGCATTGGGTCTTTGTTGCTGCGCGCGGGCTTTCTCTAGTTGTGGCGAGCCGGGGCTACTCTTCGTTGCGGTGCGCAGGCTTCTCATTGCGGTGGCTTCTCTTGTTGCGGAGCACGGGCTCTAGGCTTGTGGGCTTCAGTAGTTGTGGCTCGTGGGCTCAGTAGTTGTGGCTCGTGGGCTCAGTAGTTGTGGTGCACGGGCTCTAGAGCGCAGGCTCAGTAGTTGTGGTGCACGGGCTTCGTTGCTCTGCGGCATGTGGGATCTTCCCGGACCAGGGCTTGAACCCGTGTTCCCTGCATTGGCAGGCGGATTCCTAACCACTACACCACCAGGGAAGTCCCAAAACTACAAGGATATTTAACGAAAGAGAGAGAAAACTACACGGATATAATACTGTTTCACCTGTCAGCTTGGGAAGGAACAGAAAAAAGGATTCCCGCTGAATTGGAGATGTGGGGAAACGGGCACCCGCAATTCTGGAAACGTGTCCTGAAGATGGATTTGTGTGTGAGATACCAAATGCACAAGGATGTCATTGGACCTTGATTTGTAAAAACAGAAAATGGAGAACAGCCTACACGTCTGTCAGCAGGGCAGGCTCAATGTATTTTGGCACAAAATCCATTAAAAAGAACAAGAAAGGCCTGTTTGCTGGTGTGGAACAATCTCCAAGGTACAGTGTTAGGTGAAAACAACAACAGAGAAGGCAAGAGGCAGAGCCGAGTGGGGTGAGCTGACGTCTGCGTCCAAACTTTCTAGCGTGTGAGTGTGTGAGGGCCGGTGTCGTACACGCAGTGCAGGTTCGTGCAGCCATCGGAAACAGTATGGAAAACAGTGGGGAAGTCATAAGCAGAGGTGTTCAGGATATATTAAAGGCAAAAACGAGTCACAGGAAGAAGTATGTAGAGTGTGACCCCGTTCGTACTTCAGAAATCAGATGAGCATGCCTGTCAGTACAAGCCTCCCCCGCTATCCGAAAGCAGAGCGCTTCTGTGAAACTTCTCCTGAGCCAGAATGGCATAAGGCGAAGAAGCCATGACCTCAGGACACGTCTGGCTGTCGGATGCCCAAAAAAGTCCGGACGCAGCACAGATGCTGACACGCTTCACAGCTCTGGCGGCCTGACGCTGAGATGCTGAACGTGGGCCCCTGGGAAGGAGCTTGACGGGGCCCCTCTCGCTGCAAAGCAAACACTGAACGCTGTTTTCGATTTTCTCTTCTTCTCATAAGCACGAAAATTGTTTTTCCGTTATGGAAAACAAGGATGAGTGTAGGTCTTTTGTAAAAGCAAAGTGGCGTAAAGTGAACTTTTGAGAAGCAAGGGATTCCCGTATGTAGAAAAAGAGCTGGAAGGGCGTCGACCAGAATTAAGAATAGCTACTGTGGGGTGTTGAGTAGATGGGGGAAAGGTTGGAAGGGGAATTTACATTCATTCTCCACAGTTTTTATTTAAACCTTTTTTTAAAAAAAATAAACTTATTTATTTATTTTTGGCTGCGTTGGGTCTTCATTGCTGCACGCGGGCTTTCTCTAGTTGGGGCGAGCAGGGGCTACTCTTCATTGTGGTGCGGTGGCTTCTTGTTGTGGAGCACGGGCTCTAGGCATGTGGGCTCGGTAGTTGTGGCTCGTGGGTTCTAGAGCGCAGGCTCAGTAGTTGTGGCGCACGGGCTTAGTTGTTCCATGGCATGTGGGATCTTCCCAGACCGGGGCTCAAACCCGCGTCCCCTGCATTGGAAGGCAGATTCTGAACCACTGGACCACCAGGGAAGTCCCCATCATATCTATTTTTAATGGTCCGTTTAGCAGAGTATATATCTCTCTCCTTCCTTCCTCCCTTCCTCTCTCTTTATGGCTGCGTAGGGTCTTCGTTGCTGCGCGTGGGCTTTCTCTAGTTGCGGTGAGCTGGGACTACTCTTCATTGTGGTGTGTGGGCTTCTCATTGCGGTGGCTTCTCTTGTTGGGAGCACGGGCTCTAGGAGCATGGGCTTCGGTAGTTGTGGCACGCGGGCTCAGTAGTTGTGGCACACGGGCTTAGTTGCTCCGTGGCATGTGGGATCTTCCCGGAACAGGGCTCGAACCTGTGTCCCCTGCATCGGCAGGCGGATTCTCAACCACTGCGCCACCAGAGAAGCCCCTAAACCTTCTTTTAAAGAACACACGTGTACACACACACACACGCGTGTATATGTATATTATATATTTTTTGAAAGCCACACTAGCCGGACAGTGGCAGGCTTGAAGCCCACCTCCTCAGGGTCGTCCCCACCGCCGCCCCAGCACCCCTGCACGCTGCTCGGCCCCCCGCCCTGGGCCTCGGCGCTCGCTGCCTCTTCATCCCGGGACTCTTGGCCGGGCCAGCTCCTCCTCGCCTCTCAGCCCTCGGGGAGACCCGTGTCCCCTCCAGAGCGTGGCCAGTGCCCACTGCTCCATGGTCGTGTCCAGACCGGCCTCCTCATCAGGACTTCCGCCCGGTCGGGGCAGGACCTGCCCCTGTGCGCTGAGTCTGTGGTGTCCCCACGTGTCCGGCACGTGGTCGCACCAGGTCAGGACGCCAGGAGCAAGTGGACAAGTGAGCCCAACAGACCTGCTCTCCCAGCGGGTGTCGGTGGTGACTGAGCCCTGCTGTGGGAAGGCGTTTCCGTGTCTGGGTTGAGTTTTCTACCCTCGTCTCTGTCGTTTTCTGTTTTGTTCCAGGAGGGTGGTTTTCTAGACTTTTATGTATTTTCATGGCAAAGGGTTTCTTTTAACTTGGAAAAGAACAGCACAGCAAAGGAAGTTCAGAGATGGCCAGGGCACCGCGGAGAGCAGGGAGGGGGCCGCGGTGCTGGCCCTGCCCCCAGGTCACCTGTCCCACCTTTCCCAGCACCCACCCCCTCTGCACCCATTCAAATGCAGCTGCCTCTCCCCTGCCAGCCCTTGGCCCTTAATTCCTCCTTGAAATACTTCCATCAGAACAGCAACGAAACAGAAAGCAGGCTGGCAGCAGGCTGGCAGTTGCCGGGAGCCGGGGAACAGGGAGGGAGTGACGCTAATGGATATGAGGTGTCTTAAAGGTGATGAAAATGTAAAATGAGAGTCATGCGGCCATCTCCATAACCTAAATATACTAAATACCCGTGAGCTGCACCCTTAAATAGGAGGATGTCATGGTATGTGAATTACACCTCAGTAAAGCTGCTTTTTAAAAAGCCTCATCTACAGAGTAGCCACTAATAAGGAAAGCTGGGCTGTGTGCTGTCCACACCTTATCTCAGGAGTCTCTACCGAGATCCCACAAGGATCCTTGTTACTATAGCTTCTTCAGTTGAGGAGACTAAGGCCCAAAGAGGCATGGCCTGCCCCAGACGAAGCAGCCAGTGGGCAGGAGGCTGGATGTCAACACTCACCCCTTCACCCCCATCACACCTTCCTGGGCCATGACGCCGGTCCTGGGAAGCCCGGAATGCTCCTGGGGGTGGGAGGGGGTCAGGACTGCCTCCTGGGAGTGATATTTGGTCTGGGATCAAAGGTCCCAAAGAAATGGAGCATTAATACCCTGTAGTAGGTTGAACGGTGGACCCCAAAAGATCTGTCCAGCTGGAACCCCAGACTGTGCCCTTATTTGGAGTAAGAGTCTTTGCAGATGTAATTAAAGCTCTTGACATGAGATCATCCTGGATCAGGGTGCCCTAAATGCAGTGATGAGTGTCCTTATAAGAGACAGAAGAGGAAAGACAAAGAGACACAGGGAGAGGCCACAGGAAGACGGCGGCAGAGGCTGGCTGCAGCCCCACAAGGAATGCCAAGGACTGCCAGCCCCGCCGGAGCTGGGAGGCAGGCCCGCACAGAGTCTCCCCTGGGCCTTCGGGGCGGCGGGAGGGTTGGACTTCCCACCTCCGGAGCTGGGAGCGAATAAGTTTCTCTTTACGCCCCCAGTTCGCGGTCATTCGTTACGGCAGCCCCAGGACCCTTCTACAGATCCCGAGGCTGCTCCCTGGGCGGGGTCTCGGTGTCAGGCACAGGTGCCTCCTGGCCTCAGATCCTGCCCCACGCCCCTGGCAGCCGGGGCCTTGCTCATCTCCAGCTGGTGTGCGGGGCACTGGCGCTGCACGTCTCTCTGTGACGGCCTTTTGACCCCCATCTGTTTCTGTGCTTGTGAGTCAGCCTCGCTGGACCCGCCGGTACACTGGACACCATTTCCTTCTTTACTTTGAGTTTTTCTTCCTCTGTCTTTGAAGATGTTTTAGTAGGAAAAGAAAAGGGGGGAGGAGGTGGGGGAGACCTAGCAGGAGGCCGAGAGGCTGGCTGTCCTGGTTTGATCCAGAATGTTCTCCGGCTCTCTGGGCTGCTCCAGTCTTTGATGTTCAAACTGGGTCTGACCAAATGAAATACCCTTTACAGGGACTCAGGTGGGGTTCAGGCACTACAGACCCCTTTCCCCCGACCCCGAGTTTCCTGGCTCCGGTAGAAAACCCCATTGAAATAGTTGCAACAAGGGACTTGTTTTGTATTATACTGTTCTTTTTTGACTTTAATCATTTTGGAAGATACTGCCAGTCGCCTGCCTTACTTGTGTGGATCGGCTGAGGCAGTGGACGGGGGCGCGGACAACAGATTTATTTCCTCCCAGCCCTGGAGGCTGGATGGCTGACATCAAGGTGTCGCCAGGTTGGTTTCAGAGACTCTCTCACCGGCACGTACACGGCTCTCTCCTCCCTGTGTCCTCATGTGGTCGCCCCCCTGTGTGTCTGTGTCCTGGTCTGTCTTCTTCCGAGGTCACTGGTCATAGTGGATCAGGGCCCACCCAAGTGACCTCATTTTAACTTGATTACCTCCATAAAGAGACTCTACTTCCAAATAAGGTCATGTTCAGGGGTACCGGGGTTAGAACTCCAACGTGTGTATTTGGGGGAACACAAATCAGCCTGTAACATACATATATTCTCGGTAATGCTTAAAAATCTTCCCAGGATTGAGAAAGAAAGAACCACACTTTTCAGGCAGGAAGAGAGTCCACCTGCCCTTGGGGGCCGAAAGCCCCGCATTCCCTGGGGCGATGCTGGGTCTGTCCCTTCGTTTCCTTGGGCCTCGGTTCTCTCACCTGTGAATTGGGTCACGTGGCGATTTGACCCCCCGCTCCGGTGCTCACCGCAGCCCCCTCCTGTCCTGCGTCACCAACGTCCCCATCGGCCAGCGGGCTCTGGTCGGCGCCTCTCCTAGTGGAAAAGCCTTGATTCCACAGCTGCCCATTTCCTGCCCCATCTCTGCTCTCCTCCACGGCCCAAAGGTGCGGACAGGGAGAGATGACATGGCGGTGGGGAGGGGGGGCGGTGGGGGGGGGACATGAGGTCCTGAATGGGGAACCCAGGGAGCAACTGACGGGGCCACACGAGGCCCTGAGATGCAACTCCTGTTCGGTGGTGTCAGGAGTCTGTGCCCTCCCCCGCCGACCTGTCCCAAAAGCCCCGGGCTCTGCCACCACCTCCCAGGGCCCGGGGCAAGTTGCTCCACCCCTTGGGCCCCAAGTTGTCTTGTCTGCAAGATGGGGGCCTTGTCCACCTCGTGGGGCCCTGGGGCTGAAGGGAGGGTGCACATGAGGCCGATTTCCGGTGGCCACAGTGTGCGGTGGCTTGAAGTGGGGTCTTAGTTCCCTGACCGGGAATTGAACCCAGGCTACTGCGGTGAGAGCACCAAATCCTACTCACTAGACAAGCAGGGGCTAGTGGCTGCAAGTGGGACCCCGGTTCTTGTCTTCTTTGAAGAAAGAAGTCAGCAAAGAGACAGAAAATTTGTGAAACAGAATGTTTATTAGAAGCAAAGTACACACAGAAATACACAAGGGTGGGCTCGGAGAGAGAGTCGCGTGCTTTTGGGGCGGTTCAAATTGCTCATACGGGGGCAGTTTTCCGGGTTTTCTCTGGCCAGTCATCTTGCTTTGTCTGGCTTCATGTCCATATTTGGTCTGACCAAGGGCCCTGCCAGACGTGCACCCATCTTTTACCCAAGACGAGGGTTACCCTCCAGCGTGAGGGTTTCTGGGAGGTTGGCGGGACATGTTATGGGCTGGCACCCCCTCCCTCCTCTGACCCCTGAGGAAGGTCTCTGCACATGTGCAGCGGGGGGGTCTCCTTGACCCTAAGAATGAGCCCAGCTCCTCCCTCCTGCCTGCCTTACCATTATCTTGCAGTGTCAATAGGAGACAAAGCCCAGCTGCTCACCTGGGGCCCAACTATCTCCTGTCTCAAGGCGAGACAGCGCAGGGGTCCCACTCTGCCACTGTTGCCCATGTGAGGGGCTCGGGGCTGACCGGTTTCCTTTAGCCTTGTCACTGGGGGAGCCGCCGTGACCATGACCGTACTCTCTCACTCACTCACACGGTGGTCTCGCGCATCTCCGTTTATGCACCGTTTATTGGGACGCACGGCTCCTCGGCTGGAAGGCAGCCCTTAGCGAGGATCTAACGATGTGAAAGCAAAGGGCTAACACACGAGCCCTGCCTGCGACAGGAAGGCTTGTGTGCTTTTCCCGCCTCTGTTTCCCCTCAGTCCTGGCTCTGATCCCTCAGCTTCTCTTCAAGGGAAGCACAGCTCTCGAGTCTGCCCTAGACACGCCTGCCCTCCACAAGCCCCATGCAGGGTCGGGGACAGTAACAGGCCTGGCACTGCCCTCGAGGCAGCCTTGCCAACAACAGTTAGAATGAAAGGACCCTTCAGCAGGCGTGGCTGGGGCTGGGGCTGCCCCTCAGCCCAAGCAGTGCCAGCCTCCATCCACCCTCAAGTGGGCTGAACGGTACCACCTAGAAGACACGTCCACCCGGAAACTGAGAGCAGCCCTCCTGGGAAGACGGTCTTTGCAGATGGAAGTGAATGAAGGATCTGGAGATGCAGTCGTCCTGGATGAGGGTGGCCCTGAGTCCAACAACTGGTGCCCTTACAGAGGTCAGGGGACCACTGTACCAGAGAAGATGGCCACGTGAAGACGGGGTCTTAGAGCAGTGTGGATCAACCTCAATTAAGCTGTTATAAAAACAGAGGGAACAGGTGGTGGTTACGAGGTCCAGACACCATCGCCAGCATGACCTGCCAGGAAGACAGCATGAGCGCCGGAGGACAGGGGCCGGCATCTCCTTTGTCCGGGGGCTGTGGGGACGAGAGAGGGACGTGGAGCCGGGTCACGGCCTTGGGCAGCACGGGCAGGGCCGCGGGCTGTCGGGCAGACTGGGCCTCATCCCTCCTTCCTTGGGGCCCCAAGAACCTCTGGGCCTGTCGAGGAGACCTTGGCACCGAGTGCTTCACGCCTAGCCTGACGGCCCCAGCTGGAATCACACGTGGGGTTCCTGAGGCTGCTGCGGGGCCCTGCAGGGCCGTCAGGAGGAGGAACGGGGCAGGTGGGACCCCATGACACCTGACTTCCGTTTGGAGCCTTTCCCCCTAAATGTGCCCAAAGCACATCTGCACCTCTGAAAGACGGTCGTTCACGTGGCCAGAGAAACGTGTGTACCTGTCCCATCCTCAGCCCCAGCCCTGGCCCTACAGCGCACCCAGGCAGGCGTGCAAAACCGCTGCTTCCCGAGCAGAGGAAACCTCCCCAGCTGTGCCCAGGTGTGCCTGTATCTGCCGCTCCCTGGGAGCCCCGTCCCCGCAGCGCAAGCACGACCCCTCGCTGCCTGCGGTAGTGACCTGGGGCTGCTGTAAGTAACAGCCGCAAGCCGGGGTCCTGAAAGCAGCTGTTTATTCTCGCAGTCTGGAGGTTAGGAGTCTGAGGTCCAGGTGTGGGCGGGGCCGTGCTCCCTGCCGACACCCCAGGGGAGGGTCCTTCCTGCCTCTTCCAGCTCCTGGGCGCCCCGGTGTATCCCCCCCAATCTCTGCCTTCATATGGCCTCTTCCCTATGGAAGGACGTGTGTCATTGGATTCAGGGCCACTCTTATCCAGCGTGACCCCATCTTAACTAATTACATCTGCACAGACCCTATTTCCAGATAAGGCCACGTTCGCAGGCTCTGGGTGGACGTGAACTTGCTGGGGATGCTATTCACCCCAGTACAGGCCCTTCCCAGGCAGATGCTCACGACAGCCTGTGTCACTCACCCTCTGGATTGATCACTTATTGTGGACTCGGGGCATCTTTTTGAGCTGGAAGAGAACTTGGATCCTCGATTGGGCCGAACCAGCAAAGGGACGTGGATGCCCAGACCCTGTGCCTCGGTTTCCTCACTTGTCAGCGAGAAGCGATCCCCACACCGATCTCAGGGTCGTCACGGACGTGGAAACGAGCCAGACTGCTGGCCGCCAACAGGTGTCACGACGCAGCGTGTGGACAACTCCTCACCCCGGGCGTCCCAGCATGCACACAGTAGGCGCTCAACAAGTGCTGAATTGAATCTGGATGTGAATGGCTGGGAAGGGGGCCTCTCTTCGGAGATCCCCAGGCCTGTTTTAGCCCCTTGGCGACCAGCACTGGTGACAGCTGCCTGGAGGCTGCGTCCCCTGAAAACCAGGATGGGGTATCACACACCCGGCTGGAGGAGGGGGCTCAGGTTGGAGGAGAAACAAGGAACAGGGCGAGCGGAGAGTCAGGTGTGGATTGGGTGGGGGAAGGTGGCGGCCACGAGTGGGACGGCACGCCCCGACTTGGGCAGAGGAGAGCTGGAGGGCCCGGGGCGGCACTGGGGGCGGGCATACCTCGATCCGGGTGCAGGAGCGCGTTGAGTGGGTTCACCACGTTGAGTGGGTTCACCACGTGTCGGCAGAGTGCAGAGGGCTGGCTGCAGACGTGCAGTAGCCGCTGGGCAGGAGCGGTCAGGGCAGACCTAGGCTCCCACTTTCCTGCAGTGGTTCTCAGAGTGGGGCCCCCAGACCACCAGCAGCTTCACCCAGGGGTGCTAGGAATGCAAGTTCCCGGGCCCCGCCCCAGACCTGCTGAGTCAGACACTTGGAGGGGCCAGGCCATCTAGGGTTTTATCACACCCGTTGCCAAATAAGGTCACATTCCCAGGTTCCCAGATGGACAAAGTTTGGGAGGGACACAGGCAGGTCACCGCACACCCCGCCCGTCCACCCATCTGACACGCCTGTGGCTTTGTCTCGTGCAGCCCTGTGGTTGGCTGTCCATCCCCTGCGCTGTCTATGGGAGACGGTGTCCCACGTTGGAGGGGGCCCTGCCCGCCTTGCCCCCTGGTCGGCAGGAACGCAGGGCCCTCCTCTCGGGGAGCCGGGGGTGCAGGCGCTGCCGGGCACGTGGGTGGAGCTGCCGTCAGGAGGTGGGGGCCCGGGGGCTCGCAGGCCGGCTCACAACGCCGGCCCGGCCCTCCTTGGTGTCCCCAGAGGGACCGGTGCCCACGGGAGCCGTTACCTGGCTGCCGGCCGAGTCCTGCAAGTCTCACTTCAGGGGAGCCTTCGCGATGCCTTGGGAGGTTTCTTCTCTATTAAATGCAGTCGCCTTGATTTAATTTTATTTTAGGGTTGCCGCAGCATGTTCTTTTTATATACGTGTGAACGTATATGTGTAAATATACGTATGATGTTGGGGAATTAACGTCCGTGTGTTTTTACTAAGCAAAGCTGCGGGAACCAGATCATGGCCCCTTCGGTGTGTGTGTGTGTGTGTGTGTGTGTGTGTGTGTGTGTGTGTGTGTGTGTGTGTGTGTGTGTGTGTGTGTGTGTGTGTGTGTGTGTGTGTGTGTGTGTGTGTGTGTGTGTGTGTGTGTGTGTGTGTGTGTGTGTGTGTGTGTGTGTGTGTGTGTGTCGTCCCGAGCAGGCGGGCGCAGCGGGCCCTCCTCTCTGGGAGCCGACAGTCAAGGGTCGTCCAAATGGGGACCAGATCTGGGGGTGGGGCTCAGCCACACCCACCGCGCTGGCTTTGGGGCCCGGGCCCAAGTCAGGTGTCCACGCAGCCACCTGAGGGCGGTGACCCGGCTCTCACTGTCCAGCAGGGAGGGCCTCCCTAGGAGCAGACCAGCCCCGCCCGGAGCAGTCGGCTGGGCAGGAGGTGCTTTTGTTTTTACTTCTGAGGGTTGGGGACAAACAGGGAAGCACATACTGTGAAAGCTGGGCCTCTTGTTGGCCTTTTGGTCGAACCCCTCCCCGGAGAGGCTGTTGTGTCTGAGCCACGTGTCCATCAGGGACAGAGGGGACAGCACATGTGTTTACATGCGTGCCATTGGGACGTGTGTGCAGAAATGCGCTGGAATGATGCCTGTTAGCCTGACCTTTGAAGGGATTTAAGCTGGGTTCTTCGACGTGGGCGCTTATTTAGGGAATGTTCATGTCCTTCCTCTGAGCGAGGAGCCATCAAACCCACTCCTTCAAAATACACAGACCCTCGCTCACGTCTCCGTCCCCGTAACTCTGTCCGGCGCGCTGCACTTGGCCGTCGCTCTGAAGGCTCTGACCACCCGCCGCCCCCCCAGCGTCCCCGCAGTCCGGCCCCGCCTCTGTCGGTTGTGTTCCTGCCGCCCCATCCCTCGGGGCGGTGGGGGGGGGGGGTCGGTCCTACCTCTTGGTCCAGAGCCCCATCTGGGCTCCACAACCATCGGCACTTGTCGCTTTCAGAACAGTAGCTGTCAGGTGTAGGGACCTGCTGTTAGCAGGCACCAGGGAACGGTCCTCGGGGGGGCGAGGGGGGGTGTCGGCCCCAAGCCACCCAACCTACACGGACCCGCGCGGGCCCCTCGCAGGCCCACAGTGCTGGTCTCTGGGTCATTCCAGCCTTTTGCACTTGGCACTGAACTCACCCTGCAGGGCCCCACGTCCTGCACTGGGGGTCTTTACAGGAAGCCCCCCCAACACCCCGGAAACCTTGAGGCCCAGAAACTTCCTCCAGGCCCAGAGCCCAGCCCGGCCACCTCTCTCCTGAGCCAAGGGTTTGATTTTGTCTGGCAAGTGCCCTGAATGGCATCAACGCCGTTCCGTGCTTGCCTTGGCCCCTGGAGAGCTCAGAGCCCTCCAGCGCCCACTCTGTACTCACCCCCGGCTTCCATCCTCCCTCCTGACCTTAAGATGCTCCGCCGTCAGTGCACGCGTCGGGCTGCTCTTGGAACCGCTAGGTGGCGCTGGGGGCTCTGAGCAGCTCCTGCTTCTTACGTCTCAGCACAGAAAGAATTCAGCCAGAGGCAATGCGACAGGTAAGAAGTGATTTACCAGAATAAGGCACTTGTGAGGCTTACAGGTGGGCGGGCGGGAGGGTGCTGTACCCAGAGCTTAGTAGGCTAGTTTTATAATCAAAGGAAAAGTGAGGGAGGCGGCAGGGAGGGTAAGGACCACCTTCTTCCTCATTCTTGAGTAGACGTCACAGTTCCATCCTCTCCGACGTCCGGCAGGGGAGTTTTCTTGTCTCTACGTGGTCAAGCCAGGACTGTCATGGCACAATGGAAATGAGCGAAAAGGTGGTAACATATGCTAAAAAGGGTAAATCATCTCAGGTTTTAGTACGTCACCTTTTCCTTATATTTTTGTTTTCAGTGCCCACACAGGAGCGTGTCCTAGGAATCATTAACTTACTGAGCTCACTGGGCAGGATGTGGGTCTCGGGGCGCCACTGTCTTATTGTTTGGGGGCATGTCTCATGCTCCTGTTGCATAGTTTTGTTGCTAAGTAAGCCTGCTTGGTTTTGTGGTTAAGCAAACCTGCTTTCTTGAGTGATCATTAACTCACAGGGGTCTCCCATACTTTTTTCTTTACTTATAATCCCCTAGTGGGATTAACTATTTAATCACCTACTTTGTCCCTTTACTCTGTCCCTATCGCTCTTAGGGCTACGAGACAACTGCTCCGATGACAGGGGTGCCTGGGGACGCGACAGCCCTGTCCCCCTCAGCCGCCCCGGACCTCCCGTCCTCACAGCCTCCTCACTCGGGGCGCCTCCACCACTAGGTGCACGACCCTGACACGTTTACTTCTCGGGGTTCCGTTGTCTGTGACGGAAGCACACTGCACCCCAAGGGCCAGGCCCGTCCCAGACACGGTCTCTGAGGGCCTGCAGGAGGCTCAGGGTGGATGTCACCAACTCTGGGGCGCCCCGTCTGGTCAGCCGTGATGCTCATTTGCCAGCTGACGACCCCCGGTCCCCGGGATCAGGGGCAGCACAGCGTGGCGGGGCGCTTGGCTCAGACCCCAGGAGCAGCCCAGGACTGGCCCCGCCGCGTGGCTGGGAAGCGGGGTGGGCGCCATCTGTGCAGCAATGGGAGGGGCTTTGCCAACGCTGAACTGTGGCTCAGACCCCTGGTGCTGGGGGTGCAGGAGGGAGTGACTGCCCTGGGGATGGGGCTCTCTCTGGGGTGGTGGGAAGGTGCGAGAACTAGAGGTGGTAGCTGCATGGCCTGTGGACGTGCTGGACGCCCCTGACCCGGGACCTCCCAGGTGGTGCACCTTGTGATGTGCGTTTCACCCCAGTCAACTCAGTCGTGCGTGAAACGTCCACAACAGGCAACTCTACTGATTGCCTAGGGCTGGTGGGGAGGCTTTGGGGGAAATGGGGTGATTAATAAAGGTAATGGGGTCCTTTGGGGGTGGTGGAAAGTTCTAAAATCGGCTGGGGTGATGGCTGTACAGCTCCGCGAACAGACTAAAAACCACTGAATTGTGTGCTTTAGAGGGGCGAGCTGTACGCTCTGAGTTATACCTCAATAAACCGTTACTACCAAAGCCAAACCCATGGTACGTTCTGGAGAAACCACATCATCCAGCAGAGGCGAGCTCGGGCCCACGAGCTGGTTCTGGGCTGAGCTGGGGCCGTGCCGTGACAGAGCGCTTCTCGGCTACGGAAGCCGCCCTGCGGGAAGGGGACCAGGTCGACCCGTCCGGGGCTGGCCATGTCCAGACCAGCGTGTTTAGGCTTTGGGGCCTCATGGGATCTAATGAAAGCCATGGACCCCCTGCTTGCAGGGGAAGGAGAAAGCACGCAGAGCACCTTGGGTACAATTTCAGGGGATCCCCTGGGTCTCCGAGTCGGGGTGTCTGTGCTGGGGCTGCTCACCGGGGTCCCAGCCCAGCAGATGGGGCAGGAGTGGGAGAAGTGGTGGGGAGAAGGCTCACCCGATGGGGCCCCCACGCAGCTGGACACCCTGCCGTCTGTCCTTTCCTCTCTGTCCCCGATGTTCTGGCCCCCAGATGGGCCTTGGATGACCGTGGCCTCACACTGGCCATCACCAGGTCTGACCTGCACCCTCATTTCTGACGTGACACTGCCGGTTCTTGAGATATGTACGTGCCTCTACCAGCCTCCAACTCAGGGCTGGACAGGAAGGCCCCTCTGTGCTGTAAACTCGTGGATGTGCTGTTAGGGACGCAGCGGAATGCACTGGCCACAGGTGGGCTGCAGCCACGGTTTATCAACTGACATGTTAACAAGTGGTAAACGAAGTATTCATAATTTGTGTTTTATTCCTGGCTTTGCCCCCCTGAGGCTCCTGCCCCTCTTCTGCTGGAATTACAACTGTGGAGTTCCCAAGGAATCTTCTACAAGGCGGTGCTTCTCAGCTTTCACGCCGAGGGGCACGGGATGCAGCCACACTGAGTGACAGTTGTCTTTCCCTATTTCTAGGAAACCATGCACAGGATAGAATTTGCTCAACGCTGCGCGTTTGCACATAGGTTTCTTCCGACTTTGGGTCCTGCTCCCAGGCGACGCGGCGGGTGGCAGGTGGCAGAAGCCTGGAGCCCACTTGCTGCTCCGCGTCCTGGACTCACGTTCACGTGATGATGTCACCTGTTGTACGTGTGTGTACGTCATACGTTGGTTTTCTTCTTGTAAACTCTGCCTGGTTAGCACAGTGGCATTTTAAAAAAACAGAACCCAGTGGCTCACGAGGAGTGAGGGGCCTCCAGGTCAAGCCCGTGGAGTGGGTAACAGGGGCAGGGGGGGCAGGCTGCCCTCGTCTCGGGGGAATCAGTCGTCGTTGCCTCGGCTTCCCCGGTGGGAAGCAGGGCCTCTGGAGCCAGGACACCAAGCAGGAAGAAATGGAAACCGCAGGCAGGTGAGACCCTCAGATGCTGGGTGCTGTCCTGCTTCAGGCACCCAGTCCTGCCCCCTGAAGAGTCTCACACAGACTCAGCTGGGGAGGGGCAGCTGAGCGCCAGGCGGGAAGTTGTGCTGCTGGAAGTGTCAGGGCGGTGTCGTCGGCTCATTTGGGTTCGCGGCCCCCGTGTCCACCCTGGGGTGTGCGCCCCACCCGAGGGCAGTGGCGTCACTAGCTGTGTCCATCGCCCCCACCCCCAGCTGCCAAGGGGCGTCAGGCCTCATCCCGGGCCACAGACTTGCCTTCTCTCGGCACCTGGAGACCAGGGCTCAGGCTCCTCCACGCGCACGGGGCTAGTGACGCTTCCAGGGGACAGGGTTTGGGCGGAAGGACTGCTTGGCCGGGGGCCCAGGTGCAGGGCGCTGGGACGAGCGAGGCCCCTTCACGCAGGACGGGGGAGGCCAAGCAGGCACCAGGGGCAGGCCAGGGCGGGACGTGCGGGCCGTACTCCTCCTGCCCTGCGCCCTCTCCTGCGCTGGCTGGTCCTGCCGTCGAGCCCGCCCCTTCCTGCCCGAGGCTGGCCAGCTGCTCACCCTGGAGTGTGGCCCGCTCTGCCCACGGGTGGGGGGGGGGGCGGCGCACAGCGGCCCCCAGACCGTCATCTCTGGTCGGGTCCACACGGAGCACCTGCCGTCCCTGGAGGTTCAGAGATGAGTCAGTCACGGGCTGCGTCTCTAGCCTGTAGCCGGACCCGGGGAAGGTGGGAGCCTCCTCACGGCAGGACCTGGGCTCACCCGGGTGAAGACTCATCCCAGGCTAGGTAGGTCCAGCTCTCGCTCGGGTGCGGTCTGCTCCATGCCCAGAGCAGCTGGTGGGCACCCTGGCCTGGCTGGTGCCCGGGGACGTTTGCCGAGTGAGGGAGGTCTCGGGCACCCTGTCCTGGCCCCTCTGCTGCAGCCGCTCCACCCCCACCCCATGCCTTCACCGCCCTCCCACCCCGTGCCTTCACTGCCCTCCCACCCCGTGCCTTCACTGCCCTCCCTGTCTCTCCTGCCCAGGACCTCCCACTCCCGGGCCAAGGCCGAGGCGGCCCTCACCGCGGCTCAGAAGGCCCAGGAGGAAGCGCGCATCGCCAGGATCACTGCCAAAGAGTTCTCCCCTTCCTTCCAGCACAGGGAAAACGGTGAGTCCCGGTGCCGCTGGGGGAAGGGCAGCCGGGGGGGTGCCAAGTAACCTCCGACGGTTCTGCCCGCAGCCGCCATTGGCCCGCTGCATCCCCCCCGAGACTCTGTGTGCGCTCCTCCCCCCAGGGTTATGCTAGAACCTTCTGTGACTGCTCTGTCCGACGAGGCTGCTGCCCGCCATGCAGGGACTGCGGCCACGGGTCTGCATCTTTAGCTTCACCTCATCTCACCTAATCCATCAGTAGCCACGCGTGACTGGCAGTGGCCGAGTTGGTCAGCACAGCTCTGGGACACGGGGGGGCTCCCGCCTGTCCTCGGGGTGGGGCTGGGGGGGGGGCTGGAAGGAGCCAGGAGCCACTGCGCGTCAGCCGGATCCAAGACCCTCGTCCCCCCTTGGGGGACGGGCCTGAGGGAGGCAGGGAGGCTGGAGCAGGGGGATTACTGATCGGAGAGGCCCGCTGAGGCCGCGATCCTCCCAGCCCGACGCGCCGCCCCACCTGGGTCAGGCTCACTCCTCTCAGACTCACGCTTCCCAGAGCGAGTGGAAGCCTCTCGAGGTTTTGGGGTGGAATGTGTTCTGGGCCCACCCCCTGAGCTCTCCTCCCAGAGCCTACAGTTCTTGGTCCTGCTGGTAGGATTCCTGGCCTTTGGCGCAGCCTTGAGAACCCCAGGACCCAACATAGGGAACAGAAGCATTGGAATTCAGCCACAAACAGTCCAAGTCCTGCCTTGTAGAACATCACCTAGCACGAGATGTTTCTTTTATTTTCAGGAGGAGTCTGCAGGGGTGGGACCTCAGAATCCCCGAGCAGGCCAGGCCAGCATGCTCTCGGGCCTTGGGTCACCCCTGCAGCTGGGGGCATGGACCAGAACGACTGTCCACCCCGCCCGTCCTAATCTGGTCATCCTTGAAGTGCCCACAGAGGGGAGTTGGGGGGTCTATTAGGGGCCTTGGGAACACTGTCCTCCCACTTTCTTCGCCCCCCAGCCTGCTGGTGGGCAGCGAGTGCCCTGGCTACCTGCCACCATAGCCTGGTCCTGGTCCTCTGCCATCCTCAGGTGAGACTGGGCCTCCACCCAGAAGGTCCGAGTAACCCACCTCTGTGCTCCCCGTCTCCTCCTTGATCCAGGGCTCGAGTACCAGCGGCCAAAGCGTCAGCGTTCCAGTGACGACATCGAGGTCATCTCCACCGGGACACCCTTACAGCAGGAGAGCCCAGAGCTGTACCGCAAGGGCACCACCCCCGACGACAGCCCCCTGCAGAGCTTCCCCGCCAGCCCCACAGCCACCCCTCCACCGGCCCCTGCCTCGAGGAACAAGGTGGCCCACTTCTCCCGGCAGGTCTCGGTGGACGAGGAGCGGGGTGGGGACATCCAGATGCTCCTGGAGGGCCGGGGAGGGGACTGCGCCCGGAACAGCTGGGGAGAGGAGAAGGCCGGGGGCTCCAGGGGCGTCCGCAGCGGTGCCCTCCGCAGCAGCCAGCCCGCAGAAGCCTTCCGGGCCCGGGGCCCAGGCCACAGGCAGCCCAGCAACCCCAAGCCCCGGGAGCGGCGGACGGGGTCCCCCACCACGTTCTCCTGGACTTCCCACCACCGGGCCGGCAACCCCGGCCCGGGGAGCAGCAAGCTGCTGGAGCTGGACGAGGAGAAGCTGAGCAGCTACGAGATGGAGATGAAGCCCCTACTGCGGATGGACTCCTACGCGCAGGAGGTGCACCCCCCGAAAGGACGCTACAGCAAGGGGGGCGCCGAGGACCGGGGCTTCGGGGCCCAGAGGCTGCGCTCCACGGCCCAGAACAAGGAGCACGCCAGGCCGGCCTCGTGCACGGAGCCGGCCGTTCAGAGGCTGGAGAGCCTGCGGCTGGGGGACCGGGCGGAGCCCCGGCTGCTGCGCTGGGACTTGACCTTCTCTCCGCCCCAGAGGTCCTCACCGGTGGCGCTGGAATCGGATGAGGAGAATGGGGATGAGCTCAAGGCCGGCACGGTGAGTGGACGCCAGCAGTCCGGGGGCTGAGAGCCCGTCCCCCTGGGTCTCCCCCGATCCTCCAGCTCTCAGGACCCTCCTCTCAGGACCCTCCTCTGCAGGAAGCCCACACGGGTGCGGGCTGCACTGCTTCCGACGGGTCCACGTGAGGGCTACTCCCAGGTGCCATCTTTTCAGCAAATGCACTTGGGTGGTTTTGGAAGCTCCCCCAAAAGAAACGGGACAGCATGAGACCCCACCCTTGCCCCCAGACCTCCCCCTGCTGCCTAGGATGGTCCTCACCTTGGAGGGACGTCCTGCGTCCTGGAGGGAAACACAGAGGCCAGAGCAGGCAGGACACACACGGGTCTGGCTCCCACGTGGGTGAGAGGGACAGAGTCCCCCAGGCCTGTGGGATCAGACGCGCGGGGTGGGGCCGTGACTCAGCTTCCTCAGGCCCCGTGGCGGGCGCTGGGTCTCGCTCACGGGTGAGGACCACGCCTCATGGGTGAGACCCGCCCTAAGCACACTCCTCCCGTGGAGGGCGGGCAGTGTTGAGGAAAGAACAGAGGTCCTGGGCCAGGCTGAGGGCTGGGGCACTCGCACCCAGGAGGGACCTCCTGGCCGGCCCTTGGCCCACCGGCTCCCACCCATAAGTAGACACTCCCCGCTCCCTTGACCGAATGGCAGCGGGAATGGCCCGTGAAACGCCTTCTCAGTCCCACGGCCCAGCACTGACGCCCTGTGCAAATGGCCATCAGGCCCCTCACCCGCTGGTGGGGCACAGCGTGCTCAGCCCCATCTGAACACGAGGAAACCGAGAGCCTGCCTTGCGGGGCATCCCCACGGGGCCCTCTGGGACTCAGTACCTGCCAGGCGGACCCCGGGGCCGAGAAGCTTTCTGTTGGAAGGCGGCCCTCGAGGCCACTGGGAGCATCCGTCTGGGCGGTGGGCTAGCTCCTGTGACGCGCCTGCCCTCTCTGAACCCAGGTGCTCCCGCTGGGACCTAGATACCAGCTCTATTCCAGAAACGCATGTGGTGCGCGTGTGGGTATTTTAGGAAGCCGAATGATGGGCAGGGTGGGAGATGCAGGAAGGGGTTCTATATTTAGCCCACTGAACCGTGTTGTGGCTTTAAAACCTCTTCAAGCGCGTCTTGGGTGCTTTAAAACAATGCTGCTTCGGGCAGCGGCACGAGCACGTGGCCACCTCCAGCCGGGCATGTACTCACCGCTGAGTGGTTCCACAGGAGGGGGCTTCCAGCAGAGGCCCGGGGTGGTCGGGGCGGCTGGCGCCCCTCCTCCTTGTCCAGCACCGTGGCCTTGGCACCGTCACTGCAGAGGCTCAAGGACGGCGGGTCTGGGGGGGAGAGGCTGTGGTCTAAGCGCCAGGTGGGCTCGTGCCCCAGGAGAGCGAGGGGCTCCTGGCGGCTGCGCAGCTCCTGGGCAGTTGTTCACTGAACTGAGAGGGCTCTCCCGTCGCCAGGTCTGGGGCCACGCTGGGCGGGCTGCCCCTGGCGTCCCAGGTGTGCAGAGCTCGGGTGGTTATGCCGGGACCCAGGCACGCAGGTCTGAAAGGGTCAAAGCCCCAAGGACTCCACACTGAGAAGCTCGTGGGAGCCTCTGACCACTGCCTGAGACTTCCGTTCCCCCGACCCTCTGGGAAGCCCTAGTTTCGCTCAGGAGGAGGGGGTGTGGCCTTGGGCTCACCTCCCCTCTTTTGCTTCCGTTCCAGGGCTCGGCGCCTATCCTGGTCGCCATGGTGATCTTGCTAAACATCGGAGTCGCCATTTTGTTTATTAACTTTTTCATCTGAGGAGATTGTCGCATTAGCAAAAGCAGCTGGTGTACAAACGGGGGACATTAAAAGCAGAACGACAGAAGGGAAGGCTCGTAGCTCGGACACCCAACGACAACTTCCTGGTCTTCTCACAGAACCACGTGATTGGGTATTACTCACAGTTTGCCTTTTTTTCTGGGTCATGTTTTTTGGATTTTAGCCAAAATTCTTTGCTTGTATAACACTCTGCTGTGTGGCATGGCAGAAGGAGGCCAGCACGCCGACCCTCCAGCTTGACGTGGAAAGAGAAGGGATCCCGGCAAATCAATGGCAAAAAATACAGTCACCACCGTCGTCACATCCCCGTCTGGGACGTGGAAAAGGAGGCAACCAGAGGCAGAGCCCCTGGAGCGTCCGGCGGCCTGCGAGGTGGCTAGCGGGTGGCAAGCCCGGGCGTGAGGCACGGGAGAGGGCGCCCGCTCCAGCTGGCAGCGGCCTGGGCCTTTTTCTACTTTAAATCTGTGCTGCACACTTACTTAGGGAAGCAGAGACCTGCTTTCTCTTCTGCCCATGAAACGATCACAGCCCGGCCCTCCGGCGCTGCCCCGACACTGAGTCTGAAGGCAAAGTCCTTCTTTTCCCCAGTCTCCCCCCACCCCCAGACCCCAGGGCTGCTGTGCTGTGGGCATCCAGGGGGCTGGCGCCAGGGCCAGGGGGCCAGGGAGCAGCGCGGGCGTGGGGGAAGGCCTCACTTGGACAGCCTGCCGTTGGGCCTGGGCTTGGAGCACGTGGCGTTTCTGCGCTGAGGATGCAGGATGTGCGGCCAGGCTGTCAGATGTCCGCGGCCCTGACAGCCCTCACACGATGTCGTCCTCCCTCAGTGTCACTGAGCCCACGGGTTTTCACATTCTTGTCCTGTGCCTGCCTCGACTTCCCTCACAGATATGCATATTTCTTCCAGATGCCTCATCCATACTCTGGAGCTGGTCGGGTCCCAGGACAGGAATGTGGTTGAAACCCAGTGGCTTGACAATTCCTGAGAAATCATGACATATCCATCTCCAAAATATGCAACATACCTTGTTTCAATCCAAACCAGGTTCCCGGTGTGTCTGCCCTCCCTGCCAGCGTTGTCCCACTGTCCACACAAAAGAATAAGGTCCCGGACTGTCTGGATGCCCCGTGGTCCCAGCCACGGAGCAGCCTCGGCCACATGCATGGATGTGTCTGTGGGGCCCGGGCCCGTCCAGACGGGGCCCCCGCACCCACGCCTGGGAAGGTCCTGGGCACGGCCGTCCGTGGACCCTGCCTTGCTTTGCTTATGTTCAGCTGTTTCTCTGCTACCTTTGAAGCAGATTTCTTTACTACACTGCACTGGATTGCTATATTTTTAACCAGAAATAAACTAAAGATTAGAGCATGTTCCCGTTAAATCCAGTTTTTTTTTTCTGTTACATACTCACCCCCTGTTCCTTCTCACAGTTTGGTTGCGCTTGGGGGTCTTTCAGGGTGTGGGGACACAGGAGGGGGAGGGAGGATCCATAGGAAATACACGGCTGACGATGTTACTTTCTAAAGGGACAGTTCACGTTTTTGTACACCTTACTCTCCGTTCCTTTTTTACAACCGCGTGGCTGCCGCAGCCCTGGAGGGAACCAAATAAACATGCCTGCTCCTCGTCGCAGCTCTCTGCGTCGTCCATGCTGGGGTGTGTGTCTGGTGATTCCGTCTGCAACGCTTTGTGAAGATAAGAAAGACTTCTGTGCATTCCAGTAACTGCATGACACAAAATGGTACCGACACAGGCAGGTTACATACTCACACGCACACACCCTGAGGTAACATAGCTACATAGAAAAGCAACAGCACAAATGCCCGTCATCTGAGGCAAGCAGTGGCTTCAGGGCTGGGGGCTCCCAGGGGGCTGGCCGGCGCCCCATCACTTGTGCGGCTGCCAGTAACACAACTGAAAACCAGAGCAGCACCCACGTTACTGCCATCTCCCTACACCCGGGTGAATTCCGAGTGGATTCCACGGAGACCACGACGTACTGCGTCTGAGAGGCCCTAAAAGCTAATTTTTACCTGGTTTGCAGGCCAGGCTGCCCTGCAGACAGGCCTAAAGCTTTCGCTCAGCCCGGCCAGCCTTTCCTACCTGCCGGAGGCCCGGGTTTACTGACAGGTGCGCCCGCGAGCTCCCTCTGGGCCAGGCTGGCTGACCCCGCTCCTGCCGGGCGCGTTCCTGGTGGACACGCGGGACGGGGCAGGAACAGATGCTGGCGCGAGGCCCTAGTGGCGCGGAGCGCTGACAGGTTTTAATTAATCCCAGAGCAACCTCGTGAGAGTCATCTTCTCCCCTAACAGCTGCTTCCGTGCTTGAAATGTGGAAACCAGAGGCTGAGAAATTGAGTTACCTGCGCTGAGCCGGGGAGTGGGGGACAGGCCACCCCCCCGCCGCCCGGCCATCCCCCACCCCCAGGCTGGGAAGCTGCACCCGCACCTCACCTGCAAGAGCGGGAGAGGACGCTGCACAGGGTATGCGACACCTGCACCCAAATGACTGACGAGGAAGATGGTGTCCATGCAGAAAAGCTCAGCGTGGCCACAAAAACGCAATGCCCGTGGCTGAAGCCGTTCCAGGGGAGGGCTGAGAGGGCTCCAAATACAAGGACTGTCCACACCCCGTCTAACAACCATAAGCCCATTTGTCTGTTAGACGCCCTCCGTGTGGGGCGTGTGGGAGGATGACAGGTGCTTTCCTACACACACGAAGCCCACGGCTCCCCCGGGGTGCACGGAGAACGCAGTGCGGGTCCCACAGACTCCCGCCGGGCCCGGCGAACATCCAACAGCCAGCCTGGTCATCAGAGTGCTCCCTTTCATCTCAAGAGTCCCACTTTGGACAGTAAGTTATACAGCCGCCCCACTTAAAAACCGAAGGGCATTCCCGAGAGCCCAGGGGAGAGACCCAGGTAACAAGCCCAAGACGCTATGGACCGCTGGAGCAGACGAATATTCGGGAGAGTGAATGAAATGAACTGTTTGTTTTTCACCCTTTTTTTTTTTAGCTTGGGTACCATCCCCCGGGTCCTCCAGGCGTCCTGGGTGGAGCCCCCCCCCTCTGGACCGAGCTCAGCTCAGCCTTCCAGGTCTCGTCTCCAACGCTCCGTGCCTTCCGTCCCAGAAACTTACCGTAAAGGTGCCTCCCAGGCGTCACGACCTCTCTTCTCACTGCCACACGGGCCGCCCACCCGCAGTCCACCGACAGCCTCCAGCTTGTCCTGTCGTGACATCGAGTCAGCACCACGACAGAGTCACTGTTAATCTTGCCCGGGACGAGGATGTGCTGCTGGTCAGTTACGTAGGGGGACCGAGAGTCCAGACGAGGGCGCAGAAGGGAGGGGAAGCCCGGCTCAGGGCCTGGTCAGTCTCGCTCTCCTGCCCAGGGCTGTCCAGGTGTCAGGAAACGGGCAGGAAGCGAAGACTGAAAAACCACCGGTCCCAAGTGCCGACTAGTGTCACTAACTCAGCCTTCAAAGAAGAAAAAGTGCAGCTGCCTTTGTGTAAAACCAGAGAACGAAGCTGCTCTTGTACAGCATGTCCACGAGCCTGGACAACATGACCTCAAGGACGTGGACCACCCTCGAGGGTGGGTATGAGGCGCCGGGCACCAAGATGCTGGGGCCCGTCCTCCAGCAGGGGCTGCCGGGCACCCAGGGGAACAGCAGGAAGGAGACGGCCGCACGGAGGGGGGCCCAAAGCAGGTGGACACCCCTGAGGACGATGGAAGCAATGCCAAACGCTCCCCAGAACCGGCGCATGCGTTAGCACAGACGCAGCTTCTGGAGTCTGCTTCCACCCCAACGTGGAAGAGCCTGGGATGCAAACGGGCAACACATTTTGTTCCAGATCGTCCCACACCTCAGGGAAGCAGGCACCCCCGGGGGTGGGTCACAGTGTGGACGCAGCCAGCCCCGGGCGAGCCTCGGTGAGCAGGCTCGGGCCTGGGTCTGGGGCAGCACCCCTCTCGCGCCCACCTCGCTGCCCCCAACACACACCCCTCACGGTAAGCCGGGGCTCACACGGCTATCACATGTGCACACCCTTCCCGTCCTGCCTGTCACAGGTGGGTGCAGGTCTCCAGGTGCGCAGCCGCTGCCTGGCAACACGGTGACAGCACAATCCCAACCCTGGAGGCCCCAAGGAGTGGCCGAGACGGGCCTCGGCTGGACCCTGCCCTCCACCCGCTGGCGGTTCCTCGTTCAGCCCATTTCAGTAACTCACTCCACGCCTGCCAGGACGGTCAGACAGGCACCAGGCTCTTCCTGAGAGGTCAGCGCTTGACACACCCAAGGCAGGCGTGAGAATTCCTGGTCCCTTCAGAGCAGAGCACACTGGTATCCCAGGGCCTCCTGCGTGTGGACCACAGAAGAGACCGAGGGTTTTCCGGCAGGTATTGTGTTCAACCGTGACCAAGAGGCGGGCCTGGCCCAAGGGTCCCCCCCCCCCCCTTGAACGCCATCAACAGGACCATCAGGCAGCCGACTGCCGCTCAGTGAGTGACTCCCACCCCACACCAGGCCCGCAAAGGGCAGGGACGGGGCAGGGACGGGGCAGGAAGGGCCGCGCTCCACTGCCCCAGCAAGGGCTTCCCAACACCGGGGGCAGGTACAGCGAGGAGACGGGCGTGAATGCAGGGGGCAGGGGCCCGCCTCCCCCCGTGCTGCTCCTGCACCCCTGGGACCCCCAGCTCTTCCCACTGGGCCTCTCGGGAGCCCAGCTCCAGTGACAGCAATGCGGCCTGCACTCACCGCCGGGCCTGCTGCGTGGCGGTCCGCCCCGCGCTGCAGAACCGTGGCTCACGTGTGGGCAGATGTGCCGCTGATGCTGATCTCGTGCTTCCCTGACAATGTCCTCCAGCGGGACCCTACTTATGGGTACCATCCGCCATCTCCAAAGAAACGCCCCCTGACGTAGCCTGACTGAAGTAAACCCACACGGTCCGTTCCGTGCAGGTGGGCCCTCACTCCAGAGGTGAAGCCACTAACCTGACGCAGATGCCCTCCTGTGCATTCTCTCACACGTCGGTCTCTTTCTTTTCTCCCTCCTTATGTCCTGGTACATGTAAACTGTCTGTTAATACAGGCAATCGTTTTGCACATTGACAAAAAGGCAATGTCGACTGTGTTCTGATTTTTCTCACTGATGAAGCGGTTAAAACGTTACCTTTGCCTTTCTTCCCTTGTTTTAGCTGGAAAAATGGCTTGGTTGCTTCCGAAATGAAAATAACTTTCCTTAACGAATATAACTGTTTAAATCATACCATTACTACATTCTTCACTATCCGCAAGTGAGAGACACTGTCGAGATTAAAGAAAAATTTCGCTCCTTTTAGTAATAAACGTCACCATTTGGAAGTTTGGTAACTCGCATCATCTCGTTACAAGCCAGTGTCTTCACTGCAAATTCCTTCTATTGCCCACGTTTTGAGATGAACACACACAAATTCCTTCTCACGGAACCAGGTTTATGTTACCCGACAGCGTCTGTCTATCGTATTTGGAGGGTCTTACGACCCTGAGCAGCAGAGCTCCGAGAGCAGGGATCTGAAATGCACCCCCTTCCCTCGCCAGCGCTGCCCCACTGGGCGCCGGCCCCTCACCGACCCAGAAGCCCACCTCGCGCCTGCTCCCCTCCACCAGCGAACGGAGGACACAGAGGCGACTCACAGAGGCACGCTCTGCCGAGGGACCGCCCAGCAGCGTTGCTCCAAACCTACCTTAACTTTCTTAAACTTTGACAGCCATGTGTCTCTTGGGGCGGTTACTCTTTCTTCCCAACTGGAGTCTCTCTGACCTCCACACCCTCCCGACACATGGGGGTCTTTCCAGGCCCAGCTCCGCAGATGAGAGCCCCCTCCCCGCACCCCCATCCCTGCCCCAAGGCCCAGCTCCACAGACGAGAGCCCCCCCCCGCACCCCCATCCCTGCCCCGAGGCCGGGAGCAGCCCGCCCCTCCCGAGTTCTCGGCTCAGGGCCCCTGCGCTCCACGCGCTGCCCTGGTCCCGGTCCTGACCCAGGTCCAGGAACAGAGAGCGCCCCCGCTCTGCTCCTGCACAGCCTGCCGGCTCCTCGGCCCCAGACGGCTCACGTCCAGGGGGCTCCGAGGTGAATGGCTGGGCCGACCAGAGCCTAGGTCACCTCGGCCCCAGCCCCGTGGCCACCAGCTGCGCTGGTCGGTGCCTCAGCTTCCACTGGAGCCCGTGTTCAGAGCCCCGACGACCAGGCCTGGCCTCGGACGGATCTTCCACAGAAGTGCAGGTGACCGCGGTCTACACTCTGGACCCACGGCCTCCACACAGCTTTGCTCTCCGACCTAAGACGCCTGGGAAGGCAGCAGCGAGCAGAGGCGTCGCACGCCCACCCGAGCTGCAGCCACCACGCTCCTCCCAGGCAGGACCTGCTGTCCCTCCCGGGCCACACTCCTCCAGCGGAAGCTCTGGGCACACTGTCACACTCGCATCCCCACTCACGGGGGGGGGGGGGGGGGGGGCGGGGTTCCCTAAGCACAAGTCTCTCTCGTGTCACTTGAGCGGGGCCTCAGGAGGGCCTCCTCTACCCCGCGAGGACAGCGAAGCGGCCGTCTCCCCGGCAGCCCCGCCCAGCGTCGGGTCCCCCAGCGCGTTTCTACTGTCACGGAGCACTGACTTCCTGCCTGCACCCACTTGGTACAAAAACCGGATGTCACACTGCAACAAACACCACTGTCACATGCTAACAAACACGCCACAGACGCCTCTGTGAACGGCAAGGATTTCCGAGCTCGCTAGGTGTTTCCCTTGATTTCTGCTCAATTCAGTCCAACCCCAAGGAATCACCGCCTTAGACCAACCCTCTCAAATTATCTGACTAAGCCTGACGCCGTCAGCCAGCTGAGCTGCTCCTGGGAAGCGGGGAGAAAGGACAGCTATTCACACTCAAACCCCACAAAGCCCTCCAGGGGCTCTGGTGTGGTGTCCGCAGGAGTGATGGGGCCAGCTGGTGGGCACCAGCGAGAGACAGGGGCAGAACCCGTCCAAAGGGGGGCAGTGAGGGGGTCTTACCAACAGGTCAGCAAACCAAGGAGCAGGCAAGACGGACGTCCACTCAAGGCCCTCGCTGACCCTGAATACAGCTGTCACCCTGCTGTTTTGGCTCCAGCAATGCAGGGAACGGAGGCCTGGGGCTCTGTGCTGGCCGTCCAGGCGCCAGGAGCATTCGGTTCAGCAAACCAGCTGCCGGCAGGCAGAAGCGGGGACGGTGCGCTGGCCGCTGCCCCCCCCCGGGCACCCCGCAGTCCTGCAGCGTACGCCCCCCTCTCCCTGCCACTGTCCCACTGAAGGGATGCTTTCATCACGGGGGTGACACAGCAGAGGCAGCTCCTTGTGTGGAGCTTGGGTTTTTCTTCCTCTGTCACTCAAACGGCGTCCTCAGCAACAACCCCGTGGACAGGACAGCAAAGCAGAGAGCAAAACAGAAGTTTCTTCAGGGGGTTGTCATTTCTTTTTCAACTTGTTTGATTCCAAACCATCCTCCTTGGAGTCTCACCTGCTTGCAGGCTCCTCTGTAATAAGAGCGGCCCCGGGAACAGAAGCCTGCGTTGGGGCCGACGCTCTCCCAACCACCTCCTCCCAAGGCAGCAGCCAAGAGAGCGGGAGCTGTACGCCTGGGCCTCGCATCGCGAGCACGCAGGGCAGGTACTGGGAGGGCTCTGGGGCCCCCGCGGGCCTGCCGTGACACCCGGCCTGGCTTTGAGCCCTGCCACCCTGCCCCAGCACCCACGGGGAGCCGCAAGATGCTGAAGCCGAAGCGCCTGCCCTTCCACCACACACAGGCTGCGTCTGCCCAACCCCAGCGACCGGCACCCCCACGGGCTCTGCCAGGCCCCGTACCAGAGGGAGGCTCTGGTGGGCAGGGGCGAGGAGAGAGCTTCCTATTTCTGATCCGCGTGCAGTCAAGCGTGAGAAGTCTGACGAGTGAGGTCACGCGGCCAGAGGTGCGGGGGCCGAGCATGGCGAGAAAGTAAGTGCTGGTTGGGGTGAGGGGCTGCTTCTGGGCAAGTTGGCCTCAACCTTCCACTGAAGCCTTCCCAGGCCCGGGCCCGCTCTGCTGGGGTGGGTGCGCCCACTCTTCACTTCTAGCTTCCAGGTAATGAGCAGGATGACCCGTCCAAGGTAATGATGGGTCGTTCGGCCTGTTACTGAAAACTAAGAATCCTGCCTTCTTGTTATTGATGATATTTTAGATGAAGATGAATTCACCTGGTGTGAATTCAAAGCCCAAGCTCTGCCCCAATTACATAAAGGAGGAGCGGCCTCCTGCCATTAACCCTGGAGCAGGCACCAGGGAGCGCGCCCACGCACCGCAGACCCAGACGTGCCCGGCACGGGACGGCGAGGCCGCGTGGGGACGGTGGGGCCCGCCCTCCGGCTGCTTGTCCCCTTCTGTTGCTGTCCGAATGACGACCTCGAGCCTGAAGGGGAGAGGGGCAGAGCACAGCTCCACCACCTCCTCCCCAAAGGCGGGGAGCGGCCAGAGGAGCTGGGCACACGGCACTGCAAGAGACCCCAGGCAAAGCCACGTGGCAGAGCGAGCAGACCAGCCCACAACAGGCGCTTTATTCTCCAGAGAACCAAGAAAATGCGTACAGGAGGCGGTGGGCGGCTACCGATAATTTTTAAAAATCAAAGAGTCAGCTGAACACGCAGGCGGGCAGAGCCTGTCTCCTAGTTTTGCAGAGGGGAACCCCACAAAGCCCGCAGCGTTCCACTTCACGATCAAGGTGCCGCCTGCCGTGGAGGCGGCTCCCCTCGCCCGCATCTTGGCCCCGACCCAGCCAGAGGCCCCGCCAGAACCACCGGGGCCCGGTGGCTGCACGGAAGACCACCTTGGCGGCGGCAGCCCCTGCCAAGTCCAGTTTATTTTAAACCGCACACAGCGCACTGCGGTTAGACTGGGGAACCCGACCCCCGCAGTCTATGCTCTGGCTGGTGTGCGGCTCAGGCCGAGTCAGCAGAGAAAGCCGTGGCCATGGCCCGGGCGGCTCTCGGCACTCTCCTTCCAGGGCCCGGCGTCGTCCCACGCCAGCTTCGCCCACTACTGCTCGGTCCTGGGCAGGGAGTCTGCGAACGGCTCACCGGGTGCCGCCGAGGGGCGTTGCTCTTTCGTGGGGAAGGAGGGGAATAAGAAAGAAACGCGTTCAGTCGGGGAAGGAGGCCTGAGTCCTGACGGAGCGAACGCGCTGTGAGCACCCGGATTTACACGGAGGACGTCACGAGGCCGTCACGACCCTGCTTAAACAGCAAGCGCGCAAACGTACTCCAGACACAGTTAGAAAAAACACTTCAGCTGGCCTCAGGAGCACACCCACAGCAAAGTCAAATTTTAACAGAAGCTTGGTAAAATTGTACGTTCCCTCATCATCGATAAAAACGAGGGCTCCGGCAGAGAAGGGACCTGAGCTGCGAGCCCTGGGGGGCCCGGGCCCGGCCCCGCGGCACACTCACCCCCGGCCTCCGCGCCGCCGGCCTCGTCCTCCTCGTCCTCCCCGCCGCCCTCTGCGCCCGTGACCTCGTCGCTGTCCTCCTCCGAGTCCGTCTCCTCCAGCCACTCCTGAGATTCTTTAGGCAAAAGCAAAAACCACAGAGTGTCAGCACGGCCAGGGCACCGGGGAAACTGCACACGAGCCGCGGCCGCCCCGAGGAGCCCACCTTCCGCCTGGACACGCGGATGTGAGTGCGGGGGCCCCGCCCCCAGCGCATCTGGAGCTCGCGGCAAACATCACATCCCCACACGTTGAGGCAGAGACAGGCAGAGTGAGAAGCTGCGCTCCAAGACAGCAGCCGTCTCGCACAGCCGCTCAGGGCCTCTGCCCAAACGTGTGGATTTTAAGGGATTTCAGCCTCAGACCCAAGGACTGAGCAGTGAGCGAGTCGGGTGCAGCCTGTAGTGCGACACGGCAGCAGAGACGGGTGGGCCGCGTGTCTGCTCCCGGGCGCACACGCGCACCGCAGGGAAAACGTGCGTCCAGTCCGCTTTGCCGGGGCAGGTCCGAGGCTCACGGGCGGTGTCGGGGTGAGCCCACTCCCTCCCCCGGGCCCCCTGCCGGGACGGCCGTGCACAGACAGGCCCCCGGGCAGCAGGGCCCTCTCCCCTGGACTGAGGGCATGGGAGGGGGCGGAGCCGTGCAGCACCCTCGGCGGGCGCACGGCGGACAAGCTGGGGGCTCCCGAGGCAACTGCAGAGGTGCCACCCCCTCACCTGGATCCATCTCCACCAAGACCGTCCACTCCTCCATCTTGTGAAGGTCGAGGCAGTACAAGTCGCTGAGGGTGACCTGGCGGTCGCCAGCCTCAAACATGCCCCCATAGAGGTAAAGGCGCCCATGCTTCGCGGCCAGCATGGCGTTGGAGCGGGGGCTGGGCTCCACCGCAGGGACACCCGCCTCGCTGGGGCCGTCGTCATCGTCCTCGTCGTTGTCGGGCTCAGGCCGTCCTGCTGGGCCCAGGGCAGCGAGCACCTGCTTGATGGTGACCACGGTCCCGTCCTCTGCCACCACCTCTCGGACCACCTCCAGGGGCTCCTGGGCCCCGGTCCCCTTCATTTCCTGCTGGTTGGCACCCCCGGGCTCCCCTCTTTTGCCCCGCCTGCGCCTCCTCTTCTCCACCTTGGGCCCCTGTTGATAAAGAGCAAGGCAGCGCGATTCAGGATGGGGGCAGCGAGCACCCGACAGCCAGAGGACCCCCATCCACGTGCTGGGGCTCACCCCGGGGACCACAGCACCCCTGCCTGGTGTGACCTCTCAGGGGAACGGGCGGCAGACACCAGCCCTCACACGCTGCCCGACTCCCCTCAGAGGTGCCAAGGGACTTCAAGCAGAGCCAGTCTTTGCCACAGAGTGGACCACCCGCCCTCCTTTGGCCATAGGGCCCTGCTTCTGAGGTCCCTGACCTGATGAAGCCCCAGGCGTGTCGGTCCCGGGAGAGCAGCCACTGTGCCGCGCCTCTCAGGCCGGCGCCAGCAGCAGGGGCAGAGGCGACCCGGTCCCGCCTACGTTGACAGTAAAGTCGGTGGCAGCTCCACAGAGCCTCACAGACAGTGACCGGGGAGGTCCTGGGCATCACTGACGGACGTGACAGCCGGGCAGGCCCGGCACTGGCTGCAGGTCTGGGGCCCACGCTACCTTCAGCTGCCCCGTGAGCCAGCGGTTCCTGACGGGGTCGTAGAAGTGCAGGTCGTTGAGGAAGTGACCCTCCAGGCTCTCCTCCTCCTCCTCATCACACACACCCCCAAAGAGCAGCGTCTGATGGTTCGGGGCCACAGCCACCGAGAAGCCGGACCTTGGCGAGGGCTTGGCTCCGGAAGGGTTGACCCGAGCCCAGGCCCATCTGCCTGATGAGGAGAGGAAATGGGGAGGGGGGGCCTGCAGAATGCCACGGCCGTCGCTCTGCGCCTGCGGGTCCGGCGCACCCTGGAGGCCATGCCTCCTCCTCAAGGGTCAGGCTGCACTGAGGTAGGGAACCTGTCCACGCACCCTCCCAACACTTGCCCAGGGGCGCCGTGCAGCTGTGATGTGAAGGCAGGGGTGAGGTAGAGGCGGGCGCACCAGCTCCGGGGGATCCTGCACACTGTGCCCTCGGGCGGGGCCCCGACCACAGACACCCCCAGAACCTCCCGTGGGCCACGCACTGTGGTCCTTCCCTCTGGGCAGGCGCCGTGTTTACGCAGCAACCCTCAAGATGTGGCCTGGCACAAAACATGTGGGAGTCTTCCCAACATGTCCAGAAAAAGAAACTGGGATGTTTTTTCTTTAACGAACATTTAAAAAAAGAGAGAGGCAGCCAAGGGCAAGCCTTCCCTGGAGGCGCAGCCCGAGCGGCATGCGTTAGTGGGCCACAAGGTCACTCACAGCAACCAGCATCTGAATGTTTAAAGAAGAGAAGAGAATAAGCACCAGCGTGCCCTGTACGTGGTCGGGGGAGGTCGCTTTCCCTGCCGTGCCGGATGCGTCTCAGGACACACCGTGTACTTTTCACTGGGGGCCGAGGGCCTGACGGCCAGACACGGGGGCTGAACACAAGGGCTGGGGTCCCACTGCCTAGAACACAGTCCACTTTCAAGTTCAAGTGCGCTGACATGTAAAAGGGGCTCTAAACCTTGGCTCCCACGTCCCCATCAGTCACCGCAATTCGGCGTGGTTGGGACCTGAGAAACGCCTTGTACGTGACGTTTCTGCAGCCTCTGCTTAAAGAACGTCACAGTGGGAAGAGGAAACGTTCCTGCCCAGCAGGCCTCTCGTCTTACAGAGACGGGTCTCACAGGGGCCAAGGGGCAGCCAGGACCAGATGGGTCCCATCCGCTCAGGCCCCTCTCCCATCACGTGCACCATGCAAACTAACCACCTCCCGACTTCTGAGCTTTAAAAATGAGTGCTGGGAAGCCACCTCGGTGTCCATCAACAGAGGAACGGATATAGAAGATGTGGTGTGTGTGTGTGTTTGTGTGTGTATACACACATACACACACACACAATGGAATATCACGCAGCCATGAAAAAGAATGAAACAATGCCATTTGCAGCAACATGGAGGGACCTAGAGATAATCATACTAAGTGAAGTCAGACAGAGAAAGACAAATACCATATGAGATCACTTATATGTGGAATCTAAAAAGATGATGCAAATGAACTTATTCACAAGAGAAATAGACTCACAAAGAAAACAAACTTATGCTTACCAAAGGGGAAAAGCAGGGAGGGATAAATTAGGAGTATGGGATTAACAGGTACACACTACTATGTATAAAATAATTAACAAAGACCTTCTCTATAGCACAGGGAACTCTACTCAATATTTTATAATAACCTATAAGGGAAAAGAATCTGAAAAACAACAACGTATGTACAACTGAATCATTTTGCTGTACACCTGAAACTAACACAACATTGTACATTAACTATACTTCAAATAAAAAAAAAAAAAAAAGTGGGCATTTCAACCCCACAAGATGCATTCCAAAAGTCTACGTCCTAACATTGAGCAAGAACAAATGAGAGATGACACAGAGGCCGTGGCCCCGCCCCCAAGAAGGGAGCTGTGGCTGGACTGACATCACCTGTGTTTCTAACTCAGTGCGTCCTCAACGCCCCAGAGGGGACACGGGGGCTGTTCATGGAGGGCCCCACCAGCCCCGCGACCCTCTGCCCGCTTTCCACAGCGACACATAGACCAGCCGCGTGGTCTGTCAGCTGCACAGCGCACGTACCTTCTCTTCCCTCCTCAGCCTTCAGCAGGAACATGTCGGAGTGCTGGGTACCTCTGTCCACGTCTTTCCTGACTCTCTGCGAAAGGACAGACAAACATGACAAACGCCGCGTGCTGTGCCAAGCCACGCAAGGCCCCCCAAGCTCGCGGTCCCGTTTTCCACGGGGGTGACTCGCCAGCCTTCAGACCAGCCGCAAAATCTGAAACACAACAGGTTCCATCCAGACCGCATCCGAACGGATAGAATAAATGACCACAGGCTGGGGACACCCCGGAGCTCCCCTCTCAGAGCTTCCTGGGGCTCCGAGCCGAGCCCTGCTCTGGGTGGGCGGGGTCACCACAGGGACCCTCCTATCATTACACAGCCACCCTCCATCTCCAAGCCCTGTGCCCTCAATTCCCATCGCCTTCCCAATAACGGGATTCAAGCTTCGGTGCGAGGATCCAACGAACGCCGTGTGCAGAAGCCAGCACAGCCATTTACAGAGCTTTCCTGAGCTGTGGACAGCACGGCCCGCTTCCACCCCGGTCTGCTGCTTCAAACTAGGCTCACGACCCTGGGCAGACCACACACTTTACCCTCCCGAGCAGCACCCCAGTCCTCACGCTGCACCTTCTACCTCAGTGTAGAAGGGTCTAGAGAGAGCGACCTGGAAAACAGCTCGCCTCAGGGGCATGATCTCGGCAATCTTAACTGCTTTGTCTTTGTCCCTCAAATTCCCTATTTTTAACAAACCTTTAACTCCAGCACGGCGTTACATTTACAGAAAACGGAGGAGACGGTAGCGAGAGCTCCCGTGCACGCCGCACGCTGTGTCCCCTTACGGCTAACCTCTTACATCAGGGTGGCGCGTCCGCCACAACGAAGGAACCAGTACTGACACATGACTATTAACTGAAGCCCACAGCTTATTCACATTTCCTTAGTTTTCCCTAATGTCCTTTCCCTGTCCCAGGACCCACGTCACACGGAGTCGTCACGAATCCTTAGGCCTCTTGAGCCGTGAGGGTTGCTCAGACTTGCCTTGTTTTTGGTGACACTGAGGAGGGCCAGTCAGGTGTTTTGTAGGGTCCCCTCTACCGGGGCTCGTCTGACACTATTCTCACAATTGGACAGGGCTGTGGGTTTTGGGTGGTGGATCCCAGAGGTCAAGTGTCCTTCCCATCACATCCTATCAAGGGTGCATGCTGTCACCAAGACCCATCCCTGCCGACGTGGACCTTGCTCGCCTGGCTGAGGTGTGTTTCTCAGGTTTCTCGCTGTCGAGTTACTGCCCCGCCCCAACTTTCCAGCCTGTCCTCCTTGGAAGAGCGTCAGTCTGCGCAGCCCCCTCTTCAGGAGGGCGGAGGGTCCACCTCTGTGTGGAATGCTGCACGGAGCACTGTGCCTTTTCCCCGTGCATTTAATCTATTCAATCGCTGGTTCGCGATCGCGTGGGCTCATGGATATTCGGGCCCCTGTGCGCTGCAGTCCGACACGACCTTACTTACTCTGTTGCTCAGAGTTCCAGCCCAGTGCACTGGGAACCCTTTCAGGCGGCTCCCGGGCCGCTGATGCACCCCATCAGCGCATGTTTCTTACACGCGCTTCCTTGGGCTCTGGCGCTACAAGCAGCTCCGGGAGCACCTTGCACACTTCTCGCCCCAATTCCAGAATCGGCTACTTCCCTGAGAAGCCCTGGTTACTTCGTGGAGATGGTCCTAGAATCCAAGATCTGGGCACTAGGTATGCTGACTGCTGCTGGGTGGTGGTGTTTTGTTCTATCAGCCAACAGAGCCAGGGAATACGTGTGCACAATTCATTTTGTTTTGTTTAACTAACGAGTATGTATTGTGTTTACTGTAAGGGGGGAAAACCTATTTTCCTTTTGGAAAACAAACAATCCAATTGTCTGTCGGCCGGACATGTGACCTGACCGTCCTAAAACCAAGGAGGGCCAACGTCAGTCACGCGTGGGAAGCAGCTGTCTCTAGGAAACGAGAGCTAGGTGCATGCCTCTTCTGTTCTCCTCTGGAAACAGGTGCACAATTCAAGCGATGCAATCACAATTACTGAGACTGCATACTCCTCTTTTCCAGCAGGCTAGCAGGGGAAGTGGCTGCCACTCCCATGCCCACCCTTCCAAGCCAAAAGCCCAGCACTCTCAGGAACTAAATCCACACGAGGGGCTTCCCTGGTGGTGCAGTGGTTAAGAATTAGCCTGCCAATGCAGGGGACACGGGTTCGAGCCCTGGTCCAGGAAAATCCCACATGCCGTGGAGCAACTAAGCGCGTGCGCCACAACTACTGAGCCTGAGCTCCAGAGCCCACATGCCACAACTACTGAGCCCGCGTGCCTAGAGCCCGTGCTGCGCAACAAGAGAAGCCACCGCAATGAGAAGCCCGTGCACCGCAGCGAAGAGTAGCCCCCGCTCGCCGCAACTAGAGACAGCCCGCGCGCAGCAACGAAGACCCAACACAGCCAAAAATAAATAAATAAAATAAATAAATTTTAAAAAATAAAAATAAATCCACACGAGGCCTTGCCGGCTGGCGGCACACTGCAGGAATTCAGTGCCGTCTGCTTGTGTTACAAACTTGCCCGCAGCCGGGCTCCAGCCCTTCCCTCTCAGCCCCCTGTCCTCCTGCACCTGCTGGCATCCATGGCACTGCTCCACCGACAGCGACCACCCTTCCTTAGAACCAGCGAGCTGAGGAGAACTTGCATGCCATCACATTTAAGTACACCCCGCGACGCCTGTACGCCAGAGCCCTCCCTGAGAACGCCGCTCTGCCTGCCCGGGGCCACGGCTTCCACACAGGGGCCGGCGTGGCAGAGCCCGGGGCCGGGGAGGCAAGGAGGCTGCAGCCGCGGGCTCCCCCCGAAGCACGCAACTCCCACCCCACCTCCCCTTCCTCACAGGGGTGCCGCGAGGCTCGGGAGCTAGTCCCTCACCCGGTGGCCTGCGCCGCCCTTCAGTAACGCGCCTCACACTGGCCAGACGCTCAGTCTCCTCGCTGGACTAGAGGGGGACCAGAATGCGCGTGAACCTCCGGGGCTGTCAGACTCCCCCAGGCGTGCAAGGCTCTGAGCGGGGCCTCAGCTCCTCCCCAAGGGGGGGTGGACGTTAACGCCACGGAGCAGCGACGGGCGTGCACCTGACACAGCATTCCTTCCGCTGCTCGCACATTTCTGTCTCATACGGTATTAACGGCACCCACAGACATCTGAGAGAGACGTGTCCCAAGTGTCACAACACTACGCTGCTCCTGCGGAGGGCGTTCCCACCCAGAAGAACCCCAGTGTCACACCCACGTCTTTCACCAGCTCTGGTAAATGCCCCGTGAGTGCAAACAGAGCAGCTTCTCACTGCCATCGAACGCCGAAGGCCTGGCGAGAGTGGCCCTGCATTGAAGGCCCTCGGATCATTCCCCAGCGGCCCGTGTGGCTGCAGAAGAGCAGCGTTTGGGATTGAAGCGGCGGCAGCGTGACAAGGGCTTGATGCTCATCATCCTGCTTTGCTCTGAGGAGCATCTACCGCGATAAAGCATCAGTTCTGGGCGCCGCGCGCGGCCTCTGGCGACAGCCGCCTGTTTCGTGGGGCCCTCCCAACTGTCACGCGCCTAGCCACGCCCCAGGCAGGTCACAGCCACAAATCCCAAGCCAGTTTTCCTTTCCAGAACAAGGGCTGGCGGCTGGCTGAGTGGGGGTGTGGCAGGGTGGAAGGAGGTGGCCGGGGCACCTCCCTGCCACAGCCATCATTTACGCCGCGTGTTTCGGGGGCGTGTGGATGAGAACGCAACGTGGCCGTAAAGAACCTTAGTATGTTCGCACAGGAGCAGATCACCACCACCTCTGTCCATTTCTCATTCAACAGAAAGGACTGTTCATATTAATCTAACGAACTATTACTTGAAGTTTTCATCGCTGGTGAAACTGAAAAGGCAGCAGACAGAAGTCACTCTGCATCCCACACGCGCGTCTTACCTGTTTCGAGTAGCCCCCGTAGATGACGACGCTGCCCTGGGCGGTGACGGTCATCTGGCAGCCGGACCTGGGTGTGGGCCCCGTCCCGGACGGGGACAGCCTGCTCCACGTGAAAGCGTCCAGGCTGAAGGCGTACAGGTCATTGTAATAGATGTAATCTCTGTTGTAATATAGGAACACAAACAAAAGGGCGGTGACATGAAAAAGTGAACTTGATTTAAAATAAAGGTACGTTTGCTACCATATGTACTAAGTTATTGGTTTAATTAAAGCTTAAATTCATAGAAAAGGACAGCAAGCATATGTGAGTTTGCATTTGAAGCTAGAAATAACACTGGCCCAGAGAAGCACAGTAACACGCCGGGATCCGCAAGTCTTTTCACTCTGAAAGTTACGCAGTTTATACAATCACAGTCTTGCAAACAATTATCTTAGTTTTCTATATGTGTAACTTTAAGCGGGACAATGAACTATGTACCAATACCCTGCATACCTAGAAGGGAGATATTACAGTTTGGCAAGGCCTGTGGAGACCCCAGGCTGGGCAGAGATGGGGCAAAGCATTCCTGAAACTCAGAGAGGAGAACTCCTGGAGCCCACAAGCCCGAGCAAAAGCCAGGAGGACATGGCTGAGGCATTCCAAGAGGCACAGAGGCCCTGCCCTGCTCAACGCTCCTGGGACTTCAGTGTCAAAGCACTCAAAACAGAGATGGGGCCTTGAGGAGGGAGCACATGTGTGAGGAAAGCAGCGGTTCTGCCACAGACACAGAGGCAACCGTGTGTCCTGACGGGAATTTCACAGGTGGCCACGGGCAAAGCCAAGGGGCCTTGGGTCAGAATTACACGGAAGAATGAGAGATGCTCCCCAGCTACTCCACACGGAGAGCTGGGCCCGACATTTGCAGGAAGAAAGCATGGACGCATGGAAGGAGCGAGCAGCCCCACCAGTCGGACGTGATTCCTGACTCTCCTGCTGCACTCAGATCACCCAAGTCTGGTGCCCCGCAGCCAACATGCAGGTCACTGTGCTCCCCCAGAATGCCATCCAGAGCAGGGCACTCGGAACAGGATGAGCCACGTGAACTCCCCATCAAACACATCCTTCCGCAGGAGGAGGGCTTCTAGTAGATGAACTGAGGAACCAGGGGCACAGTTTTTAAAAGACTTCACCACATTCCACAGTTTTCTCCGATTTCACATTGCAGATTTCCAGGAAAAAAAAATTCTATTCTGCACGCAAAGTAAATAACTGTCATTGGGTTTTAAAGGTCAAACTGTACTTTGTTTAATATGGATGGTGACCACACAGATATCTGTTTGAGGAACTTCAACTTTTCTATATGTTTGAAATACTTCATAAAAAATAATTTTAAACAAAGTAACAGATAATAGCTTTGAAAAACGTTCTGAGTTTGAAATGGTTCCAAGTTACAACCACTGTAAACCTTGACTCATTTTGTAACCTGAGTCTCAGGAGAAGGGCCTGTGTAGACCCCACTCACTGTCCTGCACACAGCAGGTGCTGAATTAACACACTGACGTCTCATGAACCCCCGTGTCTGTAATGGCAAACAATTATTTGCTTTGTAAAGGGTTTTAAGTGTAAACAACAATCCTTTAAATATGAATTTTAAAAAACAGAGCAGGCTCTCTTCTCCAAAATGGCAAGAAACCAAACACCTGCAGGTCAGGAGATGGACCAGGGGCAGGAGATGGACCAGGACAGAAAACCAGGGTGCAGGCAAGAGACAAACCAGGAGCAGGAGACGTGACCAGGGGCAGCAGATGGACCAGGGCAGGGAGCCGGGGGGTGCAGCACGACAGAACATGGGAGAACTGAACATCCGCAATCTTTGGTCGAGGACAAGTTCTACTACTTAATAGTTATCTTGGTTTCCTCATCTTTAGCTTGAGATAATAACCTGCCCTCCCAATAGCTTGGTTTTTAAGTGAATTCTGTAAAAACCACTTGGTGAACTTTGTGACGAGACATGAAATTTAAGCACTATTATACCCAGACTATGCCTTTAAGGATACAAAATCATTCCTTGTTTAATTTCAATTCGACTTTAAAAATCTCCTCCCAAAGCACTTAAGGATTATACTCTGGGAGACCTTCAAAATGGCAGAAGAGTAAGACGTGGAGATTCCCTTCCTCCCCACAAATACATCAGAAATACATCTACATGTGGAACAACTCCTACAGAACACCTACTGAACGCTGGCAGAAGACCTCAGACCTCCCAAAAGGCAAGAAACTCCCCACGTACCTGGGGAGGGTAAAAGGAAAAAGAAAAAAGAGACAAAAGAACAGGGACGGGACCTGCACCAGTGGGAGGGAGCTGTGAAAGAGGAAAAGCTTCCACACACTAGGAAGCCCCTTCACTGGCGGAGACTGCGGGTGGCAGAGGGGGGAGCTTCCGAGCCACGGAGGAGAGCGCAGCCACAGGGGTGCGGAGGGCAAAGCGGAGAGATCCCCGCACAGAGGATCAGTGCCGACCAGCACTCACCAGCCCGAGAGACTTGTCTACTCCCCCGCCGGGGCGGGCGGGGGCTGGGAGCTGAGGCTCGGGCTTCAGAGGTCGGATTCCAGGGAGAGGACGGGGGTTGGCTGCGTGAACACAGCCTGAAGGGGGTTAGTGCACCATAGCTAGCCGGGACGGAGTCCGGGAAAAAGTCTGGACCTGCCTAGGAGGCAAGAGACCATTGTTTCGCGGTGCGCGAGGAGAGGGGATTCAGAGTGCCACCTAAATGAGCTCCAGAGACGAGCGCGAGCCGTGGCTATCAGCAGGGACCCCACAGATGGGCATGAGACGCTAAGGCTGCTGCTGCCGCCACCAAGAAGCCTGTGTGCAAGCACAGGTCACTATCCACACCTCCCATCCCGGGAGCCGGTGCAGCCCGCCACGGCCAGGCTCCCGTGATCCAGAGACAACTTCCCCGGGACAATGCACGGCGCGCCTCAGGCTGGTGCAACGTCACGCCGGGCTCTGCCGCTGCAGGCTGGCCCCGCATTCCGTACCCCTCCCTCGCCCCGGCCTGAGCGAGCCGGAGCCCCCGAATCAGCTGCTCCTTTAACCCCATCCTCTGTGAGCGGGAACAGATGCCCTCAGTAGACCTACCCACAAAGGCGGGGCCAAATCCAAAGCTGAACCCCGGGAGCTGTGCGAACAAAGAAGAGAAAGGGAAATCTCTCCCAACAGCCTCAGGAGCAGCGGATTAAATCTCCACAATCAACTTGATGTACCCTGCATCTGTGGAATACCTGAATAGACAACGAATCATCCCAAAACTGAGGCGGTGTGGACTTTGGGAGAGCAACGATATATGTATTTTTTTCCTTTTTCTCTTTTTGTGGGTGTGTATGTGTATGCTTATGTGTGTGATTTTGTCTGCATAGCTTTGCTTTTACCATTTATCCTAGGGTTCTGTCTGTCGGGGTTTTTTTTTTTGGTTTGTTTAGTATAGATTTTAGCACTTGTTATCAGTGGTAGATTTGTTTTTTGGTTTGGTTGCTCTCTTCTTTCTTTTTTTTAATTACTTTTTAATTTTTAATAATTATTTTTTATTTTAGTAACTTTATTTTATTTATTTTTCTTTCTTTCCTTCTTTTTTTCTCCCTTTTATTCTGAGCCGTGTGGATGACAGGGTCTGGGTACTCCGGCCGGGTGTCAGGCCTGTGCCTCTGAGGTGGGAGAGCCTAGGTCAGGACATTGGTCCACCAGAGACCTCCCAACTCCACATAATATCAAACGGTGAAAATCTCCCAGAGATGTCCATCTCAACGCCAAGACCCAGCTCCACTCAACAACCAGCAAGCTACAGTGCTGCGCACCCTACACCAAACAACTAGCAAGACAGGAACACAACCACACCCATTAGCAGAGAGGCTGCCTAAAATCATAACAAGGTCATAGACACCCCGAAACACACCACCAGACGCAGACCTGCCCGAGAGAAAGACAAGGTCCAGCCTCATCCACCAGAACACAGGCATTAGTCCCCTCTACCAGGCAGCCTACACAACCCACTGAACCAACCTTACCCACTGGAGGCAGACACCAAAAACAACGGGAACTAAGAACCTGCAGCCTGCGAAAAGGAGACCCCAAACACAGTAAGTAAAGCAAACTGAGAAGACAGAGAAACACACAGCAGATGAAGGAGCAAGGTAAAAACCCACCAGACCAAACAAATGAAGAGAAAATAGGCAGTGTACCTGAAAAAGAATTCAGAGTAATGATAGGAAAGATGATCCAAAATCTTGGAAATAGAATGGAAAAGAAACAAGAAATGTTTAACAAGGAACCAGAAGAACTAAAGAGCAAACAAACAATGATGAACAGCACAATAAATGAAATTAAAAATTCTCTAGAAGGAATCAATACCAGAATAACTGAGGCAGAAGAATGGATAAGTGACCTGGAAGATAAAATAGTGGAAATAACTACTGCAGAGCAGAATAAAGAAAAAAGAATGAAAAGAATTGAGGATAGGGGCTTCCATGGTGGCACAGTGGTTAAGAATCTGCCTGCCAGTGCAGGAGACATGGGTTCAAGCCCTGGTCCGGGAAGATCCCACATGCCGCAGAGCAACTAAGCCCGTGCGCCACAACTACTGAGCCTGCGCTCTAGGAGCCCCTGAGCCACAACTACTGAGCCTGCGTACCATAACTGCTGAAGGCCGGCACGCCTAGAGCCCGTGCTCCCAACAAGAGAAGCCACCACAAAGAGAAGCCTGCACACTGTAATGAACAGTAGCCCCCGCTTGCGGCAACTAGAGAAAGCCCACGCGCAGCAACGAAGACCCAACACAGCCAAAAATAAAAATAAATAAAATAAAATAAATTTATTAAAAAAAAAAAAAAGAATTGAGGACACTCTCAGAGACCTCTGGGACAACATTAAACGCACCAATGCACCAACATTCGAATAACCCCACCAACATTAGGGGTCCCAGAATAAGAAGAGAAAAAGAAAGGGACTGAGAAAATATTTGAAGAGATTATAGTTGAAAACTTCCCTAATATGGGAAAGGAAATAGTTAATCAAGTCCAGGAAGCACAGAGAGTCCCATACAGGATAAATCCGAGGAGAAACACACCAAGACACATATTAATCAAACTATCAAAAATTAAATATAAAGAAAAAATATTAAAAGCAGCTAGGAAAAAACAACAAATAACATACGAGGGAATCCCCGTAAGGTTAACAGCTGATCTTTCAGCAGAAACTCTACAAGCCAGAAGGGAGTGGCAGGACATATTTAAAGTGATGAAAGGGAAAAACCTAGAACCAAGATTACTCTATCCAGCAAGGATCTCATTCATATTTGACAGAGAAATTAAAACCTTTACAGACAAGCAAAAGCTAAGAGAATTCAGCACCACCAAACCAGCTTTACAACAAATGCTAAAGGAACTTCTCTAGGCAGGAAACACAAGAGAAGGAAAAGACCTACAATAACAAACCCAAAACAACTAAGAAAATGGTAATAGGAACATACATATCGATAATTACCTTAAATGTAAATGCATTAAATGCTCCAACCAAAAGACAAAGACTGGCTGAATGGATACAAAAACAAGACCCATATATATGCTGTCTATAAGAGACCCACTTCAGACCTAGGGACACATACAGACTGAAAATGAGGGGATGGAAAAAGATATTCCATGCAAATGGAAATCAAAAGAAAGCTGGAGTAGCAATTCTCATATCACACAAAATAGACTTTAAAATAGTCTATTTTATTTTAGACGCTACATAATGATCAAGGGATCAATCCAAGAAGAAGATATACCAACTGTAAATATTTATGCACCCAACACAGGAGCACCTCAAGACATATGGCAAATGCTAACAGCCATAAAAGGGGAAATCAACAGTAACACAATCATAGTAGGGGACTTTAACACCCCACTTTCACCAATAGACAGATCATCCAAAATGAAAATAAATAAGGAAACACAATCTTTAAATGATACATTAAACAAGATGGACTTAATTGATATTTATAGGACATTCCATCCAAAAACAGCAGAATACACTTTCTTCTCAAGTGCTCATGGAACATTCTCCAGGATAGATCATATCCTGGGTCACAAATCAAGCCTTGGTAAATTTAAGAAAACTGAAATCATATCAAGTATCTTTTCCGACCACAACGCTATGAGACTAGATATCAATTACAGGAAAAAATCTGTAAAATATACAAACACATGGAGGCTAAACAATACACTACTTAATAACCAAGAGATCACTGAGGAAATCAAAAAATACCTAAAAACAAATGACAATGAAAACACGACAACCCAAAACCTATGGGATGCAGCAAAAGCAGTTCTAAGAGGGAAGTTTATAGGAATACAATCCTACCTTAAGAAACAAGAAACATCTCAAATAAACAACCTACCCTTACACCTAAAGCAATTAGAGAAAGAAGAACAAAGAAACCCCAAAGTTAGCAGAAGGAAAGAAATCATAAAGCTCAGATCAGAAATAAATGAAAAAGAAATGAAGGAAACAATAACAAAGATCAATAAAACTAAAAGCTGGTTGTTTGAGAAGATAAACAAAATTGATAAGCCACTAGCCAGACTCAGCAAGAAAAAAAGGGAGAAGACTCAAATCAATAGAATTAGAAATGAAAAAGGAGACATTAACAACTGACACTGCAGAAATACAAAGAATCATGAGAGATTACTACAAGCAACTATATGCCAATAAAATGGACAACCTGGAAGAAATGGACAAATTCTTAGAAAAGCACAACCTTCCGAGACTGAACCAGGCAGAAATAGAAAATATAAACAGAGCAATGCCAAGCACTGAAATTGAAACTGTGATTAAAAACCTCCCAACAAACAAAAGCCCAGGACCAGATGGATTACAGGCGAATTCTATCAAACATTTAGAGAAGAGCTAACATCTATCCTTCTGAAACTCCTCCAAAATATAACAGAGGGAGGAACACTCCCAAACTCATTCTATGAGGCCACCATAACCCTGATACTAAAACCAGACAAAGATGTCACAAAGAAAGAAAACTACAGGCCAATATCACTGATGAATATAGATGCAAAAATCCTCAACAAAATACTAGCAAACAGAATCCAACAGCACATTAAAAAGATCATACACCATGATCAACTGGGGTTTATCCCAGGGATGCAAGGATTCTTCAATATATGCAAATCAATCAATGTGATATACCATATTAACAAATTGAAGGATAAAAACCATATGATCATCTCAATAGATGCAGGAAAAGCTTTTGACAAAATTCAACACCCATTTATGATAAAAACCCTCCAAAAAGTAGGCACAGAGGGAACTTATCTCAACATAATAAAGGCCATATATGACAAACCTACAGCCAACATCATTCTCAATGGTGAAAAACTGAAACCATTTCCACCCTGATCAGGAACAAGACAAGGTTGTCCACTCTTACCACTATTATTCAACATTGTTTTGGAAGTTTTAGCCACAGCAATCAGAGAAGAAAAAGAAATAAAAGGAATCCAAATCTGAAAAGAAGAAGTAAAGCTGTCACTGTTTGCATATGACATGATACTATACATAGAGAATCCTAAAGACTCTACCAGAAAACTAGTAGAGCTAATCAATGAATTTGGTAAAGTGGCAGGATACAAAATTAACACACAGAAATCTCTTGCATTCCTATACACTAATTTTGAAAAATCTGAAAGAGAAATTAAGGAAACACTCCCATTTACCACTGCAACAAAGAGAATAAAATACCTAGGAATAAACCTACCTAAGGAGACAAAAGACCTATATGCAGAAAACTTTAAGACACTGATGAAAGAAATTAAAGACGATACAAACAGATGGAGAGATATACCGTGTTCTTGGATTGGAAGAATCAATATTGTGAAAATGACTATACTACCTAAAACAATCTACAGATTCAGTGCAATCCCTATCAAACTACCACTGGCATTTTTCACAGAACTAGAACAAAAATTTCACAATTTGTATGGAAACACGAAAGACCCCGAATAGCCAAAGCAATCTTGAGAAAGAAAAATGGACCAGGAGTAACCAGGCTCCCTGACTTCAGACTATACTACAAAGCTACAGTCATCAAGACAGTCCGGTACTGGCACAAAAACAGAAATACAGATCAACAGAACACGATAGAAAGCCCAGAGATAAACCCACGCACATACGGTCACCTTATTTTTGATAAAGGAGGCAAGAATATAAAATGGAGAAAAGACAGCCTCTTCAATAAGTGGTGCTGGGAAAACTGGAGAGCTACATGTAAAAGAATGAAATTAGAACACTCCCTAACACCATACACAAAAATAAACCCAAAATGGATTAAAGACCTAAATGTAAGGCCAGACACTATAAAACTCTTAGAGGGAAACATAGGCAGAACACTCTATGACATAAATGACAGCAAGATCCTTTTTGAGCCACCTCCTAGAGAAATGGAAATAAAAACAAAAATAAACAAATGGGACCTAACGAAACTTAAAAGCTTTTGCACAGCAAAGGAAACCATAAACAAGACGAAAAGACAACCCTCAGAATGGGAGAAAATATTTGGAAATGAAGCAACTGACAAAGGATTAATCTCCAAAATTTACAAGCAGCTCAATATCAAAAAAAAAAACAAACAACTCAATCCAAAAATGGGCAGAAGACCTAAACAGACATTTCTCCAATGAAGATATACAGATTGCCAACAAACACATGAAAGAATGCTCAACATCATTAATCATTAGAGAAATGCAAATCAAAACTACAAATGAGGTTATCACCTCACACCAGTCAGAATGGCCATCATCAAAAAATCTACAGACAATAAATGCTGGAGAGGTGTGGAGAAGAGGGAACCCTTTTGCACTGTTGGTGGGAATGTAAATTGATACAGCCACTATGGAGAACAGTATGGAGGTTCCTTAAAAAACTAAAAATAGAACTACCATATGACCTAGCAATCCCACTACTGGGCATATACCCTGAGAAAACCATAATTCAAAAATAGACATGTACCACAATATTCATTGCAGCACTATTTACAATCGACAGGACATGGAAGCAACCTAAGTGTCCATCAACAGATGAATGGATAAAGAAGATGTGGCACATATATACAATGGAATATTACTCAGCCATAAAAATAAATGAAATTGAGTTATCTGTAGTGAGGTGGATGGACCTGGAGTCTTTCATACAGAGTGAAGTCAGAAAGAGAAAAACAAATACCGTATGCTAACACATATATATCAAATCTAAAAGAAAAAAAAAAGTTATGAAGAACCTAGGGGCAGGACAGGAATAAAGACGCAGACATAGAGAATGGACTTGAGGACACAGGGAGGGGGAAGGGTAAGCTGGAACGAAGTGAGAGAGTGGCATGGACTTATATACACTACCAAATGTAAAACAGATAACTACTGGGAAGCAGTCGCATAGCACAGGGAGATCAGCTCGGTGCTTTGTGACCACCTAGAGGGGTGGGAGGGAGACACAAGAGGGAGGAGATATGGGGATATATGTATATGTATAGTTGATTCACTTTGTTATACAGCAGAAACTAACACACCATTGTAAAGAATTATACTCCAATAAAAATGTTAAAAAATAAAAAAGAATTTAAAAAAAAAGAATTATATCCCCTTTTCTCAACTAATGAAAATATTTTTTGTTCGTGAAAGAAACCTGAAACCTCAACTGAGCTAGATCGACACCAGGATGCTTCAGCTCGGGTAGGGAACAGGGAACACAGCAACGCTCACTCCCGCTAACGTACCGAGCGCCACTCTCCCCACATGTATGTGCAAGGACTTATTTTCATGAGCCAGTGAGTATCGTAAAAAATGTGTGCCAATGGGGCTTCCCGGGTGGCGCAGTGGTTGAGAATCCGCCTGCCAGTGCAGGGGACGCGGGTTCGAGCCCTGGTCTGGGAAGATCCCACATGCCGCGGAGCAACTAAGCCCGTGAGCCACAACTACTGAGCCTGTGCGTCTGGAGCCTGTGCTCCGCAACAAGAGAGGCCGCAATAGTGAGAGGCCCACGCACCGCGATGAAGAGTGGCCCCCACTTGCCGCAACTAGAGAAAGCCCTCACACTGAAACAAAGACCCAACACAGCCATAAATAAATAAATAAGTAAATAAATAAAAATTAAAATGAAGATTTCTAAAAAAAAAAAAAAAAATGTGTGCCAATGGAGTCACACTGAGAAAAGTGTGTGTACTGCCACCACCACGAGTTGATAAGCATGTTATTCTTTAAAGGACTAGGCAACAGAGGAGCACGTGAAACGAGGCACCAGCGAGAAAGCCATCCACCCACCTTGTCTGACACGGCCCAAGGTCAGAGGAAAAGCCCCACTCGCGCGGCCTGCGCCAGGCATCAGAGCAGTCTGGACGTCTCACCCAGAACCTTAGCGTTTTACGACAGTGGCAGGAACTAACCTGTTCACCAAGCGTTTTCTTTCTCTGGACTGAACTAATAAGGCCACTCAGGAAAGTATCAGTATAGATGATGGGCTTAAAACCCCCGGAGAACATGCCGCCAGGCTGGGCACACAAGCACTGTGGCGACACAACCAGGCACAGGAGACCTGGATGTCCCCTCAGGTCCCTCTGCAGGATGCAGGCTGCCGCATGTTCCCCATCGGGCGGATTTTAAAGTTATTTTAGCCTCATGGTTCTCAAAGTGGGGTTCCCTGGCCAGCAGCATCAGCATCACCTGGAGCCTCAAGAAATGCAGATCCTCAGCCCGATCCCAGGCCAACGGAGTCACAAATCAGGGTCTGAACAAGCCTTTCAGAGGGTTCTCAACAGGCTGAAGCTTGAGAGCCCATCTTAGATAGGACTGGCCACATTACTTGCAGGCCTTGGTGCAAAATAAAAGTGTGGGAACCTCTGTTCAGTAATGATGAAGAATCCCACGACAGTGACAGCAGAGCGTTTAACCAAGCTCAGGGCCCTCCTCTGCAGCTGCCCAAGCCGTTGGCCCTGGCTTTAAGGGATGGGCAGCACTTTCCACGTGTATTCAGAATGGTTCTTCCCATAAGGAGCCCACTCCTGACTGCTCCAGCAAAGATGATCCTCCTATTTGTACTGACCTTGTACTCTCATGGAAGCCACCAAAAAGGATTAACTGTCTCTTCCAGGCCACCATCCGATGTCCACTCCGTCCTGAAGGACCGCCTGGTGATCTAAAATTGAACAAAAAAAAAAAGAGAAGCTTGGCAGATGGCGGAAGAGTAGGACGTGGAGCTCACCTCCTCCCACAAACACACCAAAATACATCTACAAGTGGAACGACTCGCACGGAACATCTACGGAATGCTGGCAGAAGACCTCAGACTTCCGAAAGCACAAGAAAACCTCCACATAACTGGGTAGAACAAAAGGAAAAAAAAAAAAAGTGAAAGGAGTTGGGACAGGACCTATACCCCAGAGAGGGAGCTGTGAAGGAGAAAAGGTTCCCGCACCCTGGGAAGTTCACTCATCGTCAGGGAGATCAGCCTGGACTGACGGGGAGCTTTGGAGCCTCCGAGGAGAGCGTAACAGCCAGTTTGTGGAAGGCAACACGGAGAGTGCCCTGCACAGACAGTCGGTACAGCTGCCCTGCACTCCCCAGCCTGAGACACTCATCCACAGGTGTGGGGGGCGGCTGCGTGCTGAAGCTTGGGCTTCGGAGGTCAGACCCAGGGAAAGGACCAGGGCTGGCACACAGAGACAGCCTGAAGAGGCTGGACTGTGGCAACTCAGGGTGTGCTCGGAAGAAGCCTGGGCCTGTCAGAGAGGCAAGGTGCCATTGTTGGGGGGCATGGAAGGAGAGGAGCAGGACCACCATAAGAGCTTCCTTCCTTGTGCACGTGCTCTCAGTCAACCGGACACACGAGCTCTGGGCTGGGTGTGAGCCACCACCACCATCATGGGCTCTAGAGGCAGGCATGGGCCATCGCCACCGCTAAGACACACACAAGCAGACCCGAAGCACTGCCCCCCGCTGTCCTGGGAGTGCACGGGCCGCCACCACGAAGCCCGCGCGCAGGCCCCAAGCACTGCCCCTGCTGTCCCAGGAGTGCATGGGCTGCCGCTGCCACCACAAGACCCATGAAGAGGTGCCAAGTGCTGCCTGCACTGTCTCGGGAGGGCATGGGCCACCACCACCAAGAGACCCGCCAGCAGGCGCCAATCACTGTCTCTGCCCTCTTGGGAGCATGCGGGCTGCCACCACCACTACGAGAACTGGGAGCAGGGGCCACTGCCCCCGCCGTCCAAAAGCCTCAGGGGCCGCCGCCACTGCGGGGAGACCAACAAGTAGGCGCTGATCGCTGCCCCTGCCACACCAGGAGCGCACACGGGCCACCGCACCTGCACACCCCATATCAAGGGGATCATGTCCAGCATACACTGAGGAAAGAGGCAGCAAGCATCCAGACTAAAAGCAGCCCCTCAATGCCAGACAAGATGGCAGAGTAGAGGATCGAGCTCACCTCCTCTCAAGAAAACACCAAAATCACAACTAACTGCTAAACAACTATCAACAAAAAAGACTGGGGGGCTTCCCTGGTAGTGCAGTGGTTAAGAATCCGCCTGCCAATGCAGGGGACATGGGTTCGGGCCCTGGTCTGGTAAGATCCCACATGCCACGGAGCAACTAAGTCCATGCACCACAACCACTGAGCCTGTGTTCTAGAGCCCACAAGCCACTACTGAGCCCATGTGCCACAACTACTGAAGCCTATAAGCCACAACTACTGAAGCCCGTGAGCCACAACTACTGAAGCCCGCACGCCTAGAGCCCGTGCTCCGCTACAAGAGAAGCCACCACAATGACAAGCCCGTGCACCGCAAAGAAGAGTAGCCCCCACTCACCACAACTGGAGAAAGCCCACGTGCAGCAACAAAGACCCAACTCAGCCGTAAGTAAATAAATAAACAAACAAACAAATGTTTTAAAAAAAGACCAGAAGCTACCAAAAAAGATATTTTACACCCAAAGACAAAGAAGAAGCCACAACGAGATGGTAGGAGGAACACTTTCACAATATAATCAAATTCCATACCCGCCAGGTGGGTGACCAGCAAACTGGAAAATAATTATATGGTAGAGGTTCTCCCACAGGAGTGAGAATTCTGAGCCCCACGTCAGGCTCCCCAGCCTGAGGGTCTGGCCTCAGGAGGAGGAGCCCCCAGAGCTCTTGGCTTTCAAGGCCAGCAGGGATTGAGTGCAGGAGCTCCACACGACTGGGGGAAACAAGAGACTCCACTCCTGGAGAGCACACACAAGATTTCGTGTGCACTGGGACCCAGCACAAAGAAGTGACTCCACAGGAGCCTGGGATAGACCTACCTGCAGGTCTTGGAGGGTCTCCTGGGGAGGCAGTGAGTCAGCTGTGGCTCACTGTGGGGGCAAGGACACTGGTGGCAGAGGCCCCAGGGAATATGATCAGCGTGAGGTCGCCATTTTGGCACCAAGACCCGGCCCCACCCAACAGCCAGCAGGCTCTAGTGCTGGGATGCCTCAGGCCAAACAACCGGCAGGGGAAACACAGCCCCTCCCATCAGCAGACAGGCTGCCTAAAGTTGTACTGAGCTCACAGTCACCTCTGAACACACCTCCTGACATGGGCCTGTCCACCAGACGGACAAGACCCAGCTCCACCCACCAGTGGGCTGGCTCCTGTCCCTCCCACCAGGAAGCCTGCACAAGCCCAGGACCAACCTCACCTTCCAGGGGCAGACACCAAAAACAAGAGGAACTACAATCCTGCAGCCTGCAGAAAGGAGACCACAAACACAGAAAGTTAGACAAAATGAGATGGCAAGAAATATGTGCCAGATGAAGGAACAAGATTAAAAACCCAGAAGAACAACTAAGTGAAGTGGAGATAAGCAATCTACCTGAAGAATAATTAAAAGTAATTACAGTAAAGATGACCCAAGATCTCAGAAAAAGAATGGAGGCACAGACCGAGAAGATACAAGAAATGTTTGATGAAGAGCTAGAAGATTTGAAGAACAAACAGATGAACAACACAATAGCTGAAATGAAAAACACACTGAAAAGAATCGATAGCAGAATAAATGAGGCAGAAGAATGAATAAGTGAGCTGGACAACAGAGTGGTGGAAATCACTGCCACAGACTAGAATAAACAAAAAAGAATGAAAAGAAACGAGGACAGTCTCAGAGACCTTTGGGACAACATGAAACACATCAACATTCACAATATAGGACTCCTAGAAGGAGAAGAGAGAGAGAAAGGGCCCGAGAAAATATATGAAGAGATTATAGCCGAAAACTTCCCTAACATGGGAAAGGAAACACTCACTCAAGTCCAGTAAGTGCAGAGAGTCCCATACAGGATAAACCCAAGGAGGAACATGCCAAGACACATATTAATGAAACTGACAAAAATTAAAGACAAAGAGAAAATATTAAAAGCAACAAGGGAAAAGCAACAAGTAACATACAAGGGAATCCCCATAAGGTTTCTTCAGCAGAAACTCTGCAGGCCAGAACCGAGTGGCATGATACACTTAAAGTAATGAAAGGGAAAAACCTACAACCAAGAATACTCTACCCAGCAAGGCTCTCGTTCAGATTCAAAAGAGAAATCGGAAGCTTTACAGACAAGCAAAAGCTAAGATAATTCAGCACCACCAAACCAGCTTTACAACAAATGCTAAAGGAACTTCTCTAGGCGGAAAAGGCCACAACTAGAAACGAGAAAATTATGAATGTGAAAGCTCACCAGTAAAGGCAAACACACAGTAAAGGTAGGAAATCACCCACACACAAATATGATATCAAAACCAGCAATCGTGAGAAGAGGAAAGTACAGATGCAGGATATAGGGAATGTGTTTGAAATTAAGAGACCAGCAACTTAAAACAATCTTGTATATATTCACTATATAGACTGCTTTACCAAAACCTCATGGGAACCACAAACCAAAAATCTACAATAGATACAATAGACACACACACAGAAAAAGCAATCCAAACACAAGACTAAAGATAGTCATCAAATCACAAGAGAACAAAAGAAGGGAAGAAAAAAGACCTACAAAAACAAATCCAACACAATTAACAAAATGGCAATAAGAACGTACATATCAAGAATTACCTTATATGGAAATGGTTTAAATGCTCCAAACAAAAGACAAAGACTGCCTGAACGGATACAAAAACAAGACCCATATATATGCTGTCTACAAGAGACCCACTTCAGATCTAGGGACACATACAGTTTGAAAGTGAGGGGATGGAAAAAAGGTATTCCATGCAAATGGAAATCAAAAGAAAGCTGGAGTAGCAATACTCATATCAGACAAAACAGACCTTAAAATAAAGACTGTTACAAGAAACAAAGAAGGACACTACCTAATGATCAAGAGATAAATCCAAGAGGAAAATATAACAATTGTAAATATATATATACACCCAACATAGGAGCACCTCACCATGTAAGACAAATGCAAACAGCCATAAAAGGAGAAATCGACAGTAACACAATAATAGTAGGGGGCTTTAACACCGCACTTACATCAATGGACAGATCATCCAGACAGAAAATCAGTAAGGAAACACAGGCCATAAGTAACACATTAGACCATCCAAAAGCAGCAGAATACACATTCTTCTCAGGCGGCGCACATGGAACATTCTCCAGGATAGGTCACATGCTGGGCCACAAAGCAAGCCTTGGTAAATTTAAGAAAACTGAGATCATATCAAGCGTCTTTTCCAACCACAACACTATGAGATTAGAAATCAATAACAGAAAGAACTTAAAAAAAAAAACAAACACAAACACGTGGAGGATAAACAACATGTTATTAAACAACCAATGGATCACTGAATAAATCAAATAGTAAATAAATAAATAACTAGAGATAAAAGACAATGAAAATACGGGAATCCAAAACCTATGGGATGTGGCAAAAGCAGTTCTAAGAGGGAAGTGTACAGCAATACAATCTTACCTCAGGAAACAAGAAAAATCTCAAACAACCTAACTTACACCTAAAACAACTAGAGAAAGAAGAACGAAACCCAAAGGTAGTAGAAAAAAAAAATCATAAAGATCTGAGCAGAAATAAATAAAATAGAGACAAAGAAAACAATAGCAAAGATCAATGAAACTAAAAGCTGGTTCTTTGAAAAGATAAAATTGATAAACCTTTAACCAGACTCATCAAGAAAAAAAGGGAGAGGGGTCAAATCAATAAAATTAGAAATGAAAAAGGAGAAGTTACAAAAGACACCACAGAAATACAAAGCATCCTAAGAGACTACTACAAGCAACTCTATGACAATAAAATGGACAACCTAGAAGAAATGAACAAATTCTTAGAAAGGTACAACCTTCCAAGATGGAACCAGGAAGAAATAGAAAATATGAACAGACCAATCACAAGTACTGAAATTGAAATTGTGACTAAAAAACTTCCGACAAACAAAAGTCCAGGACCAGATGGCTTCACAGACGAATTCTATCAAACATTTAGAGAAGAGCTAACACCTATCCTTCTGAAACTCTTCCCAAAAACTGCAGAGGAAGAAACATTCCCAAACTCATTCTATGAGTCCACCATCACCCTGATACCAAAACCAGACAAAAATACCACAAAAAAAGAAAATTACAGGCCAATATCACTGATGAACACAGACGCAAAAATTCTCAACAGAATACTAGCAAACCAAATGCAACAATACATTAAAAAGATCATACACCATGATCAAGTGGCATTTATCCCAGGGATTCAAGAATTCTTCAATATACGCAAATCAATCAGTATGATACACATTAACAAATTGAAGAATAAAAACCATGTGATCATCTCAATAGATGCAGAAAAAGCTTTTGACAAAATTCAACACCCATCAATGATAAAAACTCTCCAGAAAGTGGGCAAAGAGGGAACGTACCTCAACATAATAAAGGCCATAGGCCATAGATGACAAACCCACAGCTAACATCATTCTCAATGGTGAAAAGCTGAAAGCATTTCCTCTGAGATCAGAAAAAAGACAAGGATGTCCACTTTCACCACTTTTATTCAACATAGTTTTGGAAGTCCTAGCCATGGCAATCAGAGAAGAAAAAGAAATAAAAGGAATTCAAATTGGAAAAGAAGAAGTAAAACTGTCACTGTTTGCAGATGACATGATACTATACATAGAAAATCCTGAAGATGCTACCAGAAAACTACTAGAGCTCATCAATGAATTCAGAAAAGTTCCAGGATACAAAATTAATACACAGAAATCTCTTGCATTCCTATACACTAATGATGAAAAATCTGAAAGAGAAATTATGGAAACACTCCCATTTACCATTGCAACAAAAAGAATAAAATACCTAGGTATAAACCTACCCAAGGAGACAAAAGACCTGTATGCAGAAAACTGTAAGACACTGATGAAAGAAATCGAAGATGACACAAACAGATGGAAAGATATACCATGTTCTTGGATTGGAAGAATCAACATTGTCAAAATGACTATACTACCCAAAGCAATCTACAGACTCAGTGCAATCCCTATCAAATTACCAATGGTATTTTTCACACAACTAGAAAAATTTTTTTTAAATTTCTATGGAAACACAGAAGACCCCAAATAACCAAAGCAATCCTAAGAAACAAAAACGGAGCTGGAGCAATCAGACTCCCTGACTTCCCACTATACTACAAAGCTACAGTAATCAAAACAGTATGGTACTGGCACAAAAACAGAAATATAGATCAATGGGACAGGATAGAAAGCCCCAAAATAAACCTATACACCTACAATCAGTTAATCTATGACAAAGGAGGCAAGAATATACAATGGAGAAAAGACAGTCTCTTCAGTAAGTGGTGCTAGGAAAACTGGGCAACTACATGTAAAAGAATGAAATTAGAACATTCTCCAACACCATACACAAAAATAAACTCAAAATGGATTAAAGACCTACTGTAAGGCTGGATATGATAAAACTCTTAGAGGAAAACATAGGCAGAACACTCTGACATAAATCACAGCAATATTTTTTTTGGATCCACCTCCTAGAGAGTAATGAAAATAAAAACAAAAATAAACAAATAGGACCTAATGAAACTTAAAAGCTTTTGCACAGCAAAGGAAACCATAAAAAAACAAAGACAACCGACAGAATGGGAGAAAGTATTTGCAAAGGAAGTGACTGACAATGGATTAATCTCCAAAATATATAAACAGCTCATGCAGCTCAATTTCAAAAAAAACAAACAACCCAATCAAAAAATGGGCAGAACCAGACGTACCTGCTGGTGTTGGGGGGTCTCCTGCAGAGGCGAGTGGTGGCTCTGTTTCACCGTGGGGATAAGGACACTGGCAGCAGAGGTCCTGGGAAGTTCTCCTTGGCGTGAGCCCTCCCAGAGTCGGCCATTAACCCCACCAAAGAGCACGGGTAGGCTCCAGTGTTGGGTTGCCTCAGGCAAAACAACCAACAGGGAGGGAACCCAGCCCCACCCATCAACAGTCAAGTGGATTAAGGTTTTACTGGGCTCTGATCGCCACAGCAACAGGGAGGGAACCCAGCCCCACCCATCAACAGTCAAGTGGATTAAGGTTTTACTGAGCTCTGACCGCCACAGCAACAGTCAGCTCTACCCACCACCAGAGCCTCCCATCAAGCCTCTTAGATAGCCTCAACCACCAGAGGGCAGACAACAGAAGCAAGAAAAACTACAATCCTGCAGCCTGTGGACCAAAAACCACAGTTACAGAAAGACAGAGAAGATGAAAAGGCAGAGGGCTATGTACCAGATGAAGGAACAAGAAAAAACCCCAGAAAAACAACTAAATGAAGTGGAGATAGGCAACCTTCCAGAAAAAGAATTCAGAATAATGATAGTGAAGATGATCCAGGACCTCGGAATAAGAATGGAGGCAAAGATTGAGAAGATGCAAGAAATGATTAACAAAGACCTAGAAGAATTAAAGAACAAACAAACAGAGATGACCAATACAATAACTGAAATGAAAACTACACTAGAAGGAATCAATAGCAGAATAACTGAGGCAGAAGAACGGATAAGTGACCTGGAAGACAGAATGGTGGAATTCACTGCTGCGGAACAGACTAAAGAAAAAAGAATAAAAAGAAATGAAGACAGCCTAAGAGACCTCTGGGACAACATTAAACGCAACAACATTCGCATTATAGGGGTCCCAGAAGGAGAAGAGAGAGAGAAAGGACCAGAGAAAATATTTGAAGAGATTATAATCGAAAACTTCCCTAACATGGGAAAGGAAATAGCCACCCAAGTCCAGGAAGCGCAGAGAGTCCCATACAGAATAAACCCAAGGAGAAACACGCCGAGACACATAGTAATCAAAGTGGCAAAAATTAAAGACAAAGAAAAATTATTGAAAGCAGCAAGGGAAAAACGACAAATAACATACAAGGGAACCCCCATAAGGTTAACAGCTGATTTCTCAGCAGAAACTCTGCAAGCCAGAAGGGAGTGGCATGAAATACTTAAAGTGATGAAAGGGAAGAACCTACAACCAAGATTACTCTACCCAGCAAGGATCTCATTTAGATTTGATGGAGAAATCAAAAGCTTTACAGACAAGCAAAAGCTAAGAGAATTCAGCACCACCAAACCAGCTCTACAACAAATGCTAAAGGAACTTCTCTAAGTGGGAAACACAAGAGAAGAAAAGGACCTACAAAAACAAACCCAAAACAATTAAGAAAATGGTCATAGGAACATACATATCGATAATTACCTTAAACGTGAATGGATTAAATGCCCCAACCAAAAGACATAGACTGGCTGAATGGATACAAAAACAAGACCCATATATATGCTGTCTACAAGAGACCCACTTCAGACCTAGGGACACATACAGACTGAAAGTGAGGGGATGGAAAAAGATATTCCATGCAAATGGAAATCAAAAGAAAGCTGGAGTAGCTATACTCGTATCAGATAAAATAGACTTTAAAATAAAGAATGTTACAAGAGACAAGGAAGGACACTACATAATGATCCAGGGATCAATCCAAGAAGAAGATATAACAATTATAAATATATATGCACCCAACATAGGAGCACCTCAATACATAAGGCAACTGCTAACAGCTATAAAAGAGGAAATCGACAGTAACACAATAATAGTGGGGGACTTTAACACCTCACTTACACCAATGGACAGATCATCCAAAATGAAAATAAATAAGGAAACAGAAGCTTTAAATGACACAATAGACCAGATAGATTTAATTGATATATATAGGACATTCCATCCAAAAACGGCAGATTACACGTTCTTCTCAAGTGCACACGGAACATTCTCCAGGATAGATCACATCTTGGGTCACAAATCAAGCCTCAGTAAATTTAAGAAAATTGAAATCATATCAAGCATCTTTTCTGACCACAACGCTATGAGATTAGAAATGAATTACAGGGAAAAAAACGTAAAAAAGACAAACACATGGAGGCTAAACAATACGTTACTAAATAACCAAGAGATCACTGAAGAAATCAAACAGGAAATAAAAAAATACCTAGAGACAAATGACAATGAAAACACGACGACCCAAAACCTATGGGATGCAGCAAAAGCGGTTCTAAGAGGGAAGTTTATAGCTATACAAGCCTACCTAAAGAAACAAGAAAAATCTCAAGTAAACAATCTAACTTTACACCTAAAGAAACTAGAGAAAGAAGAACAAACAAAACCCAAAGTTAGCAGAAGGAAAGAAATCATAAAGATCAGAGCAGAAATAAATGAAATAGAAACAAAGAAAACAATAGCAAAGATCAATAAAACTAAAAGTTGGTTCTTTGAGAAGATAAACAAAATTGATAAGCCATTAGCCAGACTCATCAAGAAAAAGAGGGAGAGGACTCAAATCAATAAAATCAGAAATGAAAAAGGAGAAGTTACAACAGACACCGCAGAAATACAAAACATCCTAAGAGACTACTACAAGCAACTTTATGCCAATAAAATGGACAACCTGGAAGAAATGGACAAATTCTTAGAAAGGTATAACCTTCCAAGACTGAACCAGGAAGAAACAGAAAATATGAACAGACCAATCACAAGTAATGAAATTGAAACTGTGATTAAAAATCTTCCAACAAACAAAAGTCCAGGACCAGATGGCTTCACAGGTGAATTCTATCAAACATTTAGAGAAGAGCTAACACCCATCCTTCTCAAACTCTTCCAAAAAATTGCAGAGGAAGGAACTCTCCCAAACTCATTCTATGAGGCCACCATCACCCTGATACCAAAACCAGACAAAGACACTACAAAAAAAGAAAATTACAGACCAATATCACTGATGAATATAGATGCAAAAATCCTCAACAAAATACTAGCAAACAGAATCCAACAACACATTAAAAGGATCATACACCACGATCAAGTGGGATTTATCCCAGGAATGCAAGGATTCTTCAATATACGCAAATCAATCAATGTGATACACCATATTAACAAATTGAAGAGGAAAAACCATATGATCATCTCAATAGATGCAGAAAAAGCTTTTGACAAAATTCAACACCCATTTATGATAAAAACTCTCCAGAAAGTGGGCATAGAGGGAACCTACCTCAACATAATAAAGGCCATATATGACAAACCCACAGCAAACATCATTCTCAATGGTGAAAAACTGAAAGCATTTCCTCTAAGATCAGGAACGAGACAAGGATGTCCACTCTCACCACTATTATTCAACATAGTTCTGGAAGTCCTAGCCACGGCAATCAGAGAAGAAAAAGAAATAAAAGGAATACAAATTGGAAAAGAAGAAGTAAAACTGTCACTGTTTGCGGATGACATGATACTATACATAGAGAATCCTAAAACTGCCACCAGAAAACTGCTAGAGCTAATTAATGAATATGGTAAAGTTGCAGGTTACAAAATTAATGCACAGAAATCTCTTGCATTCCTATACACTAATGATGAAAAATCTGAAAGAGAAATTATGGAAACACTCCCATTTACCATTGCAACAAAAAGAATAAAATACCTAGGAATAAACCTACCTAGGGAGACAAAAGACCTGTATGCAGAAAACTATAAGACACTGATGAAAGAAATTAAAGATGATACCAACAGATGGAGAGATATACCATGTTCTTGGATTGGAAGAATCAACATTGTGAAAATGAGTATACTACCCAAAGCAATCTACAGATTCAATGCAATCCCTATCAAATTACCAATGGCATTTTTTACGGAGCTAGAACAAATCATCTTAAAATTTGTATGGAGACACAAAAGACCCCGAATAGCCAAAGCAGTCTTGAGGCAAAAAAATGGAGCTGGAGGAATCAGACTCCCTGACTTCAGACTATACTACAAAGCTACAGTAATCAAGACAATATGGTACTGGCACAAAAACAGAAACATAGATCAATGGAACAAGATAGAAAGCCCAGAGATTAACCCACGCACCTATGGTCAACTAATCTATGACAAAGGAGGCAAAGATATACAATGGAGAAAAGACAGTCTCTTCAATAAGTGGTGCTGGGAAAACTGGACAGCCACATGTAAAAGAATGAAATTAGAATACTCCCTAACACCATACACAAAAATAAACTCAAAATGGATTAGAGACCTAAATATAAGACTGGACACTATAAAACTCTTAGAGGAAAACATAGGAAGAACACTCTTTGACATAAATCACAGCAAGATCTTTTTCGATCCACCTCCTAGAGTAATGGAAATAAAAACAAAAATAAACAAGTGGGACCTAATGAAACTTCAAAGCTTTTGCACAGCAAAGGAAACCATAAACAAGACGAAAAGACAACCCTCAGAATGGGAGAAAATATTTGCAAATGAATCAACGGACAAAGGATTAATCTCCAAAATATATAAACAGCTCATTCAGCTCAATATCAAAGAAACAAACACCCCAATCCAAAAATGGGCAGAAGACCTAAATAGACATTTCTCCAAAGAAGACATACAGATGGCCACGAAGCACATGAAAAGATGCTCAACATCACTAATTATTAGAGAAATGCAAATCAAAACTACAATGAGGTATCACCTCACTCCTGTTAGAATGGGCATCATCAGAAAATCTACAAACAACAAATGCTGGAGAGGGTGTGGAGAAAAGGGAACCCTCTTGCACTGTTGGTGGGAATGTAAATTGATACAGCCACTATGGAGAACAATATGGAGGTTCCTTAAAAAACTAAAAATAGAATTACCATATGACCCAGCAATCCCACTACTGGGCATATACCCAGAGAAAACCGTAATTCAAAAAGACACGTGCACCCGAATGTTCATTGCAGCACTATTTACAATAGCCAGGTCATGGAAGCAACCTAAATGCCCATCAACAGACGAATGGATAAAGAAGTTGTGGTACATATATACGATGGAATATTATTCAGCCATAAAAAGGAACGAAATTGAGTCATTTGTTGAGAAGTGGATGGATCTAGAGACTGTCATACAGAGTGAAGTAAGTCAGAAAGAGAAAAACAAATATCGTATGTTAATGCATGTATGTGGAACGTAGAAAAATGGTACAGATGAGCCAGTTTGCAGGGCAGAAGTTGAGACACAGATGTAGAGAATGGACATATGGACACCAAGGGGGGAAAACTGCGATGAGGTGGGGATGGTGATGTGCTGAATTGGGCGATTGGGATTGACATGTATACACGGATGTGTATAAAACTGATGCCTAATAAGAACCTGCAGTATAAAAAAACAAACAAAACAACTAATACTAAACTTTCATTGGGTTATTTGTATGGAAATATGTTAATATAAATGTTTCAGACATTACATGAAATTTCTAAAAATCTTATATTTGTATTTGTATGGAAATATGTATGGAAATATGTTAATATAAATGTTTCAGACAGTACATGAAATTTCTAAAAATCTTATATTTGTATTTGTATGGAAATATGTATGGAAATATGTTAATATAAATGTTTCAGACATTACATGAAATTTCTAAAAATCTTATATTTGTATTTGTATGGAAATATGTATGGAAATATGTTAATATAAATGTTTCAGACATTACATGAAATTTCTAAAAATCTTATATTTGTATTTGTATGGAAATATGTATGGAAATATGTTAATATAAATGTTTCAGACATTACATGAAATTTCTAAAAATCTTATATTTGTATTTGTATGGAAATATGTATGGAAATATGTTAATATAAATGTTTCAGACATTACATGAAATTTCTAAAAATCTTATATTTGTATTTGTATGGAAATATGTATGGAAATATGTTAATATAAATGTTTCAGACATTACAGGAAACGTCTAAAAATCTTATATGTTCTGGTATAATGTTATAAGTAATAATCCTAGTTATTACTTTAAAATGTATATCTCAGAAATAACTAATTTTCTTGTCAACTGCATTATTATGAACTTTCATCAAATCTTTAACCATGGTCATTTTTAAGTCTTTTGTCATTTACAGACAGTTCTGGGTGTACTCTGATGATTTTGCAAATATGTTCCTATAAAAGAGTTTCATCTTCAAGAAATTCATGGAAAAGACTCTGACAAGTACAGGTTTCTGGTAACTGACTGTACTGCTGAACTGAATGAATAAGCATTTTCAGAACTCTAATGAAAAACTGATGAACTCATAAAAGTGCTAACAAAAGATCAAGATGAAAAAAAAGAAATTAATTACATGGGACTGAGTGAACTGATGAGGATGAGTATAATTTTTGTGACTTTCTGTCTGAATTAAAAAAAAAAAAAATCCCACAAGGACTCAGAGGAAAAGAATATACAAATCAATTTTCACTGCAAAGTAAAGGAGCTGTTACAGTGGAGGATTACTGGACTGAATGTCAATGTTATGACATAGTATAAGTGTGTTTCATGTTTGGTAATTGCAATCATTGTTGCTTTTGTTGTGGTCATCCATGTACAATGCTTGGTGTCAGTCTATCTATCTCTTGTAAAAATAAAATACAGTGTGTGTGTGTGGAAAAAAAAAAAAAAAAAAAAAAAAAAAAGAAGTGCTGATAGCAGAGGCCCTTGTCTTATACCTGCTCTTTAAGGATATGCTGTCAACATTCTTACATTAAGTATGAATTTTGTTCTAAATTTTTAGATATCCTTTGGATAAATGGAGTTCCTTTAAAAAAAAAAAAAAAAAAAAAAAAAAAAAAAAAAAAAAAAAAAATGGGCAGAAGACCTAAACAGACATTTCTCGAAAGAAGACATACAGATGGCCAAAAAGCACATGAAAAGATGCTCAACATCATTAATTACTAGAGAAATGAAAATCAAAACTACAATGAGGTATCACCTCACACCTACCAGATGGCCATCATCAAAATATCTACAAAGAATGAATGCTGGAGAGGGTGTGGGGAAAAGGGAACCCTCCTACACTGTTGGTGGGAATGTAAATTGTGCAGCCACTATGGAGAACAGTATGGAAGTTCCTTAAAAAACTAAAAATAGAGCTACCATATGACCCAGCAATCCCACTCCTGGGCATATATCCAGAGAAAACAATAATTCAAAAAGATACATGCACCCCAGTGTTCACTGCAGCTCTATTTACAATAGCCAGGACATGGAAGCCACCTAAAAATCCATTGACAGAGAAATGGATAAAGAAGATGTGGTACGTATATACGATGGAATATTACTCAGCCATAAAAAAGAATGGAATAATGCCAGTTGCAGCAACATGGATGGACCTAGAGATTATCATACTAAGTGAAGTAAGTCAGACAAGGACAAATATCATATCACTTAAATGTGGAATCTAAAAATATAATAATAATACAAATAAACTTATCTACAAAGCAGAAACAGACTCACAGACTTCAGAAATAACTGATGGTTACCAAAGGGGAAACATGGAGGGGGGAGGGATAAATTAGGAGTTTGCAATTAACATATACACACTACTATATGTAAAATAGACAATCAACAAGGACCTACTGTATAGCACAGGGAACTCTACTCAATATTCTGTAATAACCTATACAAGAAAAGAATCTGAAAAAGAATGGATATATGTATATGTATAACTGAATCACTTAGCTGGACACCTGAAACTAACACAACATTGTAAATCAACTATACTCCAATATATAAGAAAAATTAAATTAAAAATAAAAAAGAACCACTTTTTACACCAATTTATTCTGTAAGCACTTACTGGGTACCATCAAATTTGACCACAAGCTACCAAAACCATCCTGAGTATAACTAACTATTATAAACTCTAGAATAGAACATGAGAAAATCTCTATGACCTTGGAGTAGATACAGATAGACGCTAACAAACTGTACTCCATCAAAATAAAAATCTTCAGCTCTTCAAAATAAACCACTAAAAAATAAAAAGGCAAGTGATGGACTGGGAGAAGTATCTGCAAATATACATCTGCAAGTGACCTGTATGCAGAATATATAAAGAATCCTTACTACCTTATCAGTAAGATAAACAACCCAATAAAAACACAGGCAAAAGATCTGAACAGAAAGTTCACAAAAGATATGAAAACAAAATTCACAAAAGATAGAAAAATTATATATAGACATACAAACGCCTAACACAAATATGAAATGTGGTCAAGGTCATTAGATGCCAGCTGTCTCATACCAGAGGTGAGCTCCTCCCTGCACCCCACGGGGGGCCTGAGACAAGAGCCGGCACCCAGAGCTGTGAGGCCGGGAAGCGCTGGAGTCCGCTCCCCCGCCCCCTCTCTGCTGCGGGCAGGGTGAAAACGGGACAGCAGCTTCTCACAACCGCCACACACAGACTCAGCACACAACCCAGCAACGTGACACCAGACATTTACTCAAGAGGAATGAGAACCCAGGTGCACACAAACACCTCCACGTGTTCACAGAAGCTTTACTCCTGACTGTCCAAAGCTGGAAGCGGTGGGAAGTGCTCCGAGTAAACAGATACACAAGGTGTGGTGTGTTCATCAGACAGAACACAAGTCGGCCACAGAAAGGAGCCATCTACTGACACACACCACGACGTGGACGGTCTCAAATACATCATGAACAAGGGAAGCAGGGAGACGGAGGAGCACGGACTGGGTGATTCCACGTGTATGAGATTATAAAAAGGCAAAATGAATCCCTGGTGACTGCAGCCACCTGGGGCTCGAGGTTAGGGAACTGACTGCAAAGGGGCAGAAAGGAACATTCCAGGGTGATGGAACGTTCTGCCTTGGGTATGGGGGTGGCTACACAGGTATATACAGTTGTTGAAATTCATCTAACTGTACACATAAAAGGTATACATTTTATAGAATGTAACTGTATCTCAATAAAACAGATATAAAAATACACAACAATAAAAAAAAAACCACGAAAAGGGACTTCCAGCTTCTGGTTCAGCATATAAGGAGCCTGGAAGTTGCTACTCTGTCCTTAAAAAGCTAAACAGACTGAAAAATCCACAGTTCTTGATCTGTGAGAGAGGTGAGGACACAGGGAACACTGCTGCCCACAGACTGGAGAGACGGGCAGTGACACAAGAGTTGTGCTCGGGGCGGGGGACACACACACAAGCAGAGACCCCAAGAGGAACTAGTGCTGCGGTAGAAACTAGGGTAGAAACCCCCTAGTTCAGCTGAAGGCTCAGTGCAGACAACCCTGAGAGTGGAAAACTCCATGTGGACCGCATCACTAGGGTACCCACAATATTGTGAGGTTTACCTCCAGGGGCTCGACCGGAGTCCCACAGTAAATATCAGAGAAAAACCCCCTCGTGCTTCTGGCAGGGGGAGAGGAAAAGGAACCACTTAGAGAGACATCAGAGCCCTGTTCTTAACAAGGCCGGCCCTCGAGGGAAACTAGTTAACCACAGCCTAAGCTGCTGCGTATTATCAGAGCCAAAATGACCTGGAGGAAGAGAAATACCCACCTCCAGCCCACTCCAGCCACCCTGTCCCACCTAAGGGGATGGAAAAAACTGAGAAACACTGGAGAAGTTCATGGTGCAGAGGCACAGGCGTCACTAGAAGACCTAAACCCAATCAAAGGACTAGCGACCGCTTCCCCCCTCATCACCAGCGACCTATTTACAGCAGTTCCTTTCACAGATACATCATGTCCCGCAATCGAGAAAAAATTACAAGGTATACTAAAAAGCAAAAAACACAATTTGAAGAGACAAGCGTCAGAACCAGACATGGCAGGAATGCTGGAATTCTCAGACCAGAAATTTGAAACAACAATGTTTAATATGCTAAGGGCTCAAATGGACAAAGCAGACAGCATGCAAGGACAGATGGGCAATGTAAGCAGAGATGGAAGTCCTAAGGAAGAACCAAAAAGAAAGCCTAGACATGAAAACCACAGTGACAGAAATGAAGAATGCCTTTGATGGGCTTGTAGTTAGACTGGACACAGCTGAGGAAAGAATCTCTGAGCTAGAAGATATCTCAATAGAATCCTTGAAAACCAAAAAGCAAGGAGAAAAATACTGGGGAAAAAAAACCCACAGAATATCCAAGGACTGTGGGACAACTACACAAGGTGTAATGTGCATGTAATGGGACTATCAGAAGGAGAAGAGAGCAAGGAACAGAAGAAATATTTGAAATAACACTTACTGAGAATTTCCCCAAATTAAATTCAGACACCAAACTACAAACCCAGGAAGCTCAGAGGATGCCAAGCAGGATAAATGCCAAAAACTACACCTTGCTATATCATTTTTTTTTTTAATTTTTATTTATTTATTTAATTATTTATGGCTGGGTTGGGTCTTCGTTTCTGTGCGAGGGCTTTCTCTAGTTGTGGCGAGCGGGGGCCACTCTTCATTGCGGTGCGGGGGCCTCTCACTGTCGCAGCCTCTCTTGTTGCGGAGCACAGGCTCCAGACACGCAGGCTCAGTAACTGTGGCTCACGGGCCTCGTTTCTCCGCGGCATGTGGGATCTTCCCAGACCAGGGCTCGAACCCGTGTCCCCTGCATTGGCAGGCAGATTCTCAACCACTGCGCCACCAGGGAAGCCCCTATATCATTTTTAAATTATAGAAAATCAAAGATAAAGAAAGTATCCTGAAAGAAACCAAGGGTAAAAACACCTCACCTACAGAGGAACACAGATAACAATTACATCCAACTACTCCCCAGAATCCATGCAAGCAGGAAGAGAGTGGAAATATTGAAGCTGCTGAGAGAAAAAACCCAGTCACCTAGAATTCTGTACTCTATGAAAGTATCCATCAAAAGTGAAGGAGAAATAAAGCCTTTATGAGACAAATAAAAATTGAGAGAATTTGTTGCCAGTAGACCTGCCTTACAAGAAATGTTTAAGGAAGTTCTTTAGAGAAAAGGAAAACAATATAGGTCAGAAACTTAACTGATCAAACAGGGAACAGGCTGTTTAAAATAATAATAGCAACAATGTATTTGGTTATGATTGCTTTCGTGCCTGTGTGCGTGAGTGTGTGTGTATACATGTATACGCCTCTGAGGAATATATATTTATGTGTGTATATATACTCACATATGTGTACATATAAGTGAAATGAATGACACAATGATACAAGGAATTGGAAAAAGAAATTAGGGTTATCTTGTTCTTACAAGGTACTCACAACATCTGTGAAGTGGTATAGTGTTATCTGAAAGTGGACTTGGATTAGTTGTAAATGTACACTGCAAACTATAGGGCAACCACTTAAAAAAGTAAAAAAAGAAGTATAACTGATATGCTAAGAAAGGAGAGAAAATGGAATCATAAAATCCTCTATTAAAACCACAAAAGGGAAAAAAAAAAAAGAGTGGAGGATAAAAACAAGAATAACAAGGGCAACACACGGAAAACTATAACAAACATGGTAGATACTGTATCAGTAATCACTTTGAATGTCAGCGGTGTAAATGCACCAATTAAAACACAGAGACTATCAGAGTGGATCAAAACACAAGACCCAATTACACGTTATCTCCAAGAAACCCACTTTAACTATAAAGACATATATGGATTAAAAGTAAATGGAATGGGGGCTTCCCTGGTGGCGCAGTGGTTAAGAATCCGCCTGCCAATGCAGGGGACATGGGTTCGAGTCCTGGTCTGGGAAGATCCCACATGCCACGGAGCAACTAAGCCCGTGCGTCACAACTGCTGAGCCTGCACTCTATAGCCCGCGAGCCACAACTACTGAGCAACCCCCACTTGCCACAACTAGGGAAAGCCTGCACACAGCAATGAAGACCCAATGCAGCCAAAAATAAATAAATTTAAGTAAATAAATTAAAAAAAAAAAAGGAAATGGATGAAGAAAGATATACCATGCTAACAATAATCAAAGGAAAGTAACAGTAGCTATATTAATTTCAGATGGGGCAGACTTCAAAGCAAGGAAAGTTGGAAAGTTGTCAGGGATAAAAAGGGCATTACATAATGATAAAGGAGTCAATTCTCTAAGAATACCTAACAATTTTGAACAGGTATGCACCTAACAACAGAGTGTCAAATTACATGAGGCAAAACTAACAGAATTGCAAGGAAAAACAGATGAATCCATTATCATTGCTAGAGAATTCAATGCCTCCCTCTCAAAAATGGACAGATAAGATACAGCAAGCAGAAATCAGTAAGGATATGGTTGAACTCAACAACACCATCCATCAAGTGGATAAAATTGACATCTACAGACTACTTCATCCAACAGCAGTAGAATACACATTTTTCTCAAGCTCAAAGAACACTCACCAAGTCAGACCACATTCTGGGCCATAAAACACATTGTAACAACGTTAAAAGTATAGAAATCATATAATGTCTACTCTTAGACCACAAAAGAATTAAACTAGAAATCAGTAACAAAAAAAAATAACTGGAAAATCCCAAAAAAAGGTAGAAATTAAACAACACACTTCTTTTTTTTTTTTTTTTTTTTTTTTAAAGTTTTTTTTTTTTTACTTGATTTTATTTATTTATTTATTTATTTTTGGCTGTGTTGGGTCTTCGGTTCGTGCGAGGGCTTTCTCCAGTTGCGGCAAGCGGGGGCCACTCTTCATCGCGGTGCGGGGACCGCTCTTCATCGCGGTGCGGGGACCGCTCTTCATCGCGGTGCGCGGGCCTTTCTCTATCGCGGCCCCTCCCGTCGCGGGGCACAGGCTCCAGACGCGCAGGCTCAGCAATTGTGGCTCACGGGCCCAGCTGCTCCGTGGCATGTGGGATCTTCCCAGACCAGGGCTCGAACCCGTGTCCCCTGCATTAGCAGGCAGATTCTCAACCACTGCGCCACCAGGGAAGCCCCAACAACACACTTCTAAATAACACATGGGCCAAAGAATTATTATCAAGGGAAATTTTTAAATATTTTAAGTCAGATGGAAATGAAAAGACAATTTACCAAAATCTGTGGGATGCAGTGAAAGCAGTGCTTAAAGGGAAACTTACAGGGTTGAATGCACATATAAGAAGATCTAAAATCAGTAATCTAAGTTTCCACCTTAGGAAACTAGAGAAAGAAGAGGAAATGAAACCCAAAGTAAGCAGAAGAAAAAAAAAGAATTATAGCAGAAATTAATGAAATTGAAAACAGGAAATGAATAGAGAAAAAATGAACAAAACGAAAAGCTGGTTCTTTGAAAAGACTGATAAAATCAATAAATCCCTAGCCAAGCTAAGAAAAAAAGAGACAGGATACAAAGTACTAATATCAGAAATGAGGGCTTCCCTGGTGGCGCAGTGGTTAAGAATCCGCCTGCCCATGCAGGGGACACGGGTTCGAGCCTTGGTCCGGGAAGATTCCACATGCCATGCAGCAACGAAGCCCGTGTGCCACAACTACTGAGCCTGTGCTCTAGAGCCCACAAGCCACAACTACTGAAGCCCACGTGCCTAGAGCCCATGTTCCACAACAAGAGAAGCCACCACAATGAGAAGCCCACACACGGCCACTTGCCGCAACTAGAGAAAGCCCGCGCACAACAATGAAGACCCAACACAGCCAAAAAATAAATAAATTTAATAAATTAAAAAAAAAAAAGACCCAACGCAGCCATAAATAAATAAATAAATAAATTTATAAAAAAAGAATGAAAGCAGGGACATCACTACAGATCACGTGGAAATTAAAATGAAAATAAAGGAATACTGTGAACAATTCTATGCCCACAAATTTGATAGCCTATATGAAATGGACCTACATGAAATGGACCTCCTTGAAACAATTGTGTGTCAAAATCCACACAAGAAATAAACAATCTGAATAGACCTATATCTATTAAGTAAAAGTAATCAATAATTAATAACCTTCCAAAACAGAAAGCCATGAGGCCCAGATGGGTTCACTGGTGAAATCTACCAAACATTTAAGGAAGAAATTATACTAATCCTCTACAATCTCTCTGAGGATAGCTTCTATCCTCTATCCAGCATTACTCTAATGACAAAACCAGACAAAGACATTATAAGAAAACTACAGGCCAATATCTCTTGTGAACATAAATGTAAAAATCCTCGACAAAATATTAGCAAATTGAATCCAAAAAATATAAAAAGAAGTATACACTATGACCATGTGGAATTTATCCCGGGTATGCAAGGCTGGTTCAAGGTTTGAAAATCAATATAATCCATCACATTTGACAGACTAAAAAAGAAACATCACATGATCATATCAACAGTTGAAAAAAAGCATTTGACAAAACCCAATACCCATTCATGATAAAAACTCTCAGTAAACTTGGAATGAAGGGGAACTTTTCCAATTTGATAAAGACCTACAAAAGAACTACAGCTAAAGTCATACTTAATGATGAGAAACTTGAGGCTTTCCCACTAACAGCAGATACATGGTAAGGATATTCTCTCTCACCACTCCTTTTCAACTTCGTACTGAAAGTTCTTGCTAATGCAATAAGGCAAGAAATGGAAATAAAACGTATACATGTTGGGAAGAAAGATAAAAACTTCTTTGTTCACAAATGACATGATCATCTATGTGGAAAATCCTTAAGAACTGACAGGAAAACTTCTGGAATTAGTAAGCATTTATAGCAAGGTTGTAGGCAACAAACTTAATATGCAAAAGTCAACTGCTTTCCTATAAACCAACAATGAACAAGTGAAATTTGAAATTAAAAGCAGTATTGTTTACATTAGCACTACAACATGAAATACTTAGGTATGAACCTAACAAAATATATGTAAAATCTTTATGGGGAAAACTGCAAAATTCTGATGAAGAAAATCAAAGAAGAACTAAGTAAATGGAGGGACATTCTGCGTTCATGGATAGGAAGACTCATTATTGTCAAGGTGTCAGTACTTCCCAACTTGATCTATAGATTCAACAGTCCCAATCAAAATCCCAGTAAATTATTTCATTGATATCAACACACTAACTCTAAAGTTTATATGGAAAGCCAAAAGACAGAGACTAGTCAACATGATATTGAAGGAGAAGAACAAAGTTGGAGGACTGATGTTACCTGACTTCAAGACTTACTATAAAGCTACAGTAATCATGACAGTGTGGTGTTGGTGAAAGAGTAAACAGGTAGATCAATGGAAGAGAATAGACAGCCCAGAAATAGAGTTCCATAAATATAGTCAACTGATCTCTGACAAAAGAGGAAAGGCAATACAATGGAGCAATGACAGTCTCTTCAACAAATGGTGTCGGAACCACTGAACATCCACATGCAAAAGAATGAACCTGAACACAGACCTTTCACAAAAAATACTCAAAATGGATCACAGGCCTACATGTAAAGTAACTGATAGATAAGCTGGACTTATAAATTTAAAACTTCTGCTCTGCAGAAGATAGTATCAAGAGAATTAAAAGTCACAGTCTGGGAGAAAATATTTGCAGAAAACACATCTGATAAAGGACCATTATCCAAAACACACAAACAACTCTTAAAACTCAACAGTAAGGAAACAACCTGATGTAAAAAGAGCTGACGTGGTCACCCGGGCACACTCACCAGGTACCTCTGCCCACCTTGTTTTGCACTGGTGCTATCTCAATCTGGCTCTCCCACCTATACAATCCAACCACTAAGTCAAGGCTGCAAAAGATGGTTACAACCTGAGCTGCCCAGTCCAGCACTTCTCTATACAAGGCATTATTCTCCATTTATTTCCACAAAGCTTTCCCGCAAACCAGGTGCCCTAAAAAAAAATACAACACAAAGACTCTCAAAATGAAAGAGAAGCTTGAGCTGCCCAACCCAGCATCTCCCCACTAGCAAATCTGAGATGAACATTTCATCACATACTGCTATGAGGACCTCCAGGATCTTCCCTTACTCCAACCTAGAACAAATTCCATTCTTCTCACCTTTCTTGAAACGCTTGATCATCCTAGTCTCTCTCTCCTAATGCCCTCAGCTTATTAACTTCCCTTTTAATGTGTCATTCAAACCAACCATGGTACCCATCCATGGAAAGTCAACCAAAAATTACCAGTTCCATATTCCTGAAGACTATATCGTGCTAATCTGATCTTTAAGCATCAGTCTTGGAGTAGCCTCACCATATGCAGATGACTACCGGCGTTTCAACTTACTAAATACTTCTCTTCTACTAGCAAGGGCAGCTTCTTTAAATGCTACATTTATATGCAACCTACAAGGAAAACTTATCCCACTTCAATTTCATCTTGCTAGATTTCATCCACAAAGATAATTTTGGATGCTGAATTGCCAACCAATTTATTTGCTTTTCTTCCTAGTTTTTTTTTTAAATTTATTTATTTTTAATTTTTTTTTTTTTTTTTTTTTTTTGGCTGCCTTCAGTCTTCATTGCTGTGTGCAGGCTTTCTCTAGTTGCAGTGAGAGGGGGCTACTCTTCCTTGCGGTACACATGCTTCTCATTGCAGTGGCTTCTCTTGTTGCAGAGCATGGGCTCTAGGCGCATGGGCTTCAGTAGTTGTGGCGCATGCGCTTAGCTGCTCCACAGCATGTGGGATCTTCCCAGACCAGGGATCAAACCCACGTCCCCTGCATTGGCAGGTGGATTCTTAACCACTGTGCCACCGGGAAGTCCTTTCCTAGCTGTTTATCACCCACAAATCTAGTAAGCATGTTTTCTTTTCCAAATTCATGATAAAAATCCCAGATGGACGAGGTTCAGAAGGAGGGTCTGTGCCAGGCCACGACACCACCGCCGCAGGTCACGCCGTCACTGGGCACTGACCCTGCCTGTGCGCTCTGCACGGTGAGAGAAGCGCTCTCCTCGGAGCCGGCCCCACTCCACAGGCTGAAGCGGCTGGCATGGCTTTTCCATGTCCCGGGGCTGGGTGCCTAGGAGACAAGCCACAATGTACAGCTGCACAACAGAGAAGGTGAGTGAGAAGAACACCACCGTGCTGGGCAAGCAACAAACCCCCCTTCTGAGAAACTGTCTGTTACAATACTTTACAAGTACAACCTGGGAAACAGGTTTTCTTTTCAAAAACTAATAGGTTTGCTTCCAATTCTACTTCAAAAAAGGTACACAGGAGAGCCCAAAACGCTCCCAATGTTACTCCAGTAACCGTGAATGTAATGGCCCAGTGACCTATGGAAGCAGCACCAGCGAGCCAAGTCATCTCTAGATGACTCCCCAGAGCCGAGACGGCCAGGTTAGGGACTCCTGCAGCCTCTGGCCACAAATCTGATGGTTGTTCTGTCCTTCGGTGAGCCAGGCATCAAGGACTCAATTAACTTTCTGTGGCAGCAGCCAAGTACCACTGTGTTTTGTAACCGAAAAGGGAAATTTTCTTCTATAAAAAGACTCCATATACCCCTTTAGAAAATAAAGCCACCCAAAAAAGCCCGTTTATATTTGAATCTCCAACAGGCACTTTTCAACTGCCGTCACTCCTAAATATGGAGTCTTAAAAAATTAACATGTCCTACTCAGCCAGCTCTATAAGCAGCGCAAAAATACATGTGCACTTTCGTGGGAGCGAGTGCTTCCAGCACATGTGAGCTGCGTGCAGAGCAGCGCTGTGGCAGGGCACACCGCCACTCAGCATCACCCAGGCCCCTTCCAGCCAGCGGCTGCGGGGACGTTTACAGAAGACGCACAAGCGTCTGATAGCTCCACGGGCTTCGGGTACAAACAGAGTGTTAAGCACTCAGTATGCAAATGCTTCCCTGAGTTATCTGAAAGTTTACACCTTACAAAAGATACACCATAGTACCATGCTGTTCCCGAGATATTTACTGAGCAAAGGAAAAATTTCTCTCACAATCCCAGAGATTCAAGGCCACACAGGCCGACCTGACGGGGAACTTAGTCTAGTGGCCCATCCTCAGGAAAGGAAAGGGCCCTCCTCCAAGAATGGTTCCGATGTGGCCAGAGCAGGAAACGCAGGCAAGAGCATCTCCTCCTTCATCAAACAGGCCGCCTTCAGAATTCAGCCCCACTTTTCCAAGTACCATTAAACAACAAATTTGGAGCTTAGTAAGTATTTACTCACATTGCACAGAATAACTAGTAGCAGTCTCTAGAATCCAGGCAGCCTATCAAACTGTGTCCTTCTTTTACTTTAACTATTACTATTAGTAATGAAACCATTTGTGGAGTGTTTACATAATAATAAACCTACCATAGTGGAGTCTGCGCTGTGAGAGACTGAGCAGGTGGGCAAATGCTGAGTCCTGCCTTTGGTGTCGAACTGCCCTCAGACTCACACAGGTGCACATACACTTAGACATAGCCCACTCTCCTCCCCGACCTCCTGGAGGAGATGCAGCGGGGGACGGGGAGAGAGGCTGTGTATGGTATAAAAATAAAAACACGATTAGTAGACAGAATCTGTGTTACCAAATCAGGCCTTTTTTTTTTTAAATCAGGTCAGTTGTGCAGGCACGTCCCACCGAAGACAGACACTGAAGGGCATCTCAAAACATCTGTTAAAGTTGGTCATACTTGTCCAATGTAAATCAGGAGGCTGTGCTGACATTGAAGCTTTGGTCTTCTTGACGTTAGTAACGCTACGAACTTTTCCTACAAACTTTTCATTTTCCAACTGTTATAATGTCAATTAAATGTTGCAAGAATGGAGAACGTGCATAAAGGAAGACAATAAAGACTCCTAAGGGTCTGCTCGTTGTAAACGTGCTACAGAAACACAAGAAGGGCAAAAATGAAAGACAAAGCGGATACCTGGGAATCGATCACCCTGCCCTCCCACGAGAAAAACTTGCTTAAAAGCCAACAAAGGGACTACATATACCAGATACTGATTTAACTCTGCCTCTGCTGGCCTTTACTGTTATTTAACCTTTTCTCGGTCTCAGTCTCCCCAAATGTAAAACTACCCCCATGGGAGTGAAAAATGTTTCCTAAAAAATGAATGCAGAGAATTCCCTGGTTAGGACTCGGTGCTCTCACTGCCGAGGGCGAGGGTTCAATCCCTGGCCAGGGAACTAAGATCCCGTAAGCCGTGCAGCATGGCAAAAAGAATGCAGAGTGTGGGGCCAAGTCCTGGAGGCCGAATAAATTCGGTTCACAGTGACCTCTTCCTGCACTTTTCCCAAGATTTGAGCTCACACCGTGTGGATTCCCCCAGACTCAGTGATCTTCCCCAGAAATAGCAAAATCAGCCTTCATTTTGGCTGAAGCGCCTTCCCTTTTCTTTTAGGTCAGTAAGAAAAAATTACAGAGGAGAACCTGCCAGCAGTCACCCTCTCCCAACAGCAGCCATTGCATCAGCCTATTAATAACCAAGCCCAGTTCCGAGTGGCAGCAGCTCCAAGGCAAAACCCCACACGCTGTAACCCAGCCCCCAGGATCGATAGACCGACTTCAGTCATTAGTCTGCCTGCTTCCGTGGCTACGCTGGGCCTCGTCAATTAAGCCTGCACAGCCCTGCCAAACAACAGTGGGGTGACGCTTTCATTTTGGAATAAGTAGTAAATTACAAAAGCAATACCCACACTGCTTTTCATTGTTAAGGATCTAAGAGGCATTTTACATGAGTTCTCTTACTTCTGAAAAGGCAGCCAACGTTTGTTTTCACATTAGTGAATGGTGCTCAAAATAAGCATGAGACACGCCAGTAGGCGAGGCCTCAAGCTGTGATCCAGGGCCGCCTGGATCAAGGTCACTAAGGGGGGTGGGGAGGGGTTACTGTCAAATGCAGATTCCTGAGCCCCGTTTTAAAGCGGCTCTGAATCAGACTTGATGTTTGGGGGGATGAGGGCAGGAACATGCATTTCCAGAGCTCCCTAGGCGCTCATCCGCATACGAAAGTCCAAGAATCACCCAGAGAGGCATCCTGTCAGCTCTGAGCCGTCTCCCCAGGCTGACAAGCCTCCCAGCCACTCCACCACCGACTCCTGCCGTGAAACCTCGTAAGCGCTTTGAGACGCCCGCTCCCAAGTGCAGACAGGGCAGCCGCCCCGCGCAGTGTGTGCTACCCTGTGACGCGAGGGTGGGCCCTGCGCACAAGTAAGAACCGCCCCAACCACGACACCTGTGCGCTGCAGACAGCTGTGCCCACACTGCCTGGGGAGAAAGGCAGACCCGGGGACAAGGCTCCGGGAACACACGCCCCCTGACTTTGAAACTCTACCTCTGGGCCGGTTTAAACGTTACTGAAGGATAAAAAAAATAAACCTAACTGAGACTCCTAAGAGAAGTGAAATGTTCCCGACTGGGAAGGCTAAGGATTAGACAGCTGTCAATTCTCCCTAGGTGAAATCTACAAACTGCAATCCAATCGAAATCCCATTGGAATGTTTATAAAACAAAACTTGAACATTCTGAAGCTCTTATGAAAAAAATGAGTGGGGCTTCCCTGGTGGCACAGTGGTTAAGAACCTGCCTGCCAATGCAGGGGACACAGCTTCCAGCCCTGGTCCGGGAAGATCCCACATGCCGTGGAGCAACTAAGCCCATGCACCACAACTACTGAGCCTGCGCTCCAGAGTCCGCGAGCCACAACTACTGAGCCCGCGAGCCACAACGACTGAGGCTGCGCACCACAACTACTGAAGCCCGCGCACCTAGAGCCCGTGCTCCACAAGAGAAGCCACCGAAATGAGCAGCCCGCGCACCTCAACGAAGAGTAGCCCCCGCTCGCCACAACTAGAGAAAGCTCGTACGCAGCAACAAAGACCCAATGCAACCAAATATAAAAAAAATTTTTTAATTAAAAAAAAAAAAATGAGTGCATGACAAATTTTTTAAGTAAATGAGAAAAACCTTCCTGCTATCCAAATAAACCACAGAGCTACAGCGATTAAAGTGGAGCAATACTAGAATAGGTGGGAAGAGAAGATCAAGGAATCAGAAGAAAACCCGGAAACATCCAGACCCTTCTGGACCGTGTGTGTGCACGCATGTGTGCCTGCACCGGCCCTGTGGCCCAGTCTGCAGGAACACGTGCATGCACACACACTCAGGCACATGTTGCTCTGCATCTTAGCTTTTTGTACACATATTTTTGTACAAGCTTTTTTGTACAAAATGAGAGGGAACATTTCTTTAGAGTATATTCCTAAAAGTGAAGATGGGGTCGAGGGGCAGGCACAAGCAACAGGATGCTGGAACGACGGGTGCTGCCAGCCGACACTTCAGCCAGCGGGAGGGACCCCTGCTTGCCCAGCCCTCGCCGCCTGACAGTCCGACCTTCCGTGTGAGCCACGCGTGGCTGCCGCTTGCTGCTCGCTACTCTACACAAAGCCTCTATTCTGAACATGAGCTCGCTTCACGCTGTAAACCTGTCACCACTCCCACACTTTCCTGGTGGCATCATTCCTGACAAAAATCTTAACATTCCCCATGGTCAGACAGTCACCCTCTCGTGGCTTCCAGTGTGTGACTCGCTTAGGGAGCCTTCCCTGAGACGTGCTTGCTCCCTACACACGGTGGCTGCAGACACTGTAACAGCAAGGAACGGGCCACACAGGGCACACCTTCCTCGCTGGTCTCACAGGACACGCTGGGCCAGGGCGGGGGAAGGGCTGCGGCTGTGCGCACGCCCAGGCTCCGAGCCCAGCGCCCACGAGGACAAAGGGGAACGGAGGTCGTCACCACACAGTATCTCTCGCACACCGCTTCTGATTTCTTGCATCCCACCAGGGGCCTTAAAAGCAGAGCCAGCCTCAAACACAACGCATCTGGGAACCGTAGGCACGTGAAGCAGCGGTAACTGAACCGGGCTGAGCAGCAGAGACACAGAAATTCAGCCGGTCGATTAAAATCTCCCGGCAGACAGAGTAAGAGGAGAAGCCAGGGGCAGGCCCTCCGCCCCCCGACCTTCAGCCCCGCAGGAACCGCAGGCTCAGGTGAAACGCACCACCCCACCCTGGCTGCTGAAGAGAGCAGCTCAGCGCAGCTCTGCCCGGCTGCCCATCCCCCACCGAGAACCAGAGATGATGGCCCAGGAGGTCGGCTCAAAAAAAAGACGCCGTAGACAAAAAAGACAAAAAGTAAAGCGCCTAACCCTTTCCCTGCCACACCACTCTATCCAGGCTAGAGAAGGGGGGCTGAGAAAGGCAGCTCAGTTCTGCCTCTGCACCTTCACATTAGCATTTAGTAGGTCCCCTAGTATACCTTTGGGAATTCTCCCACTTTAATTACAATCAGCAAAAAAGTAATGCGAGACCTGCTCACCAGGAACAACTTCTGACTTCGGACAGAGGCCTCGAATGCCGAGCAAGCGTAACCAGGCTGATAACGCCGGGACACAGCTCAAGTCGCGCAATGAGGCGGGGCTAGGGACAGCGGGTGAGGCGAGCTCTGCAAAGGGCAGTGACTGCATGTCACTAGTGCCTCCCTGCTTCCTCGGAGCGAACACCTGCAACACCTGTCACGGAACCGGAAAGGTCTGAAGGCCACGAGAAAGCACGCGCCACAACACAGCCCAGCAGGTCACTGCAGCACACCCCACGACATGCCGCCACCATCAACACCAGGCCCCACGGGTGCTGCTTCCTCACGGAGCCATTCACCGTCCCTCACCCATACGTTACAGGCAAAAGCTACCAAAGCTGACAAACATGCAACGAAAACATCAAGAACCAATTCACCAGAAGTGAACAAAGAAATAACAACTGCATTTTGAAAAGAATAACTGAAGCAAAGCAAGAAAGACAAAAAAGGGTACATGCTCTGGGCCTGAACACTCTTTAAATTAAGGGGAAAATGAAAATGACTAGGTCTCGGGCTTCCCTGGTGGCGCAGTGGTTGAGAATCTGCCTGCCAATGCAGGGGACACGGGATCGAGCCCTGGTCTGGGAAGATCCCACATGCCGCGGAACAACTAGGCCCGTGAGCCACAATTACTGAGCCTGCGCGTCTGGAGCCTGTGCTCCGCAACAAGAGAGGCCGCGATAGTGAGAGGCCCGCGCACCGCAATGAAGAGTGGCCCCCGCTTCCCACAACTAGAGAAAGCCCTCGCACAGAAACGAAGACCCAACACAGCCAAAAATAAATAAATAAATAAATAAATTTAAAAAAAAAAAGAAAAGAAAATGACTAGGTCTTAACATATACACAACAAAATCAATTTTTAATGTGAAAAGTTCTTAGTTGCCATGCGTTTCCCAAAGCAAGCAAGAGAAGGAGATGCAAGCGGCGCTCGGGAGAGCACACCAGGGCTCACCCTGGGTCCAGCTTTACTAGGACTGCTCTCCAGAGCTTCCCCGGCAGCTTAGCGAGCTTGGGAATGTCTGAGCACCTTCCAATCACTCTCACGGTCAACTCTTTACACTGAGTCTAACGCTCCAGGCTGGAAGCCGATCTGACCCTCAGGGGACCACGGAGCACACCCTCCAGGGACCTCCCTCGGATGCAAGTCCCAGGACCTGACAGCAGTCCTGAACCCCCCCGAATTCCGCTCCGCTGAGGCGGGGAGCCTGGCGGCCGCTTTAACAGTACAAAGCCAGTGCCCCAGAGCCGCGCGTGCACCCCACGAGGGCAAAGCCACTGACTCCACTTTCAATCCGTCGTGCTACTAGGCTTCTTCTTGTACATAATTTATACGCAGACACACCGTCCGTCTCTCTACAGAGTCAGGCGTGTGGCTCTGCCCACGGAGACTGCAGGGGTGAAGGTGACAACCACAGGTCAACGTCACCGGCAGAAGCTGGAATCGAGCATCAACGATGGCCGAGCCTGGTTTACTGAACAGTGATGTAAAGCCTCCCCTGTCCTTCCTCTTAAAAGCTCCACTATTCCTATGTCAAGCAGACCTATCCGGATACTTCCTCTCAGTGACACGGCACTCCACTGGCAGCAAGCTGAAACCCAGAGCCTCCTCTGGGGCGATAAACAGACAGGAGAACTGCAGCAAAACATGATCATCGTTGACGCTGACGAGGGGAGGGAGGACCAGGAAAATGAGCCCGGATGCGGCGCTGGTCCCAGAGACCCTGGCAACGCCTTCCACGAAGCCAGATGTCAGGCAGCCGGCACCGGGCCGGGCCACTCCGCAAAGGGGAAGCTCTTCCCTCACTTTGGTTACCAGCCAGGCTGGTCTCCCAGGCGGGCAACCACGCTCCTCGGAGCCCTGGAATTATCCTACAAGAGCCGATCCCACCACTGTGAACCCCAGACGCTGGTACGGGACAGGAGCGGGCCCAGGGGTCATGCTCCTCACCTTACCTGACTTGCTCCCACGTCTTGGTGGCCAAATGCAGGACCCAGAGGTCCCTGTAGTGGTAGAACTGCTCTCCATCGGGAGAGGCAAACTCCCCGCCAAAGATCCACAGCTGTCCGCCGCCCTGGGGCACCACCACAGCCTGTTGAGAGAAAGGCGACAGGTCAGGGCACAGCCATACAGCTCTCAGGTAAAACCGGAGCCCCTCCCCCAGACCACCCGGTGTCAAGCCCTGACCTCGTCTTCAAATGCCTGCCCCATCAGGTCCTTCTCGCGGCCTGCCCCTCTGTGGTTCTGCTGAAGGCCCAGGGCTCACAGGCCACATGGGAACCAGGCGGGACCGCCTGGGCTGGTAGAGCCACACAAGCCACTGGTGGGCCAGCCCGCCCTGAGAGTCACCAGCCCTGGGCCCAGACAGCGAAGGAGGCAACGGGCCCATCCTTCACACCAAGGGGGTGCGGGACGGGAACCTGTTGAGGGGCCATCTGGCCAGGGGCTCACAAGCAGTGCCGACGGCAGCAGGCACAGTGTGGCCGGGGCAGGGGAACTGGGTCGGGGGCAGCTGGACGCCAGGTGCTCCAAAGCAGCCTGTGTGAATGCCTCCTGCCCTCGCAAACCGCCACGGGCAAGCACACACTGAGTGGTCAGACGGTGGTTCCCAGGAGGCCCGCCCCGGGCACCCTCCGGGCACCCTGGGGCTTGCACTGCAGCGCGGTCCTTCTCTTAATCAAGCTTCATGCTGCAGAAGTGCGGCCCCATCGCCGACGCAGCTCCCGCCCTGGACTAACCGGAGGGTCCTGGTGACACGCCTGGGGTGATGTGCGCCCCCCCCCGCCCCCCCATTTTCACTCAGTCTTGTGCATCCTCTCAGGACCGACCTATCAAGAGACAAGCCAGCTTCCTAGGACTCTCAAACCCCAGTAATTATAAACAAAGAAACTGATCACTTCAAATCTTTAAACCAGACATGAGGATTAGCTCAGGCCCAAACCTAACACATTTTTTTGAGCTTAATGAAGTTTAGGTAGTACTTTCACGCTACGCAATACAATATAGTTTTGAAATATCATATTATAGAAGCTACTGAATGTCCCAGGATAATACCACAAATAATGCATTAACTGGGAAGAACAGTACAGGGAGAATATATGTATGTATACATACATATACACATGTATATATGTGCACACACACGTATACACATGTATGCATGTGTACAGTCCAACTAATATGAAATATAGATGCACAGAACTATGAATCACAGGTGCAGAGAAAAGATGCAGAAAATATAAATTAGGAGTTCTGGAAGAATGGACAATGGACCTACTCTGCTTTCATTATTTTCTTTTTTTTTTCCACAATGAATATTTATTACTTACATAAGCAGTTTTCAGAGCCATTCTTAAAAAATGAAGTCAAACTCCAAGCAAGAAAACAGACTGTGACCAGAGTGTGTCTCCCACGTCCCATCACAGGCAGAACTCGGGGGACGACACGAAGGTGGACTGATGGCCAGTGATCTGAGGGCTCTGTATTAACCTCCTCCTCAAAGACCATAAACACCAAGAAAGAGCTAACATACTACTCAAGAGAAGATGAAAACTATAAAGAGACAGGCATAAAACTTCCACTTCTGACCAGGCTCAGCAATCAGCACCATGCCAGCCCTCCCACTGTAAACAAGGAGGAAACTGGACAAAACCTATGAAGCACGACAGCCAGACAACACGACGTGCAGGACCGTGATCCTGAGAGACGGTAAACGAGCAAGGTCAGCCCTCTGACCCCGCAGGCAGTTTCGCACCCTCGTGGTCCTGCTGAGCTGAGGAAACAGAAGCCAGAGTTCCAGGATGCTGAGGCAGCTGGAATTTGCAGGGCCGAGCACCCTGAAGTCTGGGTGGGCTCCCCTGGAGCCCATAAACACTAAGCTGCACGTGTGCAGACTGAGACCGCCGGAGGCCGGGCACCATCACTGCGAGGCTGAAAACTTGGAAACGACCTGAGCTCACAGGGGGCTCGGAGACAGACAGCTTCCAACCAGAGTGAAAGGTGTCACCGAATACCCAGGGCGTTCACTAGAGACCCCAGAAAGGCCACGCCATGGAGCTACCATGCTTAGAGAAAGCCTCCAAAGGCTCACGGTGATCTGCACGAGGCTGAGCCACCTACCAGAACGAAACTCATCATCTGTTGATGAACGAAAACAAACGCAGGCAGTCAACACTCCAGCGGCACTTCACTGAATGGCGTCACGCTCATGGCAGGAGGGGTCTGGGCAACCCAAACACCACCCACTTTACTAGCATGACACAGACTGAGGACGTTGTCTCCTTGTGGGCCAGGCTGAAACTGCAGAAGGCATCAGAACAATGACAACCTGACAGAGAAGGAGTATGGAGACTCCAGTGGGAATGTTGTGAATAAGAAGGCAAGAACTGCTCTGGTGTTCAGGGATGTATCTCAGCTTTGGGGCTTGCCCAGGCTTCCCTAAGATCTGCTTTTGCATTCACAAAGTCTACCATCTAACCACACAGCTCCAGCAGAAAAATGTGACCCATATCAACAAGGTTAGTCAATACAAAGAGACCCAGAAATGACACAGATGAATCAGCAGACAAGGACTTGAAAAGTTATAAATGCGTCCAAAGACTTAGAAGAAAACATGAACATAAGAAATAAACATGTAAACAACCAACATTCCCTGGATCTAACAGAGGCAAAGCACTGCCCAGTGACCAAAGTAGGACGGCACTGCTCCCCATACAAGGCAGGGCTGTCCTAGCCAGCATCTACTTTGCTCCTTGTCCCACGAGGCTGTATGCTTCCCAGGTGTTTGGGTTTCTGTATTGTTGTCTTAACTGGAATAAAATCATGTCTAGAAAACCTTAAGTTCACGACTCTCCCTCCAAGGGTGGAAAAAAAGGCACAATGGAGTCCAAACAACATACAGACTCTGTGAATGGATTCTGACATCAGCCACACACGTCAGCTTTGTGAAAGCCAAGTCCTAAAAAAGTGCCAGGCCATCAGGACCAAAGAAAACACAAAATATGGGACATCACCAAGAATGGCAAATGTGTCTTTTCTGTCGCCGTATTGCAGCCCTAGAAGAGTGCCTTGCATGTTAAAGATGCTCAGAATTTCCCAAGGAACAAGTCTGCAACACCTTCTCGGATGGACGGCAATGCAGCTGTGACTGAGCTGGAGGAAAACACTTCCTGCAGCTCATGTGGGCACTGTCCGCGCAATCTGCTCACTCGGGAACAAGCATTTTGTAAACATTACCTCTTCTCCGTAAACTCCTTACTGCTCAGGCTCGCACAAAGGCTGACGAGAACACAGGTGACATTTTTTTAACCATATGGAACCTTTTGTTCTACTGCATGAGAGAATGCATCTTGTTTCAAGTGAGTTTAGTTAGTTATTGCTTGGGGAGAAACAAACCATCAGGCGAGTAACAAAATGTGAACTCCGTCTGCGCCCGCACCTCCCACTCCCCCACCCCTCCATTCTCAACAGTCCCGTCAGCCCGTCCAGGCACGAGTGTCTGAACATTCTCCCCAGGGGAGGGTGCCGGGAGGGGAGCACCAGCCAAGGCCTGACAGGTGAGGCCTGACAGGTCGTCGTCAGGCACACCTTCAGTGGGCCTCGTGACCCCTTCCCTTCTCTCACTGGCTGTGTTCATTTTAGAAAAGGCCAATGAACCCTGAAATTACACGCTAAAATAACTTAACCACTGGACCGCCAGGGAAGTCCCGGGTTAAGACTCCACGCTCCCAATGCAGGGAGCATGGGTTCGATCCCTGGTTGGGGAACTAAAATCCCACTGGCCACACAGCACAGCTAAATGAATGAATGAATGAGTGAACAAAATAAAACAATCCCCCAAGAATCTAGAGAGAAAAGACAGAATGAAGGGTCCACGTATAAGCTTTCTCCTTCTACTCATTTTGCCCCTAATTGATTAAAGAACGTGGCTTCTATCATCACATTCATGAAACTAGTCCATAATGAGGAAAAAACTTTTTAAAATATTTATTTATTTATTTATTTGGCGGCACCGGGTCTTAGTTGCAGCACCTGGGATTTAGTTCCCTAACCAGGGATCAAACCCGGGCCCCCTGCGTTGGGAGCATGGAGTCTTAACCACTGGACCACCAGGGAAGTCCCACAAGGGAATTTTTATGCCTCAGAATTTAACATAGTGGAATTTGAACTGTAATGACCTTTAGGCAAAAGAATTTATAACCAATTTTCTGTTTCCCAGAGCTCTGATTTGTTGTGAAATTCACAGAGTAAACAGCAAGCCAACCTTATCTACAGGGATAACATTAACCCTCAGACTCATAAAGTACTCCCAAGATGTACATACAAATCAGAGCCTGCCAAAGTAACTGACTTAAAAATCTCAAAGACTCATGACACTAATTCTTCAAGGACAGAGTTAATAACTGATTAAAACGGATAAGAAAACAAACACCAAAGAAGCACCTCAGCCTGCGTTCCTGGGGCCCGGGAACTGGAGAGGCGTTGAGAGGGGACTGCTCCCCGCCAGGATGGGCCGGGATGGGACAGGACAGGACTAAGTGCTTAGCCTGGAGGCCTGGGGTGGGTGCATTCTCAGAACTGGAGAGGGCTCCGGTGAATGGACTAGAACTTACCAAGACCCATTTATTAATTAAAACCCAGCCTTTCTAAGGTCTAGTTTTTAAACCAGAAAGCAGTGCATGCCTCTCTTCCAGAAGATGAACCAGTCCAAATGCCTGCAAGCCCGGCTATGCACGAGACGTCTATGCAGTTCAGGCATTCGGCTCCCCCTCACAGACCCCATTTCAATCGGGAGGTTACTCTGAGCGCAGGATTAGAAAAAGGAGACGCACACGCTGTGGAGGGACGTTTCAGTCATGCCGCGGCAGGCTGACCCTGGAGAGGCATCACTCTTTCACATTATCTTTTGAGCCCCAACGCTGTCCCAGGTACAATGATGAACAAGACAGACCAATGCCCGCCCTCGCGGAGCGTACGAAGGTGGAACCATGAAACCAGGGCCCCTTCCCTGTAAGTCATCGGCTCTGACAGCGCAGAAACGAGCTGAAAAGCACGCCGACCTGGCGCTGCTCCCTCAGCGTCCCTGGGCACGACTCATTTCACTCTGCAATAGCTACTTTCGGTAACCGCTGACACCTTTCGTCCTGTCTTTTTGTCTTCATCTCTCTGGTCACCAGATCTTGGGCCTGTGGGAGCCTCTCTCCCTCAAATACAGGAGCATTGTCCTGACTGCTACACGCCAGGCACCACGTAGGTGCTTTCACCTAGCTTCACACCACCTGGAGGAGCAGGAGTTCCTCTCCCAGCCTCACAGGTGAAGTCTGAGCGGGAAGCAGCTCAGAAGCAAGTCCAAGTTGGAGAGTGAGGACCAGGTGCAAGGTCCAGCCTCTCCACACCAGGCTGCCCGCCGTCACCAGCTCTAAAGGTCTGTCATGGAACCCCGAGTCAGAGCCCCAGCGAGAGAGGAAGGGAGGCTGATGGCCATACGGACACGTACCTGGTGAGCACAACGCCTCGGAGGTGGGTTGGGGATTTCGACTTTAGTCCAGGCGTCTTTCCTGATGTTGTAGATGTAGAGTTCATTATAGAAAAAAGTCTGCAGAAAGGAAGAGGAAATTTAGTGTCATGAATGGTGCTTCCACACAAGCGACAGCAAATGGAAGGTAGAATCTCAATCACTAACTCTCCCCAGGAAACGTGTTTTCTAAGGCTGGTCCCCGGACCCTTCAGGATGATGACACAATGACAAAGACCATCTCTGGACCGCCATGCAGGGAAGGCGAACTCAGGATTTTGGAACTGTTTCATCTATAGCTCTGAAACACACGGCTTTCTGGTCTGCTCAAAAATAAAAATTACAGGTTGTACAATTTATCAATTGCTCTGCAATTTATCAGCACTTTCCCTATTCAAACACCTTTGGAAACCCATCATGAGGAAGAACAGCAGGGTGCTGGCCCACCTCATGCAGGCGGTAAGAAGCGTGACCCTAAAGGTCCCTAAAGGACCCTGGGGCCTTGTCAAGGACCATGGCCCAGGCCAGTTCTGACATGTGGACACACAAGAGGGGAGTTAAAGGACCATGAATATCTGACATCAGCTTAAAATGAAGTTTCCTCTAAATGAGACCCATGAAAACTTGGAGGGAAAGAAGAAAATATATACTTAACTTTTTGGCCATTGAAATATTCACCACCAAAAAGGATTAATTCATCTTTCTCAGGATGAGCGGAGAGTGAGGCATTTAACCTGCAAGAGACACAAGCAGCAGCTCAACACAAAATCAAACCACTTGACGCCCAAACTGAGAGCCGTTCTCCTTTCCATCAGAGGGCTTCGCCACCAGGGACATGCCCGTCCTAAACTTCTGTGAGAGAGGAGCCTGGCACTGAGGACAGAAGCTGAGGCACCACCCTTAGAAGCAGCCTCACCTTCAAGACACTAACACCCAGGCTCAGTCTCCTAGGAGGGCAGGGGCTACTCACACAGCGTTTGGCTGAAAATCATCAGCAGTGGGAAGTCTAGGGGCTCCTATTTATGTGCCAATTTTCCAGAACTGTCCTGTTTTAAAGGTCTATCCTCTTAAATCACAATCTAAACTGTTCTAAGAGGTCCAGTATTGAAGCATTTCAATATACATCCCAGATCCCTTCCATCTAGAAAACGCAAATACTTTTCTACTTACTTCACACACGAGGACAAGAGAATAGCCATAAGGGAATTATAAGTAGGTCCTGACCATTGCAGCAGAAGTAATGAAGGGCACGGTGACTGAGAGGGAAAATACCCTTCTTGCAGAAGCCCTTAGAGTGGCATTCCCCAAGATGCCCTCCACCACATTAATCCCACAGGACGCTGCTCAAAGGGAAAAGGGTTTCAAGGTCAAGGAAGTCTGGGAAATCTGAAAACTTTTTCTCCTGGGGATTTATTGTAAACAGAGACATTCTATAGGCTGAGAAACTCTGTAGTCAAACCCTCAAGGCAAGATAGTGCGCCCTGGGCTCCGGTACAACCGAGCACCTCATCCTCATGTCCCCATTAAATTACCTCTGAGCCAAGACGTGGGGACGTACACACTTAAACTTGGTGATTTTCCTGGGTTTTTTCCCGTAATGCGATAGAGAGGTGGAGGCGAGAAGGTACTAAGGTTACCACCAAAAGGTCTGCATCCCAGCAGATCTCAGCTCCAACTGCTCCCTTCTGCCAGGAAGCTTCCCAGCTGACCCATGGAACTGCCAACGTCTCACATCATATTGTGACATTACACCTGGCTTTTTAGGCCACATACTTTAGAAAAAATGTCATCCAAAAGAAGTCAACCCACATTCAAAGTGAATTCCCTCAGGGGTGCTGTACAGATAAAGCCTCAAAGGTCTCAGGGATTTATCTGCTTCAACAATTCAGATGAAAACGTCCACCTACCATGTGTGACTCTTATGCTTGGCCTCAACGATAACACGATAAATACAAGGAAAATCACAGCAGATTCCTAACGGAATTTATGAGTCGAAGAACAAGAAGGATCTGCAACTTTGGGAGCGGCTGCAAAGCCGCTTACCGCTTGTGTCTGCTCAGGGGTAAGCACACTGCTCCCGACCCTGAACAGGTAACGATCGCACGCCGGGGGCGAAGTCGTGGGATTCGGGGCCGTGCCCTGCACCCACTGAAGCAGAGGGGGGCGCTCTTACCACCTCCCTTCCTGAGGTGCTAGACCAAGGCCTCCACTCAGGCCTGAGGGAAACAAAGCAAACCGTTTCTCAACTAAACAAGACAGCTCCGGATGCTCGTGCAGTTAAGGCATTTCCTCTTCTCCGAAGGACATGGCATCTCCTTATCAGGGTCACTCAGCCTCCCTGGGCTCCTAGCTTGATGCACTCCACGTCCGGCCTCTGCTCTGCCAGGAGCAGGTGTAAGAACTATTGAGCCTGAATCCCTGGATCAAATTAGAGAACAACTGGCATTCCGGAGCCAAGGGGACGGGAAGAAAGGAGCAAGAAGCCAGTGAAAACCACAGCCTGGGGCTTCCCTGGTAGCACAGTGGTTAAGAATCCACCTGCCAATGCAGGGGACACGGGTTCGAGACCTAGTCCGGGAAGATCCCACATGCTACGGAGCAACATGTGCTACAACTACTGAGCCTGCACTCTAGAGCCCGCGAGCCACAACTACTGAGCCCGCGAGCCGCAACTACTGGAGCCCACGTGCCTAGAGCCTGTGTTCCGCAACAAGAGAAGCCACTTTAATGAGAGGACTGCGCACTGCAATGAAGATTAGCCTCCGCTCGCTGCAACTAGAGAAAGCCTGCACATAGCAACGAAGACCCAATGCAGCCAAAAATTAATTAATTAATTTTTTAAAAAACAAAAGAAACCCCCCAGCCTGCTCCTTCCACAGGGTCTCAAATCCTACAAAAGATGCTGGAGCTCCTCACATAAACTACAAACCCACCTAAAATGGCTAACAGACAGTTTACATTTAATGGTCCCACTTTTCACATGAGAATTTGAAAGCATTATGAACGAACACAGCAAAAAGCTATCATGATTTTAAGTTTCGCACCGTGATGGGCCTTTAGAAACCTAAGAAGCAAGGAGAAGCTCACGGACTGCCCACAGACTGTCACCAGGTGGCGAACGACCAAACCCACACAACCTCCCTGACCAGCAGAGCAGCTGTGCCAGGAGACCTCGTCGCCGTGTTTCTACACGACAATGAAGCTGAGTTGCCTCACTCCCATTCTTCCTAAGTGGAACTGAAAAAAATGTTTTGTGGGAGCTGATCTGGCAGGTTTTCATGATGAAAATGTCCCAAGTGCCCGGTTACTTATGAAAACACGGTGTCTACTTCAAGCAGTTTTCCAATCTATACCAGAAAACTTCAGGTCGGAAGCTACACTGGAGAGTCCGTGCTGCTTACCTTGGAGAAGGCGGGGGGCAGGGTGTCTCCACGATCCGAGTCTTTCTGGCATCGAGAGCCTGGAAGTGGGCTATGAGGGCTTCGAGGTCCTCCTGTAGACAGACAAGCCACCACACGTGAGACGTTTTCTTAAACCCTATCACGTGGCCAGATGCCTGGGTCAGCTTTCCCCAGCCCCTCTGACCTGACCGGGGTCCAGTCACACCCGTGAATTAGAACTTGTTTCTCCCATTTCAAACACACAGACCCTGACACACGCGCAAATACTCAGGGCCTGACCTTCCCGCGCACGGCATGTGCATCATCTCCTTCCAAACCCTCACCCCGCCCCCCCAAGGCCTTCCTCTCAGACAAGCCCACCCAACTTCACGCCAACACCTTCAGCCACCCCTGGAAACCCAGGCCTGGGCCACCGCACCAGCCTGCTTTGCTGTCTGCAGAGCGGGGTCTGATGTTTTCTTGTTCATTTATTTATTTTGTTTCCACCTCCCTCCCACCAACATAACAAAACATAAGCTCCAAATGAACCAGACATGTCAGTCTGCTTAGAACGGCGCCTGCGCGGTGGGGGCCCGACATCTATCAGCTGCAGCCAATCCGTGTACGAAGGTCTCCACCGTTAGGAACGCAGAAACCAATTTAGACGTTAAGGCGCCAATTTCCGTGCACAGCTGGGCAGCATTGGAACTCAGTCTTCCTGCCCTAAGTCCCTGCATTTACACTAGTGCCGCCCACCCCGCAGTGACGCATGATCTGTCTGTCACGGGAAAGTCTCCCATCCTTCTCTTCAATGCTCAGCCCAGCACCTTGCTCATGCTGAGACCTGGCATCTGTCCCCCCATCCTTCCTCCCACCCCACCCCACCCTACCCCACACTACCCCGGCTCTCGTTCCCAGGCTCCACATTCTGCAGGGCCTGAAAGCGGGTCTTCCAGACCCTTCTCCCGCCCTCGCCTGCCTCACGTCCCACCCCATCTCCTCACTCTCCCAGCCGCACTGGCTTCCTCTCAGTTCCTTTCATCAGAGCATCACACCCCCTGGGCCCGAACGGCCACCCGCAACCCCGCCCCCACCGTGTGTACCCCCTTCACCTTCCCGAAGGCAGCCACTCTCTGGAATGGAGGGCTCCTTACTCTCACGCCATCTCTCTATACTTTTACTACACGTTATGTATCCCTAAACCACGTACGTTATTGTTTTAGGTTTTTCAATTCCACGTAAATGTTATCGTACTGAATATTCCCTTGCAACTTGCTTTTTTGCTTAACACTGCTGAAAGAAAGGTCTGATGCCCTGAACCCGTTCGTTGTCACGGTGGCAGAGCTATATGGCTTCGCCACCCATCCTGCTGCTGCCAAACATCTGGGTCACCTCCAAAATTTTCTTTTTTACAAGAAATACTACCACGGCCGCTCTAGTACCTGTCTTTGTGTAGCTGGGGGTAATTTTTCCAAGGTAAACCTTTAGGTGTGTAACTGCTAGGTCGTAGCTTCCACTTTTCTAGGTATTGACAAATTAGGACCCAACTGGCTCTACCAATTTTCACCTTCACGGGAGTCCACAAAAACATCCGCTATCCTGCTACTCCTATGTGTAATTAGGTACTCAAGACAAGTTACTGACCCACTGGACCCTTACAGGAAGCCCCGCGTGGAGAAGTGACTGTTGGAGCCTCCATAAGCTCAGAGTTCCTAGCCCACTGTCACTCACCCGAGAAATTATCTTCCTTAAAGGCAGAAGGGAAGACGGGAACAAGGTGGGAGGAAGGTGTGGCTGCGATGGGCAGCAGCAGGCCTGGAGGGAGAGCTGCTGTATCAGTCCTGGGGCGAGTGGCACTGACACCCACCTGGCTAGGCCGGCAGGAAGCATCAAACCCCGCCACGCAAGGGCAGGCACGACCACGGTGTCTCTGCTTGGGAGCAGGCCTCGTCGACCCCTTAGCTAGGAGCACAGGCTCTGCCATCGTTAACTGAGCAGGACCCTGTGAAGCCTTCCGGGGACAGGAAACCGCACACCCCCCCGCCCCCCGCCAACATGTCCTCTGCCTGCCCCTTGTCTGTAGAAAAACTTCAGTCTCCTAGGCCTTCCCAAGTTCCAAAGAATAAATTTAATCAGAGAAGTGAGAAAATGCAGAAAGAAGAAAAACAATCAAGGAAGACAAAATAATAATAGTTTGGCCTTAAAGTCAAGGACCTTCAGTTCCTCCTCAACAGCTGTAGATGATACTCTGCGCCATGTCCTGTGAGCTGTTTCGCAGATACGGAAACACCCACCAGGTGGAAGAAGTTAACTGCGTGCTGCCCCCGGAATGCAGACCCCAGACGGGCTGGAAACAGGCTGATGATGTTGACTCCCGATGACCTCACCACCAACCAACAAGAAGAACGCCCACAAGCTGATCACACAGCCCACAGCACCCCCTCCCTGACCCTGTCTTTAAAAACCTTCCCTGAAAGCCTTCAGGGAAGTCGGGTCTTTTGAGCACCAGCTGCCTGGACTCCTTACCGAGCACCTGCAATAAACCCTGCAGTTTCCCTCACCACAACCCGGGGTCTGTAGGTTGGCTTTGCTGCGTGCAGGCGAGGGGACCCAACTTTGGTTCGGTGACTGTCGGGTGACTCGTTTCAACCCCCACCTCCTCCACTTCTTGCCAGTTAATCCAGTAGCCGCTCCCCATGCCCGCACGTTGAACAAATCTCACCAGATTAAAACAAGGTCCAGGAGTCAGGTAAGCTTCCCTCCTACCACTCTAAGGCAGCACTTCTCAAACGGCTGAGCGTCACACTCACGGGGCTGAGGGGCTGGGACAGGGTAGGTCTGGCAGCACAGGCGGCCTAGTCGAGGAAAGCCTCTCCAAGGCGACAACAGGCTCAAAGGTGAAAAGGAGCCAGTGTAGAAGAATGTATTTGGGGTTGAGGTGCAGAAAGAAGGTGGCATATCTGAGACACAGCACAGAGTTGTGTGGCTGGAGGGAAGTGAGCCCAGGTGATGTAGGTCTCCCCAGCAGGGTGAAGAGATGGGGCTTCAATAGGACAGTGTAGAAGGGGAGGAATCTGCGTGACAGCCTCGTGCAGGTGTCAACCAGGTATCTGAGACATGAGTTCTGCACTGGGCAGAACTCCAAGTTGTCCCCCACGACCACTTGCTTAGTCCCCCTGCCAAAAAATGATAGGAGACGGGGAGGGGAAAGGCCCAACCCCATTATTTAACAGACGAGGAAATGGAGACACGAATGCCATAGGAAGAAAAGGGACAAGCGTATGTGGTCAAGAGCTCTGGATCAGGGACATCCGGTCAAATTCCAGCTCCAAGCCACCTCACAGCTGTGTGACCCTGAGCTGCGCGTAAACTGTTAGCTTCTGATTTCCTGTCAGATGGGGACGCCAAAGTTACCTAACTCAATTGGTTGTAAGAATTAAAGCCCAGAGAGCACAATGCCTGGCACGCAGCAAACACTCATTAACCACTATAAACCGCCCCGGGTTAGGGAGCCCGTGAGCAACAGTCAATTAAGAGCAGAGCGCTCTCCTCTAAGTTCAGCACTGATCCATTTGTAGACCCTTGTAAAGATAGAGAGAAAGAGGGGGAGAGAGTAAGAGAGGTAGGGAGGTAGGGAGGGAGAGGGAGAGACAGAGACGGAGAGAGACACAGAGAACTGTTCTGGAACGCCCCACAGTTCCACTTACTTATTCCACGGACGCTCACTGCTCAGGGCTGCCGTGAGGATCACGTACCCCTTTTTAAAGCCGAGGACTGAGGCTTGCAGAGGCGCGCCCGCTCAGCCCGGCCCCTCCCAGCGCCCAGAACAGGGGGCCCGGCTACGCACGAGACCCGGGACGAAGGAGGCCAGCCCGCCCGCCGGCCCCGCTCACCTCCTCCTTCCGCGAGCGCTTGGACACCTTCTTCTCCATCTTGGCGGCCGTCTTCTCCGCCCCGCGGCCCTTCTTCTCTTTCTTGCCCTTCTTGCCCATCGCGCCGCGTCAGAGAAGATGCCGGGACGCCTGAGAGTCTCGAGCGGCGCGCAGCGCTCAAAAAATACGTGCTGGGCGGCGCGCAGAAATCGCGTCACTTCCGGTCCGCCCCCCCGCGCGCTTCCGAGGGCGGGGCGGAGTGGGCGGAGTGGGCGGAGTGGGCGGAGTGGGCGGGCCTGGGCCGGGGGATGGAGGCTTTACCGGTTCGTTGTGCTCCGCCTTTGGAAACGGGCTTGGGGGCCTCGGGCTCTGGGTGGCGTCCGCCTGGAAGCAGTGGGGCCCCGTCCCCGTCCCCGTGCCGTCCGCCCTCAGCTCGGAGACCTCCTCCGGGGGACTCGACGCCTGTTGTTCCCGCCGCCACCGGGCCCGGGCCTGAAGGTTGGCTTCAGTGTCTGCCGTGTTTACGCATATTGCTTAGTGCGTGCACATTGCACAGTGACCCAGCTGGGTGACTCGGTAAATGAGCCGCGTTTTGTCAGCGCGAACCCTTGTACGAGTCAAATGATTGCTGTGGCTTCGCTCCCCATAGAGATGCTTTTGCACTTAAAGGATTCGCAGACCCTGAGCGCCAGATATTGTTAGGGGCTGAGGGTACTGTGCTCAGCAAGAAAAACAGCCCTGCCAGTCCGCCTTCTAGGTGACTCCTTAAGTGTCCTGTGTGAGGGGACTTGTTTCTCCATGATCGAGCAGGGCTGATGACACCCCCTCCGAGAGCAGTCAGTGTTCCAAGTCTGGGAAGCCAAAACCGCCAGCTAGCATTTGACTCAAATGATTTAGTAAACGGGAAAAACCACAGGTAGAACGTGGAATGCTATGGTTTGGACAGAGCAGAGTGAAAATGCGTCTCATTGCTTAGAAGATGTCGTCTTTGGGCTTGTGATCAAGGAAACAGGATAAATTAAGGACAAGCACAAGCAAACATTTGGCAAAGGGAAAGCATAAATCAGGAAATAATCTCTTTTCCTACTTTGTGGGTGAACCACCACAAGGCTCAGCCTTAAAGAAATTGTGACAGGCTGGGACCTGAGACCTTTTGGTGCAGTGCTTGCACCTGGACAAATCGCCTCCAAACAAAATACAAAGAAACTAAGGGATTAAAAATAACTGCATGCATGTGGCAGTTGGGGCAAACTATGAACAAGATACAAAAAGACAAAATACCCAACTGCCACTTCTGAGGAGTAAGGAAGCAAAGCACGGGTACTGCAAATGATCCCTCTACTCAGCACTGCCAAGTTGGGGGGGGGGGCAGACCACCAAAGCCACTGCTGGAGACCAACCCGTGGACCGGCTCATGCCCTCACCCCATGTAAGGTACCAGCTCGCCCCCCCACCCCCATCCCCCATCAGGGAGCAAGCAAAGGAACCTGCTACTTGGTTTCGCTCCCTCGTGCTGCAGCACAAGTCCCAATAAAGCCTTGCCTGAATTTCTTCTCTGGCCTCTTATCAATTTCTATTGATTAAGGAGTCCAAGAATCCTGGTCGGTAACAAAATCAACTTAGATCCAATCAATTTACTAATCTCTGAGCAGGCAGGGAGGAATGCTTTTTCAGCCAACTCCAAGCCTTGTCCATTAGCCTAGTCTTCCAGAAGAAAAATAGGGCTTCCCTGGTGGCACAGTAGATAAGAATCCTCCTGCCAACGAAGTGGACATGGGTTCAAGCCCTGTTCCGGGAAGATCCCACATGCCGCGGAGAAACTAAGCCCGTGCGCCACAACTACTGAGCCTGCTATCTAGAGCCCATGAGCCACAACTACTGAAGCCCGTGCGCCTAGAGCCTGTGCTCTACAAGAGAAGCCACCACAAGGAAAAGCCCACGCGCCACAGTGAAGAGTAGCCCCGCCCGCCACAACTAGAGAAAGCCCGCGCACAGCAACGAAGACCCAACATAGACAAAAATAAATTTAAAAATTAAATCTTTTAAAAAAAGAAAAAGAAAATTTGGGGAACTACGGGGGGTGGGGGGGTGGAATAGGATTCAGGCTGCCGCCGTCCCCAACACTGATTGTAGGAGAATGGGAGAACATGTGAGATGATAGAGAAAAGAACCAGCTAGAAGCCAATTGGAAGGGAGCTGCAGAATTTCACAGGAACCTGGCCCCTGAACCTGCAGACATAATCGCCTTCAACAATGAGCTACAAATGGCGAAAGCCTCACTAGTGCTCCTCAGAAACCATTACTTTCCCTCTAGTGCAATATGACTAAAAGCATGCCTAATCCTTTTATACTTTTCTGAGAATTTTAGGTAACCTGGAGGCAATACACTTGAAGTAAGATGGCCCTTCAGTCACAGCACATCTGTCTGCAACACATTACAGGGGTCGCCTCTTAAGAGCTACAGAAGGGGGAGCCTATTCCCTGCTGAAGATTTGGAAGGATCTGGTAGATGCAGGATTTCGTACTTTTATTATCTGAAAGAATCTTGAAGCTCAATTGGAAGGCTCTCGGAATTAATAGTGTCATGGTGATTTACGTGAGGTTGAAACTCTCATTACCAAGAAAGAAGGAGAAGAGAACATTTAAAATGAGATCAGAATCCTAAAATAGTAGAAAGATTAAGTACACGGTCCTATTTTAGTGAAATTCACATTTTTGAAACTTTAATGAATAATCTTAAATCTAATATATCATTAACATTTAGTGTACCTTTTGTGTGGTCAGGCGCCCTCTGCTGTCTTCAAGTTGAAATCTAGAAGAGAAAAAATTAACAATACACCTAACATCTAATTACCCTCACCACAAATAATCAGTGTAATTAGAGAGATCTCCCAAGTGTGCTATTGATGCAGTGGGTCTTTGTACTTTCCCACCTGGAAAGTGATCATATTAAACCCACCCACCTACTACACAGAACTCTTTTTTTTTTAAGACACCAATTGTACTTGAACATTTGTTATTATTATTATTTTTTTAATTTATTTATTTATTTTTGGCTGTGTTGGGTCTTCGTTTCTGTGCGAGGGCTTTCTCTAGTTGTGGCGAGCGGGGACCACTCTTCATTGCGGTGCGCGGGCCTCTCACTATCGCGGCCTCTCTTGTTGCGGAGCACAGGCTCCAGACACACAGGCTCAGTAGTTGTGGCTCACGAGCCTAGTTGCTCCGCGGCATGTGGGATCTTCCCAGACCAGGGCTCGAACCCGTGTCCCCTGCATTAGCAGGCAGATTCTCAACCACTGCGCCACCAGGGAAGCCCCCTACACAGAACTCTTGAAAGAATCAAGTGAAATTTAAAAAGCTTAGAAAAGTAAAAAGCAAAATACAAATTTAAGAGATTCTCTGTGCTGCAAAGTGGGGTCACGGTTTTGAATTGGCTGACGATCATTTCATTTAACAACATTAATTGGTTACCACAATGCGGGGATGTTGTACCAGGACACATGAGACACAAAACAGAAGACCCAGCCACCAGCTTCAAGGAGGTTTTGTTCTAATGAGATAAACATGATGACATTCCTCAAATGCTCTGTGAAATGAAGCAGGGAATAAGTACAGAAGGAGAGGATGGGGGGAGAAGGGGAAGAGGGAAGGCAAGGGAGGGAGTGACATCAAAACCCTTGTTTCATGTATTTTGTCCAGTTTAATAAACATGTGAGGGGAAAGGGGAAACCCAGTCTCTCTGCTCCATCGTGGCTGAAAGCAAAACTTTCTCCTCTTTGGGGTCAAAGTGTGCTGTTTAATTTCCAAACATTTGGAGATCTTTCTGTTATTTATTTCTAATCCAATTCATTGATTTGAGAGATCTCAGAAGTCAGTGCTCTCCATTTCCCTTTAATTCTGCTTCAGCTGCATCCTACAAATCTTAATATGTTGTTTTGATTTTCATTCAGTTCAAGATACTTCCTGATTCCCTTTTTGATTTCTTCTTTGACCCTTGGGCTACTTAGAAGTGTGTTATTTCGTTTCCAGATATTTGGAGATTTTCTAAAGATCTTTCTGGAAAGTAATTTTTTTTCTCCACCTGCTTTTGCGTTTTTTTTTTTTCTTCATCTCCATTATCCTGCAGTTTCACTAAGATATGTTTAGACATTTATTTCTTTGTATTCACTTTGCTTGGGAATTGCTGGTCCTCGTGAGGCTGTGTGTGGTGGCCTTACAGGTCCGGGATTTCTCTGTCATCCTCTCTTCAGAGGATGCCGTTGCCCCCTCGTCCCTCTCTTCTCCTGGGTCTGTTAACCTCTCTTCTCCGTTTTCCCTCTGTTTGTCCCTCTGTGCCGCATTCTAGATAATTCCTCCTTTTATCTGCTGGTTCATGGATTGTTTGCTCAGCCCCATCACATCTGTCTAACTTGTCCATATAATTTTTTATTATGATTAGTAATTTTCAGAGCTTCAATTTTTCTCAAATCTGCTGGATCACTTTTATAGCTTTCAGTTCCCTGCAGACGTTTTCAAGCTTGTCTTGTCCTTAAATAATGTATGTTAATCAGTTTGTGCTGCAGTGACGCTGCTCGTATCCTTGAAGAACTGCTTGTGAATAACCTTTGAAAGATTTCAGCGAAAGCATCTTTTTCCCAAGGGTAATTGCTTTTGCTTCTGCCAGACAGCCTTGGACACTGCCAGCTCATGACATCCTGAGTCCAGATTAGTGTCTTAAGTTTCTTTTGGACAACCCAGGTGATGTAAATTGAGGCTGAGAATCCAAGGAAAGCCTGGATGTGGTTACAGTATCTCAGGGACCTTGCCTTCCCACATACCCCGCTCGGCACTGGGGTGACCTTCTCTGTTCCCGAGGTTCTGGGCAGCAGGCTTACTTCTGCTGCACCCTCATCCTCAAGCACAGCTCTTGGCACCTCAGCTTCATCTGCAGGGAATGGCCCTGTAGCTCCCACCTGGGACAGCCTTGGATTTGCTGAGCTTTCTCCTTGCCCTTTGAGGCTGTCACACCCAAGTCAAACATGGCAACACTTGCCCATGCCCGGAAGCAAAAGCCATCTCAGAGCCCAGCCTCTACTCAGTTTTTTTTTTGTATGTACTTCCCGTTAGGTTCCGATTTGGTGATTCTTTACTCCTTGTTACCCTTCTGATGCCTTTAAGAAGACTCATTTCAACATTTATCCATCATTTTCTAGTTTGAATGGGAGGATTGGTCCAGATAACTTAGTCTACCATATTACAGCACTGCTTCAGTCTTTAAATGGTATTTTTCAGTGTGTCATTAATATATACTAACTTTTAAAATTCGGAAAATACAGGCACAGCCTGTATTTCTTCTCTCCCACGCACATCCACGCTTAGCATGGGGGGGGGAATTTCCTGCTGACTGATTTTAAGCAAAGATCTGTGCTGTAGTTTCACTCATCTGCTTGGCTCACAAGTGCAGGGCCTTCTTCATTCTTGCCATTGCCCCATCTTCTTTATCACCCATCTCAGAGCCATCACATGAAGATCAAGGACATTCTGTAAGTCATCAGATGCAAAAATTGGGGAGGAGGAAACACCAAAACCTAGATAATAGTGCAGGAAATGCGACAAAAGACAGAGCCATGCTGGGTATGTTAACTGCAAACTCGAAAGGCACCTGTAACATCACAGCGAGTCAGGGAACAGGTTGTGATGAAGCCAACGACCTTGCGTGCTGCCCTGTGAGCCTGCAACTGCTCATCTGTTTCCCGGCCACTGTGTCCCCTAAACCTGCCCAAACACAGCCCAAAGCCAGCTTTCCTGCACGCAGATTTCGAGGCAGCAGCCTAGAGAACATGCAGTGTGCGAAACTGCAAATCTGTCCCTAAGGTTAAATTTGTTTTTAAAAAGGTAAAACTCCTTGCCCAAATAATTGGAGATATTGGTGATTCTTTAAGTTGATTTTTTTAAATCCCCGTAATATCACTGTTTTGAGCATCTGGCCCTTTAATCCTGCCTGACCCAGGAACCAGCTCAGTTTTCAAGCCTGATCATCTCACAGTCAACAACTTATGCTCAGGGTTCATAGCCATGGCCCCTTAAATTCCAGCTGCCTGGCTTTGAAAGTAGATCGCATGCACTAAACTTTCTAATTCTCCGGAAGGGCTGTTCTCCCGCCTCTTCCAGAGAGGCTCTGACCTCAGGCCATCTGGAGGGGGCCAGGTGTTAACCCTTCACGGAATCGCAGTTCTGAAACCTAAGTTCTGGGCAGAGACCTAACCACATCCTCCTATCCTTGGCCGTTAACTGCATCATTCATGAATGATGCAATTAATATAAAACATGTGAAATGCAACAAAGACTTCTTCTACATCAAAACCTGAGAGTTCTACGTTGTTAGAGAGCACTCAAAGACTGGATTGGAGAATTGGTTAAGTGGTGCCCAGTATTTCAAACGCATGCCAGGAATAATGTTCATGTTATCTGATTTCCAAGTAAGTCAAGATTTTCCCATTAATGCATTTCCTGGAATGGTCCCCAGGATACGCTAGGAGCTAGGATACGCTAGGAGCTTATTGCTTAATAGTAATCCATGTGCTGTGTCTCTCCTCCGCTAGGTGTCAGTCTCCCTCAGGCTGTATCTTATTCACCTTCATATCCCCAGGACAAAAATGTTGCACAATTTGCTAAATGTTAATAAATTATGAATAAACAGTGAATGAATCAAACCCCCCAAATGACAGCACGACTTGATGCAGAGAAGGTTTGTCCAGCATGGTCAGAGGAGAGGAATGTTTGAGCTGGTCAAATATTTCACAATAATGTCCTGTATGTGGATCATTCATTCCCAAAGACTAAGAACCACACACATTGGAAATCAAAACTCAAGGGAGATAAAAATGAAGATCTAGAAAGATCTATTAGAGGAACATAGGACCGGTGAATAAATGCACAGTCGACACATTTTGAATAAGATGCCTGTCCTATCTTCCCTGAGAAGCAGCTTCGATTGCAGGTTTCATCCTCTCATAGCAAACTTTTAGACTCTGATCCTCTACATCCCCACTAACGGGTTTGGTGTAGGCTCTCACCCCGATTCCTATCTCACACTGGCTGTTCTTCCTTCCTCCCTTCTCTTGACTGAAAGGAAAAGGCACAGCGTAAAAGTTGTCAGTTAAGTTTATTTGGGGACCTTCTTGAGGACTATACCCCTCTCAGAAGAGGTAAGGGAGAAGCCAGGATATATAGGAATTTTTTGTTGAGAAAAATATGTAATCAAGCATGAAAAGATTACTGCTAATCACAAAGAACGGCCATCTCAAGTTAATGATTTTAGTTTGCTTTTCTACGTATGGAAAGATGCAAGAATCTGGGGTCATTGAAACTTTTCCTTAGATATGTAACTTCACTATCTAGGGGGTCTGTATCCAAAGCACAGAGTGCTTCCTGTTTTTTTCCATCCTGAATTCCCCTCACTGTTGGTGGGCGACTGCAGGGGCCAAAGGCTTGATCCTTGTAGCAGTGGAGTGGCGGGCAACTTTTTTTCCTTACTCTCCCTTCCTCCCTTCTTTCTCTCTTTCTCTTTCTTTCTCTCACCATCCCCCGCCCCCCTTCCTTCAGTAGTGTTTTTCTCTCTGGCCTGAGAAGGAAGGCCTGGGGTGGGCAGAGGGGAATTCTACCTCGATGGGCCCCGGAAACACTGTCAACGTTGAGAGTAAAAACAAAAAGTAGGTTATTCCGGGGAATGGGTGGAAGCTGATCAAAGGCAAAATCGTGACGCCGGTGAAATTGCTGTGAAGCTGTGCAAGGCCCTCATGCTCCTCTGCCACCCGGACCCTCCCAGGTAGGACTCCACTCCGAGGCCTTAACACCCCATCAAAATGTCTTACCTCCCCGTCTCTCAGATAACCTCTCTCTAGGATGACAGCATTAACTAGTGATTTTATAAGGAATGCAGATGCTCCACATGTGTCATCAGGGAAATGCAAGTTAAAACAGCCAGGAGACGCCTCCACACACCCATCAGAATGCCCAAAACCCAGAACACTGACAACACCAAATGCTGGTGAGGACATGGGGCATATTTTTACATGAGTCATGTCGGGGAAGACTTTTCCTCTACCCTTCTAGGTTCTTCTGCCTGGTCTATGAATTGGATTGGCATGGGACAGATTAACAGGAGAAAAATCAAAGTTTAATAACACGTATACATGGGAGAGATCCAGAAAAGCTGAGTAACTCACCAAAATGGCCAAAACCCTCGCCTTAAATACCATTTTCAGCTAAACACAAAAGAGGATGGTGAGGGCGGTGGTTTGGGACTTCATAGGGGAGGAAGGTCATTCACGTGGAGATGTTGGTAAATATCTGTTTGCTGGGCTGGGCAGAGACAATGGGACGCCGAGTGGACCCTGATTTCCGCCGGCCCATATTCTTTGCAGACATATCAGGGGATAGCTCTATTCTGGGAACAAGCCCTCTATCTAAATCCTTCGGGCAGCTGGAGGAAGGTCAAAGTTTTTTCCTGAGTCTTTTGGTGTCTTGATTGTTTTCAGCTTGAAATAATTTGCAGGCCAGAGACATTTTGGGTGTCTCTGGCCTGCAAATTTTGTTCCCCTACAGTAATGTATTTAATGTTACCCTCGATTCATCCAAAAAAAGTAGCAAGCCTGTAAGAGCGGTGCTACAGCAGGTGGGGTCTCGGGAGCCAACGCCCACCACCCAGAAAGTAGGTTTTTGGGGTGCTGTCTCTGGGACACGGATATGAAACTGCAGGCTCTCGAGTGGGTGGTATGCAAGGCTCACGGTGTCACTACAACCTGCTCACCGACCAATTGCTGTGCATTTGACGTTAATGGTTGCTTTCTGGCTGGCAGAAGACCCCGTCCTCCTGGGATACCTCTGAGATACCCCAATAAAGATGAGGAAACATCTGTCACAGGCTGGGCCGCCTAGCAGGGGCTCTACCCACAGGCACATGGGAAATGTTCACATTAGTATATGTTTTATAATAATAATAAAAGAACAAGCAAAAAAAGAAAAAAAGAGAAAACCTGGTCACCAGACTTACCTCATTAAAAATTCCCAGGTACTGGGACTTCCCTGGCGGTCCAGTGGTTAAGACTCCACGCTTCCACCGCAAGGGGCACGGGTTCGATCCCTGGTCGGGGAGCTAAGATCCCACGTGCCGCATGGTGTGGCCAAAGAAAAAAAGAAATTACCAGGTACTATGTGAACCGGGCATCCTGCCCCTGCCCTGACCCCTCCCCACTGCTGACCCTTGACATGGAGGAGGCATCGAAGGGTCTGCTGTCAGCATTACTTGGTGATAAAATAATGACTTGGTGACAATACTCTTCAAGGCAGGAGGGGGTGTCTTGTTTTGTCTTAGCATCAGGCCACTTTGGTCCGAGCGGCCAGGGCAGAGCAGGCTGAGTCCCTTCTAGCTTTTGCTGAGACAGAGCCGCCCGGACCCTCTCCTGGGCCGAGGACGGAAGGACGCAGACTGGGGGATCTGGGCTCAGCAAGAGCAGACAGAGCTCCCTTAGGGTTGAGGAGCAGCCCCATGGTCCTAGTGGACCACCAGAACCCATAGCCGGGAGCCAGGCCCAGGGCCACGGGGCTGTGGACATAGTCCGCACAAGGAGAAAGGGGCCTGAGGGGTGAGCTCACCCTGCCCCACACACCCTCATGACCCCAAGCCAGGAAGGCACCCGTGGGGTGGGGAGGGCCTGGGTCACCCGGGACGGGACAAACAGGCCTTGGTGTCCCCAGGCTCCCGTGGGGGGATGCAGACAGCGTAGAAGCTGGGAGAAGCACGGAGGCAGCAATATGGGAGCTGGCCACCAGAGGTCAGCCTTTCCCCACAGACGGCCACAGGCCATGTGACACTGACCTTGCATCATCCCCGCATGGCGTCCAGGAGGAGGGCCTGGGACTCACCACTGCCAGGGCTGAGCCCGCAGGAAAGCCCCCGGCATTGGAAGTAGAAGCACCCACAGCTCTCCGTGGCACGGACCGTGCCCCCTGCGCTGTCACACTGGAGGTTGGCTGGTCCCCAGGCAGGTGGCCAAGAGGGGCCGGGACGGGAGGCTGGGAAAAGTGGCTCTTCGGGGCTTCCCTGGTGGCGCAGTGGTTAAGAATCCTCCTGCCAATGCAGGGGACACGGGTTCGATTCCTGGTCCGGGAAGATCCCACATGCTGCGGAGCACCTAGGCCCGTGCACCACAACTCCCGAGGCTGTGCTCTGGAGCCCGTGAGCCACAACTACTGAAGCCCGTGTGCTACAGCCCGTGCTCTGCAACAAGAGAAGCCATCTCAATGAGAAGCCTGCGCACCACAAAGAAGATCCAGTGCAGCCAAAAATAAAATAAAATAAAATAAATAAAATAAAAGTGGCTCTTCGAACTAACTCTTACCTCCCTGATGCATAATGCGTTAGGAGCTGCGTTGGTTTTTGGTTTTTCGAGGGTTTTTTTTGGCCACGCCGCGTGGTTTGCAGGATGTTAGTTCCCCGAACAGGGATTGAACCTGGGTCCCCAGCATTGGCATTGGAAGCTCAGAGTCCTAACCATTGGACCGCCAGGGAAGTCCCAGAAGCTGCGTTTTTAAGAGGGGTTTCGGTGCAGGCTTTGTGATCGTTTTGTAGGATGAACCGAGGGAGGACCAGGTCTGCCAGCCTTCAGATAGGACACCGGGGCAGGCACCGCCGGAGCCCTGGGGCCCCAGAGGAGTCAGCCAGGCTTTCCTAATCCGGAAAGATGACGGGGGCGGGGGCGGGGGGGTGATGTCTGGGAAAAGGATTGTTTGCCATCCCTGGCGTCACAGTCACCCAGTGTCTTCAGATGTCTATGGAAACCTGTAAATTACTGTTTGCTCAACTGCTGGGCACAGCAAGAATCCTCCCTCCTGCCTGCCAGGTGAGGAAAGCAGTACCAAGGGCTCATGGGGAGGCCAACTGTTTGTTCTTAAAATCTCAACCTTCAACACCGTCATCTCTGTCATCAAAGTGTCGGAAAGAGCAAGAGCCGACCCACCTCTGTGCTTCCTGCAGTCAGACCCACGCGGCTCTCTCCACCGGGTTTACAATGGGCTCTCCGGCCTCGCCCTCTGCCCCCGCACCTGCCCCCACACCTGCCCTCTCCGCTCCCCCGCCTTACATTGCTTTCACCTTTGGCTCCTTTTTTTTTTTTTTTTTAATCAGATACTTTTTTTTTTCCTTTGGAATACTTTTAGATTTGCAAAAAAGTTGCAACGATAGTTCTGCGTTTTTGTGTGTTCATCTTCCAGGACATGGTAAGTCGGTCAAAATGGAGAAACCAACACGGGAACGTGACTAGTAGCTAAACTGCAGTCGTTATTTGGACTTGGCTGGTGTCCCCACTGAGAAGTGGAGTATCTTCTGCCATATCAGTAAACAAAGGATGCCACAGTCATCAGCGCTTGCAGCCACTGCCAGTGGTGAACCCTGAGGAAACTCAGGAAGGAAAAGAATGCCTGCCACCTAGCAGCCGTCAGACCGCAGCCACTCCCTATGGTGAGCCCTGGGGAAATTCAGGATGTGAAAACAGGGGATACTGGCCCCAGATGGCTGAGGTGCACATCAAAGGAATGGGTTCAGTGAGCCCAGACTCTTGCATCTTCCCATACATAGAAAAGCGCTAAATTCCTTTAACTTGAGATATCTGGTTTTCCTTTAATTAACAATAATCTTTGGACGTTCAGACTACCTGCCTTTCGTTGCAAAACTTCTATATAATCTGGCTCTACCTGCCCTCGCCTCCTGGGAGCATTTCTCTCAGGGTTACTTGCGATACTGCCTCCTGGGCTTGAAGTCCTAAAAATTCCCACCGAATAAAACATAACTCTCAACTTTTAGGCTGTGAATATTTTTTTAAGTCGACACCACTAATATCCTTTGTCTGGTCCCATTCAGGATCGTTGCATTTAGATGCAGCTCACTTCTCAGAGTGCGGACCGCACAGCGCCCCTGCCCACCTGGTGTGGTTCCCATCCAGAAGTCCCCACCTGCTGCTCTTGGGAGAAAACACGCCCCGAGTGGAAGTGTCCGGCTGTCTCTGGAATGTCTTTGGGCTACGATGGAGACCTTCCTTTGACCTCTCCCCAGCCAGCCTCCACAATGGCTGCCCTCCATCCCTCTGGGGTACCCTCTGTCCTCCTCACCGCTCCTGCGGCCTTGCTCTCGAGATTCTGAGTATCAGTCATTCACTACTTAGTATATACCCCGGGCTTTGCCCAGCACTGTGCACTGCCGAGCTGTGAAGATGCAGAGTTCTCTGGGGTGGGAATCGTCTAGAATCTTGGGTGGCATTAGGGATTAAAGCTTTTTTTGAGAGTCCCATTACTTAGAGAGTTCCCCTCACTCCTGTGACTGTGGCCCTTTCTGCCCCTTCCCCACCCATACCTGGAATAGCACAGATCCTCATGCTGTGTTTCACTGATGCCCTCCCATCCCCAGAGTCTCCCCCGAACCCCATAGCTGAAGCACCGACAGAGGACATCATTTAAGACTCACTTCCATGCAGCGAGATGAGGTCTTTACTCGAAAAAAAAGGAAAGGAATCTGTAAGAGAATCCTGCCGAGGCCGGGCCCTCCTCCACCACTGGTCTCCCGGTAACCAAGTAACCAGGATACCTTCCTCCAGCTGCCCAAGGTCATGGGGTTCCACTCAGAAAAACAAAACAAACCCCTGGGTAAGGGATGCAAAGATCAAAATGTCCCCACCGTGCACCAAAGGGAACACTGAGTTACTTGTTTCTCCCGCTCAGGGGCCACCGGCCACAGGGAGCTGGGAATGTTAGTGATTTCATCCATGGGACAATCCTTATTTCATGTGATTGTCAAACGAGGCCAAAACCAGGGATCCGAGGAGCAGTGCTTTTCTGAATCAGTGACCACAGTAAAAATTGCAATGACCTTGCGGGGCCGCATAACTGACCAGAGTTCTGAGTCGCTCACCCAGAGCCGCTCGGCCCTTCAGGCCAGAATTGGAGAAAGTGGACAGTGTCTTGCCCAGGCCCTGGTCTTTCTGCGGCGGCCTCTGAACAATCTTGGGCTGGGAGAGCTCGTGGCCCCTGCACACCAGGGAGGGCGGAGCTTGGGGGGGCGGGTGAGGCTGAGGCGCTGGGTCCCGTGCCCCGCACCGGGCAGTGGCTCCACCTGTGAGCTCCGTGCCCACGGTTGTGCCCTCTCCCTGCCCCCCCGCCGGCCTGAACTACAGTTCACTCCACATGCACTGCCCAAATTAGTCCTCCCCCTTCCCCTTCCCCCCGTGTTGGCCTTGCAGAATACCCCTGGGTTGATTTTGCAAATCTGGGAACATCCAGGAACAGCACAAAGAAAAGCCACTGGGGCTGCAGCCGTGCAGCCAGGACCAGGGATCTGCTGCCCTCCTCCAGGCCCCAAGCCCCGGGCTACAGGGGCCCCTCGGCCCAGGAGCTTTCTGTAACTGGGAGGGGCCGGGAGCTCTGTGACACCCACTCCAGCCCCTCCGGCTCCTGCTCAGCTGTCCCCTGGTTCAGTGACCGTCCCTTTCCCTGGTTCCCCCCATGGCCACCCCACATCCACTTCCACCTCCGTCTACTCAGGACAGTGATACCAGAACACACCCCCTCTTACCATGCAGCAGTGGCCTCAGATGTTACCCCCAACCTAGGGTTTCCCTGGTGGCGCAGTGGTTAAGAATCCGCCTGCCAATGCAGGGACACGGGTTCGAGCCCTGGTCCGGGAAGATCCCACATGCTGTGGAGCGACGAAGCCCATGAGCCACAACTACTGAGCCCACGCGCTGTAACTACTGAAGCCCACGCGCCTAGAGCTTGTGCTCTGCAACAAGAGAAGCCACCACAATGAGAAGCCCGCGCACCGCAACAGAGAGTAGCCCCCGCTCACCGCAACTAGAGAAAGCCCATGGGCAGCAATGAGGAACCAACGCAGCCAAAAATAAAAATAAATAAATAAATAAATTTATTTAAAAAAAAAAAGAAGAAGAAGTTACCCCCAACCTAGAGAGAGAATAAACCTGGGTGACTATACCAGGTGCAGGACCGTGGTACAGGAAGTCCATGCGGGGCAGGGTGAGCGGGGACTCTGGACCTGCTGCTTGATTTTGCTGTGAATCTATAACTGCTCCAAAAAATAAAGGCTATTGTTTTAAAAAGCCAACACACTACTACATATAAAACAGATAACCAACAAGAACCTACTGTATAGCACAGGGAACTCTACTCAATATTTTGTAATAACCTACAAGGGAAAAGAATCTGAAAGAATCTATAGATATAAATATATAGTTTAAAAAGCCAGCCTCTGCGGCTTGGCCAACCCCATTCCCGCCGCGAGCTCACTAGGGCACTAGGAGTCTCCAGGACACCTGGGAGGATGGAATTAGAATATCCCTCAACGAATTTGTCCCACGTTCTTTGTTTCCTTTTGAATTTTAAAACATTTCTCCTTCTCACCTTCTACTTCTCTTAAAGCATTATTTATGGTGTTTATTGACTCTTGTGTTTCTTCTAATTTAGTCTTCACTTAGGAAATGATTTTTTCTTTTTCTTTTTTTTTTTTTTGGCACGCAGGATCTTAATTCCCGACCAGGGATCAAACCGCTGCACCCTGCAGTGGAAGCGTGGAATCTGAACCACTGGGCCGCCAGGGACGTCCCTTTTCTTTTCTTTTTTTCTTTAATTTTTTTTTTTTGGTTTATTTATTTATTTATTTATTTATTTATTTATTTATTTTTGGCTGCATTGGGTCTTCGTTGCTGCGCGTGGGCTTTCTTTAGTTGCAGTGAGAGGGGACTACTCTTCATTGCAGTGCACAGGCTTCTCATTGTGGTAGCTTCTCTTGTTGTGGAGCACGGGCTCTAGGCACGCAGGCTTCAGTAGTTGTGGCACCTGAGCTTCAGTAGTTGTGGCTCGTGGGCTCTAGAGCACAGGCTCAGTAGTTGTGGCTCACGGGCTTAGTTGCTCCACAGCATGTGGGATTTTCCCGGACCAGGGCTCGAACCCATGTCCCCTGCATTGGCAGGCGGATTCTTAACCACTGTGCCACCAGGGAAGCCCCCTTTTCTTTTATTTTTAATTCTTTTCTGGAGTCTGTCATTTCTGAGTTTTAAAAATTGACTTATAATGGTGTTTTTCTCATATTTTGTATCATTGTCCTAAATACTTTTAGCTTATTTTGAAACAGCATGTTTCAGTTTTTCTCTTTTTTTCAACGCCTCCTTCTGAAGTCTTCTCATTCTCTGTAGGAATGTCATTCTGCCGCTTATTCTCATTTTTCTTGTAGTAACTTTGTATGGGGTTTGACCTTGATAGTTTTCTGTTGCTTTTTTTTTTTTCAATAAATGTATTTATTTATTTATTTCATTTTTGGCTGCGTTTGGTCTTCATTGTTGCTCACGGGTTTTTTCTAGTTGAGGCAAGGTGGGGGCTGCTCTTCATTGCGGTGCGTGGGCTTCTCATTGCAGTGGTTTCTCTTGTTGCGGAGCACGGGCTCTAGGCGCACGGGCTTCAGTAGTTGTGGCACGTGGGCTTAGTTGCTCCAGCAGCATGTGGGATCTTCCCAGGCCAGGGCTCGAACCGTGTCCCCTGCGTTGGCAGGTGGACTCTTAACCACTGCGCCACCAGGGAAGCCCTTTCTGTTGCTTTTTATGTGAATATAATGTTCACAAGCTTTTAGCAGGAGGCCTGGTTCAATGGCTTTTCCTCTTTCACAGACACACTTCTTCTGTTGGTCTCATGTGATTTTAACATGCATGGCAGCAGCTCCCCTTTCATCCCCACCCTCCCCCTCATTTGTCCCCCTTCTCCCTGCCCTGCTCAACTCTGACCCCAGCCCTGCGGTTTTCCCTCCACGTAGGGCTCTGTCCTGGAAGGAGGCCCAGCTTGGCCATTTCGAGAGCTCACAGGGCCTGGACCATTCCAGCCCCTTCAGATACGACCAGCTTGCCCTGCACTCACCCCACTATCCCAGCAGCCACACCTCTGCCAGCTTCACCTGCTGATGTCAACCTGGCCTGCTGCCGCGCTGTGCAGGGTGCACCTGTGGGCGTTCGGGGGCCGTACACTCAGCATGTAACTGCCCTCTGCTCTCTCTGCACAGACCCCGCACCCCACGGTCTGGGCCTACAGAGGCTCAACCCCACGCACGGAGGCTCCAGGCTGTGTGGGAACACCTTAGCTCCTTGTTTTGCTATAGATGTTGTCCATGGAATGTTTTTTATTTTAAAGATATATTTCTTCATTCATTTAAAATGGCAGTAATAATCCTATTACATGTTAACATAAAAATTTTTTTTTAATAAAAAGCAACTATATCTCTGAAAACACAACATTTAGTAAGAAGAGTGTCATTGTTTCATGTTCTTGCAAATGTCTTAATGTCTGCATTAATAGAAGACAGTTGGATTCTTGGGACTTCCCTGGCGGTCCATCGATTAGGACTCTGAGCGTCCACTGCAGGGGGCACAGGTTGGATCCCTGATCGGGGAACTAAGTTCCCGCAAGCCACGTGGTGTAGCCAAAAAAGAAAAAAAAAAAAAAAAAAAAAAAAACTCAAAAAAACAAAACCCACCACTTTAATTAAAAAAAAGAAGAAGAAGACAGTTGGATTCTTACATCTGCTTGTACATTTAATCTGTTGGGCTGTAGCGTGTCACGTGGCCTCTGGGAAACTCCATCATACACTCTCGGGAATTTTTCTTTTTCTATCTGGTTGTACAACCTGTATTTAAGCGGGGCTCTTGGAATATCCAAAAACTATGTTACTACTGTAATCTTCCCAGAATCCTTCATAAGCTTTTTAATGGGGGGAAGGGGGAAGAAATAGCTAAAGCTGTGACATCCTTTCTCACCCCATCCATTTAACACAGCCAGCGTGAAACAGCAGGAGAAAGAAATTAAAGGCATAAGCCTTGGGAAAGGAGAAAGTAAGTTCTCATTATTCAGACACAACATAATGTAGAAAATCCAAAAGAGTTTACCAATCATCGATTAGAATTAACACTTAAATGTGGCCAGATTGCTGGATACAAGATTAGCATACAATTTTTTTTAATATATATATAGCAGCAACAAGCAAATAGAAAATAAAAATCTGCAAAAGTTACCATTTATATCCTTAACTGGCAGGGGAGAGACCATGATCACGAAGGTGGTTTTCCCAGGGTGAGGCTCACCCATTGCACTCCGGATGTGATGACCTCTGCGATTTCCCCAAATGTGGGAAACTCGACTGCATAGTTTGTGGTAGTGGAAGACTGCATTCGTGCTTTCCCCTGGGGGAAAAAAAAAGTTACCATTTATAAGAGCATCAAAAAAATGGTCAAATGCCAATGAATAAATGGAACAAAAGATGTGTAAGACCTCAACACTGAAGACCACAAAGTATCATTGAGGAGAAATTTGAGGAGCCCTGAGTAGGTGGAGGGACAGATGTGAATAACTGAGTGAAGACTCAACATCAGAAAGGTGTCCGTTTGTCCCAAACTGATCTATAGATTCAGTGCCACCCAACAAAATCCCAGAGGGCATCCTGTGCGCATGCAAACTGACCAGCTGATTCTACATTTAAATAGAAATGCAGAGGATGGAGATGACAGAGCAGCAGGGGGAGAAAAGGGGCTTAGTTTCCAGGTGTTATCAGAGAAGAGCAGCGCGTGCAAAGTAATGTGTGGGCGAGAGCTCGGACATGTTGTAACTTCTCAGAAAACCAACACTTTCCTTTAATCCCCAAAGAAATGGCTTCAGTACATTTTATGCCGCAGGAGTTGAAAGTAAGGAGGAAACCAGGACGTGGCTTGCACTTTCCCTGACTGCCTAACAACTGCTCAGGGCCTGTGGGAACTCCGTCTGGGCATCTTGAGACCAGCCCCTGATCTCTCACATCAACTCTGACGCCTGGCATGCCCGGCCTCCCCTTCTGCTGGCTCCTTCTGGGGTCACCTCAGTTCTTTGGCAGGGTTTTGCCCAGTTACCAGGGGCCTCAAGTACAAAAGGCAAAGCCAAACTAGCTATTGTTTGTCAATTTCATTTTAAAAAGACTGGTGGATCTTTGGACCAAAGTGCAGTGCCAGGAGCCACTCACGCTCTTTGCTTGTGTTCTACATGGCCCGCAAGTCTGCATTCAGCAGTTTCCCTTATTCCAACCCAGGACTCCTGCCTGGGAGGCAGGAGGAACCAAAGACCAGGAGGGGAGTCAGGTGGGAGGGAAGCAGCTTCTGAAACTTGTCCAATCGGATTGGGAGAGCCATTAATCCGCTGGAATGAGAGTCCGGCATTCTAGGGTCCCTCCGGCTGTTTCATTCCTTGGGAATTAGCGCATAGGATCCTGCAGGTTTCAACAAACAAGGCCAGGAGAGGGGAGCGGGTCATGCCCCGAGCATCTGAGGCCGTGGTCCTGGGTGGGCCATGAGGCACCAGCTGATGTGCAGGGTCCCTCCGTCCATGAGATGGTCACGAGTCAGTTTCAACTGTCCATCATGTGATACAAATGAGGCTTAACAAGGATGCAGAAATTCCCTGTGTGAAATGTGTTCCACATGCCCACCATGAGTGGTGGTGTAGGTGGGGGCCTTCTGATGGCAAACTCCTACAGCAGCCCCCGCCCCGCAGCCTCTTGGAGGCTCCGTGCGACCCTCTTGGGCACCTTGGACCTCCTCCCGTGTAAAGCAAGCCGAGTCCTCCTCATTGGGTGTCTGCTTTTGGCCTCTTTGCCAAGCACCTTGGGGGTCTCTAGGACACCAGAGGGCTCCTCCCTGGGGGAGCAAATGAAAATAAACTCACATTAGGTTTTCCATTTCTATTAACCCAGAGAAGACTTTTGCTTCACTGGCCTTCCATCTACTTGGCTGTTGGACACATCTTTTCAGCCCTAGGCAAAATCATGCAACATTGCATTCTCCGGAGATAATCGTATAACTCGCTGTAATTAACAACCACGCCAGACTGTGTGAAGGTCCCTGGGACGGAGGGCAGGAATGGCCCACGTGCTGGGACCTGGCCGTGCCCGCCTCCCGGGCGTGGCTGCCATTTGTCTCTGACAATCACCACCCTCCAGGCTCCCCAAGGCTCTCCCACCCGGAGGGACCAGTCACCCTCTACTGCCAAGATGTGGGTGTCATTTATCTCCTCGTTACAGAGCTCGGCCAAGCTGTGGCACCCCGCCAATAAATATTATTCTCTGCTGCCGGTAGCCAAGGCCAAGCTCAGATTTGGGGGTGGAGGTCAAACGAGCAAGGTTCCCAGATGATGGGGGCGGAAGGGGGACAAGAGAGAAGCACAGCGTCTCCGCTCCTGGTGTCGTTTTGTTACAGTTGGAGGGAACCTCATTTGCTGAAGTGGCACAATGAACGCCCAGAGGCCGAGACTTGAGCCTCTACACAGGACACTGCCCCTTCTGTTCTTCCCCCGCCGAGGCCAAGAGCTCTTTGTGTGTCTGAATAACTGGCCGGGAACTGGACAATGCTCTGTGCCAAGACCGGCGACGGGCCGGCTTTAGCCTCTGCTGGAATTCCGCGTTGCTTTACAAATATTTGGTGAGTGTGGTCGGCACGCTCTGGGCACACAGGGGCCTCGGCTCTCACGGAACTCACTCGGAGGAGGACAGACAGGAACAGGTGAACAGAGCCACAGGTAGTTTGGGACAATGACAAATGGGTGAATGATAGGCAGGACGGGGCCTCCTTCAGGGCAGGGGCGGGAAGGCTCCTGAGGACGGGCCCTGCTGGAGTGACTTGGGTGTCAGGGGCCGCTGTGCTGTGATGAGGGGTTGGCGGGGGGACAGGACCACCTTCTACGGGCGGTGGGCATAGGGAGGGGTTTGGATTTTGTTCTAAGCACCAAGGGGAGCTGCAGGAGGATGGTAAGCTGGGCTGTGACATGAAAGGGCCTGCCGTCTGGAGAGAGGGCACTCTGGCCACTGTGGGGTGGCAGCAGGCTGGGGAGGTGGGCAGGGTGACCACGACCTGACCCCAGGAGGAACCTGTGGATGTGCGGCCTCCCGTGGCAAAAGGGGCTCTGCAGCTGGGATTAAGTGAAGGACCTTGAGGTGAGACAACCCTGGGTTGTCCGAGGGTCCCAATGTCATCCCGAGGATCTGTATCAGGGAGACAGGAGGTCAGGGTCAGAGAAGGAGAGGTGAGCACAGAAGCAGAGGTCGGAGTGGCGCGGGGCCACCAGCCAAGGAATGCGGCTCCTCTAGAAGCTGGAAAAGGCAGAGGATCCTCCCCTGGAGCCTCTAGAGAACCAGCCCTGCGACCTCCTGATTATAGCCCTGTGAGACCCAGACTGAACGCCTGACCTTCAGAACTGTGAGACAGTAAATTTGTGTGTGTTAAGACACGACACTGGTGGTAATTACACCAAAGGGAAACTAATACACATGGCAGGAGGTCACTGGTGTGGTCCAGGTGAGAAAGCTGAGCACCCAGGTGCCCAGGTTTCCTGACATGCTTTGCGTCACAGAGCACAGAGAGGAAGGAACAGCTGAGGGTCCCACGGCAGGCGGGCAGGAGGGGATGGGGTCTTGGCTGACCAGCAGCCGTTGGTCCCTGCGTTGACGGGGAAGCTCCGGGCCGGAGTCAGAGCCGTGGGGGTCGGGGAGTGGGCAGGGGTGATGGTGAAGTCCCAGGAGAGTGGTCCTCCACGGCCTGTCTCTTCACCTTCACCCTTCGGCTGTCTAGCTGCCCCAAGACACCGCTGTCCATGTGCGTAAATAATCAGAGAAGATGATTCTAGTTCTTTTGGTCAAAAAGTCAGGTACTGGGACTTCGCTGGTGGCGCAGTGGTTAAGAATCCGCCTGCCAATGCAGGGGACACGGGTTCGAGCCCTGGTCCGGGAAGATCCCACATGCTGCGGAGCAGCTAAGCCCGTGTGCCACAACTACTGAGCCCACGCTCTAGAGCCCATGAGCCACAACTACTGAGCCCACGTGCCACAACTACCGAAGCCCACGCGCCTAGAGCCCGTGCTCCACAACAGGAGAAGCCACCACAATGAGAAGCCTGCGCATCACAACGAAGAGTAGCCCCCACTCGCCACAACTAGAGAAAGCCCGCACACAGCAACAAAGACCCAACGCAGCCAAAAATAATAAATAAAATAAATTAAAATTAAAAAAAAAAAGTCAGATACTTTCCGGTTAGCCTGATTTCACAATAAACCCAAGACAGAAACAAATGGCAAGGAAAACGCAGAACGAACAAGGTCGGCATAGAGATTAAAGGGACCAGAAATATATTAGACATACATAAAATACATAAGCAACAAGTAATTAACGTAGAGCACAGGGAACTATATTCAACGTCTTGTAATAACCTATAATGGAAAATAATCTGAAAAAGAATATATATATATAACAATCATTTTGCTGTACACCTGAAACACAATATTGTAAATCAACTATACTACAATTAAAAAAAGAAAGAAAAAGGAACATATTAAAAATAGGAACGAACAGGGTGTCTGAGTGTCCTGGGGCCGCCAGAACAAATTGCCGCAAACTGGGGGGCTTGAAACAACAGAAGCTGATTCTCTCCCCGTCCTGGAGGCCAGAAGCCCAGAATCAAGGTGTCATCGGGGCCGTGCTCCCTCTAAAAGCTCTAGGAGAGGGTCCGTTCTTAACCCTTCCAGCTCTGGTGGCCGATGGTCCTCAGCATCTGGGCTTATACCTGCATCCCTCCAATCTCCGTCCTTCTTCACAAGGCCTCCTCCTCTCTGTGTCTTCACGTGTCTTTATATAAGGTCACCAGTGATTGGATCTAGGGCCCACCCTCACTGGATTTAGTGTCCCCCAAAAGGCATGTCCATAGTCCTAACCCCTGGTACTTGGGAATGTGACCTTATTTGCAAACAGGGTCTTTGCAGATGTGATCAAGTTACAAACTCCAGTGACTGGTGTCCTTAAAGAGGCAGAAGAGGGAAGTTTGAGATGCAGAGACACTGGATCTTCCAATGGTCACGTGAGGACAGAGGCAGACATTGGAGAGATGCAGCTACAAGTCAAGGAACACCAGGAGCCCCCAGGAGCTGGAAGAGGCAGGAAAGGTGTGAAGATTAATTTTATGTGTCACCTTGACTGGGCCACAGCAATTTGGTCAACCATTATCCTGAGTGTTTCTCTGAGGGTGTTTTGGATGAAATTAATAGGTAGATTGGTGGGGGCTTCCCTGGTGGCGCAGTGGTTAAGAACCTGCCTGCCAATGCAGGGGACATGGGTTCGAGCCCTGGTCCGGGAAGATCCCACATGCCGCGGAGCAACTAAGCCCGTGCGCCACAACTACTGAGCCTGCGCTCTAGAGCCTGCGAGCCACAGCTACTGAAGCCCGCATGCCTAGAGCCTGTGCTCCGCAACAAGAGAAGCCACTGCATTGAGAAACCTGTGCACTGCAGCAAAGGGTAGCCCCCGTTCACCGCAACTGGAGAAAGCCCGCGCACAGCAACAAAGACCCAACACAGCCAAAAAAAAAAAAAAAAATGTAGATTGGTGGACTGAGTAAGCAGATTGCCCTCCATAATGTGGGTGGGCCTCGTCCAATCAGTTGAAGGCCTAAATACAACAAAAAGGCCAACCCTCCACTGAGTAAGAGAGAATTCTTCCTGCCTGATGGCCTTTGAACTGGGACAACAGTTTTCTCTTGCCTTTGGAACCTGAAGCATTGGTTCTTCCTGGGTCTAAAGCGTGCTGGCTTTTGGACTGGGACCACATGACAGCTCTCCTGGGTGTCCAGGGTGCCGATCTTGGGACCTGTCAGCCTCCACAATCACATGAGCAATTCCTTGGGATAAATCTCTTTCTGTACACGGAGCCATCCTGTTGGTTGTTTCTCCAGAGAAACCTGACCAGTACAGAAGGCTCTACTCTGGAGCATCTGGAGGGAGCTCACACCTGCTGACACCTGGACTTCAGACTTCTGGCCCCCAGGACTGTGAGAGAATCCATTCCTATTGTTTTAAACCACACGGTTTATGGTAATTTGTTACAGCAGCTCTCAAAAACCCAAACCAAACCAAACTCGAAAGAGAGGCAATACTCAGCTATTTAGGGAACTTGTCTCTAGAAGCCTCACTCTTGTTCTGAAAGGCACAATTACCCATGCACACGCATGATTCTGAGCTTGGAGGATGCTTTAATTTCACAGCTTCCCCCAGCAGAAGAGCCAGACTGCTGTCGTCCCCAGCCCTCAGAGGAGATGTTACCGGGAGAGAAGCCAGGTTTACCTCTGAGGACCCGACGGGGAGGAGGATGGAGAGGGAGGGAGGGAACGTCACCACCGAGGACTTTGGGTTTCTGTAGTGTCTGCGTTTATAACAAACTTAAAGTTAACACGAGAGGAGCTATAACTGTAGCTTTTAGACGAACCCTTCCCCTCTCTGGGCCTCTGTCTCCTCTTCTTTCTAATAGAGAGCATTTGACTAAGAAGACCTCCCAGGCTGCCTTTCCAACTCCGTGGCTCCTGTGACCAGCGGTGGGAGGGGAGGCCGAGGAGCCGCAGGAGCCCCGGTTAGAGGTGCCTGTTCAGGAAATAGCCGTAGCAAGCGGGCCGCCTGCTGCAGCTCACCTGCAAGAGAAGCCCGGAGAAGGCAGGTGGACTTCTGCTGATTCCACGGGTATGACTCGGGCGTTCACCCCTCAGCAGGTTGTCGGGGTGTGGACCTCCCTCCCCCAGGCTCCGCATGGCCCTGTCGGAAAGTCCCCTAGACCAGCCGTGGACCAGGGCTACCCCCATCCAAGGGGCCAGTGCCTCCACACCCCGACACCTCGGGGCGGCCCGGGGCGCCCTCCAGGAGGGCCGAACATCGGACAGGACAGAGTCTACGTCCTCTCGGCCGTTTCCTCTCAATCTGACAAGCTCCAGCAGAACCTGGTGGGAGTGGTAGACGACAAGGTCACAAGCGGGGGTCCGTCCCCAGCCAGGGAACTGCTTGCGCCCTGGACCCCAGGGCTCTGGCCTCCCTGCTTTGGCCGGTGTTGGTCCTTCTTCCCAGCCTCCCTCCTTCTCCCTTGCGCCCCTCCCTGCTCCCACCGTCACAAGTTGAGTTCCGTGGGTTCCCGAGGCTCCGACCACCTCTGCCAGGAAGCCCCCTTTCCCACCGTTCACACGGCAGCAGCTCCTAGCCCTGCCCTTAACACCTGGGAAGCTGTGAGGCTTGGTGCATCCCAGCTGATGGAACAGAGGTGGAATCTAAAGACAGGACAGAACTCCCCTCACGTTTCAAGACCCCACCCTCCCACCCCCGCCATGGGCCACCAGCCGCTGCACGGGTCCTGCACCAGCCCTGTCCTGGCACAGCGACATCCCCGTGTGATCCGGGCTGCCCCTCCAGGAACGCTCCTCCGCCTGACGAGGCTGGAAGCTTGTGAAAGGGGTGGGATTTTGCTCATTCTGAGGTCCCTTCAGGTCCTAGTATCGGGTCCTGCTTTGGGCTGCCACCCCCACGTGGCACAGTGTGGATTAAGATAGGCATACAAAGTCTGTAGGGCCTACAACTCCTCTCCTTGAATGTGGGTGCGCTCCGCGGCTGCTGGACGAATAGAATCTGGAGGAAGTGATCTGTAAGAAGTCCGACCACCGTGAGACTGCCAGCCTCTGGAAGGCCCCATGGAGAGGCTGCATGGAGAGAGAGAGATGCCCGCCCAGCCCCCGCAAGTCCCACCATGCCAGCCCAGGACCAAGAAGCTGGGAGAGGACACTAGATCCACCTGCCCCGTGGTTGCAGCTGTGTGAGACCCTGAGCAGGAACCACCCACTGAGCCCAACTGCCCAGAGCCAGGAGCCCTCCTAATAAATTGTCTTAAGCCAGTAACCTTGGGGCTGATTTTTTACATGGCCATAGCTGGAGAAGGTGGCTTGGTGAGAACCACAAAAGTCTTCCCCTTGGGGAGATGTGTTGTTAAAAAGACCCCCTCTGGGTGGGCACAGTCCCACAGGAGGCTTAGGAAGTGGACAGCATCTCTGTACAAAGACGCAGGTGCCCCGTCCTCTGATGAAGGAAGTCCAGGCCAGGGTGCTTTTGTGCAGTGTACAGTCTGTGCCACTGTACATGGCAGCCCCGAGTAGAAGCCTCACTACAGACAGAGGAGGTGGGAAGGGACTTGCCTGGTGGTCCAGTGGTTAAGACTACACCTTTCAATGCAGCAGGTGCAGGTTCGATCCCTGGTCGGGGAGCTGAGATCTCACATGCCTTGTGGCCAAAAAACCAAAACATAAAACAGAAGCAATATTGTAACAACAAATTCAATAAAGACTTTAAAAATGGTCCACATGGGGCTTCCCTGGTGGCGCAGTGGTTGAGAATCTGCCTGCTAATGCAGGGGACACGGGTTCGAGCCCTGGTCTGGGAAGATCCCACATGCCACGGAGCAGCTGGGCCCGTGAGCCACAACTACTGAGCCTGCGCGTCTGGAGCCTGTGCCCCGCAACGGGAGGGGCCGCGATAGTGAAAGGCCCGCGCACCGCGATGAAGAGTGGCCCCCACTTGCCGCAACTAGAGAAAGCCCTCGCACGAACCGAAGACCCAACACAGCCAAAAATAAATAAATAAATAAATAAAGTAGCTATAAAATGAAAAAAAAAAAAAAAAGGTCCACATGAAAAAAATAATAATCTTAAAAAAAAAAAAAAAAGAAGAAGGAGGTGGGAAGTGTCCATTTCGGATGAGCGCTCCACCACTGTCCCCATCACACCTCCACTGCGTCTGTGCCTCAGTCATCACGGGGCCCCTTTCTCATCCTGGCCCATCCCGGCTGCCAGGGAGCTCAGCCGAACAGGAAGCCGGAGGAACGTGCCGGCAGAGGCAGGCCCGGGTGCCAGGAGAGCGTGGAGGAGGGCGCCAGGGAGGCTGGGCGCCAGGCCCTGCGGCCCACGGGCCAGGACTTGACCCGACCTCCCGGGCACAGGTCTGTAGTCACTGCTTGTCCCGGCCTCGTCCAGCCCCAGGGGAGCCCTTTTGAAGTTTGCTGCTGGGGATGATGCACAAGAGCCCCGACCCGGAACCCAGTAGCCGCCCCGCCCCGCCCCGCTAATCTTCGGCTGCATCTGCTGCAAGCGGGTGTGCCTCTCCCTGCCCTCTTCCCAGGCGACCCCAGCTTCCCGAAGCCACCTGGCGTCGTGATGCAGCCTGCTCTGCCTGGACCTGAAAGGCTGGGTGCTGCGTCTCCCCGCTCCCCCACCCACTGCAGGCACCTCGGGGTGTCCTTGCTCCTGCCCTTGCCCGCCCCCAGGGCCCTCATCTCCAAGGGCGGTCCCTAGGCTGCCCTCCTTGGAGGCTGCCTGTCCCGCCGGGGCCCTGCGGGTGTGGAACTGAAGGGAGAGCAGCAGCTTGGAGCGCTCCAGGGTGAGAGAGGCCTCAGCCTCACCTGCCTCCCCGAGAAACCCTCAAAGGGGTCGAGTAAGGGGCGTCCACCCGGAAAAGTGTCGTCCACTGTGTTCCATATCTCGGGGCCTGATGGCGGGGGCGTGCGGGGCAGAGAGAGGAAACCCGGCCCCCCGGCCCTCCCTCACCGGACGCCAGCAATTCACGGGGACACGTCTGGGCCCAGCGTGGCCTTGCCGGCCTCATACGCCTGCCCAGCTCCGGCGCTGGGGGCCTGCAGCCAGTGACCCGGCCTCCCCGAGTCCCACTTCTTCCCGCGTAGTGATGATAACAGAGGTAACAAACGCCCACCGCACTGCGACAGGGGCTCTCCCTGGACCAAGCCCTAGTCAGGCGCCTCTGAGCACTTTTTCAACGAGGCCTCATCCTTGGGCATGTCCTCAGCAAGAAGCCTGCTAAGTCGGTTTAGCCAGAATCGCCCACCTTTGATTTCTGACCACCCGAGCTCCTCATCCCCACCCTCCCTGGTGATGTCGGACCCCCTGGGCTGCCTTCAGCAAGAATCCTGTTGGGTCTGGGTAGCCAGAGTCTCCCTCATCCATCCCTGATGCTTCCTACTATTAATCTTTCCATCCAGTGACCCCCACCTGCTCCGTGGCTGTAATGCCCCGCTTGCTGACGCTGTATTCAGAGTTGAGCGCTCTCCCCTCCTGCAAACCCCACTGCAGGGGCCCTACACCCGCCGCGACGCGACGGCCCTGAGTCGGCCTCACCATCTTTAGCACGTGTGATGAGTCATGTTTTCTTTAACACCCGTGGTTCACTCAGGTGGAAGGAAGGGAAGGGGCGCCCGGAGCCCCCAGCACCACGCCTGCCGCGGGACAGAGGCCGTAGCGTCTCTTCTCCGCTTTCTAGGGAAATCTGACTTTTGAGAGGGAGACGTCCATGTTCCAGACACCCGAGCAGGTGCTGGGGGCCTCTCAGGAGACCTCCGAGAGGACCGACATGAGCCCAGCGGGCCCAAGAGCCTGTATTCACATCAGGCGGTGGGGGCCAGCTTCCCCTCCCGTGGACGTCTGGCAGGAGCCTCCCCCCAGCAGCCCAGCCCCGAGGAGGGCAGCAGAGCCCAGGCAGAGGGCGGCCCGGCTCCAGAGAGGCCAGGGCCAAGAAGCTCACGGGACAGGGCGATGTGGACGTGGCGGGCTGAGGGACAGGATGGGACATGCCGCTGGGCAGAGGAGGAAAGGACAGCTCCCTGGGCTGTGCTCGGGACCTCCAGGCTGGCACGCCCAGGACACTGGGCATTTTTGATTGTCAGTACTGGGGGGGATGGGCAGTGCCGTGGCATCTAGGGGTGGAGACCGGGGTGCTGCTCGACAGCGTACGGTGCACAGGACGCGCCCCCGTCCCCCAGATGCATCCAGGCCCAAAAGTTCGTGTGGTGGCCGTGAACCCCTGTGACAAAGGGCACAGACCCCGAACTCCTGCCATTGCCTGGTTCTCCTCATTCGGGCAACGGTGACACGGAGGACAGTTAACGGGTGTCAGAGCTCCCTGCCCAACACACAGCTAAGCAAAGGCGCGTGCCTGCCGTGCAGAGGCAGCGTCAAGGCCACCGGCCCCTCTCTCTGCAGCCACGATGCTCCCACGTCTAGAAAGCCCCACTGCGTCCAGGATCTGAGCCTCGCCCAGAGTCCCCAGTGCTGCTGAAGCCGGCGTTTCTGTCCCTCTTGAGGACATCGCCCCTCCCCGCCACCCCATCTCTGACGGTGTGCCTGGGGAGACACACACACGGTCGCTCTGACTTCCCCTTCTCCCTTCTATGCCCACAGCGTTTGCAAGGGCTCCAGGAGGACGCAGGGTCCCTCCGTGGTCCCCCTCTTGCAGGATTCCAGCCGGGCCCCTCCAGCTCCCCGCCGAGCAGAGCGCCGGCAGCGCCACCCCCACCTGTGCTTTCCGTGTGCGCGCGACCGCGGCAGCAGCCCGTTCACTCGCGCTTCCCACGTGAACTGCCGCTCTGGGGAAGGAAGCCGCGCAATCCCGGAGCCTCTTGCATCAGCCGGCAGCCAGCCTCTGCGCGAGGGGGAGGGGACGGGGAGGCCGCCGGAGGCTTAACCTGGCTCCCGGGTTCACTGATGCGAGGAGATGAACGTGTCCCTGGGGGCTTCTTTCTCCACAGAACACCTCCGTCGTCTCTGCCCAGGCCGGCCCCCATGGAACTGCAGAGCGGCTGTAACGGGGCCAGCGCTCCTTGGAGCTGCTCTGACAGGCGCCCGCCCTTACCTGTCTCTGAGTCACTGCTCCACACTGAAGGGCAGGGCTACAGAGCCAAGTGTGGGATCTGCATGTTGGTCTGATGCAGCAAGGTTCTGGAGGGAGTCACGGTGCTAGAGCACGGATATGCAAACCAGGACACGCGCACCCCCCAGGATGGCAAAGAGCCTTCACCTGGGCCAGCTCTAAACAACTGGTCCTGTCTCAATCCCTGAATGGCATCTGCGGGGTGCTTGGCAGTGCCTGGAGATATTTTTGGTTGTCACGGCAGGGGGTGCGGGGGGCACGCTGGTGCTCCTGGCCTCTAGCGGGTCCAGGTCAGGGATGCTCCTCAACGTCCTACAATGCATAGGTCACCCTCCTCCCCGCCAGCCACAAAGTGATCCAGCCCCAAATGTCGATAGCCAAGACTGGGAAACCCTGGCTCCAAGAGAAAGAGAGCTGTAATCCACTGCTTATGTCTGTCACTGGCACAGAAAAGGGAGGTAGTGATGCTCACACAGTTTAGTCTCCATCCCAGTCTCACCTGGCAAATGATCCTGGGTGAAAGCAATCAATACATTCCAACTTCCCCCGTTTCTCTCTGGGGCCTTTACACCTATGGCCCCTTTGTACCGCCAGCTGCAGGCAGGCCCCAGGGAGGAGAGGTGTTTGGACCAGGGCACATGTCACCCTATTCCAGGGGTCCTGTGATGTGGTGGCCTTATGTGGGTTACTGCTTTCTCAGGGATGGTTTTTATATGGTCCAGGAGTTGAAATCCCGCATGTCTCCGGGGGCCAGACCTGGAAGAGAAATGAGTTGAGTGGGCAGGTACAGGTGATGGTTGGATACCAGGGCAGCTGCTGGGTGCTCCAGCCACTTCAGTCCCTGGGGACGGACAGCCTGACATTGCTAGATCCTTGGGTTTTTTGAGGGTTTTTTGAGACAAAAAAATTAGAAATTTGGTTATTTTTTAAAGTGAAGTTTCCCGATTTTTGAATATTAATGCATATTATTTGAAAATTGGGGGGGGGGGGGAAAGGAGTCGGTGGGTCCCCATCAGCTGCCCCTGTGCTGGTGAGGCAGGTCCCAGCGCCCTAAGTGACCATGACTGCACCTGCTCAAATGACAGCAGTCCCCACGTGGTCCAGGCCAACAGGCTGTGATGGATTGTATCACCACCAGCTGGAGGATTCGCACTCCAGGGCTCGGAGCTGAGAGCACGGTGTGCACGTGAGGAGAGGGTGGGAGACGGTGAGACCCGGGGGCTAGTCCACGGTTGGGCTTGTGGATCCTGACCCCAGGCCAGCACCTCCCAATTGGATCCCCACAGCACCCTCCAGGGACCCTTTATACTAAGGACCTCTGTGCTGCACCCAAGATCTGCTGAGCCAGAATCTGTTTTTCAAAAGACTTTTTAGTGATGTTCGGTATCTTTATGTGGAGTTGGGTTACTCAGTGTATGTGTTTGTCCCAACTCATCCTGTGATGCACTGAAGACAGTGTACTTTGTGATGTGTAATTTTACAAAAAGAAGAAGGAACAGGGAATTCCCTGGCGGTCCAGTGGTTAGGACTCTGCGCTTTCACTACCGAGGGTGAGGGTTCAGCAAGCCTCGCAGGGCGGCCAAAAAATAAATAAATAAAAAGAAGGAACAGAAGGAAGAGAGGAGGGAGTGTCGAGGAAGAAGAAATGTTCCTCTACCCTGTGAAAACGAGCAGGGTCCTGTGGGGCCCTCTGGGTACAAAAGCCCCTCTGTGTCCCCCATTTCTTATTTGTAAAAAAGACTTTAGTCTCCTGGGCTTTCCCTGAGTTCCAGAGAGTGGACTCAAACAGTTACTAATTAGGGAAGTGGGGGGGGACACAGGAACAAAGGAAAAGCAGTTAAGCAAGAAAAGTAATGAGAGCCTAAACAATAAACAGAACCCTAGCTCCTCCTCAAGGGATGTACATAATAATATGATGCATATCTTCAAGTCCTGCAGAAACTAAGAACCCCCCGCCCAGGTGGAAGATGGTGACTATATGCTGAGACCCCCAGCCCCGTCGGAACCAGAAGGCCGATGACTGGGATTCCTGGGACACCACCCTGTCACCTCACCACTAACCCATCAGAGGCAAGTCCACAAGATGCAACCCTCACCCCAAATGTTGCCTTTAAAAACCCTTCCCTGAAAGCCATCAGGGGTTTGGGTCTTTTGAGCACGAGCTGCCCGTACTCCTTGCTTGATACTCTGCAAATAAACACTGTACTTTCCACTTGAAACTAACACAATATGGTAAATCAACTATATTTCAATAAAAATTATGAAAAATCAATCAATAAATAAACACTACACTTTGCTTCACCACAACCCGGTGTCAGTAGATTGGCTTTGCTGTACAGCGGGTGAGGGGACCCAATTTCAGTTCGGTAACACCTTCTATGTTCTTCTGGCTGGTCTAAGAATTAAATTGACATGAGACAGATTAAGAGGAAAAAATCAGACAGAATTTCATAACATCACCCAGAAAAACTGAGTAACCTGCCAAAATGGCTGAAGCCCTCACCTTAAACACCACCTTCAGGTAAAGACAAATGAGGATGTTGGGGTCGTGGTTTGGGACCTCAAAGGGGAGGGAGGGAATTCACATGGAGATGGAAAAGCATGTGTCTGGTAAACAAATGTTTGCTGAGCCTGCAGAGACAACGGGACACAGAGTGGACTGTAGTCTGAGTTTCCCCACCACACCTGGCCTCATTCCTTGTGGAAATCTCTGGTGACCATGCTATTCCTGAAACAGGACCTCTGTCTAAATTCTAATTCAGCAAGCTAAGACGGAAGATCAATGCCTCTTCCTGAGTCTTTTGGGCCTTAGTTGTTCTCAGCTGGAAATAATTCGCAGGCCAGAGACATTTGGGATGGCAAATTTTGTTCCCCTAGGAGAGAGAGCGGGAGAGAGAGGAAGAGAGAGAGGGAGAGAGGGAGCTGGTGGGGGGAGAGAGGGAGAGAGAGAGAGGGAGAACCGTAACGCAACATTTGAACACAAGTGGGCCGGTCTCCCACCTCCTGGTCCAATAGGACTGATTTCCTGGGGTTTCCCAGACCCCGGTCATCCCACGACTCAACCAACCATCTCACTTTCTCCCCAGCCGCTTGTCCTCTCACTATGTTTCTTTAAATTGACTCATTTTATTTACTTAAAGGGAAAACCAGCCGTAAACAGAAGGTAACTGTAAAAAACCAACGTAAACAAAACACCACCTTAGATTTGCAGGTCATGTCAATTTAATTCTTAGACCAGCCAAAAGAACCTAGAAATTTCTTCCCCCACCACCGATTCTAGCAGGTTTGGCTGTTTTGCCAAAGGATGGGAACTGCAGGTGGGCCAAAAAGGAAACTCACAAGAGTTGAGAGGCGTTCTAACTGGGACATTCTCAGTGCCACCGGAGGGGCTGCAAAGGGGCGGGTGAGGGCAGAGGCACCCGTCACGTTTTGGGAGGGCTGCCTTGCACCTCACTCCCTGGCGCAGCTGGCTAGCAAAGCGTGGGAACAAGCCCCCCTTCCCCTCCAGGCTGGGCAGCTGGGAACCTTGGGGAGGTAGGGATGAGAGCCGGCCCCAAACCACTGGTCAGAGCAAAGTCAGGTGACCAGAACCTGCACCCACAGGTGTGTGCCCCAAAGAAATGAAAACGGGCTTCCGAATGAGCATTGTTCACCGTGGCAAAGTGGAAACAACCCAGACATCCATCCGCTGATGGATGGAAGACAAACAATAGTACTCCAGCCAAACAATGGAATATCACTCGGCCATAAAAGGGAATGAACGCTGACACAGCTACAACATGGGTGAACCTTGACAGCATCATGCTGAGTGAAGGAAGCCCATCACAAAAGACCACATATTCTATGATTCCATGTGTATGAAAAGTCCAGAAGCAGCAAATTCATAGAGACAGAGAGCACATCAGTGGTTGCAGGGATTGGAGGAGAGGGGGACGGGGCATGACTACCAATGGCTACGGTGGTTCCTTTTGGGGTGCCAAAAATATTCTGGGACTGGATAGAGGTACCGGTTGTACAACATTGTGAATGTACTAAATGCCAATGAACTGTAGACTTTAAAATGATTGACTTTATGTTATGTGAATTACACCTCAATTTTTTTTTTTTGGCTGCGCCGTGCAGCTTGCAGGAACTTGGGCCACGGCAGTGAAAGCCTGGAATCCTAACCACTAGGCCACCAGGGAACTCCCTATACCTCAGTTTACAAGCCTTTTAAAAATAACTTTTTTAAAAAGGAAGACACTCTGGGAGAGAGGACCGAGATGGTTTCTGGCCTGAGGCCGATGCTGGACCTCTACACAGCGGGCACGCCCCCCTCCCCCCCAGGGTGAGGGCTGTCTGTGCTCGGCCAAGTGTGCTGGCCCCAGGGGGACAGGGAGTAGACTCAACTAGGAAGGAAGGGCCCTGAGCCCTCGGCCCTGCGCTTGCTGGAGACCCTCTCCTCCCTCCCACTTGCAGCAGGCCCATCCCCCGGGCCCCCGGGCATCTTTGTCGCTTCCCCCCTGCCCTCCCCTGACCAGCTCCTCGCCCAGAGATATGGCTCCACAGTGGAGATACAAAGGGCGGCCAGTGTCCAGCCTGACAGAGATGTCCTGAGGTCACCCCCTCTCTCCGGAGACTCACGGACACCCGCAAACGCGCCTGACACCAGTGAGGTGACAGCCGTCTGCAGGCTCCTCCGAATGCAGGCGCCCACATAGTCCTCCTGCCAGACGGGAGAACTGTCCCCGTTGGAAAAACCCACCCACACGGAAGCGAAAAGGCTGGGGTGCCGGTGGGGGGCTGGATTCCACCAGGGCCCTGCAGGGCTCGGACTGACCCGGGGCTCCCCAGGGAGCGGTCGGGACCACCTACGCCAGACATGCCAGGAGCTGCTAACACACACCCACCCCACTGTGGGTGGAACAGCGACCCCCCCCCCAAAATTCACCTCCACCTGGAAACACGGATGTGACCGGATTTGGAAATAGGGTCTTTGCAGATATAATTCGCTAAGTTTAGATGGGGTGTGAACTGAGATTAGGGTGGCCCTATATCCAAGGAGTAGCGTCCTTATATTTGAGGTGCACACAGAGGGGAGGCCGCGTGAAGACGGAGCAGAGATTGGAGGGATGAGGCCACAAGCCAGGGATGCCTGGAGCCCCCAGGGGCTGGAAGAGGCAGGAGGGATGCTTCCTCGGAGCCTCTGGAGGGCGCCCAGCCCTGCGACCCCTTGATTTCAGACTCCTGGCCTCCAGGCCTGGAGGGAATAGACTTCTGTTGTCTGAGCCCCCGGCTCCTGGTCATCTGAGCCCCAGGACACCGAGGCGGCACCGCCCACCCCCGCTGCTGGCCTGGTGGGTGCGTGGTCTCAGGGCCTGTGTCCCCCACAGGCCTCCAGGCTGATGCTGAGAGCTGCTCCAGCCTCTCACGTCCCCACGGGAGCAGCGCTGCTGCGCTCCTCTCCCCGGGGCCACGGCCCGGTGCCCACGTGCCTCCACCGCGTGGTGACTCACGGCGCTGCTGCCTCTGGGAGACACAGCCTCACCCTTTTGGTGCCACGGAGGCAGCCGCGTCCACGCAGCCGTGACGACCGCTCAGAGCTTGGGGGCGCCGAGGGCAGGCCCCTCCGGAGAGCAGCACCCCACAGGAGAGCAAGGGTGCCCGTCCCTGCGTGACGCCCTCCAACCCAGGTGCAGCGGCAGCCGAGGGGGAGCTGAACGGGCAAGCAGAGCCACAGGCTGGGAGCCCGGTGGCCGTGGAGGGAAGGCGGTGGCCACACCCGCTCTCACTAACCTCCTGCTGGAGCTGGAGGGGCCGACTCTCTCCTCTAGCGCCAGGTCCTCGAAGCAGCGGGGACGCCGGCGATGCCCGCTGCGGTTCGGCTGCCTGGAGGGTTCCCGGAGGGTCTTACTCTCCGAGCCGGAGCCCGCAGCTCCGCCTGGCCTGGCCAGGGCAAAGGCTCAGAGTTCCCTGACCGCCTGAGCCCTTCGAGAGGAAGCTGCCTGAAGGAGGTGGGGATTCTCCCCAGATGAGGGGCACCTGGGCCCGACAAACCAGGACAGACCAGGACGGAGTGGTGGGCGTGACCTGATGGGCTCCTCCTCCTCAGGGGCCAATCCCCAGCCTCAGACCGGGGTTTGACTTCCTGTCACCACGGAGCTCTGGCTGGAGAGAGCTGGGCCACTCGGTTCAGCATCCGAGGGCACAGTTCCAGCACTGGGTTGTAAATTAGGAAACAGCAGAGAGAGTCCTCCTTTTGTGGAACTCTGCATTCAGGTGCTTATTCCAGAGACAAAACTAGGAACATACCTGGACAAGAGCGCTGGGCTCTGGGGTAAAAAGGTGAGGGTGGGGCTTCCCTGGTGGCGCAGTGGTTAAGAGTCCGCCTGCCAATGCAGGGGACACGGGTTCGAGCCCTGGCCTGGGAAGATCCCACATGCCGCGAAGCAAGTATGCCCGTGCGCCACAACTATTGAGCCTGCATTCTAGGGCCCGCGAGCCACAACGACTGAGCCCACGCGCCTAGAACCCGTGTTCCACAACAAGAGGAGCCACCACAATGAGAAGCCCGCACACCGCAACAAAGAGTAGCCCCCGCTCGCCACAACTAGAGAAAGCCTGCGCACAGCAACGAAGACCCAATGCAGCCAAATAAATAAATACATATATTTAAAAAAAAAAGAACTCAGTCTGGATGTAGGGGGCGCCGGTTCAATCCCTGGTCGGGGAACTAAGATCCCACATGCCACGAGGTGCAGCCAAAAAAAAAAAAAAGTCAGTATGGAAAGGCCTGGCTGAGCATGTGGCATGTGACCGACCCTAGTGGTAACAGGTGAGGGAGGTCTGGGGCCGAGTGAAGCCCCCAGCTGAGTCCCCTCTTCCAGCCCCTGCTGGGAGCTCCCAGGCTGGGCAGCAGGTTGGCCTTGTTTACCAGGGGGTCTACTGAGTGTGGCAGGAAGCAGCACGTTACGATGGATGCCCTGGTCCTAAGAGCAGAGCATGGAAAGGTGCTCTCAGCTGTGAGGTCCGACAGCCTCTGGCTGTTTCTGTCTGTGTCTGTGGTCCTGAATTCATGCTTATTAACGTAAGCAATGCCAATCCAGAAATGGAAGCTGCTGGAATATCATGAGGTGCAGGGTCAGCACCGCAAAACCCAGCAGGTGTCGCCAGGCATCAACACCTGTCAGCCACGTTGACCTGACTCAGCCGATCCTCACAGCGGCCCTGGGAGTTGGCCCTTGTGTTGGGGACACGTGGAGGCTGAGAGGCTGCCGTCTGAGCCAGGAGGCCGTGGTGGCCCAGCTCCAGGCTCCCAGCCTCCTCGCCCTCACTGTCCGGGGCAGTTACCCTGCAGGGTGAGGGCGGGGAGCAGAGGTGGGAGGCCCCACTGGTCTGTCTGCTTCACCCCTGGCTCGCCGTTAACTGTGCTTTGCAGGGAGGGTCATTTCCTCCACAGTGTAAAGACTCTGGTGTAGATGGGGTGGTTGTCAAGTTTCCCGAGATCCCAGCTTCACCCCTGCCCCATCACCCACGCACCCTACCATCTGGGTCGAGTCTGTGGGTGGGCCCCGCTGTCCCACCAGTGGACACGTTACCAGACACCAGGGACTTCTACACGGACCAAGATTGCAGATCTTCACGTCAGGAGACAGGGAGAGTCCTACGTGGGCAGAGTCCCACGGAATCTCTAGTGGGTTAGATGGTGACACACACACCCCCAATTCATGTCCACCCAGAGCCTCAGGATGGGACCCTACTTGGAAATAGGGACATTGCAGATGTAATTAAGGCAAGGATCTCAAGATGAGCTCATCCTGGATTAGGATGGGCCCTAAATCCCTGAGAGTGTCCTTGTAAGAGAAGGGAAAACGCACACAGACTCAGAGACACACGGAGAGGCCATGTGAGGACAGAAGCCTCGATGAAGAGGCAGGAAGGACCCTCTTCCATCGTCCCAGGAGGGATCACAGCCCTGCCCACACCTTGATTGTAAACTTCAGGGCTCTGCACTGTGAGGGGATAAATTCCTGTTGTTTAAGCCCCTGGGTTGTGTTAAGTTGTGACAGCACCCCAGGGACACTGGTACAAAGAGCTGCTTGCCATGCATCTCCACGAAGTGTCCCCAGTTCGGACTTTCTGGGATGGGGTCACATGGGGTTCTCCACGTGGCCGAGGTCGGGCATGGCTGGCCCATCATCCTCATCACAGTTTATTACCCAACATGTGACCTCACCACAATCTCTCTCTTGATGGTTCACGGAGTCCCAGGCAGTTCCCAGCCTGGGCTGTGGTGACTGGAACATTCTCAGACTTGCCCTGGGCCTTGCACACACCTTGGAAGTGTGTGCTGGGTGCACACCCAGAAGCGAATTAGTGAGTCATGGGTTCTAGCAAAAGCTGCCTTACCGTTTCCAAAAGGGTTGAACTCACTTACACCCGCCCCCAGGGAGATTTATTTGAATGGAATTTGTGCCGCCTGCAGAGTCCTGAAAAATGTGTACAGAGCTGGACTAAACTGGTCCAGATCATTGAGATCAAGACGTTTAGTTCCTTTTGGCAGAATTAATGATTCCCCGCTGCGCCCTGGCCTGCGGGCCTCCCGGTGCTCTCTGTCAGGACATTGGCAGAAACACGCTGTCACGGGCCAGGTCTCCAGTGTGGTCCCCAGCGCCTCATTTTTGACGAGAGGTGCAGATTTCCCTTTGGAAGGAGCCAAAGAAAGAAGCAGGCACGGACAGGCGAGCGGAGGCTACTCTTCGTTGCGGGCTTCTCATTGCCGTGGCTTCCATTGTTGCGGAGCTCCGGAAATGGGCAGAGATGCCAGGACACCGTGACTATGGGGCGGAGACGGACCGTGAGCCGGGGTACCAGCCTCCGTGTCCCCTAGGTTTCCTCCAGTGCTCGACGGCACAGGGAGGAACGAACCGGTGGAAGAGACCCCGCCCCCGCCCGGCTCGGCCCCCCTTGGGTGGGCTCCCAGCAGCACCTCCGAGGCAGGCTTACCGCGGTGTTCCATGTCCCACTGAGCTGCACGGGGTCACGGCCGAGGCCCCAGCCCGCCCCACGGGAGCTCAGGGGCGGGGAGGCCCCCGGCTTGTCCTGAAACCGAGTGGGGCCCTGAGGGAATCCCGGGCATGCAGGCCCTTTTGGCCCCGTTTCTTGTAGGCAAGACTCCAGCCTCCATGACCTTCCCTGAGTTCCGAAGGGCAGATGTGAACAGTTGGCAATCAAGGGAGGAGTAGCCAGGAAACCACCTGAGGCGAGATTAAAGGGACCAGAGAAGCTCATCAGGATTAGGAGATGGACCACCTGAGACCCTGCGCACCCCCTCTTCTTGTCAGCACCCCACTCTGAACCCTTCTTATAAACCCTCATCAGATCCTCCCGGGTTGGGACGCATAGTTTTTCGAGGCAGAAGCCCGCTGCGTCCCCCTTTGCCTGGCAAAGCAATAAAGCCGTCCCTTCCTACTTCACCCAAAGCTCTGTCCCTGAGATTTGAGTTGGCACCCGTGTACAGAGAGGCTGAGCTTTCGCTTGCAGTCCCAAACTGGGGACACCCGGGGACGGGTCCAGCTGTCACTGGATGCTGGCCGCCCGCAGAGGCAGGGTTAGCTCTGGGTGAGGAGGCCCCCTCCGGCCAAGGGCAACTCGGGGAGGCCCAGCTGAGGGTGGTCAGCGGCCACCCTGGCAGGGTGGGCCCAATCCCCTCAGCGTCCGTCCCAGCTGCCCGACCCAGGCAGGCAGGCACCTGCCGTCGGGGGCCTCCAGCTGGGCAAGCTGCCAGGAGGGCCATCTGGGGGAGGGGTGCCTCTGGCAGCCTCTTCCCAACTCCTCGGCCTCTTTCTCAGGCCCCGGCCAGAGAAGTAGCGGCTCCAGAACTCACGCTGCGCTCAGCCATGACCCGAGGAAGAAAACCGCCTCTTCCTGGCACTTTCCCCAGAAGGCCCAGCACGTCTCCCTCGGGCCTCGGGCCTCTCTGAGCCACTGGCTGCTCCTGGAGCACGTGCTGGACGGGCGTGCGCTTGCCCCTGGGCCCAACTGTCCCTGGAGCTGTGGTGGGCTCAGGGTCCCAGGAAGGGAAGGAGGGTCCTGCGCAGACATGGGTGTGCCTTGGGGGCGGGGAGGGTGAGGCCGCTTCCCTTAACTCTCCCCACCTCCTACACCCACCTCACAGGTGGGAAAACCGAGGCTTCGGCAGGGGTGGAGGTTGCTCAAACTCTCATAGCTGGAGAGCTTCGGGCCGGGACTCTTCACGGCCCACGGCACGCTCACGTCCGGGAGGACTCAGGGCAGCTCGTCCCCCTTCTCTGGCTTCCATCTGAGTGTCTCTGGGAGTCCCCAGCAGCCCACATGTTCTCAGAGGTGAGCGAGGGAAAAGCCAAAAGGCAACTCAGAACATTCCAATAAACCTCCTGGGACCGGAGAGAGGTCCCAGGATCCCAGTGCCCAGAGAGGGAGGGGCTCTGCCCTCAGAGGGTGAGGAGTCCAGAGAAGTCAGCAGGTGAGCTGCTCCACGAGGAAGCAGCACGTGCAAAGGCCCTGGGAGTGTCCCAGCCGCTGAGAGGCGGCCATCATGGTGGGGTGCAGAGGGAGGGCGTGGGTGGGTCAGCAAAGTTTGGAAGGGCAGCCAGGGGCAGACGTGCAAGGTCCTATGGAGGTGGGTCTTTGTCTCAAATGCAGTAGGTGTTGCATTATGGCTGTCAGATGGGTGGGGTCCTGGGGTCTGCCGGGCACATCAAAAGTGCACAGCAAGATCCAGGTGACGGCCAGGCAGCCAAGCGTCCAGTGCACATTTAAAAACGCGTGTAGAAAAGCATGTGACTCTTTCATGCGCAGCAGGATAAATTTCCACCCGACTAGATCTAAGTACAGAACAGTGCCAGCGCCCCAGAGAGCCCGCTGATTTTTTAAAAAGCTAATTTAAAAGTACTGTTTCTGTGACTGTGTAAATCACCCATGGGATTCAAAATTCAAAAGGTATAAAGGGTGCAAGATGAAAATATGTTTCCTGCCCCTTCACTGGGTACTCCAGCTCCCACCCTGGAGACAGCCGGAGTTACCGACTTCTGCAGAACCCTTCCAGAGACCTTCCATACTCAGGAAAATACACTTGTATATTCTTTTTTTCCCTTTTTTGTAAAAATGGTAGCGTACCACGTCCACCATTCCATACCTGCTTAGTGGTACACGCTGTTTATAAGGCGAGGCTTCTGTCTTTGTCTTCCTTTTTTTGGGGTAACAGCTTTATGGAGACATAAATCACATACTGAACGATTCACCCGGGTAAAGCATACCATCCAACGGGTTCTAGTACCTCCGCCAGCGTTGCGCAGCCGCACCACAGAACCTTCTCACCACCCTGTCGGTCTTCACGGCTGCCTTGGACTCCACTGTGGGCTTGAGCCAGTTTCTTTAAGCAGCTTCCTATTGCTTTGTCAACGTTTCTAAGAGATCAGGCAGCCTCAACGCCTGTTTCCTGCTTCCCTGCGGTGGGCGCGCAAGTCTGACTTCAACACTGCACACCCATCGCCCTGGGAACCTGCATGCCCCGGGCCTGTTGGGTGAGGTTCTGTCTCCCCGACAAGACAGGCAGCTCCCATAACCCAGGGGCTCGTGGTGAGCAGAGGAGAGCAAGGCCAGGCTCTCCTGCCCACAGCCCGTGAAGGGTGTCGGGCAGCAGGAGGCAGCGGGAGGTGGCCGGGGTGGGGGTCGGCATGCCAGGTACAACAGGAGAAAACACCCCTGACTTCATGTAGACAGGGCTGAACTTCACCAAGCCGCCATCCTGGAGAAGGGCCCAGGCCAAGAGCCCCCGCCCCGAAGACCAGAGGACACTGCCTGGTTCCCTGTGACGAGGCCAGACTCGGACCCACGAAGGACCCACTCTTCCCCCCCGACCCAGGAAGGTCACCGGAGTCTGGTGACCTTCCCTCCCCTCCCAGACCCCCGAACTCAGCCCCTCAGCCAGAGGTGACAGCCCCTCCTGGAACAGGCCGCCTGGGGGATCTTCTCTCCCCACGCCCCTCCCGGCCGCCCTCACCCCACCCCCGCCCCGGCCCTTTCCAGCCCCCTTCCCTCCCTGCGGAAGAGACCCTAACCCTCCCCCAGCTCCCCCGAGACGACTGCCCGTCCTGTGGTCAGGGACCCTCTGCAGTGACCTTTCCAACATCCCTCCTTACTCAGGCCAGATCTGGCTTCTATGTGACATTCTTTCCCTGGGGGATTCGCAGCCCGAGTCAAGGGACCGAGCCCAGATATAAAACAGGAGCAGCTTTACTGGAACAAGTGGGGACTCAGCCCCCCGCCCCCGTGGCTCCTTGAGAACCAGGCAGGGCTGTCCCACGAGACCACCATCAGAGCCTGGAGACCGTCACGGTAGCCAGAGGGACGGGCGGGGAGAGCGGTCACGCCCAGGGGCACCCTCCCGCTCCCATGGCCGCCCGGGACACAGCGGCCCTTGGCAATGGGAATACGTTCGCTCCCTGGAGGAACCAGCGTGGCCGGCTGCACAGGAGGGATGATGAGGTGGAACCCTGTCGAGACGAAGAGCGGCCCAGCCTGCAGTCTCTGGGGGGGGGGCGGGGAGACCCAGTCGCCCCTGAGGGCTCCTTGCCCTGGACTTGCCCCATGCCCAAGTTCAGGGGCCTGGCTGGTCCAGAGAGCGCAGGTGGCCACTACCTGTCCGGGCTTGGAAAGGTTGGGACCACGAGGTGGGCAGGGCCAGACCCACGTCGACTTTGGGCCCCAGAGCCCTCCTTCGGGGAGGGGGCGAGGGTAAGAGCCCGGCTGGGGGCCACATGCCATCCTTCGACCAGCCTGCACAGAGGTCAATGAGGGAGAGGGGCTTCTGGAACCTTCTGTGCCCCTCTTTGACCCAGAGAGGATGTGTTCTCCGGTGAAACGGGTAGAGACAAGCTCTGTGAAGATCTGATCACCCGGGGTGTTGGTGTGATTTAGGCGTTTAAGTTTAATCACCATTGAGTTCCTACTTGCAGGATTAAGTCACCCTTTGGCTGGAGGACAAAGATCTGGGTCTTGCCAGACTGGACCCCAAGAAGTAACGAGTGCAGCTCGGGGCCTGTGTGGCGTGGCCAGGCACGTGAAGAAATCAAGGAGCAGTTTCTGGCAGGAGGGTGAAGGGTCCTGGGGCCCCAAGGGATGTTGCTAGCCTGGGGCAGCCCCACGAGTGCAGAGGGCGCCTTTGGGGGTGAGGATGTGCTGCTCTCCTGGGCCTCGGGCCACCCCCTTCACCACCTCGGAGGCCAGGGAAGGGTCACATGTATACGACGCACAAAAGGGTCCTGTCCAGAGGCAGGAACGCCACGGGGCGCTGCTTCCTCCCCGGGGTCCTCGTGACATCGCAGGGTGTCTGAGCTCTCCCACTGGGCCCAGATGTCACCCCCGCCCCCTCCCACTCTGCCTGGAATCCAGTTCCGCTTGCCTGGCCCCCATCCCCAGTCTGCCGCGATCCCACGCCCTCATGGTGGTTCTGGCTAACCCCACAGGCAGGGCTGGCTCAGCGATGTCCGAGGTCTCTGCCTCGCTGCCGACAGCCTGACCCCACCAGCCACTTCCCCAGGCAATTTCCCAAGAATTCGGGGACTACGTACGAGAAGAGGGCTCCCCCAGCAGCCAGCTTCCCACCTTCTCCAAACAAACTGCTCTCTCCGTGCACAGGGTTGAGTGATGTAGGTTGTTGGGCGAATGTGCCCTGGTCCCCCCACCCGGAGACATTTCTCTCTCTTGCCCCCTCCTGCCCCCCCTCCTGCCCCAGAGGACCTTGACCAGCCAGCTCCGCTCAGACCACACGTGTGGGGCAGTTTGTTCCGGTTGGTTTGAGACCTGTCCTTTCGTGTCCAGACCCTTTTCCATCAGTGACCGTGAAAGGCACACTCGTTGAGGGCCAAGGAACGATCGGGATGCCAGTGGCCTTTCACGTGTCCCACCTGCTCCCATGGAGACGGAAGTAGGACTTTCAACGCACTAGTCGATGCATCACGGTCTGTGCATCTCATGGAGCTGCCCCTGGGACTTTGTTCAGCTGGTCTCCCTGGAGTAATAAGTTTTCTCCAGCAGAAAGCGAAGCTACATGGTGCTCAGGGACCCTGGGCACCCAACCCGCTGGGGGCAGCACCAGGACCTGGCCCGTGGCTGGTACTCCCTTGCCCCAAACCCGCGGGTTGGAGTGGAAACCTCCCCAGTGGCACTCAAGGCCCCTGGTCCCGGCAGCCTGGGCTTGCTCGGCAGCCGCCGTGGATGGGCCTCCTGCCCTCGCTGAGGTTCAGGCGGCAGCCGCCCCGCGACGCCCGTCCCATCCCGGCACACCCACGTCCCGCCACGCAAGGCCCCGCGAGGAATGGAGTTTGCCGGCATCGAGTGAGGGCTGGCAGGGCTCTGGGCCCTGCTCCACCCCGAGGCTGTGATGACTAACCCTCAGGGCTGCTGTGGAGGCTGGTCCCTTCCCTCCGACCCCAAGACGGCCCGTGCCTCCTCCCGACCCGGCGCTGGTCCTGGCCTGCCTGTCGCCCCAAGGCCAGGCCTGTTCTCCTAGGTCCCAACTTCAATGTCCTTCCTGAGAGGTGGATCCAAATTCCCGCTCACCCCCTTGCCTCCTCCCTGGCCCTCATCACCCACCTGTGGCCTCGAGGAGGCTGCTGGTGAATGAATGAATGAATGACTGAATGAACGAACTGGGCAAGGAGGTGTATGATCAACCCCTCCCCCCACCCCAACCCCGGGGAGGCACCTCCAGGAACCTCCCTACACCCAGAATCTGGCACTGAATACAAGACAGAAAACCATCCGCAGTGCTTACAATTCTTCTTTAAAAACAAAAACCCCTCACAAAACACAGAACTCCCCATGTCGAACCAGCCAAGCGTGTAACAGGTTAGCGGTTAGCAGGAGAGAGAGGCGTGAAGTCACACACACGTCACTGCGCGACATCGTGGCGGGCGGCTGGCGTGGCGGGGACCCGCAGAGCAGGGCTGTACGCCGCTCCCACAATAAATAAACACTGTGCCGACAGCACCCCTTACACTAGCGAGACATGAGGATGGAACAAAGCACAACGGCTGCACACGTTACGCCAAAATTCGGCTTAAAAAAAAAAAAAATAACCCACAAAGGTGAACGCTCAGGACACTTGTCAGTAGTGTGGTCAGATGGAGCGGAGTCTCTGCCCCAGAACACAGACACGCCTGCCTTCTAAGGGGCGGGCAGGGGCGGGGCCCTGGGCTGCACGGGACCCCACAGCCCCAAGAATCACAGCCTGGGCCCCCCAACCTGCCTTCCCACATGCCGGGGAGAGCCATGCTTCAGAACTACCTCTGACCTTGCGGTGCATAAAGGGGCCCCGTCACTCCTGCAGGGGCGGCACCACCCCACTTCCCCAAGATGCACATGGTGGGAAGGCCACTGCAGTCTGGACAGGGACACCTGGCTCCCTGCACTCTGCCAGGTCACATCTAGAGCCAGTGGTCTGACCACGACGCGTCCTAAGTGTCGTCGCGACACCCTGGAGAGAAGAGGCCAAAACCTGCTCAGAGGCTGCTGGACCACCGCGGAAAGGCAGTGGGCAGTGCGCCCCAGGCACCACCCTGCCCGCCACCTGTGCGAGGGGCTGCGGTGGCTACGATGGCCACGGCCTCCTCCTGAAGGGGCACAATCCCACCAGGCAGGTGGTACAGCAGCTGTGGCCCCCATTTACAGGTGAGAAAACTGAGGCCCCAAGACAGAAAGTCTAAAATCAGGCCTCTGTCTTGCTGGGTGACATTCTGCCTTCAGCCGTTGAGCTGGGCCCCTAGATGCGTGGATTACAGCCCCGGGACAATTGAGTCGGTGAGGAGACTTCTGTGGACGTCGGTCCTCACATGTCAGGAGCTACAGGTGGGCAGGGGTCTCCTGACCAGCACGAAGAGGGAGGGGTGGACACGTGGCCACCTCTGTTTCAGCCTCAACGCCCAGCCTGGCCCCCCCGCAACAAGCTGCTTGTCAGGTCTCTCTGGGCCCGTCGGACCACGCGGGGCCCCGGAGCCCAGGTGGGTGGCAGTGGATGGACTGGCCACTCGGCGCTCACGTGGCCCCTGGGGAATGGCTACGGCTGAGCAGTGAGGCTCAGTGCCCGAGGGCTAGGCTCACCCTCCCCCTGGTGGGAAGGTCAGGGGGCAGAGGCCAAGGCAGAGCCGCCAGCGCCTCAGAAGGGCCTGGAGGGAGCCGATCTGACCTTGGATGACGCCGCTCCCCAGGCTGACTCTGTGGACGGTGACAGCACAGCAAAGCCAGCCGGTGGCCAGGCCAGAGGAGCTTCTGGGCCTCGGCTGCCTCCCCTGGGGAAAATGCTATGGGAACCACAAGAACAGAAGCCTGCGAGCACAGCCCCTCCGGAGGGGAGGGTGGGCGTGCCACGCTGGTCTCAGTGGGAGCCAGACCGCCTGAGGGTCAGGTGGCCTCCGGAGCAGGTGCAGTCGGAGTGCTGAGGGCCGGACTCCAGCTCCCCGAGCCTGGGACAGGTGACAGGGGAGGGGACAGCTGTGCCTCGGCCAGGAGCGGAGAGCCAGCCCCAGATAGCTGGCAGGGCTGCTGTCCAGCCCTCGAGGCCCGGGAGAGCTGCCTTGCGGGAACACAGAGGAGAAGCCCATGAGGGGTCACGGCGTCTGCTTCCAGATTTCAACTGTGAAGCTTTGAAAGGGCTAGAGCTTGGCTCCAAAACTGATGCAGAACAGGCCTGAAACAGCACTGCCCACTTGCCCACCATAGGAGCTGCCGGAATCCTCTGGCCTTTGCTCAGGCTGGCGTCCAGGGAGGGATGTACAGTCAGGAGCCCAAAGCTGTCCTGAGTGACAGGGTCTAGCCCCAAAACTGGCCCCGATCTGCACGTCCCGGTGGGAGGTCCGGGGTCTCCCAGCTGCCCCTGACTTCCGCTCGGATCCCTCTGCCCGTGGCAGGCACCAGGGCACCACTGTTGATCAGCCCAAGGCCTTTCCTTCTACAAGCCTTTCATTGAGATGTTCTTTCTTTTTGGGGGTTGGGAAGGGAGCTAGCGCAGGTCTTTAAGGCAACGAGACGTGAGCACGTGGGTTAGTTTCACAAAAGTCACTACATCTACAATAACAGAGAAACGGCAAAGCCGAAGCGCATGTGTCCAGGCCACCGTCCAGAGGGCGAGGCCGAGCCCGGAACTCTGCCAGGGGGTTCCCAGAACCCCTCCGTTCTCGGAGGCGTGCCGGACTCTGGCGACAGGATCTGGTCCCTCTGAGGCACATTGTGCTACCGGTGGCATTAGGGGAGAAAAGACCCCCTCACGTTTCTCTAAAAAATAATCATCTTGGTGGCGTCGACGCGACCCAAGATTAAGTTAAAACAAAAATAATAAAGGGACTTCCCTGGCGGTCCAGTGGTTAAGACTCGGTGCTCCCAATGGAGGGGGCACAGGTTCGATCCCTGCTCGGGGAACTAAGATCCGACTTGGCGCACAGTGCGGCCAAAAAAAATAAAGTTAAAAAAAAGTACAAATACACAAAGGTGAGAAGGGAGAAGGCCCAATTCGGCAGGAAGCCCGCAGCCTCCTCGGTCCAACGTTCCCGCCTCCACGCTTGAGAGGTATCCACAGACATCCGTCGTCTGGGACTGAATTCGTACCAGGGTTCACAGTGGCCTGGCCGCCACCCCGGGGGAGGGACAGTGGGGGCCCCCAGCTGAGCTGCCTGGATGATGGGACCGGAGTCGCTTTCTAAGGGGTGGGTGGTTTAAAACAATCTCTGCGTTTTCTTTCCGGCAGCTTCTCAGATCTTGTCGCTTACGTCTCCTGGGGAACCACATGCATGAGCTTCTGGCAAAGGACCGTCGTGGAAACTGCCAGGAGAAGAGCGGAGTTACTCGGGGGTCCTGTGGTCCCGTGCCTGGGGGGTCAGGGCAGCGAGGGATGTGGGCTCACCCCGCCCCGTCGTGATGCGTCCCAAGGTTGTAAGAGAAGCCCGAAAGCCAGAAATTTATGTGGAACCTCCCAATTTGTGTGTGTGCCCGTGCGCACACCGCGCCTGCAGGCCTCCTGAGAGTTACGTTACTCAGGGAGGTGACGCCAAGGATCATGGCAACAGGCGGGTGCTGGCTCCACCCCTCATCCCGGTTCAGACCCCAGGACCATGGAGAGACGTTAACTGGACGGTGGCCCCGCTGCTGGAGGGCTGTGACACCACACCTGGGCCACCGCCTGGCAGACTTCCAGGACCGGCAGCCAGCACGCCCACCGCGGTCCTCAGAGGGGCTGGAGCAGGCGGGTGTGCTGGCGCCCAGGTGAGCCCATCACCCACAGAGCCTTCGCGGGCATCACTAGGGGGTGATTTCAGAATGGAGGGGCCCTGCTCTAGGCCCTTGGTGTGTTCCGACAGCTCTTTAACAGGGACTACAGTCCGGGCTGGAGGCAAAGTTCCAGCAAAATGACGGACAACGTCCTGGGCCCCGGGCAGGTGCCCGTCAGAATTCTGGGACGGCTACCCTGGGGATTTTGAAGCCCATGCAGGAGCCTGTCACACTAACAGCGGTCTCAGCACAGGGTGCTGAACCAGGCTTGTAAATGAGCCCTGTGGCCCCAGCGCAGATCCTGTTTTCTCTCCTCAGCCGGCTGGGTTTAAGCTGGCGGCAGACGGGGATTTCGTTACTTGGCAAGAGCAGCCTGGTTTTCTGGAATCCCTTGTTCTGAGATTAGCTGGTGTGCAGCTGAGCACCTTACCCTGAAATATGCAGGCTAGGTCACCACCAGACACGCCCAGCTCGGTCTGCTCGGCCAGGGCCTCACACGTCCCGACCCCGACCCCCCGCCTGCTGCGCGTGTCACTCCGGGCCAGTGCGGTAAGGTCAGGGCAGCACGGCCAGGTGGGCGGGGCAGACCCCAGGTGGGCGGGGCAGACCCCAGGCGGGTGGAGGAGGTCCGGCCGGGGCGAGGTACTCACAGATGCCCTGCAGCAGCCACTTGGGCTTGTTTCTCCACCAGACCCCGAGGAAGTAGACAGGCAGGCCACTGAGGATGATGGTGAAGCCAATGCCGCACTCCACGGGGGTCTTCCAAAAGGAGACGGCGATCAGGAACAGGCAGGCCAGGATGAACAACACCGGGAGGGCCAGGTGAACCTGGGGAGGGGACGCAGCTGACACCGGGCGCTGGACGTCTCCTCCTGTCCTACACCTGTCGTGTCCTGGCCACCCCTGGAAGCACGGCGTCCTCCCTGTGCCCCCGCCAGAGCCGGCCTCGCCCTTGGGCCCACCCAGCCCCTCCCACAGACCCCCCGGAAAGACCTGCGCCCAGCTGATCCTTCCGGATCTAAAAGGGCCCGACCCCCCCGGGCTGCCACACTTGCCGTGCAGCGTCTCTAGGCTTTACTAGGCCCCGAGGTTCCCCTGAGTCGTGCTGGCCTCTTGAGAACCGGGACCCCACCTTGTTCTCCATTCACCCACCTCAGCAGCCGGCGCTGGGCGGTAATTACCCAAAGCCCAGCTGGTGCTGGCGGGTGAGCTGGACCAACCAGGCTTCCCACATCGCAGGGCGGGACCCTGGCCCCGCCCCTCACCACGGTCTCCCGGGGTTGGGGCAATGCCTCTGGGAAGGCCGCGGCCACCCGCTAACAGGCAAGGGGCGCCCACCTCCTCAGAGTCCTTGCGGATGGACTGGACCACAGGCTGCATGGCTGCCTGGCAGAGAGCCCGCCCACACAGGGCCCGGAAGAGGCGCCAGAGAGGCACCCACAGCGCAGCCAAGGCCCCAGGGACACTTGTCCCCTGTCTGCATCCACCGTGCCTCCTGCCAGGCGGCCTGCCCACACCCGGAACCCGCCCTCTGCCTACACCTTGGCAAGAGACCCCGGGCTGAGCGAGGGTCCGTCCTGGCTGGCACTGCAGGACTGCTCGGTGGGCGAGGTGGGCAAGGGGCCCGTGGACAGGTGCCAGCTGCTGGCCACACGCCACCAGGACTGGAGGAGGGGCAGGAGCTGCCGGTCGCCAGCCGCCACGCCACGGGCTCTGCCCTCTCACTCCGACACGACGGTCGGGGGCACAGCTGACGTGCTCACCAGGCCTCCCCAGCAGGGCTGTGACCCCCTTTTTGGAGAAACAAGGTCGCCCTTGGGCAGCTGCGCCCAGTACTGAGTTTATGAGGACACAGAGAGTCGACCTCAGGCCGGGGGCACGGTGGGCAGCCTGGTCCCGAAAAGCCTCCATTCACTCAGGGGCAAAGTCAGGGGCCCCTCCCCTCCGCCCACGTGCAGTCTGCTCCTGGCCACCCCGGCCGCCCCGTGCTGCAAGCTTCTTACTTCTGCTCCTCTCCTTTCGCTAGAAGATAAGCTCTAGGAGGATTAGGGGCTGGGTGGGGGGGGGGGGGGTGTCTGTCATGTCCTTGGACGAACCCCAGCACCTAGAATCAAACAGTCATCAACAGAACTCAAGGCCCCCGTCTAGATCAGAAGCTGTTCACGCACTGATCTGCTTGGTTCTCTCCAGGGCCCTTGGAGAAGGGCGCCCTGAGCCCCGGTGTGCAGAGGGGACGGAGGCCCACCGAGGGACGCTGGCTGCCCGGGCACGCGTGGGGACCGCGCGGACCCTCACCTTGATGGGCCGCTCCAGATCTGGCTTCTGGTAGCGGAGCCAGATCATCCCAATGATGGCCAGGGCCACACAGAGCCAGTTGAAGAAGCTGAAGAAGTTGATGACGGAGAATATGTCTTTGGAGAACGCGTACAGCAGGGTCATGAGGCACTGCAAGCACAGGGACGGGCCGTGAGCCACTGCCGCCGGCGGGACACATCCGGCGGGCGGGCTGCCCGCACGTGCCCATTCCCGTCTTAAAGGAACATGTGGTCTGTGGGACACGCAGACCCTCACGGCAAAGGAAAGCGCTGACGGATTTCAAGGAGGAGTCAGAGGCCACACGCTACCCTGGGCGGGGAGGTTTGGCTTCACATGCCTCCAGGTTGTTTTTGCTTCTTGTTTCTCTCTCTTTTTTTTTTATAACCACCACGTATTAATTTTGGAGCGAGAAACCAAAAAGTATCCAGCGCCCTTTAGAGTTCAGGGGAGCGTGTGGCGAAGAGCAGGACGTGGAGAAACACTTTGCGATATAGCCCGTCTGCACCTCCCCGCCGGCCGCCGGTCCGCAGCCTGGTGACACTAGGCAGAGCCGGGACGGTGTGGCCGCTCCCAGACTCCCTCTGCAGAGCCCCCAACAATCCCCAAGGGACACGGATCCCCGAGGGACACGCCCACCCTCCACCTCGCCCTGCCAGTGACCCCCGCCCCACGGAGGGCGGGGACTCACCGTGAACACGAGCGAGGGCACGGGCGTCAGCAGCCGCGGGTGGATCATGGAGAGGATGGAGGGCAGGTGGCCCTCCCTGGCCCCCACGAAGAACAGCCTGCGGACAGAGGGGAAGGCGTCGGCCTCGGCCGAGGGACCCAGGCAGGTGGGGCGCGGAGGGGGCCTCTGCTGAGGGCTGGGCTCCCTGCCGTGGGCCTCGGTGTCCCTCACGGACCCAGCTGGTAAGGGGCCCTGTCACCTCCAGCCCCCCGCAGGGTTGACATTAACCCACGAGAGAGCCTGGATGGACACAGCAGTTGTGTCACCTCTGGGCAGGAACGTGGGTTATTTCTGTGTCACTTGAATGTTTTGACAGCTATGTTATTACTCAAAGTAACAAAAAAGAGAACTCTCCAAGCGCACATGAGAAAGCCACGTGTAGCGTCTCCCCATGCGGCAGCCCCGCCCGCTCCACCGCTCTGCCGCCAGAGCCTGAGGGACCGAGGGCGGCCCTGGCCGGGCTCACCTGGAAGACGTGAAGAGGGACCCGTTGACGGAGCCAAAGCAGGACAGACCCACGAAGACGGGGATGATCCAGGACATGACGCCCAGGTGGTAGTTCCCGAAGTCCTAGACGGACGCTGAGCGTGAGCCCTGCCCCGTGACGCCCCGACTGCCCCACCTGGCCGTCCGCGTGGCCCCTCCGCATGCTCCTCGCCGCCCCCCACCCCCGGGCTGGCCCCCACACAGTCCCCTCCCCGAGGGCTCAGTATTTATTCGGAAGGCGGGACAGGCCTCTGAGGTGGGGCTGGAGGTCCGTAATGGACTCAGCCCCTCGGCTCTAAGAGCGACCGTCACTGGGACCACCACAGACGTGCGAACTTAAAACTGTCCAGGGTGGCCTGGGCACCAGCGCGGCTAAAGCCCCCCGTGGTCCCCACATACAGCCAGCGCCCTGCACCCGCTGGCAGGCTCGGTAAAGCACGAGCTCAACCCCTCTGAGTAGGAGCGCCGTGTGCAGACGAGGGGCCCGGCCCGCTCCTCATTGTGGCTCGGAGGGCCGCGGCCGGCTCTGAGCGGCAGGTGGCATCTTACCACGGCCACGGCCTCCGACGTGAGCATCTGCTCAGGGGACAGCGTGGTGAAGTAGGCCAGGTTCGTCAGCACGTACACCAGGGTGACGATGGGGAGGGAGATGATGATGGCCAGGGGCAGGTTTCTGCAAGGACCGGGCGGGTACATCACCAAAATGAAGCCCAGGACGGGGCCGGGCCCGTCCCTCGCTGTGGGGGAAGCGGCACGTGACCAGCAAGTGGCTGGAAGGTGGCGCTTGGGGCAGGGCAGCTGTGCAGACCTGGGCCAGTGACTCAACCCTGCCGGCCTGCACGCCCCCATCCGTGAAATGGGTTTCCTGCCCATTCTGAGGACGAATCTTCTTCCAGATCACACGGCCCCCATGATCCTGACCCCAGGGGCCCTCCCGGAAGGCCGTGCACTGCTTTTGTCGGGGGCTGGGCTGAGCCCAAGGACGGGCTCTTGGACAGAACCAGGCTTCTTCCTTCTCTCATGTGAAAATGATAAAAACACGCGTCTCTGTTCACATACATACCTGTAGGGATTAATCATCTCCTCTGTGACAAAATTCAAGTAATTCCTAGAATTGAGAGAGCAAACTTTTATTATACGTTCCTCCCGCAGTCATCAGAAAGAAAGAATGCAGGTTCCATGGGCAGTCCGTCCTGGTTGCCCTGGGCCAGTGGAGAGGGGACGCCCACACCCCCAGGTCCCTCCTGCTGAGCAGCTGGGGGCATGGGGGCGCCTCCTGAGACGGCGATGGTCCTGCCCCTCCCCAGCGCCATCCCCCCTGGGAAGCAGCACCGGTCCTGAGGTGTCAGCAGAGGGTTATCCCGGGGCCCCGTTCTCGGGGGCAGGACACGAGCCGAGAACAGCACTGCTACGAGGGCCCCTCTGTGCTTCCTCGGGAAGCACGGGGTTTCCTGCCCCTGCCCCGTAGAATCACCCGTGGATGGCCGAGAGGTATGGATTTCTGGACACTTTGGGGCCCAGCACGTGTGCCCCAGGGCCCAGATGTTCTAGAACCTACCATCCCCCGTAGGCAAAGAGGCCGCTGTACAGCGCCAGCACAATGTTCCCCACGTCCACTTTGGTGCCTTCAAACGAGGACTTGGGGTCCAGATTGGACACGTTACCTGGCAGGGGCCAAACAGACAGATAGGGATTCTGGGTTAGGGATCGCGGCACGGAGGCCAAGCCGCAAGTTCCAAAATGTTCCTGGATCAAAATACAGAAATAGACAAAAATGCAACAGATTAAATGCACCTGTGAGCCACCAGACTCCCAGGGGCCGCGGCAGGCAGGTAGGGTGAACTCGGTTCTGCTAGGTCTGTGGCCCCTGGCCCCGCCCACTCAAGAGGGGGAGGGCAGCTCTGCAGACCCCCGGCCGGGTGGACACCCAGGGCCCATCTGTGCCTGAGGGACAGGATGCCTGGGACGGGCGGGCAGCGGGGTGGGTCTGCCTTGCCTGGGCTGCAGCGCGCTGGGCGCCTCAGAGGACGCTCCCTGCAGACCCCGAGATGCGGCCCAGTCAGGGCACCTGGGCTGCGTCTCCACTCTCGCCCTTAGCGCGGGGAGCCCAGAGCTGCTAAGTGTAAGCCAGACTTCTCGTCTGGGCACACGAGCTCCCGAAGACGACCTGGACCCGCCCCAGGACGCGGCTGCACCCGAGGGGCTGCAGCTGGTGAGGGACGGTGGGCTCAGCTCTGTTCCCTAACCCAGATGGACGTACTGGGCTCTTGGACACAAGGGAGTCAGCTTCTCTGCTGACCGTTTCCACCCTGAACGGCCGCAGGCGTCCTGGGCTTGTGGCCGTATCGCTCCAACCTCTGCCCCTGCCTTCCCTGGCACCTCTTGTGTGTCCCAAAAGGACACCTGTCATTGGACTTAGGGCCCCCCAACCCAGGATGATCTCAGCTCCATTCTTTCCTTAATTACACCTACAGATAAGGCCACATCCACCGATTCCATTGGACATGTTTTGGGGGCCACCACTCAACCCAGTATGGTAGGCGTGAAACATGGGGGCCTTAGAAGGGTCCCTGGCTACTAGGACAGTGTCTGGCCCTTTCTGAGGCTGTTACACCATCTGTGCAATGGCCCCATAACACCCAGGCCCAGAAAGACTCGCTCCATAAGGAAGGACCAGCCTGACAGCCAGGTGTCAACAGACACGGGCAGGGGGTCGGCCAGACTCCACAGGGTTTTAGCTCCTGGCTCCCCGGCTCTGGGTGCGGCCGTGACACGGGCCCCATGGCTCCGGATATGAGGGTCTGTGCCCCGTCCTGCTGAGAAGCACGTGGTCCAGGACCTGAGGGACCATGCTGAGATGTGACCCCGGGGCTGCTACGTGGGTCACTGCCGCCCATGGCTGGAGGATCTGCAGGTCCCTCGGGGGATGGGGGGATGGAGGACGCCACGCCTTCCACAAGGGCGATGGCCTTGGTCACCCCAGGAACACAACAGGGTGATGGTATGGGGAGGGCGAAAAGCGGGCCCACGGCAGGGAGGCTCCCATAAAACCCCGTCATTCTACCCAGTCAAAGCCTGCACTTCAAGGCAGCACCGATTTCCTCCGGCAAACGCCGCGGGGGGAGGGGAGGGACCCCAGGCTCCTTTCCGGGTCCCGATGCTCTGGATGCCTGCACTCTGCCCTGCAGGCGTGCTCAGGCCTGAGCTGGGAGAAGGACTTGGGACGCAGGAGGTCCCTTCCGCTCCCCAGATGAGGCCACGGTCTCGTGATGAGAAAAGGCTCCAGGGAGGCTGGCACCGCACCCAGCCTGCCACCCACACGTGGATCTGTGTTGGAGGCCCGGGTCCTGAGACCGCCTGGTCACAGGGTGGTCAGCAGGCTGGTGGGCGGGGGCAGTGCAGAGAGCCGGCTCAGGACAGGGCACCTCAGCACAGCACCCAGAGCCTGGCTGCTCCCCATGGAATGTTCTGGAATGTGCCTTCCTTTACATCTGTGAGGAGGGGGAGGGGCATCTGTCCCACAAGTCGGGGAAGCTGAGGCTCAGGCCACCTGCCCACGGACCTGGGTCGGGCATCCTGAGCACCCCGCCGCTCCCGGACGCTGCAGCTGCTCCCGAGAGTCTGGGGGAGCCCCCGAGACTGCTCCCGCTACCCCAGGTCTCCAGAAGACCCCGCACCCCTACAGGGCGTTGCTACTGCCAGTCAGGGTCTTAAAACTACTTCTGTAACACGAAAGGCCTTTCACAGCAAGGGCTCCTTACAGGTAATGCACTTGTGATTTTCTCCTCAATCTGCACCATTTCCCAATCAGGACATACTTCGATCTCCTGCTTATGCTTCAAGGGGAACTGCTTTTCGCATACGCTGGAAGATAGATCTTGGTGCAGCCATTAAAACTGGCTCCCAGGACTTCCCTGGTGGCGCAGTGGTTAAGAATCCACCTGCCAGTGCAGGGGACATGGGTTCGAGCCCTGGTCCGGGAAGATCCCACATGCCGCGGAGCAACTAAGCCCGTGCGCCACAACTACTGAGCCTGAGCTCTAGAGGCCGGGAGCCACAACTACCGAAGCCTGCACGCCTAGAGCCCGTGCTCCGCAACAAGAGGAGCCACCGCAATGAGAAGCCCGCGCACCGCAATGAAGAGTAGCCCCCGCTCGCCACAGCTAAAAGAAAGCCCGCGCACAGCAATGAAGACCCAACGCAGCCAAAGATAAATAAATAAATTTATTTAAAAAACCCTGGCTCCCACCTCAAGCACGATCCTGAACTAGTGACACTGTACACACGTGGGTGCATGTGCATGCACCATGGATACACGCACGTGCACATGTGGGCTAGAGACACGGCTATGCAGGAGTACGGCCTATGCTCTTGCTGAGAATAAAATTCAAGGCTTGAAATACAGGCTGGGGTTACAGAACCACCGTTTTCAGCCCTGAGGCCTGGGAAGCCTCTATGTTTTCATCAAGGGGCTCTGGGCTAACAGCTCGGAGTCCTGACGTAAACGCGTCATCGCCCTGAGACAGTGGATGGAATTCCTGCTGCAGAACAGTTACTTCCTGGATTTACAGAGTGACTTTGCAGCCTCTGAAACCCCAAGAAAATACTAGCTGCTCTGGCCCAAACGCAGACTGAAGACTCTCATGGGCTCCACTGGGGGCCTCGGTAGGACAGGTGTGGCCGGGCCATCCTGCTGGGAGCTCTCTTGGCTATCCGGGGCCTCATTCCCTGTCTACAAAGCGCCCGAATCCCCTGGAGGAAAGTGGGCATCCAGGTGCACAGAGGCCAGCACACCCCCTGCTTCTCTCCTGGCACGGTGGGGGGGAGGTTGAGGAGGAGCTCCGCCAGGAATTTGGCTGCTTTGGGCCCCGATCCGCCACTGCAAGTCCCTCTGTGCAGCCCCCTCCCTGTCACCTCCCTCCTGCCGACAGCCAGCCGCCCGGATTGGGTGCACACGTGGGCCCCCTCGGCAGAACTCCTGGGTCTGTCCAGCCTCCGTCTGAGCTGGAGGGCCATCTGGATCAGACCCGCAGCCTGGCCGGGCACCCGACCAAACGCTGGCCGAGCTCTGCCCTCCTCTCCACGGGCGCCGGGCCTGCTGGCTCTGCGCGGCACTTGGCCCCGGGACCCCCAGGACAGGCGCGGCTCAGGGGAGCCCGCCCGGGGACAGCGGCTCCGCCTGCCCGCGCCACCCGGGCATCCTGTTGGGGCTGGAGCCCTCACAGCAGGTGGGCCTGCAGAGGTCTGGAGAGCTGGGGGGGCGTGCGCGGCACCCGCCTGGCAGTCTCCAGAGCAGCAAGCAGCAAGGGACGCAGCCACACGCTCATGGAATGACGTGTGTCCGCAGCCGCTCGGTGCCTGGCGGCCACCGCAGGGGACACACAAGGAAACCCCCCTGGGAGGGCAGATCAGGCCAGATCCCAGACCCCGCGTGGTGGTCTCAGCCACCCACCGGCCCCAGCAACCAGGGGACATGTGGTGATGGGAGCCACTTGGGATTGTCACGGCTGGGGGCGTCATCCAGTGGGTGGAGTCTGGGTGACGTGAATCCCCGGCAACACACGAGACGGCCACCACAACAGACAGTGCCGGGCGGGATCCCGCTATAGCTGGTGCTGGCAGGTGCCTGGCTCGTGTGCTTGGCCGTCCCCCCCACGGACCCCAAACCGGGACGCCATCTTTGTTAAAAGCACAGAGCTCCAGGTGCCGGCCAGACGTGGGATGGATGACCTCATTAACACCCGGCCCCGCCCACGACCGCCAAGCTCCCCACTCCGGCTCTGTCCTCATGGGGCCCCCAGGCCCACAGAAGGCAGGCAGGCAGGAAAGTCATCACGATGGACAGATGGGGGAGCGCAGGCCCTCCCGCAGGGGCCGGGGGTGTGGGAATCCCAGGACCCCCAGTTCAACGGGGTCCCCTGGGCCACCCCGTCTCGGGGGCTTCTCGGCAGCCCCCAAGCCGCCTCTGACTTGCTGCTCAGCTGCTCACCCGGAAGGTGGTGGCCGCCTGGGGCGGGTCCCGCCCCCCCCCCCCCCCCCCCGCCCCTGGGCTCACCCGCCGTGCAGGCAGGCCCCGAGGCCGCTTCGTAGGGTCTGCCCGTCCCAGAGGGCCACAGGAAGGTGAAAGCTAGAGCAGAGCCACACCCTGGGCCCGCTGGCAGCCTCGGGAACCCGGGTGACCGGGGTGGGGGTGTTCACAAGGCCCCAGGGAGCCGATTTCAGGGAAAGCAGCCCAGACCCCTGCGTCACGCAGACAGAGCCATGGCAACCCTCGACCCGGGGGCGCAGGGCACCCCACTCTCAGAGGAGCTGTGCACGTGGGGACAGGACCAGGAGCCCCGGGGGAAGTGCCAGCCTCTCTGAATCAGAGGACAAGGGCTCCTCATGGTGTCTGCGTCCCCCCAAGATCCCGCTGGGCTTATGTCACGCTCACCAGGGCTTGGCCTGGGCCCGGGCATGGGAACCCGCAGTCTGTCAATGCCCAGTCTGGAGATGGCAGCTGGGGGCAAGCTGGAAAAATCCCAGAGCCTCAGGGTGACCAGGCCGCGCCCTGCCCAGTGCTTTCCCTCCTGCCACTGCCCACGGGCACTCCTCCCAGGACGGTGACGACGACTGTGAGAAAGTCATTTCCCAAACCAGGGTGGGGGGTTGTCCACTGTGCAGGAACCTTCCACCTGGTCCCTCCTTAACCCTCTGGGGTTCCACATAACGGTCGTGTATGTGATGGAGCACACTGAACAGGGTCCCCCCAATGTTCATGTCCCCCTGGAACCTCAGAAGGTGACCTGCTCTGGAAAAGGATCTTTGCAGATGTAATCAAGGCAAGGATCTCAAGGCTGAGACGGTGGACTAGGGTGGGCCCTAATTCCCCAAGGGCGTCCTTATAAGACACAGAGACACGGGGGCCACATGAGGACAGACGCAGAGTGATGCAGCCACAAGCCCGGGGACCACTGGAGCTCGAAGAGGCAGGGAGGCTGCTGCCTCCAGGTTTCGGAGGGAGCTCGGCCCTGATTCTGGACTGCCAGACCCAAGACTGTGAGGGGGTAGCTGCTGTTGTTCTAAGCTCCTGGCCTGTGTCCCACGCTGCAGCTGCCCCAGGACACTCCCTGTCTCCACGGTGCCTTCACGGTGATGAAGTCACGATCAGGACATGCAACAGCCGTGGCCTTGGATCCCGCCTCACCATCACGGGCCAAGCGAGCAGGTGGCTTGGCCGTGGGACTAAGCCCCATCTGAGATCAGCTCTGTATGACCCCTGCCCTTAGCGGGTCTCCTGCTCCACCCAGAGACCGGGCACCCTTGGGAGGCTGCATCCCACAGCTGGCTTGCCGCGGGTCCCTCTCTCCCGCCTCCCCACCCCGGGCTGAGCACACGGTGTCTGGTGCCTATTCTCCGCTCTGCCTCGGGGCGGGTGGTGATGGTGCCCATTCACCGTGGCCAGCATCTGTCTCCGGTGTCGCCCGTCTTTTAAACTGGAGGAGCTGCCCCGGGACCTCAAGATCAGCTTCAGGCCTCAAAGGACCCTCTCTGCGCTGCACAGGCTGCAGAGACCCCTGGGCACTAAGTGTGCCCAGCACAGGGCTGTGTGGCTGCCGCCCCCGTCCAAGCAGCTGACCACCGAGGGCACGGGTGAGCAAGGTCGGCAGGGGGAGAGAGCCAACTTCCAGGCCTTTGATTTCATCCCTGAGGGTGGCACAAGCAAAGCATGTGACTTCGGATCTGTGATGACTCTGGACTCGGAATCTGCACAGAGCCACGCAGGCTGACGGAAAGGTCTCAGTTAAGAACAAAGAGCACCCAGAGGAAAGAGCCACCCGCGTCAAAGTCCTCCCACGGTGGCCGAGGGGTGCCCGTGTCTGCCGCGTGACCTGCTGCTCCGGGCATTCGGTGAGGAGCGGACCGGCCCGCCCTCCCCCTTGGCCCCACCCCTGTCTCCTGGGGCACAGGTGACCATGGGGAGAACTGAACCCCAGCCACGTGGCCCCATTACAGCATCCTGCGGTCCCGGCATGACCCTGAGCCCCTCTGAGATGGCCTCCATCACAGGTACCCTAAGTCCTGCACTAGGGGAGGCCGAGCCCGGGAGCCCCCCAAATGTCTCCCCTCCCTGTGAGGACAGCAGCCCTGTTCCCAGGCCGCCAGAGCCGCCTGGCCACACCCTGAAGGCAGTCTCAGGCGGCCACCAAGGCCTGGGGCTGCTGCGGCTGGTGTGGCCGCTTCACGCCTGAGGACACCCGGGCTCCAGCAGGCGAAGGGCCCTGCTGAGACCCAGACCCTCCCAGGACGAGGGTCTCCTCCCTGCCCCCCGTGCTCTGGCCACCTGCCTGGGCTGCCCAGGGCCTTCCCCACCCGCTCCGGACACCACCCTGGGACGGGACGCAGGGTGGGCCGTCCCTCGAGGGAGCTCTCGTCCCCACACACAGTGCCCATCGTCACAGGCCTGGTGGGGTCTTGATTGGACCCCGACCCTGCTACAAGCCGGGCAGGGTCGGGCCACCACTGCTCTGTGCCCTGGGGGGCCCACTAACCTAAGAACTAAACACACACTGTCAAGTGACTCCCAGCCGAGTCCCAGCCCTGGGGGCACGCTGGCCTTCACAGCTCCACCGGGGCCTCCCCACTGCCAGGACCCCCTTCGGCCCAGGTGGACCCCTGCCACCCCTGCCCTAGGTCACTCCATGGCAGTGCCCGGACACAGATGATCAGCACAGGGTCCAGGAACCTCCACGCCCAGGTCTCCTGGACACGGGGGCCCATGTCTCAGCGCCAGGTAATCTCTCAGGAGCTGCCACGGAGGCCAGGGCCCGGGGCCGGGCCTGCAGCTTCCCCCTCCCGTGAGCTCCCCCAGGGGGCACCCTTTATCTGCAGGGTGACGCCAGCTGCTCCAAACGCTCCAGAAGACGCCGGGGGCCCGCCCACCGGAGGACACAGCCCAGCAAGACCACAACGGTCCCATTGTGTGTCCTCCAGGAGGGGCCGGGGCTCAAGGGACGAGCCTTCCCCACTCCCACCCTCCGGTCTTGGAACGGCCTGACCTTGGGCCGTGGGCCTGCTGGGTGTTGTAGGTAAAGGGCCGACAGACAGAAGTAAAAGGACAAAAGCGGGCACGAAGTGCCCTCTGCCCACCGTTGTCAATCAGCCCTGGTCCTTGGGGCTCCCCTCCACACCACGCGCTGGGCCTGCTTCTCTGTGGCCGCCCGTGGCCAAGCCTCCCCCACCCACACTTCGTGGCCACTGGGATCTGAAAGGCCGGCCTGATTTCAGTGCCCCCCTCCTGAGAAGGCTGCGGGAAAATCCAGAGGCCTCGCGTGCTGCCAGGCCCCGCGTGCATGACTCCCCCGGCCTCGGGGCCACCTGAGCCCCTCCCGGGCCCTGCAGAGCCAGCCCCGCTCACACCAACTCTGAGCCTTCATCCAGCCGGCCCTCTGGCCCTCAGAAGGGCCCTCCTGCTCAGGGACGAGCCCTGCCTGCCCACCTGCGAGTCTCCTGCGCACGTGTCTGATGTCCGCACACCAGACACAGCGCGAGCCCTAGACGGCAGGGCCGAGTCCTCAACTGGGTCTCAGCACAGAGCCACACCCGGGGCCTCAGAAAGTTCTGGTGAAGGAGGACAGGAAGGAGGGCAGGCCTGCCCACGAGTCTCACTGGCGACGAGGACGAGGCCACAGAGGCCTGGAACCTGGACCTGCCGGGCCCCACGCCCCAGCCCCTTCTGCAGCCCCCAGGCCCCTCTGGGCGCCAGGCAGGCCAGGCGGGGCCAGGCACTGGTAAAGGACAGAGACGGCGCGTGGGCCGGTCTGTGAGATGCGGGTCATGTCCCCCAGATGCATCGTGGCTCGTGGCCAATCTGGGCACCATCACGCTGAGCCCCTGCCCGAGGGGTCCCGGCCCTTCTGCCAACATTCAGCAAGGGATCCTTGGGGCAGTCGCCCAAGGGGGAAGTCAGGCGACTCTCGCGGGGAAAGGGTTGTTTTCACAAAGTGTCCTCTACAAGGGAGGGCATCCATCTGAGAGGGAAACCAGCGGACAGGAATTTTGCAGACACTGCAGTGCCTCCCAGGTTCAGAAAGGAATGGCTTCGGGGGAGGACGTTTTCGATGGCAGTAGAATTATAAACACGTTATGTATTCAAGCTGAACAAAGGCTCTTTGCTATCCCTGCTGAAATTTGTTTTTACAAAACTCCGGTCCCCCTACATTCTTCATCAGCCTGTATCTAATCACACCAGCCAAGCAAAACCTTCACCAGCAAGTCCTCTTCAAACGACATTGACGTGCTTCCCAGCTAGACCGTCTGGTGGGCGGGATGGATTTTTCCTCCTACCCACTGGTTTCCACCTATAAGCTCTCCACGGCAGGGGGTCCCTCAGCTCCCGTAGTGCTCCCGTCAGCACTCCTGGTACCCGGAACCCAGCCCGGCCAGCGTCCCCCAGACAAAGTCTTGTCTTTAGGAAGATGCTGGAACCTGAGATCCCAGGAAGCCAGGTGACACAGAGGCTGGTCTCCCCGCTCCCGACACACGGGGCTACGGGGGTGGGGGTGGTGTTACTCTGTGTCCTTACGGTGACCTCAGCCCCTACGAGACCACAGATCTGTGGCAGCCACGCAGAGGGCTACCGTGGCCTGCCATCCAGCCGTCCTGGAGAAGCCAGTACCTCCGTTCACCAAAAGACACCCCCGAGAATGTTCCCGACAGCATCCCTCTCAGTAGCCAGAAACGGGGAGACTCCACCCGCCCACAGCATAAACTTGGCGGCACACTCACGAGAATGCAGCCCAGCAGGAAGACACACTGCCACCAAACGCCACTGCGTCGGCACCCATCATGGGAGGGGTCGGCATGGCGGGCAGCCATCCACAGGGCATGGGGACCCTGCTGGGGGCTGGGGGCACGTTCCCGTGTGGAAGATCCGGCGGCACTGGCAACAGCACCTCTCGGCCGTGCTCCTAACGCAGCAGGCACGTCGCCAAGCTCTCCCCACGAACCACCGCCCACCCCGGTCACCACCATGCCCGCCCCGTGCAGGCAGGACAGCGGCCTCTGCGTGGCGGACCCATTTCTCCCGCTGCTCTGGGACGGACGACCCGCCAGGTGACGTTCAGCCCGCCTAACTCAGCGTCAGTGCTTCTCCTGGGACCGCGTGACGCGCCGACTCCAGCGACACCCGTCAGCTAAGGCGGTGGATCTGGGGCCGGGCGCTCAGAGATGGGGACCCCTCCCCCTCCCCGCACCCCCCCAGGCTCAGCAGGGCCTCCCGGGACAGCCGGGAAACCCCAGGGGCTGCACTCACCCTTCCCGATCTGGATGAAGCCGAGTAGGATGATCAAGGCCAGCGCCAGGAGTTTGGCCGCGGCGAAGGCGTCCTGGACGCGGGTGGCGGCCTTCACGCTGTAACAGTTGACGGTCGTGAGCAGTACTGTGGAGACAGGGGCAGCGAGTGAGTCCCGCAGAAACGCGGGCAGAGGGGCCGGCGGGGAGAACCCCAGCCCCGAAGTCACAGGCTGAGAGAGAGCTGTGAGCCCAGGTGCCCCCCAGGCTGCCAAAAAGGCCTTTTTGTCCTAATGAATGAATTTCAACACCCCACCGCCACCTGAGTCCCTCCCGCAGGAGCCCTCGAGGAGGGCGCTGTGCTCAGAGCAGGCTGAACGCACAGGCTGCCATCTCGGTGGGGGGGGTGCTCAGTCACCTTGCTGCTCCCACCTGACACTTTAGCACAAGTGTCAGGCTCTCCCACAGGCACCTGAACTTCTCAAGGTGGGAACCCTCTCTTCAGAGGGTCCTCGTAGGATCCCACAGGGACACAGGGGGTGCAGCGTCAGCCTGACAAGCCCGGGGGGGGTCCACGGGGGCTGAAGGAGATGCACAGCCCAGGGTCCCAGTGGTGAGAAGAGCAAACAAGCACCAGCTCTGCGGCTGGTGTCACAGCAGATACTAAAGACCCAAACTCCACGCCAGTCACCACCACGGGGAGGGGGAGGGGACACGGGGAGGGGGCAGCTAAGCCAGGCTCCCCAAATGCGCCGACACACGCAGGCCCCGCCTGGGACCCCAGGGAGACCCCTCCACGTCCTGAGCAGAGGTGGAGGCAGCGCTTAGTGTTCAGGGACCTCGCGAGCAGCCACTCTGCAAACTCACCACAAAACGAAATTAGATTAAAACAAAGGCAACAAACCAGCACTCCACACCCGCGCCTTCCTACTCTGAGTCCTACCTCTCCGCCAAGTCCCACGTGGAAACATGCACGCCGTGAGGCCAGCGCTCCGGTGCCCACGCCACTGCTGACGCCAGCTACCCAGGGAGATGGCCGGGGCACAAGTGGGGCCTTTTATTCTCGGCAGGCTGGCGGTCAAACATTAACCAGCACAGCCTGCACCCAAGGGAAGGGCGTCTGTCCACCATGCCCCGCACACACCGGCTTTTCCCAAGGGCTGCGGTGGGTGAGAAAGTCTGCACCCGGCTTCTGCTCCAGACAGAACCAACCCCGGGCTGGCAGATGCCACGTGGCTTCTTCCCAGCTAAATCAATTACATGTACTTTTACAATGTGAGAGAAAGGCCGCAAAGAAATAAATCCAGGCTAATTAACTACATGAGACCTGACAGTTCAGGTGTAAGAAAAACAGGAAATGGCCCCCTGAGCTCTGGTTAGGACCGCGGGGCCCACACTGCACCCCGCCCACGCTTATCTCTTCCGGAAATTAACTGATACCCAAATCCCACCCTCCCCCGTCACTTTCTCTTTGCTGCTCTAAGCCTGGCTGATGCAGCGGCTGACCAAGACTGTTTGCTATGCCCTCAGAAAGTTCAGGTTGAAAACTGTTTCAAAACCCGTTGCTTTTGGCTGCTACTCCTAAACTGAAACCCTCAGATGTTCCCAGACCAGACATGAAGGCAAAGAGCTGTCACAAATGGACCTGGACCTGGAGTGGCCCTCACTCGTGGGGACCCTGGCCGAGTCCGCGCCTGTCAGAGGCTCGTGGTAAAATGAGCTGCCTCAGGGTCGTGGGACTTACACGAGGCCGTGAGAACGTGGGGACAAGGTATCCATGTCACAGCACTGAAGCCATCTCCAGCAGCAGGAGCTGAGCCCGGGCTCAGGTGAGGGGGCCGACGTGTGCAAGGGACAAACAGCACCAGTGACCTTCACCGTGTGGCCCTGGGGTGGACACACTCTCAGTCCAGGCCCTCGGGACCAATGCGGAGACAGCTGTCCCGTATTAAGTACATCAGCACTGCCATTCCCAGCACAGAAGAGGAAACAGAGGCTCAGAGAGGACCCCTGTACACGGTGCTAGGGGCAGACCCAGATCTCTGAGGCCCGCCTGATCTCCCACCGCCAGGTCGGGGGCGGGGGCGGGGGAGGAGGCTGAACAGCGTAATTCCCTTCTCCTGGGCATCCAGGCTGCTGCGACCTGCCACGTGGCTGGGACCCAGGGTGAGGGGGCCTTGGAGGGCAACCCAGGTTTTTGCCCACCACCGGCCCCAGGGAGCCTGTGCACAGTAAGGCGGGGAGGGGGCTCTTCCGGGACAGTCGCACATTATGGGGAATGTGACAGCCCTGAGGCCTTCCTTTCCGGATGCTCCAGGGGCTGACAGATTGCGTCACACCCTCCATTCATACCGGGCAGGAAGTGGGCGGAGCCGGGGCCAAGCCACACGGGCAGGTGGCTCTTCCCGCCGCCAGCCCCGCCCAGCTGCCCTCACTGCCACCGCTGCACGACTCACCTGGTTTGACTCACCCCATTTGGGGTCTGCACTCCCAGGGGAGCAGGGGCACCTCTCCCCACCTCACAGATAAGGGCTCGGAGGATCCAGGAAGGGGGTGCGGCTGGCCCAGAGCCCCGGCCCCAGGGTCGTCCCACGGCGGTGGTCACTGGGGGCGGGGCGGACCGAGGCCCAGGGCCCCTCCTCTACCGCCCCAAGGCGCTCCCCTTCAGGAACACAGGGTGCCACCCTGCCTGTGCGGAGCGGAGCCCACCCGGCAGGCGTCCGAGCCCCTGTGGACAGAGGGTATTGCTCCACGAGCTCAGCTCCGTGTCAGAGAGTGGACGGGCGAGGCCGGGCTGGCCGTCTGCAGTAGGGAGGGGAACGGGCTGGATCCCAGAACAAAGCGGACTTTGTAATATTCACTTCTTTTATAGAAAGAAGAACTGAAACATAGGATGAAACTTTCATGTCCACTGACTTCAGCTGATGAGTCAACAAACGCTTTATTAACCTCCCTAGCGTCCTTTCTAAAAAACTCTGAAATGAAGTAGAATCTGAAGTAAATAAGGGGATTCACTAGGACCCGTGTCTCTTAGCCTTAAGGAAAGCAGTGCTGGGAGGCTGGATTCGCCTGTCGGCTACACTGGTTTTAGGCCCCATCACCCGGACAAGGTGCCTGACTCTTCAGAGCCTCGGCTTCCACACCCGCGGGATGGAGCGGGGTGACAGGGACACGAGACGCTCCGGGTGTCACACAAGGGTCTGCTGCGTGGCAGGGGGAGGGCAGTCTACCCCAGGGCACCCGCAGGCGGGCTGCTGGGTGAGGCCAACACACTGGCGGGAGGGCACCCCGGCTGGCAGCCGGCCCCCTCGGGGTTCCCCGTGCCAGCACCCTCCAGATAAGCACCCCGCAACAGCTGGGGCCGGGGAGATAGAGCCTGGCGGCCTCCGGAGAGGAGCGGCAGCGGCTGCCGGCAGAAGGCGGGCGCAGGCGGGGCCTGGCGGCTGGTCCCACAGGCCAAGCGGGAAGCCCGCCCTTCAGGGCTGTGCCTGTCCTGCCCTCATCCTGCTGTGACACGGCCACCCGGCTGGCCTGCAGGGGCGCCCCAGCTCAACCTCGCAAGTGAGCCAGGGGCCCCGGGGCTGTGCTGGAGGGCCCGCCACCCTCTGCAAAGTCACCGTCCCTCTGCCAACTGACCCACAAACTCGCACTCACACCCTGGTCCACCCCCCCCCCACCCCAGGGGCTCCACCTGTACCCCACCCTCGTGTCCGAGACAGCAGGAAGTGCTGCCCAGTGGGGGAGGGAGAACCCCTTGGCTGGCCTCCTGGGCTGCTCTCACCCCGTGGCCCTGGGGACAGCTGGTCACACTTAGAGCCGGGCCATGAGCGCCAACTCCAGCTGCGGCCTGGCCGACCAGGTGGCTTGAGTTCAGAGTCCTGTCTGCAGACCACAAGGGCCACATGTGCCCAGAGGGCCACCCGGGCCGAGGACAGGGGCTGGCCCACGGGCTCGGGGACGCACGGCAGCTCCCCCATCTGTTATTTCTCAGGACCCCCTTGGGTAGCGCCTCCGGGACCCTCCCAGACCCTGAGCGCAGGGTGGCCGGCGGGGAAGCTGGCACTGCTCCGCCCACCAGCGTACGGGTGCCACCAGCCACCAGCCTCCGGGAGGGCGCTTATCTGAGCAGCTCCCAAAGGCTCCCGCCCAGCCTCGCCTGGCGCGACCTCTCACCCCGGCCTGACCGCCGGTTATCTCACTCTCCAGGCCCCAGGGTCCACGTCCCGATGACAACTCTTCACACATAGGCTGCTGTCAGCTGTCAGCAGCTGCGGGCCAGCCTCCCAGCCCCAGGTACACGCTGCGCAGCCGGCTGGCTGCCTCACTCGCAAGGGAGGGCTTGAAATGCAAGGGGGCCTGTTTTCATTTAAAAACACCAAAACAAAACAAAACAGAATACAAAAAACACACCCAAACCTTAGTTCCCCGAACCTGCACCCCCTGCACTGGAAGCATGGAGTCTTAACCACTGGACCACCAGGGAAGTCCCTCTGCTTAATATTCTGTAACAACCTAAATGGGAAAAGCATTTGAAAAAGAATAGATACGCGTATATGTATAACTGAATTACTTTGCTGTACACCTGAAACTAACACAACATTGTTAATCAACTATACTCGAAAATAAAATAAAAAATTTTTAAAGTTAAAAAAAAGAAACAAAAAAAACCACACACCCAAATCCATTTCCCTCTCTGACAGAGGGTAACACCCTGATGGGATTTATCAGGCCCAGTGACCAGGGCTGCCCCTGGATTTTGTGCATGCCGGTAACAAAATCTTCAACAATCCTGGCAACAAGGGCAAAGTATGAGCACCTGCCGCATGCTCTCCATCACTCAGTGCCCTCGGCACTCCCGGGGGTCCCCTCACCCTCACCCCCTCCGCTGACTCGAGGACAAACACACCAGACAAGGTCATGACCGAGGCCAACAGAACCATCTGAAACCAAAGCATCTGGGGAATGGCTGGCCCCCCACTCGTCAGAAAACCCATCTACTGTCCCCACGTCTCTGATGGGGTTGCAGCCGTGGACCCTCCCTCGTCCCCGGCCCAGTGTCTGTAGGGACCGTCCCCCCAGGATGGAAAGGGGAGTGCAGGTATCACTTGGGTTTCATGCAGCGTCCACGGGTCAGAGCCCCAGAGCCTAGAACCTCACTACCAAGTGAGTCCTACTAAGCCGCCAGTGGCATCGGCAAATGAGTCTCTGAAAAAGGTGCTTTCTGCACATGGATTTAGGACGCTTAATAAAAAGGGCCAATACTCGAGGCAAAGACAGTCTGAGGCCCAGCAGTAACTGCCACCCCACACAGGTGAGAGGGGCCAAGATGCCAGGCAGAGGAGCACTGTTTTACCCACAGCTCTGCTGGCAGGTCCCCGGCGGCCCCCGAGACAGGAGAGGAAGTGGCTGGCAGGCTGGGCGTGTTGCAGGAAGCCGGACCAGCCCGGTCTCTTGGGGCAGCAGCTGACCCCTGCGACTGAGGCCGGACGAGCCCTGGGCCCAGGCAGCCAGCCCACCCGCCGCCCGGAGCCTCTACCCGCCAAATAGCAGCACTCGCTGGGCACCTGGACCCGGAGCCCTGGCTGCAGGTGGGCCGAGGCTCCTCAACTGTGGCCAGTGAAACCCTGGGCTTGCGTGACCCAGGTGGCTGGGAGAGTGGCCAGCAGCGGGGGTGACCACCGACAAAGCATCCAGTCGCTCTGGCGTTCTTGTCCTGCCTTTACTCTACTGTCCAAATCCGCCCAGCACACGGGGACCCAGGGCTCACAGTGGGTACTCGGTGCATCGGGCCCTCTGCTCTGATCCTGGACGCCCAGATATCCACTGGGCTTGAGGAGAGCCCCCTCCATCCCAGGCCTGGCCCCCAGGAAGGCCTGGGCCTCCCCCACCCAGCATCTTCCCTTCCTGCCCTAACTCTGCTGCCTCCTAATAACAGATAGGTCTCCCACCCCGGAGCGTATCAGAGTCCCTGAGGACCTCGTAAAACAGGTCCCCGCAACCCAGAGCACCTGACTGGGCAGGCCCGAGAACCTGCATTTCTGACGGTTCAGGGAGAACCAGTGTGTGACTTCACGACGTGTAATTCACCTTTACTGGCTCTAAGAGAGTGCACGCACAGGACCCAACTGTACCTCAAACATCTGAGAAGGCGACCTCGCTTCCAGGCGCGCTCAAAAACAGAGCCCACTCAGGGTGACAGTCCAGCTCCTGACCCACCCAGGACCCCACCACTGGCCACTCCAGATCGGAGCCTCCAGAGAGTCTGGAAAACTGAAAGAAAATGAAGGAATTCTCAGGGGCAGGGGCTGCTCAGGTGGGACCAAGGGCTACAATTCCAGTGTCTGATCTCCGCAGAGAGAGGCAGCGGCCGCAGGAGCAAACGGACGCGAAACCTCAGTCCAGCTGGGACGATGCCCCTCAAACACCCCCGCCCTTGTCCAGCCACTGATTTCCTGCAAAAAGAATTGCTAACAGGCGGAGTCACATTTTCAAATGCGACCAGCCCTGGAACGTGTTTCACGTTTTCCATTTTTAACTGGGGCTGGGTGACGCCTGGCCACAGAGCTCCCCCTGCTTGGTGGTGGGGGTCTCAGCACATATCAGGAACAGGGCTGACACTTCATTTCAAAACACACCAGGACTTCCCTGGTGGCGCAGTGGTTGGGAGTCTGCCTGCCAAGGCAGGGGACACGGGTTCAATCCCTAGCCTGGGAAGATCCCACATGCCATGGAGCAACTAAGCCCGTGAGCCACGACTACTGAGCCTGCGCTCTAGAGCCCGCGAGCCACAACTACTGAGCCCGTGTGCCACAACTCCTGGGAGCCCACGTGCCTAGAGCCCGTGCTCCTCAACAAGAGAAGCCACCACAATGAGAAGCCCGTGCATCGCAACGAAGAGTAGCTCCTGCACAGCAACACAGCCAAAACAAAAATAAATAAATTAAAAATAATAATAATAAACAAAACACACCAGAAAAAAGCAGATTCAGTCCACTCTGAGATCTGCTGACACCCAAGCCCTGAGGTTAGCAGAAACCCCGCAAGTCTCACTTTTTTGGGTTCTTCTGAAGCAGAGCCCTGCAGAATACAGAGATTCCCAAAAGTCCCCCCGCCTCCAACCCCGGCCCCAAGGACAGCCAGGACCCATAGGAGGGAGCCCCCCTCCAAGTTGGCCCTGATTTCTAACATGCTGCGTGACCTTGGGCAGGTTACTCAGCGGGTCTGAGCCTCTGTTTCCTCATCAGCTAAACAGGAATAATGCTGCTGGCCCCACGGGTGCGTTTTAACATGCAGACACGCCGACTGGCACACCTGCCGAGTGAAAACGAGCTGAGGATGGCCGAGGCTGTGTGTGCAGGGGACTCCGCGGTTAGTCTCCATCCCTGGATCGCACCTCTGTGGTCTGGAATCCCCCCCCCACCAAACCTGCTGCAGCACCTGAGGGTGAGAGGACACTGCAGCATCCACCCAGCCCTCTCATTTGCTAGTTGGGGTCAATGGAGCTCAGAGAGGTTGTCTGACTTGCCGGAAGTCACACAGTAGTAGCCAGGGGAGTGGGGTGAGGATGCCCAGGCCTCCTAAGTCCCACTCCCATGTTTTGGCCACTCGACTGGGGTCTTCAACCCTGGCTGCCCGTGACAGGCTCCACCCCCCGCTCCCCCAGCACACACTGTGTGCACTATTACAGACCTGGCTCTGCCTGCGAGGGCCTCGGCGGCAGTCCTCCTGACCACGTGGTCCAAGGTGCAGCCAGGGAAGAGACCCACCAACCAGGGCAAGTCCCACAGGGCCCCACCCACCACGAACACATGTCTACTGACACCCTTGGAGGGGAGGGGACGGCTGGGTGCGGGGCACAGAAGCAGGCTGTCTCGGTGCTGGGGGGGCCTGGCAGGGCTGACTTCAGAACCCTACGACCCTGGACAACAGCCCGGGCTGAGAGTCCCTCCCCACACGGCCAGAGGGCAAGCCCTGGTCACCTGGGATGAGGCCAGACGTGGACCCTCGACGACCCTCTGTGCCTCAGCAGGTGAGCCGGCCCCCCAACCCCCCGACCCAGGAATAAGTGCTCATAACCGGACTCTGGTGACCTTCCCTCCCCACCCAGACCCCTGAACTCGGCTCCTCAGCTCGAGCTGTCAGCCCCTCCTGGAACAGGCCGCCTGGGGAATCTTCTCTCCCCACGCCCCTCCCGGCTGCCCTCACCCCACCCCCGCCTTGTCCTTTCCCTCAGCTCTGAAGGGGTCTGACACGACGGCCGGTAACACGCGGTTGCTGCTGTGTGGGGTGCCCAGCCAGGGTCCCTCCACCTGCTGCGGTGTCAGGCTCACCTGCTCTGTCGTGCTGCGTTCCTGGACAGTCCCTCCAACACCAGACCCTGGCCGTGATGGGCCGGCAAATCACACACCCTCTGCGGGCACAACGTGACCACCCCGCCCTCCTCCAGGCTCTGAAACACGGGCCCCGAGAGGCCCAGCACCCAGGCCCCGGGTCACGCAGCCGGAGAGACGGAGCCAGGGCCCTCGCAGGCCTTCCAGCTGACTCAGGCTGACAGGGCGCCCTAGAAGGGGACCAGGTGAGGACACAGCCCTGCAGCCAGCGTCCATGCCGAGGGCTGAATGCCGTACCGGCCTTGGGCAGCCCACGTGGACAGGGACAAATCGCTGGGTGGCCATGGGGTTACAGTGGGCCACGGGCCCACGTCTCTGGGCAGAGGCCTCGGTTCTGTACTGGCTCCGCTCGGGGCGACTCACAGACATCAGGCTGCCAGCCAGCAGCCAAGGTCAGGGTGACTCAGAGGGCAGATCGGGTTCCCTGTGTTCTGCAGATTGGTGCTGGAGGCTTCAGGAGCAGGCACACCCCGGGGGAGGGTGGCGCCCCCTAGAGAACGCCCCTGCCTGAAGGCAGCTCTGGACGGACAGGCCTGGGCGTAAAACCACACCCCTCCCTCCGGCTGCCCGGTCAGCCCACCCTCCCAAGCAGAATTCAGGATCCCGCCAGCACTGAGGAAAGAGCCAGGTGGGGAACTCCTGCCAGGATGTACATGGGCCCCCAGCCATGGAGCCAAGAAGCTGCTGGACTGGGCAGTGGTCCTGCTGGGGGGAGAGGACAGCGCAAAGCCCGTTGGTGGGGACAGGTGTGCTCTGGGCAGCTCCCCCAGCCACTCATCCAGACCAGGGCCCCGGAAGGTCACCCTGACTGACTGGGGGTGTGGCATCACGTGCCCCCCGGCCGCCGGCACCTGCTGTGAGCCCCCGAAGGAGGGGACCGGAACTGGAGGCCAGCGTGGGCACAGGACAGGCCCATGGCCCCTGGCGCAGCTGTCAGCTACCCTGCCCTGGAAGCCCGTCTGCAAAGTTCTGAGAGGAAGAAGGAGGTTTTTCTAGATGGCTCCCTATAAGGGGTCTGACTCCCCACAGCGCAGGGGCAGTGCCTCCCGGAGAGCCCAGGGCACACACACACCTCAGATCCACTAGCGTGCGCCCCTGACGACCGGGCGCCTGGACGTGGCGACCGACGCTGTCCCGGACGCCTGATTCCTCAGCACGGACACGGCCGTGTCCCCACGCCGGATAACAGAGGCGGCTCCGGAGGAGAAGGGCGCCACAGCCCCGCTGGCTGTAAAGTGGGGGTGATGACACTGATTTCCAAGGCTGGGCCGTTTATGCCGTGACGGGGGCACCGCTCTCGGGGGGCGGGGGAGGCTCCCGACCCAGACGGGGCCCCGGGGTCCTGGGAAGCTCTCACCGCGAGTCTGGGGTGAACCAGCAGGGTGGACACCTCTGAGCAGGGTCTGCACGTTCCACGGGATCATCAAAGGGGTCCGTGACCCAGGGGAAAAGGGTCAGCAATGCCCTCCCTCAGTCATGCGCTCTGTGAAGCACCCGCCACGCCCCGTGACCCGGGCGGGAGCGCTTTCATGTCTGGCCCAGGAAGTCGGATTTCAGGGCTAATTACCATGCTATCGTCTACACTCAGCTCACAGCTCGCGATTCTGGGGTTGCCAGCTCCTTGGAAACACCCAGAAGCCTCTGCTTCACGTGGCGAGGGGCTCAGGCCGGGCGGCTGGCAGGCGTCCAGACACCCTGAGCCGGGCTCGGGCTGTGTGCCGGCCTCGCTGTGACAGGCCTGTGAGGCCCGGGGACACAGCGGTGGACACGCCAGGAGGGGGGCCACGCCGGGAAGCCTGGGGGAGAGGGTGTGCTGCCACACCCCACCCCCTTCGGCTCATGACCCCAACCGACCAACTTAGCCTGGGGCCAGCTGGCCACGGCTCACCCCAGCCACCAAACCCCTGCCTCATCTGCACCCTCCCCTGCGGGGGACAGCTGTGCCCCAGCCCTGGGCGGGACCGCCCCCCAGGCAGGGCCGCGGTGCCACCTGTGCGATGGGCAGCTCAGCTCGGCCCCGGACGGGGAGACAATGGCCTTCCCTCCTCCTCTCTAACGCTCTCCTTCCTTCTTTCCACTAATAGAGGGGAGGAGAGCAGTTTGCAGGGTGGCTCAGAAGGTCAAGGGCGAACGCCAGAAGGAGGACACGGCTGAGAACAATCACAGCCACTGTGTGACTGGGGTCCCTGGGTGCCAAGCTCGTTAGACATGCAGTGGCCGAGGGTCCTCGCAAACACCCACCATGAACCCCCATGTCACAGACGCGGAAACTGAGGCTGGGAGGTCCCGTGAATTTCTCAAATCAGAACCCGGGTCTGTCCACGTGCAGAACGCAGGCTCTTTACCTGACACCAGCGGAAAACATCTCAGGTCACGGGTCCCCAGAGGAACAACAGCTGAGGACCCCCTGCCCCCACTCCACACAGGTTTGCCCGAGTAAGGGTGACAGTGGGGGGCGGGGGCAGCTCACTCTAGGGGAGCCTTGGCAACCCGGTCTGTCCCCTGTGAGAAGGCAGGAAGGAAGTGCTTTCCAGGCCGCACCAAGGGCCACCAAGCTGGAAGGGGACGCAGCGTCCCACTCTTGGCCACCAGCAGACCTGCCAGGTTCTACAAGATGGATGGATGATGTGCATGACAACTAGGGGGTCCAGGTGGCCGTCCTCCCCAGTGGGAGAGGGAGAGAGAAGGGCGGGCGACCAGGTCTGCGGCCACTTCCCTGACACCTACGTGTCCTGGGCAGGAGTGACCACAACAACTCAGACAGGCCCCGATCCAGCAGAGGGAGATGGGAGCCTGTTCAGACCCCTTCTCCTAGGAGTTTCCCCACGAGATAAAGGACTCAGGTCGCAGCTGTTTCTGAACCACAATGGCTCCCAGGTACCTGCCCTGGGCAGCTCCTCTCTGCGTATGCCTTGTCCAGCCTCTCCAGATCCCACTGGACCCATCACAGACAGAGGTGGCCAGGAAGGCTAGAGAAATTGCAGACGAAAACCCGGCCAGGTGAGAACCTCACCTCTCCCGAGTGACTTCTGCCGCAAAGATAAAACCCAGTGTCACCAGAATCTCAAACAAACGCTACCAAGTTTTCACTAAGTGATAAATAACCCGTGCAAACCTAGACTCACGCCAAACTCCCAGGGCCATCGGCAAAGAGTTACGGAGCTCGTGTCTCTCTCTCACCTTCATGACTCATTAAACACATGGAAACACCAGGGCCACGCCATGAAAGGGCCCCATTTCGTCAGACCTACCAGAAAAGGGACTCCTCCCCTCCCCCCATTTATACTGTCAGTGGGATCATTCTAAGCAACAAAGCCAACCTGAGTCACAATAAGCAGAAAGGAGCTGTCCTGGGGCGAGACCAGGGCACAGGAAAGATCAACTAGCAAAACCGAGAAGAACATGGCTCCAGAGCCCATGATACACTGTCCAAAGGGCAGGCCCTGGGGCTGTTCATGAAGCACCGGCGCGGGCTGCTGGGCCAGGGGCGCACGTGCCCCCTGCGGGGAGGGGCTCAGGAAGCACGCGATGCAGAAGGCCCTTTCTCCTCTCGAGGAGAGGTTCTAGAACCCAGCCTGTGTGCAATAATCGAACGACACTCAGAAACTTTCTGTGGCTTTTTGCTGCCTTCTCAGACAACCCGAAGAGCAGGCCCCCTCCCTGGACGGCCATAACCTTTCTCCGTGCCCACGAGAGCATCCCGTGCCAGCGGCTCTGAGTTCCGCCAGCCTCGGACAGGCCCTCGGACAGGCCCACGTCCCCCTCTAGACACAGCAGGCTCTAGACTAGTGCTCACTCCTGCAGACAACGTATCCCTTTTTGTTACTGAAAACCTCCTTTCCATCAGAAAAAGCAACACACACACACACAACACACTCACATGGGTGGTTCAGAGGAAAAGAGCTGAGAATGGCTGATGGACACACGAACAACGTCACCCTACCTCACACCAAGAGGTGCTGTTCACGTGACCCTCCACGCTGGTGACTGGAGTCCTGGTGAGGGTGTACCCACCACAGCCCCTCCAGAATCCATCCCGAGCCTTTACCTGCTTAAACCCAAAAGTTTAAGAAAGTAAGAGATCCATTTTCCAAGACTAAAAAGTGAGCCCTTTAAAGGCAGTATTATGTCATTACGTCCTGGGCCAAAACATTAAATAAAATCTAGCAATGACGAAAATCACACAATTAAAATTCTTTAATTGAGGCTTTTCCTTACTCAGCCCAAAGCATCGTCTGAGAAGCCCACCAGAAGCCACAGGTTCCCCCGTCCTCAGGCAGATCGACTGTTGCTGTGACTATTCCTACATTTGGACCAAAGGTTTTTATAAGCTGAGATCCTCATCGCTGAGACTCCCCCCAAAGGCAAAACGCCCCCCTCCCCCAAAGTAGTTGCTCTGTCAGGGTCTCAGGTCTCCTGGGGTCACCACTTCCCAGAGCGTGCCTCAGAGTTCTGAAAGCCCCTCAACAATACCACCACCACGCACTGAGCTTATGCAGGAAGCTGGTCCCCACGCTCCAGAATCCCAAGAGCAATCAGCATGTACTGCTGGTCAGAGCCGCTCCGAGGGATGATGGGCACAGTCCCCTGAGTCTTGGGGCTCGGACAGAAACCACAAACCAGCCCTGTTGGCTCTGCACTTCTGTGCACCGTCAAGATGCAGACAGAGCCTCAAATCAGGTGGCAGCTCTGAAAGCAGGACACTTCCATCTTGCCAGCCTCCTTAGATGTTTGCCAAGGGGTAGGAGTAAAACTGCAGCAGCCAAAAAGCAAAGAAAATTACGTGGCTTTTGGTACAAATGATTTTATTTTTTTTCTGAAATCCCACCAGAAAACAGCCCACCAAACGTACCAGGACCTCCTCCACCAACATACTGGGACCTTATCCACCAACATTTGGACTGTACCCAATGGCTGTATTTCAGCACAACTTGGGACCCCAAAGCCACCCGGCACACATTTAAGCCTCAGCCAAGCACCTCTCTTTTACAACTCACTAGGCAACCTTCAGGGGACTCAACACTGCTGCCTACACGAGCAACTCATTCACTGCCCACACAGAATCTTATTACTATTGGTTTTGTATGAGTCAGCCTTTCCTGATTAGCTGGTTTGAATGAGGTGTGGGTTTTTTATGGTATTTTCCTTTTTAAACTACAATTTCTCTCTTGATAAAGAGTAACCCTTTGGGAACTCAAATAGACAGGAAGTTGGCTTTTCAGGCACTCCACGTGGGTGCCTCGCAAGAAAGTAAGGAGATTGCTTCAGCTCCAAGGGCTCTGGATGGACTAAGTGGGAAGGTTAGTTCCGGCCAGAGGCTCTGGGCGGGGACCCTGCTGCCTGCAGAATTCCCAAGGCGGTGAGGAAGCGAATGAATGAAACGCACGTGGGTTCTGGGGCTAGTGCCCTCAGTCTAAAACTGCGGGGTCGGCCCGGGGCCGCGGGATGTGGGGATGGTCAGGAGTGCGGGGAAGGGCCCGGGACGCGGGAGCGCGGCGACCTCGGCTCGGCGCCCCCCACCCGTCCGCCCGCCGGGGTCCCAGGGCCGATACTCACGCACGCAGAGGCAGGCCACGAGCTTGGCGGCCTCCTCGGGCACCGGGCAGGTGGGGAAGAGCGGCTTGAGCAAGTAGGTGGCGAAGACGAGCGCCACGATGTACTGCGAGGAGGGCCGGATGATGAGCAGCTCGATCCAGAGCTTGAGAAAGGCGGGCAGCGAGCCGTAGACCTCGAGCATGTAGGCGTAGTCGCCGCCCGACTTGGTGATGGTGGTGCCGAGCTCTGCGTAGCAAAGCGCGCCCACGATGGAGAACACGCCGCACACGGCCCAAACCACCAGCGCCAGCCCCGGCGAGCCCGCCTCCTTGAGCACGCCGGTGGGCGTCACGAAGATGCCCGAGCCGATGATGGTGCCCACGATGATGGCCACGCCATTGAGCAGCGTGATGCTGCGCTTCAGGGTCACACCCTCGCCCTCCGCGCAGTCCGCGCGCCGCGCCGCCAGCATCCGCTCCCGCGCCTGCCGCTCCTCCTCCTCGGCCGCCGCGGGGGCCGCAGCCCCGCGCCGCTTCGGGCCCGAGCCCGCCATGCTGCCGCGCCGACCGCGCAGGGCAGAGCCGGACAGGGCCGGTCACGGGGCGCTCGACTCCCAACGGCCAGAAGCCGCTTTGCCGGCGTGGCCACTACGTTAGCCGGCTCCGCGCTGCGCCTTTTATAGGACGCTGCCGGCCCCGCCCGCCAGGCCCCGCCCCCTGCCCGCGCCGCCTGCCCTGCCCTGCCCGCCGCCGTTTACTCGTCTGGCTGGGGTTCGGTCCCCGCCTCTGTTGAGAAGCACCGGCCGGCCCCGCCACGCGCACGTGGAGCGCGCGGTGTCCCGCGGAGCATGGCGGGCGGTCCGGACCCCACGTGGTTCCGGGGGATCCCAGCTCCGCCCCGCGAACGTGGAACGCTGGGCTCCTTGCTCTCCTAGCTAGCTCCCTCGTCGCCCCCGCCCCGCTCCCGCGGCGGCCCCGAGCGCGCACTGGGGGCCCCGCTGCTCGTGTGGGAGCGGGCGGTGCAGCAGGGCCGACCTGGGGCCACAGCACAGGATGGATGGGATTTGGGGCGCCTTTGGGGCTCACAGAAGGCACACTTGTTCCGCTGGCGGGCGCCCAGCCCTGGGGTGGTAGGATCCGTCACGGTCTGCTCACCCTGGGGACTTGATAAGTATTAAGATGATCGGAACCACCTCTCCTGGGGGGGGGGGGTTAGAGGGCCTGAGGTCCTGAATCCCAGGCTGAAGGAGTGCGATCTCAGAGAAGAGGGAAGCGCTGAGGCCACATCGGAACTCATTCCTGGGCTCAGAAATTCTAATTTTATCCCAAGGGGAACCTCCTTGCCAAAGAGCAGCATTCAGGGGCTCACAGATTTGAGAGGTAGCAACACAGACCCTGGGAAACCAGGAATCTGCAGAAGCTCCGTTAAATTGACAAAATGGGGGTTCCCTGAAGGAGCACCATGAGAACCCCCTCCCCCAAATCTACCTGGAAAATCCAAAGGCAGGCTGCAGGGTGAAGGGGCTTTAGACTTAAAGAACTCCAGGGGCTCCTGGATAGGAGGGGCGGCCAAGTAACTAGCGGTCAGAATGGGGAACGCAGGATGACCAGTCACCCCAGGCCTGGAAGCAGGAAAGAATCAGAAATACTACCTGATTAAACTGACATGTGCACAGAATTTATAATCCCATCGCAGGCAAGTTTAGCCAAGGCATGTCATTTGGACCTTCCACGTCCCCCCCCAATCAACCCCCCCTTAAGAGGCCAGCTCTTCATCTGCAGTGTTCCAACCAAATGAAATCTTGGCAGCTGGAAGGTCACACAACACAAATATTAGCTTGCAAGATGTCTAAGTTGGTGGCTTAGGGGGAATCAGAAATAATCTCTCTGCTCTTGTTCTTCCCACTGTCCTTTCCGAGGGTGCTGCTTGGCAGAGACCAGATGACCAAGGGCTGAGCAAACTTCCTGAGCCTTTATCAGGCGCTGTGCTGAGCCCTCCGCGTGCAAAGCCTTATCTAATAGAGGAGGTGCGGTTGTTTCTATGCACGAGGAAACTGAGGCTTAGCAGAGCAATGGAACTTGTCTGACCAGTACCCTGAACCTCCATGGTATACTTCTGGTCGTTCTGCCACCCCTCTTCTTGTGGTTTATTTGCCACTAAGTACATCTCAGGATGTATTTTGCTTTCACGAGGATGGCAGTTATTTGGCAATGCTCTAAGGAGAGGTCCCAAGCACCTCCACCCTGTATTCCCGCAGCTGACACCTGCAGGTGCCGGCCACTGCACCGGGCTCCAGGCAAGTGGCAGTGAGTACCTCCTCCAGACACAGAGAAGCAATCAATAATTGCACACAAGAGTGTAAAATTAACAACCGTGATAAGCCAAGGGCCCTAAGGGGCCAGAGAGCCGGTCGGAAGGAACCAGGACACTCCAATCCAGCTTTCCTTGAGTGAGAATTAACAAGGGAGGCGGAAGGAACGGAACATGCACGTGGACTGTTGGTGCCTCCTGTGGGCTCCTGGGAAGCTGCAGGAGACTTAATAGCTGGAAGGTGATAACACCGCAGGGGTGTCTCCACCATCCCACAGCAGAGACACCACCACTGTCAGTTTCTGCTTGGTTTTCATATGATACCGTACTAGATTTCCAAGGGCAAACTTGCTTTGAAATATATATATACGTATATATACATACTTATACATGTGTGCATATGTATACGTACACGTATGTGTGTATCTCAGAATTCCCTGATGCAAGTTAAATGAAGCAGTAAAACGCCTTACTGGAAATCTCTCTAAAATCTTAGCTAAGAGCACCATCTAGTGGTAGAATGACAAAGGAGCTTTTTGTCCGAGGCAGGTTCAATCCGCTCACTCTGCGGCACTCCTTCCAGTGCTAACCAGTAATTTCTTAAAAGTTGTGTCATTTATGACCCCTTTGGGGAAGCCTCTTTCTCCTGTTTGGAGGCTCAGCGGCTCTGGTTCCAATCTTGAGAGAGAGAAGCCCATCACAGGAAGGTAGGCTGGACGCTGGGCCAATGTAGGAGCTGCCTTGAAGCTTTTTCTGCACGCTCTCTGAACTCTGTCCTGTTACCTCCAAACCTTCAGTGATTTTTTCAGATTCCTGATGGAAAAATGTGGGCTGCAGAAAACGGGGAGGGGGTGTGGGGAAATGGGTGAAGGTGGACAAAAGGTACAAACTCTCAGTTATAAGGTGAGTAAGACCTGGGGGGTCTAATACGCAGCATGGGAACCATAGTTAATAACACTGTACTGTATATTTTGCTAAGAGATTAGATCTTAAAAGTTCTTATGACAAGAAAAAAAATTGTAGGTATGTGAGGTCATGGATGAGAACCGAACGTTTTGTGGCAATCATATAGCAATATAAACAAATATCAAATCATTATGTTATACATCTGAAACTAACGCAAGGTTATATGTCAGTAAAACTGGGGAAAAGGAGATGGGAGGGGAATTTCATGGCAGCAGTATAAACCACGGGCTTGAGAGTCAGAATGCCTGAGTTCCCACCTGGGCCCCGCTGCATACCAGCTGAAGGAACTTGGGCAAACCCTACCCCGCTCTGGGCCTCAGTTTCACTTTCTATACAATGGGAATAATAGTACCTACTACAAATGAACTAATATACGTAAAGCACTCAGATCAGTGTCTACCCCCCAAAAAAACAACTTGATAAATAGCAGCCCCTAGTAGTAGTAATAGTGTCTATAAAATGGCTGGAAAATCGAAGAAATTTACACCAAAATGGTAACAGCAGCCAGTGCAGAACTGCACTGACTCGCATCACGCAGAGGGGCTGGTGGCCCAGGCTCCAGAAGGAAGCTCTGGTGGGGTCAACCCAAGCCTTGGCTTCCACATCTGCAACACAGGGGGAAGTAATAGTACTTCTTTCTTATGTTGTTTGAGGTTTAAGTGAGACAAGGCGTGTGCAACCTCTCAGGCAGCGGCAGAGTAGAGAGCGAGCACCCTGCCCTCCCCGACAGGGTGCAGTTGTACACGCCTAGGTTGACCTGTGTCATCCTTCTGTCTCGTTGGTGAAGAGGCAGAAAGTTGGGAAGTGGGTAAATAAGACAGTTCTTTGCATGCTGTTGCAATCTCGGCCTTCTTACCGCGCAAGGTCTGTGGTTTTGATCCCTACGAAGAATCCAAGGGTGATGGCCTGAAGTATGTACAGTCCTATTAGGTCCTGGCTCTCCTTTTTTTTTTTTAATTTATTTATTTATTTTTGGCTGCGTTGTGTCTTCGTTGCGGTGCACGGGCTTCTCACTGCGGTGGCTTCTCTTGTTGCGGAGCACGGGCTCTAGGGCATGCAGGCTTCAGTAGTTGGGGCATGCAGGCTCAGTAGTTGTGGCATGCGGGCTCTAGAGCGCAGGCTCAGTAGTTGTGGCTCACGGGCTTAGTTGCTCCGCGGCATGTGGGATCTTCCCGGACCAGGGCTCGAACCCATGTCCCCTGCATTGGCAGGCGGATTCTTAACCACTGCGCCATCAGGGAAGCCCCCTGGCTCTCCTTTTGAACTCATTCTTTTTCCCGGAAAAAAAAAATGTACCCGATAAAACCTTCACTGATGTGGAAGCTTCCCCCGCTTCAGGTGGCTGTGCTGCTGTGTTTGTTCTCAGTCTTGTGGAACAAACGTTTGTGTTCTTTTCACACAACAAGTGTCTTTTCCTCTTCTGGACATTTGTTTTTAAAGGCCGTGCTTTCATGGTGCCCAGCTGTTATTTCTTTTCCTGCCTGCGTGCTTGAAAAGGTGGGCCCGCCCGTAGCAATCCCCAAAGTTCAGTTCTGTTTTCCGAGCAGGTGTGTGCATCGCCATCACGTTGACTGCTGAGCCCGGACCAGGACTCGAAGATGTTTTATGTCATTTAATTATTGCATCAGCCATGGCTAGACCCTGACTGTGGCTGGAGGGATAAGACAGGCAGTGAGTTCAGTGAGTGGTCAGCCCGGGCTCAGACCCACGGTGGGCCTCTAATCGCAGCTGTGATGCTATGGCCTCTCTCTCAGCCAACCAGGCCACCTGCCTTAGCTCGCTTTGTGGCTCCTGGCAGTTTCACTTCCCTCATTGGAAACCCCACATCCTTGTGGATGGCAGGACACGTGACTTCCCTGCACAGGCTTTTCAGCTCCCTTCAGATGCTCAGCGAGGTCGCCCGATTTTCTGAAGTGCCTATGGTGGACATGGTGATTGACTCTGTAACTCTGGGTAGAACCAACACCTGGGGATTTCTGAGAAATGGTAGAAGCAAAACTAGAGATCTTAGGGCTAGATTTTCCACGGAGGGCTCCGTTAAGTAAAAACAAGAAAAATAAGAGTTTGCCTGGGTTTCGGGCTCCGGGCTTGTGACAGGCCGCTGTGAGGGTTCCGCCTTCTGCGGGCTTGGCCTCGTCCATGTGCTCAGAAAGCGGGCCCTGCTCGTTGACGATTCCGGAGGAGCGATACTGTAGTAGGAAACGGGGCTTGAGAGTTCAGGCCTGCTCGTCAGCGGATAGATGGATAAACACATGTGGCCCATGCACGCAAGGGACTGTCATTCAGCCATAAAGAGGGGGCACCGACACACACCACGACATGGATGAACTGTGAAAACCCTATGCTCCGTGAAAGGGCTGGATGCATGGTACCGTCTGGTTCCATTTATACGAGACGTCCAGGAAAGGTGAACCTGGAGAGACAGAAAGCACGTTAGTGGTTGCCGGGGCTGGGGGAGGGGGATGGGGAGTGGGTGGTAGCAGGAACCAGGTTTGGGGGGATGAAATGTCTTGGAACTAGACAATGGTGAGGGTTGCACAGCAATGCGAATGCCCTAAATGCCACTGAATTGTCCACTTTAGAATGGTTGATGGTTAATTTTATATTATGTGAATTTTTACCTAAAAAAAGCATGCAGGCCTACAGTCAGAGGCCCTGGGTTCAAATCCCGCCTCTGCCTCTGTGGCTAATGGGGCTCCGGGGAGGGACACCACTCAGCTTCCGGAGACTCCGTGGGAGGAGCAGGGTGAAGCCCCCGTTCCTGACAGAGCTGCAGCTGGTGGGCTGGTGTGAGGGTGCAGCCAGAAAGTGGGCCGGCGGACTGGCCAGCTGAGCGCCCAGATCTCACCCTCGACACTCCCAGCAGAGGCTGAGCTGGACCACGTGCCAGAGGAGACGTGGAGAGAACGGTGGTTCCAGTGGCCCGGCCGTGACCATCCCGCGACGAGCGGCCGTCCCTTGTTAGGGCCTGGTCACTCGTGCAGGTCCTACCCCCTTAGGGATGGGTGTGGGACTCAGGGTCCTCCTGGGCTTTACTCCAGACACCTGGGTTGACCAGCCAGAGGACGGCTTGCTGGACTTTGGTCTGAGTCCGATTTCTCCACGCGGATAAAATGCAATCAGCACCTCTGTTCTCGTCGTGCACCTCCCTGCGTGGGCTCGTTTGGGAAGCACTGCTGCCCTATCCCACTGTTACCGGTTAAAGTGTGTCCCCCCAAAGCAGGATGCTGAAGTCCTAACCCCAGAGCCTCAGAATGTGACCTCCTTTGGAAATAGGGCTGCTGCAGCTACAATGAGTTGAGATGGGGTCATCGTGGAGCGGGGTGGCCCCCAACCCAGGATGGCTGGTACCCCCATAACAAACGGCCATAGGAAGACAGACACCCAGGCCCGGTGGAGGGCAGAGGTCGGGCGGATGCGGCCAAAAGCCAAGGCCACCGATGACACCAGAGCTGGAAGAGGCAGGAAGGACCCTCCCCTGCAGGCTGCAGGGGGAGCTCGGCCCCGACGCCGGACTTCAGGCCTCCAGACCCTGGGAGGATAGACTTCAGATGTTTAAAGCCCCCAGTTTGTGGAACGTTGTCTTGGTGGCCCCAACCCGCTCTGTGAGATGTTACAAAAGGTGGAAATCTTGCCACGTGTGGGCCCCCCCTTGGACCTCACTGTTCCGTCACTCTGTGCCAGGTGCGGGGAGGGCCCGCCTGGCCAGTACGCAGCACCCCCCCGAGTCGCTCCCTTAACCCAGGCATCCCTGCGCCGCCAGCTCCGTGGAGAGCCCGGCCTTTCCCGAGTGAAGTGACGGGGACGCAGAGCCAGCAGCAGCTAGGGAAACTGCCCTGGAGAACCAGCTTGTGTCTGGGAGGAGGGAGAGGAGGTGGGATGCTGTCCTGCCAGGAGCCCCACGGGGGTCCCGCAGATGCTGATGTGAGCCTGCAGGTCCTCAGGACCCAGGGTCCCCTCTGTCCTCAGAATGGCCACCTCCGGGAGGGACATTTGGAGTGAAGGGTGGGGGGATGAGGTGGCTTAGAGCACTCAGCCAGCTCCTGGTGACCAGCTCGGGCGGGCGAGGACTGGGTGAGGGGCTCCGGCATGATCTGTTCTGACCCCGTCCCTCGTTCCATCCCGAGTGGACACAGTGATGGGAAGGTCTCAGCCGTCTCTGCCCCCCACGCCCATGCGGCTGGACAGCTCCCTCAGGCCCCGGGATGAGACCCTGCTCCCTGCGCCCGACCGCCGAGCAGTCCATTTTGGGGGCGTTACACGTGTCACCCCGAAGCAGCCTGGGCTCCCACGCAGCCCATGGGGCTGCCCTGCTGGCCGAGGGTCTGAGAACCTTCCCCCACTCAGCATACGCCTCTGCTTTACCACATTTTGCCCCTTTAGTTTCCAGAAATGAGTGGGAAATGGAAAAACAAAAAGGCTAAGGCTAAAAATGTAGCTCTCACAACTTAAAATGACCAAAGAAAGTCAGAACTGCGGGTAGTGGGAGGTCTTTAGCCTTGATCAGCTTTCTCCATGCGTTCCTGAGAGCTTCTCTGCCCCCGGCCTTCCAGGTCAGACGAGGGCAACTCTGTCCTCCAAGCTGTTTGCACCAAACCCCTTGCCCTTATCCTGACACCCCACTTTCTCTCGCACCCCCAGCCAGTATGGCTGGAAATCACAATGCAACTGTGTCCCACATCCAACACTTCTCACCACTGCTGCCGGCTGGGTTCCGCCTAGGGTTTGCCTGTCACCCCGCGTCTCCCCAGTTTGAGAATCTGAGTGAGACGTACCCCTGCCCTGCAGCTGTCCTCACACCCCTCGGAGCAAAGCTCCCACCTGCATGTGACCCCCAGGCCCACTCTGGATGTGGCTCATCTGAGCAGGTCTCTGACCTCTTCTCCTGCCACTTTGCCCCTCGAGCACTTCATCCCAACCACGCGGGTCTCTCTGCCGCTCCTGAACCTTCCAGAACCATCCCCACTGTCTGCACGGCCCACCCCCTCACCTCCTGCAAGTCTTTGCTCAGAGGTCAACTCCTCAGTGAGGCCCACCTTGACCGGTCACTTGGCTCCCTGCCCACACATTGCTTTTTCTGGAGCCCCGCTCACCTGTAGCTTATCTCCCACTTGCTTGCTACACCTGCCGTCTCTGGACCATCTCCCCTGCTGATGTGGACACCACGGGGCCCAGGGCCTGAGCTGCTTTGTTGTTTCGGTCACTGATTTGCCCCAGTTGTCTTGCACACTAACCGGTACACGCTGGCAGGAGGTGTTCGATAAACAGCGATGTCAAATTGGAGTGAAGCTGTGTGTTTCATTATGAAATTATGAAACAAACCAAAGACTATGGCAAGTGGAGCCTGAGTGTCATGCCTGTTTTTGATGTCCACACCTTTGATTTGTGTTTATGTGTTCAGGGACCTAGCACACCCGTAGGGTGGCCCCCTCTGAATTTCCAGAATTCAGTAAAAAGGATCAGAAGATTTCACTTTGCTTAAAAATAATTTCCCTATTTCAATGCCAGTAAAGAAACAAAACAAAACAAACACAAAAACTCGCAAACTGACACAGGAAATTCTGACAGAGAATAATCTCGACACTGAAAAAATATACAGCTTTTATCTTCAATGCAGCAGTTAGTGAACATATCTTAAGGACGGCGGAATCAGAGGATCTTTCTTTCCTGTTGACATACATTTTAACATTTCCACAGACATGGGAACCAGGCATTCCTACTGCTGAGCCTCCAAGGTGTGACCCAACCTGTGTGTTAGGAAACTTGGGGACGAGCTGCCTCTCACGTTGGACTTGCCCCTGACAGCGAGGAGGGCTGAGCCTGCATCCCACATGCCACGCTAAGCAGTGCCGGGGTCGAAGCAGCTCTTATAATTCTGTCAAGTCTGGAGGGACCTGTGCTCTTTGCCGCCAGAGTTTTCAGAGCTGCTCACCTGGGCTACTTTGTCCTTCCTCCCAGCTCCTGGCACAGAGGCTGATGGGAAGACACCACATACACCAGGGTAGGGATGGGAGGTCAGAGCTGCAGAGGCAGATTTCAGGAGCTGAGAGTTCAATTGTGTATTTCAGAAATGTCTGGGAGAGGGCTTTGCTGCTGGTCCAGTGGTTAAGGGTCTGCCTTCCAATGCAAGGGACACGGGTTTGATTCCTGGTCAGGGAATTAAGATCCCACGTGTCGCGGAGCAACTAAGCCTGTGCGCCGCAGGTACTGAGCCCACACACCTCAACTAGAGAGAAGCCCACGCACTGCAACAAAGAGCCTGCGAGCGCAGTGAAAGTATTTTATTTTGTTTTATTATTTTTAAAAATTTATTTATTTATTTATTATTTTTGGCTGCCTTGGGTCTTCGTTGCTGCGCGCGGGCTTTCTCTAGTTGAGGTGAGCGGGGGCTACTCTCTGTTGTGGTGCACGGGCTTCTCACTGTGGTGGCTTCTCTTGTTGTGGAGCACGGGCTCTGGGCGTGTGGGCTTCAGTAGTTGTGGCTCATTGGCTCTAGAGCGCAGGCTCAGTAGTTGTGGCATGCGGGCTCCGTAGTTGTGGCTTGTGGGCTTCAGTAGTTGTGGCTCGTGGGCTTTAGAGCGCAGGCTCAGTAGTTGTGGTGCACAGGCTTAGCTGCTCCTCGGCATGTGGGATCTTCCTGGACCAGGGCTCAAACCCGTGTCCCCTGCATTGGCAGGTGGATTCTTAACCACTATGTCACTAGGGAAGTCCTGAGCCACAATGAAAGATCCCACGTGCCACAACAAAGATCCCACATGCCGCAACTAAGACCCAACGCAGCCAAGTAAGTAAGTAAATAAATAAATAAACAAACAAATAAAAGAAGTGTCTGGGAGGATATTGTTAACTCTTTATTAACAACCTCCTGTCGTGAGGGCCGTACCCTGTGACTGCCCCCTGCTTCTCCATGGTGAACCATGCCCGCTCCACGCCTGCCCCACGCCTGCCCCACGCCTGCCCCATGCAGATCCACACCTGCTGCACTTTGCTTCTTTCTCTGGACTTCTCAAATTATAGGCATCAGATTCTCTGATTGGAGGTGAATTTCTGATTATGTTACCTGAAGCATCTAACACCTTAGCTTTCTTCCATCTACTCAGCTAACATGCCATGATCGCTAACTTTGGAAGAACAAAACTCCTGAGGACCCATGGCCTGTGGGTGACCTGTAAGCACCTGAGAACATGGGATACGTCTGAAAACACACATGGGCAGGAGGGGAACAGCACAGAGGGCTGGGTGATGGGAGGAAAGTATCACAGGAGAGGAGGCTTTGGGCTGAGCCTGGATGATGGAAAGAAGTTTAGGAGCAGAGCTGGAGGGGGAAGAGCATCCCCAGGAGGGGTCAGCACGTCAAGGGTACGGAGGCAGCGCACACAGCTGACGGGGGACGGCCAGTAGCACCCGGCTTCAGGAGCTAGAGCACCTCGGGCAGTTTCCACCGAAAGGATATTTATTCAGTGCTGTGAGCAAGCAAATAGGTGAGGACACCACCCTTGGGGGGAAACCAGTGGTGAACGAGGTAACAGCATGATGACAGCAATGGGTGCCCAGACCCAGACCCGGTGGGGTCAGAGGCTGTGCCCCCCGGCAGAGGCTGTCGCGGGGGGTGGGGTCATGGGTGGTGCCCGTGCCGATAGACAGGGCACAGCAACCCAAGCTGGGGTGGGGACCTGAGTGCAGAGTTCCACGGGAAGGGAGCTTGGGGGTCCAGATCGCGCAGGAAGAAGCTGGTGCTTAATTCCAAGTTTAGTGGAAAGCTCGGTTTTGCACAGGGAAGCAGAATGGTCAAGTTGACATTCCCCGCGCAAATCTCTGCACTGCTAAGAGAAGAATGCATTAGGTGGGGACGGGGAGATGCTGGAAGGAAGTGGTGAAACCAGAGGGCTGGCGATATCATTCTGGCTGGAGATGGGGCGAGCTGGGGGCAGTGAGAACGCGGAGAATGGAAGATGGACGTGTGGCACAGAGGGGTGCCACCAACGGGACCCACTGACCCCTTGCACGCGGGAGTAAGGGGCAGGGAGCACCAGGGGACTCCCTGAGGCTGGCCTTAGCTCTGAGGAGGCCTCTTGGCAGGAGGGACAAGCCCTGTAGAATGAGGAACCCTGCTATTGCTGGGGTACAGCTGTGCACCAGGTGCAGTCTGGGGGCTCCCAGGGAGCAGGTGTCCCGGGAGAGGAGGAGAAGCAGATGTCAGGCAGGTGGGAGAGTGGGGTGTCCAGGCCTCCAGGGATGGCCGTGGAGAATGCCGGGGTGGGAAGGGGCCGGATTCCTGGTTGGCACAGAATAGACAACGGAGAGGGTGTGGGCAGGCGCCCACATCTGTACTTTTGCACAACGAGAAAATAACATAAAAGCAAAGGGAGAAGCTTTGAAGTTTAAAGGCTGGCCAGGAATTCCACAGCACACTCCTAAACTGCAGTCACAGGGACAGGTCCCAAAGACCCAACGGCCCTCAGGATGGGGAGTGGCAGCGCCTGTGTTTGTTTTCTGTACCGTGGCTTTGAGGGCCGAGATCAACGTCTTTCCTCTCCGTGTGTTTGTGGTTTCTCTGCCCGGGCTCCGTGTGGTTCCCGGGAGAATCTTGGTGTCCCAGGGCTAACGCCAGATATCAAAAATAACCTACAAAGCAGAACATCTACCGCAAGACAAAGACTTCTGTGCACACAGATGAAGGCCCTCCATCGACATGAAAGAGGAGATGGAATCACCCGCTTGCTCTTGGGGCTCTTGTTGGGACAGGATGTCACCGTGGGGCGGGTGCGGTCCAGCTCAGGGCCCTGCGGTCCTTTCTCCTCCTGCAAGGCCCCTCTGGACACTGGCCTTTCTCTGTCCCGAAGTCCCTGTGGAAATGGACGGCCTGTGCACAGTTGACACGTGGCTGCTCTCTCCCCCTCCCCCAAGTCCCAACCCGGAGACCCCCCTCCAATTATCAATACTGTCCTTCCTTCCATAGCTGGGAACACCACCCTCACAAGCTGCAGGACGTCTGAGCAGGTGCCTTTGGGGCGGAGTTTTCATCAAAGTACAACTGTAGGTCCTTATACCGTAAGATTTCTCACTCAAGTGTAAAGTTCAGGACTTTGGGTTTTTGCCCTGAGGCTACAACTTGTCTTCAGCTGCACACATCACAGAGCAAGGAGCAAAGGCTGCACGGGCCCCGGAGGATGGCCTGCAATCCAGGTGGGCTTCCTGCTGGCTCTGCCTTTCCTGCTCCCACCCCTCCAGTGAGCCCGGTTTCCCCATTAAAACCTGGGGGTGACCCCACAGAACTTTCACAGAGCTTGTTACAACAAATGTAAATGGGGTGTCTGGGGCCTCATCCCCACCCACACAATCCAGTCGCCGGGGAGCTTTTTAAAAACACCGTTCCTCAGACCCCGGGAACCACAGGCTTTGGGCGGGCAGGGCCAGGCCCCTGTGTGGGTCCAGCCGCGGTGGGGTTGAGGACGGCTGAATGTCCATGAGAAAACTCAGCCCAGGCCCGGCCTGGGAGCGCGGCCTCACCGTGTCACTGATACCGGTGGCGGTAGCCCTGTTGCTGGGTAAACACCTCCGAGTTATCGGCTATAACTGAGCAGGGACGTCAGCTCAGAAGATGGACAGAAACATGTCCTTTATGCTTTTGTTCCGTTTTCAGCATCTGTTTTTTTTTTAAATTATGGTCAATTGATTTTTTAAAAAATTTTTTAATTTATTTGTTTATTTATTTATGGCTGTGTTGGGTCTTCGTTTCTGTGCGAGGGCTTTCTCTAGTTGTGGCAAGCGGGGGCCACTCTTCATCGCGGTGCGCGGGCCTCTCACTGTCGCGGCCTCTCTTGTTGCGGAGCACAGGCTCCAGACGCGCAGGCTCAGTAGTTGTGGCTCACGGGCCTAGCTGCTCCGCGGCATGTGGGATCTTCCCAGACCAGGGATCGAACCCGTGTCCCCTGCATTGGCAGGCGGATTCTTAACCACTGCGCCACCAGGGAAGCCCTCAGCATCTGTTTTGACTCCTTCAAGTCAATCCGATTTCAGCAGCATCACCACTGAACTTGATCCTTCTAAGAGATGAAACACGTTTGTTTTAAACCATCTTGGCTGAGAACGGATCACCTGCATCCCGCCTCAGTAAACAGAGTCCGCCTTTCCTGGTGGCGCCGGTTAGCTGGCGGCACTGACTCCGTGATGCCCTGGGCAGCTGAGGAAGGATGTGAGCGGAGGGCTGCCGGCCGGGCTGCCACTCAGTGACCCGAAGTCCCTGACCCATCCTTCTGCGGCCCCTGCAGCCCGGCCGCGCGTCCTGGCACTTCCCCGCCGTGCACCACCTCCTCCCAGAAGAGCCTTGGAAACCTCAGCTCCCAAGGGGACAGCAATGTGTTTTCTGTAAATTGGGGTGCAGTGTACACCCCGAGAGTGTGTAAAGTGCATTAGTATTGAGTTCACGCCATGCGTTTACAAACGCACAAACCCATTCACACCAGGTCAAGACAGAGACCTACGCATCCAGCTTGCTGGCCGCTGGCCTGCCACATGTGACGTTTCAACTTTAGTTAAACTTACATGCAATGAAAATTCAGTCCCTCCAACCTGGAAGAAATGGACATATTCTTAGAAAGGTATAACCTTCCAAGACTGAACCAGGAAAAAATAGACAATATGAACAAACCAATCGCAAGTAATGAAATTGAAACTGTGATTAAAAATCTTCCAACAGGGCTTCCCTGGTGGTGCAATGGTTGAGAATCTGCCTGCCAGTGCAGGGGACACGGCTTCGAGCCCTGGTCTGGGAAGATCCTACATGCCGCAGAGCGACTGGGCCCGTGAGCCACAACTACTGAGCCTGCGCATCTGGAGCCTGTGCTCCGCAACAAGGGAGGCCATGATAGTGAGAGGCCCGCGCACCGCGATGAAGAGTGGCCCCCACTTGCCGCAACTGGAGAAAGCCCTTGCACAGAAACGAAGACCCAACACAGCCAAAAATAAATAAATAAATTAATTAATTAAAAAAAAAATCTTCCAACAAACAAAAGTCCAGGACCAGATGGGTTCACAGTTGAATTCTATCAAACATTTAGAGAAGAGCTAACACCCATCCTTGTCAAACTCTTCCAAAAAATTGCACAGGAAGGAACACTCCCAAACTCATTCCGTGAGGCCACCTGATACCAAAATCAGACAAAGATGTCACAAAAAAAGAAAATTACCGACCAATATCACTGATGAATATAGATGCAAAAATCCTCAACAAAATACTACCAAACATAATCCAACAACACATTAAAAGTATCATATACCATGATCAAGTGGAAATTATCCCAGGGATGCAAGGATTCTTCAATACACGCAAATCAATCAATGTGATACACCATATTAACAAATTGAAGAATAAAAACCATATGATCATCTCAATAGATGCAGAAAAAGCTTTTGACAAAATTCAACAGCCATTAATGATAAAAACTCTCCAGAAAGTGGGCATAGAGGGAAACTACCTCAACATAATAAAGGCCATAGGTCATAGATGACAAACCCACAGCTAACATCATTCTCAATGGTGAAAAACTGAAACCATTTCCTCTAAGATCAGGAACAAGACAAGGATGCCCCCTTTCGCCACTCTTATTCAACATAGTTTTGGAAGTCCTAGCCACGGCAATCAGAGAAGAAAAAGAAATAAAAGGAATACAAATCGGAAAAGAAGAAGTAAAACTGTCACTGTTTGCGGATGACATGATACTATACATAGAGAATCCTAAAGATGCCACCAGAAAACTACTAGAGCCCATCAATGAATTCGGAAAAGTTCCAGGATACAAAATTAATGCACAGAAATCTCTTGCATTCCTATATACTAACAATGAAAGATCAGAAAAAGAAATTAAGGAAACAATCCTATTCACCATTGCAAAAAAAAAGAATAAAATACCTAGGAATAAACCTACCTAAGGCGGTAAAAGACCCGTACTCAGAAAACTATAAGACACTGATGAAAGAAATAAAAAATGACACAAACAGATGGAGAGATATACCATGTTCTTGGATTGGAAGAATCAATATTGTGAAAATGTCTATACTACCCAAAGCAATCTACAGATTCAATGCAACTCCTATCAAATTACCAATGGCATTTGTTACAGAACTAGAACAAAAAAATCGTAAAATTTGTATGGAGACTCAAAAGACCCCAAATAGCCAAAGCAATCTTGAGGGAAAAAAACGGAGCTAGAGAAATCAGACTCCCTGACTTCAGACTATACTACAAAGCTACAGTAATCAAGACAATATGGTACTGGCACAAAAACAGAAATATAGATCAGTGGAACAGGATAGAAAGCCCAGAGATAAACCCACACACATGTGGTCACCTTATCTTTGATAAGGGAGGCAAGGATATACAATGGAAAAAACACAGTCGCTTCAGTAAGTGGTGCTGGGAAAACTGGACAGCTACATGTAAAAGAATGAAATTAGATCACTCCCTAGCACCATACACAAAAATAAACTCAAAATGGATTAAAGACCTAAATGTAAGACTGGACACTATAAAACATAGGAAGAACACCCTTTGACATAAATCACAGCAAGATCTTTTTTGACCCACCCCCTAGAGTAATGGAAATAAAAATAAACAAATGGGACCTAATGAAACTTAAAAGCTTTTGCACAGCAAAGAAAATTAAAAACAAGACGAAAAGACAACCCTCAGAATGGGAGAAAATATTTGCAAACAAATCAACGGACAAAGGATTAATCTCCAAAATATATAAACAGCTTACGCAGCTCAGAATTAAAAAAACAAACAACCCCATCAAAAAATGGGCAGAAGGGACTTCCCTGGTGGCACAGTGGTTGGGAGTCTGCCTGCCAATGCAGGGGACACGGGTTTGAGCTCTGGTCCAGGAGGATACCACATGCCACGGAGCAACTAAGCCCGTGTGCCACAACTACCGAGCCTGCGCTCTAGAGCCCATGAGCCACAACTACTGGAGCCTACGTGCCTAGAGCCCATGCTCCGCAACAAGAGAAGCCACCGCAATGAGAAGCCCACGCACTGCAACGAAGAGTAGCCCCCACTCGCCGCAACTAGAAAAAGCCCGTGCACAGCAACAAAGACCCAATGCAGCCAAAATTCAATCAATCAATCCATCAATCAATTAATTAATTTTAAAAAATGGGCAGAAGACCTAAATAGACAGTTCTCCAAAGGAAACATACAGATGGCCAAGAGGCACATGAAAAGCTGCTCAACATCACTAATTATTAGAGAAATGCAAATCAAAACTACAATGAGGTATCACCTCACACCAGTTAGAATGGGCATCATCAGAAAATCTACAAACAACAAAAGCTGGAGAGGGTGTGGAGAAAAGGGAACCCTCTTGCACTGCTGGTGGGAATGTAAACTGATACAGCCACTATGGAGAACAGTATGGAGGTTCCTTAAAAAATGAAAAGTAGAATTACCTTATGACCCAGCAATCCCACTACTGGGCATATACCCAGAGAAAACCATAATTCAAAAAGACACATGCACCCCAATGTTCATTGCAGCACTATTTACAATAGCCAGGTCATGGAAGCAACCTAAATGCCCATCAACAGATGAAAGGATAAAGAAGATGTGGTCCATATATACAATGGAATATTACTCAGCCATAAAAAGGAACGAAATTGGGTCATTTGTAGAGACATGGATGGACCTAGAGACTGTCATACAGAGTGAAGTAAGGCAGAAAGAGAAAAACAAATATCGTAGATTAATGCATATATGTGGAATCTACAAAAATGGTACAGATGAATTGGTTTGCAAGGCAGAAATAGAGACACAGATGTAGAGAACAAACGTATGGACACCAAGTGGGGAAAGTGGGGGAGGGCGGTGGTGGTGTGATGAACTGGGAGATTGGGCTTGACATGTATACACTAATATGTATAAAATAGAGAACTAATAACAACCTGCTGTATAAAAAAAATAAAATAAGTAAAATAAAATTCAAAAAAAAGAAAAAAGAAAGAAAATTCAGTCCCTCCATTGCACTGAACACAGTTCAAGTGGGCGATGGCCACGTGTGTCCAAGGTCTGCCCTGGGGGACAGTGGAGTTCTAGAACCATCAGAGAGAGTGTCCACATCCTGATCCCATGACCTGTGGATGTGTGGCCTCACACGGCAAAGGGACTTTGCAGGTATGATTAAGTTAAGCATCTCGAGATGGGAAATGATCCTGCGGGGATCTGGGGGGACCCAGTATCCTCACAGGGTCCTTATGAGAGGGAGGCAAGAGGGCCCTAATTCGTGGCCATTTATTCTGGTGGCTGCAGGAAACTCCCTATGGGCTAAAGCCCACTTCACTTGAGACTCAAGACTGGCTACGTTTTCCCAAAAGACAAGAAACAATTTGGGCTCCAAACCAAACTTTAAAGTGTCTCCTTCCCTCCTGGATCCCACGGGTCTACAGTGGCTGCAGTCACCCACCCACCCGGTGCTCTGCTCCAGCTGGGGCAGCTGTGCTCAAACCAGTCACCAATGCTCCCAGACACTCCTGTTTGACTCCGTGTCCCGTGTAAGCCGACATTAAAGCTTGCTGTGCTGAGTTTGGTCAGCATTATCATTTGATGGGCACTGGTGAGCAGTTGTACTTTTTCAGGAAAAACGTGTATAAGGAAGTTTAGGATTGCTTTCTCTGTAGTAGGTGCCAGAACATTGAAAAGCCCAAAGCCGGACAGTAAATTGTTGATACCACAGGAAGTCCTGTGATTGGAAAAAAAAAAACCCTATAAACCTCTGTCAAAATAAACCACATCCGTAATATAGGGTCCCTTTGGTCTTAGATGTTTTTTGTGGACTACAATAAGTCTGTTTATTCTTTATCTCCCCAAAAGAAATGGAGTTGATCACTGTACCTTGGTAGGCAGGTGAGTATTTGCTTTCTTTTCTGGGCTGTTTTTTTCCGTGTTTATCTGACAGTCAGTTAATGTTGGAAGATGACGTGATTGTTTGCAGAGCTGCACCTCTACCAGAGGGGAATGTGTTTAATGCTATGAAAATAAAAATACCATCATCAATTAGAATATTATTCAGCCTTAAAAGGGGAGGAAATTCTGACACCTGCTACCACATGGATGAAACTTGAGGACATTATGCTCAGTGAAATAAGCCCGTCACAAAAAGGCAAATACTGCCTGGTTTCATTTATGTTTGCTTCCTAGAGCAGTCAAAATCTTAGAGACAGAAAGTAGGATGGTAGATGCCAAGGATTGGGGGCAGGGGGGAGGAAATGGGGTGTTAGTGTTTAATGGGGACAGTTTAAGGTGAGAAGGTTCTGGAGGCGGATGGTGGGGATGGTATCAACACAGTGTGAATGCACTTTATACCACTGAGCTGTGGTTAAGATGGTAATTTTATGTTATGTGTATTTTACCACAATTAAAAAGACCCCGCAGTGAGAAACCATTACACACCCCCCAGAATGACCATAGTTAAATGGTAGCATGTCCTGAGCAACCACTTTGGAAAACTCCTTGGCCTTGAAGATGGAGGGAGGGCCCACCAGCCAAGAAATCAGATGCCTCTGGAAGCTGGAAAAGGCAAGGAAACAGATTCTCCCCTGGAGAATGACTCCGGAAGGAAGCAGCCCTGCTGACACCTCGAATTTGGATTTCTGGCCTCCAGACTGTGATTCAATAAATTTCTGTTGTTTTAAGCTCCCCAGTTTGTGGCTGTTATGGGCTGAATTGTGTCCCCCTCCCCAATTCACATGTTGAAGCTCGAAGACCCCACTGTGGCTGTCTTTGGAGATGGGGTTTTTAGGAAGTAATTAAGGTTAAGTGAGGTCATAAGGGTGGGGTCCTAATCCAATAGGATTGGTGGCCTTATAAGAAGGGGAAGGGAGAGAACTCTCTCTGTGTGCATGCACCAAAAAAAGGCCACTCGAGGACACAGCAAAGAGCCAAGAGAGACCCTCCCAGAACCCAGCCGTGCTGGCACCTGGTCTCAGACTTCCAGTCTCAGAACCGTGGGAAGGAAGATACATTCTGCTGTTTCCCCCCCACCCCCAGTTTGTGGTCATTTTACAGCAGCCCCAGGACACTGATACACCAGGAATTTGTAATTGGGAAGAAAAGACGTTAGTCCCAGTCTCTGTGTTGCCAGGGCGTGGCTGTCTGGAGAGAGGACACCAGGGACCTGAGAGAGGGCTGGGTGGATGACCCCGGTCAGTGGAGCTCACTCGGCCCCTAAGGTCTGTGCACTGCTGTGGGTCCCTTGAGATATTCCGTGTCCCAGATTTCCATTCCCTATTGTGCTTAAGCTTCTTCTTCTTTTTTTAATATTTATTTATTTGTTTATTTATTTTGGCTGCACCAGGTCTTAGTTGTGGCACTCAGGATCTTTGCTGTGGCATGTGGGATCTTTAGTTGCGGCATGCAGACAGACTCTTAGTGCAGCATGCATGTGGGATCTAGTTCCCCCACCAGGGATCGAATCCAGGCCCCCCGTATTGGGAGCGCAGAGTCTTACCCGCTGGACCACAGGGGGATTCCTGCTTAAGCTTCTTTGAAGTGATTCTTTTCCTTGCAACTGCAAAGTACATTGACTAAAATCGTGACCTCTTTCTCTATTTTTAATTTCAGAGGTTACATACGATCAGAACACGAAGCCTGGGAAACAACACCTTCTCTTGTTAAAGTCAGTTCTACCCGTTAGCTTGGATGTAGTGAATTTAGGATCCTGCACCATCTTCAGTGGCTGGAAGGATGAACGGACCTCCCGCTTCATCAGGGGCTGAAGTGGGCGGTAGTTGTTCACCATCGTCTTCTCTTCTTCACCAAGTGCAGAAAACATGAGCGAGCGAAACGCGGCCAGCTGGAACGGAGAGCAAGCAGAGTAATCTGGGTGCAGCTAGGGCGTGAACCAGGTCCCGTGTCCCTCGTGTCGTGTGTGGTCCCTTCCCATCCCTGAATCAGGGATGGCCCTGTATGACCAATGCAACATGGTGGAGGTGACCCCAATCTGGGTCAGAAAAGGCATGGCAGCTTCCACCTTGGCCTCCTGGACAACCTGCTCTGGGGAAGGCAGCCGCCATGCTGCAATGACTCAGAAGCAGCCCTCTGGAGAGGCCCACATGGAGAGCAACTGAGGCTCCCAGCCAACAGCCAGCACAACTTGCCAGCCACGTTGGGAATGAATCCTCCAGCCCCAGCTTTCAGATAACTGCAGCTGACATCTGACTGCAACTCCACAAGAGATAGATCCTCAGCCAGAACCACCTGAATTCTGACCCACAGCAACCCTGAGAGATAATAAATGATTATTGTTTTATTAAGCCACTAAATTTTGCAGCTATTTGTTATACAGCAATAGATAACTAGTTTATATACTATAAATGCTAATGTAACATTTGATTCACTTTGCATTCCAGGAACTAAGAGACCATTTTTTATATATCATCACATCTGTTCTCGGAATATACTATGTGCTCTGTGAGAATAGTTCTCACACTTAATTACACACAGAACTGGGATTATATCTGCATAGTGACCACCTATTGAGCAAGTCAGGTCCGCATGGCTGAGGGAGAGCCCCCAGAGTTGTGTAGGGTGTGGTGCATGCTCTTCCAGGCACTCAAGCATGGTGTGCCCACTCGTGTGCACCTGTTTTCACCACTTCTTGACTCCCAGAAAAGCCTGCTTGGCAGGCCTGTCCCTGCCGTCGAGGGGGTGCACACACTACCTCCCCAGCCCCCTGGGAGGGGTGGGGGCTCTGCTCTGCATTTTTGTGTAATACTCACTCACCACTCTGCCTTAAAACTATTGACTTACGTTTCTATTTTCCTGCCGGGTAGCAGTGCGCAGAGACTATGGTCACTGCTCTGTGTCACCCCTCCATCCCTCCTGCTCGTCCACCCTCTCCTGCTGCAACATCTGACATCTAATGAGTGTTTATTATGCGTTTGTTGAGTGACAGAGGGGTCTTGGTGACAAGAGCCATTTTCTTTTCTTTTTTTTAATTAAATTAATGGGTTTTTTAAGTCTTTTTAAAAAATTAATTAATTTATTTTCATTTTTGGCTGCATTGGGTCTTCATTGTTGCACATGGGCTTTCTCTAGTTGCGGTACGTGGGGGCTACTCTTCCTTGCGGTGCCCGGGCTTCTCATGGCGGTGGCTTCTCTTGTTGTGGAGCACGGGCTCTAGGCGCGCAGGCTTCAGTAGTTGTGGCACACGGGCTCAGTAGTTGTGGCTCGCGGGCTTTAGAGTGCAGGCTCAGTAGTTGTGCACGGGCTTAGTTGCTCCACGGCATGTGGGATCTTCCCGGAGCAGGGCTCAAACCCGTGTCCACTGCATTGGCAGGCGGATTCTTAACCACTGCGCCACCAGGGAAGTCCCGGCAAGGGCTATTTTCAACCACTTCTGTAACAATTCTGGTTTGGGGGAAGGGTGGGTGACGTGCACCCATGTTCCACCTTCAGTCTTCCAAAACAAATAGCGTCATCCCATGACTTTATTTTATTTTAAAAATTTATTTATTTTATTTATTTTTGGCTGCATTGGGTCTTCGTTGCTGCGTGCGGGCTTTCTCTAGTTGCAGTGCATGGGCTTCTCATTGCGGTGGCTTCTCTTGTTGTGGAGCACAGGCTCTAGGCACACGGGCTTCAGTAGTTGTGGCTCGCAGGCTCTAGAGTGCAGGCTCAGGAGCTGTGGCGCACGGGCCTAGCTGCTCCGCGGCATGTGGTATCGTCCCAGTCCAGGACTCTAACCCGTGTCCCCTGAATTGGTAGGCGGATTCTTAACCACTGCGCCACCAGGGAAGCCCCATCCCATGACTTTAAAATTAGAGGCTGGGGACTTCCCTGGTGGTGCAGTGGTTGGAAATCCGCCTGCCAATTCAGGGGACACAGGTTTGAGCCCTGGTCTGGGAGGATCCCACATGCCGTGGAGCAGCTAGGCCCGTGCGTCACAACTACTGAGCCTGCACTCTAGAGCCTGCGAGCCACAACTACTGAGCCTGCGTGCCACAACTACTGAAGCCCGCGCACCTAGAGCCCATGCTCTGCAACAAGAGAAGCCACCGCAATGAGAAGCCCATGCACTGCAACGAAGAGTAGCCCCACTCGCTGCAACTAGAGAAAGCCCGCATGCAGCAACAAGGACCCAATGCAGCCAAAAATAAATAAATAAAACAAAGAAATTTATTTTAAAAAATAAAATAAAATAAAATTAGAGGCTGTTTCACAGAATCGAAAGGCTGGAAGGACTTCCAAGGACTCATCAAGAGCCCTCAGAAAACAGAGAGCTGAAGGCGAGGTGATGAATGCTGCTGTGATCGATTAGAAATGTCTGTCCTGGGCAGAGGATGGGAGAGTGGAGCATGCTTGCTGCATATCTGTCATCCCCAAACTGTGCCCTAGACAGACTTTCTCCAGATTCTGGAGATTTCCAGAGAAAAAGATACTTTAACTTTTTAAAAAGTATATAAGTAATATCTACTTATTTTAGAAAAAATAGAATATTTAAATAAGGATGAGAAAGAAAATAAGAACCACTGCAGACCTATGACCATGGGACAACCAGGGTTAACTTTTAGGTGCACATCTGTGTGACAGCTTAGGGCATTGCTCAGCAAATAGACACTCACCTCCTCCGTGCCCCACTGGCATTGGCCTGGCCATCATAAATTACTTAGGCCAACAGGATGTGAGCGGGCGTGATGCAAGCAGACGCTGTAAATGTGCATGTGTGGTTTGGCTTGTCTTTTGCATTTCTGTCACATGCCATGAGATCCAGCCCTGGGTGGCCACTGGTCCAAGAAGCATGAGAGACACTGGACCCAACCCAACCCCTAACCATGGCCTAAAACAGATTCTCCCAGCTCCCAGAGACCCTTGAGCAGGAAAATAAGTGTTTATTATTAGTCATTGAGCTTTGGGGTGGTTTGTTATGCAGCATTTTGTAGCAATAGCTAATACAATCCTTCTGGAATTTTCTCTGGGCACTTATAGTTCCATAACTTCTTAGCACAGCGTGAGAGAAAACCCTCTGCGGTCTTGACTTCCTACTGTTCTATCAGCCAAAGAAGCGGAACAGATTCTAAAAGCTTCTCTTCTCCCTCAGTGACCCCACTTCTTTCACGGCTCTCCAGCATTCATCTATGACATCCCTTTCTTAGTTAATTTATTCACCTAAAACACCCACGGAGGTCCCAATATGGGCAAGGACCCATGTCCCAATTATAATGTCACTTCTGTTCTTTAAAGTTGCTTTACCCCAACGAAGACCAAAGAGCAAGTGCTGGCCTCGTCCAAGCATTTTTCATCAGGGAGACTCTCCATGCCTGAGGCTGACCACTAAGATTAGAAGGTGCTAAATATAACTGTCCCCCCTCAGTTCCCTCCCCTCAGCCCACCTTCCCTCCCTGTCTCTCTGTGTCTCTGTCTGTCTCTATCTCTGTCTCTCTGATTCTCTCTGTCTCTGTCTCCCTGTTTCTCTCTGTCTCTGTCTCCCTCTCACCACCAATATCTCAAGGTCAGAAGAAGAACTGTGATATGGGGAACTTCTGTTCACTCCCCAAGAGCTCCTGTTTCAACTGGAAGATTCTTCTTGTGCAGGAACATCTAAAACGCACCAAAGCACGAAACTCTAGGATGTTTGCTCACACTATCTTAGAGAAACCACCAAACCGGAGGGATTCCCATGCAGTTCTGTGCGTTGGATACAGGCGCCACTCACCTGGTCCTGAGCCACCTCAGTGGGCTTCTTGTGGATGATCCAGGTGACCGACTCAGAGAGCGGAGGCGTGGTCAGGGAGCCCGGATACGTCCAGTAGTCCTGGCAGGCGGGCAGCAGGCAGGAGGGCTGGAAGGGGCCCAGGGCCGCCCGCGCGTCCTGGGGGAGGAGACCGCAGGCTCTCAGGTGGGTGGAGGAGGCCGGGGAGGGGGGCACCAAGCTTGGCTTTATCTCAGCAATGTGGCCTGGAGGGGAGCATGTCTCCGAGATAAAGGCTGTGGTCGCGGTTGTCACATTTGGAAACCGTAACAAGAGAATGCGGCCCTTCCACGCTGAGCAGAGATGCCCACCGCAGGCTTGTAGTTCTTCTTTTAAGGCTACTCATTTTTGTATACCTTGGCTGTGAAAATATCACACTTTTAAAAGCTGACGTCAAATAACATACACAGCATAAAATTTACCATTTTAACCATTTTTAAATGTACAGTCCAGTGGTGTTAAGTACCTTCACATTGTTGTGCAACCATCACCACATCCGTCTCCAGAATTTTCTCATCTTCCCAAACTGAGACTCTGTCCCCATTAAACACCAGCTCCCCATCTCCTCCCCCACCAGCCCCCAGCACCCACCCTTCTACTTTCTGTCTGTTTGAATCTAACTCCTCTAGAGACCTCGTATAAATGGAATAATACAGGATTTGTCCTTTTGTGACTGGCTTATCTCACTCAGCACAATAACCTCAAGGTCCATCCATATTGTAGCCTATGTCAGAATTTCCCCCCTTTTTAAGACTGAGTAATATTCCACTGTGTGGATGGACCACATTTAGTTTATCCATCATCCATCGATGGACACTTGGGCTGCTTCCACCTCTTGGCTGTTGTGAATAAAGCTGCTATGAACATGGGTGTACAAACATCTCTTCGAGACCCTGCTTTTAATGATTTGGGGGATATACCCAGAAGTAGAAACGCTGGATCCCATGGTAATTCTATGTTTAATTTTTTGAGGGACCACCAGACTGTTTTCCATAGCGGCTGCACCAGAAAACATTACACTTTTAAGACAGCTGATCCTCTCTTTGGCAGACCTCCCCAGCGTGAGAGCCATGGCAATTACAAACGCGCAGGGGGACGCCCTGCACTGGCCGAAGTGCCTGACTCGTGCCAGAATTTTCCTTCTCATCAGCGAGGGGAGGGGTTGATGGACTGGGTCAGCCCAGCTCTCCAGGCTGCTCCGTCAGCACGTATCCTGCTTGGGAGCCCCGTGTTCAGAATCCATGTTTGCTTGGTTTCCATGCTCTAGAAAAGCATAGGGAGAAACCTGCCTCTGAGTTCCCAATGACCCTGATGGGTCCCACCATCGCTCACTCACTCAGAGCTATTCTTGAGCACCCACAGCAAACCCGACTCTATCTTAGGTGCTGGGGCTACAGGAGAGACGAACTACCCGCTTTCGTGGAACTCACTTTTATTGGAGGAGAGCAGACGGCACACAGAACAAGTAAGTAAAACATCTAGTAGTTTACACAGCGATAAATGTGATGGGGAAGAATAAGGTAGGGCAGTGAAATAAGAGACGTGGGGAGTATAGGCTGGTGTTTTAGGAGGGGTGGCCCTGAAGGCCTCCCTGAGAAGGTGACGTCTGAACAAAGACATGGAGAGGGTGAAGGGGAGGAGATTTCTCCGAAGCAGTGGCCAGTGCAAAGGCCCCGAGGCAGGGTCTGGCCTGATGGGCTGGGGGATCAGCAGAGAGGCTATAGGGCTGGAATGAGCACATGAGACGTGGAAGTGATTAAAAGAGATGGGGGGGGGTGGTTCCCTGGTGGCGCAGTGGTTGAGAATCTGCCTGCCAATGCACGGGACACGGGTTCGAGCCCCGGCCCGGGAAGATCCCACATGCCGCGGAGCAACTAAGCCCGTGTGCCACAACTACTGAGCCTGTGCTCTAGAGCCCGTGAGCCACAACTACTGAAGCCCGCACACCTAGAGCCCGTGCTCCGCAACAAGAGAAGCCACCGCAATGAGAAGCCTGCGCACCGGAATGAAGAGTAGCCCCCTCTCGCCACAACTAGAGAAAACCCAGGCACAGCAACAAAGACCCAACACAGCCAAAAAATAAATAATAAATAAATAAATTTATTTTAAAAAAAAAGAGAGAGATGGGAAGCGGGGAGACGGGGACCCCTGAAGAAACCCAGCGGCAGAGGCAGGGGCTAGGGGGCTGCTCTCTGGACGCTGTGGAGAGAAAGCAGGGCCTCTTGGCTGCTCTCTGCCTCGTTGGAAGCAAAGCTCCTGGGCAGCCTCTGCTCGGAGGGGAAAGGCTCCTCGGGGCCCCTCGGGTTGACAGGCCCAGGATGGTGGCCGCCCCCCGCCCCCCGTGAAGTGAGTGAGGTGGAAGGCTGAGGGGGCGGCCCTGGGAGGAGCGGGACACCAACCAGTGCCCAGCCGGAGCGGAGCCTGAACCAGGGGCCCGGCCGCGTGCTGGGCAGGCTGGGAGGACAGCCAGCACGAGGCACCTGTCCTCGGGTCCCCGAGGAACGAGGCTCCCTGCGGGTGGGTGTCCCTCCCCCCGGCCCTCAAAGGCAAAAGCAAGGAGCCACTGACGGCTTGTCCCCGGGTGCTGACTCACCACTCAGCCATGGGGAGGTGGTGTTTAAGCTTCTGGCAGCTGGAAGGGGTAAACTGACTCGCTCTGACAGATGGTTGCCAAGCACCTTGTGCCAGGCTCCACCTTGTAACCGATGTCTAGTTGACGGCTTACAACGGCATGACTGAAACACGATTCCCAAAGTGGGTAGCGCCCACCCACCTAAAGTGCACAATTCTATGGCTGTTCGTATATTCACAGACGGACACGCGAACCCTCAGCACAGTCGATTCTAGAACATGTTCATTACCTCAAAACAGAACTCCAGAAGAAAAGAGCCCCAGTAAACACTCTTTAGCTGTCATTCCCCCTAACCTGCCCACCTGCCCTCACCCCGCCACAGGCCCCACTGATCTGCCCATTCTGGACATTTCCTAGAAATGGAATCATATAATACGGAGAATTTTGCATCTGGCTTCTTTCACTCCGAATGATGTCTTCAAAAGCCATCTCTGTTGTAGCAGGTGTCAGAGCTTCATTCCTTTATATTGCTGAGTAATATTCCACCGTGTGGTCTAGTCAATTCTTGAAGGACACGTGTCACATATGCACATGGGACAAGATGCAGAAAGTACCTGCGGGTGTGCGGTGACAGATAAATCCCCCTCCTCCCCCCAGACCCCAGCCCCATAGGCACTGACGTCCCAGACGCCCTCTGAGGCTCTTACCTTGGATTTTCAGAACCAGCCTTTATGTCTGTTTCATGACAAAGAAAGAAAAATAAGAACTTCCGAAAGCCACGTGATTAGATGGCAGCAAACCCAGATGCTACGGGATGTCTGTCCCATCCCACAGAGCTGGACACCACAGAGGTGCCTCCTAAGGCTGAAAATTTAAAAAATCAACCCAGACATTGGGGGAACCCAGGAAGGAGCACAGACTGTGACAAATGACTTGAGCCGATCACCCTCCTGACCCACGAGACACAGACCCCTGCCCTCCGAGGCGGGGCCTTTCTCGCTTAAGATTCTAACTCTTATTTTTCAGGTGAGGAAACTGAGGCCCAGGGAGGAGAATCAGGACCAGAACTGGGCCCAGCGGCTTCCTCCATCCCCTGCCAACACCGTTTCTCCTGCACGTTTGCCCAGAGCCTTCGGGGAAGCAAACAGACCCCTTAGCACACAGCACCTCATGGCAGCTCTTTCTCTCCCACCCAGCGGTGGAGACCATGCCCTGAGGGGGTGGATGCCGCCGGAGAAACGTCCAGGTTTACTCTGGCTGCGGACCAGGGAGGAGATGGACGCTCCCAGAGCCTCGACCTTGCTGAGTTCCTGAGCTGGCAGACGGGGCAGCGGGGGGTGATCTGGTCTGGTCCCAGGAGGTCACCGTCAAGGGGAGGGCGCCACACAGATCAAACGGCCCCTGTGAAAATGCCGAGGAAGGGCTGGCCCCCATCTCCCATCCGGAGCCGCTCTCGCCATTGTTAACACAGGTCGGAGACCCACCCGTCCCCACGTCCAAGGACCACGGGTGACTCCTTCCCTCGGAATTCTTTTGTTTGGTGCTGAACAAATAAACTGCAGTTTTCAGGAATTTCCATTTCTCCATCAAAGCCCTCTCTCAGCTGATACTGGAGAAAAGCTACCTTGCTGGCCTTGCTGTCTTTCGGAGCTATGCTGAGTGCAGCCAGGTGTGCAGGGGAGCTGGGCAGGATGGGTGCGTCTGCAGGACCCCTTGCCCCGCCTCCCTGTTCTCCCAGGATGGGGCTGACCCTAAGGATGCCAGGTGGCTTGCAGGTGGACATTCTTAAATGTCGATAGTTGAGAATTTATTTCAATTGGTTTTATTTTTATTATTTTTTAAAAATTTATTTATTTATTTATTTTTGGCTGCGTTGGGTCTTTGTTGCTGTGCACGGGCTTTCTCTAGTTGCGGCGAGTGGGGGCTACTCTTCGTTGCGGTGCACGGCCTTCTCATTGCGGTGGCTTCTCTTGTGGAGCACGGGCTGTAGGCACGTGGGCTTCAGTAGTTGCAGCACACGGGCTCAGTAGCTGTGGCTCGCGGGCTCCAGAGCGCAGGCTCAGTAGTTGTGGCGCACGGGCTTAGTTGCTTCGCGGCATGTGGGATCTTCCCGGACCGGGGCTCAAGCACGTGTCCCCTGCATTGCCAGGTGGATTCTTAACCATTGTGCCACCAGGGAAGTCCACATTTCAATTGGTTTTAAAACAAACATTATCGCTAATGGATGTTGTTGCCTGGGACAAGGCTAAAGATTTTTAAAAAGTGGATCAACTTCATAAAAAATACTAAGTAACTAATAGTACCACAGGTGGGTAGACAGGCAAAAACCTTCAAGATGCTGCCTGAATGGCTGAATGTTGGGAAACCCCATTACACCGAGGAGGGAGGGCCTGAGAATAGCAGGAACACCTCCAAGTCAGTGAGCCAACTCGAGACACAGCTGGAATCAGCTCCAGTGAGTCCCAGTTCCAGAACTGGACTCAGACCCTCTCTGCAACGCTCTTTCCACCCAACTGGTTCTTTTGGTTATTTTTTTGGCAAAGTAGTCATTACTCTAAGCAATGTCGCTTTTCTAATTATGTTGATTTCAAAATACGTAGCTTACCTTGTGCTTTATGTCCGGCAAGACTGCCACCAGCTTCTGCAGCGCCTCGTGGCGGGCCCCCAGCTGCACAGCGCGGCACGCCGAGCGGTCACGTGACAGGGCAGGGAACAGGGTGACAAGCACACGTCACTCTAAGCGGACCTTGTTCAGAGAGCAGATCTGACTAGGAGAGCTGCACCCCAGCAAGCTTACCTTTAAAAACACGCCCACCACCGCCAAGCCGTCCTCTCCCATCACGGCTTCTGTGTAGTTTTGGTATTTCACAGCGTTCCAGTGAACTAGATGCAGCTGGAACCCAGAAGAAGAGAATTCCCTCCATCACCACGTAGCCAAGAGAGGTTAGCCCGCCCCTCCTCCCTCTGTGCGGCTGACATGTGCCCGATTTAGGCTTTCAATGAATCCACGGCTGCAGGCCGGTTCCCCCAGCCAAAGCTCGCTCAAAGCCCAGAAAGCAGGGCCTCGGCATTGCCAGGGGGAGAGAAGGGAGGCTCGCTTTAACTTTGTCAAACAGAAATGGCTGGTTGGATTGTTTGCTACTGCTCAGATAGCCTTGAATGAGGGTTGCCAGATCAGATATAGGACTCTCAGTTAAATCTGAGTTTCAGATAGACAACGGATCATTCTGAACGTAAGTTCGCCTCCCAAATGGCATTTTTCTACATCTGTCACCCTCCTCTGAACTTCACCTATGTCCTTTCTTCACACACCCTCTGCTGGTTTTCCTAAGTCCCAAGTCAGCATCACAATGGCGGGGAAACAGGCTGGGGGAACGGGCTTTCCTGGGCCCTGGTGAGTAAGAGGCAGAAGCAAGACCCCTGGGTTCTGTGTGAGGGCACGTGGGCCGATGCTGTGTGCGGCTCAGAACCAGGAAGGGGCCTGGGTGTCTGTCTGCATTTCCTGCTCCAGCATGCGTGGCGGTGGAGGCCTTTCTGAACGGTGGCCCAGGCCCTGAGTCCACAAGGACTCGGCCCAGAAAGTGCTGCAGCCTCTCGTGGTCAGCAAGACCCTCCCCCACATGGCTGCTGGACTCCAGGGCCCGGGCGGCCCTGCCAGGGGTGCGGGGTCCACGTGGCCCCAGGTGGCACCTCGCTGCCAACAAGTCCCAATGTTCCTGGCCACGCACACCAGGGACTGTGAGGGTGGCGTCCCCCTGCCCTCCCGTAGCTCACCTCAACCCCCCACCCACTGTCACGCGTGGTCTTCCAGAAATAGGGACAGCTGGGCCTGAGGTTCCGCCCACAGCCTTCCTCCTTCATGGACCCCACCTGTGGGGCTGGCCCAGCCTCCCCAACCCCACAGGAAAAGGCCCGCCCCAACATGGGCCGGAAGCATGGCCGGGACGGCCCGGCAGCCCCCGGCCACCTGGCTCACGGACAGCCGCTGGTGGGTCCCAAGCTCTGCTCCCGCTGCTAAATGAGCGAACTGCAACAGACTCCTTCACTGAAAGACCTGCTCACTAGAAACCGAGGTACAGGCGCACAGTTACTCAGAGGAGTGAGGTTTACCGAAAGCAAGTGTGTTGCAAGCCGCTGTTCCTTCATTTTTGTCATATTTGTAAAAATGTGTGTAATTATAACAATCAATGGAACTCCCTAATTATCAGCTGTCCCCAGAGGCCACCTCCGGCTGTGTGATCGCAGTGATTTTCACTTTCTGGTTTGACTGGACTCCGGGTCTATTTTAACCTTAGTATTACTTCTGTAACAACGGTGACGAGAACAGTCCAGAACTTGAAATGCATCTAAAATCCAGGTGGCTGGTGGGTGGACAGAGGTGCAATAGGGTGAATTTGGCACATGTCAATCACAGGATCTGGGTGGTAACCTCACGGGTTCTCACTATACAGTTCTTTCATTTTTTTGGTAAGTTGGAAACGTTTCACAATAAAATATTGGGGGACACCAGTAAGGTGCCACTTACCACCCCATAACCACCAAAACCCAATTCCTGACCTTTATCTCTACTCCTTTTCTTTATTGACTCCCGTTTTGGAATGTTGCAAATATCACTTTGTTTTAAGAAGCTAATTTCTATTGTAAAGATTTTTCATTCTCAGTATAAGATCTTGAACGCCTCGAAGGACAGGAACCTTCTCGCCTCTCATCGACCAGCAGCCAGCGCATGGCTGAGCGAGAGCTAAGGGCACAGGCTCTGCTCCTAAACCCCAGCTGTCGGACTTCGGCAAGTTACAGTACCACTCAGAACCTGTCTCTTCTCCCGTTCACTGAAAGGGCTAACAGTACCCTCCCCTTAGGATAGTCGTGAGGTTGAATGCGTGGGGTGGCCAACGGTTCTGGTTTGAGCACCAGAAGTCCCGTGTCCCAGGAAATCCATTCTGAGCAACCAGGATGCTTGATCACCCGACATCGAACCTGGCACTCGGGAAGTCCCCACACGTGGGCTGCTACGAACCTCTGCCGGGTACACGTGATCGTCCACCGTGTGCTCTGAGCCCCACTCGTTCACTGCTCCCCAGTGGAAGTGGAACTGCTTTAGTCTGTAGTGGTTTTCCAAGGGGCCACCACTAATTCCTGGAAGGTGAAGCAGTGGAAATGGTGTGTTAGTCTAGTTGCTAGACTGTGGGGTTGCTGTGACATTGACTACATTGGGGTTACTCGATTTTGCTCTCAAGAGACTGATGTTCTGCTGAAACCACAAACTGAAACGTGGGACCTTGTCTGCCCTGTCACCTGGCCCCATCACCTGGTCCCGGCGGGCCCCCAGCAGCTCACAGGAAACACCTGAGTGATGCAGATGCCAGTGTGCTGCCACCTGGTGGCAGTAGGGGCCTCAGCCAATCGCAGGCAGCAAAAAGGCAAAGAAAAACCATTTTGGAGACGTGTGCCATGCCAGTCCTATGAGATTTCCAGACTTTCCTTTAATTAAAAAAAAAAAAAGAAAGAAAAGAAAAAAGAGATGTCTTTCGAATGAAAGAAGAGCAGATAAAATTCTATCACCAAATAATTTCATAAGCTAATATGTAATGAGCAAGATGTTTAAATAAACAAATTCTGAGATATAAGGTGCTACATTTTGGGGACTTTCCTGGTGGCGCAGTGGATAAGACTTCGCACTCCCACTGCAGGGGGCCTGGGTTCAATCCCTGTTCAGGGAACTAGATCCCACATGCATGCCGCAACTAAGAGTTCACATGCCACAACTAAGGAGCTCACGTGCTGCAACGAAGGAGCCCGCCTGCTGCAGAAAAGACCTGGCGCAACCAAACTAAAAATATATATAAATATTAAAAAAAAATAAGGTGTAACCTTTTCCACCAGGGCTGATCTGCAGGCAGCCCCTGCTCGGCCTAGCCTCACTATAAGACCACTTTCTAGGTCACCCTGAATTCCTGGTGAGGCATCCCCAAGAGCTGTTAGCGTGATGCACACAAGTTCATCACCCCTGAGCATCTGTCTTGGCGGCATCTGCTCTGAACTGTGGGATCATGGGCGCTGTCCCAAGAGGTCCAGGGCCACGGCTGGGAGCCTGCATTTGAAGGAGCTCCCGGGGGGCTCTGATGCACAGGGTTTAGCCGGTCTTCCGGTCTTCAGCTGCACTTTGCTAACAGATTTCCACCACCAAGTGCGACACACGTAATGGTAACGGTTGGACATCCGCCTGTACTTGAGGTGAGCGTAGTGTGACGCTGGGATCCTTGGACAGGTCTGGAGGACACGGGCACAGCGATGGCGTGAGTTCCCGGGGTCGGGGGAGGGGCGGGCGTTGCCTGCATCAGCTCCTCCATGCGGCAAAAGCAGGGACGACATTTAGTGACGTGATAGATGCTGCTGAAAGTGTCAAATATGACTGGTAGGGGTGCTTCTGCTTTGTTTTTGCCATTGAAGGTCCTGGTAGCAGAAAGTACTGAACTATAAACTGGAAAAACAGATTCAGTCCATTATTCTGCCCTCGATCGAGTCATGAAGCTCTCGCTGTCTGTCTTCACTTGAAAGCGTTGGTCTAGAACGTCGTTACGGGCATCTCGTCATGAGGCTCTATGGCTTTATTCTCCTGAACACCCACAAATTATGTCTCACTTTAAAAACATACACAGAAGTATCTCATCCCCCCGCAAGTATAAAAAAACAGAGTAAATCACGAAGCCTGAATCCACGGGTGTGGAGGAGCCATTCTGCAGGGAAGAGGCTGAGGTGGATAGAAAACCTCCCTGCTGGGTTCAAATTACAAGACTTTACTGGATTTTCTGTGGCTGAAAATACAAGGGGGTGATTGTTTTCCTTTGAGGGGTGAGGATACATGAGCCTACTGACCTCTGTAGTTTTGTGTTGTTTTTTAATTTATTAGAGAGGTTAAAGAGGTTGTCGGTAATCCCGGGCACGGGAGCTAGGATTCGAAGCCAGGTCTGACGCCCAAACCCGTGCCTTGAGTACAAAACATCATCTGAGGAAATTACAAAAGCTTGAAGCACCAGCAGTGTGATCTTTGTGCCACTTCTGTCTGGCACTTTGCATCGTGGTGGAAGGGGAGTGGGGAGCCCTGGCCAGCAGACACCTGGAACCGCCCAAATGCACTGGCTAGTGCGTTTGCTGTGTGACCTCGAGCAAGTGGATCAGCCTCTCAGAGCCTCAGCTGTCCCACCTGTGAAATGAGCAGTGCTGGCAGGAGGGCCTCATACAGACGGTGAAGACAATGCTGGTGGTGACCACACGCCATGTAACCCTTCAGGGACTCGGCTCCTTCACGTAATAACAAAGAAAGGATTCCTAGCTAGGTGGTCCTGGTGGTCCTTCCCAGCTCAAGCATCTGAGGACTCTGATGTGTAGACCCCACATAAGGTCTCCAGAAAGAGCGACACCAAGTGCACGAGGCAAAAACCCACCACGAGCTGGGTGTCAGGCAGACCCCGCCAAAAATAACCTCGTAGAAAAACCACTCCCAACTGTGGCCACCAACAGAGAGCAGGGGAGGGGAGGGGGCTGGGCACGAGCATCGACCCCGCCTCCAGCAGGTGAAGACTTTCCCAGAGTCACCCTCAACTCAGGGCAGGCCTGGAGCCCAGGGACCAGGGCCCCACGCTCTCCCCGCATCCAGCTGCCCCCAGAATTCTCCAAGAAGCAGCCTCTCGCAGGGGGACTCCCTCCTGCCTGCTTCCCAAAGAGGGCTGCCTATCTAAGGAAGAGAATGTGGACGGAGGTCAGCTTTGGAGTCGGGCCTGCAGGGAGGAACGTTCCTCTCGGTGGGGCCTCTCCTTCCCGACTGCAGGCTGACACCTGGTCGTCTGTAAGCGGGCGGGGGCCACCCCGAGCTGGGACCAAGCAAACTCACAGCAAACCCCGCAGGCCGCTGCCCCTCGCCAGCTCGGTGACCTGCAGATGCAGATAAGGAGGAAAGCACGGCACGAGCATCTCAGGAGGGAAGCGAAGAGGGAGGGGAGGCATGGCTAGAGGAGCCCTGGTGCCACGGGCTGGGCTGCAGGGGCGCCCTGCGGCCGGTCGGCGGTGCACCGGGAACCGGGCACTGTGATGCCCTCAGCCTCCCTCCTTCAAATGCATTTCAGGAGACAAACAGCATCAACTGTACAGGAGCTGCTTGAGTACAAGCTCGGGTGTCAGACTTGTACACCTCGAGCATCTTTCAAGTCAGGGGCGGAAGACTCTCTGGAACGGCGTCTCTAAAATTGGATGGATGGGCAAAGACAGCCACTAGCCGAGTGCCAGCGTCTCTGCTGAAAAACCGAGAACAGTGCCGCGTTTCTGCAGGTGGTCGGGGGTGCGCTCTGGGTCGCTGCTGGCGCCATCGCCTCCAAACGCGGCGATCTCGGTCCGGTCACTGAACTGTTCCCAGCCTCAGTTTCCCCGCCTGTAAAATGGGGAGGGTCCTAGCACCTACTCCACGGGACGTTGCCAGGATTAAACGCAAAGTTCTCAGCAGAGTGCCCGGTATTCTGGAAGCATCCAAAGGACGAAAGCCGGCAGCCAGGGCACCTCTCTGCGATGGGATGAGTAAGGGGTCTCATCCGTCCTCATGGGTCAGCATCTCCTGCGTCCTGGGCGCTGTGCACCCACATCTGTCAGCGCCGTGATCGCCAGCGCCTGGGGGACAGTCAGCACGAGCTCTGAGTGCACTAACTGACAAGCCAGCATTCACCCAGCGCCCGCTACACGCTGGGCATCGTGCAAAGCACCCTACCTTCCCCAGTGACCTCTCCTCACAGTGACCCTGCAAGCAGCTACTACTGGCCCAATCTTGAGATGAGGAAACTGAGGCTCAGAGGAGTCAATCACCTGCTCCAGGTCCCCCAGCGACTCCACCCCAGGCCTGTTTGGGTCCAGCCCCTTGACTTTCATGGCAGGGTTCAAGCCAAACGCTCATCTTTTCCTGCCAGGAAAGTTAGGAACCCAGTTTAAGGCGGCTGCCCTGGATAAAATAATCTCAGTGACTTTTCATAATGACCAGACAGTGTCAGAGTAATTCCCTTCAAGAAAACAGGCGTGGGGCTTCCCTGGTGGCGCAGTGGTTAAGAATTCACCTGCCAATGCAGGGGACACGGGTTCGAGCCCTGGTCCGGGAAGATCCCACATACCGCGGAGCAACTAGGCCCGTGAGCCACAACTACTGAGCCTGCGCTCTATAGCCCGTGAGCCACAACTACTGAGCCCGCGTGCCACAACTACTGAAGCCTGCACGCCTAGAGCCCGTGCTCCCCAACAAGAGAAGCCACCGCAATGAGAAGCCCACGCACCACAACGAAGAGTAGCCCTGCTCGCCGCAACTAGAGAAAGCCCATGCACAGCAACGAAGACCCAACGCAGCCAAAAAGAAAAAAATATATTAATTAATTAATTAATGTTTAAAAAAAAGAAAGAAAAAGCAAACAGGCGAGCCCAATTTGTGACAAGGGGGCCTTTAGCCCGCCAGACCCCAGACTCTGCCGTCCGCAGGGCTGTTCACAGACCGGAGGCCATGCATCCCCCTGGCAGTCTCCGGGAGCAGGTGTGTCAAGACGTAACTGAGGAATTGCATCCCCGAGGACAGAGATGTTGGAGGCTGACTCCAAGCCCAGATCCTACTGTCTCTGTTCTCACAACAGCCGCTGATAACAGCCGTCAATTTGTAGTATGGTGCTTTGACCAGGATAAACAGGTTGTTGGCAGGCATGGTTGTTTTAAGGCTTAAAATAAGTCCAAGAGCAGTTTGACAGGTTCTAATTAATCAAAACTGCGAATAACTCGATGGTGCTGAGGAGCAGCCCGTTCTCGGTGCCCCTCCAGGATTTAACTAACGTTCCCTCCGACACTCTACGCACAAGGGCAAAGGCTCTCCGTGCGTTCTCTGTATTAGGGAGGTCTTTGCCATTCTCTCCAGGAAAGCGGGAGGCCCAGCTGGCAGCCAGCGCACTGGTGGTGCCTGAGGGGCACGACCCCACCCCCAGTACCCCAAAATCCAGAAATGAGGGAGGTCAGATTGCTCTTGGGGACCTAACCTCTGGGACCACCACACATCGGCTCTGGGTTTGAAGCCAGGCAAACGTGAGCACAGCCCCTGGTTTCAGGCAGCAGGTCCCACACAGTGGTCCTATCTCTCTGGACCTCAGACCTGACGTCTGTAAAACGATAATGACGTCCCCACCCCCGTCAGAACGTGGCGAGCATCAGATACAGTAGCGTTTACCGAACGCTCCCCAGCACGGCCCCTGGCACCCTGGAGGAGCTCAACCAGTGGTAAAACCTTCTGTTATTATGACCGTATTCTGGTGGTTATTACATCACGATCACCATCTCATCATCCAAGCAGAGATCTGCAGTCACCGGAAATAGCCACTATTACTCCCAAGATAGGACCTGCACGTAAAGACTTTGAGGGATAAATGTATCTTAAGAGAGTGTCCTTTAGAAGGGGCTCGGCCAGCCACAAAGCGTAAAAAGGAAAAATCATGCATTCATTCAACAAATATTCACTGAGTTCCTACAATGTGCCACAGCCTCGGCTAAGCGTTGGACGTGGACAGGGTGACACAGGGCAGCCCTGCCCCTCCTGGAGCATGGACTGCCCAGGGGCAGGCAGGCAGTGAGTCGTGGACATGTGGGCAAGGACGGGGTGCTCTAGGGGGATCTGAGGGGTGCGGGGCATCAGAGAGGGCCTCCCCGAAGAAGTTGGGGTTCAGCTGAGCCGTAAGAGCGAAGAGGAGGGCCGGCTGTAGGCGGGAAGGGACAACAGGCAGAGAGGCCTGGAGGGACGGAGCAGGCCACTGTGATGGACCTGCGAAGGCTCCCAGTGGCGGGAGCGTAAGGTCGGCAGGGAGACGGGTCGGAGGGCAAAGGGGTAGGTGCCGGCAGTGGCCAGGTAGGGGAGCCTTCATCAGCAGACTTTGAATGTTCCAGTCTTTAGAAATGGATGTCTGCCTAGAGAGGTGGGGTCTGGGGGCGACACTTGCATCCCCGTCCTTGACGTAGTTTATCCTTCAACGCACCTTTTCCCGCATTTCCTGACTTGAGATCTCCTTGCGAGCAGAGACTGTGTCTGGGGAGGTCCTGGGACCTAACGCGCCACCAGGCACAGCGAGTGCTTACTGCGCGGCTGTATTGCAGATTTACAAGCCTAGCTCCTTGCATGGAGCAGGAACGGCTAATTCCTGGGTGGTTTTGCGGAAGCAGTGGTGAGGGGCACTCCTGGCAATGGACGGAGGGAGAACGGGGTCACCACACTGGATGTGACAGCGGGTAGGGGTGTCACACGGTCCTACAAGTGTCCACCTTCCACCTCCCAACCGATGCCGGTAAGTGGGGTGTTTCTTCAGACAGCTGCCCACGACGCTGACGAGCCCCCAGGAGTGGCAGGGGTGTGTTGCCACCAGACGGGCCTCAGGCTTGCCCCGCAAGACTGGGAGCCCCCTTTCCGAGGCAGAGGAGCTGGTGGTTTAGGGAGATGCAGAGAGGGAGGAGGAGAGGGAGGCTGCCGGGCTAGTCACGAGGACCCTGTGTCCCTAAGGTAGCAGCAATCGAGGCCAGGCCGGGGGAGGGAAGGTGCGATGGCAGTGGGGCTGGGGGCCCTGGGAACAAAGAAGGGAAGAGGGAAAGATGGGGGGTGGGGAGAGCAGTGGGGGAGGAGGAAGAGACGGAAGGGATGCACTGGTGACCTTGGCCTGGCTGGTGTGTGCGGTCGGGAGGGACTGACATGGATTCAGGGGCCGTCGGGGGAGGAGTGTTTTCCTGGGTGGGGATTATCATTTCCACAGATTGGGTGAGGGGAACCACTCCACCCAACCTCCAAAATCACACCTCTGCCCCCCAAGATACCCACGCCCAGAGCCTGAGGGAAGAAACAGCGGATATACAAGGAATGAAGATGGAAAGTATATGGTTTTAGGAACCAGAATGCCAATGAACGAATTTGCAGTGAAAAATAACTGTCCCAGGAAACAAGTGTGGACCGAGTGGCCACAGTCACCTTCCTGACAGCACAGGACTCCCTCCCGGAATGCATCCCCCCCTGCCACCCCCTTGCATTGTCTGGGAGGCACCAGCTCATGCCCACTGCAGGCCCCCCGCCTGACCCGTGGGGGGAGAGTACCCTGGGCCCTGGGCCCTGCGTGGGATGATGCAGGGTCCTGGGAGATGGCAAAGCAGTTCTGCTGCCACATTCACGACCCACCTCCCGGCCCCATCTCCAGCCCGCCTTTCCAGCAGGGACCCCCAAACTCTTCCGGCGTCTCCCTTTTGGCTTTCGTGCTGGAGTCAGTTTTCTTGGGTGAAGATTCCCCAACTGATGGACGTGAAGTCTGTGAACTTTAAAATCGTACTGACCTGCAGTTACGCGTTCACTCCAGGAGCAAAGGCCACTCACCGGGCCCTGCTGTGTACACCCGCTGCCGACTCCGTGAAGCTCAGGCTCAGGACCCTGCCCCGGTGGCGCTGGGCATCCTTATTAGTCGTCATTTAGAGGATGAAAGGCCATTATTGGCCCCCCTTTACAAACGGCTTAAAATCCACTTTGGTGTTGGAAGGAGCCTTAGCAGGCCCGTGACCTCTGTGCCCACTTGGGTCCTTGAGAGTGAGTGACCCTTCGGGAAGGCTGCTCACAGCTCCAGGCTTGGAGTTTCCATGTTTCCTCCTTCGGCCGGTGGATGGGGTCACCAACCACAGAGTCCTCCGTAGTCAGAGGCAGCCGGGCCCGGCCGGCGCTCTGTTCCCTCCAGTGGGAGGCCCGAGAGGGGCGCAGCTGTGCCTTGTTCTGGTCTTATTTGGGCGGAGCCCCAGCAGGTGAAGCTAAGCTATCACGGGTGAAACGCTCACTTCTCCTGGCTCGGAGGTTAGTGCTTCCCATGGGCCTCTTCTAATCCTCCCTCCGGGCGGGTGTCCGACCTCAGTGGACAGAGGAGGAGACTGAGGGTCAGAGAGGTTAGGAAATGAGCTTATACTACCTGGCTGATAAGCGCCTTCTGCTGCAGAGCTGGGCCCTGACCAGCATGCCGTCCTCCCCGCCCCCTGAGCCTTTCAGGAGGAAGACGAGCTGCCCCCAGAGGAGGAGGGTCTAGCAGGGAAGGCGGCTCACTCAGGCCACGCGGCTAAGTGGGCGGGAGGAGCAACAGCTGGGCATCTGAGCTCCTGGGACTCAGGCCCTAAGTGCCAGCAAGACACGGACTCCCGGCTTCTTTTCTTTTCTGTGGATGGCGGGGAGGGAGTGGGATTTGGAAACAGCCCTGATTTGAATGTTGGACACGGATGTCCTCTTCCCATGTATGGGCATATTTACCCGTCTCTTGGGGTTACTGTGAGAATGAAATGCCTTCAAAAGTGTACCCTAATTTGCACATTGGTTTGTCGCGTAACGGGCACTCAATAGCACCTGGCAGCAGTAACGATATCACTGCTAGTGGTAACCTAGGACCTGGTTCAGCGAAAAGGAGCAGCGGCATCTATCTGTGGCCTTTGGCCCTTGACCTTCCACCCCACTTTCTGCACCTACACTGCCCATCGGGTGGAAGCGGCATTGTCACTCCTTAGGAAAAGGATCACTCGGGCGCTGGAACAAGGGGGCCTCGCCTGTGAGGGGTTTGCGGGGTGTGACCACGGGGTCCGTTTGGAGCCGGCGCTATGTTCCTTCTTGCTTCGTCCCCTCTGCCAGCCCTTCCTTCCCTGGCCTTCAGTCTCACATTCCTTGGAAAGAGCCACTGCCTTCACCTCTGTTATTCATCGTCGTTCTTGCTGACCGGCCTTGATCTCTGAGCTCTCCTATCCCTCACCCGCTGGAACCCTAATGTCCTCAGCCCCCGGATCTGGTTTGCTCGGCGTTCCTGCGCTCACCTATTGGTGTGACCTGACCAAAGTGATCACATACTGTGCAAAGTTACTTCTGCACCGTACACCTTCTCCACTCACTTCCCCTCCTGCTGCCGAGGCTTTCCGTTTCTGTCGAAGAATTTAAAAAAAAAAAAATTATGGGAGTGTCTCATGAGTCTCACTTTCTTACTGCAAAACTTTTTCTTAGTTCTTCCCGTCTTTCAGCTGCATTTTCCATTTCCTTTGCTCCCGGCACCTTCCAATTTCCATTGGAGGTGAACAAAGAAGACAGAGAATCTGAACAGAGGTGGCTAGAGGCTGGAAATGGGCGTGGGTGGGGGCGGAGCACGTGAAACTGAGCAGGAGAGAAAGAAAGAGGAAACTGGGCTTTGCGGAAAATGACAAGTAAAGTAAAACCAGATTGGCCTGTGTGGACGTGAGCCGCAGGGGGATTATCCAAATAATTTATACGGCCAGGGAGAGACACCCAGAGAATTCGTCGGGTCTGTGGCAGGGCGGGGAGGGGCCCTTGGAACCCGATTGAGAACGTGCTGGAGGAGCCAAAAAGCGGGGGTCAGGACCTGGTCAGCACAGAGGCCTGGCTGCAACAGGGCGCAAAGGCCTTGAATTTGAAAACGACCGGGATGGGGGGATGCCGGGGTCAGTTCAGGTTCAACCGCCAGGTGGGAGCTCCCAGGAGAGCACGGGGAGTGTGCTTCTCTTCTGGGGACCATAGCCCTGGGGTCCTCCCCTCTCGGTCCTCTCCTGCTCCAGGCGGGCTCATCCCTCACAGTCACTGTGATGGCCTCACCCCACACGAGTGACCGCAGCTGGGCGACGACCATCAGCCTGGGGCCAATGCGGCGATCGTGGGGACAGAGGTGCTGCCCTTAGTGCCACCCTACTGGGAAGCGGGCCCGTGCTGCAGCCCGCCCTTGTCGCCCCATTTGGGAATCCCCCGCCTGGAACAAATCCCCCCAGAAGGAGGCAGAGCCGCAAGAGGGAGGATTCTGACCCAGCTGTGCCTGGACGTGTCAGTACACGGTTGACCCACTGATGCAACGTGGGCTTTAGAATCAGCAGGAGTTGGGCCTGAATCAGACACCCCCCTGCCCACCCCCCACCGTCACTCCCCCTGCCCCACCTGCAGCCTCCGTTCCTCCTTACATAGAATGAGGATGGGGACTTCCCTGGTGTCCAGTGGTAAAGCAGCTGCCTTCCAATGCAGGGGACGCGGGTTCAATCCCTGGTCAGGGAACTAAGATCCCACATGCCTTGGGGCAACCAAGCCCACTTGCCTCAACTACTGAGCCCGAGCGCCTCAACTAGAGAGCCTGTGTGCCGCAAACTACAGAGCCCACGTGCCCTGGAGGCTGCGCACCTCAACTAGAGAAGAGAAACCCCACACGTCACCACTAGAGAGAAGCCCACGCGCCGCAACGAAAGATCCCACGTGCCACAACTAAGACCCGACGCAGGCAAAAATAAATAAATAAATAAATAATAAAATCTTTAAAAAAAAAGAAAAGAATGAGGCTGCTCATACCCTCCAGAGCGGCATCTGTCTGTGCCGTGCTGTCGTTCATCCAGCCGGGGCTCTTTTGAAAGGAGGTGTTTGCATGTCTGTCTGTCCAGCATACCTTCCCCCTTCTAGAAACGGCGCCACGATTTCCCCTGGACCAACACACCCCTGGGCGTGTGATCTTGGTGAGGCTCTTGGTCAGGGTGCTGGGTGTTCCGCCGACGAGGGGCAGGGTGACTCCAAGCTCAGCCACCAGTCCTCTTCCCCTGGGACTCTGAATTCGTTTGTCAAACGTATCTTAACCATACACATACAAAAGTCCAAAGTAACCTTCGAAGTTTTCCACATTTTACGACTTAAAGGAAAACGAACTTGTTATAGAGATACTGTAACCGAGAAGGACCCTATGGGGCCTTCCCGGGACAGACCCCTCCCCTAGATCCTCTGCTATACCTCCTCTCTGAAGTACCCAGATAATAGTATCTCATGCATATTTCCTGAGTTTTTCAGATGCTAAAAACCACCACTAAATGAGGAAGAAATTAACTAATTGATGATCCTGAGCACATAGGCCCGGGACCTCCCCGGAGCCATCAACCAATCAGAAAATTGCGCACAAGCTGATCACATCCCCTGGGACGCCCCTCCCTTACCTGACCTTTAAACATGCTGTGCTGAAACTCTTCAGGGAGTTTGGGGTTTTTTGAGGGGCACAAGTCACCTGTCTCCTTGCCTGGCCCTGCAATAAACCTTTCTCTGCTCCAAACTCCGACATTTCGGTACCGTTTGGCCTCATTGTCCGTCGGGCACATAAACTTGCATTCGGTAACAATGTCTGTAAGACCCATTACTACACATAAAAATTATATAGGAAGAGTATAGATTCTATAGTAACTCATCTACATCCAAATCTGTTTTTCTCAAAATGACTAGTATATTCACACAACTATTAGCCAACCAATTAAAAGTTCAGGAACTATTATTCTTTATTCAATCTTTTAAAGTTGCTGTGTAAAATTTAAAAAAAATTAATACAAACTGTATTAAACCTGAAAGGACAATTTTAGTCGCTCCTTGGGAATTTGGGCTTGGAACAGACCAACAAAGGCAGAAAAAAAGTTGGCACACTAAGTAAATAAATGCATAAACCTCTGCTCCCCAGATCCCTGAGCTGGCCTGGTCCCTGTGCCCTTAAAGATGTGGTTAGGGGCTTCCCTGGTGGCCCAGTGGTAAAGAGTCCACCTTACAATGCAGGGGACGTGGGTTTGATCCCTGGTCAGGGAACTAAGATCCCACATGTTGAGGGGCGACTAAGCCCACATGCCACAACTACTGAGCTCACGAGCCTCAGCTACAGCCCACGTGCTGCAAACTACAGAGCCCAAACGCCCTGGAGCCTGCACGCCACAGCTACAGAGAGAAAAACCTGCACGCCACAACTAGAGAGAAGCCCGTGAGCCAAACGATCTCACGTGCCACAACTCAGACCCGACGCAGCCAAAAATAAATAAATAAATAAATAAATAAATAAATAAATAAATAATCTTAAAAAAAAAAAAAGTCTGGTTAACACCCAACTTTCCCTTCTCTTCTTTGAGGTAATCTTATCCTTCCAAGAAGATGCTTTGGTTTGCATCGGCCAGAGGTGGGGTTCCTGTCCACTTGCCTTTGGCAAGCCCTACATGGGAAGCAACCCTGAGGGATACTGCGAGAGCCATTCCAGGCACGTAGGCTGTGCTCAGGAAACACGGGCTCCTTCTCACCTGTGAGATGAGGAAAGAGACCCCTGGAAACTCTGAGCCACGGTGTGCGTGAAGCACCTCACAGGGCCTGGCACAGGGAAAAAGGGCTCTCCATGCCGTGCTGCAGCCATTGGTCCATCAGAGTTGGGGTGGGTCAGGCTGGGCCTCAGTTGCTGTCCAGTCCCTCTGCCTGACTCGTTTATACCTTTAACTTTACATTCATTATTCATCCACCAGTTTACCGAGCACCTGCGGCGTCCAGTAGGAGTGATCCCGCCCTCGTGCAGTTTACATCCTCACTGGGGGGATGGGTTAGTGACCAAGACAACTGGGCATATGGGAGGAAGTGGACCGAGGGCCGGCCTGGAGAGGACCTGGGTTTGGGGCTGTGTCTGGCGTCCCCAGGTTCTGTGGTTCCCTAGGACAACTCCCAGGACTCAGCATATAGTCATATGCACGGCTAAGACCTATCACGGCGAAAGGATGCAAGCAACGTCAGCAGAGGCAGAGGTAGTGTCTGGAGGAGACCAGGTTTCCAGAGTCCTCTCTGGTGGCATCACAAGGGACGCCCTGAAACCCAGCAACGAGCTGTGACAACATGCGTGGAGTGCAGCCCACCAGGGTTGCCCATAGGACACTCGGTGCCCAAGCTTCTCAGTGGGGGCTGGTCACGTAGGCACCCTCCACCCGTTGCAAATTCCCGACTCTCAGAGGCAGAACAGAAAAAGTTGAAAAAACACCAGATGGAATCCGGCAGCCAGCCCCCACACGTAAAATAGAAGTGGAAGGAAACTTCCCAAACCTGTAGAGTATCCACCCAGCACTGGTGAGGGTTCCCACCAGTGAGGCTTTAATGAGATGGTATGTGTACAGCCCTTGGCAGGACGCTGGGACCCGCCTCCCTGCCCACCTGCCCTGCAGCCCTCCACCACTGGCAACACCCCCAGACAGCCTCCTGCTCGTCCCTACTCCCCACTTTCCCCTCCCCTCCTCCTCCTGTAGCAGCTGGACATCAGCCAGGTCACTGCCCCGTCTCACTCTGAGCGAGGACCAGCGAGGCTCCCGGGCTCCAGACGCCCGGCCACCATCCTTCCTCCGTTCCTTCCAGGCCTCCTCACCTCGGAGACTCTCTCCTCTACCCCACTCTGCTTTTCCCCTCTGAGTGCAGTGTACGTTTTCTTAGCTCACTGTTTCTGCCTTCCAGCCCCTGGAATGTAACCCCCCAGGGAGGCCCTCAAGTTCAGAGTTTTGTCCCCAGTGACATGTGACGTAGCTGGTCGGCATCATCAGCTTTAAGGTGAACATCACTCTGTCCGTCCCCACCGCCAGCCTCGGCCGTTCTCCGTGCCTCGTCCGCTTCTCTGCTGACCCCGTGACCCACTCTCGGGAGTGACAGGAGGAAAGGGCCCCGACCCCAGCTCAGGCTCACCTGACCCCTCGGCGGAGTCGTCGAATTCCACCTGGAAGAGGTAGCCGGTGTTCCAGACGTAGAGGCAGGCGGCCGAGTCGTAGGAGACCCTGAGGGGCTTCAGCCGGGGGTCGTAGACGCTGTCCTTCCAGCGGATGTTGATGGGGGACTGCCGGGCGCCCCCTGGCACGGAGGCCGGGCCCTTCCAGAAGGCGTGCACTGGGGGCAGAGAGAGGGAAGAGGAGACCCTGATGGTGCGTGGGCGCCGTTGCAGCCTCAGAGGGGGAGGCGGAAACCTGCAAACGCGGTCCCAGAGGAGCCAGCACTGGGGAGCCTGGCCCAGCGTGAAGCCTGGGACCACCAGGCCCTCCGCCTCTTAACACCGCCCCCGGTGGGCGGGGCCCTCGCGCCACCTCCTCCGCGGACCACGCCCAGGAACCGATTCCTTCCCGCCTGGAACGCAGCTCAGCTCGCCTTGGCCTTGCGCTGCGCCGAGTTGGTTCTGATCTGTGGTCATTGTCACAGCATGGTCACAGGGAGTCATGCCTGGGGGTCCAGCCCAGCCCCGGGGAGGCAGGTGGTGGAGGACTGTGGGCTGGGGGGCTGCTACAGGTCTCAGAGAGGAGGAAACCAAAGTCCCAGGATCCACGGCAGACCCTGCCTGGAAGGGTCTGGAATAGAAGCCTTGTCACTCCCAACCCCCGATCTTTCAGTTACCCAGCACTCAAGGTGGGGTCCGCGGACCAGCAGCCCCCCGGGGGCCTGCTAGAAATGCAGAACCTCAGGCCCCACCCAGACCCCTTGCAAGTTTCAAACCATAGAGAAGGGTCTGCACTCATGTAGAAAGACCCGCGCACCCCGATTCCCAGAGGCAGCTGCCTCTGGCTGGTTTAGAGCACAGCCTTCTGGCGCTTTCCTCCAAGCTCACAGAAACATACACAGAGTTTTCAAAAAAAGCAAAAGTACTGCTTAGTACAAAGTGGGTCTTCACCTCGGTTTTCTTCACTTAACTGTGGACGTCTTCACAACTGTCTCTCAGCACCTGTCCCCTCCTTTATACTCCGTGACCATGAAGAGCATCAGGCCACGTGGACCGGAGTCCTGGCCCCACCACTCTGTGGCTGTGTGCCCCTCGTCAAGTTTCTTAACCTCTCTGAGCCTCAGTTACATCACCTGTAAAAGGCGGATCACAATGGTACTTATCACACAGTGCTGGTGGGAGCATGAAACGAGAGGCTTAGAACAGCGGAAAGATGGGGATTTTGGCATCAGCCTCAGGTGTGGACCAACGGATTAATTGGGAAGAGATAAGAGTGTTTGCCGAGAGCCCGGTGTGTGCCAGGCTTTGTGCTCACGTCGTTTCATCTTCAGGTGCCCCTGTGTGGCATTTCATCACCCCCATTTTACAGATGAGGAGACTGAGGCTTGGGGAGGTGAAGCAACCCACCAGCTCTCACCTCTGACAAAAGTCACCAGTGCACACCCCGCCGGAGACTGGCTCCGAAGCCCAGGCTCTTCCAACCACCAAAACCTGGCAAGTGTGGAATACTGACGTCAGAGGTGAACTTAGCTGTCCATGCAGCCCCTGTATCTGACAGAGGAAGAATCTGAGGCCCAGAGAGAGGGCGGGATGAGTCCAAGGGCACAGAGCACAAAGGACACCGCCACCGGGACAAGGCTGACACAGGGCAGTCTCTGGACGGAGCTGGCTGCCGACCTAGTTACCATGTTTGCTGAGATGCTCTCTGCTGGTGTTTGGAGCCCTAATGACTGGCAGCGTGGCTTGTTCCATGGGGGCTGTAATAACAGCTCGTCCTGGGGGGGCCCTTGCTACCTGCCTTGCTCCGAGCATCTCGCCTTCCTGATGGCCCTGTGAATCTGAGGTTAAGGACTGGCCCACGTCTCCCATGGGAAAGACAATGTGGAAATCTGAAGCCAAGCTGTCTGGCTCCGGACCGTCTCCCATTTTGAAAGACACCATAAAATGAGACAAACATCAAATTGCATCTGGGGAAACTGGAGGCTCTACTTACAAGCATCATTCCTCTTTCTCTGTACACAGGGACCCTGAGAGCACCATCGCTCCAGCCTCAGTGGGTGATTGCGGAGGGTCCCCCACATCTGCTTGACCAGGACGGAGAGACCTGAGGATTTCGGATGACTCCTGCCTGACCCCAGGAGCCTGAGCATTTGCTTCTGTTCCCCGGGGACCCAATAACCAGAGGGAGGTTTTCCCCACTATCTGCCCTCACTTCAATCTAGACAACCGAGGAGTGGGGTGGACACACCTCTTCTGTAAAAACTCATCCAAAGCCCTGATGGTTAAATTTCAACCCGGCTTCATGGATGACATGGGGTTTGACTTAGGGGTGGGTGCACTGGGACAAGGGCCCTCGCTGTGGCCAGTCCCTCGGGTCACTGTGCTTTGACCCGGTAAACAGCAGAGTGAGGGTACCAGGGAGTGAGGGGAGCTTGCAGAGAGCTTGCTGCCAGGCCAGGGAGCAGACAGGAGCAAACAGACCAGAGCAAAGTCCCTGATCTTGGGCGTGACCCTGGCTCAGGGCTGCGCAGCCCTCCAGCCTTGGGGCACTCAAGACCAGGCACGGAGCAACACTGTGTGTACCTACAGGGGAGCAAGTGGCCCTTCTGCCAAGGGCTCCTGGGAAGCAGCCGTCACCTCTCCACAAAACAGACACCATCTGATAGGAATTTGTTCTGCCCAAAGTAGGGTGTCCTGGTTGGCCCGGGATACTCCTAGGCTTTGCCTCCTGCCTCAGCATAAATATGAATGTGCCCCTTTCGTGCGCAAAATATCCACATTTGGACATTAAATTAGATGGTCACCTTAGCTACACAGCTTGTAATATTTGCAGATGCCAGATAACAAAACACCTGCTTTGGACTATACAGCAGTTTATTCCCCCAGAGACTTTCTACCTGTGAAATGGAGACATCAGTGTTCAGATGGAAAGGTGTGTAAATTTGGGGGCGGGGAGGTTGAAAGTATAAGCATCAAGGGAGTAGGGGTAGCATAATTGATCCTGGAATCCTGGATTCTTAGATCTGGAAACCCCACAGGACAGGGGTCCTGAACACTGAGCCTACTTGTGGGCTCTCGAGGGCCCGAGAATCCCGCTGGTCGGACACACAGTTTGGTCTGCAGCTTCCATCCAATTCTCTGATGGGCCTGTGAGTTTGATTGCCTGGGTTGCAAGCCACAAAAACCAACTCTGGAATATATACGCTTTTCTTCCCATGGAGTCATTTTAGAAATGTACCAGCCCTTGGGTGGCTTCATTCATTCATTCATTCATTCTTTCATTCATTGACTTTTGCCTCGGTTTCCTCATCTGTAAAGTAGGGAACTACTAGCACGTACTCTGTTATGTTGTCATGTTCATTATCAGTTGTAATGAACTGATGCAAAGAAAGTGCTTAGATGGTACCACTTCCATTACCCCCTGCAGAGCGCCAAGTTGCAGGTGCTGGCTGAGCCCTGAAGGAGAATGTCCCGGCATTACAAGTCCATCAGCTGACACCCCAAGGACCCCCTTGGCTCTTAGGGGCGTGTCCTCAGCACTGTCGGCTGGCTGCCCTGCTGCCTTCAGCTTCCTTACTTTAGGTAGACCACCTCACTGGCTGTCTCTGTGGGTCTGGGGTCTCCCTGCTCCCTGCAGCCACATGGCAGGGCCCTGCTTCACTTAGAAAGTGCCACCAACCCAGCTCGTCCCAGACATCCTCATGGCTGGCTCAGACATCAATTCAATTGCTGTTACAGTAGGAGCTGAACTCTCTGTCATTAAAAAAAATATAAGGGCTTCCCTGGTGGCACAGTGGTTAAGAATCTGCCTGCCAACGCAGGGTACACGGGTTCGAGCCCTGGTCCGGGAAGATCCCACATGCCGCGGAGCAACTAAGCCTGTGCGCCACAACTACTGAGTCTGTGCTCTAGAGCCCGTGAGCCACAACTACTGAGCCCACGTGCCACGACTACTGAAGCCCACGTGCCTAGAGCCCGTGCTCCGCAACAAGAGAAGCCACCGCAATGAGAAGCCCGTGCGCCACAAGGAAGAATAGCCCCCGCTCGCAGCAACTAGAGAAAGCCCGTGTGCAGCAACAAAGATGCAACGCAGCCAAAAATAAATAAATAAAATTAAAAAACAAACAAACAAAAAAAACATATAAAAGCTGTATACATGCGTGTTATGGAAAACATTTCAAGGGCTTCAAAAGTGAAAATTCTGTCTTTCCTAGAGTGAACTGCTGATAGCAGTTTCTAGTAGAAAATACACATATATATGGTTATCAATAATGGTCACGAATAATTTTCTCCATCAGTGTATATAGCTTTTTTTTTTTAATACTTTATTTATTTATTTTATTTTATTTATTTTATGACTGTGTTGGGTCTCTTAGTTTTCGTGTGAGGGCTTTCTCTAGTTGCGGCAAGTGGGGGCCACTCTTCATCGCGGTGCGGGGGCCGCTCTTCATCGCGGTGCGCGGGCCTTTCACTATCGCGGCCCCTCCCGTTGCGGGGCACAGGCTCCAGACGCGCAGGCTCAGTAGTTCTGGCTCACGGGCCCAGTTGCTCCGCGTCATGTGGGATCCTCCCTGACCAGGGCTCGAACCCGTGTCCCCTGCATTAGCAGGCAGATTCTCAACCACTGCGCCACCAGGGAAGCCCCTATAGCTTTTTTTTTAAACACAGTATTTCATTAAAAGATATACCATAATTTATCAAATCACTCCCCCTACAGATGGACTTTTTTTTGTCTTATAAATAACACTGCACTGAACATCTCTGCATGGAATTCCTGGGCTTGATGTCTGTGGGTCGAAGGAGAAATGCACTGACACTGCTGATGCACGCGTTGCTGCTTGCCCAAGAGATTGTGCTGAGTCCTGCTCTCACCCACTCACCTTATATTGTGAGCCAAAGAGCCTCATTTTATCCAACTCAATATCTTCTAATTTTTGACTGTCTCCTTTTGCCCATACAACACTCAGTAATTAGTGAGCTTCACATGACTTGCAATTCTCTTCGGGAATTGCAAGTTCCTCATGTGGATTTGTGAAGGTGAATTTTGTGTCAGCTTGGCTGCGCCGTGGTGCCCAGATACTGGGTCAAACGTTATTCTGGATGTTTCAGGATAGGTGCTTTTTTTTGAATGTGATTAACACGGAAATCGGTGGACTCTGAGTAAAGTAGATTACCTGCCGTAATGCATGGTCCTCGTCCAATCAGTTGAAAGCTTTAACAGAACAAAGACTGATTCCCCCTGGGCAAGCAGGCATTCTGCCTTTGGGCCCCGAACCACTCTCCTGGGTCCCCAGCTCGCTGACCCACCCCATCAGATTTTGGACTTGCTAGGCCTCCCCAGTCACATCCGTCAAAGGGCAGGAAGAAAAGACTGGAATTTCTATTTTTATTTCCTCTCTCACCTTTTATAATTTCTATTTTTCACATGTTTCATAGAGTACACAGTACATTAGTATCTGATACATGGATCTAATTCATACATAAATACACATGCGTTGGAGGGGCAGACCCAAAATCTTTTTGCTGAAATGAGTGTGTGATCAAAAAAGTTTGGAGCCCACCTTTCTATAAGATCCTTCAAATTTCTTGGCATTACTCTTTTCAAATAATGCTTTCTTCTTCTTTTTTTCTTTCTATTTTCTTTTTGGCTGCACCACACAGCATGTGGGATCTTAGTCCCCGGACCAGGGATCGATCGAACCCGCGCCCCCTGCAGTGGGAGTGCGGAGTCTTAACCACTGGACCACCAGGGAACTCCCAGTGCTTTATTCTTATATGATAGAAATTCAAATTCACTCCTAAATGCAACCAAATGCTCTCCAAAGTACTTTAAGATCCCAAAAGATACATACGCTATTCATAAAAAAATTCTATTCTAGTAAAAAAAAAAAAAAAGAAAGAAAAAGAAAGAAAGGAGGAAAGAAGGAAAGAAAGAAAGAAAGAAAAACTCACATTGGGCAAAAATCTTGAAAACGCACGGAAGTTTCTACATGTGTTATTCACAGTAATTTCTTTGGCTTCTCCACTGGATTTTTTATACCATGATTTTCGGCATACACTTTTATTGATTTTATGGATCTGCTGATTCCCGATCTGAAGAGCCTGAGGGGATGCTTTGTAGCTGAAATTTTGTCTTTACATGGACGTCAAACCAGCAGTGCTGTCCTGACGGTCATCACCTGCCTGGGTTCACTGCACTGCGTCCTGGGACAAATGAAAAGCAATGAATCAGGGCTGCCTGGGAGCCCAAGGGAATCGGTTCCTCCTCCTGCCCTGAGACGCACTCAGCCTCTTTTTCTGGGAAGTGTGACTCAACAGCTGCTGGGAGAAAAGAGCCTCTGCTCCGCTAGACAAATGCCAGTGTCAACGTCACAGCTCACGCTCCGATGCTCCTCTGGGTCTCACAAGAGCCCAGGGAGGCTTGTGTTGGGGCAAATGCTGTGATGTCTGCCCCACGCCTGGTCCCTCTCCTTTGGTAACGGCACCTGAGTTTTCCCTGGGACACTCCCTCTCCCCAACCAGCCGACCGCCCCCCCCTCCCCCACCATGTACCTGAGGCTTGGCCAATTGGAGGGAAAGTGGTTCACTGGGAACCTGAGCTGGCCAGTGTTAGCCCTGGGAATTGCTGCGGTTACAGGGAGAGAAGCACTGACTCTCCCTGGGGATTACGAAACTGCTCACATATGCACTATTTGCAGTTGCTGGGAACACTTTTTGAGATCCTGCCCAAGAATGGAGAGGAAATTGAGCCCAGAGATGGGAAGGGTGGGGAGGGAGAGACAGAGACAGAAAGAGACAGACACAGACACATGCAGAGAAAATGACACTGCTTCAGCCAAGCAATTCCTTTTCCTATACCCTTAAGTCCACTTCCAAACTTTTCACTTATGTGAATCAGTAAGTTCCTTTTATTAAGTTCATTTAATTTTTTTTTTCTGTATTCCAAAGGGTCCTACCTTAGTTTCCATCTTACAGACGATGTAACCAAAGCTGAGAGCAGTGACATGACTAAGTCCCCTTGCTAGGAAGTGGCAGAGGCAGTGCTCAAATGGTGATGGAACAACTGGATGTCTACATGAAAAAAAAAGTCAGTCTAGACACAGACCTTATACCTGTCATAAAAATTAACTCAAGGGGCTTCCCTGGTGGCCAGTGGTTGAGAATCTGCCTGCTAATGCAGGGGACACGGGTTCGAGCCCTGGTCTGGGAAGATCCCACATGCCGCAGAGCAACTAGGCCCGTGAGCCACAAATACTGAGCCTGTGCGTCTGGAGCCTGTGCTCCACAACAAGAGAGGCCGCGATAGTGAGAGGTCCGTGCACCGCGATGAAGAGTGGCCCCCGCTTGCCGCAACTAGAGAAGGCCCTCGCACAGAAACGAAGACCCAACACAGCCATAAATAAATAAATAAATAAATAAATAAATAAATAAATAAAGTAGGTAACAGTAGCTTTAAAAAAAAAAAATTAACTCAAAATGGACCACAGACCTAAATGCAAATTCAAAACTGTAAAATTCCTAGAAGACAACATAGGAGAAAACCTAGATGACCTTTGGCTTGCCAATGACTTTTTAGATACAACATCAAAGACATGATCCATGAAAGAAATAATTGATAAACAGGACTTCAATAAAATTGAAAACTTTTACTCTGTGAAAAACACTGTCAAGAAAAGGAGAAGACAAGTCATAGAAGGAGAAAATATTTGCAAAAGACACACCGGATAAAGAACTGTTATCCAAAATATACAAACAACCCTTAAACTCAACACTAAGAAAACAAACAACATGATTTAAAAACGGGCCAAAGACCTGAACAGACCCCTCACCAAGGAAGACAGACAGACGGCAAACAAGCGTCTGCAAAGATGCTCCACTTCCTGTGTCATCAGGGAACGATGAGACAACAATGCGATACCACTACACACCTATTAGAATGGCCCAAATCCAGAAACTGACGACACCAAACGCTGGCGAGGGCGTGAGGAAACAGGAACTCTCATTCATTGCTGGTCAGAATGCGAAGTGGTGCAGCCACGTTGGAAGACGGTTGGGCAGTTTCTTACAGAACTAACCATCCTCTTATCATATGAGCTAGCAGTTGGGCCCCTTGGTATTTACTCAAAGGGGTTGAAAACTTATGTCCACATACTAACCTGCACATGGGTGTTTACAGCAGCTTTATTCATAACTGCTGAAACTTGGAAGCAACCAAGATGCCCTTCAGTAGGTGAAGGGATGAATAAACTGTGAAATAAACATCCAGGCAGTGGAATATTATTCAGTATTTAAAAGAAATGATCCGTTGAGCCATGAAAAGACACGGAGGAATCTTAAATGCATATGGCTAAGTGACAGAAGCCAATCTGAAAAGGCTACAGACTGTATGATTCCAAGTCTGTGACATTCTGGAAAAGGCAAAACTATGGAGACAGTGAAAAGATCAGTGGTGGCCAGGGGTTGGGGGGAGGAGGGGTGGCCAGGTGGAGCGCAGGATTTTTAGGGCAGTGAAACTACTCTGCAGGAGACTATAAAGGTGCATACACGTCATTACACATTTGTCCAAACCCACAGAATGTTCAACACCAAGAGTGAGTCCTAATGTAGACCTTGGACCGGGGTGATGGTGGCGTGTCAGTGCAGGGTCATCGGTTGTAACAAATGCACCACTCTGGGTCGAGAGGTGATGTTGATGCGGGGTAAGCTGGGGAGGTGCCAGAGGGTATGTGGGAAATCTATACTTTTTTGCTCAATTTTGCTGTGAACTGAAAACTTGTCTAAAAAATAAAATTTAGTAATTAAAAAAAAAAAAGGAGCAAAATGCTGACACACGCTACAACATGGATAAACCTTGAAAACACATCAAGCTAAGGGGAGGAAGCCAGTCACAAAAGGCCACATATCGTGTGAGGCCATGGATGCGAAATGAAATGTTCAGAACAGGCACATATGCAGACAGACAGTTGCCAGGAGCTGGGGGGAGGGGGGAGGAAGGAAGGGCAATGACGGGTAAAGGGTGATGAAAACGTTTGGGACCGAGGCAGTGCTGGTTGCACAACATCGTGAATGCACCTGGTGCCCCTGAATTGTGCACCTTAAAATGGTTAATGGTTAATTCTACACTAGGTGAATTTTTACTGATGGCACTTCCTTAAAATTCTCGATGGCCCAGAACGCGTGGCAGTGGTCTGCCCTGGCCTGGGTGGAATCCCCGCCAGCAGCGGTGGGGCTACAGGGGGGGCTGGCTCCTGCGCCTTCCCACTCCCCCTGAATCATCCTCTGAGCTCTGTCCCCAGGACTCCAGTTCACCCCCAAACCAGGTCTCTTCCAGGTGTCTGGGATGGGGGAGGAGCTACATGAGAGGTCCCCTGGGGGGACCAGGCACAAAGAGGCACTGTTCAGTGCAGGCTCAGGGAACAGCATATCCGTCCACCCAGTCTCACATCTGCAGGCCCAGGAGGCATCCGGAGGCCCCCCTCCCTCACCCCTGTCCCAGGATCGGATTTGTGCTCCTGTCCCATTGATGTCACCCCTTGGAATCTCCTGATTTGGTCCCCCCGCCTCTCCGTCTCCACTGTGACCACCCTGGTTCAGGTCTCCACCGTCTCTTGCCTGAACCCCTACCACAGCCTCAACTGCTCTCCCCAAGTCCACTCAGGACCCCTCCTCCCCATCCGCAACTCATTTTCCAACACTCCCGCCAGAGTGAGTTTTGAAAATGCAAATCTCATCATATCCACCCTTGCCCCACACCTTGTAAAAGCTTCCCGTTATTTTAGGATGGAAAGAAAACTTGTCCCCTGGCCAACAAGGACCCGCATATCCCACATCCTAAGTACCTTTCCCACCATAGCGCACGACCTTCCTCCTCAAAGCTCTAGCACTGCCATGGCTGTGTGACCCTGCGTGCGTTGCTTAACCTCTCTGAAATTCATGTTCTTCACAATGAAAAGGGATTATAAGATGTGCCTGGCCAAGGCAAGGTAATTCAACACACGGTAATATGATCATTTCCTGAGTTAGACCCTCCGCTAAATCCTTTACAAACTCTGCTTCATCGAATCCCCCCGATATCCTCATGAGCTCTGAGTCTGAAACGCCAGTTCCCAGAGGAGACGGCCAACTTGCCACAGGGAGCTTGGACTCCAAGCCCACGTCAGGCCTGCTCTCACAGCCCTGGTCTATGGAGTTATACTGTTTTCTAGGCTTTTCCTGGGCAACTGAGGGCTTCACAAATAACTCACTGTTCTCCATGCTGGTGCATCTTCAGGAACAGGACCTTCTAAGGATTCCAGGGTGTGCCTGAAGTGGGCTCTGCACGGTTTTGAAGAAGGGGCCTTGGAGATCTTTGCAAACGCCTGGCGCACGCACATCCACGTGGTCCCCCGTGTCTGGTACCATCCAGGCCAGCATGCACCCCCGTCTCTTTCCATAAAGCCCCCAGTGATGTGACTTCAGCCTAGTTAACTCCAGGAACTTGGATTGGATTCTTTATATATATATATATTTTTGGCTGCGCTGTGTGGCTCGTGGGATCTTAGTTCCCCGACCAGGGATTGAACCCTGGCCCTCAGCAGTGAGAGTGTGGAGTCCTAACCACTGGACCACCGGGGAATTCCCTGGATTGGATTCTTGTAAGGACTGATGGCAAGGAGAAGAGTCCCCTGTGGTAGGGAAGTCAACTTTCATTGGTAGGCAGTTGTCTTCGCTAATTTCTAGCTATTTAATTTTTTGTAAACCATGGTTAATCAGCTGTCAATACGGCACACCTTCGTCTATTTGAGCTTCCTGGGCAGCAAAGGGAAAAGTAAATAAACCTGAAACATCAAAAACAGAAAAGAGAAGTCAAGCACTCCAGCCTAAGCACAACTGTCATTTTGATCAGCTTAAAAATGACTTCGGATGACTTAGCAGTGGCCTGGAAAGGAAGGAGCAGGCAAACCCATGCCTGGAAGGGAGCTGCAGATGAGGACTTGGTGATATTCTGAAATAGTATGAAAAATATCACCCTACGTTCATCTGCTTTCTAGTCAGATATTCATGAACCCTTGTCAAGAATTTTAGAGTTATGTGTTCAGACTGGTTGTAATTGAGACAGAGGTGGGGCTAGAAAGCACGGCTCTCCCGGGACTTTTGTGGCTGGCTTCAGAAACCCTTTTCCCACTGCAAACGGACTCTGGACTCCAGACCCAGGTGCTTTGGCTTCCAGACCCCGCTTTCATCTCTTCCCAGCTATGTAACCTTGCTGAGCAATGTTTCCAATCTCTTTGAACTCTTCCTCACCTCTGAACAGGACAGATCTCATTTCATTATCAGGATCTTCCCAGCGCTGACCTTTTGTGGTTCTTTGGAATTTCTTTAGGGCACTTTTCCTGCAGAGGAATCCAGTGACCAGTCTCAGGAGACCCCCGAGGGCTATTTCTTGAAGAGCCCCTAACGCAACAAGGTTACCCAAGGCCGCACAGCTGGTTACTGCCCTGAGTATGGTGTTATTATTGGCGAAAGAGAAGTGGGCAGGAAACTAACGGTACAGCGTTTTCCTTTCCGAATGAAAATAGGTCCACCGTTTCGTGTTTGGAGGATCAAATGAATTTTAGCTCGTTGTAAACAACTCAGAAAACAGAGGCGAGTATAAAGAAGAAAAATGAAAAAGCAGTGGTAATCCCAGCAATACCAGTAAGCAGGAATAACATTTCTGGGAACTGGCTATAGTTTGGAAATTTTTTTCCTACGAGTACCCACAAACGCACTTTTATGCTCTATAAATACAGCCAAATTCATACTATGTTTTTCATATATAATAGTCCCTATATTATACACGATACATAACTAACATCAATTACATATAAAATATACATCACGTGTAATTAATATATATTTTTCCAGGACTGTGCCCTCGAGCCTGTGACGGCCCTAGGGACCCCTGAGCACCCGCTGTTACTCGGGGGAACACGGCCAGAGCAGTAGCTGGAGCCTCGCCGGGAGCAGCCGACCGCGGCATCTGAACTACAAGTCCCACCATTCCATGCAAGGGCGCAGTCGGGCGACCGGAGGGCGGAGGGACCACAAGTACCGGCAGGCTTGCTGCAGACGCAGGAACCACGAGTCCCAGAATGCACTGCTCGAAGCTCGCGCAGGGCCCTCCGGGATATGTAGTCGTCGGGGAGCTAATTCGTATTCATTAGGCCTCAAAGAAAATGCAAATTCCTCCAACGGTCCAGCGATGCGACTTCTCAGGGGCTAGCGAGGAGCCCGAGCGCGCGACGCGGGAAGAAAGAAGCCTAGGGGCTTAAACTGTGGCGCGGGAGCAGGACGCGTGCGCATGCCCGGCGGTCACCAGCGCCAGCGAAGGGCGCGCGGGAGGCCCCGAGCGGCAGGCCCCTCCCCTGTGCCCCGCCCCTCGGCCGGCGCGCCCGCCCAGGGAGCCTGCGCAGACGGTGCAAGGCGGAGGGCGGCGGGTAGGGATTCGCAGCGCCTGCGCAGAGCGGCGGCTTCTCTCGCGAGGACGGACGCCATTATCGCATCTCCTCGACAAACACCACGAGAATTCCGCAGCCCACACGGTAATTGCAGCTCCCGCAGCCGGTCGCGTCTCCACCTCCCCCTTCCCGCGGGGCGAGAGCGAGAGCGAGAGCGAGATCTCCCCTCCTCCCTCCTCCCTGCGCCCTCCTCCGGCCGCCGCGCCCGCGCCGCCGCCCCCGCCCCCCCGACGCGGGGACCGGCCCCGACGGCCCGCCGCCCTGGGCGCCCCCGCGTCAGCCCTGTCAGCCGCCGGCCAGCCGCACCTCAGCGCCCGGCTCCGGCCGCCCCTCCCCCCGCCCCGCCGGCGCGGGCCTCCCCTCCGGGACCTGCCCCTCACAAGCGGCGTCCGGCCGCGGGGCGGGGTCGCGCTGCTGCTGCTGCGGTGCAGCCCCTCCGGGCCGAGAGGCCCCGGGAAGCCGGAGGCTGCGGGCGCGGGGACAGCGGCTGCGGAGCGGAAGTGCGGGAGGCGGCAGGTTCACGCGGGGCGGGCCCGAGTGAGGGGGACGGCCGTGGGGACCACTACTCGGTGCTCGGAACGCCTGAACCGCCCGTAACCTTAACTCCGTGGATTCAGCTCCAGTTCTCCTTTGTCTGGCAATTAAAATAAGTGTGTGTTTGTGGGACGTGGGATTCTGTCACCACTGGCGTTGATTTTTAGCAAACGACTGCCATGTGTGGGTCCTGTGCTGCGGCCGGGCCTGCCGAGCGTTTGCAGCGTTTCTCATCACGGCGGTCCAGTCAGGTGGACAGGGAGGTGACCGAGGCTCACGGAGAGTAAGGGGCTTGCCCGGGACACACAGCCAGGTTTGAACGCGATCTGTCTGAAGTCCGTGTTCTTAAAAAGCTGCACACATACTTGATATTTTAATAAAGAATCGTACCCAGTAAAACGTCAGTTGAAAACTTAAGGTGAGAAGCAACAGCCCCCTGCCCCACTTCTCAGTTCCACTCCTCAAATTCTTTGATATCTTTTTGTTGTTTCTTGAGGAAGTTCTCCGTGGCTCTAAATAATAAGCTGGCATTGTATTGATTTTATACATTCTTGACTTGCTGGTATGATAGGATGAGTTAGTTTTTCATATCTTATCTCACCTGTTCTATCCCTGCTGAGCAAATATTGCTTCACAGCCAGCTAATACATTTCCCCTCTATACAGCTTTTTTTTTTCCTATTGTTTGTGATGGCCTTTCTTTTTCTTTGCACTTTCTGTTCCCATTGATTCTTTACCTCGTTTTAAATTCTCAAGGATGGTGTTGGATCTCTCCGACCTTCCCCTTCCCCAGCCCTCTGTCCTTTTTCTCATCTGGACTGATGACTCTTTAGACCAGCCCAGGTATCATCCTGATGTTTTCTTTTACTCTACATCTGAGTTTGTTCAGGTCTCATGTTTTAACCTTGGCTTTCTTTATTTCAATGAAAACTTTCCGCCAAGGAGCCTTATTCCTTTTGAGTAACTCGTGAGGATCCTCTGTGGTGTTCAGCCATTTCTAGAATGCCAAAACAATGTCGAGTCCCACCATGAATGCTCTTTGACTTTGGGGACGTGTCTTTCAGCTCTGGAATTTGAAATTCTCTTGTGTCATTTGAGAATTTCTTCTGGTCTCCTTTTATGCTTCTGTTTTAGGAGTTCCTGTTAGTTTGATGACGGACATCTTGGATTAACTCTCTGAATCTCCTGTCTTTATCCTCTTCCTGTGTCGTTTTATTCTTGTTTCTGGGATAGGGCTTCCATTTATCTTCCAGTCCTATTTAAAAATTTTTATTTCTACAACGTTTTAAGTTCTAAGGGCTTACTTGTTCTTTTTTTCGTAATAACGTATTGTCTGATGAATGCATTATCTCCTTGACTTTGAGGATGCTGTTAAGGATTTTTTCACTTCCCTTGTTCTCTGATTTCTTGTTTCCTTGAGTGCCACTTGTTGTTTTCTTCTTTTTAAAAAGATTGGCTTCTTACTTTGTATGGCAAATACTCTTCAAATATTGGTAATTGTTGTCTAAGGCAAGAGGAAGCAGGCAGAGAAATCTGAGTCTGTGGGGCTGATTTTTTTTTTTTTTTTTTGGGCCACATTCGCACGGCCTGAGGGATCTTAGTTCCCCAACCAGGGACTGAACCCTGGGCCCACTGTCGTAAAAGCGTGGGGTCCTAACCACTGGAACGCCAGGGAAGTCCCCTGTGGGGCTGATTTTGCAAATGTGTGGGTTTCCCTTCGGGTGTTTGGGAACTTTTTATTGTGCTGGGACCTCAAATGCCAGAAGGCAGATTTTCTCTGGGCCTTTCAGCGTAAGGAAGACCCCTTTGATTTGGGGCTGCTCCCCTTGGTGTAGGGAGGGCCGTAGTGCAGCTCTTCTGTATAGGGATCTGACTTCTATGGGCGGCCACAGCCCTCGCCCTCGACTGAGGAGCCTGGGTATGGGGTCCTCGCCTTCCACAGGCTTAGAGCCCTCCTTTGGTTGTATCCACTCCTGTGTGCTCCAGATTGCTATTTCCTTTTCCCCCCATTAAATTCTCTTGGTCTGCCAGAAATTTGCAAAATCTCTTGCTTATTGTCTTATATTCTTTCTTGTGGGTTTATTATACGATATTAAAAGTCATTTTAATGGGATGAGCAGAGCTCACCTGTGGGGCCAGTCGCTTTCTGTGAGTAGGTAGTCCAGAGTCTGTTCTCATTGCTCTGCTCTCCTGCCTCCCAGTGGCCTTGGTGATGGTTGCCCACCAGCAGTGGGATGGATGGCCAGATCACGGCCCCCATGGCCGCCTCCGCGTTGCAGTTGTGGGCGGGTGGTGTGCGTTCCTGCTGGCCGTTCTGGCTCCGCAACCTTGCAGGGTGCCAGGCTCGTCTGGGGAAGGCCAGGCACAGACAGTGTTAGAGCAAAGAGTGTGATTTTAGACTCTGCAGTGAGCTGCTCTCTGTGTCACTGGGCCAAAGTTTAAGGATCACCTCTAGGTAAGCAGTGATTACAGTGCTCAAAGTGTAATCTTCATGCATTTTGCTTGATTGTCCTTTGAAAGTTTTGAGTAGTGAAATACATCAGTTGTGTTTTCCAGGGCCTTGCTAGTGGAGTGGTCCACAGCAAGGACCACAAGCGTCACCATCACTGGGCTTTTGAGAGAAAAGCAGACTCTCAGGCCCTGTCCAACATACGGAATCCGAATCTGGAGCTTTGTAAACTTTTCCTTTTTAAAAAAATTGTTTTATTTGTTATTTGTTTATTTTTGGCTGCTTTGGGTCTTCGTTGCTGTGCGTGGGCTTTCTCTAGTTGAGGCGAGCGGGGGCTGCTCTTCGTTGCAGTGCGTGGGCTTCTCATTGCGGTGGCTTCTCCTTTGGTGGATCACGGGTTCTAGGCGCACGGGCTTCAGTAGTTGTGGTGCGCAGGCTCAGTAGTTGTGGCTCGTGGGCTCTAGAGCACAGGCTCAATAGTTGTGGCGCACGGGCTTAGTTGCTCCGTGGCATGTGGGATTTTCCCGGACCAGGGATCGAACCCGTGTCCCCTGCATTGGCAGGTGGATTCTTAACCACTGTGCCACCAGGGAGGTTCCAGTAAACTTTTCCTTTTGAAGGAACTTTAGACTTAAAGAAAAATTGCAAAAATAGTTTAGAGAGCTTCCCTATGCCCGTCACCCACTTCCTTTAATGCTGATGTCTTAGATTATCAAATATTCTTATAAAAATCAGAAAATTAACATCGTCACAGTACTGTTAATTGAACTGCAGACCTTGCTGAACTTCATCAGTTTTCCACTAATGTCTTTTTTCTGTTTCAGGAGCTAATCCAGGATCCCTCTCTGCATTTAGTTGTCATGTCTCCTTAAGTCTCTTCCAATCTGTGATATTTACACAGCCCCAAAGTATCTCTCCCAAGATGTTTATAAATTACAGAGGAAAAATAGTAACTTCACAGTGGAAAAACCTGGCAGATAGCATCTCAGCATCACCAGTAATAAGACATAATGATATCCTGTTTCTTGATACGCACTGAGACAGAAATGCATACCCAAAGTCTAACCATGACGAAACCCAAGTTGAGGCACATGTGCCAAAATCTTGACTAGTGCGCCTCAGAAGTACCCCAGGTGTTGAAAGATAGGGGAAGATTCAGAATTTGCACTTTAAAGGACTGCCAGGTGTAGCATATGCACTTTGCTGAAGAAACTTCCTGTGCTAGATGGTTGACAAGGAGAAAAGAGATAAAGAACCACAAGCCTTGTTTGGTGGATTGGTAAATGGGTATCCCTGGCACAGGGTCTAGGTGAGTTTGCGTAAATGGCTTATTGATAACACCACTTACAGCTGACTAGCCTTAGTTTTTCTTTATGACCTTCATCTACACTATAAATTGTGAAAACTTTAGCTGTGCAGTTAAGTATACATATTACATGACAATGCCAGACTGACTTTAAAATGTCCATGTAACTTTACCACTTTAGCTATTTAAACCTGGAAAAAAATAAGCATTTTCTCATTTTGAAGAAAAGACTTCTGGGGAAAATATGTATTAAAGTTCTCATCGAGAATGTCTTAGAAAAAGCTGTAAAAAGTCCTCCCTTTACGAGAGGGAAATAAAGGTCGTTATTGTGTTCTCTGACTTCACATATATGATGGTCATAAAAACAATCGCATAATGAATTGTTCACTGGAATTGCCCTGAACCATTCTGAAATGTTCATTTTTGGCAAATTTGAGAGCTGCTGCAGGGGGTGGGGGGCGGCATCACATGGTTGAAATTTGCTCTTAAAAAGTTACACTTGTTTTGTTGTTCCAGGATAGTACCTGGAGCTCATTTAACTCCTCACAGAAGATTTAGAATCCTAGCATCATCCCTGCCTTTCTGAGTAGTTTTAAAAATACTTAACCCTTAGGTTTCTCACTTTTGTGTAGGTTGTGAAACCAGTTAAAAACGAGAGCTTTAGCTAATGATCTCATTTTATGCCATCTGCCTTGCCTTTGACTCTGTCTGTCCACTACCTGGGGCTGTGCCCAGCCTGCCTCCTGGGAAGAGAGGGGGCTGTCTTCAGTTCTAGAGGGCAGGGAGCAGGGGAATCGCTCTTGACCCCTTGTCACCCCCCCAGTGCACGCCCTCATCATAATGCTGCAGACTAAGTCTAAGAGGAAGCTGAGCTTGGGATGACCACCCAGAGCCTGCCATTGCTTGAAACCTGTGGGTATTCTTGAATTAAAACGTGATGGAAACCTTAACTTCCTAAGCCACTAGCAGAGAGTACACCCGAAGCATTGTGGAAGTCACGTGAAATTGATTCCTATTTTGAATTAAATTCTCTGCATCTTTCACATCTACCCATAGCCAAGAACTGTCTGATTTGATTAAATGTTTTGGATCATCTGCCTCTGTGGTGGGGTGGACAGTAAGATTTGCTTTGTCTTTATAAGGACCCTCATGCTGGGGAGGGGGGATGGTGGTGGTGATGACTGGTGACCCATAAGGTCGGATTGCTGACAAGGCACAAGTGATGGAAGAATAAAATCCACCAGAAAAGTCCAGAGAAGGTGAAGAGATGAGAATAAGTTTTATTACATCACTGAAAAGGTAGATAGGTGGGATGGAGTGTCTGTGGAAGCTGGCTACCCTTTCCTTGCCCTAAGTCCTTCTGTGTTAGCATTTAGAGTAAATGAGCGCAGGTAATGCTCTGAAGGAGAAAGTGAGTTGGCAGGGAGGGCCCAGGTAGGGATGGGGCGGGCGGAGTGGTGTCAGGAAGCCGGGACTGCGCTGAGCGGCTTTGGGCAGAGCCCTGTACCGATAAACCTTTTGTAATAAAGATTTACGTTCTGTGCTGCAAAGAATGCTGCTTCTGGTCTCTAGTGATTTTTCCTTTTTCTTCAAGGTGTAAAGTCATCAAATGACTTGAAGCAAAGTTAAACCTTTCTAAAGTAGCAATGGGTTTGGATAAAGCTGGCAGTGAAAACTTGGTGCGTGTGCTGCTGGCATTTCCTTGTTCATGTGAACTGTGTGTCCCTTGAGTGTGGTGAGAGCCCCTGGGCACCTTGATCTTCCTGGGTGGGGGGGGATGACTCAGGCTGCCGTTCCAGCTGTCACCACCAAGAGTGGCCCTGCACTTGCGTGGGCACGTGGATGGCAGGACGGGACCTGTCCTGTGAACTGGTGGGCTGGAGCCAGGGGTGGGCCTCAGGAGCAGAGTGCTGCGTTAAGCTGCCTTTTATGCCGGGAGCTTCCCTGGAGACGCCAAGTCATTCACTCCACCCATGATTTTGACTGAATCTGACAAAGAATGCTGGGCATCCTGTTTACCAGTGAAGAATTGCTGCAGCTGTCAGTGGGCAAACATAATTTGCAGTTAACTGGCTTTCTAGTTTTGAAATTAAACATTTTGTGGATTTTTAAGATTTGCAGGATTCAACTAATTTCACGATTTTTGTGAAGTGACGGTTTAATATTATTACATTATTTTACATTTGTATAACTTAAATTTGCATAATTCAGATTTGTATAAAATGCAGTCCTACTGTGTTGGGTGAAAGAAAGCTGAAGGGGTGCAGTAAGATGAAAACACACGTGTACTGCCTGGGGTTCCCTCTGTGCGTAGCTGTTAATAAAACACTCAGGGCTTCCCTGGTAAGAATCTGCCTGCCAATGCAGGGGACACGGGTTCGAGCCCTGGTCTGGGAAGATCCCACATGCTGCGGAGCAACTAAGCACGTGTGCCACAACTACTGAGCCTGCGCGCTAGAGCCCGCGAGCCACAGCAACTGAGCCTGCATGCCACAACTACTGAAGCCCACGCACCTAGAGCCCGTGCTCCACGACAAGAGAAGCCACCACAATGAGAAGCCCGTGCACCGCAATGAAGAGTAGCCCCTGCTCGCTGCAACTAGAGAATGCCCGCGCGTAGCAACGAATACCCAGTGCAGCCAAAACAAACAAAAAACACTCAATTCAACTTGCTTCACGAGTTCTCCAGGGATCATTCAAGGGCTCAGGAAGCCTGCTTTGCCTCTTTGGGATTTCTGTGGATCCACTATAATCTGAAGCAGAAATCACTCCGGCCAACAGGAGGTGGAGCAGGCAGAGCCAGCCCATCCTGGAGCACCTCTCAGGAGGCCACGATCACTGCCCTTCAACAAAAGTTCCTGTTTCTTTTTCCCCTGTCTCAGTCTCCAGGCCGTTTCTAGAGTCTGGAGATGCCACTGATGTGGTTAAACGCTCGGCTGTAGGGCAGAAGTCAACAAACTTTGTGTCAAGGGCTATATGAGTAGACATTTTTGGCTTTGGGGGTCTGTCCCAACCACTCAACTCTGCCCTTGGAGAAGCCAGAATAGACGTGGCTGTTTTCCAATAAAACTTATCTACAAAAACTAACCGCTGGCTGGACCTGCCCCTCAGACCGTAGTGTGTGACTCGAGACTGCAAGTGCTCATGCGAGTTGGGGAAAGAAGTCAAGCAGGGGAATTCAGCGAGAGTGAGCCGGTGGTGAGGAGCGCTCCCGCTGGGCCGCTTTCCCACAGGCCGCGCCACCTCCAGCAGCCGTGCTCCTCACTGCTGACTTGGGGAGCCTGGCGGGATCTGCAGGGTGTGTTTTGGGAAAATGTGCACGAAGTATAATTGGCATCAGCGAAGCACCTTCAGATGAGAATGCGTCTGTCCGTCCTCACTGCTGTTCTTTGGAAGAATAGCCTCAACATCTCTTCATAGGAATTGGATTTGGGTTTTTTCAGGCTTCGAAGTTGCAAGAATAGTACAAAGAATTATGGTGTAGGCTTATCCTAGAGTCTCAGATGCTAATATTTTATATTTGCTTTATCCTTTCTCTTCTCTGCAACTCTCTGTGTTTGTGTGTGTGTATATTTTTCTATTATTTTTTCCTGAACAGTTTGAAGTCCCTTTAACCTTAAACACTTAAATGGCTGTTTCCTATTAACAAGGACCTTCTCTTATATAACCACAGTACAGTTTTCAAAATTAGGAATCTATCATTGATGCAGCTGTGTTATCTAAGCATCAGATCTAGTTCAGATTTTATTATCCCAATAACGTCCATTTTTAGCAAAACAAAAGGGGACTCCTTTATTAACTTTGGATGTATTTTTCCCTAAGAACATTTGCCCTTACTGACATGATCATAAATTAGACACCATACTCCTTACAAATTACAAGTTTAGTGACATCAAAAGTCTGCATATTTATTGTTGACAGCAATCACTTTGTATAATCATTTCCTCTGCTATTCTGTTTGGGAGAGGGAAGGGAAAGATTGGCAGTAGAGGTAAGAGGCAGAATGTCGGGCTGTTTTTAAAGTCTGCCCAGATCATTGGTTGCACGTGTGGATGCGGTGGGATTATGATGTGCTAGAGCTGTGGGTCAGAAATGAGTATGACCTTACATGGTGTCATTTGCTAAATTTATAAAAAGTTCTTTAAGGTCACTCTCCAATCTACATAGTCCTGTTGGGCTGGGTAAGGGTTATTTTCTAAGGGCTTCTGCTGTTCAGTGCTGGACCCATTTATTTACCAAAGTACAGTTGACCCTTAAACAATGTGGGGGGTAGGGGCACCAACCCTGCACGTAGTGGAAGATCTGAATAGAACTTGTAGTCAGCCCTCTGTATCCGTGGTTCTGCATCCTCGGTTCAACCAGCTGCAGCTCGTGCAGTACCGAAATATTTACTATTGAAAAAAATCGGCGTATCGGTGGACCTGTGCAGCTCAAACCAGTGTCGTGGCTGCTTGGCTTTGGGGCAGACTTGGCAGCGTCTGCTCTGCGTGCAGCGCAGCCACGCACGGCTTCCCTGCCGCGGTGGTGTGGGGCGCACAGCTGAGCATGCGTGAGACCCTCGGCACACGGCGTTCTCGGTGCTTGGGCCTCCTCGCCCATTAGCAGCCTGAAGTTCAGAGGCCTCGTCACGTTTCAGACCGGCTTCCTGGGCTTCTGGAGCAGTAAGAGGGAGGCATTCTGGTCTGATTAAGGCATTTGACTATGCATGCGGCTTTGAAAAGGTTAAAGTATCTTTATAAATACATGCTTTACATGGACATTTTAATGGCATGAACTTTCCATCAGTCTTAGATCAGGCCCAGTAATTTTGGGGTTCTAAGTGAAGTTTCTAATCTTTAGGGTGTTGTTTTCCATGACTTTTTTTGTTTTTTTTTAAAATTAATTAATTAATTTCTTTATTTTTGTCTGCGTTGGGTCTTCGTTGCTGTGCGCCGGCTTTCTCTAGTTGTGGCGAGCGGGGGCTACTCTTCGTTGCGGTGCGCGGGCTTCTCACTGCGGTGGCTTCTCTTGTTGTGGAGCATGGGCTCTAGGAGCGCGGGCTTCAGTAGTTGTGGCACATGGGCTCAGTAGTTGTGGTGTGCAGGCTCAGTAGTTGTGGCGCATGGGCTTAGTTGCTCCACGGCATGTGGGATCTTCCCGGACCAGGGCTTGAACCTGTGTCCCCTGCACTGGCAGGTGGTTTCTTAATCACTGTGCCACCAGGGAAGTCCCCATGACTAAGTTTTAACTACACATTGAGAATTATGATCTTGAGTAAAATGGAGACTGTGAACTTGGCTCCTTGGCCCCTGAGGTGACAGTGGCGTGGGCTGTGTCTGCCACCACCGAGCCATGCCAGCACCGTGCATGCGTCAGCCAGCATCTGCGACTCGTCCTTGACGGGCTCCCTACACTTTTGTCCATTTTCTGTTGTAGGTCAGATTACTTTGTTCTCCTTGGTTATGGGCCCTGCCTCTGAGGGGCTGTGTTTGCCTGATGTCAGTTGTGCGTCAGAAACCTCTGGAGTGGTCCCTGCATCTGTCACCTGTCCTCGTTACTTGTTTTAATGACTGCTCAAGCTGGGTGTTCATCGTCTTTTTTTATGTTCCTGGCTAGGATTACAGCTTTCCTTAACATTTTGGCACATGGTTGTTAGTATTATTTGGTTTCTGTAAAATTTCGAGGTGGAAAAAGATTAGGACACTGGCATCCTTACCCTGGACGGCTGACCACCCTCCTCCCCAAGCTTTGCAGTTCATGGGAATAAACAGGAGGGGCAGGTGAGTGATAAACGGATTTCAGTTTCTGGAGGGAGCTGAAGGATGGGTGGGTGCACAGCCCTGCTCTCAGGGGAGGCAAAGGGAACATGTGGTGATGGATGACAGTGGGGTTCGTTAGCCCGACACCAAGTGAGTTACCGAGTGACCGGGCCCTGCTCCCCATGCCTACCCCCCCCCACCCCCGCCACCCCACCTGCTCTCCGGTCTCATATTGCCTTAATAAATATTCATGGTGAGGGGATGGGCCTACATCCAAGGTTGTGAAGACTCAGTGAAATAACGCTAATATGTGTTTAGGCTCCAATGAATGGTAGCTCCTATAATTACTGTTATTATCATCAGCTTCACCCACCAGGCCCTGTATCTTTTTATGCTTACCAGTTTATATGGGGCAGATTTAATTGATAGAAATTTGCATGTAGTCAGAGTTTTGTCTGTGATAAACTTACGTCACAGAATCTTAGAATTTGAGAGCTGGACAGGAGCTTAGAGGTGATTTAAATAGTACAACTTGCTAGTTAAAAGCTTGGGCATGGTTGTAAAGTATACACTTGTTAGAAACGCAAGGACCCTTGATAAATGTGTGTTTCTACTGTGAGGAATCCTCCAGTGTGAACTCCACACAGCTGGCCCGGCAGCCGCCCTTGGCAGTCATCAGGCTTCAGACAGCCTCTTGTTCTCTCCAGGGAGGTGACTTTTCTCCTGCGCTTCTCAGAAAGTAAATTGTGGTAGATTCTGTTGCTATAGAGTGTTGTAAGTTTGGCAGATTATTTGATATTCAGTGATATTTTATTGACAATTTTAAATTCTATCAGATGGTTTTAGACAGTTTGCAATGTTGAGTTTGAATTCTTATAATTTTAGGGCCAGTATTTCTTATATGGGCACATGTCAGTGGGAAAACGACTTTAAAAATTTTAAAATTTCACCCTGAATTCAGCATGATGTGTTGTGGCTCTTTGCGACATAACTTTCTTCTGTAGAGGTTAAAAATTGACCTGTCATCTAATTTGTCCTCACGTCTCTGAGTGTTTTCCATGTTAACTGTAAAAAACACAGCAACAAGTGAAGTGAAGTGTAGGAGAGAGCATTGCCTGTAGTCTCCAAATGTTTCATGTTTTACCTTTTTTTTTTTTAACGGGAAGATGATTAGAACCAAGATCTCTTCTGTCCCTGTAGCTGAAGGATTGAAGGAGCTGCCAGGCCAGTGACTAGTTCAGGAGAATCTGTGCTTACAGAGCACATGAACCTCAAGGTCGTTTCTTTATTCACTCGCTCAGGATTTACGGGTCGCTCCCATGTGCCCAGCAGGGTGTTTGTGGCGTGATGATCCAGCGCACAGAGCAGAGTTTTTTACATTACAGTGAGGCTGTCAGTCACTGGACAAGCCGTGACAGCCCCCGAGCAGCCCCAGCCAGTGTGCAGACAGCTGGTTGCGGCTGTGTTCCAATAAAACTTTATTTGTGAACACTGACGTTTGAGTTTAATGTAATTTCGTGTCAGGAAGTACTGTTCTTCTTTTGATTTGGTTCATGGGCTGTACAGGTGGAGGGTTGGAAATGGTCCACGGGGCCAACCCTTGGTCTAGAAGGCATTTGTTGAGTGAGTGAGTAAAATGAGGTCGTATCTAGGTAGGCAGGAGCCGGATTGGGAGAGGCCTGAAATGCGGATAGAGTTTAGATGTGATGCCAAGCCGGGCGCTGTGACGACAGCCCTTTGGGAGGGATGAGCCTGGAACTCATCTGCAGGATGGATGCGAGGGGATTGGCTTCCCGCCTCACCATGTGTGGCTTTGGGAGGGACGAAGGGACAGATCCGTGGATTCCACCTTAGGGTGGGTTACACAGAGATGACGCCTAATCGCCAGGGACTGGAGGCAGGGACAGGGAAGCCGGTTTACAGGTTCAAGGAAGCAGAGCCCAGCGGCGCAGGTGCAGTGGGAGAGGAGGAAGAGAGGAGTCGGGTGGGAAGGAGCAGGCGGGCAGGGCCCCCGGGCCTGGTGATGCTCGGATACTGGGGGTGACAGCAGAGAGTTAGAAGAGGAGTTGCAGGGTTCTTTCTGGGGGGGTTGGTGGGGTCTTCTTGAGCGGTGCTCTCGGGAAAGAGTAGGGATGGGGGCAGAGTTCGGCTTTGGAAGTGTGGGAGCGGATTTTATTGTCAGATGGCCATAGTGTGGTTTGACATACTGGACCAGGGAAAGCACTGGTGAGGGGTCCGGGCGGCAGTGGTGATTTGGGGGTGTGGGTGTCACTCCCTGTAAGGGCCTGCCGTGCGCCCACGGGACACGTGCTTCTGGGCTCTGGTTCCCCGAAGGGGCTCCGGGTGCCGCGGCGTGAGGCTCAGACCCAGTGCCGCTGGAGGGCCCAGCGTAGGTGGGGCCAGGGGTGAACCCCGGGGAGGAGGAGGACCCCAGGGTGCTCTGAGTGAGAAGTGCTGAGCGGGGAGGCCGGTGGGAATCGTTCACAGGGCTCTTGTCCAGTCCGACGGTGAGTTTGGAAACCAGTGTTTTGTTTGGGGTCCTGAAGGGTGTGGGAAGGGATGGTGTTTGCGGACAGGTGTGGGCGAGGGTTCCAGAACGTGCTCTAGGAGTTTGGCTCTGGAGGGGCGTGATGGCAGCTGGCGGGCGGCAGAGTGGATTGGAGGGTTTTATTATTTTTGTTTTTTCTAAAACAGTTATTTTGCAATCGCCTGAGATTTGCAGGTACGTAGCAGAGATGGTACAGGCTGTTTTTCCACCATTATGTCATACATGGCCGTGCCCGGGACGGTGTCCTCCTCCAGGGCGCTGGCTCTCCGAGCTCACCCGAGCTTGTTGACTCAATCCGTGATCCTGGCTGCCTCCTCGCTGGAATCTAGGGGGCACTTCCTAGAGGGGCCCGATGGACACACAGGTATACACCCTGCATCTGGGTGCGCGACGGGGCGACGTTCTGGCACATTGCGTTGTTTCTGTTTTTTCCTGCATTTGATAGTAAGTTGCAGAGGTCACCTCATTTCACCCCTAAGTGCTTGAGCACTCGTGTCCTGGGAGCACGGGCATTGTTTTACATAACTGCACCTACAAACAGGAGCAGTGATTCCGTGTCACTGAAGATACGGTCCATACTCAAGTTTCCCCTGGGATTCTTTGTAGCTGCCTCTCCCCTGTCCCGCCCCTGGACCTCCCTACATTGACAGGTCTCCGCAGCCTCTGCCAGTTTGTTTCATGCCGTGGACTTTTCAAGAGTCTGGCCGGTAGACCAGCATCTCTGACCCCTTCCTTCCTCCTCCGACTGCTCAGCTCTCCGCCGGTTCTGGGCAGCGTGCCCTGATCCTCCTGGCCAGGCGGCTGCTGCAGCCCCCCACCGGCGTCCACCCTCGGCCCTGGCGGGCAGTCGATCCCAGGATACCCCCAGTGTCACTTCTCCGACTTACTGCCTTAGTAAGTGTCTTGTGGGCAGGGCTAGCTCTGCTCCCTTCAGCGTGTGTCTAGCACAGGACCCGGGGGTTGTTTTTTGAAGAATGTATGAATAAATGCAATAAGTTCATTGATATTAATTGTATAAGTAGTCCACAGACACTCATTAAGGCTTGTCACAGAACTAAGAAATAAGGTTAAGGTGTTTAAGCCTACAGTCCCCGTACATTATTATAGTCCTGCATCTTTGGCAGATTGAGTATTTTATGTTATCAGAATAATACTTCACAGTGTAAGCAATTTAGGAACTACCAGAGAAGAATTAAAATATGGGCATTATCTATGTAGAAACTAGAACTTTTATTGCGAGATATATGCAGGCCTCTGCAATGTATTTACATTTATCGTTGGCAGTTGGTAAATCAAGTAAAAGTTGCTTTTAATTGCTTGTATGGTTTCTGTTTTATAGCAGACATTATCTGAAATTCGTTTTAACGTGCACGTGGTTCTTATGCTTTCTTTCTAGAGATATAATTCCTGAAGGCAGTGGTTGCCATCGTGGTCCACACACCCCAGGGATGTCCTTGAGACATTCCCAGTGGGTATTTGAGGTCAGAATAGTTTTCATGATTGTCAAGAGGTCATTTGCCTCTTTTTGCCTGTTGACATTTGGACCGAGTCCCCGAGCTACCATTGTTGCTGGATTCTTTACTGCTGTGCAATTCAGAAAAGCCATTGTCATCTAAGAATGTCCTTGATGCAGCAGTAAAAATCATTCCTTTTGTTAAATCTCAGCCCTGAGTACACCCCTTTTTAATACTCTGTGTAACAAAACAGGAAGTGTGTGGAAAGCACTTCTGTGTTTTGGAGTTGGGAGGTTGCCTGGAAGACGGGCCCTTCTGCAGTTACTTGGGTTGCTAGCTGAACTGGCCGCTTTTTCTCATGGACCACCATAACGGAATAATTGACACGTTACCAGCATTTCTTACTAAATGGACAGTTAGCCTGTCACTGCAAGGAAAGCAGCTAACACTATTACCAGTGGTAAAATTTGTACTTCCAAGTGGAATTGGAATTTCAGAAAGCTTGTATCTGCCACTGTGAACCTGGCAGCTTCCTAATACTTCAAGACTTTTCTTTTTCTTTTTTTAAAATTAATTAATTAATTTACTTTTTTGGCTGCGCCGCACGGCATGCGGGATCCTAGTTCCCTGAGCAGGGATCGAACCCATGCCCCCGCAGTGGAAGCACTGAGTCTTAACTACTGTACCGCCAGGGAAGTCCCCAGGACTTTTCTGATGAGATCAGTGCTGATGTTAAGGAATGTGATGCTTTAGATAATCTGTAATGAACAACATTCGGAAGGTCTGCATAACTCACTGAACCAGTATTTTCCAAATGACCAAATCAGACCCGGGTAAATGTCCATTTAAAGACAGATTTTAAAGTGATAAAGTAACAAAAAGTTCAGCAGTACAGTTTTAGATTCCACACTGCAGCTCACCTTTGGGGAGAAATAAAGCCCTTGTTGAGGTTTGGTGTTGTATTACAGAGGAATATCCACAGTTATCTGAACGGGCTGTTCAGATGCACTGCCCTCTTTTTCATGCAGTAATAGATATGAGAACCCAGTTGTTTTCCAGTAAGTCTGACATTAAAGAGATTTGTAAAAATGCAAAACTGTGTCTCTCTTCTTGCCAAGATTTTGCTGCTGTTGTTTTGGAAACTCTAGTAGTTATTTTTTTTTAATTAATTAACTAATTAATTAATTTGTTTTTATTTTTGGCCGTGTTGGGTCTTCGTTGCTGCACGCGGGCTTTCTCTAGTTGTGGCAAGCTGGGGCTACTCTTCCTTGCGGTGTGCGGGCTTTTCATTATCGTGGCTTCTCTTGTTGTGGAGCACGTGGCACGGGCTTCAGTAGTTGCGGCACGCGGGCTCAGTAGCTGTGGCTCGCGGGCTGTAGAGCAGAGGCTCCATAGTTGTGGCTTGTGGGCTCTAAGCACGCGGGCTTCAGTAGTTGTGGCTCACGGGCTCTAGAGCACAGGCTCAGTAGTTGTGGCACACGGGCTTCAGTAGTTGTGGCTCACGGGCTCTAGAGCACAGGCTCAGTAGTTGTGGCGCACGGGCTTAGTTAATCCACGGCATGTGGGATCTTCCCGGGCCAGGGATCGAACCCGTGTCCCCTCCACTGGCAGGCAGATTCTTAACCACTGCACCACCAGGGAAGCCCCTCTAGTAGTTATTTTTAGTAAAAAAAAGTTTTGTATGTTAATATTGTAATGTATGGGTTTTTGTAATTTTTAAATGAATAAAGTATTCACACATTTTCTGTTCTAATATCAGAGATGGTGACATTGATAGATACACGTCCACGAGTACAAGCTCACTAACTTTCAGATGGGGAAGGGGGTCCTGAGACCAGTGTGTCTTGAAGTAAGACAGCGGTGCTGTGGGATCAGTTTAAAGTCAGCCAGTTCTCTTTCCTGCATTGGTGGTTTGTGTTTGAGGAGGTTTATATATTTTGGAAAAGGTGAATAAAAGTGGCCAGTTTAATCAAACGTGTTAACTATAGAGGGGAAGGACCTGCCATCTGAGGCTAGTTTGACCTTCTTCTCCTAATTTCAAACTTAAACATTTTTAGGGGGGTTGTTTTGAAGAAGAAACAGTGTGGCCTGGATTTTCCTAAGAATCACTGCTTCCCGATGATCTAGTACCTGGCTGGTCATTTATAGTCACGTTTTCTCTTTCTTCCCTATTTGTCCTTTGAGTATCCCCCTGCCACCCTACACTGACTTGGGGAAAATCAGTAAGCTGAGTCTTGTTCCCATGTCTCAGTTTAATAAAAGTTGATTTCTTTGCTTACTTCATACTGGCGTTTAATTAATTTTATTACTACATCTATATCCAGATGAATCTGACTGAATGGAATGATCTTTATTTTCTTGGAGGTGCCCTGTTTCTGGAAGTTGAGCTTTTTAACTGGGCACCACTGGGCCACTTCCTGCTGGGGGTGGAGGTTACCGCTCTGGTCTTCACGGTGTGTGGACTTGGCCTTGCTGCTCAGGTGGACGTGAAGCCGCTGCCAGAGGCGGGGCGGTGGCTGGGGCACCGGGGCCTGGGGGGCGGGGCTGCCGTTGGGCCTGGGTGCTGGCGGTTCCCACTGTCTCCTGAGTGATTGCTCTCCGAGACTTGTCTTCAGGGTCTTCTGTCTCTTGTACTCATCGGGGCCGCTCCTGCCCCTCCGAGGACTGTCTTCAGTCCGTGTATTTGGCATCTGTAAAGGGAGGTCAGCCTGGCATGGCCTACTCCCGAGGCCCCTCCACGGTGAGCTAGGCGCGCCCCCGCTTCCACCCATGACGTCACGGCACCTGGGCCGCGTCTCTTCACACGGGTCGCCTGCAGGGATCTGACGGCTGGGAAGTAGTTCTGGTAGAGCAGAGTCGGAGGTCACACAGTGGCTGTAGTGTGCGCCTCCCAGGGACAGCCTCCTGCAGACAGGTTCAGTGGGGCGCTTGTTCAAGGGCTGATGGGAGAAACAGCTCTGTGCAGAGTGTCTGCCCTAAAAACCCCATATGTTGGGACATCCCTAATGAGATGACCCGTGTGATGTCGTTCTGGTGGTGACTGAGAAAATCCCAGGGTGGGCACAGGGGGCTTTGCCTGGTGACGTCTGCTGAAGTTCAGTCGTGTGCTCGATTACAGTAGCTTTTCTTTTTTTCCTGTTTCAGTGGCGTTTTGGTTTTATTTTATGGGTGTCCGAAATATTTAAAAATTAGCAAAATTAAAACTAAATGTGCAGTTCTGTGTTTTTATTTTTATTTCAACACTTCTTTTTAATACAGAAAAATAACATATTTACATAGTTCTGTGTTTCTGCTGATGAACAGCTGCTCGTGTCTGTTGCTGACAACCCCTGAGCAGCTTGTATTTTCACTGTTAAACCTAACATGTCATTTGCATGAAGTTCACAGTTGTAAGCTAAACAGATATGTGACTTAATTATGGTACAGTCCTTATTGAAATCAAAACACAGACGTAGAGAACTCTGCCGCCCTTCCTGCACGGTTTGTCAGCAGATGTGCGGCCCTTCATAGTTCTGCGCTGGGGGGTGACTCTCCCTTGGGCTCTCCCACTAGACCCGCGGCATGGACGTGCATGGTGTGCCAGGCCCCAGGCCGGGCAGTGAGCAAGATGGTGAGCGTTCCGGCTCAGTGGAGCTCGTCTTCCAGCATGGGAGACAGATGCTAAACAAGATGGGTATTTAGCCTGTGTCGTAGGTTAGATAATAAGGGCTTTGTGATAAAGCAGGAAAGGGCAGCAGGGACGTGGGTGCTGGTGGTGGGTGTGACGGGTGAAGAGTGGCTGGCCGAGGGGCAGGTGGACTTCGGAGGGTGAGGGCTGAGCTGGCGTGTGCCTGCCCAGCTGGGGCGGCCTCCTTAGACGGCGGACTGAGGAGTCGCAAGGGGAGCCTGAGGGGCGTGGAGAGAGGCTGGCTGGTGCTGGGCGCCAGGCGCGCACCTTGAACGACTGGGGAACCTTCAGTGGGCTTTGAGCGGACAGTGATGCTGAGATGGGCTTTAACATGATCCCGTAGCTTTTAAACATTGGCAGTAATTCTGGGGCAAAGGCAGAGCAGGGAGACCCAGGTGGGGGCCAGTGCGTGGGTCCAGATGTGCGATGACAAAGCCAGAGTGAGGACAGCGGGAGATTCTGCCTACAGGTCGGATGAGAGAGGAGAACCAAGGCCCAAAGGTTCTGGCCTGAGCACCTGGGGTGGGAAGTCTGGAGGTGTCAGCTGGTTGTGGAGAGGGACGGGTCCAGTTTGGGTTCCTTCACGTTGAGACTAGACACTCAGGGGAGGTGGCCTGGAGGCCGGTTGTCGCGTAGATCTGGAGTTCCTGGGAGAGGTCGGAGGTGAAGTGGATTGTGAGCCTCGGCAGATAGATGGTATTTCAGTGTGGATGAGAAGAGGTCCAGCGCTGAGCCACACGGCAAGGGGATAGTCTGACCTGTGGTCCAGCAGAAGGGCCATCGCAGGGCAGGGCTCAGCAGGGCGCACCTGCGCGAGTGGTCACGGCTGTGGATGCCCACACGCCGTAGGCCGGGAGGTGGATTTAAGGCAGGGTTGAAGAAGGCGCCCTAATTTTTATCCAGATTTGACGTGCTTGGCCTCATCTGTGTACTCATTGCTCTGTTTTAGAAAGACAATCTCTATAATAATAATAAGCACAATAAGTAATATGTACTTATAGAAAGCTCAACAGTCCGGGGGCTTCCCTGTGGTGCAATGGTTAAGAATCTGCCTGCCAATACAGGGGACACGGGTTCGAGCCCTGGTCCGGGAAGATCCCACATGCCGCGGGGCAACCAAGCCCATGCACCACAACTACTGAGCCTGCGCTCTAGAGCCTGCGAGCCACAACTACTGAACCTGTGTGCCACAACTACTGAAGCCCGTGTGCCTAGAGCCTGTACTCCGCAACAAGAGAAGCCATCGCAGTGAGAAGCCCACACACCACAACGAAGAGTAGCCCCTGCTCGCCACAACTAGAGGAAGCCCGCGCACAGCAACAAAGATGCAACGCAGCCGAAAATAAAAAAAAAAAAGAAAGCTCAACAGTCCAGAAGGATAAAGGATGAAGGTCAGCTTGTTTTATCTGTACCTTTTCCCTCCTGTGTCACCTTGGTTCAGTGTGTATCATTCCAGAGCATCTCGTGTGCATTTGCATACACGGACACGTGACTACACACGGACACGTGACTACACATACATGCAATTTTCCTCTTACACTCCTTTCTGTTAGTATTGTGTTCTGGAGACCTTTCCATTCACGTGAATGACTGTGGTGTCTCATGTCATTTACTTTACCAGTCCCCTGAGACTGAGCACTTGGGTTGTTGATTTTGGTTGGTGGGCTCTTTTCCACCTGCACCCTGGAAGATGCTCTCTTCACAAGCTTGTAGTCGTTGCTGTTCAGAGACATTATTGAACAGTAATTGCAGTCCCGCTGCTTTGTGATATTAAGACTGGACTATCTCCAGGACTTCTGAGAAATGGCAGATTTCATTTGCCAAACTGGCAACCGCATGCATCGTTCTGTTCCAGTTTTCTTGGGCTTGTTGCCCTAATTTTTCTGTTCAAACGTTCACTGTTAGCAGAATTTTAAATGACTCTTTATCCTGGCAGTAGAATCATTTTGAGTAAACAGCTTGGATAATTGTGTGGTGTCCTCATTTGGAAGAGGGTAGGATTCAGGATTTTATGGTGAGCTCGGAGTATTTTCTTAAGTCACTCACGGAGCTTCTAGAAATCAGGAAAAGCTTGAGTTGGGCACCTGAGAACTTTCCACCAGCCATTTTTGAGAGACAGGTATTTAACCTGGGACGTGTGGCCCCAGGGCCATCATGAATGGGCTTCAAGGTGAGTCACGGAGGTTAAGCCTGGCTGCATGCTGCAGATTCCAAAATGTGTTGTTTTTAGAGCAGGTGGTTGGTGATTTTCCTTTGGTATAAGGAAGTCCGAGGCAGGCAGTCCGGGAGGCCAGCAGCAGGAGGGCAAGAAGGAGGAAGGGTCCAGGAGCTGACCCGTGCTGCGTCTGCGCTCACACCCCATTGGCCAGAGTGGGTCACGTGGCCACAGCGTGCTGCAGGAGAGGCTGTGCTCTCTGGTGGCCCCGTGCCCTGTGAATTCGGATTCTTGTAACACTGAGCATCAGGGAGAGCAGGTACTGGGGTAGGCAGTCGGCAGTCTCTGGTAATTATGAGGCTCTGAAACTTGGCAGGGCTGTGTCTGTGCTTTTTTCCTGGAAAAGGAGCTGTAATTTTTCAAAAAGTAGATCCTGAAAGCAGTGTGTGACCCTAAAACGTTTTAAATCCATCAGTTCAAAGGTGGGTAGGGTGGTATTATCTAACTGAGGACCACTGCCTTCATGAAGGAGTTCACTGTGCCCCTTTAATAATCCTTGCTTTGGTTCTTAGTTGGGAAAAAAGACCGAGTTATGGCATGAGTGACTTTGGTCTTTATACCAACCACAGTTAATCTGCTCAGAGGTCACCTTCAGAGGACCCAGGTTTAGAATAAACCCCGGTAGGCCTGGTGGGCCCTCCCAGCTGTAGGTCCCGCCTGCCTCTGAGTCCTGGGGCTGCGGGTGAGGCTGAACGGCTGCCAGGGCTTAGAGTCGTACTGCATATGAGGGAGGTCGGGAGTGAGGATTTCCTCACGGTGGACGCCTCAATATTTAGTTGTCTGACCATTTTTAAAAAGTATTTTTACTTTTGAAAAGCTGATAAATGTACATGATTAAAAAAAGGCAAATATAATTTCCTTTCATCTTTGTGTCCCAGGGATAGTCTGTGCATGCCTAGCATATTTTTTTAAAATAAAGTGTGCTGTACACATTCTGCCCCATATATGTTCGTGTAATACTGCATCTCGGGAGTCGTTCCTTAGAGAGCTCTGACTGGTTCTTCTAGACCAGCGGTCCCCAACCTTTTTGGCACCAGGGACCGGTTTCATGGAAGACAAGTTTTTCCACAGATGATGGGGGGAATGGCTCAGGCGGTGATGTGAGTGATGGGGAGCGATGGGGGGCAGCAGATGAAGCTTCACTCGCTCGCCCGCCGCTCACCTCCTGCTGTGCGGCCCGGTTCCTGACAGGCCACAGACCGGTACCGGTCCGTGGCCCGGGGGTTGGGGACCCCTGTTCTAGACCGTTGCCTAGTCTCTCATTGTTCAGCTGTGCCAGACTTGTTTTTTTAAAACAGCATTCAGGTTGCATCATCCATTCTTTTGCTGCTAAAAGCAACGCCTTGGTTGTTTTGTTTCTCTGGTGGGTAGATATTTGCACACACATGTGACTCCCTGTGCTGGGCGGATTCCTTGGTGGGAAGGTCAGGGCCAGGCAGCAGCACTTTGATGCCTGTTCCCTATTGGTCTTCAGAGCTAAGCTCCCATCAAACGTGCAAAAGAGCGCCCACGTCCTGACAGGCCTCCAGCACGCCTGTCACACTGAGCGTCTGGTTGAAATTTGCATTTTAAAAAATACGCGAGAGGTTGTGTCTTCTCATGTTTAAAAGCTTTGTGACTTTTTTTCCCTGAGAATTTACTCTCATTCTTATGCTCCTTTTGATTAGGTTTATTGGTCTTTTTTCTGTTGCTGTGAAAGGAAATTAGCTCTTTGGTGCATGTGTAACAAGTATTTTCCACTTTGTTTGAATTTTGCCTTAAGAAAAACCTTTTTATTAAATATAATACAAATAGAGAAAATCATAGTTTTGCCTGTTTGTTGTTGTCATTGAAGTCTCCTTTAATTTATAGGGGCCTTTTTGACGGGCCCCCCCCCCCCCGCCCCGTTTAAGGAATTTAAAAATATTTCTCTTTCAGCCCATTGACGTTATCCTTGTTGAGGGTCATTTTTTCCCACCTTCGGCCAGGAGGAGCATCTTTGAGTTGGTTTCTGAGTCCTTTTGATACAGCCCTGATGTCTTTGATCGCTTCCCTACATCTGGGATGACAAGATGTTATCTTGCATATTCCTTGCCTCAGATGTGGAATTAGCCATTTCTCCAAGAAGCCCTCATCTCTTGGTGAGAGGCAGTATTTCACAGTGTAGGCTGTAGGGAGGCACACTGCTACTGGATTCAGCTACTGGATTCTGCACACACACCTGAGTTCATACCTCCAATTCCAATACGTGCCCCGAGTCAAATCTGCAGCCCCGAGACCTCTTCTGCCCGACCTCTGGATCTGCTTGTCAGGACATCGGGAGTGACAGAATTGGAATATCCTGTAGATCCTCATTTGCGCATGGAAAATTCTCAGAGGGAATTCCAACACCACCACTCAGTGTGATTGTTAAAATTGTTAAAATTTGTTGTGTGTGTGTTCTCCCAATTTTTCTCCCCATTTTTAAGCGGGTAAATTGTATCTCCGTTGTCAGAGCACAGAGCCGTTGCATTACTGTGCTTTCTCCTTTAGTCTCAGTCCTCCCCGTAAACGTAGACTGCTCACCACTGACCAGTTCACATGTTGCGTCTCCAAGTGGTCTTGGTTTTCTGAATCTTGTTTTCCAGCAGTTTCTTCAGGAAGGGTTTGTGGGAGCGCTGTTGTCTGAGTGCTGTATGTTGGCACAAGTGGCTACCTGTGTACCTGAAGCTCACTTTGTCTGGATGTAAAGGCTCCCGTTACTTTCCTCGAGTGTCTTGTGTGTGTGAGTCTCCCTCCTTCTGCTGTAGTTTGATAATCTGCCCCGCCCCCCACCATTTTAAGGTGTCCAGTATTTTTGTCTAGATGTCTAAAATAATTTTTCTTTTTTTCTTCAAATAATTTTACTAGAATGTGTCTTGGTATTGGTTGTTCTGCCTGCCCTGCCCCAAGTTTATGGTGTGTCTTTTTCGTACGTAGTTTCAAATGTTTTCTCCTCATTTCTGAAGAGTTTTTTCGGATTTGCTTGTAGTATTCCATTTCATTGCTTTCCTTTGGTTTTCTTTGTAGAATCCCCTATTAAACATGTTGTATCCTCTTTGCTTGTCAGCTACTTTTTCTTCAACTTTTTTCTTTCATTTCATTTTTTTAAAAATAAATTTATTTTATTTTATTTATTTTTGGCTGCATTGGGTCTTCGTTGCTGCACGCAGGCTTTCTCTAGTTGCGGTGTGCGGGCTTCTCATTGCGGTGGCTTCTCTTGTTGCGGAGCACGGGCTCTAGGCATGTGGGCTTCCGTAGTTGTGGCTCGCAGGCTCAGTAGTTGTGGCTCGTGGGCTCTAGAGCGCAAGCTCAGTAGTTATGGTGCATGGGCTTAGTTGCTCCGCGGCATGTGGGATCTTCCCGGACCAGAGCTCGAACCCGCGTCCCCTGAATTGGCAGGTGGATTCCTAACCACTGTGCCACCAGGGAAGCCCCATTTTGTTTTTCTTACGGTGTAATTTATTGTATTTACTTGCTCTTGGATTCCTTCTAGTTTAGCCTTCATTTCCAAAATTATTTTCCTTTTATTTGTGATCTTTTCTGAGTTTCCCCCCCTCATTTCTGAGTTTTTCTAATGCTGGTTTATGGTTAGTGATACCTTATATAATTTCCTTCATGAATATTAGTTTGTTTTGAAATATTAGGATAGAGTTTTCATCTCTTAGGGACATGTCTTTCTAGCATGCTTTCACTGTCTGTAGTGATGCTACTCTGCTCCTATTCGCTTTTAATAGGTATCACCTTGGCATGAGATTTGACCTCAATATTTTCTGTTGTTAATTTTCTATGGAGTTGATTTTCCTGGATATATGGAAGGAAGGCTAGATTTAGAATAGTTTTTCTAATTTCCGTGTCCTAGAGCTCTATTTTCTGTTGTTTTTAGAAAGTTGTAAAAAATGTGGTAGCTGTTTTCTTGCGCTCTCCTGGCTGTTTTCCTCTCCCCCCTGTAATTAGACTCTCATTCTCCCTGTCCTGTACGCTTCGTATTCTATTCTAGTCATTTCTTTCCAGTGTATTTAGCGCAGGAGGGAGCTTTGGATGAGTAGTCTTTGAGAGTCTGTGGTCCAGAATGTTGCCCTGGTGTTTGTCTGCCCCCAATGGTGCTCACCTCCTGGGTTCAGCCACTGTTCCCAAGCAGACCCGTTTTTTCCTTCTCTCTGACCCCTGCTTCCTCCTTGCTGCTCCCTTGAGGACCTCGTGCTGTCAGTGGTTTGCCCACTTGCTCATGCTTTGGGGTTCTTTAGGAAACACCCGATCTCTCAGCTTGTTACCGACCTTGACCTGGGTTCGCTGTCCTCATTTGAGAGATTAAAAATCTCTGTCCCTGCCATCCCTCCCTAGTTGGACTTCTAAAGGGTTCGGCGGCAGTACCTCTGCGGTCCCTTCCACCCCCCCTCAACCCCCCAGTTGTTTGTCATCGGCGTCTGCTCTGGAAGGGACATTTGGTGCTTTCGTGCTTTCCTCAGTCTCACGTGAGGTGTCTAAATGGCGGTAAAACACCTTGGCCATTTGACGGATTGCACCTACATGAAAGTGTTGCATTCGTTCTGTGAAGGGAAATTCAAGGGAGGAGCTTGGCTTCTTCTCCTGCAAATGGTTGTCCCTAAGAAATTCTGGAGCTGCTACCGTTTAAGCTGTAGAATTTAAATCTGGATTTATAGGATTTAAGAACGTGTGGAACCTGCAAATTTAATTTTATGCCTTTGGAACTTAGCCATTTAAAGGAGCTGTCAGTAGACTCCTGGTTGAGACTAGGTGATCTGAACCTCTTAATTCAGCTGCCCTGCGTGGGCACAGTGGGGGTGGGGTGCGCCTCAGGATGGTGGGCACGTACGAGGCAGGCGCTGTGCTGTAGAGTTGGGTGCCCGCTGTCTGCCCTCAGGGAACGTGCAGTCCAGTTGGGGAAGATAGATTACTTCTTTCATAAATATTTGTTTATAGGTAATTAAAATATAAAGTGTAGAATGATAAAAGTATTACGGTGGCATTGATTCCTGATCTCCAGGCACCCTGTTTGCAGGTACTGCATTTAGACCGCTGTGTTGATAGGTCGTATTTGGAGAGACGTGGCCTCATTTCTGTTTTGGAGACGGTGTGTCCAGGTCTAATCAGAGTGTTTGAGGATCAGGAGGACAGGAGCGCGCTGCGTTGCGGATGTGGTGCCACCTCGGCGGCGGCAGGGTGGTGGCGGACAGGCCGCGGGCTGCGGCAGGGCTGGTGCTGGGCTCAGTCCTCCCACGAGCCGCCGCTCTCTGCCTGCCTGAGGGGAGGGCGCTGCAAGGAGTGGAAATGGGGCGGGGGGACAGCCTTGGCGGAAGGGTCCGTTTGGGTAAAATTCGGGAGGTATGTTTTCGATGGTTTCCGGGGTGTGGTGTGTCTAGTGGATCTGAGAGCTGGCAGGGGCAGGCGAGGGACAGGACGTGTTCCGTGGGCAAGAAGGGGACCCGGGACATCTGGCTTGGGGTGATGTGTCCTAGCTGTCTTAGCAAGGTGACTTAGGACGGGGTGTGGGAGTGGACTGATGAGGTGGGGACTAGTCTTGTGCTGAAGGACAGAGGCAGTGAGAAATGTTTGGGGGCCATTTCTCAGTTCTCAAAGGGCACTAACCTTTTGGTGGTTTGGGGCAAGAAGAACCCTATATTTAAAAAACCCACAGGCTTCTGGTGTCCTCTTGGATACAGATCATGGCTAGCAGTTTCCAGCATTTCAAGGTCACGATCGTTCATCTCCTTCTCCGCTGTCCTGGCTTTTGTTTTTAGGTGACAGAAACCCCGTGCTTCGTGAGTCTGATTCCTGCCCATTGACCGGCCACTCTCCTCTCGTCCTGGATGATGTCAGAACAGGACCTGGCGGATGTGGTGCAGATCGCTGTGGAGGAGCTGAGTCCCGACCACCCAGGTACAGAGCGCGGGCAGTAGGGAGCCGGCGCTCCCCCGAGTCTGTAAAAGCCCAAAGCGCTTCCACAAGTTTCCTCTCCCTTCAGTAAAGCAAGAGAAAAAGTGGTGCGTGCCCTGTATGAAAAACCCGGACCAGAGCGCGTGAGCTCTGTCAGCCCCGTGCCCATCCCGGTGGTCCCTCCGCCTCCCCTCGGCCCACCTCTGCACCGCACGTGGCTGTCCAGCCCCGGCCCCTCTTCCTGCCCCGCCCCCCGCTCCCCTGACTCCCCCTTAAAGCCCCCTGTGGTCACGTCTGGGCCTCTTCCGCTGCTGTGCACAGGCTGCCCTGCGCGTGGACACCTGCGAGGTGCTCCCTCCTTCATCCACCTTTTCCCCGGGGACGCTCTTCACATCGTTTGCACTGTTTTTCTTTTACGTACATCCTGCTACAAAGGTCCTTGCTGCGTATTGCAGCAGATAGTTTTGTAGGGTAAGTTCCCAGAAGCAGAACCGCTGTGTATGTTCAGAGTTTTGGTAAGACAGGCTTTATCTGATTATTCTGTGAGGTGACTTTCCTGCCCTTTTGCCAGGGCTGGTAATTTTCCTTAGTGACTTTAAAGGCACCCATCTACTTTGGAACTTTAACTAGATATTAGACACTTTATAAGGGAAACCCTAAATTTCAAGAACTTCATCTTGAGCTACTTCACCTATGAAATACTTTGTTAGAACTTTATTTTATAAAAGGATTTCTTAGTAAGGGTCCTCCTGTTTTTTTTTATATAAAGTTTAATGTGTTTTATATTTCTGTTAAGTTTGAAATAACAAGCGTACACAATTAAATCACATAGTGTTTTGGTTGTCTGGTTATTCTTTCTGGAATAGTAGAGTTGAAATGCTAACTTTTTTCCCCACAGAAAAGAGAATTTTTAGAAATCTCATAAAGTGTGACGATGTCTATCTTGTATGATCTCTTTGCTGTGTTAGTTGAAAAAGCTTCACTGGGAAATTAGTTATGTATGGAAGGGTGGGTAGCACATGATTTTGGGATTGAACAAGCAGTCACAAAGAGATTGGGGCACCCTTTCACGAATGCTATTCTTTAGTCAGTTTTTGTCATTTTGCCTCTGATTTGTTTATAAGAAGCACTATCACCTGGTAACTGGCAAGATCAAGACCTGCCAGATCCTTGAGCCAAGTCAGGGCGTCTGAATGTAGCTGTTTAACCCCAGTTTTCTCTGTAAAAGTGAACCAGTTTGTTTAGAGCGAGAATGTGAAGGGTTGACCTCATTTAGCACCGCACCTCAGAAACCAGTGAACTAAAAAAAAAAGCAACACTGTCACTGTACATCACAATTTTAAAAACAACTGTTCATATTTTGGTGGGTTGATGACAGTTTCTTTAGAAAACACTCACACTGCAATGCTGTAAAAGAAAAATGTTCCAGTTATATAAATTTTAAGCATTTTTAGAACTTTTAAAATTCTGACAGTTTACTTCCCAATTAAATTCTCTCTCTGTAGATTACAGTCCAAAGAAGGATTAGAGGAGTCGCTTCTGATCCTGGTGTTGTTCCGTGTGGGTTCCTTAACTAACTGGGAAGTATAGCTGTGGCTGTGTAATGAACACCTACTGTGTGCAGGGCTCCCTGAGGCCTTCGTAGACAGGAGGCCTGCCATCTCTGGCCCCAGAGGACTCCCCCAGCACCGGCAAGCACTGTGCTGCGTCCCACACGTTTGTCCTGAGTGGGTTTAAGATTGAGATGATTTTTTCCTCATTTCTAAAATGTGAACTTTGTAAAACTTAAACGTATAGTCAAGCAAGTAGAAGAAATAAAAGTTTCCCATAATCCTAGTGATAGAACTGCTTCTAAATTGTTGGCATGTATGTCCTTCCATTTTTTTTCTGATTTCCATTTAAAATCAAAATGCTTAGGTTCTTGTGACTTTGCACGCACTCACCACACGGCTGCAGTCTCTTTGCCCATCTGCACACACATACGATTGTAAATTTCATCGGGCCTGTCATTCCAGGTGATCATGATGGCTTTAAAATGAACATTGAGTTCTTTTGTCTAATTTTAAAAGTAATGCATGCAGAGCAATAAAAAACCAAGTAAAAAAGGACCAAGAAGAAAGTAAACTAGCAGCCCCGCAGCCCGTAGAAAGTGAGCGCCGGAACCCCGGTGTGTGCCCCTGTCACCGCCACGGGCTGTGTCTCCTTCCCCTCATCTGCTCCGCTGCCCTTTGCTTACAGCCTTGAGGGGCTTCGCTCTGCCATGGGCTTGGAGTCTTCTTCCTGTAGTTACAGGAAGCCCGCTGTGTGACCCTGGTCAAGTCGCTTAACCTCTCTGGACTGGATTTCAGCAAGTTAAAGGGATTAGACTAGCGGTTGCCGGAGTCCCCGCGTCCTCCCAGTCCTTTCTTAATTACCAGCGTCCAGTGGGAGTAGGTAGGCTTCGATGAAGGTTCTGAGAACCTGTGTTTTGCACTTGTAGCCACGGATTTTTCCTTTTTTACCTTAATGAGAACTCATTCCCACACATTTTATGGAGGTGTTTGAGGTGTGGAGACACAGTGTACGATGCAGAGCCCTCTGGTAAGCAGGATGCTTCTGGCATCGTTGGCCCGTGGCTGGTTTCTGCGAGGTAGAGCTTTGGGTGACAACTTACCTCTGGAAACCAGCTTACTGGTCTCGCCTGGGACCCCTGAAAGGTTCTCGTTAGAGTCGCAGGTCTGTTCAGTGTCTTTACATTTTAGAGTTTTGAGACGAATCACCTGGCACATACAGGTGTAAAGGCACCGGGCTTGGGACCATGTTGTGCCGGCCTTGAACTTGGGCCGAGTTGCTCATCCGTGGAGAAGCCCTGAAGACCCCTTGGTAGGTGCTGGTGGGAGGCCTTGATTTCAGCCACACTGGCCGGGGGGAACAGCTTTCTCTGTAACTTAGCGTGTTACGTTTGAGACGAGTTTGATGACCAGCACCTCAGAAAATGTAATATTCAGAGAGTGGCTTTGATTTTGGAATGAGGTGGCGGGCTGACAAGACTTTATTTTAAAGTTGGGAAGAAATCATTATTAGCGATTGGATTCTATCAGAAAAGGGTAGCTGGATAGAGCATTGAGTGAGAAGCCTGCAGTCTTGGTGTTGGGGTCAACTCAGTGGCGCATTAGCGAAAAAATTTATCCGGTATCTCAGTTTTTCTTGAGATTAGGGAGAGATCCTATTTTCTGCCTGACTGAGAATTTTAAGTTAAATCTGTAAATGTAAAATATGAAGCAGGTTGTGCCATTTCTCATTTAATCTTAAGGTGACACCTTTATACTTAAGGTGTCAGAACTGTTTACTATCTTAATATTAAACAGCTCTGTAAAACCTTTTGAATTAAAGTTTTTTTGTCTCTGCCTTTAATTTTCAGTTGTACTGGAGAATCATGTAGTGACAGACGAAGATGAACCAGCTTTGAAACGCCAGCGACTAGAGATCAATTGCCAGGACCCTTCTATAAAGGTAAAAATATTAATGTATGTTTTTGTTTGTATCTTATGTGGGGCTGCCATAACAAATTATCACAATGCGGGGTGGAGCGGGGAGCGCTTAAAACAACAGAAATTTACTCTCTCACGGTCCTGGAGGCCAGAAGTCTGAAATCAGGATGTCACCAGGGCTGAGTTCCCTGCAGAGGCTCTGGGGGAGGGTCCCTCCTGCCTCTTTCAGCTCCTGGGGGCCCCAGGCGTCCCTTGCCTTGTGGCCGCGTCCCTCTAGTATCTGCCTCCGTCTTCACATGGCCTCTCCTCCGTGTCTGTGTCTCTCCTTTTCTGTCTCTTATAAGGGCAGTCTCATTGGATTTAGGGCCACGCTAACCTAGGATGACCTCATCTTAACTTGATTACATTTGGAAAGATCCTGTTTCCAAGAAAGGCCACATTTGTAAGTTCTGGGGGTGAGGATGTAGACGTATCATTTCTGGGAGTCACTGTTCAACCCCCCACAAATGCATAAAGTCATGACGTTTTCCCTCGAAGAATCACATTGTTTAATTGGGATCGCTGCCACATGAGGCCTCTTCCTCCGTAGACCCGTGGACCTATTGTGCACGGAGGGAAAGTGCACAATTCCTGTGGCGAATATTTTCTACTAGTGATGAAGCACTTTTGTGCCTATCGTTTAAGTCACCTCAATTTTAAAGTTTGCTGGATGGGTTCTGGGAAACCACTGAGTCAGTCGTGGGTGATGGCTGGTTCTTGGGTTTGCTTGTTTGGTCTGCAGTTCGCAGAGCCACAGAGATAAACACCAGCACCTGTGAGAAGTTAGGACAGCAGTGCAGAGAACCTAAGTGACTTCTCCTGTACCCTCTGCTTCTATAGGGCTGTGGTTAGAAACATCCGGCTCACCTTTTTAACAAGGAGAAGCAGCGTGAGCGTAAAGATACGTGGGGTGGTATAAAGACACATTCAGTTAAATTTCTATTTCATACTAATGGATAGAGGGCCGCTGCTTCAGTAACCCCACATTATGTCTTAAAATAAAATGCAGTTATAATTTTATCACAAAAGAGGCATGTGTGGTAAACAGCACAGCAGTCAGACGTGGATAAGGTGCAGTGAAAGCGGCCCCGCCTCAGCCCCGTCCCCTGGTTGGTGAGCAGGGCCTTGGGCCCCGGCTTGAACCCGGCACCCGTGTGCTGGGAAAAGTGTGCTCACCAGATTGCCAGAGCTCTTTATTTTATTTTTTTTCACTTTAAAGTGGTTAATTTAACTTAATTTTATTTTTTAATACATCTTTATTGGAGTATAATTGCTTCACAATGCTGTGTTAGTTTCTGCTTTATAACAAAGTGAATCAGCTATACATATACATATGTTCCCATATCTCTTCCCTCTTGCATCTCCCTCCCTCCCACCCTCCCTACCCCACCCCTCTAGGTGGTCACAAAGCACCGAGCTGATCTCCCTGTGCTATGCAGCTGCTTCCCACTAGCTATCCATTTTACATTCAGTAGTGTATATATGTCCATGCCACTCTCGGAATTCGCCCCAGCTTCCCCCTCCCTGTGTCCTCAGGTCCATTCTCTATGTCTGTGTCTTTATTCCTGCCCTGCCACTAGGTTCATCAGAACCATTTGTTTTTTTTAGATTCCATATATATGCGTTAGCATACGGTATTTGTTTTTCTCTTTCTGACTGACTTCACTCTGTATGACAGACTCTAGGTCCATCCACCTCACTACAGATAACTCAATTTCGTTTCTTTTTATGGCTGAGTAATATTCCATTGTATATATGTGCCACATCTTCTTTATCCATTCATCTGTCGATGGACATTTAAGTTGCTCAGAGCTCTTTAAAAGGAATAGATTTGGATGATTTTTGGTTAAAGTCCCTTGTATATAGAAGACTTATTTAAAAGTACTATTCTCTGCCTTTCTTCGTTTTATTAACTTGTGAAGTTGTGTTATTAGTGTATAACAGTGATGTTCGTCTAGACTCCCGGCAGAATCACTTCTAATTCAGAATTAAGACAATGAGGTTTCACTCGGTTTAGGGAATTTGGGAGCCACATGGTTGATGTCTTCAAATTATAAAAAATACTGGGGTCATCGGTGATCGTGTCTCAAGACTTCAGCCAGCGGCTAGTGGTTGTCACGACGTCTTAGGTCAGGGTGGGCCTCGGGCGCTGCCGCGATGTCGCTCTCGGGGGATGGGCCGTCAGTGCTGTCTCTCCACATGACCCTCTCACGGCCTGCCGTGCCTCCACGGCCCGTCCTCCTGCGGGGAGTCAGCGGAGGACGTGGGATTTCACCCTCTCCCATACGTGTTAGCTCTCCCGCGATGGGACTTGTCAGGGGGTGATTGCTTGAGACACAGCAGGTTGTTGGGACAGTGTGTGGGTTTTATTTACCCCATTGCTGCCCTTACTGACGTACAGACCGGGCAGTTAGATATGTTTAAACTCTTCAAAAGATCAGCTCAGTCTGTTAAAAGCACTGAATAAGAGTATGCATTTTCCTCGCCTCCCGGGCCTTGATTCCAGCCGCACGGTGTGATGGACCACGTGGCTCTAGCTGTGGGGTCACCTCCCATGAGGGAGGGGAGCGGCCGCCGGAGTGGGTCAGCCGCGGCTAGTGGGCAGAGGGGCCAGCCTCCGTGCCGCCGTGCGCTGGGGTCCCGGTCTGCTCTGAATGGCCCCTGTGCCCGTCTGCTCTCCGCGGTCTGTCCCCTTCCTGCTGATGTGACTGGCACTCTGGGCATTTTTCCCTTTGAAGTCAAGGGCAGAAAAGGAGAGAGAAAAGGTGAAATACGAACTCTTGACTCTTTTCGGCTGCCACCTCCCCCGCCCCCTCACTGCTGAGCTGGGCGGCTGGACGCCCCAGGGGCTTGCTCCTGGCTGGCGCCCGTGTCCCGGCATCAGCTGGTGAGGCCAGCGGGGGGAGCAGCCTGCTGCCCTCTGTGTCCCTGCCGACTCAGGGCAGGAGGGGCCGCCGTGGGAGGGGGCGAGCTTCCTGTCCGGTGTTTGTCTGAGCCGTTCCTTGCCTTTGGAGCCACGCACGCCCCTGTGGTCGGCGGGACTTGGGTGGCAGCAGTGGAAGGCGAGGCTGCTCTTTCTGTGGCCACTAGGTGGCAGGCGTGCTGCTCCCACGCGCGGGAGCGTCTTCGCCACATTTCACCTTGGGGGTGGGGCTCGGGGGAGCGTAACATGAGCAGGCGGGTTTCCGGGCCGCTTTGATGTTGGATGTAATCTGTTTTCATTGTAGAATTTGACTAGTTTTATGTGTAAGTTTACTGATTAATAGAAACTTGCGTCGTAACGTCCACTTACATCTTGTGTTATACGGACTTAAGTGTAACTAGGAACCGCAACTACACAGAAGTAAGGGCCCGATTAAGTAGTCACGTTGTGAGTGCACAAGGTCGAGCTTGTTTAGTGAAATGCTTCTGGCTTATAACTAATGAGCTGAAGTGCGGGGATTGTTCTGTGGGAATAGACACAGCTGAGTCTGGGAAATAGCTGCTTGATGTTCCTTGGAATTGTCTCCTTGGAGTTCAGGATGCCCTTCCTGAAGCTTTCTTTTTTTTCACTTGCAGTCATTCCTGTATTCCATTAACCAGACAATCTGCTTGCGATTGGATAGCATTGAAGCCAAGCTGCAGGCTCTGGAGGCCACATGTAAATCACTGGAAGAGAAACTGGATCTGGTCACCAACAAGCAGCACAGCCCCATCCAGGTGCCCATGGTGGCGGGCTCTCCTCTCGGCGCCACCCAGACCTGCAACAAAGTGCGATGGTAAGAACCTCCTTCCCGGGCCCGGGCCCCTCGGCGCTTTCAGGGCGGGATCCTAGTCAGACTGGACAGAAACACGGGGCCTCTGCGGGGCGGCTGGGGTCGTCCTCACCGTTTCTTTTTGACATAAACCAGGCTGGTGCCTCTCTTCTTTGGAACTGGCCCACTGGAGCTTTGAAGCTGTACGTTCGTTTCTTCTCTTGTTTTTCTGTTCCATCTGGCTAGTCTTGAGAGATTTTTTTCTTCATAGGTAGCTTTTTATACATTTCACTTGAGTATATCAAACTTTCCATTCGTGTCTGTAGTTTTTATTGTGCCTGTATTTTGTTTTTCTATCTAGAGCCTAACTGTAGTGACGTGTAGTAGTTCAGGTGCCGTTTGAATCGAAGCTTCTGGAGAGTGTGGGCCGATGGGAAAGGTGTGTCTGTCTCTGACCTGTTTGCCTGTCCTTGGTCCGGGGCACCATCAGGGGCTCTGCTGAGATGAGCAGAAGCTCAGGTCATGGGCGGCTCCTTCCATCAGCCCCGTTGGGGTTTTTATCCTTGCCCACGGCGGGCTACGAGGAAGTCTCACTGTGACGGTGGCAACACTTGTCTTTGCGCTTGACGAGAGCGCGGGGCTTTTACCGAGGGTCTTGTCGCGGCTCTCTGGGCCGACTGCTGCCTCTCTGCCGTGTGTCTGCGGAGGAGGGCGGTGGGGCTCAGAGGCGGGGCAGCCTCGGCCAGGCTGCTGCCCGTCTGCGGGTCCGCCCGCGTGTGCCCCGGGGCACGTGGCCTTGAGGAGGGTGCTCGAGTATGCACCTTGTGTCAAGGTGCCTGCCTGTCCTGGTCTGCCTGGGACAGCCGTGGGTGACGCCTGCAGTGTGGGCCTCCGTTAACTCTCAGAAGTGTCCTGGGGTGTTGGAGACCCTGCGTGGCCCCAAAAGCTGCTCTCCAGCCGGGGTGGGGGACCCCAGGGGTCTCTGTCCCCAAAGGGAAGGCCTGTTGGTCCGTGGTGATTCACCCTGTGTTTATACCTTGTCCTGACGGGTCAGCCGTATCTTTTCTCCCAGGGAACATTTGTGGAGCGTGTCCTGTCTGCAGGCAGTGAGGCTCAGACCTACCAGGACCAGTACCTTTTTTTTTTTTTAAAAGAAGCTGGTTGTCCATTTATTTATTTATTTATTTATTTATTTATTTGGTTGTGCTGGGTCTTAGTTTCAGCAGGCGGGCTCCTTAGTTGCGGCATGCAAACTCTTAGTTGCGGTATGCATGTGCGATCTAGTTCCCTGATCAGGGATCGAACCCTGGCCCCCTGCATTGGGAGCGCAGAGTATTAACCACTGCGCCACCAGGGAAGTCCCAGCCAGTGCCTTTTTTAAAGAAAAATTTTTTTGTAATGCCCTCATATCCTAAAATGCAATGTTTAGAAAATATAATTAAAAAACTAATGTAATGTCTTAATTAATGTAAGGAGAAATAAAAGGATGGTCATGTGTAATAAAATAACATATATTTTGATATGGAAAAGGCTGGGGGAACTACATAAGGAGTTAGTGAATAGGACCCAACCTCCCATGTTAGAGCTGGCAACTGGGAGGGCTGTCACCCTGGGACTCAGATACCAGTTGGTGGTAGAATATTGCAAAATGAGCAGTTCTTGATGAAGTTTCACATAAATCAAAGTGTAGTTTTTTCTAGACTCAAACAATAGTGAAATTCCGGGAAAATTCACCTCATATTGAAACTATCCAAAAATACTTTGTGTATGAGTATAGAATGGAGTAAGATTCCGGGCTCAGAGAGTGAGAAGCACGTTGTTCACTCACGTGAACGGGACCTTTGAGATCTGTGTGGGAAAGGTTTCTGTCGGGGAGGCTGTCTCATGCCTGGAAGGCTGTCAGCCTCCTTGGCTCTGCCCGCTAAACCCGTGGGGTCTCAGGTATAACCAAGTGCGCCCCCGGGCCCCACCCTCGAGGACTGTTGCTCTGAGAGGTGAGGCGAGAGTGAGACAGGCTTCCTGCCCTGAGTCAGGATGGCTCTCCTGGAGGTGTGTCACTTTGTCGGGAAGAGGCCAGGACCCAGGGGCGTGCCGCTCAGACTCCACCGTCGGTGGTTTGTGGCCGTTCCATGAGGTCGGGCGACGAGGACGAGTCCTCGGGGCTGCAGGTGGCTCTGCAGCTGTGCTTGGACCCCGAGGCCGCTCGTTTGGGGCTTCTCTGGGTGTCAGGGCCTCGGCGGGCAGGTTGCCCTCGTTTGACACCATGGGGTGACAGGGCTGAGTCACAGAGTGGTACTGTTTCCAGTCTGCCCGTCTTCAGAAGGAGGATGGGGAAGAAGGGCAGGTCTGCAGGGGCCACCAGCCCTGGCCTCTCCTGCACGCCCGTGACGGACCTGCCATGGCCACGCCCGGCCTGCTGCTGAGCGCGGCCTGACTCACGGGCCACGTCCCGCCTGATGATGGTGCTGCTGGCTGCCTGGGGGAAGGCACTTCCAGACTGAAGGGAGGCCCCTTCTCTCTCCAGCATTCCGGTGAGGGCGGGGCTCGTGGGGGCATGTTAGCGACTCTCCCGGTCAGGAACCCCAGAGTGCTTTCCTCCGCTGGGGAGAAGCTGTCATCGTGGAGAGACCTCCGTGTGCATTGACAAGTGGTGAGGTCAGAGTAAAGTTTCCTAGTACAGACTCAGATGTATAATCTAGTTAATCCAACTCAGTTAGCTTTTCTGGTTTTAAAGGGTCGTATGTGACATAAAATCAACCCATTATAGAATACACTTATTGTATGTTGGCAGCAGATTTATTACTATCGTTAATAAAACCATTACTTATACAAGTTAATGTTAGATTAATAGAAGGAAAGGTCATTCCTTCGCTTTCTTAGATATAGTTTAGAATAGGTTGTTTATGAATGATTTTCAAAGAGGATACTAAATCTGGCATTTCCCTCCATGAATGTTCTAAAAATGAGAAATAAAAATTGCCAGTAATTGAAAGCTGTTAACAAGAAAATTTGGGGAGAAGTAAAGGTCAAGAATTCAATCCTAGTATATCAATGAAAAAAGTGTATATTTAAATTAGCAAATGACTAATTTATAAACACATAAGTAAATGAGAAATGTGTGTCTTAAGCGTGGGTAGTAGAACACAGAAAAGGAAGTCTCCAAAAAACAATGAAAAATTGGTTAACATTCTGAGTAATAAAGTACTTCTACAAGTACTTTGTACCTCAGATACTTAAAATAACAGTTAGAAGCATATAAATCCCAGATTATTTTATATCCGGATCATGTGCTTTAAAAAATAACTTAAGATTCCTTAGGCCACTTGGCACTGGCTGTGAGTGTTGTTGGGAAGTCTATCATCTCCCAGGACAAACGAGGACGACCCTGAGGGGCTTGTCGGCTGTGACGAGGACCCTGGATGGTGGGTGAGTTGTCGTCCACTGCAGCGTCCCTGACCCCTCCACTCGGAGAGGCCGCACCTGGCCCAGAGCAGCCCTGCGGCTGTGGGACGCACCAAAATCCACTGGCCTGTGGGTTATTTCTAATTAAAACTGGCCTGGACTAGACTTTGCTATCAGCTCTGAGAATTATTTATTTATTCTCTTGAATTCCCAGAGCACAGAAGGCAGTGGACTGCTGCCAACCATATTTGGCATTTTGGATCCAGATTTTTCAGATTCTACGCCTGAATGAGATCCTTTAAATAAATTCAAGAAAAAAGAAGAGAAAGAAAGAAAGAAAACCTTTTTCTTTGATGCTAAAGCTTAATCATTGTAATAAACATGTTTGTAAGGTTACTTGGATGGGGTTTCATTCAGCAATGGTGTTCTACTTGGGAAAAAGAAAAATGGACTTGAATTCTTTTAGGTGGGTGCTTTTTTTCCTCCTTGTAAGTGTGCCGTAAATTGGGATTTTGCCTCATTGTGATCCTAGGTGTAGCGACGTGAGGTTTCAACCCTAAAGCTGTGTCGCGCTGGCATTGGAAGGGGCAGGCGCCGAAGCTTTCTGTGACGAGCTGCACAACTCAGTACCTGGCAGCTCACCCTTTACGTGCCTTCGTGAGCATTTCAGGAACGGCCTCCATTGAATTGTGTGGCGTGACGGGATCAAGTGTGTGGACAGGGACGTTTATATGATTAATGTAAAACCCCGTTTTCTGAGCTTCTTTGAGGCCAGGCACAGCCACTTGAAGGACGGGCAGTAGGTAGGACCGAGCTGAGCCTGGGGTGCAGGTCCACCTGGGTTGCTGTCCTGGTAGATGCCCTCTGGGAGGCCAGTGCGAGTGCCCATGTGCAGTGTGGGGACCCAGGGAGCTGTCCCTGCTGCCCAGCGGGGTCCTGTGGAGCCAGATTACTGAGAGTGACTCAAAGCCAGCTAGTTCAGGTTTGTTCGTTTTCATGAACTGAACATACTGATTAACTAGAAAAATGCTTGTGTTTCTTTTATTTATTTATTTTTATTTTTGGCTGAGTTGGGTCTTCGTTGCTGGGCGCGGGCTTTCTCCGGTTGCAGCGAGCAGGGTCTACTCTTTGTTGCGGCGCGCGGGCCTCTCATTGCAACGGCCTCTCCCGTTGCAGAGCACCGGCTCTAGGCGTGCGGGCTTCAGTCGTTGTGGCTCGCGGGCTCTTGAGCGCAGGCTCAGTAGTTGTGGCGCACGGGCTTAGTCGCTCCGCGGCATGTGGGATCTTCCCAGACCAGGGCTCGAACCCGTGTCCCCTGCATTGGCAGGCGGACTCTTAAGCACTGCGCCACCAGGGAAACCCTGTGTTTCTTTTGAAAGCAATTGATTTTTATTCTTTTTTTGTTTTTTTTATATATATATATATTTTAATATTTATTTATTTTTCTAGTCTTAGTTGTGGCGTGTGGGCTCTTCATTGCGGCATGCGGGCTTCTCTCTAGTTGTGGCACATGGGCTCCAGAGCGTGTGGGCTCAGTAGTTGTGGTGCGTGGGCTCTCTAATTGTGGCACATGGGCTCCAGAGCATGCGGGCTCAGTAGTTGCCCTGCAGCATGTGGGATCTTAGTTCCCCAACCAGGGATCAAACCCACATCCCCTACATTGGAAGGCAGATTCTTAACCACTGGACCACCAGGGAAGTCCCTCTTTTCTTTATTTTTTAATGTACAAATGGTTTATTTATTGAGATATTATTGACATATAACAAATTTTTAGATTTAAAAGCTTAAACATTTCTTTTAAAGCTTTAGTGTGTTCCTATAATTTTAAAACAATTGTAATGAATCAGAGGCTTCTTTTTTTCCCCCCTTAATATTTATTTATTTATTTATTTATTTAGGCTGAGCCGGGTCTTAGTTGCAGCACACGGGTCTTCGTTGAGGCATGTAGGATCTTTTAGTTGCGGCACGAGGGCTCTTAGTTGCAGCATGTGGGCTTCTTAGTTGTGGCATGTGGGCTTCTTCGTTGCGGCACGTGGACTCTTAGTTGTGGCATGCGTGTGGGATCTAGTTCCCCGACCAGGGATCGAACCCGGGCCCCCTGCATTGGGAGCGCGGAGTCTTACCCATTGGACCACCAGCAAAGTCCCGAGAGGCTTCTTTTAATACTTAAAACTGAAAGAAAAAAAAAAAAGTGATTTCTTTTAAAGTTTTTCTTTCAGAGAGATGTGTCATGTAAGATGAAAGTTTACATGTAAGGGGAAAGTTTTCTTCTTTCTTTTCCTCTAAGCTGGTTATTCACCCACAGAGAATTGAACTATTTGATCAAAAAATTATTTAAATTATTAAATTATTTAAATTCCCTCTAATATGCTGATTGCTGATTCTTTGTTTTATTTCCCAGAGGGTCTTTAAAAAAAAAGAATGTTGATGGATGTTTGTGGAAAGGCTGTTCTGGTTTTTTGAGCCCTCATGGCTCCTGGGTAGAGAGGGGCCTCCTCCTGGCCGTCTCGGTTCTGGCAGTGCAGCCCCAGAGTCTCCGGGTGGTCATATCGTTCAGAGTTTAAGGTCAAAAGTACAGCATTTCATAGGCTTTGGACTGTGACAGGATAGGGTTGTTTGAATTGTGAAGAAATGGTTTGGTTTTAGCCATGAGGGATTTGTTTCATCCTTTCCTTATCGAATTTTGAATTTTGTGATTTCCGTTTAATTTTGTGTACATATGACTTCTTTTCCTGACTGGTGTTGGTTACCTTTCACAGCTGCACACTTCTGGTGGCCTAATCCTGATACCCTGTACATGTCAGGGCTACCAATCAAAGAAAACATACAGTTTACATACATACCATTTAGGGGATTGTTAACCTCATGACTACAGATTAGAGATACAGTCTAATCACCGAAGCAGATATAGTCAAAAGTTTTAATAGATCATGCACATTCTCATAATTTGGAGTACTTCTCTAGTTTTAGGATAACTCATGCCTCATGATTGGGGTTGTGTTGACTCTGAAGACCCACTTGGAGAGAACTGCCATCCTAACATCACTGAGTCTTCTGACCCATGCACAAGGTACACCTCTCCGTATTCGTAGGTCTTCAGTCCTTCTCAGCAGTGTCTTACAGTTTTCATTGTAAATCTCTTACATGCATTTGTTAAATTTATCTCTAAGTACTTCACACTTTTAGATGCTCTGATACATGGTATTGTGTTTTAAATTTTAACTTCTGCATGTTCATTGGTAGTATATAGAAATACAGTAGACTTTTCTCTGCTGACCTTTATCCTGAATTATTTCTAAATTCACTTGTTTTAGTAGCTTTTCAGTAGGGTTTTAAAAAAGTTTTACTTCCTCTCAAAGTTCTGTACCTTTTCTTACTTTGCTGCACTGGCTAGGATCTCCATTTCAGTGTATACTTTTTAAAAAATGTTTTTACCTTATTTCTGGTCTTTGAGTGAAAGCATCCAACCTTTCACCCTTAAGTGTGATGTTAGCTGTAAATTTTTCATAGCTGCTCTTTATCCGGTTGAAGAATTTCCCTTAGATTCCTTATTTTGTGAGAGTTTTTGTCCTGAGCAGGCACTGAATTTTTACATGCTTTTTATGTACATACTTGAGATGACATTTGGTTTTTCTTCTTGATTCTGTTGCTACGGTGAATTATACTGATTGATTTTGGATACTAAAGCAGCCTTGCATTTCTGTCGTAATAAAACCTGACTTGATCATAGGGTAGTACCTTTTTATGTTTTTGGAGTGATGGCTAATATCTGGTTGAGGATTTTTGCATCTCTGTTCATGGACTGTATTAGTCTGTAGTTTTCTTTCTTGACGTGTCTTTATCTGTTTTGTTATCAGGATAATGCTCGCCTCAGAAGGTGAGCTCATTGTCCGTTTTTTTTTTTAAAAAGTAATTAATTAATTTATTTATTTTTGGCTGCGTTGGGTCTTCGTTGCCGCGCCCTGGATTTCTCTAGTTGCGGCGAGCGGGGGCTACTCTTCGTTGTGGTGCATGGGCTTCTCATTGCGGTGGCTTCTCTTGTTGTGGAGCATGGGCTCTAGGCGCGCGGGCTTCAGTAATTGTGGCACGTGGGCTTCAGTAGTTGTGGCATGCGGGCTCAGTAGTTGTGGCTCACAGGCCCTAGAGCGCAGGCTCAGTAGTTTCGGCACACAGGCTTAGTTGCTCTGAGGCATGTGGGATCTTCCAGGACCAGGGCTCGAACCCGTGTCCCCTGTATTGGCAGGTGGATTCTTAACCACTGTGCCATCAGGGAAGCCCCATCGTCTGTTTTCTGAAAGTGTTTCGATAGGATTAGTTTCATTTCTTCCTTAACTATCTGGTAGAGTTTGCCAGTGAAGACATCTGGCCTAGGTTTTAATTATGAATTCAGTCTCCTTAATAAATACAGAACTTTAATAAACGTGGAACTTCTTGAGGCGGTGTTGTTTGATTTGTGTCCCTCAGGAGATTTCCTGTTTGTTGAAACTCTGGAGTTTATTTGTATAATATTCTCTCTTCACTGTAGGTCCACGTGACACTCAGTTGCTGAGTCTCCGCGGGCTCCTGGCCTGTGGCACTTACTCAGCCCCTTGTCTGTATGGCTTTTTGGGGTGCGCTGGTCAGGTGTCTCGTGGGGTGCCCCTGGTGGCTTGGGGAGGGCGGTCGCAGAGGTGAAGGCCTCCCACCACCTCTGCTGGGGTGCAGCGCGGCGTGGCCTGTGTGGTGTGGAGGCGGGTCCCGGGGCTGAGCGGCGGCAGGCGTGGCCTCTGCGCAGGCGCTCTCCTCCCCGGGCCCTGCGCCAGCCCCGCCCAGGGAGCCGCGGTCTCGCTCTGCCTCCCCGGGAGCGTCCGGCCCTCAGGCACTGGGCTCAGGGCGGGCGCTGGGGCTCACGCTGCTCCAGCTGTGGCAGGCGGGAGTGCTCTTCGGGGGCTCCCGTGGCCTTTGACCCCCCCCCCCCACCTTGTGGGTCTTTTGTTTGGTTTGAGCGCTTCCTTTCGGGCTGTGCAAGACGTCCCTTGCCCAGTCCTAGAGGCGCCCTCTCTCCTTTCGTTGGGGTCGGAGCTGTGGGCGCCAGGGTCTGGCTGCCCGGGGTGTCCCCCAGTCCCAGGCCTGCCTTTCTGTGAGCAGGCGTCTCTGCAGCTCCTCGGGAAGGAGAAGAAGGGACGCACGGCTCTTCTGCTGGCTCGGGGCTGTGGCTTTGCACTTGCAGAGTCCTGTCCTGGGCGCTGTGGCTTCTTTGGGGTGCGGGCGGGTTGGATCCCACGCCTTCTGGGCCCTGTTGGCTCCAGGCAGCTGGGGTTTGACGTTCGTGGCAGCAGGTTACCCCATTTCTCTGGTGCAGTTGGTTATTTTGGGGGAGTTGGTTTTACACTGTATTTTGCTCATCCCCTTTGATATTGGAAACAAAGTTTTAATGCTAATTTATTCTTATCCCTAAGAGTATTTTTTTGGATCCTGGTTTTTATGACTTTTTAATCTTTAACCTGCAAGCTAGAGAAATAAACCCTTTAAGACAAGTGTTAGTGACTGTTTAGATGCTTGGGTGTTGGCTGGATTACGTGAACTGCCACAGCCCAGGACCCCTGAGACTTGTGCCTCCTGCTCATGTTCTTGGTGCCGAGTGGCATTTCTGGTCCTCCCACTGCTCTGCCCGCAGGGATCTGAGGCCCCATGCCCTCCATCCTACTCCCTAAGGCCTCTGGGATGCGTGAGCACTTGTCCCGGGGCTACCTTTGCGTGGAAGGCACCTGGAAATGGAGCCTGGCTGTGCGGCATCTCCCAGAACAGGTGCACCTATGAAAGGGGGCAGGGGGTCATGGTGGACCCCAGCCTACCTGCCTCTCAGGTGTGAAGACCTCGGGGCATCTGGTTTTATTGTTTAACTGAGGAGTGTCCCCCCGACCCTCTTTTTTTGCTCTTATTGAAACTCTAGGATCCTGGTAAAAAAGTAAAAAATTTTCTTTTTGTAAGTACAATATGTGGGACACAATTTCGTATTTTACTAGGACCCCAGTTCTTGTATGTGAGGCAGGACTATAAGTGGAAAGCCAAGGATATGTGCCTTACCCTCCTGCTGGCATATTCTCATAAGCAGAAAAGAGGATTACTTGAGATTCTTGCGAGCTTGCTTCTGTCAGTAGAGGGTTGTCAGTAGAGGGTTACACGAAACTCAGAAAATTAATATTATACACACTTCCCAAACTGAGCTGGATGAGTGACAATTTTGAATTGCAGAGGGATCAGTGTCAGCAGATATACTGTAGTGAGGCTCAGTGGTAGGAGAGAGGGAGGCAAACACTTTCACACACTTTTTATTTTTATTTTTGTATTTATTTATTGTTTAAGATTTATTTTATTTATTTATTTTTGGCTGCGTTGTGTCTTCATTGCTGCACGTGGACTTTCTCTAGTTGTGGCGAGCGGGGGCTCCTCTTCATTGCAGCGCGCAGGCTTCTCACTGCGGTGGCTTCTCTTGTTGCGGAGCACGGGCTGTAGGTGCGTGGGCTTCAGTAGTTGTGGCATGTGGGCTCAGTAGATGTGGCGTGCAGGCTCAGTAGTTGTGGCATGCGGGCTCAGTAGTTGTGGCGCGCAGGCTCAGTAGTTGTGGCTCACGGGCTCTAGAGCGCAGGCTCAGTAGTTGTGGCACGCGGGCTTAGTTGCTACGCGGCATGTGGGATCTTCCCAGACCAGGGCTCGAACCCGTGTCTCCTGCATTGACAGGCGGATTCTTAACCACTGAGCCACCAGGGAAGCCCCACACACTTTTTAATATTCGGCTGGAACTCCTCCCCCACCACAGAAAACAAAACTGGGCATCACTGAGTGAGCAGAAATAATGTCCGACTTGACTGCCTCACTCACGTGTTGACGAAAATAATCAATAAACAATCTATAATATGAACAGAGAAGAGTTTTACGTGAGTGAAACTAAGGACTATAGCACAGAAGACTGCTCCAGAGAGGCAGGGTTTTCAGCACAGTTTCATATCTTGTCAGAACAGGGAGCATCAGACAGGTCAGGGACACACGCACTCCTTCAGGGTTCCCGCGGGACAGACCAGCCTGCACACAGCGAGCCGGCGTGGCCTTGGCCCCTGGGAAGGGGCGCTTACCATGGAAGGAGGAGCAGCACCGGCCTTCCAGGGAGGGGACATTTCGTGGTATTTTCGCATGGACACTCTCTGCTTCTGAGCACTGTGGCCTTTTCTTTAGTGGTTAAAGCAGATGTACAGTGAGTGTCCGCTAGGCCGCAAAGTCAAGCTGACGCAGGTGTGGGCCAGAGTGATGCCCACACCTCAGTACGTGAGCGTCCCTTTCACCACAGGCTGAAGGCGGCAGCTCCTTGTGAACCGCGGTGCTGTGCGCAGTTGCGGTCGCAGGTCACACTGGAGGCTGGCTTTGCCGGCTGGGAGTTGGTGCAGAGACCGTGGCCCGGCCCCCCCGCCGCGCAGCCTCGCCTTTGGGCATTTTAAGTCGCCTAGGCTTGTCTTGGGAAGGTTAGAAGTTTCTCCTAAGACGGCAGTGCCCCCAGCCTGTGTGGACGCCCACTTGTGGACGCTCGGGACGCGCCAGCCCTAGAGCATCTTGGTGTCCATGGCGCGTTGCTGTGGGTGGCGGCGGGTCTCTCCCGGGTGAGCTTTTGCTCAGAGAACTCACAGTCAGCGCTTGTGGACGTTCTTCTTGCTCCTTGGAAACTGGAAATAAGGGGTGACTGTACTGCTTGGACAGACCTGACTTTTCCCAAGGGACCCCGTTCCACCAGGGAGCCTAAGGAGTGCTGGTGGGGTTTGACCCCATGCCTGACCTGCCCCCGCCCGCCCTGAGCCACGCCCGTGGCCGCTTGTTCACTGATGGCAGCCTCGGTGTCCATTCAAACCATGGTCACATGGTGGGACTGATGAGCAAGGGGCAGAAGAGTCGGTGTTTTAGGACAGCAGCACAGGGCGTTCTGACCTACTCACAAAGCAGTTTCCTGAAACTGAGGGGAAGTTGAAGGCCACTTTGTAAGTGAACTTGGAAAATGTTTCCCAGGACAGCTCTGAAAGGTGAAGATATTTGGTTTTAAATCCATCAAAATAAAACCATTAAAATCCCCAGCACTGAAAGGGTAAGTGGTAGCAGTAGTTGAAATAGGATTATTCCTGTTCTCCACCAACAAGTGGCAAAGGGCATGAGAGATTCTTGGTTTTGAATCCAGGCTGCATCACCTGTACGTGATGAGACCTTGGGCAGATTCTACCCTTTCTAAGCATCAGTTTCTTCATCAGTCAAAGGAGAATAAAAATCGTAAGCGAGGGTTGCTGTGAGGGGATGACGCGTGTGAGTGCTTAGTGTTCCTTGATCTTCAGCGACCCCGGGAGGGTGAGAAATCACTAACACTAACCCTCATCATTCACTGAGCGTCCGACATCAGCCAGCCTCGTGGTGCCTGCTGGGCGCACCCAGTCAGCCCTCAGGACGCAGGTTGCACTGAGTGTAGACGGCATCCTGGGCTGTGCTCTGGGCCTCGCGTCTATGGGCGCCTGCTCTGTTCTTTTTTTTCACCGTATGGACCAGCCGAGTGAGCCCGAGGTTGCCCCTCAGATCTGAGGCTGCTCCTTGAACACACAGGCTTGCCGGTGTCCTGGGCGTTCATCTGGGCAGCCGGGATGCATCACTGAACAAAGCAGACGGAAGGTCACATCGCACAGTGGGCTGGACCGGGTGGGCTCTGGGGGAAGCTGGTGCTACTGGGAGCAGTGGGCGGGGATTTTGTGCTTGGTGTTGTTTTAAACCAGGGGCACCCATCAGGATCACCTGGGGGAATTGTTAAAAAAAGAGAAGTCCAGGCTCTCCGGGCGGGCCCTCGCTTCCCCAGGAGATTCTGACGCTCAGGGAGTCGTGGGGTGCAGGTCCGGCTTCACTGACTTTGGTAAAGAACTTTGGCTCTGCCGCTTGAGGACTTTGGGCTCAAACCTGCCTTTGCCACTGAGTAGCTGTGTGATCTTGCACGGGCTGTTGGCTGTCTGCGCGGGGAAGGTACCACGGTGCCCGCTCCAGCTTTGAGGCTTTGTTGCACGCGGGGCCCTGGGGCAGTCCTGCCTGAGGGGGGCGGCCCCCGCGTGACTGCCCCGCGGAGGTGGTGGGGGCCCTGCGCTCGCGGTCACTGTCTGCCAGGGCGGGCAGCCCTCGGCACGGGGTCACAGGTCACAAGCTGTAGGGCGTGCTTTACTTGTGAATGATAATGTACTTAGGCAGGAGTGTTCAGCTGTGTGTAACTAGCATAATCTTAGAATTAGGCAAGAGTGTTCAACTCGCACATTAGCCTCATCTTAGAATTAAAACAGGATGGTCTGTGGGTCTAGGCATTGCCCTTTTCCCTTTTGGTTAAGTTTTTATTTAACAGGAACTTTGAAAACTGACATTCAGTTCTAAATAAAGGTATAGATAATGGTTTAAGATTGTGAAAGAATGAACTGAGCACATAAAGTTTTAAAAACCAGAATGACCGAGGAATAGATAAATTGATGAGTGGAACTGAATAGAGAGCCCAGAAATAGACCTACACAAATATGCTGGCTAGATTTTGACAAAGGTGCAAAAGCAGTTTGATGGAGGAAGGACAGCTTTTTGAACAAATGGTGCGGGAGCAGTTTCCACAGGCAAAATGAAAGAAATGAACCTCGGTGGAAACCTCACACCTTGAACAGCAATTGATTTAAAATGGATCACAGATTGCAACATAAAATGTAAAACTGTAAAACTTTGGGATGGAGACACAGGAGAAAACCTTTGGGACCTGGGGCTAGGCAGAGGCTTCTGAGACAGTCACACCAAAAGCACTATCCACGAAAAATAAAAGAGAAAGTGGACTCAATCAAGATTAAAAACTTACTTTCCTTTAAAGACCTGTTAGGAGCTGAAAAGACAAGCTACCGACCAGGAGAAACTGTTTGCAAACCACATATCTGATAAAGGAGTAGTGGAATGTCTAGAATAAAGACCTCTCAAAACTCAACAGTGAAAAGTCAAACAATCCAATTCGAAAGTTGGCAGAAAACAGAAACAGCTATTTTACCAGAGAGGAGAGGTGGATGGTGAGTAAGCACGTGAAAAGACGCTCAGCAAGGGAAATGAGGCTAGGAGACAGCTAGACACAACAGGGACCCCTCCAGATGCCAGCGGGGCGCGGAGACCCCGGGCCTCTCGCCGCTGCTGGTAGGCGTGTAAGACGGGGCAGCAGCTCTGGAAACAGATCGGAAGGATTTCTCGAAGTTAAAATGTCCTCACCGTGTGGTGCAGGAAGCACATTCCTGGGCACTTATCCCAGAGAAATGGAAACTCATGTTCACACAGAACCTCCACACGAATGTCCATGGCAGCTTTGTTTGTAATAACCAAACCTGCAAACACCCCGAAAGCCCCTGTCTGGGTGAAAGGTTAAACATGCGAGTGTGCCCCTAGGCACATGCTCGGGCCTGGCCGCCTGGGAAGTGTCAGCAGAGGCGTCTCCGAGGTCACACGCCCTATGCTCCCATCTCTGTGACATCCTCCGAGCGTCCGAGCGGTAGACGGGGAGCAGGTTAGTGGGTGCGGGGACGCGCCGGGGAGGGAGGGTGGGCGTGTCTGGGGGGCAGCACGACAGGCACACGCGGAGACCGGTGCGATCTGAACGAGGCCTGGGGTCGGTGCCAGCAGGGTCCCAGTGTCGCTTTCCCGCCCTCGGTGTCACGCTGCACCTTACACGGGATTCCCAGGGGAGCAGAACCAGTGGGAGGGGTGTGTGTGGGGACAGCCAGCACCCACTCTAAGGGGCTTCCCACGCGGAATTGGCTCACACGGCTGTGGAGGCCGCCAAGCACGTGCGCAGCCTGTGTGGCAGGTGGACAGGCAGGGGGCATCGTCACCAGGTGGCACCCCATGGGCAAGAGCTGTTTGGAGTCTCCAGGATCAGGGGAAGCCTAAACTGCCTTTTATTATTATTTTTTAAAATATTTAATTTATTTATTTAGTTTGGCCGTGTCACACAGCATGTGAGATCTTAGTTCCCCAACCCGGGGTCGATCCTGTGCCCCCTGCAGTGGAAGCGCAGAGTCCTAACCACTGGACCGCCAGGGAAGCCCCTAAACTGCCTTTTAAAGCTCTCACCCGATCAGGCCAGGCCCACCCAGGGTGATCTGCCTCTCGAGTAATTTAACATCAGCCAACTGGGACTTTCTATCACATCTGCAGAGCCCCTTCCCAGCAGCACTCAGAGTCGCGTCTGACTGGGTACCTGGGGCTGTGATTCGGCCTCGGCAGGACCCTGACGTGCTGTGACAGTTGCTCCGCACGGACGCTCAGGGTGACTACTGCTGTCTTCTTAATGTGATGTGGGTGTTCCACAATTTTTGAAAAACAACACATTAAGTTGTACAATTTGAGGTTGACGTAATTGCATTAGTGGAAAGGTGTATTTTCTGTAATATTAATATTGGTATTTAAAAACAGATTCATTGCCCACTTAAATGTTTCCGTTATAATCTAAATACCATCATCCATTAAAAAAAATCCCCTGATGAATAAGCTTTGGACAGTCCAATTTTACATTGTCCCTTTTGCTTTTTGAACTTTCATTCCCATTTCATTTCCTTCACAAAATTTTATCCTGTCAACCAGGCTGGTACACTCCTTTGCAACAGAAATACGGATAGAAATTGAAGCTGAAAAATGTATTTCCTGTAACCGTGAGGCCTGGAGGGTTAAAAAAAAAAAGCTCTTCTGGATTGAGGTCTCATTACGGTTCTTAGTACACAGTTGAACAAAACAGGGTAAATTATTACCATTTTATAGTTAACTCTTAACAATGCAGTATTGTGAATTTCCCCTTGAGATGGATGGGGCTTTAGTGTTAGTTAATTCCTGAATCTCTGGAGGGTTATGAGTAATCTATCGCTTAAAATGACGCAGGGTTCAATGTTGGTTCCATTTCTGTTTTCAGTTTTTATAGTTTGAAGTTCTGAGAAACTTTGTTTACATAGATAAATATGTGGGAGATGAAGGAGGTCCTCATTTCTTGCAGGTGTGTGCCAGCAATCTTAGTGGTCTGTCATCACAGATTACTTTGATTATCTGTGAGCTGAAACACTAAGTAGGTCCTCCGTGCGCTTCGTTTGAGGCGAGTGGTAAGGAGTGACCCCCGCAGAGCGCCTGCTGTCTTACGTCTGGATGGACGGCGTGCCTGAATATGATTGCAGGGAGGCTTTGTGAAAGGGAACAACCACATTGGCCAGAGGTGCTCTCCTGGGGCATCATCTTTAGGACATAGAACGTTCTGGAAGGAGGGCATCTGGGAATTGAGGCCCTGCGGGGTCTGTACACCTAGGGACCCCCGACAGTCGGGCGTCCCAGGGCTCCCTGTGCTCCAGCTTGAAGCTGGTTGTCTCAGACCAGCATTTCCTTGATCTTAAGGTCCTTTAGGAAACAGAGGTATGTTCAGTCTAACGACTTTGCCGGATGTTGGCGTGAATCCATTTTAACCTGTTTATTTCCGGCAGACATCTCAGACCTTGACTGTGCTCATGTCCATCGTGATGTCCTGTCGGGGTGAGAGGGAACGCCTTTGTGTGGGTACCCTGTGTGTGACCTCGGTACCAAGTCAGAGGCCACCTGGTCACTTGTGGTGCCTGACCTGTGGGTAGGTGGTCAGGATTTGGTGGGTTATTTCAGGTGTCACTGATGATTAAGTAGCACGGCCGAGAAAATGATAATGCCTTTGAGTGGAATGCAGGTGATTATGCTTCTATTTTAGGAAAATACCCTGTGGTCCTGCCGTTCACTTCAGCATGAAACGGTGCCATTTGTGCCTCTGATTTTGGGGACATTTAACAGGGTGTGGCTGGGACGGGGGGCTGGGTTCTCATGGGTGCTTTTGGGTTCATGAGCTTTCCTCCTGTAAAATCAGGGTTTCCCCGAGTTGGTTTTTGGAGAGTGAGATCCAGGCATGACATTGCTCTCAGGTAACACTGCTGTACATCTCGAGTGCCTGTTCTTTCTGCACAAAGCACGGCGGGAAGCGCTGAGGGCTGGAAGGTTAATGAGCAAAAAATCTCGACGACTGTTGTGCCTAGAGACGAGCCGTTGGCTCCTGCGTGTTTAAACACGTGTCTCAAAAAATAAATAAATAAATAAACACACGTCTCCCTCCGGGAAGAGCCCCCGGTGGGGCACAATTCTTTTGTAGCATCTTTTCCTTCGACGCAAAGTCCCCGGACCCTTGGCTGTGGTTCCTGCACTGGCCCAGCAGAACCCAGAGGTCAGTGCCCGGCGGTTGCCCCGCAGCCCCTCCGCGGGTGTTCGCCCCTTTCTGTGCATGACACTCACATCCTGGGACGGACCTGATAAGCACAGTGGTCACGAAAGCCTAGATTTCAGATGGGAATTCGCTCGGATGCAGTGAGTAAGTCTCAAGCTGTTTTTCATGCAGACCTGATCCTTCAGAAACCTTGCACAGTGACAGCTGTGACACCTCCGTCTCTTCTCTGTAAAGATGTAAATATTCCTAACCCGACTCTCCTGACAATGCCAGCAAGGAGCAGAGCTAGACACTCTCCATTAAGAAGCCCACCCCCGGCTCGCCCTTTGCCCGGTGTCACTTGTGCACGTTGCGCAGCCCTGCCGGGGCCTCCCCTCTGGAGCTCGGGGCGTGGGCGCTGCCTTTTGATGACTCTGTGCTCTGACAATGAACGCTGTCGTGTTAAGGTCTTCTTTTTTCTGTGATTCTTTTGTTCCCTAGCGTCGTCCCCCAGACTACAGTAATTCTCAACAGTGATCGGCAGAACGCCGTTGTAGCCAAGATGGAAGACCCCCTGAGCGGCAGGGCGCCGGATCCCCTGGAAAATATCATTAGCAAGTCAGTAGCACGACACCCCACCTCTCACCGCCACTGCCGGGGCCCCGGGGACAGGGCGGCGTCCTGGGGCGCCCGTGTCGTTGGGCCCGGGGTTCTCCGTGGCCAGGGTCTGGGGAGGACGGCCCGGCCTGTGTCCACTGCCGCGTGTGCTGGCGGGAGGTGCCCTGTGTGCTCACCACGGTCCGCGAATCCCGTCCTCTCACCTCACTCCCATCTGTCTGTCTGTCTGTCTGTCTGTCCGAGCATGTCGGGTCGGCGACGCCCCCTCTGGTTGGCGAAGTGGTGGAGGTGTTTCGAGGTGGTGCCTTTTCCACTCCTTTTTCTTTGGAGACGCTTTGCCTGTATCCTGGGTCAGAGGCGGGAGTGCGTGGAGGGCACCGTCACCGCTCGTGTGCTGGCGCCCCGCCGGCGTCGGCCTCACCGCGCTGCTTCCCGGCGAGTCTCACAGGCCCTCCTGCAGCCGGTCCCGCTTCTTCCTGGCTGTAGCCCGGGTTCCCCAGGGCCCCAGACCCCCAGGAGCCCGGCCGTGGACGCTCCGGGCCGAGGCCGTGGGCCGGCAGAGCAGCAGAGGGTCCGTGTGCCTCGTGCCCACGAGGGCGGAGTCGTGGCCAGGTCTGGAGCGTTTAGCGAGGTCCAGCCCCCAGGATGGAGCCCCCCAGGGTTTGCCTCGGCAAGCAGGGACCTCGCGCTACTTCCCCTTCCCCATGCGCGGCAGCGTCTCAAAGGAAGTCGAAAAGGTCATTCAGAAGGCGGTAGCGTGTCTCCAGGTAATGGAGCACTTTTTGGAGCTGGCGGGTGTTCTGGTTTCCTGGCAGCGTCTTACTGTTCTGTGTCAGGGTCCCCTGTGGTGGTAAGGCTATCCCCCAGGAAATCCTCAACTGGCTTTTTTAACCCACTCGAGTGGTTTCTGTCGGTGGGCTAGTTGGGAGCGAGAGCTGCGTCTTCACAGGCCGGGTCATTTCTAGGACGTCTCTCGGGACGGAGTGGATCGGTGCAGTCAGTCTGGGTCTGCAGGCATACTTTCTCCCACTCAGCCTTTCCTTTGACACGGCCTCACTCTCACCCTGATTCAGACGTCAGCATTTTGTAGGGTCACCTCCGTGATGAGAAGGCAGCGTTCTAGGCCTTGAGTCACAGCGAGTTGTGATTTCACTTCTTTCGTGATGTAAACATTTTTTTAAACGTTTCAAGTTTCATACAGTTTCTTGGAGCCACAGACTGTTTCCTGCTATTAATCTGAGTAGAAAGAGCTGAGGGAAGGCTGGTGGCCCAGCGCGCGTGCAGAGGTAGCTTCTCTGAGACGTGAAGGGGAGAACGTCGGGGTACAGAACCGTCTCTGCGTGTTGCTGTGCTGCTCTCACCACACTGCTGGTGTCTCTGTTTCCCGCGCAGCGCGGTGCCCGGGCGTCGGCAGAACACCATCGTGGTGAAGGTGCCCGGTCAGGAGGACAGCCACAATGAGGACGGGGAGAGCGGGTCCGAGGCCAGCGACTCCGTCTCCAACTGTGGACAGTCAGGAAGTCAGAGCATCGGCAGCAACGTCACCCTCATCACCCTGAACTCGGAAGGTGCGTCCTCGACGCTGCTCCTCTCCTCCGCGTGGATGGTAACGGGTGTGCCGCGGCTCCTGAGCAACTCCGGCTGAGACTGCGCGGGTCCGTGACACGTGGCCTGTTCACTAGTAGATGTGACAGCGTTGTACGGTCTGCACACGGGGGGCCGTGAATATGGGGGCGCTGCGTTCACGGGGGGCCCACTAGCAGTTACGTGTGGATCCCTGACCACATGGAGGGTCGAAACCCCCCATATTGTTCTGCGGTCAGCTGTAATTTTTTTCCCTGCTTTTTAGAAAAGTAATATATGTTGTTTTTGAAAGATGATAAGATATGAAGATGACAAAGACAGTACAAATAACCGGAGACATTCGTCATCCAGAGATATCTAGAAATCTTCTGGGCTTTTTCTACGTTAACATACACGCTAGGTTTACGATTTTGTAACTCGCTTTTCCCCATTGCATAGTAGAAATCTCTCCACGTTAATACAGATTTACATAATCGTTTTCAGTCAGTTTTGCTTATTGAATCTGGTTCTGGAGGCTTCGTGATGATGGACAGCTGTAACTTGAGAGCTATCGGTCGGCTCACCTGTCTGACCACAGCTCTGTGTGTCTCTGACGAGGGCCTCACGCAGACTCAGAGGGGCTGCACGTCCAGGTTGAGTCCACGCTGCCCCTGCCCACTGTGATATAGGGGGAGTGTCCTCTCTCCTGCTGGGTCTGGGGTCCACTCTCACCTGGCTCTGGGTCCGGGCGGCGGCCTGGCATGCCCTCCAGAGGGTTCCTGCCACCTGGCAGCTTTGTCCTTCTCTCGAGGGCTGAGTCGATGTTTCCCAAAACAGCGCAGAGAGAGGGGAGGGGACTCGGGCAGATGTAGCATCGTGTCACCGAGTCCTCAAGCCTATAACTTGTTAACTAGGAAGGGCGGAGAGGTGTTTCTGCTTCTCCGTCTGAGTCATTGATTTTTCCTAAGAGCACAGTATAGATTTTTCTACGAAGATTTTCCCGTTAGACTTGTTACCACATCTGAAGCATGGAAAACATTTTCCTTAAAACGTCATTCACCTCTAACAAAAGTTGCTAGGGTTGAGATGGCAGAGCAGGGCACAGAGAAAAGCAAATTGGGCAACTTAGAAAAAAAATTGAGGTCTAATTTCCATTCCATAAAACTGACCATTTTAAAGCAGACGTGCCGGTGGGCTTTAAGTCCATTCACAGAGCGTGCATGTCACCCCTATCTAATTGCAGGGTATTTTTACCACCCCAAAGAGACGCCACAGCAGTACCCCCATGCTCCAGCCTCCAGCCCTGCCACCTCTGATCTGCTTCCTGTCTGTGGGGTTGCCTGTTGTGGACGTTTCATACGAGTGGAAGCACGTGGTGCCCTCCCTTTGTATGTGCACCAGTCCTTCATTCCTCTTTATGGCCAGATGGCGTCCCGTCTAAGTGTGTAGATAGGCCACACTTTGTTTATCCGTCACCCATCGATGGACGCTGGCGTTGTTCCCACTTTCTGACTGTCACAAACAGTGCTGCTCTGAACGTTTATGGGTAGGTTTTTGTGTGTGTTTTCATTTTTCTTGGGCTGATACCTGGGAGTGGAATTGCTGGGTCAGGGCAGCTAGTCTCTTTACTCATTAGACTTGAGGAAAAGAGGGGTGCTGCTGACTTCATCTTAGTGGATATCGAATGAAAATTACATCTGCAACAATTGCAGAGAAAGCTAATTGTTCTTATTCTTTTTCCATGTGGATTTTGGGTAAGTACTCCTGTAGGTCTGGCTGTGTACTTTAGGCCTAGTTTGTTTGGTTTAAACGGCCTCAGCTCTGAAACATGACATTGGATAATTTGGGGGGAGTCTGGGGTTATCATAAGAACAAAAAATGTCATCTTTTAAGTTTGTATTCCCTAATGTGATCTGATTAATGTGAAATATATTTCAGGGGGGACTGCAGACTGACTCTAATGTGAGCTTACAAAAAGGGGTCAAAATTTGAGCTTATTAGTATTAAGATCTGTAGGGAAAAAGTACAGGTTTTCTGTGTGTCTGAGTGCAAGCTTGCTGTCACTGTCCTGGGGAAGGTGTCCCTCCCCACCCCCCACCCCCACCCCGCAGTTCTATGTCCTGAGAATGTCAGGTTGAGCTACCTCGGTTGGCACGGGGTTTGGGAAGATGGAACAGAGACCGCCGGTGTGTGCACGTAAATGTGGGCAAAAGAGCTAATCTGCGAACGTCTCGCACTGGCCTGTAGTGGCGTCACGTGGCCAACATCCTGTGACATTTATGCAGCACTGAGAGTCGGATTCGCTGCTTCCCTCCCGCGTCCTCCTGGGACCAGAATAGCTTGCTCGACTGGGGAGCGTCCAGTCAGCTAGTTCCTATCAGAGAAATGGGGATAAGATGTAGGCGCTGAAGGGCTGGAGGCTCGGCCTTCGGTGGAGTCGTCTTACTTCCTGATAAGAGCCCAGGGCTGCACATAGACAGATGTTCTTCTCTTCTTATAAAAGTATTTCTGTGCCTGATTGCAGAGAACCACAGAGTTTCAGAATGGCTATTTCTTAAGAAGTCCGCATTGTCTGCGCGGATTGGCATGCCGTCCCCTAGCAGATCTTTCTTATACTGCAGAGGTGCCAGGGGATTTACCCGTGCGTTAATCGGCAGTTCTGGCTGTCACGACACCACCTCCATTTGGATCAGAGAAACGCTGACTGTGGGAAGCAGTGAGCCGTAGGCTTCTTTCTTAGCTCTTGCCCTTCTCTTCCCGGGCACAAGGTCTTCGTTTACCCCGACCTTTGGTAAGTACTGAAAGTGTGTGGGGGTTCATCGTTCAAAGATTAAGCTGGTGAACTGAGTCAGAGAAACAAATAAGCCAAAATGGACCAAAAGTGGGATCTGTTCATTAATGAAGGGATTTAGTTAGATTCTTAATAAAGAGTTTAAATTCCTGCTGTTTATGCATTTGATAATTCTCACAGAACTTGACGAATCCTGCATGTAAAATGTTTGGTACTTGCCTTTAATAGGGAAGTACTTCTGTTATAATTGAATTATTGTCAGAAATCAGCCTTGTGTATGTTGCAAAGCCCCGAGTCAGTGAAATGATTTATACGCGCATATCTGTGATGTGCTGGGGTGGGGGGCAGGGCAGGGCGATAAAGTCTGGGAGGAGCAGGTGATTCGGGAGGGTTGTCGGGCACAGCAGGGGGGTGTTGCTGGGCTGTGGGCTACGAAACAAGATCAGTACAAATAGCTGTGTTCACGAAACTGCAGCTGTACGTGTGCTGAGGAGGAAATTGAGCCAGAAACATTTCTTGAGAACTTGTTCACATAATTTATTTTACATGAACTTTTCTTAACACAAATTCTTTCTTTTTTTAAAGCTTTGTTTTGATGTGGACCATTTTTAAAGTCTTTATTGAATTTGTTACAATATTGGTTTTGTTTTATGTTTTGGTTTTTTGGCCGCGAGGCATGTGGGATCTTAGCTCCCCGACCAGAGATCGTACCTGCACCCCCTGCATTGGAAGGCAAAGTCTTAACGACTGGACGGCCAGGGAAGTCGCTGCATAAATTCTTTGTGTATTTGGTAACATTAAAACGCATTTCAGCAGCCGCCATAAGTTGGCTGCTGACAAGAGCAGGGTTACGGAAGAGGATTAGTGTAACAGCGTCAGTGGGTCTCTGTGCAGGACCCCGTAGTGAATGGTCCCTGATCCCAGATCAGAGAAGAGTGGCTGGGGGGTGGCGTCACAGCGTCCCTCGCCGAGTCTCGGGTCGGCACGTGGGACCCAGCATAGGGACACCCGGTCTCTGCCCAGCGCTCCCGCTCTTTCCGCCAAGTTCCTTGGACTGCCGCTGTCGTCACAGTTGAGCTCATGATGACTGTGCTCAGCGGGCGGGATTCCCCGGGAGAGGCTGGGCTCCGTCCGAGGTGTGGCCACGTGGTTCTGTGGGATGGGCCCAGCCTCGGGGACGGAATCGGCTGCAGGGCCGGAGACGTTGTGTTTTCCCTTTCCCTACAGCATTATCCTGTATGTAACCTAACCCTTTCGAATTCCCAGTTTAAAAACCCCAAATTGTCAGTCTGTCCATAGCTTAAAGATGTCATGTCAGTCCCAAAGAAGCAGAGGTGCTTGGGCTACAGGCACATAGTTTACTGTGTCTAAAGCCAGGAAGGCAAGCTGTCAGGTTCTGTGGTTGGTTGGAGTGTTACCGATTCACTGCAGGTATCACCCTTGAACGAGGCTCACAGTCAGGGTGTAAACACCTTAATTCAGAAGGGCTCAGAAACAGGCGACAGCTTCTAAGGACGGAGTGTGATCCATGCTGGGAGGTGGCCCACAGGGCCTGTTCTGGAAAGCCTCCTTGAGCCCCTTCCCGGGGCTGCTTGGTCCCCCCCACCCCCAGCCCGCACCTCACACGTGGAGAAGTTTGTAACCAGCTTGGGCAGCCTTTAGAAAAGCCCGATGGAAACTCAGCCTGATCCCTGCTCGGGCGCACGAGGTGTCCTCGGAGGCTGGCCCGGAGGTGCTGGAGCCGGCCTCGAGGACCTGACCTCATGTGACCCCTGGGCCGTGTGTGGACACCCCGTTCACCCCAGAGCCTGCGTCGTCACCATCCCTTGGGTGGAGACTGAAACGCCTCCCTGGTGGTCCCCTCTCGTGGCTGCAGAGACCGAGCCTGTTGTGAGTGACCGCTGAGGGGGACCGGCGCCCGGGGCGTCTGGGAGCCGAGGCAGCAAGTGTCCGAGTGGCCCATCCTGGGGGCCCTTCCCTCCATCACAGCTGCCCGCACAGGACTCAGAGGCTTCTGGGGCCCCCTGGACGGAACAGCGGCGTCTTTGGAGAGAGCCCGGCCGCTGGGTTGGGCTTGGTCCCGGGTGGCATTTGGAGTGCCTGGCGACCTCCCAGCCTGCACGAGACGTGTGCAGGGCGTGCAGGCTGCTGTCGGAGGGCTCGCAGTGTGCCCTTTGCTTTGGCGGAGTGGTGACGCCTTGTGCCGCGTTTTCTCAGAGTCCCTGAGTTGCGGTAAGGCATGTGAAGTCCTGGCACGTAGGAGGCGCGGAGTAGATACTGTCTTGTCTTTGCCCCACGCGATTAGCTCCATACTTGGGAGAGAGGGACGCCCACGCCTAGGCCCGGGCCCGGCCGAGTGGCTCGGAACCAAGGCTCCCTGGTGTCAGTGGGCGTGCTGGTGTGTGCATCAACTACCTCGGGACGTGTGCCTGTGCATGTGTGTGCGTGCATGTACCCGTGTCAACGGGTGGGGAGCAGGGGAGGCATGACACAGGTAGCTGCTTTTTCTCTTTGTCAAGCTGGCGACCCTGAGACTGTGGTCATCCTTTTCATCTTGGGGCTTTCTCCTGTTCGTTTCATTTTCCTAGAACTAAAATAGACCCTCAAAAGAAATATTTGTATTCTGAACTGTTTGGTAAGAAAGTTCAAGCTACTGCTGAAGGTTTTTCTTTGAATAGGTTTTTTAGAAATGTCAGTTAATTTAATTAAAGATTTAAATGATTGGAATAGAAAGCAAGTTTATTTTTCTTATAACCCAACTGGTAGTTTTTAAATAAAGCCACTAGAATCTATTGTTTCAGATGCCAAAACTGGACCAAGCTATTTTAGTAAAATAAATATATCCTTTCTGAATTGTCAAAAGGCGAATTTCTCAGATTTCTCAAATATTTATGTGGGCAGGTGCTCCGTCTTGTTTTATATTTAAAAGACATGATTCATTGTCACTGGTGCGAAGCTGGGCCCGGGCTGGGCTCGGGCTCTCGGGTCCGGTCAGAGGTGCCTTGGGGCTGAGTCAGCAGGTGTGGCCCGCGCACCTGGGTGAGGATTGTGCGCCCGAGAGTCTGGGCCAGGGAGCACGGAGGTGCTGCCGTCTCCCGGGAGTGCCTCGATGGTGACCGTGCAGCCCTGGTCCTCCCTGCCCCCGGAGGGGCCCCCTGTTCCCACGGCAGTGGCTGTGTCGGTCAGACGTGCTGCAGGCTGTGTTTCTTGTCTGCCTAGCTCGGGCTTCTTGCTGGTCAGATGACCACACACCTGAGACTCACAGCATGAAGGAAGTTAGGTTGTAGACAGGTTATAAAATGCCTTCCAAAATTTTGAGGTGTTTGAAAGAAACTTTCTGGACAGTTCCCTATGTTACCAGAGGTGTTTAAGCCATTATTTTCTGGAGTGATAGGGAGGGAAAATAGTTAATTTTTAGACTAATTTATTTTTTGGGGGGAGCAGTATTCCCTGAAATAATAACTCCTGTAAGAATTTAAAATGCCATCTTTCCTCCTCCAGAATGTCCTGGTAATACTCCTGGAGGCCCGTCTGCCAGCTCTGGGGCTGGGCGTTCGTCCGTGGCCACGTGTCAGCGGGGAGCTGGGCGAGGAAACAGCCCTTGCGGGCCCGCGGAGCCCGTCCCAGTGGCTACGCGCCCCCTCCCGCTCACGGTGGCCAGCCGGTCGCTTCCTCACTGAGCCCGTCCGGCCCTTTCCATGTTCTCGTCTGCAGCACGGCTCGCAGAGATCATCCATGAAGACTGGGGAGTTTCTGATCAGTCTGAGGATGATTATTCTTTACGTAAAAATGAGGCTTGGCTTTCCTTTGTGAACTTTTTCATTCATTTAACGTGGTGTTTTGCCTTCCTAAGAATTAAGTTTAATAGGTGAGGTCGCTTTTTCGTTCCTTCCTCCTGGATCAGTTTGACAGTGCCTGCCTTTACCCACGTGTGCCCCCCGCTGTGTGCGTGGGACGGCGTGGCGCGGCCCCGCCTTTCTCGGTTGTCGCTGCAGCTGGGAGGCTGAGGCTGTCCGGGGTGGCGTCTGCAAGGAGGGTGGCCCTTTCTCTGGTGCGTCGCTGTTGGAGCAGTAGGGCCAGGTCTGGGGCTTGGACAGGTGGGGCGCTCCTTGCCCCGGCCGGAGAGACGAGGCCCCTTGCTGGGGGCTGGCAGGACTCTGTCCCTGCCCGCCAGCCCCCAGCCCCGCAGCCTCTGGTTCTGTCGTGGTGCATGTGCGAGGGCTCTGGCGAACAGGGTGCTTCCGGGGCTGGGGAGCCGAGGAGGGGGCGCGTGTGCGGGCAGCCCCTGGGGAGGCCGGCTCTCCGTTGGAGTCAGTGGTGGAGAAGCCGAGCCGGCCTCCCTCTTGGACGGAACGGCCATCCCGCCACCTCCACGCACGCTCAGCGTCACTTTGATGAGACGTTGACTCACGGTTTGGAAAAGGATGCTGAGCTCCTGCCCAGCGTTTACTTTGCTTTAAAGATATTATCTAAACGCGGGAGCCGGCCTTGTAGAATTCATGATACTTGTTCCTGAGAAAAGCGCAAGGCTCTCTGGCCCCGTGGCGGTTGGGGTGGAGCCCGCAGCCCACTGTCCTTGTGCCCCACACGGCGCCCCTCCCGCAGTGGCCTGCCCCTCCCCTCCCCTCCCACTCCCCTCCCTGTCCCTCCCTCTACTTGCTTCGGTGGCTTGATGGCCGCAGGTGGAGGGAGGGTGGTCCTTCCACTCTGTTTGGTGTAATTAAGCCTGTGATTCTACACTCGCTGAGGGTTTAGATCCTGAGCACTAGACCCAGTGCCAGGCATAGAGTTGCCCAGTATCTGTAGGTAAACTAATAAACTCCCCAGGAGTTGGAGCCTTCTTGGCATTCCAGGGATGACTGAGAGCGCCTCTAGAAGTCGCTTCCCATCCACGTTTAGATCACGTGTCCACTAGCTTTCCTGTAGGCAGGTAAACGTAATAGGTGGCTGCTGGCGAGAAAACTGCACGTATCCGAGCCTGTGCTCGTAGCTCTCCCTCTTCACTTCTAAACCATCCGTGTTCCTGAGAAATGATTCTTCTGACCTATCTCTTATTCCGAGTTCCAAAAATCAGGTTTGTGATTTGTTTTCTGTCCTTAGCTAAAGTCAGGAGCTCAGCCTCCCCGGCCCTTCCAGCAGCCGCCCCGGCCCCGTGGTGACGCGGTCGTCCTGACGGGGTTGCAGAGCCTCGCCTGGCGTCGGAGGACGTCGTGTGACTCAGGAGCCCGGCCGGGAGCGGCTGCCTGTGGCGTGGCAGGGCAGGGGGTGCGAGTCACAGACCGGCTGGCCTCTGGGCCTCGTGCTCTGCTCCAGGCCTGCGGCAAAGCCAGGCGGGGCTGGTTGCCCTCTGTGGGGCCTTCTTTGCGCATAGAGGCCAGAATGTAAATGTCAGGACATTTCAAAACAAATCGCCTGAGAAATCTTAAAACAGTGATGACCCTGGCTGGGACACGACTTAAAGGCCCGCTGGCCTCGGCAGGAAGCTGGGTCCCTCTTAGAGGTTCTAACTCTCCCCCTTATCGCCGCCACCCCCCACCCCCGCCCCAGCGCTGGTGCTTTCAGGGGCCGCCTCTCACACCTTAACTTGCCTCCACGTTAGGATCAGAAGGGAGCGTTTGGAAAGCGGCCAGGTGTCCAAGCAGAGTCAAGAGTTCTCTTGATTTGTGATCATAAGTGGAGTTTCCTTTTGCCAAAGGATAAGGCTTTTTAAAGTTGATGTTTGTGTGACAACCGTCAAGCCCTTTCACACACACGGTCAATCCTGCAGCTCCTGGCAGGCTGTGACAGAGAGGGAGGCTGGGCGGGGGGCGCTGGCCCACTTGGTCAGGGTGTAGCCGGGAAGCCCAGTGCCCACTCTGTGCCTCCGAAATCGTCCCTCATCCCAGACGGAGCCGGCGGGGTGCCGGTGGGCTTGCAGACAGGGGGTCTCCCGCCTCTCCGCCTGGGCGGGAGGAGCGCCAGCTGCCCTCTTTCTCTCTGTGGGCCCCCGCCTGTCCTGTGAACGCCCCGGGCTGCCTCGCTGGAGGCAGAGAGAGCGGGGGGAGTCGCTGGAGCTCACCGAGACCCCTCTCTCTTGCAGAGGACTACCCGAACGGGACGTGGCTGGGGGACGAGAACAACCCCGAGATGCGGGTGCGCTGTGCTATCATCCCCTCCGACATGCTGCACATCAGCACCAACTGCCGCACCGCCGAGAAGATGGCGCTCACGCTGCTGGACTACCTCTTCCACCGCGAGGTGCAGGCCGTCTCCAACCTCTCGGGCCAGGGCAAGCACGGCAAGAAGCAGCTCGACCCCCTGACCATCTACGGCATCCGCTGTAAGTGCGGCCGCCTGTGTCTGCCGCCCCCCCCCCCCCCCCGTCCCGGTCGTGGGAAGGCTCCGCTGGCGGTGGGTGCAGCGCTGCGGGACCCATGCTGTCAGGGGGAGGGGGCTCTGGGTCGGATCTGGTCACGGAGCCAGGAGAGGAGTTTGTGGATCGAACGTCTCCTTTAGGAAGGGCTGCCCAGGGCCTGGCCTGCGGCAAAGACACCGGGGAGTGGGGGCCTTTCAGACCCTGGCCTCCCCTGACCTGGGGCCGCCCTCGAGGAGGGAGGAGGGGTAGAGCCGAGCCTTCCCTACCCTCCGTTGACAGCGGCCTCTCCCGGGCTTCCCAGGGGCACAGGCAGCCCACCCGCCTCGTCCCTGTCCCAGAGGGCTGGGGTTCTGGGCTGCCCTCGCTGGTGGTGGCCGGGGACCTCGTCATGCTGAGCTGGATCCCCCGTGTGCTGTGAGGGTGGCGCAGGCTGGAGTCTGTCGTGACGGCGTCGTCTGGGTGACATCTGGAAGGGGTGCGGCATGCCCGCTTCCTGCTCGCCAGCACCCGCTGGCCTGATCTCACCTGAGAGCCCGCCCGACCCAGAAGGTGTTCGACACGGCTTACGACAAAGACACGAAAGAAGCAAGTAGGCTTCCGGCAGAAGGGTTAGGTGGCCACGTCTGAAAAACCTGGTGCTGGAGAGCCGCTGCGGCTGGCGTGAAATTTAAATCTAAGTTAGCAAGACAGAAGGGAAAACAGATGACCCAGCGTTCACCATCTCACAGTAGAGAAGGCGTGCCATCCTGCCCGGGGGAGCTGGGTCCTCACACAGAGCTCTGACGGCGATGCCCGGGCCTTTGGGTGAGGGGCGGTGAGAAGCAGGGAGAGGAGCTCTCCAGGAGCCTTCACGCACAGGGCGGACAGGTCTTTCCTGCGTCTGCACGCCGACCTTGGTGGAAGCTGGGGTGTGGTCTGGCTGCAGGTTTTCCTGACAGGTACTCAGCAGGGCGTCTGGTCCCTGCCTCACCCCAGGGGGCTCATCCTCCTGGTCCCCAGCTCATGGCCCCGGCCATTCCGAGTCCCCATGTGTGTCTCGGAGCCTGGGAATCATGTGGGGTGGCTCCTGAGAACCCACCCGTGGGACATGCTGAGGTCAGCCCTCGGAGGGGAAGAAAGCCGGGCACGGTGGGCAGAGCCCGGGCCAACTGACAGGTGCGTAAGGACTTTGCCGTCCGTGTTCTAGGCTTTGTGAGGCCTGGGTCGTGCCTACCTGGCTCTGAAAGCAGCCATTCTCACAACGCGGACCGATGGGCGTGACCGTGTTCCAAAAGAATGTTGCTTTCGTGGCAGGCAGCGTCCCCGCTCTAGAGCACGGTGCCAGCCGGGACCCTCACAGCGCGCCGGCTGATGCCAGGGCTTCTGGAGACCTGAGCCGGAATGTCAGGCTTGGCCTGAGGGTCACCTGGGGGCCGCCATGGCTGCTGCGTGTTGCAGGGGTCACCGGTTCTCTAGGCAGCGGGTGGTAGGTTTACTGCCCCGAGCTCCTGAGTTACAAGCCGGGTGGTCGTGCTTACAGTGGAGCCAGCGGTGGGCTGGAGAGTGTTTTGGTGCGAGGCCGGCCTGCCTGTGTTCTCTCGGAGGCTCCTGTGCCTGGGAGAAGGGTGGGGGGTGTCTGGGGGCTGGCTGGGAGCCGTGCGGACAGCTGCTGTGTGTAAGCAGCCCAAATTGCCCTGTACATTTAGCGTACAGTTTTTTCTTTTTTTTTTTTTTTTTTTCTGAGTTTTTGGTCTCGCCGTGCAGCATGTGGGATCTTAGGTCCCCAGCCAGTGATTGAACCCGTGCCTTCTGCATTGGAAGCGCGGAATCTTAACCACTGGACCGCCAGGGAAGTCCCTACAGTTTCTTTTTCAGGCAGGGGAAGCCTGTGGGTGTCCTTAAAATAGAGGAATTCCTGACCCAGAGAATGTACATTTGCCACCACCAGCCACGCCCACCTTGCTGTGGACAAGGCTGGACTTAACATTTCTCTTTTCTGATTGTCAGAAGTATTTTCCTCCCTTTCTTTTTTAAGGGAAAAAAATCAGCATTTTGAAACACATAGGCACTTCTTCTAGCAAGGGAACAAGGTTACTGAGGGAGAGAGAAGTCGTGCGGTATGCCACCTTCTTCAGGGTTCCCAAGGGTTGACGGGCCTCCCAGAAATTTGGATAAGCAGCCGTGTAGCTTGTGTGCTCTGTGCAAAAGTAGATCATTATTGTAACTTCAAAAAAATTGGCCATGCTTTCATAAGGCATATGACCTAAGAATGTAGCAGTTGCCTTTTTCCCCCTCGAATTGAGAATGTTATAGCCTTAGTTCTTAGGGGTTTTACCGGTGGGTCACATAGGCGTCTGCTTAGGCTGCGGGACACGCCTGGCTGATCTGATGAGACCAGAGGTGAGGTGGACGCGCTCCCCAGCGTCGACAGGTCCTTGAAGACGTCTGTGAGCGGGGCGCCGACGTGGTGAGATCCCACGAGCCCCCCAGCAGCTTGGGCACAGATGGAGGAGTCACGTGTCCACGGAGGACTGTCGTCGGGTCAGTCCCCCGGGGCAGACGGTGTTGCTGCCGGGGCTTCACTCGCGTGCGGTGGGCTGCCTGAGTGGCCCGGGGCTGCCGTACCGAGCTCCGCCGACAACACGGTGCCCTGTCCGGGTCTGGGGCCACGAGGCTGAGGCCACGGCGCCGGCAGGGCCACGCTGCCTCGGAGGGCTGCGGATGAGTGTGTCTTGCCTCTGGCGGAGGCCCACAGCTTGTGGCCTTCGTGGGCTGTAGCAGCGTAGCTCCAGTCTCCGTGGCCGTCGTCACGCGGCCGTCTGCTCCTGTGTGTGTCTGTGTGTCTCCTCTCCTCCTGAGGGCAGCAGTCATCCTGCACTTAGAGCGCACTGCACTCCAGTGTGACTGCATCTGCAGTTACTTAATCATGTCTGCAGGGACCCTGTGTCCAAGGGAGGTCACGCTCCCAGGTCCTGGAACGGACATGAATTCTGGGGGACACTTCAGCACAGTACGCAGGGCCTGGGTTCTTTGGAACCTGGGCGATCAGGCTCCTCTGGGCCCAGCATGTGTCTCTGGGAGCTGGGAGGAAGTCGTGGTCATTGTGGGCTGGTGGCGGGGCGGAGCCTGTGAGAACGGAGGCGAGTGGGCGCCCCGGCTCACAGTCACCTTGGAGCGGCCGACCGCGGCCCCCGGGCTCTCCTCATGCACCGAGGAGCGGCGTCACTCACGGTGCCGTGCCCAGCGCATGGGGCTCCCCTGTGTGGGGAGAGGGGGCCAGCCTGGCTCTGTGGCCGGGACGCTGGACCCCGCGGTGCCCACACGGGAGCTGAGACCGTCACTTGAAGAAGTCAGTTGCCAGCGCTCAGGTTTCTGCTTCCCTCTCCCTGGAACTTGAGGCTATGTTAGCAGTGCCCTGGTTTTCATTCCTTTGTGACCGATAAGCCCACCCCACGCCCCTCCCCAAGGACACAGGATTACAAGCCCCCTCGTGGGGCTCACATGAGAGCCGGGAACCACCAGTGTCAGCGATGGGCGTTCTGGAAAGGGGGAGGTGGCCAGCAGGGACGGGACCCCGCTCAGATCTTCGGGGGGCGCCCGGGCAGCACTTGGGAGCAGCGCAGGGCCTGCCCGCTGCTTCGTCTCCCCGGGCTGCTGGGGGGCTACGTGGCTTGTCTGCGGAGGAGACTGTGTCCAGGCCGCCGGGGGGGTGCCGCCACCTCCTCCCCGGCTCCCGAGTGTCCCGGCCGGGCGCCCGCTGCTGTCCGGGCAGAGGGAGGCGCTGCTGGGCTTTCTGTGGCCGTTTCTTCTCCACTTGGGTGGGCGCCGGAGGCCTGAATTTTAAGGCTGGTTCTCACTCCTTACTGATAACTCGGTTTGGAGCTGAAGTGAGGAGACTGACTTGTTACTTCACAACGTTTTCTTAGGAGCATCAAATGACTGGAGATAAAATGCTTCAACAAGTGTGAAATACCAGTTAATTCAAAGTAATCTTTTTATCACTCATTGTAAGAGGTTCCTCCTCCTTTCACTCAGCTGAGGTTGCTCAGGGCTGGCAGAAAAGTTGAACGCCTTTAGCAAAGTCAGAGGAAGCCCACCCATGAGGCTCCTGGGGCGGAGCCGAGCCCCCTGTGCCCTCCTGCACCACGGCTCTCAGTGGGGGAGGCATTGGTGCTGCTGGCGCCTTCCCTTAGTGTTTCCTGGCAGCCTTCACGGGGGCATTGGCCATCGAGCTGGAGTCTTGAGTCACTGTTGGAAGGAACTATGTAATAAGATGTCTTAGAAGAATTTTAAAATGGCTAATGCAGAACTCTACGAATGTACGTTTTTTCTTCGAAGGATGTAAGCCAGGTTTTGAACTGGCAGATTGGTTTTTACAAAGTTGAATTTAAGTATTAATGTTTTCGCTCATTTCTTATGTTTGTGTGCCCACGTGTGTGTTGTATATATTCTCTTCTATTACTAACAAGCTTTGGAATTTTGCATGATCTCATTAATCCCTAGAGGCATTCGGAAGGTGTTTTTCTTGTGTGGGAAGGCATGAGGGGATCTGAGGGTGGTCTGCAGGGTGCCCTTCTTTATTGGAGCAGGTACCTAGTGAGGTGGTTGGATACGTGTGGTCACCACTTCTTTGCCTGTATTTGGGCTCCTCTGTAGCTGTAGTGGGTAGTTGGCTCCTCCTGTGACTGTACAGCTGTACTTAGTGGTCGGGTCCCCTTGTGACTATACGGTTCTTGTTCTCATAGTTGGGCTCAGTCAGTATTTGAGTTCTGTGGTAACTGCAGTTGGTAGTTGGGTTCTCTTGTCACTCAAGTGGGTAACTGGCCGGAACTTTGTGAGCCCCAGCCTGCATCTAGAGCCGTACCCGGCATGGGGCCGTCTCAGTAAATATTGCGATGACTCCAGTTAGTTTAGACATGACCTGAAAACCAGCAAAGAGGTGCCACCTCCTTACATGCTTCCTTTTCTGCAGGAGGGCAAAGTGGGGCTGAGACTACCTTGCAGTTCATCTTCTCTCTGATCCTGTAAACCCTGCCCCTCCTTAACTCAATTACTTTTTATCAAGGTGACAGACATTTTGGTTGTCATTCTGTTTGGAGTCAAAAATGCCTTAGGCTTAGGTTCACAAAAAAGTTAAGTGTCTTTCCAAGACAAAAGAAACTTAATACAGTAGTTAAGAAAACAAAGACTTCCTTTGTTTTGATTATTCCTAGGGTCTGTGCTCTCCACAGAGCAGAGTTTAGGGATTGGGCATCAAAAGATCTCTCGGCAGACGCTCCAAACTGGATGCTCTTCGTAGCCAAAACAGCAAGTTTTCCAGCTGAATCTTTTTATTATTAAATTTTTGAATTTCATCCATTTATTTTCCCGTTAATCTGCGAAGCTTCATGACCAGCTAGAAAGGAGGTCACCCTGTTGAAAAGCATTTTTTGTGGTTCCTGTGTTCCTGACCATTACTCCCTGTTGATTCAGCACAAGGAAGAGGTGAAGTGGTCCAGTGAGAGGTGGGCGGGCTGGCAGGGAGGGGTTCTCCATTTGCCACCCGGTTTCCTCCTTGCTGGTAAGGGGTCTCAGCTGCCCACATCACGCACTGAGAGCTTGCCGTAACGCAGGGGCGGACAGCGTGCGTGCCAGAGGGCTGCCCCGCCCTCTGCGGCCAGCGGTTCAGCGGAGGTGATGCCCACTCGGCTGGGCTGGGCTGGGCATGCGGTGGGGGCCCCAGGGAGTGGATTATGTCCGCCCTTAGGGAGTTTCATTCTGATGGAGGGAGGCAGATGGAGAGGCAAGGGAAGTTCCGCCAGCCTCAGACTCAAGTAGCAGTGGAAGAAAGTCTTCAGATGAGTTGTAACCAGCATTTAGACAACAAATGCGTAAGCATCTGTCATGCGCCTGGACATTCTGGGCTCTCGGCAGGCGTGTATGAGGAGAGCAAAGATCCCTGTGTTTGTGGGGGAGGCGGAGTAAACGCCATCAGTATCTAAGTTCTCTGAAGTGTTAGAGCGCCGGGACGGGGGTGGCGGTGGGAGGACCCTGGGGTGAAGTGGGCTGGTTGAGGGGAGGATTCCTGAGCTCACGCTGGAGCCGAGACTTGAGAGGAGGGAAGGAGGCAGCCAGGCAGGCGTGAGCAAGGAGGAGCGAGCTGGCGTCCCGTCTCGGCCTCAGGACCTGAGAGGCCGCGCGTGAAATCAGGGCGGACAGTTGGGGCGCGGGGCATCCAGGACGCTTGTGGGAACCCTCGCCTCCAGCTTGTTGCCCGACTCCATCTGGTGGGGGTGGATCACGTCAGATAGGTTAAAGCTGAATAAATGAAAAGCGATCATCGCACCCGACAGGTAGGCCTGAGGCGGCTCTCGCCCGTCACGCTTCCTGTTGGCGCTGCGCCCTGACCGCCGACCGCGCGGAAGGCCCGCGCCTCACAGAGCCTCCCCTCGGGTGTGTTCTTGCAGGTCACCTCTTCTATAAATTTGGAATCACGGAATCCGACTGGTATCGAATCAAACAGAGCATCGACTCCAAGTGTCGGACGGCCTGGCGGCGAAAACAGCGAGGCCAGAGCCTGGCCGTCAAGAGCTTCTCCAGGAGAACCCCGTCCTCGTCCTCGTACGGCGCCTCAGGTACGACGCGGGGCGGCCCAGGCAGGTGGCCCCGGGGCGGTCAGTGCGAGAACCGTGGTTCTGTGCCCGCACGTGCCCTGTGAGAGGCGGGGAGCCTCGGCCGGACCCCGAGAGGCTCGCGTGGCAGTTTTCTAGATGGAGGGCATCCTGGGCTCAGCTGCAGCGGCGGGAGCCGGGCCAGGACCACCTCGGACGCCGCCCTGAGCGCTGCTCCCTCTGCCTGGGGGGTCAGCACGTCGCTGGCTCGCTGTCACTGTCACCATCTGCGTGGCGCCTGCCGGTGAAGGCTGGGGTGAAGCCTAAGTCGTGCTCGTTACTGCCGTGGTGAGGACGCAGCCTCGGTTATACTCATCCTCAAGATAACGGGAAGCTCTTAGGCTTTCTTTTCAGGCATTGAAAGGACAGCTGGGAAAGTTCGCCAGGAGTGACAAGGAGACCAGCATCGCTTGTCACCGAAGATGTCTCAAAACGTTGTAACGGAAATGGTTTTTTAACTCCTGCGGACGCTCCCTTGCCAGTGGCTCTCAGGACCTGAGCCCTGACCGGGGTCGGGACCGGGATTCAGGGGCAGCAGTGGGCAGGGTGGGCGGAACTCTCGTTCTGGAAACGCTGCGGTGACAAACCAGGTCACCTGGAGTCCTCGCAGGGTTATGAATCTTTCTGAGCCAGACCGCAGGAAGCGGTTTTCCTCGGTGGTTTGGTGGTTATCGGACACTTGGCCTTAACTTGCCATGTGAATCATGCAAGCTGGGGGTGGCCGACTCTCGTGGGCCAGACAGGTCATGCCCCGAGCAGAGCTTCTGTGCGGGGCCTGCATTGAAGAGTCTCTCAGTGAGGAGTCTGGCCTTTCTGTCACCACCGGGATTCTGTCATGGGAACTTATGTAGCAGTTGGGGGCCCGCTGGGGGTGGCTCCTTGCCGAACCGGACTGGCTCTGTGGTCCTAGGAGGGTAGGCGTGGGGGCTGTGGCTGCAGGGATGCAGGTTTCATCGTGGCCGGGATCTGCCGTCTTACCCCGGGGCCGCCTGGCCAGCACGGCCGTGCTCAGTGCCGGTCCCCATCAGATGAGGCGGGCTGTGGAACCCGCGTCCCCACCTCTGGAGGTGCCCGGGACACGTGACGAGCTGACTTGCAGGCGGGCCGCTCGGGGTCGTGTTCAGTTCAGATCCTGCCTCCGGGCGGTGGTCTGAGGCTCGGCGTTGCCAGCCAGCACCTGCGTGAGGCCCCGAGCCTGTCCGGACCACGTTGGAGCAGGAGGGTGCTGGGTCCTGAAGCTGTGCTTGGGCTGCTGGGCCGGCCACCTTGCATCCGCTTCTGACCTTGTGGTTGGGGACTCAGGTGGCCTTTGCCCCTCAGGTCTGATCTCCATCACGGGCTGGTGATGTCATGCTTTGTCTTTACCCTCGCTCACTTGTTGTTTGTTTTTCTTCCAGTTATTAGTGCTTCTTTCAGTTGAATGACAGTAATTCAGTTTAATGGTAGTCATGTGTCTTCAGTTCCTCTGTTTTTCTGTCCATAAACACGTCAGGGTTCCTCCTAAGAGGCTGTGGGTTTGGTTTTGGTTTTGTTTTTCTTTTTCTTTTTGGCTGCGTTGGGTCTTTGTTGCTGTGCGTGGGCTTTCTCTAGTTGAGGCGAGCGGGGGCTACTCTTCGTTGCGGTGCGTGGGCTTCTCATTGCGGTGGCTTCTCTTGCTGCAGAGCACGGGCTCTAGGCGCGCGGGCTGCAGTAGTTGTGGCACACGGGCTCAGTAGTTGTGGCGCACGGGTTTAGTTGGCAGGCGGATTCTTAACCACTGCACCACCAGGGAGGTCCCCAGGCTGTGGGTCTGAGCAACTCTCAGTGCTGCTGTTGGTCCCGTGGCCTCTTGCGGGTGGCGAATGGCCACCATGAGGGGCTCTTCGGTGCCGTGGCCGGGCAGGTGCTGAGCCTCAGGACGTGTGGCTCAGAATGGACTCTGGCCGGGCCCCAGTGGCTTGGGAAGGTCCGCAGGCTCCAGCAGCGCCGTCCATGGCCAGAGTGATGGGTGCTTTCTCAGGAGCAGGGGGCCCTCTGTGTCGTCCTGATGGGCCAGCTGCCTTCTGGGCCTCGGAGCACGGACGCCGTGGTGCCACCCGGCACCTTGCTGCCTCCGCCCACCCGGTCTCTGTGCCTGGGTCGTGCAGCAGGGGGCACCGCGTCGGGGCGGGGGTCAAGGTGCGCCTTTGTAAGGAGCACTTGAGGGGGGCCGACACCGTCGCACCCGCTTTGCCTCAGGTGCTGCGTGTCTGGGAAGCACGGGGGGCGAGTTCCGGGCTCTGGGACGGGTCTGGACTGCTCTCGGGCGGTCCGCTGGAAGCCAGAGGGCGGCCCCTCCTCGGGCGCTGGAGCCCTGGGAGTTTTGAGGGAAACACGGACCATGTTCTTCTTTTATCAAACTCTTTTGGAAGTACGTTGTTCTGTAACTTTCTGTTGACTGGATATTCTTCTACTTTAACGTACTGCCTACTTGGCCCAAACTCGATACAGCACAGGGTGCTTGGTTAAAGGGCCTCTGGGATGTCGTCCTTGTTCTTCCTGCGGACTCGTGGCCTGACCCAGCGAATCTGGTCCTTAAGACTATTCTGGTGACAGACATAATCCAGGAACATGTAATTTAGCCAGGATTCCGTTAATTTGGAATTGGTAGTAATTCCAGCTGGAGTTGTCATGTTCTCTTTTGAAGTATCAGCAGACAAATGCTACAAGGGAGATTCTGAGCCGAGGCTGGCGTATTTAAAGCTGAATTAGTACTGCCAATTTGAACACAGACCACAACATCACTGGTTTTCAAGGGATTTTTAAAATATCAGTTTATTAAAACGTTTGTATCTCACACTGCTGTCTGGCCACACCACGTGAACTTTCATATGTGCTTGAGTTTAAGGTGGCTGCGTTTTACTGTGTGAACCTCCGCCCCCAGCGCTTTTCCCCACAGCTCTCATTGGGGAGCACCCGTGTAGGGCCCAGAACGTTAGGGTCGCAGAGAACCAGCTCCTGACTGTGTGTCTCTCTGGACATGGGGGAGCGCGGCCAGTGGGGCGAGGCCTTTGAGGGGCTGCCCTTTCCGTGTCACTGCCGGGGGCCGTGGTCCTCCCTCGGCGTGAGTCCTTGCCTGGGGTCACTTGCCATATCTCTTGGATTATTCTTGACCACAAGCAAGTAACAGATGCAATTTTTTGCACTGCACTTTGATGTCAGTATTGATTGTAAAACATAGATTTAAATTGGTCTTCACGTTGCGTAATTAGAGGGAGCTATTGATGATGTGGTAAATTCAATAACTTGAATTTTGTAAGGATTAACATCTTAACACTGTTTTATTGTAACTTTTTAAAAGGCAGCCAGTGGAATCTATACCATGTCAATTTGTTACCCACCGTTAAGCTATTTAAAAATGCATGAAAATTCTTTTCTTCAAGAATCAGACATTTTATATCTTTTTCCTCTTTCCATTCATATCAGCATTCTACTTCTCCCAGAATTTCATTCTAATGTAATATGTTTTTATCTTTAGAAGTCTTTTTGAGTAATCCATTCTTTAGAACAAAAATATGTATATACATTGAAAATTTAAAAAAAATTTTTTTCTGAGTCCTAATGTTCTGAGTGTCTAAGAAAATTCTTCTGATTGAGATAGTATTACAGTTAAAAGTAATACACAACACGTGAAAACAAACGTATCTCATTCTGGGTTAAACATGGAAAGTAAACTTTTATTGGAAGTGTTCCTTTAATTGAGTAGATGGAGCTTTTCTCCCAAGTTAGTTTTTTGTTTGTTTGTCTGTTTATTTACTTTTGGCCGCGTTGGGTCTTCGTTGCTGCGCGCGGGCTTTCTCTAGTTGTGGCGAGCGGGGGCTACTCTTCGTTGCGGTGCGCGGGCTTCTCATTGTGGTGGCTTCTCTTTGTTGCGGAGCACGGGCTCTAGAGCACAGGCTCAGTAGTTGTGGCTCAAGGGCTTAGTTGCTCCGCGGCATGTGGGATCTTCCTGGGCCAGGGCTCGAACCCGTGTCCCCTGCATTGGCAGGCGGATTCTTGACCATTGCGCCATCGGGGAAGTCCCTCCCCCCCCCCCCCCAAGTTAGTTTAATTATCCATGGACCTACCTTGCGCTGGTCCGACACAGAGTTTAGTATGCACTTTGTTCCTGTTTTTCGTTTTCCATTTTTGTCGCTACATCTGAGGAGCTTCAGTTACATAGTGGGTGGGAACCGTCTGTGTCTGTGGGTCATCGGGTCTTTAGACGCTGACTACAGGTGAGAAAGCCCCGCTGTCTAACAGCTGTGGCTCACGACGCTGCACACTGGAAGTCCAGGAACGAAGGCTCGCCTTTCATCTCCGGGGGCAGTGTGGCTGGGGGGAGAGGGAGGCAGAGGTGGGCTCGGCCCCAGGCTGGCAGCTCAGGCTCGTGTGCATCTCCCCGCAGAGACCATGATGAGCACGCCGCCGCCCGCCAGTGAGCTGCAGCAGCCCCCGCCTCAGGCCCTGCACTACGCCCTGGCCAACGCGCAGCAGGTCCAGATCCACCAGATCGGGGAGGACGGACAGGTCCAAGTAGTATGTACTTCTTCCCAGTTTGCCTTTGCGAGTGGAAGGGGAGGGCACGGCTGGGAAGCGGGGGGAGGGGCGCCACGACCAGCTTTCCCTGCACTTCTGGATCCCGCTGACACCTTGGGATGGGGTCCAAGTAGAAATAGTTAAGGTAGGCCTCCTACGTCTCGTAGACCTCTCTGCCGGCCCCTCGCGGCTCCCCTGCCTGTGCGCTCTGCCTGTCCTCCTGGGAGACATCGAGATATATCATAGATATTTTCTCCGTTCAGAGGCATGGGCACCCTTTACTGAGGGGAGAAGAATAACTTCGTTCTGGGGCCAGCGGAGAGAGCTGGTGGCCTTAGTCATTGTGTAGTTTCCTTCGATTGTGTGACGAGTCGCCCTTGTGCGCTGCCGGCCCAGGTGGACGTTCCTCCCGACCCTTCGTGGGAGAGCGGGGCAGGAACTTCCAGGGGATCCTGGGGATGCTTTAGTCACCCAGCCTCCTCACCGTGGGCCTCGTTGCAGGGCTGCCTCCTGGAGACCTGGTTCTGACCCAGGCGGCCTTGGTTTGCTGCTGCACTCAGCACGCCGTCTGGAAAGGGAGGGCTTCCCGAGAGCACGGAGGAGGATTGTGAAGAGTCCTTCTTCTTCCAGGGGAGACGGAGCAGTTATAAACAGTGATTCTTTGTTTAGCTGACAGTCACAAAAGCAGTTACTCTGATCTCGTTAGTAAGGAAGCTCTTTGAAAGAATTCCAGAATAGATAACTGTGATACAGGGTTTACATAGATGTAGTCAAATGAAAGCAATAGAAAATTCAACAGTAGTTTATTTTCAGGTCCATTTTGATTAAGGTAGAATTTTAAATAAGATAATGGATATTCATTTCATTGAGCTAAGTTAAGATTTACAGGAATTATTTGTCTGCCTGTATCTACAAACACAAATGCATTTTAGTTGGAGTCTGATACTTTGGAACCACGTTTACTGTTTACTTCAGCTGTTTAAATCGTCACGTGTTTCTTTGCTTTAAAAAGCGTTGGCTGACGTGTTTTCCGTGTAGACACGTGCACAGCTGCCCCCCACCCTCCTAGTCATGCTGCTGTGTAGCCTCCAGCACCCCCAGGTCACTGGGGACCCTGTCTGAAAGTCCATGAGGTTCCTGGTCCCTCTGAGTTGATAGTACAATTTAAAAAAAAAAACAAAAAACTTGTCAGTTTAGTTTTCTGGAAAATTGTGGTTTCTCCTTTTTCCTGTATGACCTTCACATTCTTAAATTTGCCTGTTTAGTAACATTTAAAGATTTAACAGATTTTTCCTAGGCCTCATTGCCCCTTTAAGAATTACTGCAAAGTATTCTGCGTTATGTCCTTAAAGTAGAACTTCAAGAGGGTGTTTAGTAAGCTCACACCATGCCTGTGTGATACTGGCCACTCAGGCCTTAGCTGTCTTTTCTTGAACGGCGAGTGGAGAATCAGGAACAAACGTTTCGGAGAGCGTTTCTTGTTTCCTCTGATGCTTCTTGGTGTCTTCTCTTCTGCGGATCCCACAGGGCCACCTCCACATCGCCCAGGTGCCTCAAGGGGAGCAGGTGCAGATCACGCAGGACAGCGAGGTGAGTCTGGCTGCCAGCCCAGGGCCCGCTCTGTGCCCACGGGCCCTCTGCACTCTGACCTTTGTCCAGTGCGGTGGACAACTGGGCATCCCCAGATGACACAGGTGTCCAGCAGAGACCGCCTGCTTCCCGCTTCCTGGGGCGTCAACCCGAGGCCCTGCCTGCCCTCCACACCTTCCTGCCCTGGCTGCACCATGGCCCCATCTGGGTTTCTTGGTGAACACTTGCTATAGGGAGGCTTTTGCTCCTGGCTGAAGTGCCCTCTGCAGCCCCAGGGGTGGGAGGAGCACGAGGGGGCCGCCCTTGAGACTGTGGCCTCACTTGTCCTCGTGGGGCCAGTGCGGGACTTGAGGGAGGTGGGACTCTGGTGAGAGAGCCCGTGAAGGTCCTGTGAGCCTTCGGCGCAGCTTTTTCTGACTCAGCCTCGACCGCCTGCCGTCCCGCCATCCCAGCCTCTTCCCACTGGTGTCCTTTTACTGTTACTCCACGGTAAGGACAGAGGCAGGAGGCCTTCCTGGCTGCACTCGTACCTGCCCAGGGGGCTTGGTGTGTGAAGGTCAGCTTGACCCTCCGAAGGCGGGTCGGGGCCTGGGGCGCAGGGCTGCAGCCCGCAGATTGGGGCGTGGCTTCCTGCACCTTGGCCCCGCCTGGGAGCAGTGCGCCCTGGATACCACCGCCCCACCCCCCCCACCCCGTGTGCCATGTGGGCGGAGCTGAGGGCCGGGCTTGCTTCCAGCCTCGGGCATCTGCCAGCACCAGGGGCTGTCGGCCCCCGGGTCTCACTAGAGTCCTCCGGGAAGCCTGGGACTCGTTTAGGGGTGCCTGCTGGCTCCTCGTGTTCCGGCCGCGCACCGGGCTGCTTTCCTTAAGTGGGTGACGTCAGTGCCCCCGACCTCTCAGTCCCAGCACCCAGCCCCCAGCCCCACAGTCGGAGGGAAGAGGCGGGCGGGTTCTGAGGGGACGGCTCCGAGCTGGACAAATCCCTGTGAGTCGTCAGATGACGGGACAGGTGTGTCCATGGGAAGGTGGGGCGCACGGCCGGGTGGGTGCCCGGGGGGTGGGGAGGCTAGCCGGGGCGGGGGAGTGGTGAAGGGGAGCAGCGCACGGGGGTGGGGGGCAGGTCCCGGGAGGCCTGACCGCAGCTAAGGAGTGGGCTTCCCCCTGCCTCCTGCGGGGCCAGCGGGCGGGGGGTGGGTGTCTGTGAGCTCACACAGAGCAGCATGTTGGTGGGGGGAGTGGGCAGCAAGCTAAGCGCAGACGCCCCGTTTCGGGCCGGGGAGCTTCCCTTCTCCAGGCACAGGTGAGGGGGAGGCCACGCCCACAGAGGGCCGCCCGTCAACCAGCACGCCTGCCTTGCTGCCTGCCTTGCTGGGGGCCCTTGAAAGGAAGGAAAATGGTTAGGGCTGGAAAAGGAGAAATCAATGCACATCCGCTTTTATATTGTTTCTGCTAAAAATTCATTAGAATACTTCTTGAATTTCAATTTTTGGTATCAATTTTGCCCTTTTTTTTTTTTTTTTAGTTTTCTTAACTGAATCCCTCCTCTGTATAATCCAGTGGGGTTTTTTTTGTTTTGTTTTGCTTCCATTAGGAATTGAATGCACTGAATTAGAAAAAATTGCTGATAGTGTAATGATTACTTTGTAAAAAGTTACAATACGCAATTAGTCTTCTCATCACAATGAAACCTTACTTTGTTCACTTAAAAATTAGGTAGTTATTTTGTCAAAATGAGGATATCTGTAAAGAGACATTTAGCAGCGCCTACCAGACTTAAAACAACTATTATTTTTTTTAAACAAATGAAAATGAATTTCCAGCTGGTGAGATCTCAGTAGGCCTGTAGTCTGGTTAATTGCATTACATCCCATTAATTTCGTGGTTGCCATAATGCCCCATGATGTGTCAGGTGTCCCAGAGGGGAAGCTGGGTGATGGGACGCAGGACCTCTCTGTACTACTTTTGGTTCTTCTTGTGAGTCTGAGATTGTTTCAAAGTGAAGAGTTAGAAGAAAAACATTTCCATTTGGGGGTCAGGGTTGGGGGATGGGTACAATGTTTTTTTAACTGGTTTGTTTTGTTTGTTTTTTTAAGAAAAAATAGCACCTGTAAACTCAGCTTAAGTATTGATAGTTTGGGATTTTTATGGCTACAAGGGACCGATGTTGGAATTGATGTTAATGGTTTTGCTGGTTTTCACTAATGGCCTGGGGATGTTCCTGCCTCTGTCTCGTGCATCTTGAAGCTGTTGTCCTTGATCACACTCTTATTCATCCATTTTGCAGGGCAATCTACAGATACACCACGTGGGACAAGATGGGCAGGTAAGTGCTCACCTGCGGTGGATCCCAGCGTGGCAGGAGCGGGAGCGTTGGCCCCAGGGACACACGGAGACACACGGGGATGGGGCATGTGGACGGCGGGGCGCTGGGCTGTTGTGCAGCAGCTGTCTGTTAGAATAAGGCAGGTTTCGTTCCCGTTCATTGCTGTCAAACTCCAACCACTGCCTTTTTTTCTGGTCCTGAGAAAAAGACCCTGAAACCCTCATTGAGCTCACCTGATGTGAACTGTCTACAGAGTGAAGCGCCCGGCTGAGGCGTTCTAGGGGCAATTTGCTTCTAAGATGGAGTGAAATTGCTGGTGAATTCGAGGATTGACATTTTCACGTCCTCATGAAGAGTTTCTGTTAAAGAGATGTTTATAACCTGAATAATTACGAAAGGGAGTCTGGAGGATCTTCCCTTTTTATAAAACGTAATTTAGGAATCATGAACATGGAGCTCAGTCACTATCGAGATAATCACAGACGTTATTCTCAGAGCCGAGTGCACGCTCCCCTCTGGCACACTGTGTGCACTTCCCACGTACTCGGCGCGGGCCTCGTGTTTGCCACAAACGGTCACGCAGGGTGTGCGTTGCTGGACTCGAAACCAAAGGCCGTCACGCCCCGAGGGTTTCCCGTTGAGCCCTCGGAGCGCCTTGGGACGAGTGCGACGTCCAAGTTGGAGTTTCTTTGTTTAAAGTGTCATCTTGAACGCAGTCATGAGGTTTTAATCAAAGTCCTAAAGCAGTATTAATATATAAAAATAGCTGCCTTGGCAAAGAGCCAAAAAGCCAAAGAATTGCAGAATTTTAAAAGCTGCACTGAGTTTTAACCTTAGTTAAACCTCTTCTTTAGCATCCTTCTCAGGGCTTTTACTCCAGGTCAGGAAAGCTGGAGACCCTTTGTCACTTGAGCATTGAAACAAAACCTCTGATTTCCCAGAGTTGTGCTTCTGGTTGTCTCTGCTCCTGCTGCTGGTGAGGCGGCCCAAGGTGACCCTGGGGAGGGATGTCACTTCCAGGCAGCTGTGTTTGCCTGCCTTTCCGTTGTGCTTTTGGGGAAGGTGTAGGGAGAGGAGCCCTGTCCTGGAGGGTCGGTTACAGCGGGGAGCAGCGCAGGGGCGTCGAGCCAGCCTCTGCCAGCGGGAGGGCGGCCTTCTCCACACTGCAACGTGGGCCCCGTCGCCCACGTTGGGCCTCACATACCGCGATCTACCGCTTGCGTCTGTTGGAGCAGATTAAGGGTTGAGGGGCCCCCCAAGCCCCAGGTAGGCCCTGTGAGGCTAGGCACTCAAACCCAGGGTGGAGGGGTGAGGGTGGCGGAGAGGAGAGCATGGGGGTTAGAGGTGAAGCTCCAGTTGGGCTGAGAGCACGGGTTCCGGTCACTGGAAAAATGTCCCAGTCGCACTTCTCACCCTGTCCCTGCCAGTGGGGTGACAGTCATGGTCGGATGCTGAGATGCCTCTCCCTGACCCGGACGTCGAGTTGGCCGAGTGCAGACAGAACAGTCCCCAGAGGGTTCCATCGGTCAGCAAGGCCGCACGCGAGGTTCACGTCGGGTTCACTCTGGCAACACGTGCTTTCTTGGCTTTGCCGTTTTATACGTTAGAGATGTTTGTGAGGTTATGTGAACGTTTTTAACCTTAGCAAGATATTTAAAATTTTTTAAATGAATTATATGGGATTAGAAGTTGACCTGGTTTGGTGCATTAATTAAGATTGATGTGATTAAAAACATGTTTAGGGAGCAGTAAATTGTGCCTTGTGTCCCTTTAGCACAGCGTCTGTCCTTCTGCTGAGACCTTTCCTCGCGTTGTCCGTAAATCCTCGACTTCAGTCACATAACAGTTTGCCTTTCACGCCTGGAGTCTGGTTGCCTCCGGGCTGTGCTGGCCTGATGTTCTGCCCCTCGAAATGCAGGCTGTCTTGGGACAGTGAGGGTCTGTGTTCAAGCAGAAAGGTGCTGCTCTTCGAGAGGAGCGGACACGTCCGCCCGCCGTCGTGAGCGTGTGGGCAGCGGGGGCCTGGCTGCGGGCACGGTGCCGTGAGCCTCCCGCGCTGTTGGCTGGCAGGCAGGCCCCAGAGCTTGTGGGCGGAGTGGTCGCTTCAGTCGGGCTCGTCGCTGGGGAATCGGGTCATGGGGCCCCTTTCAGCCGCCAAGGCTTGAATTTGAGCCTCCAAAGTGGGGCCTCTGTGAGTCCAGCCAGCACACACTGGGCCTTGGACCCCAGTGGGGGCTTGCTGAGCTGCTCTCCCCACCCTGCAGTTGCCGGAGGAGCTTTTCCCGGTGAGGACGGGTTCCCGTCTGGGGCAGAGAGGGGACACCCCGAGCTGGGGCCACTGCTCCCCGGCCGGCTTTCACTCGTCCCAGCTCACCGGTGGGCCAGGTAAACCCGGCTCTGGCTCCAGGTCTGTCCGCCCTCCTTAGAGCTCGGAGGTGCACTGCGGGTGTGAGTCTGCCTTTGGGCCTCGAGAGGCGGCCTCACCGTTTCCCTCCCGACTCCTCCTGGCCGTGCGTGGGCAGCAGGGTGGGGTGTGGGACAGCCCCACCACGTGCAGGGGGCGTTCCCATCTGATGTTGTGCCTGGGCGCGTGGCAGCGCGTGGCAGGGCCTCCCTGCCCGTCCCAGACACCCGCCTTTCCCACCGCTGTGCTGTCTTGTCCACAGAGGGTTTCTGCTCACTCCCAGGCCCTTAAAGCACCGCGACGGGTTCTGTCCTGCTTCAGCCGCTCATGGCCAGGGCTGGGTGACTTTGCAGTAATGCATGACAGTTTCGGGTGCTTTCTCTTCACACCGCAGGACTGTGTACTGTCGATAACTGTCTGAATTTGACCCCAGTCAGCGGGGTCCCCGGGTGCTGGCCGCAGCAGGTGCTGGGCCTTCAGGGATCCGACCCTTAGGAAGGGCAGGGAAGGCTGAGGGTGATGCGCTCAGACCGGGGGCTGGCTCCCATGGAACCCCAGCGCCTCCTGGCTTCTCAGAAATCACCTGCGACTCAAACAGTGGGCTCTCCGAATTTGCATGGTGAAGTTTGGGTAAAAACGTGGCCATGGCTTTATAGGGAATATCTGGGTATTCAGTTTAGACAACAAGAGGTACAGGCTTTGGTTCTGATGAATTTGATGTGGTTGAAGATTTAGCCAACTCAAAATAATCTTTCTGATTTCTCTAATCAGTTGGAGGAAAAGCAAAATAATCTTACTCAGTTTCGGAGGTGGCAGTGCAGTTGTAGAACTAAATCTGGAAGTATAGATGTTACACGGGAGGTGAGCTCTGAGAATTGGAGGAAAGAAGTGGCCGAAAGAGGACGTTTGTTCTGGAGATGCTCTCCGTGTCACATTGGCTTCCAGGAGGCAGATCGTGGTGGGGAAGCGGAGGGCATCCTCCTGGCAGGAGGCGGGTGTGGGTCCGGGCAGGCCCTGCTCTGTGGGGTCACAGGCGCTTCATGTCAAAGCCACACGTCTCCTGGGACGTGTGTGTGTGCTTTATTCTTTCCCTCTCACTTCTCTAAAGGTCACTGTTTTCTTGGGGGTCGGGTTGCCTGAGGCGTCGAAGTGTGTTGTTTCACTTAGAGCTTCACGTCTGGCCCCTCAAGTGGAGACCACTGCTGAGGAGGGAGCGGGTATGGGGCCGAGCGTGTCCGTCACATCCACGAGTGTGATCCCCGCATTGGGTTCATCTGGGTGGTTCAGGAAGATTCCGAGGGGACACATGCAGTGACACAGACGAGGCGCAGCCCCTGCCCCATCTCCTGACTGTTCTGCTTTGAGCGTCTGAGCTGCTCAGCATGCGTGAGTTCAAGGGAAGCCGGGTGAGTGGCTCATCTCGGCTTGGTCGTGTTCGGGGGGCAGCAGCCGGCAGTGAGACCGTAGGATTGGGGACCCGCGTTGGCGCTGGCCTTGTGGCACAGAGGCACCTGGCTCTGAATCTGCCCTGGTTAGAGCCAGTCCCGAACCAGTCACCCTTCAGCTGTGTAGACGAACACATGCCGGGAACCACGCGCTTTGTTGTGGGACAGTGAGCACTGGGGCGCGTCCCTGCGCTGCTGGGCTAATCGGCATCTGGTTGCAGCCGTCTCTTGCTGGACGACCCCCGCCCCCACCACCGAATTTGGGGCCAGAGAAGACAATCAGTTATTATCCTTGGGGCTTCCCTGGTGGCGCAGTGGTTAAGAATCCACCTGCCAATGCAGGGGAGACAGGTTCGAGCCCTGGTCCGGGAAGATCCCACATGCCGCGGAGCAACTAAGCCCGTGCACCACAACTACTGAACCTGCGCTCTAGAGCCCGCGAGCCACAACTGCTGAATCCCGCATGCCACAACTACTGAACCTGCGCTCTAGAGCCCTCAAGCCACAACTACTGAGCCCGCATGCCACAACTACTGAAGCTTGCGCGCCTAGAGCCCGTGCTCCACAACAAGACAAGACACCGCAATGAGAAGCCTGCGCACCGCAACGAAGAGTAGCCCCTACTCGCCACAACTAGAGAAAGCCTGTACACAGCAACGAAGACCCAACACAGCCAAAAACAAATAAATAAAAAATAAAAATTATTACCCTTCACCATTCGGGGTTCGTTGGGCCCAGCGGGAGGGAGGTGGTTCTGCTCCACGTCATGTCACCGGGTCGTCTGGAGGCTCGGGGCTACCCTGTCCAGGGGATCCCTCCCGGGCCTGGAGCTGGGCTGTCCCCCCAGCCCCTCGGTTCTCCGTGAAGGCTCCCCCAGTGGCCCAGGGCCTCACAGCACGGTGGCAGGGTCCATGGGGCAGATGTCACCAGCTTTTGAGAGCTGGGGTGCAGACGTGCAGGCCCCATGGTGACCACGCTCCTGAGGGCGGTGTGGGATGTCCACGCCCTGGTCTGAATCCAGAGGATGTTGCTGGCAAAGAGGGATGTGACATCTCTTGGCATCCATTCTGGGCCCGGCGTGGCTTGACCATGAGCTCCTGAAGGGCAGGGCCCGTGTCCTTCACGGGGAGGCAGGGGCCTGCCTGAGTGCCCGGAGCAGCCCAGTGGATTTCCATGGAGGCGGTTACTGGGTGAATCACGCACCACGAGCCCCGGAAATGAGCCTCCCCGCTCAGGCTGGTGGGCTGGGGGTTAGTCTGTCAGTGCTGGCATCGAGATCTCAGCCCACCCACCCGAGCGGCATAAAATCTGCAGCGAGAAACTTGACACTTATTAACTGTGTGCTTCGTTGGGTCAGCTTGGCTGATGGTAAAAGTTGGGTGCATTTTTTTATGATTATTGTGTATTGTTAAATTTTTGTTGAACTGTTAGAGCAGTCTTAAAATGTCCTTTTCTGCATTTAACGAATTGAGATTTTTAAAATCTAGATTTATACGATTTCTAAGTTTTGCATTCTGTTCATCTTGGTTTTGGGGGAGTTTAAGAAAACAAAGCAAAGACCGCAACATTTATTCGTGTGACTAAGGAGCAGTGCTCCCAAGCAGGCTGTCTTGGGATAAGCAGCAGCTGCTGCTGGCTGACCGCGAGGTCCCCTGGCCACCGTCTGCAGCGCCTCTGTTTCCAGGGCTCGTCAGCACCCGAGGGCAGGCCCGTTCCTGGGAGGGCGCTGGCACCTTTGTTTTAGTTAATACTGAGTTGTCACTAAAGGTCAGAACACAACCCAGGAGGAGGAGGCTGGGCCCCCCTGCACCTCCAGTGTCATGCTCCGGCCTCCCCACCATGTGCGGGTGACCCATGGGCGGCAGGGCCACCCCTGGTGCCACAGCCATGGGAGGAGCCAGCCCGCTGTCCACGGGGCCGGTGTCCCTTTCTGGAGCTGGACGTGTGCCCCCTCCGACATCCCAGCCCCTCTTGTGTTGCTGTTGATGATGTGAACTAGGGGATGTTATTCCCCGTTACACGTGGGGACAGTAGGCAGTGACTCTTCCAGGGTTGTGCGGGGAGGTCAAGTCCAGGATGGATGCAGCCCCCAATTCTCATATAAGTCCTCAAGCCCCCGCCTTGGCTCCAGGTCTCTAGAACACGGTCATCACTGCTGTTGTCACCGCCACCACCAGGACATCACAGCCACTGTCACCTCCCCCTCCACTGTCATCACTGTTGTTGTCACCGCCACCACCAGGACTGCACAGCCACTGTCACCTCCCCCTCCACTGTCATCACTGCTGTTGTCACCGCCACCACCAGGACATCACAGCCACTGTCACCTCCACCTCCACTGTCATCACTGCTGTTGTCACCGCCACCACCAGGACATCACAGCCACTGTCACCTCCACCTCCACTGTCATCACTGCTGTTGTCACCGCCACCACCAGGACTGCACAGCCACTGTCACCTCCACCTCCACTGTCATCACTGCTGTTGTCACCTCCACCACCAGGACTGCACAGCCACTGTCACCTCCCCCTCCACTGTCATCACTGCAGTTGTCGCCTCCACCACCAGGACTGCACAGCCACTGTCACCTCCCCGTCCACTGTCATCACTACTGTTGTCGCCTCCACCACCAGGACTGCACAGCCACTGTCACCTCCCCCTCCACTGTCATCACTGCGGTTGTCGCCTCCACCACCAGGACTGCACAGCCACTGTCACCTCCCCCTCCACTGTCATCACTGCTGTTGTCGCCGCCACCACCAGGACTGCACAGCCACTGTCACCTCCCCCTCCACTGTCATCACTGCTGTTGTCACCGCCACCACCAGGACATCACAGCCACTGTCACCTCCCCCTCCACTGTCATCACTGCTGTTGTCACCGCCACCACCAGGACATCACAGCCACTGTCACCTCCACCTCCACTGTCATCACTGCTGTTGTCACCGCCACCACCAGGACATCACAGCCACTGTCACCTCCACCTCCACTGTCATCACTGCTGTTGTCACCGCCACCACCAGGACATCACAGCCACTGTCACCTCCACCTCCACTGTCATCACTGCTGTTGTCACCGCCACCACCAGGACATCACAGCCACTGTCACCTCCACCTCCACTGCCATCACTGCTGTTGTCACCTCCACCACCAGGACTGCACAGCCACTGTCACCTCCACCTCCACTGTCATCACTGCTGTTGTCACCTCCACCACCAGGACATCACAGCCACTGTCACCTCCACCTCCACTGTCATCACAGCTGTTGTCGCCTCCACCACCAGGACTGCACAGCCACTGTCACCTCCCCCTCCATTGTCATCACTACTGTTGTCACTGCCACCACCAGGACTGCACAGCCACTGTCACCTCCCCCTCCACTGTCATCACTGCTGTTGTCACCGCCACCACCAGGACTGCACAGCCACTGTCACCTCCCCCTCCATTGTCATCACTACTGTTGTCACTGCCACCACCAGGACTGCACAGCCACTGTCATCTCCACCACCATCACCTCCCCCTACACCACCATCACCACCATCAAGGGATCAAGCGAGTTTTGATGATTGTGAGCTGTGATCTGTCTTCTCTGCCTCGTTCTGTGGAGACCAAAGTGACAGAACTTCCTCTGCCTGGCCCTTAGGAGTTTTACTGGGGGGAGGTAACTTAAGCTAGGAGTGTGTGAGAAAGGTAAGGGGCAGATCCACGCGCTGTTCCTTGCCTGTCGCATCGTGCATTCAGTAGGCACTCAGGTGTGGAGCAGAGCCGTGAAGATTCACAGAGCTGCTCCCGGAGGGCATGTGGATCCAGGCGATTCAGATCTAGTGAGGTATGAACGCTCACTTGGTCCCAGCGCCATTGCCAGGCAATATCATATCTGTTGGAACATCTGAATCTGGGTCAATTTTTTCTCCATAGTTGGGAGATTTTCAGCGATATGGGGAATCTTTAAAGACTGGAGCTTTAGTCATGTTGCTTACATTGTGAATCACGAAATGGTTTAGTGCTGTTTCAACTAGATGCGTATTTTGGTAGATTTTTATTTTTATTTTTTTACAGTTGTGGTTAACGTCATCTAAGATGCGTATGAAAAAGTTGTCTGTCTGTAGGCTGAACGACGTCAGGACACTTGGAAACCTGGGAGTTGTGTGTGTTCTGGCAAAGCCCGTCTCTGCAATAATGAATATGCCACACACACACACAAACACAGAAACACACACATGCATGGGTCACGTGTTAAAAAAAGGCAACACGGTGACGTGTCCAGGTTACTCTCGTCCTGCATCTGTGAGATAACTTCACCAGTATCTAACTAAACAGCCCTGGCATTCTCGAGACTCTTAAACCTCTCTCGAGTTCTTTGGCATTTGTGTCCATCCTGATACTTTGCTTAAAAGTAAATTTCAGTAGCTCTCGGAACTTTTTCCATAAAATGAGGCATTATAAACCCAGCTGGGAAAAAGATTAGAAGAGATGGGAAGTATCCAACATTTTATGTGTAGGACGTTTTTGGAGTGTAGGCCTTTTTTGGGGTGGATGAGAAGAAGGGCTGTGTGTGTGTGTGGTGTGTGTGTAGGGTGCCTTTATCTGTAGCAGTGAAACAGTGTCTGCCATTCCCAGGGGCTCTAGTCCACTTTTAGTGGTCTGCACGCCAGGAGAGCAGTCTCAGCCTTGCAGATGGTACACACTGTCACTTCGCTTCTTTTATTTTTTTAATATTTATTTATTTATTTACATTTTTATTTTTGGCTGCGTTGGGTCTTCGTTGCTGCGCGCGGGCTTTCTCTAGTTGCGGCGAGCAGGGGCTACTCTTTGTTGCTGTGCTCAGGCTTCTCATTGCGGTGGCTTCTCTTGTTGCAGAGTACGGGCTCTAAGTACGCAGGCTTCAGTAGTTGTGGCACGTGGGCTCAGTAGTTGTGGCTCGTGGGCTCTAGAGCGCAGGCTCAGTAGTTGTGGCGCACAGGCTTAGTTGCTCCACGGCATGTGGGATCTTCCCAGACCAGGGCTCGAACCCGTGTCCCCTGCATTGGCAGGCGGATTCTTAACCACTGCGCCACCAGGGAAGCCCTCACACTGTCACTTCAGTTCTAATAAAAATGTTCCCTTCAAGAAAATACGTTCCTTCCAAAACACAGACACACATCTTGGAGAACCTAGGTAGCTCAGGGAATTAACCCCTCATGGAAAAGCCTTCTCTACCAGAAATGGTGGAAACTATCGTTTAAATCAGAAAAGGCCGGATGTGGAGGGAGTTTGGTGTTGAGTGGTTCCCCAAAATACCCTAGAAGAGTCTCAGAAACAACGGTGCGTCTCCTGCTGCCCGGCCGTGGGAGCCGAGCGTGGCGCTGCAGGCTGTCGCCCTGCCCGGGGCAGCTGGCCCTGTCGGGACCCGGCGGCGTCTCCTGCTGCTGGCTCCGTTCCTCGGGAATCCTGGTCCCCAGCGGGGGTGGGGCTGCCGGAGGGGCACCCGACTCCCAGGACTCGCTGTTCGCCACCTCCTGGGCCCATGGGAGGTGTGGCTGAGGATGACCAGTTAGTGACGCTGGCATGGCAATCCAGGCCTGTCATTTGTCCCTGGAGCTGGCAACAAAGAAGACGGTTTCCTGTTGGACAAGGCCAGGAGGAGGTTGACAGAGGTTTGGGCTGGGAAGGATATTGTAATGGTGTTTTTAGAAGACGTTGCACCACGTGGTTACTTAAGTGTACGGTTCCAGTATTGTAGGTCATTGGAGTCACGATGTCTTTGGAGGCTCATGTCAGTTGAGGCTGAGTAGCTTTACAAGAAAACCCCAAAGGCCCTTCCGATTGTTTGGACGCATCGCCCACGGCCCTGAGCCCCTTTGGTCAAGCCCCACCTCAAAGGCTTTGACTCCAGACGGTCAAGGGAGAAGTGACAGGCCTTAAAATTCGAGAATCGTTTTTGATCAATTTCATCATTTTCAAATATACGTTTAAAATGTTAAGTTAAATAGCTTTAATGCTATTAGATCCAAATTTTGTTCATTTCCGTTCTTCACAGTACCCGGTGTAGTATCAGTTGTCAGTACTCAGTGATTCCTTGTTGATGAATGAATACAATAGTAATTATTTCAGATTAGCATTAGTTAACTGTAAGATATGCATGTGAGTTGAAAGCATTTTGATAGACTTTTATTTTTAAGCCTTTTAAAATGTAGCATATGTTCACTGATGATTTTAGTCATGAGTAATAACTTGGAAATGTCCAGAGGAGTACTTACTTAAACCTTACAGCTCAGTAGGCTGAAAAATTGTGACTCTGACTAATTCCAAATTTCTTTTTAGTGAGGCCTAAGTTGTAGAACTTTTTCTGCATAAGGAAGGTTTGGTGATTGCTCTGGGCTCTCCTGAAGCTTTTCTGTCACTGTCTGTGTTTTCCGTGAAGGGCGTGCGTGCAGCGGGCAGTGGAGCCCATGCCTGGTGCTGGACCAGTGTCCCTGCCATTTCGGTGATGGTGCAGAGCAGCTAAGTACCGCAGCAACTGTACTCCCGACGCCGTCAGGGCAGCTGCTCTCTGTTGGAAGGAACCGAGTTACCACTCCTGCACCAGGAATTTACTTTCTGGATTTCTAGCTGTGGAGGAGGGTGGGTGGAAGGCCAGCCCTGTAATGGGGCTGCCCCGTGAAGTGCTGGCCATTTTTCCAGATGGTTCACTCCTTTACAGTCAGAGAAATAGGGGATGGAAAGTACCCGTGGGGACGTTTCCCTCCTGTTCTGCCCAGGCCCCGGCTTTTCCCCGAGCAAGCCCCAGGAGCTCTGGCCGTCCATGTTGTAGAGACTGGAGGCTCGCTCTGCGTGCTCTAGGTGGGGTCATGTGTGGACTCTGGTGGTTGCAGCCCAGAGGGGAGTCGCTGCACCGGGTGAGGCGTCTGAGTTTAGACAGTGGATCTGGGCGGGTGGGGTGCCGGAGTTGGCGCTGGGCTCTCCCGGCGCCACGGGTCTCCAGGGCTTGGAGGTCTCAGGAGGATGTGGTGGAAGTTGCAGGAAGCTGAGCTGCGGGGCCGGGGCCTCCAGACGGGCCTGTGGTGTGAGAGCTCTCACGGGGCTGGGACACGAGTGAGCCCTTGAGCCACTCAGCAGAGTTACTGCAGAAGACAGACCTTTCAAGCACAATGTCATCTCCCACTTTTACTCCCTGTGAGGGTGCACTTCAGGGTGACTGTTGGCTTCATTGTGTGTTCATGAGGAATCTTTCGTCTAGAAATCACAGGCCTGGTCTGATCAGGGCGCCCGGGTGTGGGCTCAGGCCGCTGCTCCGGCGGGGCTGGAATGCCTGGCAGAGTTGGAGGACGCGGTCGGGCCCCCAGCCTGGGCCCCGTGGGCGTCGTGTTCAGACATCTGACCCCCCGCGAGGCAGGATCGGCGCCACGCTCATGTTCGGGCTCCATGCAGCTCCAGAGCAGAGGTCGATTTGTGGTCAAGAAGATCCCGAGGAATCGGGACGGCTTCCCCTCATGCTGAGTTTCCTCTCACCCAGGGACTAAGGGGGACATTTGCAGGTGTACTGGCAAACTCCGCTCCCGTCTTTCTTTACATCTCTTCTGAGGACTTACGACCCCCAATGAAATGAAATCCGTGTGGCGTGCCACTGGGCTTGGACTGGAGAGAGAGGGCGGCACCCAGCACCCCGTCAGGTGTGTGAGAGAGGAAGAGGGAGGGAGGGACTGAAGGACCCTGGAACCGATAGGCACGCTGAGCGTGGCAGGCATTCAGGGTAGAAGACTAATCTAGAATTATTTTCGTGTGTAGGCAAATACAGTCACTGATTTCAAGAATCCGGGCAATGTTTCTTGCTGACGCCAAAGTAAAACGAGCAGACAGCTCCTCGGGTGGCCCCAACCCGGCTTCAGAGCTGCCCGCTGAGCTGCTGCTTTCAGCCCCGTGCCCACATAACGTTCCCACGTTGTCCCCTTGCTCTATAGACACGCCCCCCGTGCTGACCGGTGAAGGTCGGCCCAGACTCTGACTGTGGCCTTCCTGCGGCGAAAGATGCACATTAGTGTGGACGGCCAACTTTGGAGCTGAGCCCTTTAGAAAGGGGGCTGCGTGGGCCACCAGCCCAGTGACAGCCGCCCCGCCTGCTAGCAGATGCTTTACCTAGAGAGGGTGGGCGCGGAGGGGTCTCCCAGGCCACACGCGCGGCCGCGGCCGTCAGCCGTCTAGACCAGGCTCTGAGGGGACGGGGGGCACTCGGGTAAACCGGGCACGGCGAACAGGAGGGAAAGCGGGGCTCCTTAAAAGTAGGTCTTTGTGATGTAACTGCCAGGTGGGTCTTTTTGAGAGAATTATCTTCCATTTAGGGCGGCGCTCCCCCGGCACCTGAGTTGAGCTCCCCGGAGCCCCCAGAGCCGGAAGATGGATCCCCCCAGGCGGATGATGCCAGATGGGCAGGTGTTTGGCAAGGAGATGGGACGAAGGGCTCAAAGCCTTTTCATCACGGAGGCTGATGGGGAGAGGTTGAGAGTGCGGTTCTTCCTTATATTTTACAGGGAATTGATTTCTAAAGTCAAATGACGCTTTTGAGGTTTCTTCTTGTCTGATTTGCTATGTGGCCCTTCTTTGACTCTTTCTAACGCGCCCCCGTCCCACGTGACCGGATCTGGCCTCGCGCTGCACTGGGGCAGCCTGGAGGGAGTCGGAACAGCTGCCTCCAGAGCCTCTTCTGTTTGGTTGTTTTCTTTCTGGCTCGCGGTCCTGGGCACGTAAGTTAGCCTCTGAGTCTCAGCTTCCTCCCTGGCCACTCGCGATAACAGACAAGAGGCCATCTGTGCCCAGCGCCCAGCACTGCAGCTCTTGGGCTGAGGCCCCAGGACCCCGGCCTGTCCTGCTGCTCCCACGCAAACCCACGGGCCCTGGCGGTCATGTGACCCTGACGCCGGCAGCCCTCGATGCCCTCTTTCCCCCGTGTGCGGCCAGGCAGGTGCAGACACACATCCCTGGTGTCGGCCGCTCTCTTGTGGGAGCTGGGCTCTCCTGGCTCCGTCCTCCCCAGGCCCCTCGTCCACTGGCTTCCATGGGCTTACCCAGTGAGGGAGCGTGGCGGAGGGAGCCCAGTGGCTGGGTGCTTCCTCTCTGGGGGTGCCGCTGGGGCCCGCAGCTGTGGGACGGGATCTGTGAGATTCCCCGCCGTCCAGCCGTCCAGCCCCCTCTCGTTAGCGGTCACACGTGGTGGTGGTGTCTCGTTTCCAGTGCACGCGGGACAGCGTCATCAACACAGCCCCGCACTGGCTACTGGCTACGCTGCGGAATGCACTGTAAAGTGAAGTGTGGACGTGCCCTCCCCCGAGGCAGGCTCCTATTGGCTGAGCGTGGAGGGTTGCTTTCAGGTGTCTTTTCACTTAGAGGAAGTTGGAAGGCATTCTTTACACCCGAAGTTAAACGTTTGCACCGTTTCTGACTCCTGGTGTCCGTCAGTTGACCCTTGAGCACGGCGTGCAGTGTAGACAAGCACTTGTCATGCACGAACGGAGCTTCTCTTTGTGAGCCCGGGCGTGTTTGCGGGTGGCACACCTGCCTCAGAGCGCAGCCCCAAGCTCCCCTCTGCAGGGCGCAGGGAGGGGCCGGGATGTTTGTCTCCTGTCTCCCCCTGTCTGGGTTGGGCGGCTGTAATCGGGTACCATGGACGGGGCAGAAATGGCAGATGTGTGCCCCACGGTTCTGGAGGCCGGAAGCCTGACACCACGGTGCCTTGCGGTCGGGTTCTGGCGAGGACCCTCTTGCTGGTTATGTCCCCACGTGGTTTCCTTGGTGTGCCTGTGGGCGGGGTCCTGTGTCTCTCCCCCTCCTAGAAGGGCACTGACCCCTCGTAGGGGCCTCACACTCGTGGCCTCATCCAACCCTAATACCTCCTGAAGGCCCCACCTCCGCACCCGCGCCCCATCACTCAGGGAATCAGGGCTTCGACACTCAGTCCAGAGCACCCTGTCTGTTCCCAGGAAGGATTTGGGACCTGTGGCAGCTCTGCTTTGGATGCAGAAAGGGGATTTGGGCTGTTTGGTCCCCATATACCTTCTTGACCACACAGTAATCCCACGTGCCTCACATCAGCATGGATTGTTCTGAGACGCGGCCTCAGGCGGGCAGGCTTCTGGGGAGGACACGGACCCGGGGGTGGAGTTGGGTCCCAGCGGCCATTTGCATGGTGGGTCCTTTGTTAAATGCTCCCTGCTGACTGGAGCTCAGTAGGAAAATTGCGTCATCTCTTTTTGGAAGTTCTTTCTTTCATCCCATCACAGTGAACACAACGATAATTTTTGTGGTTCTGTGGGGTGAGTTTTCCAAATTAAATAAAGAAACAGTGGGAGTCGAGCACACAGTCGGGGGTGGGGAGCAGGGAGGGAGGCCGGCCTGAGCCTGACCCCGGCCTGCGCTCTGCTTCCTGGTCGCGGCAGCTGCAGCGTCTGTGTCCACGTTTTGGCGTTTCAGCTCCTTGCCGCCGTGAGGGTGATGGCTGGGCACCCTCTTCCTTCCCCGGGACAGGACAGGTCACTTACATGCATAATTAACACCTTTTTTGTTCTTCCAGTGCTGTCTTACCCGCTCCCTACCCATCCCCACCTGACCCTTCTAGAAGCCAGAGGCCTGGAGCCCACGGGCAAGTGGAGGCCCTGGATTTGACTCTGGCTGAGTTATTCCACTCCCCCTCATCCCCACCTCACTCGACTGGAAGTCTTAAAGACACATGGCTAAGATCTGTTCCCAGGAGCGCCGCCCTCTCTGGAATGATGAGCTGAATACCACGCATCTCCAGACTTCCGCTTTTGCTTTATCATATTTTTAGGCTTTGTTTTCCTTTCTTCCGGATTGTGATTGAGGCTCATGCCCGATGCTGGAAGGAGGAACAGAGCAGAGGGCAGAAGCCGCTTGTGTTGACGGGAGCCACCGCCCCGAGCTGTAAATCTGGCTCCTGACTGCTGGCCTGTCAGCTCTGGAAGCGCCAGCTTGCTGGCCTGGCCGTAGCATGCTTTTCTAAAACGTTGCATCCATTGGCTGGAGCCCTGAGTCCTGTGAGGAGTCTCCAGGCCAGGCCTCGCGCTGAGGGCTCCAGGAACACCGGGGGAGCGCTGTGCGGTCCGGTTCTGTTGTGTTCTGGGGTTCCTTGCCAGTTGTGCTTGTGTCTGGCCGTCCGCCTCGTGGGCAGGAACTCCAAGTGGGATCCAAGGAAGCAGATTAGCGTTCCTGTCCCTGGGTTTAGAGACTTAAGAATGGTTGTTTGTTTCTGGCATTTGCTGTACAAATGTACAAAATAGATTTTGTGCCGTGGGGTCTCCTGGCCGGTTGGCGGTTTGCGGCATCTTCCTCTCACCTCCTCATCTTTCTGTCGTGGGGGAAGCTGCTCTTTGAATTAACATCCAGGTTTGGAAAAGTCCACTGGTTGAGTGCATTACCGTAACCAGCTGGGTTCAAGCGGAAATGCAGACACAGGTCAGTGACCTTGGCCCCTCCCGGAGGCCTCAGGTGTGAGGGTCTCGTCCTTCTCCTGGCCACACGCTTAATTAAGCTGTGCTCAATGCCTGTCTTGTGGGTGCATGAGGGTTTTTTGCTTGGTGTTGTGTGTGTGTGTGTGTGTGTGTGTGTGTGTGTGTGTGTGTGTGTCTGGGTGGATTCTTGGTTGGATTGAGAGTTTTGTTTCTAAGTATTACTGGAAAGTCCTTGGGCTCCTTGCATTTATTTTAGGCTTTGCACCAGTTTTGCATTATCTCCGTTGGGTATCAGACAGCGTTTCAGAACTGGCAGAATGTAGAGAACAACCAGATGTGTGCACTCCAGAGAAACAGCGCTTGTAGATCCAGGATCCCCTTAGTCGGCTGCTTCAGGTTCGGACACTGTGACATCTTTCTTTGGTCTGAAAATAGTGGGCTCTGCTCCACAAACACGCCAGGGAAGCCTGCGACCGAGGCCGGCCAGGTGGCGCGAGCCGCGCCCGCGTCCGCGCATGCGCGTCTCTCCGAGGCAGCGCGGCCCCGCCGGCTCCCTCGCCCGGTCCAGCCGCGGGCAGCTGCCCTGGGAAGCCCGGCAGCGCTGCTTCTGGCTCCTGTCCTGGGAGCTCGCTGCTTCCCAGTTAGATAGTTGTTTCTGCCCCCCACCGCCTGTTGGGAAAAGGCTGCAGACAGAAACGAGCAGCAAGCAGGAAGGTGCCGCGGCTCGTGGTCAGGAGAAGCGGGAGCCAGGTGAGCCAGGCCCTCGCTGTCCGGCAGGACCTCTGGCCGCAAGCTGACTCTGTGCTCGTTCTGGGGCCGCCCCCGTCCCCCCGCCAGAGCGAGGACCCCCGGCGGGCGTCCGGCGGCCTCAGGTGCCGCAGGGGTCCTGCTGCTCTGCGCAGCGGGAGTCCTTGTCACCGGCTAAGATCCAGGTCAGCCTGACTGTGTGTGTCAAGAGCTGCGCGGTGGCCCCGCCGAGGGCGCCCGTGTGGTTGGCCCGCAGAGCACTTTTTATTTGTCCTGGCTTCGCTCGCTCGTTTTACCCTCAGGAGAAGTGTCCTGCCTCCAGAGCGTCTGCTCCTGCCCCTCCTTCGGGAGAGGCCCTTCGGGTTGTCCTTTGTGGGGTTGTCCCTGCCGGGTGTGCTGCTGGCTGCCCTGCGATGTCCCAGCTCCGGGTGCTGGGGGGGTCGCTCCTGCCCGGAGCAGCGGGGGCCGGTGGGGGGGGCGGGGCGGGGCACTGCAGAGCCGGCCTTCTGACTCCTTCTCACGGCCGTTCTGTCATCCAAGCTTCGTCCGGTTTTGAGAAGACATATTCTTAAGCCGGAGTTGGAGGCGGATGGGGCAGCCGGGCCTCGTCGTGGGGGCCGCTCTCCCCGTCCACCAAAGCCCAGCAGGGCTTTGCTCTGGGTCCGTGTCCAGGACGGCTTCACCGAGCAAGCTGTTTGTCCCATCCGGGTACCCGCCGGTCACCCGGGACAGGCGCCTGGTGCAGGGGCCCACAGCGGGGGCCCGTGTGACCCTCCCACCCGAGTGCGGAGGCCCCCGGGGCCCGTGTGCCGCTGTGGAGGGAAGCCAGGCGAGGCCCCGGTGGTGCCTTCCCAAGGCTGCAGGAAGGCGCCGCAGTCGTGCCTCCTTGTCTGCGGGGGATGTGTTCCAGGACCCCCAGAGGACGCCTGAAACCACGGGTGACACCAGACCTGTACTAGGGTTTTCCTGTACGTACACATCTGTGATGAAGTTTATTCTACAAATTAGGCACAGTAAGAGAACATCCAGATGGCCAGAATCACTGTTCTTGTGCTTCGGGGCCATTGCGAAGTAACAGAAGGGTGTCTTGAGCACAAGCCCTGTGATCCCAAGACAGTGGAGCCGATAAGCTAGATGCTGCTAAGTGGCTAATGGGCGGGACACGCAGGACAAAGGTCAGGATGGGATTTCATCACAGTGCCCAGAACAGCGCGCGAGCCAAACCTTAGGACTTGTTTATTTCTGGAATTTCCCATGTAATATGTTCAGACGCGGTTGACCGCGGGTAACTGAAACCGAGGATGAGCGAGGCGGCTTTGGTGGGTGGAGCAGCCCTGGAGGCCGTGTCACCGCCAGCCTCTCCCAGCCTGGCGGTGCCCTCGTGCGAGTGCCACGTGAGAAGCGGGCCCCTTGCTGCCCACTGGAGTCGGAGCCCCGTTTTCCATGGAGACGCTTGTCCCCCTTGGCTGTCCTTGCCGCCCCACCTGAAGAGCAGACCCCCTCCCTGCACTTTTCTGGGGGGAGCGGGGGAGGGCGGCGCCTGGAGGGCGGGGGTGATATCGAAAGGCCCGGAAGGTCTTTCCCTCCTGTCCGTGCTCGTGCTCGCTCAGCGCTAGGTGTTCAGCTCATTCCTGAATCGCTTGTCAAGACCAAACCAGGGTGGAAACGTTTAAAGGGCATGGCATTTTGAAAGAATTCCCGGTTGAGAATATTTTCCTATGTTTTATTTACCCGCCAGGCTGGTAACGGGCCTACCTTCCTTATTATAAACGCTGCACGTTTAGATTCCGGGGTTTCTGACACTGTAGTTCTTAAGATTTAATGAGCTGTGCAGATCACGTGGAAAGTCACTTTACTGAGACTGCGGAGAGGAAGAAGATCACTCGTAGGTACCGCAGCACACCTTCCGTTTGTAGGGAGGGGTGGCTCATCCCCAAAACCAGAGGGCAGGCAGAGCTCGGAAAGAAGTTCCATGATTTCGTAAGTTTCATCAAAAGATAGTCTTAGATTTGACTTTAAATTCACCGTGTACAACAGTGACAAAACTGTGACGACGTTGTAATAGTTAACATTTGTAGTCGAGTCCAGGACCTGCAGGTGGGGGTGGGGTTGGCACGGGGGAGCACTGGTTACAGCCTCGCAGCTTGTGTCCCCGGCCTCAGCCCTCAGTGGCGCTCTCCTCTGGCACCTCCCCCAGCTCTCTCCCTTGCCGTCCCCGGGCGTTCCTGTCCCCCTTCTAACGGGCCCAGGTCCCCCCAGCTGAGCATCTGGACGCCAGCCAGATCTCATCTGCTCGTCCTGAGAAGCAGTCACTTCCCTTCACAGCCCGGGGATTGTTCCAGAATCTAGGCTCCTGGGGGTCGCGTCCTGCCCACGGTGCCTCGCACGCAGTGGGTCCTTAACTGAGGGAGCAGCGTGGGGGTCTCTGCGCGTGTGGGCAGCAGGTGCTGGGGAGTGTCCGGTGAAGGCCAGCCGCTCGCTGGGGTTCGGTCATTAGAGACATTTTAGTTAACTCGAGATGGTTTACAGGGCTAGATTCAGACTCAGAGAAAAAGCCAACGTCTCGCAGTGTAACGTGTCTGCGCTCCCCCCGCCCCCCCCCCCCCCCCCCCCACCGCCCACCATGAGCGGATGACCGCGCTGAGCCCTCCGTGCTGTGCCGGGCCGGCCTTCGGCTGGTGCTTTGAGGTTGCAGAGCACGTGTGCGTACCCGCTCCTTGGGTTCTCGGTGTCCGGCTTTGATGCAGGACCAGCCTGGGGATCCAGATGCCCTAGACTGACCTTGCCTTTCCAGGGCCCGGCTGGGGATGTGCATGCGTCTCTTCACAGGGTGCCAGGGGCTTGGCCTTGCGTCTGGTCCCGAGGCCCCGGGTGGGTGGACGGAGCAGGCGGGCCGTGAGCCTGGCATGTGTGTTTTTTCCTGCCTCTCCCCCGCTCACGGCTCCAGAGCTGTCACTCTTGGCGAGAAAGGCATCCTAACCAACCCGTATCCTCCAGCTGACAAGGTCTCTCCTTAACGCTTAACCCCTCCTTCCTCCTGTTTTCTTCTGAAAGCTTTTCGTTTGAGTCTCTTAAGTTCCCCCAGAACTGCCAGGCTCGGGGCAGAGTGGACCACAAGAGAGCCAGGGCGAAGGGCGTGCGGACACACTTCTGAATGTTGCGCTACGGGACCAGCTCCGCTCCACTCCCCTCCTGTTCCTCGTCCTCTTTCCTCATCAACATCAGCGTGATCTTCACTTATTTCAGAAATAGTTACTGAGCGTTAGGTACACTGCTGGACGCTGGGGATCTGGCAGTGAACAGAAGAGACCCCTCCCACCCGTGTCATCATGGAGCTCATGTTCCCGTTGCGTGGGATGGCTGAGTCTGGAGTCAGGTGCACGGTGGCTGAGGCAGCCAGGGCTCAGAGGGGCCCGAGGGCGTGGGAGTCCCTGGTCCCCGCCGCCGGCCCCGTCCTCAGGGGCGCGGGAGTCCCTGGTCCCCGCCGCCGGCCCCTTCCTCAGGGACGCCGGGGTCCCTGGTCCCCGCCGCCGGCCCCGTCCTCAGGGGAGGGGAGGCCAGCGGTGGAGAGGGGGAGGTGGTCCAGCAGGCTGGACGGCCGAGCAGGAGGCTGGGGCGCGGGCCAGTGGGGAGTGGGCGCGCCTGGGGGTGGGGGACTGCCGGCCCTGTTGGCAGAGCTGCCCCCGTAGAGGTCACCCCCGGGGGCCCTCGTCCTGACACGTAGCTTGTAAGAGTCGGAACAGGCCCGTCTGTTCGGTTTGCTCAAAGTAAGGAAACGTGTTGTGGCTGTGTGATTTGGGGTGGGCTTTTGACTTTTTGCTCTTTGTGGGAAAATGGCTAGACTCAGCTTCCCGTCCCCCTGTCTTCAGGTCCTGCTGGCTTCCCAGCTTGGACCCTTTGACTTTCTGTTCCTGCTGGGAGTGTCGGGCCGGAGGCCCTCCTGGGACGTGCTGTGCTTCCGTAAAAAGCCACGAGGGTGACTGAACCCCAGCGGAGGCGCTCCTGGCCTCCTGGGGAGGGGGTGCTGGGCTTTGAGTGTGGGTGGCCCCTGAGCCCCGCTGCCCTCTGTCCTGCTGGGGCCACACCGGCTGCTGCCCGAGGCTGCTCGTCCCCACGGGGTCCAGGGCGTGGCTGCTCCCTGGCGACGGGGTGGCAGAGCTGCAGAACTGGGCAGGCCCGTGTCTTACTTTCCGACCACGAATGATCTGGTGGTGGATAAGTTCTGGGGAAGAGAAAATGAATAATAGAGGGGACGTCAGTTTTCTCCAATTTTTAAAAACCTCTCATGAACTCATTAGTACAAACAGTTAATACAGGACAGAGTGGTGTTTTACAGAGAGCCGTTGTTGTCAGGTCAGCTCTTTGGGGACCTAGAAGCCGGTTCCCGCCCGGAAGGAGGAAGCCAAGGAGATGAGCGTGGCCGTCTGTGGGGGCTGTGGCTGTGGGGACACGCGACCACGTGTGGTGGAGTATGCACAAGTGTGTCCTCTCACAGCCTGGAGGCCGTGAGTCCAGCACGGGCCTTGCTGGCTGAAGCTTAGGGGTCACAGGGCTGGTTCCCTCTGGAGAATCCCGGGGAGACAGAGGTGCTGCATTCCTTGGCTGGTGGCCCCTGCTCCATCTTCCAGATCAGCGTGGTGTCCACGCTTTGTTACGTGGGAAGATTCTCTGCTTTCTGAGCCGCCTGTGTGACACGGGGCCACCAGATGCTTCAGGACGCCGTCCCCACCTTGATCACCGGCTCAGTCCCATCTGTAAAGTGCCCTTGCTGTCAGGGCACACGGCCCGGGGCCCGGGATTGGGACATACCCGTCTCTGGCCGTCACTCTGCCCAGCAGAGCTGGCCGCTGCGAGGTGTGAAACTGTGTTTGCAGATGGCTTCTGAAGACACAAAAGGAAAACCAGTTAGGACTTCCGTCTTTTATCCTGAAAGTCGAATTTTCCTGTTTTTTTCCACTGATGGATTCATTATTAAAGAAACAGAACTTTAGCTCATCAAAAACTAGAATCACGTTTGAAACCGCAGACTGTATTTTCAGCATCCTCAGCTCTGACCCCGTGTGGGAGGCCGTGGGCTGGTCAGGAAGTGTGACTACGGCTGCCCCGCCGAGGGCAGCTGACGAGCGCCCCCAGGAGGTGGTGCCGTGGGCGTGTAATTGGAGGGGGTGGGAGTGCAGCCCCAAGTCAAAAGCCCCACAGTTCATGGCAGCTCACCCCCGTGAATGCAGAGCCTCGGAGCCCCCCGGCCGCTCGCCATCCTCCCTGTGGGGCCTCGAGGCACCAGTCCGCCTGCCTGCCTATTGGAGGGCGCGGTGGGCCTGGTGTGGGCGCCCGTGAGTGATGGCGTCACCCAGAGCCCGTCACGGGGGCCTCATCTGTCCCTCCCTCCAGGCACAGTCCAAGTGGGGTTCCTGGTGCGCAGGACGGGGGTCCGTGATCCGTGATTTGTCTCCTTGGAGGCAAGTCGGATCCTCCCCTGGGATCTGGGCCTCACCCTCCAGCTTGTGTCTCCTCTTCATACCCAGAGCCCTTCTCGACTCCCTCTGGAGCCTGGGGTCTTGTGACTGACATGCACATTTCTGCTTGTTTCTCAGACTCGATCAGTGGCCCACTGTCTGGGGACCGCTCCTCCCCGACGCTCGAGTGAATGTGTCTTGCTTGCCCCAGGGTCGAGGCCCTGCTGCCGTCTGCCTGGCCTCCTGGCTGCCCTCAGGCTTCCCTTTCCATGAACCTGAGAAAGCGGTGACTCTGGGAAGGTCTCCAGGTGCTCTAGCTCCTGTTCCATCTCAGACCCGCACTTGGCCACGTCCCTGCGTTCAGTTCGCTCTTTGGGTATTTTTTCCTGTAAGGCCTAAACGCCCCTCTCTGTGTCCAGCACTTGGATGTTTGAGGGAGGCGACTTGCAGATGCAGTGGAGCGGCCTGGTCCTGCCGTGCACACCCGCACGCCACACCCACACGCCACACCCTTGTCAGCAGGTGCCCCGCCCCGCGGTCCAGGTAGGATGGGGCGGCCTCCCCCGGCGCCGGCTGTGCTGACGCGGTTCTGCTCTGTGTCTGCAGGTGCTGCAGGGGGCCCAGCTGATAGCCGTGGCTTCTTCGGACCCTGCTGCCACGGGGGTGGACGGCTCGCCGCTCCAGGGCAGCGACATCCAGGTCCAGTACGTGCAGCTGGCGCCGGTGACCGACCACACCGCTGCAGCCCAGGTGGGTCCTCCCTTTGGGAAGTGGACGGGGCCCGGGCCTCCTGCAGGTAGGGAACACGCTTGGGCATTTCTGCCTTGGGCCTTCTCCCGCGAGGAAGGTAAGTGATCCATGAGAGGTGCATGGTGTGGACGTAGGCGCTCGCTTGGGACTCCGTGTCTTGTAAGTGCCTGAAAGTGTAAAGGTGAGAGGTTACTTCTTGGCCCAGATACCAGCCTTAAACCATTTCCTGAGATACTCTTGTCTCATGCAAATGTTTACCTATAAATTTAGAGGCCAAATTAAGTGTACCTGAGACCTCTTCGTTCCTCGGGCTGGGGCAGGGCCGGCCCAGGGTCTGCGTGCCTGCCAGCCACGGGCAGTCAGTTTGCAACCCTTGCCTGTGGCCTCTGCCCTTTTCCCCCGTGGCAGCCTCTGGTTGGCCGAGCTGTGCCGCGCTGGGCTGCGGTCCTCTTCCCGCGCTGCTCGCGGTTGGCGCTCTCCCGGGAGCCCCAGAAAAGCAGCGCTTGGGCTCCATCTGGACAGTTTCTGAGCCGTCGGGTCGGCGTGGGGGCTGCTGCTCGAGATGTTCGAAGCGTTCGCACCTTCGGCCCCAGTGAGTGTGCTTGGTCGGGCGACCACTGTGGCCTCCCCTGGGTATGGAGGAGCCAGGCGTGGGCCCCCGTGCTCGTGCCTGAGCCCGTTTGGGGGCGGTGTGATCAAGGTCTGTCAGGGCGCGGTCCGGAGAGGGTGCCCTTGGAGCAGCTCAGGCTGCTGGAGCCAGGGTGACACGGTGCCCTCAAACCTCGGGCTGTGGGCTTGACTCACTGACTCACTGCTGAGCGCCTCTGGGCGGGGGGCTCTCATCGCTGTGACCTCAGCCTGTTGGCCCCTCTCTGCCTCCTCCCTGGACCCCCTCCTCTGCCCAGCACTGATGAGGTGCGCGTATCATGCCGTTGGCCTTGACGCGTAGAATTAAAGCCCCGAGTTTCCACGCGGTCCCCCTCCCCTCTCGGCCTCCACTCTTCGCCGTGCTAGGTGTCGTGTCCTGTCCCCGCTGGTAGTTGCTGAGGAACGCGGCTCAGCAGGGCCAGGCAGGTGGCCCAAGGTGGCCCTGGTGACCAGGTGTCTGGCTGGGTGATCAGCGGTCCTGCGGGGACTTAACCCTGGTTCACAACAAGTCCCCACCTGGCCCAGAGTTTTGGAACGTGTGTCCTGGAGAAGGCGCAGCCCCCTGCTCTCCCCAGACCTGTCCACTGTGCCACGTGGGCAGCAGCCACGGCCTGGACACTTGTGCTTTTGTGCAGCGGTGATCAGAGAGGCATGTGCCACTCTGGAGAGTGACCGAGAGGGCATGAGGCCGACAGAGAGCCCACAGAACTTGGGGTGGGGGGGGTGGACGAGCTTATTGATGTGGTGCGAGGGACATCTGTCCTAAAGAAGGACCCCGGGGCTCCGTCCGAGCTGGGCGGGTCTGACGCCCATGTCATTGCTGCTTCACACGCATGGGGGTACTCAGAATGTGTGCCTTGAATCTGGGGTGCGTGTCATGTGGCGGGTCTTCCTGGCCCAGGTCTGTGGTCTTCGTGTGGGTGTCACTGTCGAGGGGAGCCATGTCCACTGAGCTCCCAGCGCCTGAATTCCCGCCAGTGTCTTGGTCTCCAGTCACACCCAGCAGGTCTTGGGGACCACGTAGGACACAAAGCAGTAGATCGGAGGGGGACATGTGCACTTCCCGGGGTGTCTTCCCCGCAGAAGGGCTCGGTCCCCAGGGCCCAGCCTCCTCCCTGGGCCCCCGCCCGCCTCATGCACGGGGACGGGTCTCCCGATGGTCTCTTCATTAGCAGGAGGCCTCCCGCCCTCCTGTGGGTTTCCTTCCAGAGTTTGCTGCTCAGAACGGGGTTGTACTCCTCACCTGGTGCCTGGGGAAGGACGGGTCTGGCTCCCGAGGCCCCCGAGCCCCCCGAGCCCCAGAGGCTGCGTGAGGGGTGGGCCCGTTCCCCGGGGCAGCCATGGGCAGGGGAGAGGGCGCCCCGTCTGTGCTGGCGCCGCTGCGCTGTGTTCCGCTCCTGCCTGGGGCCCCGGTCTCCTGCCGCGTTTTGAGGACGAGGGGGAAGGGCAGGGCTTCCCATCAGAGTGTGGGCCTCCCGAGTGCCCAGCCCAGCCCCACCCCCTGCCCTTGCCCCACCATCCCGGGTGCCTGGGCTCAGAGCCGCCTCTTCCAGATCTTCAAGGGGAGGGGCCCCCGCAGCCTGTAGCAGGGCTGGAGTGCCCCCCTCTGCAGCTGCCAGTGCGCGCCAGTCCATTCCCTTTTCCAGAAGGTCCATGTCTGTGTTGTCCCTCCAGCCCAGCCCCTCTCGTGGCCTCCGGACGGCGCGGAGGAGGCCTGTGCTGAGTCCTCAGATGGGTGGGGAACCGCTCCCACCGCCCCCCCCCACCCCCGCTACGAAAATGCCGTGTTGCCTCCGCAAACGGCGCCTTGAGCTGCAGTCGTAGGTGGAGCGCTGGCCCCGCCCGGGACTCTGCCTCCGCTGTGTGGCTTTCTCCACCTCCTCCTCCACGCACCGTGCCACCCCCCCCCCCCCCACCGCCCCGGGCCCCTCCAGCCTCAGGTCCTCAGGGGAGCCGCGGAGCCCACCTCTGAGAGTCTGATGTTGCCTTTGACCAGCGGCTTAGGGGAGTCTGAAAAACCCCCCAAGTGATCTCCATCTGGGAGCCCATTCTTGGTGGCTGAGATGGCTGGTCAGTGACTTATTCCAAGACTGTGTTTTTTTCCTTTAAACTACTTTAAAACTGTGAATATGCTGACCACTTGGCGTGCACGCCCAGTGGGAAGCAGGGGTGGGAATGGGAACGCAGTGCTGGTGGCAGGAGCTGAGGGGCACGTGTGGGAGGCGGTGGGTAGGTGGGGGGGGGAGCAGGGGCCAAGACAGGGCCCCGCAGAGACGGACCATGGCCCTGGATCTGTCACAGCTGCCGGGAGCATCGTCTCCCAGAGCAGGGGCGACACTCGGGCCCCCAGCCCCACCCTCCAGCTCGGGTGTGTGTTTACTCTGTGCCTGAAAACCGCTGGTGTCTGTGACCAGGGAGTGGCCTGGACGCGCACACTGGACCCTTTGATAGAAAGCCTGCTCTCCCCTCTTGCAGGCGGCCGACGCCCTGCAGCCCACCCTGCAGTCCGAGATGCAGCTGGAGCATGGGGCCATCCAGATCCAGTGAGGGGACGGCCACCGAACAGACAGGGCCCGAGCCAGAGCCACCGCTCAGCGCTGGTTGCCGTCACCCGCACCGTTCACACGCACCCGTCCCTCGGCTTCGCACGGGAGGGGCCCCGCACACGTTCTGCTCGAGTGCATCCGAGTGCCTCATCCTCGGGGAGAGCGCGCCGGTAAATAAAGACGACGGTAGCCCCTGCCGCCCCTGCCCGAAGACCCTGTTTCTTTTGATCACCCCGCTGTGTCCGGGGAAGGAGCAGGAAGCACAGCGCGGCTGCGTTAAGTACACGCGGGAAATCAAGAACTACGATATTTTTCTCTGTTCAAACAGCTTTTTTAATTTGCTATGGTGTTTATAACAAAAAACAAAATTGAAAAAAAAGTGGAGTAGCAGAAGCCTTTTGCTGTGTGCTCTGTTCAGCGTAATGAGAATAGGTATTTGCAAAAGAAGACTAACAATTTTGATGGAAACGTTGCTTACCTACTTTTCTAGGGGGATGTTGTCAGCACTGTGATTGTGCATTTCTAATGGAATAAAATGTATTTATGACCACAGCAGCTGTCACGTTGTTTCCTCTTAGGAGATGGCCCCTGGGCCTGTGGCGGCCCTGATGTAGCTGTGTGGGCCCTTCCAGAGGAAGGGGCGTGGCTGTCCTGGCAGTCCCGTGATGGGGCCTGGGGTGCAGGGGGCTGCACGATGGAGTGTCTCCAGGCGCCGTGTCCCTCGAGGCAGCGTGAGCCTTCAGAATTGGGGCGCTCCCACAAGTAAGCTGCGCTGTTGAATGGCATGGCCTCTTCCAGCCCCAGAAAGTCCCAGCTCTGGGGGCTCCTTAGAGAAAGTCGTGTCCGAAGGAGCATGCCATATTGACGGTCTAATTAACGTGTGTCTGGAATCCCAGAAGGAGAGAATAGAAGGAAGATGACACGTAAAGGACTGGGGAAGCAGAACAGATCTCACGTAGAAATACAGAGGAAGCCATGCCTGGACACACGCAGAATGTCGAAGACAAGCATAATCCAGAAGCAGCCAGAGAGGAAGGACGGACCACCCTCATGGGGGGAGGGAACATCAGAAGCAGAGGCGTTGAGGGAAAAATGCTCTACACGGAATCGGGTCTTTAGTAGAACAGCTGTTCAAGAACGCCGGTGACAGTTGGCATCTGGCCCAGAGCTCTGCTCTGAGGTGTACACCCAGGAGAATTGAAACCGTATGTCCACACGTAAATGTGCACACGAACATTCATAGCGGCACTTTTCACGATAGCTGGAGACTGGGAACAGCCTACAAAATGGGGTCCACCAACACAGCAGCCTTATAACTCAGCCGTAAAAGGAAGGAAGCACTGACACAGGCTACAAGGTGGATGAACCTTGAACACGTGCTGAATGAGAGAAGCCAGACCCAATAGCCCACATACTATGTGGTTCTATTTATGTGAAACGTCTGGAACGGGCAAATCCATAGAGACAGAGAGCAGATGAGCGGTGGCCTGGGCTGGGGGAGGGGAGGTAGGGAGTGACTGATACTGCAAATGCGGATTCTTCTGGAGAGGATGAAGATGTTCTGGAATTAGTGGTGCTGTTGGCACAACTCTATAGATTCACTAGAAGTCAGTGAATTGCACACTCGAAGGGGTGAAGTTTTGGGGATATAAATTATATCTCAAGATTATTAAGACTAAAGAATTGGCCAACATTTAAAAAAATAGGAACAAAAATGAGGGTGTCACCTGCAGACGATTCCATCCTATAAAGGAAGCTGTAAGACATTTTCTTCAAGAGCAGGAATATGGACCCAGGAGGAGAGTCTGAGAGCAGAAGGTTGGGGGTGGGGAGCAAATACAACAACGAGGAGGTGTATCTAGTACTCCACGTAAACTGCCCCACAATACAATGTTGGAAAACATCGCTCTGAAGGTTGGGGCAGGCAGGAAAGGAGCTAAATCGTTGTAAAGCCCCCTTTCCTTGCCCTGGAGAGAAAGGATCAGGATGCTGTACAATTGTAAGGCATCAAAGTCAATATTTACAACAGACGTTTAGGAAACACAGCACAGAAAAAAAAGTAAGGTGTGGGATGTCCAGACGGCATGATTAGTGCACTTGACCTAATCGACGTGTAGAACACAGCATGTGGCGGTCACGGGGCACGCTTTCTGTTCTTCCCACCTGCTCTTTTGAACTTTATTCAAGTCACCCACACACCAGACCAGGAAGAAGGTCAAATAGGAGATCAGAGTGGAAAAGTATTTCTAATTGACAATTAAATACGACAGGTTGACATATAAAACTCGTGGAATACATCGAAAGCTGTGCTTAGAGAAAAATTTATATTTCCTTAAGATATATTCCCAGAATTGGAATTGCTTTATCATATGGTAGCTCTATTTTTAATTTTTTTGAGGACTCTCCATACTGTTTCCCATCACGGCTGTGCCAATTTACATTCCCACCAACAGTGCACAAAGATTCCCTTTTCTCCACATCCTCGCCAGCACTTATTATTTTCTGTCTTTTTCATAATAGCTGTTCTGATAGGTGTGAAGGGATAGCTCATTGTGGTTCTGATTTGCACTTCCCTAATAATTAGCGATGTTGAGCCTCTTTTTATGTGCCTGTTGGCCATATGTGTGTCTTCTTCGGAAAAGTATCTATTCCAGTCCTTTGCCTATTTTCCCATTGATTTATTTGTTTTTTCGCTGTTATGTGAATTCCTTATATATTTTGTATATTAGCCCCTTATCAGATGGATGGTCTGCAGATATTTTTTCCCTTCTGTAGGTTGCATTTTTACTTTGTTGATTATTTCTTTTGCTGTGCAAAAGCGTTTTAGTTAGATGTAGCCTCACTTGTTTATTTTTGCTTTTGTTGCTTGTGCTTTAGGTGTCATATCCAAAAAACTGTTGCCAAGACCAATGTCAAGGAGCTTTTTCTCTCTTTTCTTTTAGGAGTTTTATGGTTTCAGGTCTCACATTTAAGTCTTAAATCCCTTTTGAGTTAATTTTTGTTTTTTGTTGTTGTTTTTTTAATAAATTTATTTATTTATTTATTTTTAGCTATGTTGGGTCTTCATTTCTATGCGAGGGCTTTCTCCAGTTGTGGCAAGCGGGGGCCACTCTTCATTGCGGTGCACGGGCCTCTCACTATCGCGGCCTCTCTTGTTGTGGAGCACAGGCTCCAGATGCGCAGGCTCAGTAGTTGTGGCTCACGGGCCCAGGTGCTCCGTGGCATGTGGGATCTTCCCAGACCAGGGCTCGAACCCGTGTCCCCTGCACTGGCAGGCAGATTCTCAACCACTGCACCACCAGGGAAGCCCTTGAGTTAATTTTTGTGAGTTGTGTAAGATAGGGGTCCAATTTTGTTCTTTTGCATGTTATTATCCAGTTTTCCCAGCGCCATGTATTGAGGACACTGTTTTTTCCCCATTGAATATTCTTGGTTCCCTTGTTAAATATAAGTTGACCGTATATGTGTGGGTTGATTTCTGGGATCTTGATTTTCTTTCATTGGTCTGTGTCTGTTTTTATGGCAGTACCATACTGTTTAGATTACTATAGCTTCGTGATATAGTTTGAAATCAGGACGTGTGATACCTCCAGCTTTGTTCTTCTTTCTCAAATATGCTTTGGCTATTCGGGTCTTTTGTGGTTCCATAAGAATTTCAGGATTTTTTTTCTATTTCTGTGAAAAATGCCATTGGAATTTTGATAGGGATTGCATTGAAGCTGTAGACGGCTTTGTGTAGTATAGACATTTTAACCATATTTTTCCAATCCATGTACACAGGATATTTTTCCAATTGTTTGTGTCTTGAGTTTCTTTCATCAATGTCTTATAATTTTTCAATGTACAGATCTTTCATTTACTTAGTTAAATTTATTCCTAAATAAGTTATTGTTTTTGATGCTATTGTAATTGAGATTGTTTTATTTGTTTCTGTTTCAGATAGTTCATTGTTAGTGTACAGAAACAGAAACAACTGATTTTTGTATGTTAATTTTGTATCCTGTAATTTTGTAATTTTGTATCCTGTAATTGTTTATTAGTTTTAACAGTTTTTTGGTGGCGCCTTTAGGATTTTCTATATATAAGATCATATTATCTGCAGGCAGAGACTAACTTATTCCTTTCTGACTTGGATGTCTTTTTTTTTTTTCTCCCCTAGCCTAATTGTTCTGACTGGAACCTCCAATACTAGATCGAGGAGAAATGGTGAGAGTGGGCACCCTTGTCTTGTCCTATTCCTGATCTTAAAGGAAACACTTTCAACTTTACACCATTGAGTATGATGTTAGCTGTGGGTTTGTCATATATGGCTTTTATTATGTTGAAGTATGTTCCTTTTATAACTATTTGTTGAGAGTTTTTATTGTGAAAGGATATTTTAGTTTTCAAATGCTTTTTCTGCATCTATTGAGATGGTATGATTTTTATCTGTATTCTCTTAATATGGTGTATTACATTTATAGGTTTGTGTATGTTGAACCATCCTTGCATCCCAGGGATCACTGTCATGGTGTATGGCCCTTTTCATGTGCTGGTGAATTTGGTTTGCTAGAATTTTGTTGAGAATTTTGCAACCATATTCATCAGAGATATTGGTCTGTAGTTTTCTCTCCTTGTGGTATCTTTGGCTTTGGTATGAGGGTAATGCTGGCCTTGCAAATGAGTTTGGGAATATTCCTTCTTCAATTTTTTGGAAGCGTTTGAGAAAGATTGACATTAATTTTTCTTTGCATGTTTGGTAGAATTCACCAGTGAAGCCATCTGGTCCTGGGCTTCTCTGTGTTGGGAGGTTTTTGATTACTGACTCAATCTCTTTACTTGTATTGGTGTGTTCAGGTTTTCTATTTCTTCGTGATTCAGCCTTGGTAGGTTGTATGTTTCTAGGAATTTATCCATTTCTTCTAGGTTATCCTGTTTGTTGGTGTGTAATTGTTCATAGTAGTCTTTTACGATCCCTTGTATTTCTGTGGTGTCACTTGGATGTCTCCTCTTATATTTCTGATTTTATTTATTTGAATCTTCTTTTTTTTCTTAGTTGGTCTAGCTAAACGTTTGTCAATTTTATCTTTTTAAAATATCAGCACCATGAGCACTGTATACGTTTACAACTGTTATATCCTTTTGATAAATGGATGAATTGACCCTTTTATCGTTATATAATGACCTTATTTGTCTCTTGTTACAGTTTTGACTCAAAGTCAAAACTTTTTAAAAATGTAAGTATAGTTACCCCTGCTGTCTTTTGTTCCCTGTTTGTGTGTAATATCGTTTCCATCCCTTCACTTTGAGCCTGTGTGTGTCCTCAAAGCTGAAGTGAGTCTCTTGTTAGACAACATACATTTGAGTCTTGTTTTTTTATTGTTCAGCCACTCTGTGACTTTTGATTGGAGAATTAATCCATTTGCATTTAGAGTTATTATTGATAAATGAAGAATTACTAATCCCATCTTATTGTTTTCTTACTGTTTTGTAGTTCCCTTGTTCCTTTCTTGCTGTCTTCCTTTGTGAATTGATAATTTCGATACTGTGTGCTTTGATTCCGTTTTCTTCATCTTTGTGTATCCCCTGTAGGTTTAACAACAGTCCTTTTAAAGCTGACACCAACTTTGACCATATACAAAAACTCTACCCTTTAACCCTCCCATTTTATCTTTTTGATGTCACAATTTACACCTTTTTACCTTGTGTATCCATTGACAAATTTATTGTAGCTATAGGTCATTTTTAATACTTTGGTCCTTTAACTTTTATACTAGAGTTAAGTGATTAACACACCACCATATTACAGTGTTAGAGTATTCTCAGTTTGACTATATACTTACCTTTGCTGGTGTGTTTTATAGTTTCATGTGCTTTTATGTTACTGATTAGCATCCTTTCATTTCAGCATGAAGAGCTCTTTAAAGCATTTCTTGTAAGGCAGGTCCAGTGGTGAGGAGCTCCCTCAGCTTTTCTTTCTTCAGAAAAGACTTTATTTCCCCTTCATTTCGGAAGGACGGCTGTGCTGGGTGTTCTTTGTTGGCAGCATTTCTAATATATCATCCCACTGGCCTGCACAGCTTCTGCCAAGAAACCCGCTAATAGCCTCATGGGGCTTCCCTTGTATGTGAGGAATTTTTTTTTCTCCTGCTGCTTTTAAAACTCTCCCCTTGGCTTTCATTTTACACAGTTCTATTGTACTGTGTCCTGGAGAAGATAGTTTTGGGTTGAAATTTTAGGGGGATCTATGAGCTTTAGGAACTTGGAGGTCTAAATCTCCCCTCCAGCTTCGGGAAGTTCCGGCCATTATTTCTCTCCTTCTGGGATTCCAGTATTGTACCCATTATTTCTTTTAACGCTGTCCTATAGTTCACACATGTTTTCTTCACTCTTTTTCATTCTTTTTTTCTTTTTGCGCCTCTGGCTGGATGATTTCAAGTGGGCTGCCTTCTGGTTCACAGATTCTTTGTGCTGTTGGACCTCTCTATCAGATTCTTCATTTAAGTCACTGTATTCTTAAACTTTAGGGTTTCTGGGGATGGAGGGGTGGTGTGTCTTTGTCTTCTGTTTCTTTGTTGAACTTCTCATTTTGTTCATGCATTGTTTTACTAATTCCATTTAGTTGTCTATTTGTATTTTCTTGTAGCTCACTAAATTTCTTTAAGAGGATTTTTCTGAATTCTCTGTCAGACATTTCATAGACCTCCATTTTTTGGTGTCATTCGTTGGAGTTTCATTAGTTCCCTTTCTTTTTTATAAAGATTTGGTTTTTTTGGATGTATTAGTTCCCTTTTGTGTGTCTTGTTTCCTTGATTATTCGTGATCTTGTGGCCTTGTGCTGGTGTCTGAACATTAGAAGAAGTAGGCACCTGTTCCAACTATACAGACTGGGTTTGGCAGGGAAAGGCCTTCACCAGTCGGCCCGTCCAGGAACCCGGGTGGGTCATGGGATGGTGTCCGCAGGTGGGCTTGCTGCTGGAGTCCTTGGGCAGCTTCCCGCTGGTACCTGGTCAGCTGGCGGGCAGGCCTGGTGCCTGGGTTCCCTGGGGCAAGCCGGGCACCTGCAGCCACCTGCGGGTGCTAGAGTCCGGGGTGAAGTTGGGCGCTCATGTCACTGGCCCTCCCCAGTGGGGAGGGTGTGTCTCTGCTGGACAGCCTATGCCTGGAGGAGGGGAGGTGGGGACGGGTGATGTGAAACTGTCTTTTCTACCCTCCTCATTGTGTCTTGTCCTATTTCTGTGCTCCGCCCACGTGCTGTAATCCCTCACCTGGAGTCCTTAGCTCTTGGGAAGCATTTTCACATGTGGATGGTTGTTCAAAGGGACATTCCTGGGAGGGGATGAGCACTGGGAACTCCTATACTGCCCCCTCCTGATGGCGCTCTTAATAGCGCCTATGCTTATGAAATCTTATCTATAACTTAAAAACTTGTCACAAGGAAAATTCCAGGCGCAGATGACTTCACTGTTAAGTGCTTGGAAATGTTTACGGAAGAACAGCAGTCTTTATAAACTCTTGCACAGAACAAACACAGAGGCTCATGTTCCATCTTGTTGTGTGAGCAGCATAACCTTGACCCCAGCAGCCACAGAGCGGGGTAGGTGTTTGCCGCCCTTCTAGCCAGTAAAGGACATATATCTGGACCTGTAAGATAATAAGGTTTCTTATTACCAGGAAGGGAATAAAGACAGACAAGTCCATGTTGAAATGGACAAAGCGCGGGTGCCCCTAGGGAGACAGGGGAGGAGGGACGGGGTGGAGGAAGGAAACCATCTGATCATTTTCAGAAGCGGGGTTTATAACGGTCATTCATTCACTGCTGCCGAATTATTTAATGATTAGTGAGTTTTGCCCCCATGCTACTCCCCCGAAGAAAGGCAAAAGCGACGCGCGCATGAACAGACCACAGCAAGAGGACCTCCAAATGGCCAACGAACGTATGACAAAGTTTTCCACTGGTCAAGTCAAAACCACCATGAGATGGCTCCAGAATCACCAAGATTCGAAAGACTAACGACCTTGAGGGGTGGGCGGGTGGGGCCTCCCGCGAGGTGTGGGCGGGGCTGGGCGGAAGCGCGCAGACTTCCTACTGGGGAGAGCTCGCCCGGCGGGTGGTCCAGCAGCCCCTCCAGGCGCCGCGCCCTTCACAGCAGCGCGGGTGCCTCCTCTGGCTTGCCCTTCCCACGGGATGCCAACAGCCGTGGGAGTGGATGGAGTCCTGCCGTCACACCGATGGGTGGGGCCCGAGGCAGGACTGTGACCCCGTTTATGCCCATTTCAAGAGGGGGCAGGACGAGCCTCCTTCCTCCCTGGCGTTAGAATCATCCAGGGAGGAAGAGGCAGTGGTGAGGCGGGCGGGCGGGGGGCTGGCATCTCTGCGTGTCTTAATCTGGGTGCGCTGGCGCTGTGGGAAGGTGTGCCGTGATTTGTATGCTTTCCTTGTCACTCTTCACCCTAAAAGCTGTTTTTTTTCTTCTTCTTCTTTCTAAATAAGACACACAAAAGGCCAAAGTTTGCTGCCGGTAGGCCCGCACTAAAACATCTTAAAAGCCACGCTTCTGGCAGAAGGCAGGTAGTGCCAGACGGAGGCTCTGAGATTCGGGGAGGAAGGAAGCACAGAGAAAGTGGTAAATGTGAGTTGTCCAGAAAATCGGCCGCGTAGGAGAAAGTAATGTCTGTGGGGCTTACAAAGAAAAACAAAGAAGTAGCGTGTGATGAAGGGAGTATTCGGGAAGATGGTAGGGAACTAGTAGTTTGGGCTTCAGGCCATTAAGTTGCCCTTCCTTATCCCTTAAAAGACTAGGAACAGTATCTATAGCTTCCAGACTAATAGGGGGGAAGTTGCTGTGAGGAAAAGTACCCAATGGCTCTGAAAGAAGGCAAGAAAGAAGGGGGCACAGGATGGGGGCTCCTCTTGGGGTACAGACGCTGGGCTGCCGAGGTCTTGCACTGCTGTGTCCCCACTGCCGGGTGAAGCAAACACGATCCTTGTGAAAGGAAGATAGCATGGAATTCAGTCCACAAGCAGTTGTGCACACTCACTACCCAGCACACAATCAGGAATAAGCAGGCAAACGAGAGAGAAAGCAGCACAGACGAAACCAACATAAACAGCGGACCACGGGTGTTGGACTCATCCCAGGCTTTCAAACAATCTGCTTACGATGTTCAGAGAGAGAAACACTGAGAATTTAAACAGTGACCTGAAAACTTTCTCAAAGTACAAAAGCGTCATTGTACAACTTTCATAGAATGATCAAAATTGCGAATTCAGGATGTAGGTATCATGGCAGATTAGGCAGAGCTGAGATCATTGGTGAACTGGAAAATAGGGTAGAAGAAAATAGCCAAAATGAAGAATGGTGTACCAAACACTCAAAGAAGGACTTATCCCACCCTTTCTCAAGCTCCTTCAGAAAACAGAGACGGAACATTTCCCAGCTCAGTTTATGAGGCTCATATATCTTTGGCATCAAAACTTAAGAAGATAAGTAGGGACAGAAAATTACAGACCAATCTTACTCAGAGAAAAAAAATTCTATGCAAAATATTAGCAAATCAAATCTGGCAATGCAAAGTACAGACAGGAGATCATTCGCTGCCTGACTTGCGGGTACCGAGAAACACGTCGGGCTTGAGGTTTTATTTTATTTCTAGGAACCGGGCTGAGCTCCCTAAACTAAATACATGAATTCACAAGCATGAACACAATAAATCCTTCAGGTTTTCTTGGTGCCCATGTGTGTTTAGCTCAGGAGTGCAGCCTGGTTTGTGACGCAACACATTTAGAGATTAAGGGGGAAAGTCACACGATTAGCTCCACAGAAGCAGAGCCAGCCTTTGAAAAAAATTCAGCCTCTATTCAAAATGTTAAAAAAAAAAAAAGAAAAAAAAAGGCAGCATTCTAGAAATAAGAGGGAACTTCCTCACCTTGATCAAGGCTTTCCACGAAGCCCGGCCAGCCGGCAGCAGGCTCACCATTGACCCCAGGAACTTGGTTCAGCGTTGAGCTGAAGGCCTTCCAAGCCGTGGGAGAGAAGGAAACAAACAAGGCCTCAGGAGTGGAAAGGGAGAGACAAAGCTGTCATTATTTGAGGTGATGCCGTTGTGTTCTAGAAAATTCCAAACAATTTCCAAAGACAGGTTATCGCAACTGTTAGAGAGCTTAGCAAGGTTTGAGGTCAAAACCAATTTACAGTAAGTCCCTACATAAGAACGAGTTCCCTTCTGAGAGCGCGTTCATAAGTACAACAAATTAGCCTAGGTACCCAACTAACACAGTTGGCTACATAGTACTGTACTGTAATAGGTTTATAATACTTTTCACACAAATAATACATAAAAAACAAGCACAAAAAATACAAGATTTTTAATCTTACAGTACAGTACCTTGAAAAGTACAGTAGTATGTTACAACAGCTGGCATACAGGGGCATGTTTGCGTCTTTGAAAGTTCACAACTTGAAGCTTTGTAGGTAGGGGACTTACTGTACAGAGTGTGTTACTGCATTTCTGCATTCCATCAGCAGTCACATAAAAATGAAACTTTAAAAAGCCTTCATTAAAGTAGCTGTAAAATATATAAAATATCAAGAAATAAATCCAATTAAAGATGCATACGATGTTTATGGGGGAAAATCACGAACCTCCCGAGGGAGACCTGTCCCCATTGGTGGGTCACAAGGCGCCCTGTGGCCCTGGCCCTGGAGTCTGCTGGGCTTTGGCCCCCTCCCCTGGCATCCTGAGCCCAGGAATCCTTCACCCAGTCGGGAGCCAGTGAGGAGCCATAACCCGCTGACCGCCTCGCCCCTCACGCCCTCCCTTCCCTCCTCAACCTGCTTGAACTCTTACTCATCTAGCAAAAGCCCACACAGAAAATCCCAGTGTTCGCCTACCTGCACAGAGCAGCGGGGGAGGACCCTGCGCTTCCCAGGGGACGCGTGATTCTGCCTGGCGAGCCCACTCTCCCCTCCCCAGCCTGTTCCAGCTCCTCCCGCCCTCACTCTGCTGGCAGAGCCTCACTGTTTCATCAAGGGAGGCGAGCACAGGGGTCACCGCCAAGCAAGTGTCGGAGCACAGCTAGAAACCCACACTCTCAGTGTCTGCGTGGGGCTCCGCACCGGAGGTGACCTTGGGGTCAGGTCAGCCACCGGGACTCAGCCTCTGAGCCTCAGATGTGCTGAGCGCTCTCTGTGCTGCATCCCACGGAATCCTGACTGTGCATTAAAATCACCCACCATCTCAGCCAGGCGAGGAGGAAGCAGGCCCGGGGAGCACCCGGCCCCTGACCTGACCCCCGCCTCTCACCGCCCAACATCCTGGCCCCCCTCCCCATGCCCCGTACCCCAACCTGCTTTCCCAGGGCCTCCCGGAGGGTTAGTCCTTTGGCCGGCTGTCCTGGTCTCCTGAGGTGGGCTGTACGTGGTCTGGCGTCAGCACGTGGTCTGGTGTGGCTGTGGCTCGGGGAGCACGTACCTTCCTTGAAAGTGTCCCCCCAACCCAACCCCGGCTGCTCCCGTTCCCTCCCACACACATCCTCTGGTTGCAGCACAAATGAACATGTCAGGAAGTTTGGAGGCTGCGGCTCTGGCCTGGCCTGGGTGGGCTCAGAGCTGGGACCCCTCCTCACCTGGATGGGCCTCCTCTCATCCCCGCAGTGAGTCTCGTTTTCAGAAGGGTCTGTCCCCCGCCACCCCACGCGGCCCAGCCATTTGAAGTCACCGGGCCGTAACCCTGTCCCGGGTTCCGCTCTCCGGACTGTGCCAGGCGGAGGGTAATAAAGGGCCCAGCTCCACACACACACGAGCTGGGGGGAGCTCCTCCCGCTGCGTCCAGAGGTGGCCAACTCGGGAAGCCTGTTCCTGTCCTTGACTGTGGGCGCCGGGAGGAGGGGTCAGAGCAGAGCCCCCAGTGCCCCCTGCTCGGGCGCAGGGCTGGTTGGTCAGCCTTGAGGTTTCTCGGTGACCGCCACCCCCCGCCCCGAGTAGGGGACGCGTGCCAGGTGCCCAGGGGCTTTTGAGAAGGCTGGCGACCCTCCAGAGTGGAGTTGGGGGCAGCGGCCAGCAGCTGGTTTAGGGGAAGGAGTCGGCGGCCGCCCTACCAGTCGGAAGGAATAACAGACTGAGCAGGGCCCGTGCGAGCCGCGCCTCTTCTCTGTCCATTTCCTCTGCCAGAAAATGCGGAAATGGGTCAGGCTCTGGTTCCCCCTCTAACGGCATCAAACCACTCACCCACGCTGCCCGCTCTCTAGGACAGTGCCACATCACACAGAGCCTGCCGCCCGCCTGCCCTCGCTGCTCCCTCCCTGAAAACCCACATGCCGCGGCCCTGGGGGAGCGAGCAGCCACTGGCTGGCTCTACTAGGAGTGAGATTGGCCCAGAGAACCCCGGATCCGAGCGTTTCCGGCTCAGACCTGGCTCCTCTTCCTCGGTTGCCGGGAGGAGAAGGCGAGGCAGAGGGTGTCCAGCCGCCGCGCCGGCAGGTGCCAGGAGTGAGGGTCACTGCTGTGGGCACAGCTGCCAGGCAGTGGTTGTGACTGTCCTTGTCGTGTTGCTTTACCACTGGGTTCGTTCCATGAGGCGTAGGACCCATACGCCCAGGCTGGGTTTCTAGGTCAGCTGCCCTCTCGTTGGGAGGACGGGCAGAGGGCCGAGGGGCCGTGATGCCCAGAGGAAGCCGGGAGTGGGGGGAGGGTGGGCGGCCTGGCTCGCCGGCACCGCTGGATGGCGGTCTGAGGTTCCCGTAGGACTCGGCTGCTTAGTGCCACCCTGGAACCAGGCTGCCAGCCCAAGTGGGCAGAGCCGGGAGGACTGGCTGCAGACGCCCCTGCTGCCCGGCTGGACCTGAGCCCCTGCCTGACCCTGGGAGGTGCCCACTGGGACTCCCTACCCCCACCCCAGTTCCAGCCTCCTGAGGCCCAGGGAGGGGCCCTCGCCATGCACTGCCATGGCCGTGACCTTCCGTAAACTTTGCACGGTGATGTTGTAGCTGTATTTGGTTATGACCACCGGTGCGCCCCCCCCCCCCATCACCCCTGCCCTCCTGGCACGGGCGCTGCAGTGGCTCTGGCTCGTCTGAGGCCTGTCCCCGGGCAGCAGGCGGGGGATACGGAGCGTCTGGGTTTAGTGGGGTGTGTTGACGGGTTTGCTGTCTCTTCTAGTAGAACTGAGCACCGCTAGCTGTCCTGGGTGTAGATAGGGGCAGCGCCCAGGGGGAGTCTGAGCGCCCCCGGGCCCGATGCACCCGGTGGTGATGCGGGGATGCCGCCACCACTGCGGCACCGGCAGAGCAGGAACCAAGCGTTCACCGCTGTGCCGGTCGGGTGTCCGTGACTTTGTACTGCTTTTCCTGAACAGGACTCCCCAAAGTTGCGTAAGCTCTTGGCCTCACAAAACCTGGATTTATTCTCCGTCTAGTCACCAGCTCCCCGATTCGAGGGAGCTGGTGGCTGAAGAGCCCAGAGGGAGGGCCGAGGGCTCTGGCCTGGGATGCGGGCGGCGAGGCTGGCCTTCAGCTCGTTCCCTGTGCACTGTCCCCTGGAGGACCGTGCTGGCCCTGCTCCCTGAGAGGACCTCCGGGTGTGACCACACAGGGGCCCTGGCTCCCGGCCAGGCAGGTGGGTGTGAGGCAAGGCCGCTCCTTGGAGTCCCAGGCCCTCTCCGCCCACCCGCGGGCGGCCTGCCTAGTGAGGACCTCCTGCTGGCCGGGCCGCGAGGCCCGGGGCAGCTCCAGGACCCCTGAGCCCGGACCCGGCTTATCGCGGCCCCGCTCCCCCCGGCCTTGCTGTTTTCAAGGATGATCTCAGTGCCGTGGGTGTAGCTGACTGCAGGCCTGTGTTTGGTCTTTGCTGGAGTTTATCACGAGCCCTGCAGATGGATATCTCGTGCACCCAGTACAGTTTGCTTTATTCCCGTGCTGCTTTCTCCAGCTGGGACCAGGCCCCAGAGGACCGGGACCGCTCGAGTGCCTGCGGGAGCCCTCATCCCAGCCTCCCTGGCTCACGCGGGGCTGGTGGAGTCGTTTCAACCACAAGCCACGGGTGCCAGAGCCTTGCCAGCGAACAGAGGGGACAAGGGTGGGTATAGGAGGAAACCGAGTTTCTCAACAGGGTGATCCTGACCCCGCAGGAGATGCTGGTCAATGTCTGAAAATGCTGGGGGGTTGCAGCTTGGGGGCGGGCGTGCTACTGGCATCTAGTGGGTGGAGGCGGGACCCGGGACGTCAGGTGCAAGAGTTATTGTGAGCAAAAGGGGGCGGGGTGGGAGACCAGAAAGCCCTGGAGGCCCCCGTTTCCCCCGCAAGGCCGGGAACCCCTTTGGGCACAGCTGGCTTCCTACCACGGGGCAGCCCTTCCTTTCCTCGGCGGGGACGACGGGGTGGCAGTGGAGCACGGGCAAGAGGGCAGAGGCACCGTGGAGGGACGCCCTCTCACCCTGGTGCCTGCACTCAGCGTCTGTGGAGGAGTGGGCGGTGGATGGACCAGGCCCGGGGCCCCCTGTGGGTGCTCTGGGCGCTGGGACACACCTGTCCCTCGGGGCCTTGCTCAGACCCATGGTCCTGGGGGCCCTCCTTGCTGACCACCCCCCTACCCCACCCCCACGGACCGGAGGCCCTGCAGTCCCTCCAGCCTGGGCCCTCGTCCGGTGTGAGGCCTCGGGCAGCAGAGCAGGAGGTGGACGGTCAGGAGGGCTCGGTTCGGGTCAGGAGAGGCCAGTGGAGGGACGAGCAGAGCTGGGCCTGTGGACGGGTCAGCCCCACACCCGGGGAGGGCGGATGCGCTCCACGCACAGGCGGAGGGGGTGGTTCGGTTCATCCCTTTACTGGCCATGCGAATGGCATCAGCCTCCCCTGCAGAGTTACTCCTTTGCTCTTTATTGTAAGTAACTGTTTTGTAGGAACGCACTTTAAAGCTACACAAACATCCCGTGCTTCCTCTGACTTCCACTTACGTGTCTATTCATCTGAGTATAAGCGCATGAATTACAATTTTCTTCAACAGGGGGTAGTCTGTTACTGTCAGGGCACCCTGTCAAGCTGGCTCCAAGCACGTTGGGGGCCCCCGGGGGCCCTGGACGGCTTCCTGGCCGTCTGGTGTTTCAAGATGTTCCAGGAGCATCTGGTGTTTTCCTGCCCAGGTTGGAATCGGCCATCTCTCCAAGGAGTCCTGGCCACTGTCATTGGAAGCTGGTGTTTAGAAACCATGATCTGGGTGCTGGGGTGCCCTGGGTCCTTGCTGCTGGGGTGTCACAGCTGCCAGCCCTCTCAGTGGACAGAACCAGGACTTGTACAGACGCAGGTCCACACTCACAGACACCCTCGCACAAATGCACTCACTCACATTTATATCCGTGTTTATCTCATGATGTTTCCCCATTGCCGGCTCACTTCCCCTGCCAGGCGGCCGTGTGTTCAGTTTATTGATGCACAGAGCTCCTCACTCGGTCCTTGGCAGGATTCTGTGGGCCTTAGGAAGCTGTCCCTCGAGGCTGTGATTTGATGGATGGAGAAGCCTGGGCTCAGTGGGAAACCTGGACCGGGGCAGAACTCAGAACAGAGTCCGTCCTCGAGGCCCTCCTAGCAGATTTCTGCAGCAGCTCCTGACCTTGGCAGAAGGTTGAGCAGGCCTCCGTGTCCAGTGGTGGGGAGTGATTCCGTGAACTACGGCTTGGGCGTCTGTCATGGAATTCTTGGCTCCCAACTGAGGGCCAGGGGGCAGAGGGCGAGGCGGGTGTTCTCAGGCTGCAGCCGGGGAGGGGAGGAGGGAGTGTTTTGGCGAAACAGCTTGCACTTAGGCCAGGGCAGGCCAGTGGTCAGTGCGGTGACCCCCTGACCTGCGTCCGGGGTGGCTGGGACTTGCTGTTTCCTGGGGTCACGACGGAGCCCCCAGCTCTCCACTCCGGAGGACACCCCATGACCTGGCTCGGGGGCCCACGGGGCCTTCTGCTTGTTGGACTTGCCAAGGATCGAGGAAAGGGGCCGGGAGAAGTGAGTCCGAATCCACATGTACCGTCAGCCAGTGTTTACGTCCCTTTTCCCTGGGCCGCCAGAGCCGCACCCTGACTCCCACCGAATGTGGTCGATCGGTAGGAAAGTCACGCGGTCAGTGCCCGTTTCCTTTGTGCAGGCGCCCGTCCAGCTCGCGGAGCTGCACCACCGTCCCCCGCCGGTGCTCTGGCCTGTAGGACCCACCCACCCCTTGTCCCAGGTTTGGCTGCAGGACGGCCTGGCTGGAGCCAGAAGCACAAAGGAAAGGAGGGTCGGATCGGGGGGCGACATTACACCCACAAGCTCCCCACCCTGCGGGGCTGGATGGGTCCCAGGGTGAGCTGCAGGGGCTGGGAAGCCTCTGCAGGAGGGGAGGGCGGAATTATGCCACCGGCCGCTGGGACCCTCTCCCCACAGAGCCGGAGAACGTGGGTAGGGATGTCGGCCTGTGAACTCGGCGCTGGATTCAGGAAGCAGGTTCTGACTGTGGTGCTGAGGCCCCTCGGGACAGGCCGCCAGGCTTCACGCCAGCATCACGGGAGCGAAGCGGATTCTCTGGTGATATCCACGCACAGGTGGCTCGGCCCTGGCGCGTCCAGACCTCTCTTCCCACCGAGGTCCTTTTCAGCCTGAACTTCATGGTTCCTAGTACCTCCAGGGGCAAGAAGTTCCCTGCTGAACTAGCCACACCGACTGACATTTCTCTTCAGGGCCCGAAAATACCCTCTCAAGTGTCAAAAGGCCTCATGAGTCTGTCGTGGTGACGGCAGACCCACACCACTGAATCACGGGCTTCGTGTTGGTGAAACGCACAGCATGTGGATTACATCACAGTAAAGCGCGAATGACAACGGCATCACTCGCTGGTACTTCATTATTCCTTCTGTTGCTCCTTCGAACTCCTAACAGGTGGGTGTAGAAGGGGGTCAGGCACCGCCACCGTCCCCATTTTGATGGTCACAGCCCCGGACGGGAAGTGGGAGGGCTAAGACTTTGGCCCATAGATTGTGAGTTTGGCTCTTCCTGTAAGCTCACCGTCAGCCCACCTTCCATGATTTAATGCTGATCACCCTCCTATCTGAGTTGGTCACTTTCAGGTTGATTAGTCTGATTCCCTGGACCCTCCCATTGCTTTGCTCTGAACCCTCTCTCTGAGACAGCACTGTGGTGGTCGGGCAGCCTCACCTTCCCGCATCAAATCAGGGCTGGTCCACGTGGCCAATAGCATATGGCGGAGCTGATGGGGTTGACTTCTGAGGCTGTAAAAGGCACTGCAGCCTCCGCCTCGGCCTCTTGGATGGCGGCAGCCACCGTGTCGTGACACTCAGGCAGCCCCACGGAGAGGGCCACTTGCAGAAACACAGGCCTCTGGCCAAGAGCACCAACGTCCCCGCCACGTGACGGAGCCGCCTTGGAAGTGCCCCTCCCGCCCTAGTCCAGCCTTCAGATGAGGCCATAGCCCCGGCTGACACAGGACCACAACTGCATGTCACAGCCCAAGTGAAGACCGCCCAGCCAAGCCCCCCCCAGAGGCCTGGCCGACCAACGGTGTGGAGAAGCCACTGAGTTTGGGGGTGACTAATTACACAGTAGGGGGTGTGGCTGGAACAAGCACCCAGACCTGCACAGAACTTAGACGTGGGGATACACCCGGGACAGACAAAACCATCTCATTTTCCTGCCCAGGTCCCTTCTTAGTCATTCTGGGGTAACTGTACTCCCATCAGCATCAGTGACCTGCTTGGAGGGTCCACTCCAACCCGCAGGGCCGCAAGCAGGGCACACCCTCACGTGACAACCAGACTAGCAGTTTCACCACTTGGGAGGCCAGGTTTGGGTCTCGGCTCCTCCCCAAGGCTGGGCAAGCTGTTAGCAGGGGGCGAGCCTGTGTCTGCCCCACGAAGGAAAAGCCTTCCTCTGAAATGCCTAAATCAGAGTTCTTGTGGGTAGACCAGAGGCACTCAGCCTCAGCCATGCATTGGGAGAAGCGGGGGGAGCTCGAAGCCCCCGGTGCCGGCCCCAGCCCGACACCGGCTCAGCGTCTGGGACACATCGGGTGCCAGGAAGCTCAGACCTACCCGGGCATTCTGAATGCAGCCGCGGCTGAAACCGCTGGTTCACATCAGCCACGTTGATGCTTAAAAGTGTTTTCAGGCCTTGTTTACAACACAGAGCAAGCGCTTGGTTTAAAAAGGAGACTCCAACACATCAGGCAGTCCACATCTTAGGAAATGGTTTTTCTGGACACAGTGGTCTAAACTGAGATGGTTTATGTTTAATTGCATTTTGCCACAGGAAAAGGTGCCCCAGGAAACACTGTGCGGAGGGCAGGATGCCCAGCTGGGCTCTTTAAATAGAAGTGGCCACAAACAGCGTAGTTCACTGATTCTGTAAATGACCACAGAGGCTCTACCTGCCTGGAGCACAGCTGCCCGACTGTACGAAACTCATTAGGAAGCAGGCACTACGGGGACGTCCACGTTTTACTAACTCATGAGGTCCCTTCAGACAGTTGACACTCAGTGACCGGTTCGGTCTCGTACTGGGCAGCGTTCTACTAGGGACAGAAGTCGTAGGACATTTTTATGCAGAAAGATTTCTTACAGGGCTGGGCGCAGACGGCTGTGGGGCGGGCACCTGGGAACAGCCAGGAGCTGACGCTGCGGCCCAAAGGCGGGATTTCTTCTTCCTCGAGGAAACCTCCAATTTCTCCAAAAGGCTTTTAGCCTAGTGGCCGAGGCCCCCCGCACATCACGGAGGGGGATCTCCTTCACCTAAAGTCGGCTGATGGCAGAGGCTACCCACATCCCGCAGGTGCCTTCACCCCAGCCCCCAGGTGAGCGTTTGATTGAATGACGGGTGGACAGCAGCCCGGCCAGGTGCCTCGCCAACCTGACCAGGTCCCTCACTCGGCCGGCTCCGCCCCAGGTCCCTCCCGCCCCTTCCTCAGAGGGGCCTTCCCTGGACACTCACCCTGAAATAGCCGCCGTGTTGGGCTTCTCTGCCCAGACGCTCCGCTCCTGGACGCCTGTGATGTTCCCTTACTGGTTTAGGGCCCGCGTCCCCTGCTCCTCTGCAGGGCGGTGCAGACTTGCCCCCAGATGCTCCCTGTGATGATGGGGACGCCGGGATGACCGTGACATGGATCGCAAGGCCACCACCCCCAAGGGCAACTCCCAGACAAGCCCCAAAAGGGAAGCCCCACGTGGGACTCGGCACCTTCGCCCTGGTCCCCACGGGGGAGTTCCTCACCTCACAGGCCAAGGGCTTGGGCTCAAGTCCCAGCCCTGCCACCTGTTAGCTGGGTGACTTGGGCAGGTCACTTAGCCTCTGGGAGCCTCGGCTCCCATCTGTAAGTCGGGCAAGAACACCAGCAGACCCTAGGTGGTGAGCGTGACAGTGGGCCAGGATGCTGCGGGCCCGCAGACCAGGCAGGGGACAGCTGGTGGCCCTTTGGAGGAGGGAGGTGGCTTGGTCAGGCAGAGAAGAGCAGAAACAGAAAAGTGGGAGCAACGAGAGAGACATTTCAAAGGAAGAGCCTGTGACAACAGGAGGGAGAGGTCAGGGTTGGCTTTTTGTTTTGCAAATGTCTGTTTCCTGATTATAGAAGCAGTCCTGCTCATTGTAGAAAAGTCCAAGATTAAAGTCTGGGGGTATTTTAGTTTATTCATTCTTCTTTTCTCCACCCTCCCCCACCTCCCCGATTCAGCATTTAATGTCTTAGACATCAGTTAAGATGATTTAAAAATTCTAATCATTTTATTTTAATGCATTGGCCCTCCATCCTGGCGATCTTATTTTGTCTATTCTAGATAGAATTCTAAATATATATATTAATATCTATTAAACCTATTAAAATTATATCTAAAAATATATATTCAGATATAAAGCCCACAAGGTAGCAGCCCCTCAAGCATCACCCCGTGAGCTGCATGCTAACCCGTGTCATTATGTTTCCTAATTTACCAGCCCCCTATGTGGGGGCCTTTCGTTTCCAGTTAGTCAGCATTCTTGTAACATGTGTCCTGGAGCTGGCAATTCTTCCATAGAGGAGTGCCCACGGAGTGACTGCCCTAGAGGCTCACAGCATTTTCAGGGCTGCAGATACGTGTCGGCAGATTCACTGCCTGGGGCCTGCTCTTATGTGCTGGAACTACAGGGCTTCCCAGGAGCCCTGTGTCAGGACCAGGGGATGGTAGAATCTCTCCTTTGATTTCTAGTAATAGCACCTCTGAGAATGTTACATGTGTTAAAAGTCATTTAATCCTGAACACCATCCCCACTAGAGAGGTACTATTATCATCTGAATTTTGCGGATTTGCACACTGAAGCTCAGAGAGGTTAAGCAACTTGCCTCAAGCAGCACAGCCAGTAAGTGGTGGAATCAGATTTGAACCCAGGCAGCTGGCTGTAGAGTCAGGGTCCGACCTGTATGGACCTGCATGGCCCGCGCCTGCTTCCCCTACACCCAAAGCACCTGACTGACCTTCCTACGTACTTGCCCCAGGCCAGCTGGTGATTGTTCTCATCAAGGGGAGGAGAGGGGCCTCTTGCTCCTCCGCTGGTTTCCCTGGTAACTAATGAGCCCACCTGGTGGCAATTCCCCTGTAACTGGTAACCTCCCCTTCCCCGCTGGAGGGTGGCTGCCACGTCGTCCAGCCCACTCTCCACCGCACTCGGTGGGGTGTTGCTCCAGCACCTTCTTGCTTCAGATACGTAAGCTCCGCCACCCATGAAACCACTGAAGTCTCTGTCACCGACTCCGGGCTCCTTCTTTCGTCTTGAGGCTGGGCAAGCACAAGCCTTGCAGGCCTGCAGGAGGCAGCCCAACAGGGCCCCTACACGCCGCTGCCTCTCCACCACGGTGTGCGTGCTCAGGGCGGTCTCACCCCTTTCTTCCACGTGGGAGCAGGAGCCACTTCAGGGGGAGCCACTGAAGGAGACCCCAGGGATGTCCCCTGTGGACTGGAGCTCTTGGGGCATCAGCTGAGTTCTGGAACCAGGAATCTAAACCAAGATCGGGGACGCGTCTTTTCAGTGTCCCCATCTAATGGCTACTGAGGGTCCTTCCTGAAGGAGTCTTAGTAAAGAGCGAGGATTCCTGAGACCCTTTGGGAGGGTCACGTGACCCTCGTGTGACCGGGGAGCATAATAACAAGGGCCTCCCAAGGTCCACGTGGTCAGAGCGGGAGGGAGGACCTGAGCGCCTGTGCGTGCGTGGGCACGTGTGTGGGGACGTGCGTGTGCGTGGGGACGTGCGTGTGCATGGGGACGTGCTGTGCGTGGTGACGTGCGTGAGCGTGGGGGCGTGCGTGTGCGTGGGGACGTGCGTGAGCGTGTGCGTGGGGACGCGCGTGTGCGTGGGCACGTGCGTGAGCGTGTGCGTGGGCACGTGTGGGGCGTGCGTGAGCGTGTGCGTGGGCACGTGGGGGGCATGCGTGAGCGTGCGTGGCATGCGTGCGTGAGCGGGGCTGGGGGCCTTCAGGGGCGGGGACTTCTCTCCCTACCCGGCCGCTGGCGCTCAGGGGGTCGCTGCCGGCTCCCGTTCCTGCCTCAGCCGTGGAATCCCAGCCTGGCGGGTGGTGGGGCTTCAGGACCCGCTTCGGGTCAACATCAACAATGGCCGTGTTAAGCTCTCGGGCTCTGTCTCCCCGGGGGCTCACGAAAGTTGAGGGCGCCGTGGTGGGAGTACAAAATGGGCACCTCAGGGGCGCATCTCGGAGGAAAGGCGACCCTCCCCGCCACGGGCACGTACAGCCCCCCTCCCCACCCTGGGGTCACTGGTGTGTGCGTGTGGGTGCTGTGGACAGCTGCTGGACGAGGACGCCGGTCCCGGAAGGAGCGTGACCGCTGAGCATCCGAGGGGAACCAGCGGGGAGGCTGGTATCCGCCCGGCCATGCTTCTCCGCCCCCCCGACCCCCGCGCCCACCAGCCTCCCGAGCCTGCGGTGGGTCTGAGCCGCTCCACGCTCTGAGGGAAGCCCCTCAAAGGAGCCCGGCCAAAGGCAGCCCCCCAGAGACCTGCGGGCTGGTAGCCCCGGGGTGGACGTCTCCAGAAATCCCTGCTGGCAGGTGCGCCCTCGCTGCCCGGGGAAGCGGTCCGGAGGGTTAAGAAGCGGGCCCGCTCTGCGGAGAGGCATCTTCCGGCTCCTTGCACACGTGTTCAGTTTACGAAGGAGAAGCAGGAGGGAAGCCAGCCGGGGACCAGGCGCCGCTCCTTCGTCCTGGAGCACACGAGACTGGGTTTCTTCCAACCGCGCCTCGGCAGGCACGAGCAGGGTTAAGTGTGTGCGAGGGGAGAGGGAATCCCAGACCGCCCGGAACTTGAGACTTCCCAGCTGAGGGCGAAGCAGCCCGGGGAGAGGCAGCGCCAGCCACCCTGCGGTTTCCGCAGGCACCTGGGCCCGCGGAGTAGGGGCGGACACGTCAACAGCCTTCCCGTCACACGCCACCCGCAGGACACGCGGCAGACGTGCCACGGCCGCCTCCGGGGTAAGTGCAGGCCCTCTGGGTCCCCGCCGGCTGGCAGCGGGGTGTGAGATGAAGTGCTTTCATTAGGAGGTGGGATGTGCTGGTGATAGGGCTGGCTGTGTCTTCTTCTTATTAATGCATTCAGACTTGCAACCAAGTCGTGACAACAAATGCAGTCTGGAAACATCTTTATGGCAAAACAAAGCATTCTGCTTTCCTGTTGACAATTCAAGTGCTGGACCGAAAGCCAGAGCCCAGAGGCAGATTCGTTTGGCGCGTAGAGATCTGTCTGCGGTCTCTGCTCTGAGAGCGCAGTCAGGGTCTCCCTCCTTCCTTCGGGCCTTCTATTCTTTGCCCGATTTATTCTTTTTTTTTTTTCTGTGATATGTCCCCGGTGACAGTCTTCTGTCTCACCACCCAGGCTCGGATGTGCTGCAAGCAGGCCCGATTAGCGACACTTTCTGCTCAATGTGCATCTCATTATGGCTGTTCTGAGCAAGTGTGGAGGCAGGACTGGGTCCCCCGACCCAGCACGGGCGGAATGGGGGACTCGTGGTTGCATATAACCTGTCACAAGCTTGCACTGTGGGTAACAAGCCATTTTACCAGACATGGGGCCGCCAGTCTCTTCATAACGGTTTCACTTGAGCAAGTTTCAAAGCAGGTCGCCTCCTGGTGCTTTGATGTGTCTGTTTCCCATTATATGGTCAGGCCACCAGCAAAAGTGACAGTCGCAGTTTCTGTGCATAGACTTTCTGAACCACCCCGGGAGGGCTCGTCCACATGTGCAGATGCACCCACCGCCCTCACTCTCGGGCCTTCGTAGCAATGAAGGATGGCCGCCCCCCCATGGGTTCTGGTTTCTTTTATTTGTTTGTTTTTAAATTAAAATACAAAAGCCCACCTCTTAAATGGTAAAAGAAAGATGAAAGATGAGACTTGGCAATCCTGTTGCCTGCAGAGCTGGGATGGTAATGGTAATAACAACATAGTAACACTGATAATAATAGACAGCTTCCCAAAGGCCCTGTGTGTTGTGCTTTTATTTTTTCTTATCTCATTTGATTTTGCAACTACCATTTTCAAATGAGGAAATTGAGGTTGAGGATCTTGACCAAGGACACATATCTAGTGAGTGGCAGAAATATTAATCCCAGGGTTCCGATAATAAGTCCCATGTTTTGTGCTGAAGTCGTTCGCCCCTTCCTTTGTTATTCTCCATTACACCCGAGTGCTACCCTAGAAAACCCCCACTAGGCAGAAGGTGAGGCCCAGCTGGAGGCCTCTTATGATGTGAAAACGTGGTGTGTGTGTGTTTAAAATCCAGCAGTTAACGGGGTTAGATATATGTCTACCGTCTACTGGTAGGTAATTCAGAGAGCCCAGAACGATGAGGTGAACTCAGCACTGACGTGATCTAGTGGGGAAACAGATGGAAACGTGAGCCGCTAGGAAGCATTTCTTGGCCCTTCTGCCACGTACCGCGTGTGCTTCCATAGGACCCTGTATCCGCTAAACGCTGTCACAGAGCAGAAGGCCCTGGATTGTTAGCGGGATTTCTGGGAGGGGCTCAAGTGGCAGAACAGGAAGGGAGATGGATGAGGTTGGCCACAGACCAGCCTCAGAGGTTGCTTCTCCTGAAGTGTCACTTTGCTTTGTGCAAGAATCTGGCGTGACGTAGAATTTCGGGAAGCCCTTGCCATGTGGTGGCAACTCAGTCTCCCCGCGTCCTGAGTGGTAGCAGAGACGGTGGGGACGGCTTCTTGATTGTTGAAAACATGGGCAGGATTTCCCACCCCGCCGAGGATGGGGTGGGAACTTGGGGCCTTCTGATGCCCTGGGCTCCCGTCGGGTCTGAACCTGGCGGTGGTCAGGCTTCCAGATTTGGAAATGTCAGCTGTCGGACACCCCCATTGTCTTCCCGGCTTGGACTCCAAAGAAGAGGGTCCCTCCAGGCCGGGAGTTTGGTTTAAGCTGAAAAGACAGAAATGAGGTGCTGGGCGGGTGAGCCCAAGCCCCGGGCACTTGCGGCTGGCGTGTTAGCTGCCGGGAGCCGAGTGTGTTTGTCCCCACCGCTGCCTGCTGGGATCTGTCCCCTGGGTTTTGAGTCCCATGGCGTGAGTTTTCAAGGGGGGAAGACTGCCAGGCTCCAGGGCGAGTGCTTACTTCACGGTTCTGATTTTCCTGGCAACGGTGTCCCAAGTCGCCAGAGTGCAGAGGCCCCTGTAGGTAGGAAGGGCCCTCGTCCGCCTCCCCAGACCTGGGCCCGGGCTGCCGGGGAGGTCATGAGGCTCCGTCTCCAGAGTCTGCGATTCCTGCACCCCGAGCGCCGGCCTCGGGTGCTACTGCGTCTGCCTGCGGGCAGCAGGGCTGCGGGTTTGGCTGGACTCTGTCCCCTCCGCCAGGCCCCTCACTCCTTAGCTGGTGACGGGGGCACGTGGGTGCAGGTCCCACTCTGTTGCTCCCCCAACCTGCTGAGTCCTCCCTTACCCGAGGCTGCCGGAGCCAGCCCCGCCTCCCTCCCGGACCCGCTTGAGACCCTCCCCGCTGGGCGCTCTGCACACGCGCCAGGTGGGCCCTGTGGATGGGTGTGGGCGTCTGCTTCCCGTTCTCCTGCAGGGAGCGGCTCTCAGCCCGTGGGAGCTGTGGGCCCTGCCTCCCGGGTGGGCGAGGGGCGGGCACATCCCTCAGGAGTGGTCAGAGCGGCCCCTTAGCTCTGGCTCTGGGACCAGGCCTGCTCCCGAGGGACCGGCTTTCCTGTCTCCTGCGCGCCAGGCCGTTGCTGTCGTGGTGTTTTATCCTCACGTGAGTCCCCATACACGAGCGGGGTGAGTTATCTTAACCCCATTTTATGGTCACAGAAGCTGGACCTCAGCGCAGTTAAGGCGCTTGCCAAGGCCACCTGGCCGGAAGCTCTGAGCCCCCCGGCAACCTGGCTGTGCGGAGAGGGGTCATCTGCCTCCCAGATGTGATCTTAAAGAAAACACAGCAGATTTCTTGAGCTGTAACTCACGTACCGTTCAGTTCACTCATTTAGAGTCCAATTCTGTGGTTTCTAGTGTGTTCGTGGAGTGGCGCAGCCCTCACCATAACAATTGCAGAACATGTTCGTCACCCCAAGCAGAAGCCCCGTTCCCGCCAGCAGTCACCCCATCTCCTCAGCCCCTGGCAGCCCCTGACCCTCTCAGTGTCTCTGTGGATTTGCCGGTCGGGACGTTTACCCTGAACGGAATCAGATAATATTTGGCCTTTGTGTCTGGTCTCCTCCCTCGGCATCAAATCTTCAAGGTGCATCCACGTGGCAGCCTGGGTCTCTAGGTGAGACCCCAGCCTTTCCCGCCGGAGCCTCTGAAGGCGTCCAAAGACTCAGGGGGAGGCTCGGGCTTCATCCAGGGCACTGCTTCACGTTTCTCGTGGAGATTCTATGTTCTGCCCTCTTCTCCATGTCATGACAAATAAACACAGAAGGCTGTGGACCCCTGGCTGCCTGTGGCCAGATTTGCTAAGCCAGCAGCCCAGACACCTTTCACCATAAACGCGTGGGACCCTGCTGGCTTCCCTCACCACTTGGACGTGAAGAGGAATTTCCACCGTTGCAAGTGTAAAAGCCATTTTCGGGAGACCCTGGGGGACATTTTCAAAATAGTGTATGAGGTGTGTATTTGAAAGCAAACAGCCATCTCAGGCAAGATAAGTGAATATGTGTCATTTCAGGTGGACAGAGTATTGAGGACCTGCCTGAAGCACTGTGTTGTAAAGGATTCCAAAGCCCTGGCTTTGGAACTTTGGTGATTGATTGATGATGTCTGCCGTGGGCTGGGGAAGGGGTGACAATGAGCTGTGTGGTGGCTTCTGGTTGGTGCAGATTTGGTTGGAAGGGAGAAGCCTGGATCCTGGAAGCCAAGGCCGGGCACACTCAGAAGGCAGGTGTTTACACCAGCCCGTGTGTGTGTGGACGGAAGGACACGTCCTCAGGCCCAGCTGCGCGGACCAGGCCAAGTTTCAGGAAGGCGGAGTCTGGGCCCAGGCCCAGCAGGCTGGTTTCGGGAGTCCATGAGGAAGTCATCTTCCAGGTCATCCCCCTCTGAGTAATCGAGGATTTAATAACCAGAATCTCTTGCCTCACCACATCTGGCAACGTTTGGGCCAGCACAGCGCGTTTCCTTCTTGGCCGGTGGGTCCCCGCGGAGGGAGCGGCGTGGATGGGCGCCAGCGCTGGGCCGGCTTCCAGCCCCCATCACATGCCCCGCACCTCTGAGGTCAGCGCGTTGCAGAGGCGTTATGAGCCCGTCCCCGCTCCGTCCTGCCCCCGGCGCCTCCCCTGCTCGTAATTAACGGACAGTCCTTGGCAGATGGGGCTCCTGAGGAGTATTCCTCCAACGGAGGGACAGGGGGTACAGCGGATGCCCACGGATGAGGCCGGAGGAGGAGCCCGTGTACCATCTCGGGGGGTCAGGTGTCTGGATGCTCGCCGCCAGGTCCCAGCGCTTTCCTTCAGTGTCCCCTTAATTATGCGTCTCCTTTATTTGCCTAATTCGTTTCTCTTGAAAGGTCAGCTTTTCCCCTTAAAAAGCAACCCAGATAGCAAATGTGACCAGAGCGGGGAGGGTGTGGTCAGTCTGTCCCTGTCTGGGCTGACGAGGTTGTCTTGGGGTGTCACCCCACCTCTTCCTCGCCCACGGTTTCCTCTGCTCTGCAGCGTGCAGGCAGGTGGGCAAGGCTGGCGTGAGGCTGCTCCTGTCCCAGTTAAGTGCCTGGGAGGTGTTTATCCTGTGCAGTCTGGGGCGAGGGGGTCGCTGCCAGCCAGGAGAGGGGAGCCCAGGTGGCTGCCGCTCTCCATGTGGCAGGGTGACCTCAGCGTGGTCCCTGCCGCCCCTGCCACGTGGACCTCGCCAGGCCCACGGGCGGGTGCGTGTCCCGCGTGTGTCTGCCCTCTTAGGCCCGTGAGGGCGGGTTATGGCTTTCTGTTTTGAGATGAGGTGACTGTGAGGGGCTGGAAGGTGGCCCCCAGGACACCCCCATCCTGATCCCCAGAAGGGCGGATATGTGACCTGACACGGCGGAAGGACTTTGCAGGTGTGATTGCGTCAGGGATTGGAGATGGAGCGTTTCGTGGATCGTCCAGGTGGGCCGGGCATAACCATGGGGTCCTCATACGAGGCTGGGGACTAAGCCTCTGACGTTGGGCCTGTCAGGCCACGTGGGTGTTGCGTTCCATTCCAGCCCCCGGGACGGGGGCTCCATCGGCGAGTTCACGTCTTACCTGCGAACATCTGGTGGGTGTGAGCAGGTGTCCCGAGCAGTGGCCACCCACGTGGGGCGAATTGAGAAAACCCTCTGCTATAAAAACATTGTTCCTGAGGCACACACCACATGGCCTGGATCCCCTGTTTACAATCCTGTTTTGTCCTCACTGCTCAGCTATGAAATGCAAACCCTCCAAGGAAGAAACCGCATGGAACATTAACGTTTTAGGGTGGGAAGTGGCTTTCACAGGACGTCCAACTCCAGCCCCTTCTGGAATGACCCAGTGCGACGCCACTTACCAGAACCCATGGGGAGGGCGGGGGTAAAACAGTGCGGGGTGTGTGATTCAGCAGGCCCGGGCGGGCCTGGGAACCTGCATCTCTCACACGTTCCCAGGAGGCACTGCTGCCGCTGGTCCAGGGTCCACACTCGGAGAGCCCCCTCTGGTTCACGGTTGGGCTGAACTGGGGGCTCCCCCAGCCCCTGGGTTCTCACCCTCTGGTTCTGGGAAGGACGCTCCGGGAGTGTCCCTGGGTGTCCCTAGGTGGTTCTGACGCAGGTTGCTCACAGGGTCTGTGTCACGAATGAGCGATTCCACCTGCAGGACCTGACTTGCTCGAGGTCACCCAGCCTGGCGCCCGGCCTCCTGGGCTCTCTTCAGGCCATCGTCCCTTTGTCTCCATGCCAACCAGTGTGGAAAAGATGTTCTCCTATTGTGAGCGGCAGCTGCCAGCTAAGAATCCTCGTGTGGCTGTTAAAAGCCTCTCATGGCCAATAACTCCTCCAGGAGAGACAGCGGCTCCGTCAGAGGTGGGCATCAGAGCGGTGGGTCTCGAGCGAGGCGGACCCTCCGAGGCCTTCAACCAGGATAGGTAGCTGTGCAGGTTGGGCTTTCCTGGCGAGCTCATCCTGAATGCGTTATTCATGAGGGGCCCAGGTGAGCTGGGAAGGACCCACCGGGCAGGTGCCAACCTCTCGACAACCTTGGTGCAGCCATGATGGAGAGGTAGGGCTGTGTCTCACGTGCTCGCCTGTCTTAGCCTCTCTGGGGCCCCAGGAGAGACACTGGGGTCCAAGGAGCTGCAGGGAACCGGGAAGCAAACCGCCTGTTGCCACCCGCACATCAGACCACCTCCTGCAGTGGGGCTGGCGGTGCTGCTGCCTTTGGGGACCTTGAGAGACGCTCTTTTTACTTAGAGCCGGTTCCCATGGCAGCTGGTCGTGGCGTGGCCAGGTTCCCCGGGATTGGCGATGCCCTAGGCGAAGAGAGGGGACCAGGCGTCTGGGAAGCTGGGTTTGAAGCCCAGCGTGTTGGCGGGACGCTGCACTATGACCTCGGGCCCTCGGTTTTCTCCATACAGCAGGGCTGTCGTGGCCGCCGACCTATTGTAAGCGGTCAGCAAAGGGCCGCTCTTGGGACGCGTCCAGGGCCAGCCCTGTGGGCCGCTACCCCCGCCCCCACTGTGTCTGCTGGGTGAAGGGCGAGGCGAGGTGGGGCCGCGACAGGATGAACGAGGGATGCGTTTGCTCTGCGCAGCCGCCGCGGTCCCCTGGGCAGAGGTTCTGGCCTCCCCAGGAACGTGGGCTCGGCCACGGGGCTGGGGGGAGGACGGTGGGCTCCGTGCCGGGCTTGTGCCTTGCGACGCGGACCCCACTGCCCCTGATTGTCTGGGTGACACCAAAGAAGTGCCCCTCCCTGACAGCGGGGCCCAGCCTGGCCCCCACCTGCAAGTGGGGAGAAGAGTGGTGAGCAGCTGGGTCGCTGAACGTGAAGCTTGGACTGAGCTCCTGGGGCCCTGGGCCTCGAGGCTGCTGGGCAGTCAGGGGGGACAGAGGGCACGGCCGGAAGAGGGCTCTGGGCTTCAGCTTGTCCGCTGTGGCAGGGATCTGGATTTGGGGGCACAAACGTACAGCCAAGAAGAGACCCCTTCCTGCTTTGGGGGAGGGATTTGTGCACCGGTTCCGATAAGGGTCTTAGCTATCTGCACGAGCCTCATACACTTGGAAAAATCAAATCTACCGAACAAAAAAGCTAAATCCCAGTTTACCATTTGGAGGATAAGTGGGCCCCCCTTGACCTGCACTGGCACCGCCATCGACTCCACGCGCCTGTTCCAAGGGCTTTGACCCGCGCTGTTTATGCTTTTCACCATACCCGGTCCTTGTTCTGCAGGTGAGGACACAGATGCCACCAGAGATAAAAAAACAAAACGCTGTCCAAGGGTCAGCAGATGGTGGATCCCGGATGAAGACGGGATTATCTTACCTGAAACCCCAAACTTGTTTCGACCACACTGCCTTTTCTTGTGTTTAGGGCATGACTCAGTCGAAGCCACACTTAAAATAGCAGTGTGCAAAGGTGGCAAATGGGAGTGTGCAAGCCCCAGATGGTCCCAGTATTTATTCCTGGTGGGTTGGGTTATTTTTATGCGTCATTGTAGTTTCTAATTTACCTACAGTGAATATATATTATTTTCATAATCAGAAAAAACGTTATAAGGATCTTTAAGAACCTTAAGATCTTTAAGAACAGGGCATGATGTGCTAATCATGTGAGTCCCAGTGGGTGGGGCAGTCACCTCCTGAGAGAGGCTGGCGTCTAAACCACTGACGGCCCCGCGTGCAGCCGTGTGGTCAGGGCTTTCTGGCACACGCCATCATCCCTTCTCTCCTCCCTTCCTGATTTAACCCTGACTTGTCTGGGGTGACAGTGGGCTCCGTTAAAAATACTTCCAAGGCTCCCTTGTGGTTAGGGCTGGTCATGTGGCAGCTCAGGTCAAGGAGATGGTAGCCGAGTGTTCCTCATAAGGCTTTTAGGGAAGCAATGAGTTTCCTGCTTAGAAGGGACAGACTCAGCCTGCGAGCACTGTTTACCCTTCCCCCTCTGGAAGGCAGATGTGATGCTCAGAGGTGCAGCAGCCATCTTGTGTCATGAAGACAAAAGCCACACGCTAAGGATGGTGGAGTGGAAAGAGAGGAACTGGGTCCCTGATGGCATCGGGCCCCGTTCTGCCACTGGACTTCTGCTCCATCCTAACTGATACCCCTTCCTGTCTATTCTCTGGTCCAGTGTCTGGTGGCCCCAGTATAATAAAGATGCCCTGAGCACGACAACTGTCTCCAAAAGACATCTTCTCATTTTGCTTCCTCCTTGAATACATGGTCCCTAGCTGCTGTAGGCCTTGGGGGTAAACTCTAGGACAGGCTGAGTTCATAGCATCTGCCCTCCTGGGTGGGGATGTCCTAGCGTGGGCTTGTGGCCACAGAAGTGGTGGCCCAAGAGCAGCCTGGGGAGCTCTGCTCTGCAGGAGGGGAATTTGGCCCTGGGCACGTGGGTGAAAGTGGGGGGTAGCAGGGCGGGGGGGGGGCTCTGGAGGCAGGCTGGGGTTTGTGGGCCAGTTACTTGACTGAGCTTAGAGAAACAGGTTTTCTCCTGTGCCGAATGGTGACCGAGGTCTCTGCCACCTCACTGGCCTCTCGTAAGGATTAAATAAGACATGCAGGTGCCCACACGCGGTGTGAGTGTCCTGGGGCAGCTGTGGCAAATCGCCCCGGACCTGGGGAGTTACAGCAGCAAGCGTGCCCTCTCACAGCTCTAGGACCAGAAACCCCAGATCACCTTCACAGGGCTGGAATCGAGGTGTCGCAGGGCCGCGCTCCCGCTGGCAGCTCTTGGGGTGGGGGGGTCCCTCCGGCCTCTTCAGTTTCTGGTGGCTCAGGCCTCCTGGGCTTGTGGTCGGATCACTCCAGCCTCTGCCTCCGTAGTCACCTGGCCTCTCCCCTGGCTCTGTGCCAAATCTCTAAGGACACCTGTGACTGCAATCAGGGTCCACTCGGATAATCAGGGCCATCTCCCCACTTTAAGATCCTCAGCTCAGTCACACCCACAGAGTCCCTTTCTCCAGGTGGGGTCACATCACAGGTTCTGGGACGAGGACCTGACGTCTCTGGGGCGTTATCATGCCACACAGGTAATGCGTAGTTGTTCCTGTAAGAAGGGCCTGGCTGTCCCTGGCTCCTACCCGGCTCAGCTCGGGGAACAGGTAACCTTCCAGCCCTGAGTGGATGACAGGAGAATGAATGAGCTGATACCACAGAGCCCTCCGTGCGTGTGACTTGAGTCCTGCCACACGTGTGACGTGCGACAGCTGCTTTCATGTTACGTGTCCTGCACTCTGTGATTTTTCCTTCAGGGAAGATTCTATGAGTCGCCAACATATGATTAAAATTAGACTTACTTTGCAAGAAAGCATTTTCCTCGCTTCTCCACCCTTCCTTTAAATAATATGAACGATACAGTCTTTACTTAAAAATGCAACAGCAGTCTATCATGTAATGCAGGCGTTCTCAAAGTGGGGCCCCCAGGCCAGCAGCAGCAGCACCTGGGAAATGCAGATTCTCGGGCCCTGCCCCGCCCTCCTGGCTCAGGAGCCCTGGGTGAGGCTGGCCGTTCACAGCCCTCAGAACGCTGCTGCAGCGCAGGTGGCCAGCCACTTTTCTAAGGAACGCTTCCTCCCAGCCTGCTACCTGCTCCTCCCAGGACCAGCCACGCTGCTGGGAGAGGCTCCTGGTTTTGCGAATCTGCTGGGGGAGGGGCCAGCTCAAGGGGACAGGGGACACTGGCCCAAAGGAGGGCCACCCAGGAGGCCACTTACTCAGTGGTAAACACTGGTGGCCAAGGACGTCGTGTTCATATCTACTGAGACTTTGGGAAAATGTTTGGGGCACCGTTGGCCAGGGATTTGCAAACATGCCTGCATGAATGTAGATCACTGCAAATGCTTATTTTTAAAAAGGAGAAAATAAAAACCCAGCATGGATTTTGGTAGACATGGACAAATTTATTCTAAAATTTATGTGGAAAGGCAAAGAACCTAGATTTTTAAAGTGGGAAGAACCATTCTACCTGTTGCTAACACTTACCTACAGAGCTGCAGCCATCAAGACAGGGTGGCGTCAGCGGAGGGACAGAGGACAGAAAATGGGGCAGAACAGAAGGCCCAGAAACAGACCCACTCAGACGTGCCCAGCTGACCGGCAATAAAAGTGCAAAGGCCACTCCCTAGAGGGACCATGGCCTTTTCACCAACTGGCGCCGGAGCAGCTGGACATCCAGCTACCGTGCACCTCATACTAAAGTAAGCGCAAGATGGGTCGTGGACTTGAATGTAAAACAGAAAAGGACAAAACTTTAGAAAAAAGAAACAAGAGAAAATATTCAGGACCTGGGCCAGGCAGAGAGTTCTTAGACCTGACATGCAAAGCACAGCCCCTCCAAGGGTTGTCAGAAATGTACTGACACCCATAAACTGGGCTTGATCAAAATGAAAAACTTCAGCTTAGTGACAGACTCTGTGGAGAAGACGGACAGATGAGATCCAGGCTAAGGGAAGACAGTTGCAAACCACGGAGCTGACAAAGGACTTGGGTCTAGAACATAGAGAACTCGCAAAAGCCAACAGTAAAAAACAACCCAGTTAGAAAATGGGCAAAAGACATGAACAGACACTTCATCAAAGAGAGATACGGGTGGCAAATAGGGCACGAAAAGATGTTCAACATCATGAGCTGTTGGGGAAATGCAAATGAAAACCACAGTGAGATACCACCACACACCTGCCAGCATGGCTACAGTCCAAACAGTGATAACACCAAGTGCCGGGAGGAGGCAGAGAAGCTGGGTCTCGTCTGTCGCTGGGGGCATGCAACACCGTGCAGCTCTTGGAAAAAACGGTTTTGCGCTTTCTTCTAAAACTCAACAAGCAACCCGGCAATGACACTCTGGGGGCACTTATCCCAGAGCAATGAAGACCTATCTTCACACGAGAACAGTCACTGCAGCTGTATTTCTAACAGCCCCAAACTGGAAACCACTGTGATGTCCTTCACCACCGTGGAAAACTAGTCGGCAATAAAAAGGAACGAGCTCTGTGAGTGGAGAGCTGCTCACACGCACACACGTGCACACACGCACACACATGTGCTCCTACAGCTGGCAGAACCTGAATACGCACGAGGCCTGTACGGACCTCCTGGTCTGGCAGCTCTGATGCCCTCCTCCGCCTGTGCAGGATGTTACTGTGGGGAAGATGCGAATGGGGAAGGGGGTACGGGACCTCCTGCACATTTCTTTCCAATTTCCTGTGAATTTATCATTATTTAAGAATTAAACATTTTAGGCACTTCCCTGGCGGTCCAGTGGTTAAGACTCCGCGCTCCACTGCAGGGGGCACCAGTTTGATCCCTGGTCAGGGAACTGAGATCCTGCACGCCATGCAGCGTGGCCAAAAAAAGAAAAACAAAGCAAGAAAGAAATTAAACGTTTTAAAGAAGGGGAGAATTGAAGAAAAAGCACCACGAATTCTTATTTTGTCCCTTTAATCTTTTTAACTTGGGGAAGTGACTAAGTCCTCTGAACAGCCAGCGTCTGAGTCACGGGGAGGCTCTGGGGACTCAGGCTGATCAGACCCCAGGGAAGGCGGGACTTTCCCGGGAAGGCCTTGACCCTGCTGAGCTCCAGGGGAAGCCTGTCTCTCCGAGCCTTGGGAATGGGTGAGTAACCTACCGAGTTGTCAGGCGGGCTGGGAGGGGGAGCATTTTGAAGGTTGTGTAGTTCAGTTACATTTGTGGCTGTTGCCATCGACGTGTGCACTCTGTCCAGCCAGCAGGTACTTACTGAGCACCTCCTGTGTGCCAGACACAGAAGGCAGAGCGGAGTGCAGAGGGGTGAAGCCGCTGGCCCCAGGTCACACAGCCAGTGCGTGGCAGAGCGGGGATTTGAACCTGACACTGCTTCTGGAGGCCACACGCTCCAGATGCGGCTTCTGGAGGCCCAGTCCCCACGGCTGGACCGGCTGCCTCACGTCCTGGGGGTCTTCGTCACCCTCCTTCCTCAGTGCGGACGAGTCTGGGTCCACCCGGATCACCCAGCTCCACTCGTGGAGGGTGGCTGCGGTGAGGTGTGTCTGAACAGCGGTGACTCAGCCGGGAAGCCCTCGGCGGGGTGCAGCCCACTGTCCTCCCCGAGTGTTGACCCGGCCCGGGGCATGGGCTGTGCTGAGGCCGGGCTCCTCGGGCAGCGGAGGCCAAGAGAGTGCGGAGCCGCTCTGGCCCGAGAGCGCAGCGGTGCCTGTGGGTCCTTGGCCACCGGAGCGGTCTCCCAGCCTCGACAAGCCCTGTCCGTGGGGAGCACCGACAGGTGTCAGAGGGAGGGAAGCCCCCGTGAGCCCAGAGGCTGTCCCGCAGGCTCTGCGCTTGTCCTGCTGTGGGCGGGAGGCCGCTTAGTGAAGGGGGAGGCAGCACACTCGGGGGCCTGAAACCTGGTTAGAGGCCCAGCTTTGAAACTTCCTGCTGTGTGACCTCCAGTAAGCCCCTTGACCTCTCTGGGCCCTAGTCTCCCACCAACAGGCTCTGACAGGCTGTGGGTTGGGGTGCAGCGGCCTCTGCCCTGCTTTGCACCCTGATCGAAGGTGAGCATCTCCTTCTCTCTAAGTAGCACCCGGCCTTTGTGGATGGCGTCTTGTTACCTGGTCGCCTGTCCCAACATCACGATTGAGAGACAGTGGTCCGGATGAGAGGAAGAGGGACACAGCACATGTTCAGGGCCGGCTCCCACCCCTCCCATCACTGTGCTGCCACGTTCCTGTGGGGGAGGGGCACCGCCCTGCACCTGTACCAGCGGCAGCCCCCGGGGGGGTTTCCGTTCCCTCACCCAGGAGTTTCATTCCCCGGCTGTGCTGCAGGTGGTCCTGGCTCAGACCAGGGCCCCTAACCCCCAGGTGCCATGGACCCCATCTCGGAGTAAAGACTTCTAAACGTGTAAAATAAAAACTCTCTTCTGGACGTACAGAGGGGCCCAGCTCCATCGTGGGACAGATTCCCGACAAAGTAAATCCGGCGAGTGAGGCGTGAGCTCCTCACAGAGCTGAGTGGCCGCCCAGCAGCTTCTGGACTTGGATGCAGTGCTGAGCACAGACGATCCCACCGGCAGCAGAGGCCCAGGTGCCGCAGATTCTCCCCCACGTTGAGACCGACGTTTGTACTTGAAGGAAACGCTCCAGTTCACTAAATGAAGATGTAATTTTTTCCCACCCAAGGTCATGGAGTTCTTTATCCGTCCTGGGGACGGCAGATGGACCCCCGGTTAGGCTGATTCAGAAACGACAGGGCCTGCTCATCGAAAATACAGATTGCTGGGCCCCCCGGAGAAGGTCAGATCCTGAATCCCTACGGGCAGCACTGGGAATCTGCATTCTAAGCCACGCCCCTAGGTGATGTTTATAGCACTAAAGTTTGGGACTTTTTCGAGAATGCAGGATGGGTTCTAATAACTAAAGTCTCAGTGTGTTTCTGCCGCAGACCAGGAGCCAGCTCCCCAGGCCATGGACAAATGGCCGCGAGAGGCCGGCCTCCCTCCCTCCCTCCCTCCCTCCTGTCTTTCTCTTCCAGGCAGTCACGCCTGTAGACATGTTTTTCTCTGTGGATGGCTGTTACCAGCACCTCTGTGTTAAAAAGTTGCCTTAGAGCTTTCAGAGGTGCTGTGTTTCTTCCGGGGTATGCGGGGGCGTGGGGGGGCTTCTCCAGAGGCTTGGGCTTCAGGCCTTTGGACTTTCCTCAAGGGCCGTTCGCAGCCGGGCTCAGAGGGGTGAAGGCCTTGGGGCTAGGGCCTCACGCCAGCCGCCACAGGAAGGGACAGCAGGGAGGCCCCAGTGTTTGGCCATGCAGGGTGGAGGGCCCGCTTTGGGGCCAGTAATGGACTGAGGAGCACAGTCTGCATTCGGTTCACTTTCCACTTAATCTCTATGTAAAGCTGAACATCACCTTCCGCGTCTGAAGAGTGCGGAGTAAATGAAATACAGATGTTCGGCCCATTATCGGTGCACCAGATAGGTTCACTGTCCTGTTTTCTTCTGTACCGAGTGGGCTGATCTGGGCTCGCAGCCACACCCGGCCGTTTCCTGGCAGTGAGACCCCAGTGGAAAAGGATCATTTCAAAAAGAAGATAAAATTCGGACTGTAAACAGTACAAAATGCACGCATGTCAGAGATTTTATGTAACTCGTTAACAATGAGGGAAACAGGGAGATGTCGCCCATGTTTCAGAGGTTTCAGAGAACTCCACACGCAGGCACCAGTGAGGAACGTCTGCGGGTTTACACGTGGGCTGAGCCGTCCGCTGCTGCACCTGCCTCTCTGTGGACCAGAGTCCCTGCGCCGTGATCACCCCCTTGCGGGCACAGGGCTGGCAGCGTCACTGGCAGTGAGGGCAGAGAGGCAGACGGGACTTCTCCATTTCAGAGCCTTTGCAGGTTTCCTGACACTAGTAACTGTTGAATGGTAATGACGTTCCCCCAGCCCCCAAGTTGTCCTGAGTGTAAAGGAAAGAGATGGAGGGAGGAAAGGCTCTGCAGAGGCTTACGTGCATCAGGTTTGTAGAAGCCGAGGGGCTCGGGGGACGCGGTACAGCCGTGCTTTCATGTCAGCTCTTGGCTCGGCTGGAGCCGTTAAAACTTACCGCCCTGTTTCCTGTCTCCCCCCCCCCCACCCCAGTCCTCCTTCAGAGCAAGTTCCCTTGGCCCCGAACCCGGGCACACGGGCGCCCGCGGTGCGTTATCACTGTGGCGCATAGCGAGAATGCCCTCTGGCTGCTGGCAATCACCTTTTTTTTTCTTGTTCACTGGTTCCCTGTCCAAGCCAATTGCTCAAAGCAACCAGACACCCAAGTTTCTGGCAGAGTCCCTCCCACGGTGTGCAGAGATTCATGACGCCTGCTACTGCCGGGGGCCAGGGCCAGGGCCCGGGCCCGGGCCCGGGCCTGGATGCCATCCACGGTGGGGGGGGGGGGGGGGCGCCGTGGAGCTGGAGGCGCAGGCGCGGGAGCTGTCCTCTGCCCGGGGGCCTCCACACGCCAGGGCAGCTGCTGGCCGGCCAGCGGGCCTGGATGTCGGGGCAGGTGCGCTGCTCCCAGCGTCTCCCCCCACGTGCGGAGCGCTTTGAGGAAGCAGGCTTCGCCCCACTCCCCAAGCCCTGGTCTTTGTTAGTTGGGAAACGTCAGAGTGGGCGCGGGCACGGGGAGGCAGCTCGCCGTGCGTGAGGGGTGTGCACGCCCGCAGCCTGTTCCGAGCATCGTGGGGGGGGCCGCTGGCCGGCTTGGGGAGCCCGCCTGGTTTGCCTGTCCTGACCAAGTCGCTCACAGTTTGGCAAGCAGTCCCTTCTGGGGAGGCCGCTCACAGCGCTGGGGGCCTGGCTCTTCCACCGACAGAGCTGCGGAGCCCCCCACGTCCACACGGGGTTCTGGAGGGAGAAGCCACCGGCAGAGCTGGCTCCACGTGGGTGACGAGCCCCGTCCTCGAGGGTGTGGAGCAGGCCCGGGGCCGTCCTTCCTTGGCGGTGCCTCTGGACGTGCGCTCTCTCCAGGGCTCGACAAGGGGCTCCAGGCCCCTTCCTCTGCCTCGTGCGAGTCACGGGAACGGCAGATGATAAACGCATTCGTGCCTCTGAGCTTTGTTTCCATTTCATGGGGTGATGTCATCGGCCCTTTCGGGAGGCGTCACTAGCTACAGGGCTGGGAAGGGAAGCCGAGGGGCTCCCCTGAACCTCATGCGGCTGGGGGACGCGGCTGGATGTCAGTTACTAGGGTCACCTGAGAACTCATCAGTGGCCGGAGGCTGGGTGTCCCAGGCCTGAACCCCGAAGTGGAGGCGAGACCCGCCCCCCCCAACCGGGGCAGGCGCTGCGCTGCATCCGCAGAGCGCTCAGCTGGGCTGGCGGGGCTGGTAGCGTCCAGTCTGCCAGAAAGCGTGAGTCACCACAGCTCCGGTGGACCTCATGGGCGAGGACAGATGGTTCCCACGCACCCTCTCCACTTGGCTCCTGGCGGGCAGAAGGCACAGGGCAGAGGAGCTGGAGGGTGGACCTCTGCCATGTCTCCTGGGGGCTTTGGGGGCGGGGACCCCTGTCCGGGTGACAGAGGCCGAAGTGCCCACGTGGTCTCCCGCGGCACCCACGTGGCCTCAGCCTGGGCTGGGCTTTCCTGGACCTCAGACCCAGGTGTTTGCCTTTTGAGGTCCTAGAAAAGCCCCATGATAAGGTGTGGATGTTTTGTCCCCGCGCTTCGTTGGCCGGATGCCTGCTGCGTGTCCTGCACGGGCCTGTGCTAAGTGTCGCCCTCACTAGGACCCCCATCCGCATCAAAGCTCTCCAAGAGGTTAACCCTAGTACAAAGATTAAAAAAAAAAGAAAAGACAAACTCAGAGAATTTAAGAGGGTTGTCCAGAGTCACACAGAAGATAGAACCTCAGCTGATGCATCCAACGCCACAACACAGGCTGAAAATTTCAAAACTATTGATTATGGTTATTGGATGGGCAAATGCATTTAACACTCAGAAGGACATTATTAGCAGAGGAATGAAATCGTCCTTGAAAGGAATTCTGCTTTGGCCGCACGGCCTTTGCCGTCTGGCTGTGGACCATGCTGCTGGCTTGTCTGCTCCAGTCTGGCCCTGGGCCTGTGTGAGAGTGAGTAGGTGAAATTCCAGAAATAGTTAAGCATATCTATACTTTATTCCAGTGACCTCAGAATAATAAATCATTTTGTCTGTTGTTCGGTAACCTTCAAGTCCTGCCTTCCTAATCCCTAATTGGCAAAGCAGTTGCAACACCAAATTGCATAGTTCTGATGTAACTATGTAAATATTAACATGCTAGGTCCCGGCTTTGGTTGAGTTTACTCTTTATAATTCAGGCTTTATTTTGTCAAAAGACGCCTCTTCTTCCTTATTTCACTGGCTGCTAGAGTTTCATTAAAATGTGTAAAGAGATGGAGTGGCCTCTCTTCCCCATCCCAGCTGTTTCCCTCCCTTTTTTCAATCCCACACAGAAATAAATAGTATAAATGAATCCTCCACCGCCCCTGCCAATTAATTATCCACATTTTGCAATTTTGTTTCATCAATTCCTCCCTCTCCAGCCCACCCCACTCCTGCTACCCAAGTCCTTAAAGCGAACCTCAGCGTGGATTTGCCCGCTGGGCTGGGACATCGGGGCCCCTCGGTCCACTGGAAGAGCCCCTACTTGCCTTCCGCCGGGGGCTTCAGCGGCGGGTCAGTGAGCCTGCGTCCGAGGCTGCGTCAGGGATTGACTGTCTATCGTTCCTTCTGCGTGTCTTAGCGATGGTTCTTTACAGAGAAGGACTTTCCTGCTTCATACAAGATCACGTTGGTAAGTAAAGCAGGGAGGGGGACACCAAGCATTCATCCTGATGAACCAGCACCCTCCAAAACCCACGCGTGTGTTTTAGTGTGTTGTGACGCCAGGGTTGTTCGTATGCTGCTTTGCTTTAATCTATTGCAGTCTTTATGTTTTTGATACTCAGATCCATCCTCGGCCAGTGGGAACCCTCCAGGATTCTCCTGAGTCCTTTTAAATTCTAATGTTTTAATTTTAATTTTTTCATGTTAAATACTTTTAATCTTTTGAATTTTACACGTTGATGAGTTTGGACAAATATATGCATGTGTGTAACCAACATCACAATCGAGATAAATCGCTTTCATCAGCCCAGTCATATCGCCCCCACCTGACCTGCTTCCTCTCACAGATTAGCTAGAATTTCATGTAAACGGAACCATCCAGTGTGTACCTTTTGTGCGTCGGGCTTCGTTCACAGCGTAACGTTGCTGAGATCTACCCGTGTAGTGTTGTTTAGCGGAGGTTTATCCCCCTTTGTTGTCGGCAGTGGTGGGTTGTTTGGATGTGTGTGTGTTCCCGTGTTGATGGACATTTGGGTTCGTTCTGGTTTGGGGCTGTGATGAATAAAGGTGCTGTGAACCTCCATGTACAAGCCTCCGCGTGCACTTGCCATTTTCATCTTCTGGGCTCGTACCTGGGAGTGGAATTGCTCGGTCTTAGACTAGTGTAGGCTTAGCTTCATAAGCAACTGCCCAGGTGTTTTCCAGCGTGGCTGTTCCCTGTGCACTTGGACCAGCAAGGTGCCCGAGTTCAGGTGTCAGGGCTGGGAGGAGGCTGGAGTGAGTGAGGTGCCCACTCTCGGTGTCCCCCACGGCCGGGCCTGCATGAGCCCAGAGAGGGCGCCCCTCACACGATCACCCGGCTGCCTCATTGCCCCCCATCCTCGCTAGCCCTTGGTACTGTCAGCCGTTTTAAACCCTTTTTTAGCCATTCTAATAGGTGTGTAGTGGTACACGTAGTGGTTTTAATTTTCATTTTCCTAGTGACTAATGATTTTGAGCATTTTTTCATGAGCCTATCAGCCATCTTTGATGAAGTGTCTACATTAATCTTTGATTCATTTTTTATTGGGATATTTTTCTTATTACTGAGTTTTGAGAGGTTTTATATGTAGTCTGGACACAAATCCTTGATGAGATACGTGTTTTGTGAATATTTTTCTCCCAGTCTTGGCCTTGCTTTCTCATTTTCTTAATAATATCTTTTGGAGAACAGAAGTTAATGATGTTTAACTTACCAATTTTTGTTATGGTTCATGCTTTTTTTGTGTCCTCTCCAAGGACTATTTGTCTATCCCAAGGTCATGAATAATTTTTCTTATGTTTTCATCCAGAAGTTTTATTAATTTAGCTTTTATGTTTAGATCTATGGTCCATTTCAAGATAATTCTTGTGTATGGTCTGAAGTAAAGGTTGAGATTCACATTTGTTTTTCATATGGATATGCCCTTGTGTGAGCATTGTTTGTTGAAAAGACTGTCCTTGCCCCCCGCAAATTACTTGGGTACCTTTATGAACATGAATTGACTATTTACATGTGGGTCTATTTCTGTGTCTCTTCCTCTGACCTCGATATCTGTCTTTGAACTAGTAACCACCCTGTCTTGGTTATTGTGGCTTCATAGTGTGCCTTAAATACCATCTTCTGAATTTGTTCTTCTTTTTCAAAGCTGTTTTGGCTATTACAGATCCTTTGTATTTCCCTTTAAACTTTCGAATTGCTCTGTCAGTTTCTACGGAAACAACCTGCGTGTCCTTGCCTGGGATCGGGTTGAATCTATGGGCCAGTTTGGGAAGAGTTGCCATCTTGCTGTATTGACTTTCCTGGTCCATGAACATAACATAGTCCGCCTCTCCTTTTACTTGGGTCTCCTATAACTTCTCTCAGTAATGCTTGGTAGTTTTCATCGTCAGGTCTAGCACGCATTTTGTTAACGTTTCTCTGAGCATTTTAAGATTCAATTGTAAGTGATAGTTAAGTTTCTTCTTCAATTTCCAGTTGCTTGTGCTTATACAGAGCAATGCAACCGATGTTCAGTATTGACCTTTATCCTGAGACCCAACTCAATTCTCGTTCTAGTCATTTCTTCTTTTTAATTCCTTGGGGTTATCTAGGTAGGCATTCATGTTGCCCAAGAATAGAAGTTTGTTTTTTTAATTGAAATATAGTTGATTTACAATGTTGTGTTAATTTCTGCTGTACAGCAAAGTAGTTCAGTTATACATGTGTGTACATTTTTTAATATTCTTTTCATATTCTTTTCCATTCTGGTTTATCACAGGAGACTGAACATAGTTCCCTGTGCTGTGCAGTAGGACCTTGTTGTTTATGAGAGTAGAAGTTTTACTTCTTCCTTTCCAACCTGTGTTCCCGTGTTGTCTGTTTCTGCCCCTCTGCTCTGGCCTGGACCTCCAGCGTTAAAATAGAAGTGAGGCAAGCGGATACCCTTGCCTTGTACCTCACATTAGTGGGGAAAGTCCAGTATCTCACCATTAAGGCCTGCGTGTGCTCTGGATTTTACATGGATGCCCTTTATCGGGTTGAGGAGGTTTTATTCTATCTCTGATTGGCTTGGAGTTTTAATCGTAATTCGTTGCTCAGTTTTGTGAAAAGCTTTCACTGCATCTTTTGAGAGGATCTTATTGTCTCCTTTTTTCCGCTTGAAATGGGGAATTTTGTTGATTGATTTTCAAATGTAAAACCAACCTTGCATTCCTGGGACAAACCTCACTTGGTAATTATGTGCTATCATTTTCATATGTTGCTGGAGATGATTTGCTCATATTTTGCTAAGGAATTCTGTGTCTGTGCTCATGAGGGGTCTTGGCCTGTTGTTTCCTTGTAATGTCTTTGTCTGGTTTTGGTATCAGAGTAACAGGCCTCATAATGTGGATAAGAGATCATTCCCTCTCTGTTTATTTTCTTAATGAGTTTGTGTGATTTTTTAAAATTAATTTATTTATTTTTGGCTGTGTTGGGTCTTCGTTGCTGTGCATGGGCTTTCTGTAGTTGCGGCGAGTGGGGGCTACTCTTTGTTGTGGTGCGCGGGCTTCTCATTGCCGTGGCTTCTGTTGTTGTGGAGCACGGGCTCTAGAGCGCAGGCCCAGTAGTTGCGGCGCACGGGCTTAGCTACTCTGCGGCGTGTGGGAGCTTCCCGGACCAGGGCTCGAACCCGTGTTGGCAGGCGGATTTTTAACCATTGCGCCACCAGGGAAGTCCCAGTTTGTGTGATTTTGATGTTATTTTTTTTCCTTAAATTTCTGGTAGACTTCAGTGATGAAGTCACGCGGACCTCAGGATCCAGCTAGAATGTAGTTGTTTCACCTGTTTTCAGTGTTTCTTATGATTACTTTCTATGTAGTCAGTTGATTCTGATTTTTTCATTTGCCATGGCAGTGTCAAGTTTGATTTCTCAATATTTGTATTGGGGCTTACAAATAAAGATAAGAAGTGAGCTATAGGACAGGGTGTATTCAGACGTGGCGGTAATTGTGCGTTTAGATTAGAAAGACTGAAGTATGAAAAATGGTACGTGCTGGGCTGCAGTAGGAGGGGCCTACAGGTCACCCTGTCTCCCCAAACTGTTGTGTGTGGGATTCAGATGGATTCAGGCTAATGGTGGGTGTGGGTCTCCTTTTGATTTGGATTCTATGCTAGAGACGAAGAAGATGAGATTTGGTGACAGCCAGAGCTGTGTTTCGGAGGAAAACTTTGTTACTGGAAGCAGCGCTTACCCCTGAGTTACCAGAGGGTAAATGGGTCTTAAAGGGGTCTTTCTGACCCTGCAGATCAGAGTTTCTTCCCAATTGCCTCCCTTGGAAACACGTTCCAGAACATGTAAGCAGGAAGCTCGTCTGTATGAATTGCGATTCCATGCTAAGATGTGTGTGTCCTGGGAAGGAGCGGGGTCTGCACGTGGGGATCAGGTCACTGTGGCCCGTGCCCGGGCGCCGACCCTGACGGCGATTTGGGGTACGGGCTGGTGCAGCGCTCTGTAGGGTGGCACTTCTTTGAAGTTTTACATTTAATCCCACCATAGAGCCATATTTAATGTTTAAAATAACTGAGCAGTTTAACCTCCTGTTCTCACCTCCAATCCTCCAATGAAATTAATGCTCTGGGAACTCACCCATTTTCCTGCTGCACTTGCCCCACTTCACGAGCTGGCCCAGCTCCTCTGGAATGTTCTCTCCACCTGCGGAACCTGAGCTGCTAAGCAAGGGTGCGCCCTCTGTGGTGTGAAAACTGTCAGCCCCGGCGAGAGGACCTTTCCCAGCGGAGCATGGATTTCTCCCCCCACCTGTCCAGGTGTCCCTCTGCCCCTGGTGTGACGTCTGCCCTCTGCACTTCTTCACCACCTCCGCAAGGTAGAGCAAGCCCCTCTGGACCGTGGATTCCCAGGGCTGCCCGGGGAGGGGCCAGGACCCCTGCCAGGGCCTTTCAGGGGCCTTTGCTGCCTGCTTCCCATGACTCGGTCCCGGCTGTGCTCACCTGGGCTGCGAGGACGCAGCGGCCGGGACAGGGAGATGGGGGCGGCAGTAAAAGCAAGCAGGCTGTCTGCTGTCGGTGCGTCACTGCCGCTGTGACAGCGCTCAGGCTTCGTTCAGGGCCACAAGGTAACAGGGTAAAGAATGGAGGGGGCCCTTTACTGGAGGCCTTGCACCAAGACGAACAAGTGAAACACACACCTCTGCTCCTGAAACTCCCACTGTGCTACGCCTGTCGTCTAAATAGCTAAGAATGAGTAAAGTCAGTTAATGAAAACAATTTGTAATATAGCAATAGAGTATAAACTCCCCCAGCAATCCAGAGGTGCCTGCACTTCTTCCGAGGAGACCTCACTGGCAGTGCGAGCTGCGTCCGTACCCGGCTCTGCCCCTCACTGTGCACGTTTGCACAAGTCACCAACCCTCTCTGAGCCTCGGAGCCCTTGCCTTCGGATGGGGTCAAGCTCAGGCTGTCTGTGGACTTCCCCCAGCTCCTCGGATGAGCTGGGGGTGGCGGCGGGCGGGAGGTCCCCACCACCCACAGTTGCTCTTGGTCCTTCCTCCTCTGAGCTGCGATGTGCGACTCGGCAGGGGAGGTGGCCCCGCCTCTGACATGTGCTTACTGTTGAGGGCGCTGTGTTGTATTATATCCACTCGTCCAAGTGCCTGTTTCTCACTCTAGAGTCTTGCTTGGTTTGATGGCTGGTGCTTAGAATTCAGGTGATAAATCAGTTCCTGTTCCATTGAAGGGTTTGCTTAACCAGCCGTTGAAGTTATTCTGAGGGAATCCTTAAGTTCTTTGGTCCTTGATTTGAAAAAGTTACCAATTTGGTAACTGAATTCGTATACTCAAGACCAGGTCATGCTGCAGGAAGAGATTTTTGTAGCTTTCTTTTTAGTGAAAAACGCTTGTCTGACTTGAAAGGACTATTATAAACGTGCGGGTGAGGGGGTCGTGCTCTACAGCTCGCCACAGTCTGGTCCTTGCCTCACGGTCATACACGATCCAAATCCGTGCAGTAGGCAAGGGTGTTCTCTGGAAAAACTGCACATCACATGTAACACGGATGATTCTGCTGTACTATAACACATGAATTCCTAAAAATCACCCTGTCCTGCAAATTCACGCAATAAAAACCACAGGGCTTGCGGGAAAGATGGGGCTGGGGGCATAGCCCTCAAAACTCCATCAGTGACACGTAAAGATGAGAACCCCATGAAAAGGGCACCATTTCCCACGTCCAGTGGGTGCACACATAGCCACCGTGGTGACCCTGCGCTTGGCAGAGACGGGAGCTGGCAGGGGACGTAGGTGCAGGGGGGCTGGCTGGGGTGAAGGTGGGTGTGCCCAGCGCAGGGGCCGCAGGCTTGGGGTGTGTGCGCGTCTGTGTTCCCTCCAGGCTCTGTTCAGCGGGGTGTCCGAGTTCCCCAGTGTTTCCGGAGGGCGAGATGGTGCATGAGAAAAACAGGCGATCTGTCTTATCTTCAGACTGTTCCCTAATACATAAGTCGTGTTGAACAAATTTGCGTTTTCACGACGGGCGTTGCGGCAGGGCTCGCGGGGGAGCTGTCTGGGCCATCCTGGGTCGAGTCTTTGTAAAGTGAAAAGTTGACACACGTCATCCTCGCCCACTGAATAAATTAAAAAATGACCGCTTTTCTCTGCCAGAGACTGTTGAAAAAATGAAAAGCAAAACAAAACAAAGACTTGGAGTGTTGGCTAAGCCTGAGACCCGTCCAGACACAGACGGGGGCTGGTTAGTACCCCCCGCCCTCCCCTCTCTGGGGGGGCAGCCCTTCCCTAACCCCCTTCCCGGATCTTCTAGCTTTTGGGCAAGCGTGGTTTCACATTTCCCCCCTCCGGCGCGAGTGTTCTGCAGATGCTGGGGGACGAGGCTGGCGGGGCTCGGTGGGGCCAGGGCGCTGGGGGCAGCTGTGCCTGGCGGGGCGTGGGAAAGCGGAAATAGGAGGCAGAGCCGTCCCCGCTGGGCGTCTCGGTGGGCGCCCCCTCCAGGGCGGGCGCGTGGGACAGGGGCCAGCCGTTGCCCTGTCCACTGCTGACGGGCGCGTGTGCCCCCCCGGACACAGCTGAGGTCAGATGCACCTCTGTGACCTCCTGGGGGTGGGTGTCCCCAGCTGCCCCCACATGGCACGCCTGGGCCAGGCAGGACGCGGCGTGCGCCTGTGCCCCATCCGTCTCGGGGAGCTGAGGACAGTGGTGCTTGTCCTTGGCCCCGAGGGGCCCGGTCAGCTGGGAGGACACGTCCTGCCCCTCCGTCTGCTTTGCATCGTGGCCCGGAGTTCCGATGCTTCTCAGTCACTCTCGGCCACGTTTTGGAAATTACCCTCCGCGGACCGGCCTTGCCGATGACTTCAGCTAGCCCACGCTCCCTTGCGGTAATGTCACAGGACCACGGCCTGCTTCCTGTCCCAGCTCAGAACCGGGAGGTTCTCGGGGCCCCGGGGTCCCTCCGCCCTCGCCTGGCCCTGACCTCGGGCCTCTGCGGCCACCGCCGCCACCGCCTGTCATCATTCCTTCCCCGGCGCTCTGCCGACCCGTGCGCTTCACACAGAGTGGGGGTCCCGGCCGGCCTGCGGCCTCCATCACCCTGTTCCTGGTAGCCTGAGTGAACAGCATGGCCTTTCCCAGAGGGTTTTTCTCTGTGAAATCAGGACTGAAAGCAGTGACCACTCAGGTGCTTCACAAATGTGACTGTTATATCTAGTGTCTCTGTGTGCGTGTCTGCCCTTCCCGGACGGATCTGAAGAGCTTCAGAAGCCGGGCTGGCGGTTAGCGGTGGCGATGGTCACAGCACGGCCAGAGGGCAAGTTGGGGTCCAGTCCCATCTCGGCCTCACGCGAGGGTGCAGCCCGCCAGGGTGTTCGGTTGGGACAGCGGCGTCGTGTCGGGAGGAGACTCTGGCTTCCTGGCCGTGTGGCCGTGGGCGCTGGGTTCGCCTGAATCTCAGCCCTGCACCTGTGGGGGCTGGACCGGCGCCTGCCGGGCAGCTCTGTGTGGGGCTCCGGGGCGGTGTCACCTGTGCACTGGCCTCGTCCCTCGGCGCCCGGCCCAGGAGGTCCTGCTGCTGTGCTTGGCAGGGTGATGGCCCCCAAGGATGGCCATCACCAGACCACACACCCCCAGAGTCGGCGGATACGCCGTGAGGTCTTTGCAGGCGTGACTAAGTTGAGGACCTTGAGATGGAGTGTCCGGGGGGTCTGTGTCACCACAGGACCCTTACGAGGGAGGTGGGAGGTCTGAGAGGAGAGGAGGTATGGTCACGGGAGCAGAGTGAGGGTCAGAGAGGGGCTGGGGGCTGCTGCTCTGAGGACAGAGGGAGGGGCCCTGAGCTTCTGGAAGCTGAAAAGGGGCAAGAATGCAGACCCTCCCCGGCCCCCCAGAGCCTCCAGAGGGAACTGGCCCCGTGACGCCTTGGCTGAGCTCCGTGAGGCTTGGGTCCGACTTCCGCCCCCTGACTTCAGGGGATCGATTTGTGTGGCTTTAAGCCACCAAGTTCGAGGCTGTTTGTTCCAGTAGCCGTGGGCCACTCAGACACCTCCCTGCCCTGCTCCACTCCCTTCCTGGCTGTAAATACGAACCAAAGAACCGGACCACGGATGGTGGCTATGGCAGCTCCGTGCTGTGGCCGACGGGCTCAGCTTAGGCCTGCCGCCCGCAGGTCTGCTGTGTGCTGAGCTCGGCGACGTCTCTCTGACTGGCGTTGGGATCGTTTCCAGGCCTCCTGAGCTGTGTCCGCCCGGTTTCACAAACTCGTCAGGACTTGCACGAGGCAGGGCGGCAGGTCGGCCCCAGATTCCACACGCTCACCCACCGCGGCTCGGCTGCCACTTATCAAAGCATTTTTGGAATCGTTTAAAGCGTCTGTATCTCCTTTCTTTGGATGTTCTCGGTGGTGACAAACCTTTATCTTGCAAGAGTGGATTCAAATTTCAGGACAGATGGAAATGGCTGGAGCAGAGACTTGCTGGTGTCCTTGACAAGTGACCATCCAGCCTGTCGGCCCAAGTTTCTCTGTAAGTGAGGTTGGAAGGCTGCCTGGCGGCCCCAGTGAGGGAGGATTAAGTGAATTAAGACACGTCAGCAGGTCGGCAGGGCCCCGCGCGGCAGACACCCCATGGACGGAGATGACCTGGGGCGGATGGGGGCTTTGTGAGGTGACGGGGCACGGTTGGCACTCTGGGCACAAAGCCCCGCGGTCGGTTCCAGCTCAGGTCTCCTGGGGCATCTGGGGGTGATGGCGTCACAGGAAGGCCACCCCACTCTGTGTGTTCATGCTGTCGGCAGACCCTGATGGAGAGTAACTGGCTCCTGTGTGTCGGGTGGGCTTGGGGCATGGAGTGAAGGAGAAAGAGGGGGTCTTCTCGGATGCGTCGGCATTTATTTAGTAGATCCCTGATTGATGGGTGTAGGTAATTCGGAGTTTTTCTACTACAAACCCCGTGGTGGTGAGTATCTTTATTTATCCATCTTTGTGTAAACATCTCATTAATGCCTTACGATCCGGCCCTGGAGGTGGGGTCCCAGATCCGGAGCGAGGCCATTTAACATTCAGACAGGAATCCAAGTAATTCCTACAAAGCCTGCTGCCCCGGCTTCTGTTCTGCCGGCCCGGGGGTCTGCCACGCCTCTGCTCCGGGGGGCTCTCCGCTCCCTTGGTCAGGCCTGACGGCTGCTTGGCTGGTGTGTCTTCGAGGAGGTGCAGGTGGCCAGGGCCCCCCCGCCCGTGTGGGAGGTGGAAGGCGGCTGGCTGGGGTACGGGCCGTGGGCCTTCCTCAGGGCAGGGCTCCGGAGGGACCTTCTCGGCACCCGGGTGGCATCCCCGTCTCTCCCCTCCTTCGCCTCCCAAAGCTTCCTTATCCCGAGTGCGTGTCTGCTGAGGAATTTCTCGGCCCCCGCTGCCTGCCGGCCACTCTGAGTGGGGCTCCAGCCCACTCCGATGGCATCTGGTGAGAAGAATTTGAGGCCGGTCGGACTGCTGTCAGTGACACCGTCAGAGAGTTCACCCCAGGTGGGGTGGAGCTGGGAGGGGGCCACCCCGAGGCCACCCGGAGGCCTGCTGTTGGCGGGAGCTCCCTGCCCAGTATGGCGTTGCCTGGCTGGGGGCCTGGCTCCCTCGGTGTGGGTCTGCTTATCCCTGATAATCAGGGCGCCCACAACCAGGGCACCTACAACCACACGCGCTGTAGGGGAGCTGGCGTGAACAACGCAGCCTCTCATGAAGCTCGAAGTGCCAGGGAGCTGCAGCACCATCAGAAGTGGATTGAAAACCTTTGCCCTTTTCCTGCGGAAGTGAGGAAGGGGCCCCCCACTTTTTTTTTTTAAATTAATTAATTAATTAATTTATTTATTTTTGGCTGTGTTGGGTCTTCGTTTCTGTGCGAGGGCTTTCTCTAGTTGCGGCGAGCGGGGGCCACTCTTCATCGCAGTGCGCGGGCCTCTCACTATCGCGGCCTCTCTTGTTGTGGAGCACAGGCTCCAGACGCGCAGGCTCAGTAGTTGTGGCTCACGGGCCCAGTTGCTCCGCAGCATGTGGGATCCTCCCAGACCAGGGCTCGAACCCGTATCCCCTGCATCGGCAGGCAGATTCTCAACCACTGCGCCACCAGGGAAGCCCCCCCGACTTTTAAAAAAAACGTGACGAGAGCTGCCAACACCCTTCTGCACAGGTTCAGTGCTAGCCAGAAACAATTCACGTAAATTAAAAGGTAGAACCATTAAACACAGTTGAGAATCAGAGAATACAGGCCTACAGTTTTCTTCACAGATTTGAACTCAAATTCGAAAGTTGATTTTGATATGACTTATTTGAATTATGTCTATAAAATTTTTCTCAACTTTTATTAGTTTGGTGTGGAGAGAGCTATATAAAACGTAACTATTGTTTAATACTTTATAATAGGCAAGTAGATTTCCCAGTGAGGAGGAAGCCCCCAGGGATTTGAGTAGAGCAGGAAGTTTGCCCGGAAAAATAAGCCCAAACCTTTACTCCCTGTGCGTCTGGGAACTGCATTTATACTGTCTCTGTGGCACAGAATCAAGCAGATGAGACTTTGGGTAAAACAGAGGCCAGGACCAGGGGGCTGGTGAATGCAGGGTCCCCAGACACCCTCAGAAAAAAAAACTCCTGCCCGAGATGGGCATGTAGTGAAAAACCACACTAGGAAATGAACTCTTGTGAGGAATAACTAACCAACCTAGGATTAGCACTCTGTCAACTAGAAATAATAGAACAAAATGAAATAAGTATGTTTATTTAAAATTATGAACTATAAAGGAAGGAGTCAGAATGAAAGACCAACCCGCAGAACTTATTTAAATGAAAAATGTATCCTTTAAAATAAAAGAACTCACTGGGTAAGTCACACTGAAAAAACTCTAGCAAAGCCAGTGAGAAAAGTAGCTAATTGGAAGAAGGATCTGAAGACACAGAAGAGAGAAAAAGAAAAGAGGTGTGGAAAAGAAGACAGAACTGTGTAGAAAACAGAGGCTAGAGTGGGAAAGTCCAGTGACAACTCCTGGGATTAACAATGCGTAGATGGGACATGAGACAGGCGATTAGAAGATGTTGGGGAAAGTCGGGGGCCTTGCCCTCCTCGTTATTAAAATACAACCTGAGGCCATGCTAACTCAGAAGCACGGTGCAGAGACAGGTAAGTGGATTTAGAAAATGAGTAGAACCTAGCATGTGGCCCTTTAAATGAGAATTTAGGAATTTGGAAACATTTCAAACAGAGGAAAGGGTCATTCAAAAGTATTGTTAGTACAATTAATCCACGTTTTGGAAAAAAATAAAGTTGGAGCCCTACCTCACGTACAAAATAAAGCCTATGTGGATTAAATGGGAAAATATCAAAACAAAATATAAACAGATTAGAATGAAAATACAGTATTTTCATAATTCTGGTGCAGGGAAGGCATGCTGCCCCAAACCCCAAATCCATAAAGGACAAGATGAACACATTCAATGATGTAAAAAGTTAAACTGTTGTGTAGTAAAGACATGAAAGGAGACGTTGCAAGGCAAGTTCAGACCAGGAGGACACGCTGGCAGCATGTGGAGAAGGCAGGGGGATAGGCGGGGCAACGGCCCCCAGAGACAACTGTGTCCCAATGCCCGGGACCCATGGGTAGGTCACCTCATGTGGCAAGAGGGGCTTTGCAGATGAGGTGAAGTTAAGGCTCCTGAGATGACGTCATCCTGGAGCGGGGTGGACCCAGTGTCATCATAGGGTCCTTACAGGAGGGAGGGAGGAAGGCCAGAGTCAGAGAAGGAGATGTGACCATGGAAGTGAAGGTCAGGCTGGCACACGGCCACGAGCCAAGGAATGCAGCACCTCCAGAAGCTGGAAAAGGAAGGAGATGGATTCTCCCCTGGAGCCTCCAGAAGGAACCAACCCTGCGACACCATGATTTAAGCCCAGTGAGAGACCCGTTTTGGATGTCTGCCTTCCAGAACCGTGAGAGAATCAGCTCCCGTCATCTTAATAAGTTTGGTGAATTTGTTACGGCAGCAACAGGACACTTATACGGACGTAGATGTTCAGATCAAGTGTGGCGCACAGGTATCTGATGTATATATTCAGACCAGCTCTTCTACAGATAACATGAAAAGAACCCATAACGGGCCAAGGACCCGAAAAGACATTTTCCGGGAGAAGAAATACAAACGTGGCCTGAGGGCATGTGGAAGGTAAAGCCTGAGGGCTCCTTCTTAGAAAGTGACAAGAAATCAGCATCGAGAGTCAGAGACCTTGGCTGGGGGCTGGGACACCGCCCAGGGGTGGGGACAGTGTCCGTCAGGGCCGAGGGACACCTGGCCCAGCCGGCCATCCGTCCTGGCAGGTGTGTCAGTAGCCCAGCCTCCCCCAGGCCATCTGCTGCCCGCTCCCCGCTCCCGGGATGCGCTGGGAAACAGCTTGCGAACGGCCGAATTCCATCCCTCTACCCGACTGTTAACGGCAGTTCCCCATCTGAATGGAGGTTGGGTTTCCAGGTCCCTCTTCCTCTCCTCCCTTTTGTCCCCCCAAATCACCGTGCACTGACTCTGTGCCCACACCCTCATTATTGATGGAAATGCGTCCCCAGAACATTTCTGTAAACCAGCCTCACTCGTCTCCCTGTGACCCAGAACAGGGCTGCGGTCTCTGGCGTAGCTTCAAATCTTCTCCTTCACTTGAGGCCGTATGACCCTGCGGGTGTCGCCAGGCCAGGCTCCACCCCTGTTTCTAGGGTGGGCGACCCTGCTGTTTACCTCGTGGACTGCTGTTCCTGGACGTGGTGGGGGGCGCGTGCGTGGTGGCGGTGGGCATGCTCGCTCTGACTCTGCCAGCCGGGCGCTCCGTTAGCTCTCCAGGCGGGGAGTGCGTGCCCCCAAGGGTGTGAAGTCTTGTTCCTTTCAGGAATATCCTGACGGTTACCGAGCTGGATCACGTGAAGGAAACAGACAGGGTTAGTGTTCCCAATGCGCAGTGTGACTCAGTTGGGAAAACACTCCTGGTAATCGTCTCCAGACCCAGGCAGCCTTTGATCAGGAAAATCTGTTTATTCTATGATATAAATATGGAAGAAATCCATTTGTTCCAAAGTGGATGCAAATGAACCCCAGCAGATATCCCTGCCCCGCCGAGCTGCCAAGAGCTAGGAGGGGAGGGGAGCACAGAGCCGGCCAGGAGCGCGAGGCCTCTCCCCGCAGCCGGGGTCCACCGTGCGGCGCTCATGCCAGTGGCCCAGGAGCTGTCCCTGAGCTGTGACACCTGCGATGGCATGTGATCCCGGCCCTCCTTATGCACAGTTTGGGGTCAGTGACACAGTCTGTGTCCTTAGCCAGAGCAAGGACGCTGCTGTTTCTGTGTGTGTTTTAGCCGCCTGACTCTTCCCAAGGCCTCCGATAGCATCTGGCCATGGGCCTCCCGCCCTCCCTGCCTCCCTTCTTTCCATCACAAACATTTACCAGGAACCAGCTATGTGCCGGGCGCTGGAGAAACAGCAAAGTGTTTGAAGCAGAACCAGTGTATCTGGGGAGAGAGATGCACGGAGAGGCGATTGCACCCAGGAGGAGTGAGATGGCAGAGATGGGGAGGGAAGGGGTGGGGGAGGCCTTGAAGGCTTTAACAGAAAGAAGCCCAGACTTTGTCTGTTGGGCCTTGAGGAGTCGGCTATCAGTCATTTACACTTTAGTAAGAATTTAAGCCAAGGTGTTGCTTTCCGTAGGTTGATTCTCATTTTACGTTTGGTTTGTGATTGTGGAACAAAAGCCCTGTGCTCCCGGGAAGGATTCCAAACACCTTGGGTCAGGAGGAGTGGTATTTGGAAGAAGGCAAGGGGTGGATGATCCACAGTCGGACCACAGAGCTCAGATGGTGCACCTGGGCTGGAGTACCTTCTGGGTGGGGGAGGCTGGACCCCTGGGTGCATAGCCTGGGTGCTCTCTGGGGTGGTCCAGGACGGGTCCTGTGCGTGGGGGGCTGTGGGGAGCTACCAGGTGAGCTGTGTCCGTTTGTCCACTGGGTCGTGAGTAGCTTCAACAATCACGCACAGTGTGGCCGCAAGTAGAATAACATATGACCAAATATTTACTTAGTGTCAACTTAGCTCTCTGATGTCCTGGGGAGGCGGAGACAAGATAAAGGATCACGTGTGGTGAATCCAGCTGCCTGGCTCTGAAGAGGGAGGTGGAATCTCTCTCTCATCCCTCCACCTACTCTGACCATTTCTCTGTTACATTTCAGGTCCTTTCTTGCTCATTTTCTACCTGTTTTCAAGGACAGATGATCACAGGTGTAGCACGTGCTGCAGTGGAAGTGTTTTAGATTAATTTTTGCCTCTGATCCCAGACTCTAAGCTATGTGTTTTCTGAGCCCTCTGTGCTTGCCCGTGTGGCCCAGCAAAACCCACTTGTTCTCATGAGAAGGCAAAGCTGAAGTAATGAAACCTGGAGTCCACATAGCAGACTTTGTAGCACTTTTTATATTTTTGCCTGGCTATGTCCCTAAATTTCGGGCTAGAGCCTCTCACGTCAGGCATCGGTTAAATGCCACTGTTGCCTTTTTAGAGATTAAGTACAGAATTTTTTAAACCTTGAGTGACCCGAGTCCCGGGGGCAGCGGTGAGTCACGTTGCAGGGGAGCAGCCTGATGTGCAGTCGAACCGATTGCAGTTACGGAAGCAGTGATTTGGGTAAGATTCAAACTCGCACACACAGAGCAAGTGCACCCACCACCCAGCTGCGCGTCCCCCCTCACAGCCCCCTCATACCCCACCCTCCCCGCTCCCCACCCACTGGGCTGTTCGGAGGCAAATCCCAGGTGCCCTTCCCAAAGTAACGGACTGAGATCCTGGCTTCTCGGGCAGCACCTGCTTTGCCATCTGACCCCTGCGGCCTCGTGCTCGGCCCCTCTGCGCCAGGGACCCGCTGTCCTCCTGGGAGAGGCTGGGGCAGGGGTCTCGCTGGCCTCATGTCCCAGATGCCTGAGGGGCCACAGTTGCTCCTGACTCCTCGCTCTGGGTCCCCCAGGGGCCCTACGGAGCCAGCGCGCCGGGCCAGGCCTCTGCACCCTCCCCTCCCAGGGGGCCCCCAGGGCCCGGCCGCTGCCGCGGGGAAGATGCTGGGGAGACCGAGGCAGGGCTGGCGCCCCACGTGGAGCGAGCGCTGGAGGACACGGGGCGCTGTGAGCGAGACTCCTGACGGGCCTTTGCAGCAGGACTCTCGGCCCTGCTGTCAGGAGGTGGCCTGAGACGCTGGGAAGTTCCCAGCGGGCCACAAATCCCCGCTGGGCGACTGGAGCCTGAGAAGAGGCTGGGGAAGGCCTGTGCCGTCCACCTCCTGCGCCCCCGTGGTTGTCGGGGGACGGTGGGGCTCCCCACCCCCTTCCCTGGCCTCTGCCCTGGGCTGGGCAGCTCTTGGCCCCCTGCAGAGTGGGGGTCTCCTTTTATGCTGTTGGCTTACGGAGGTGATTTCCTACCGCCCCTCCCCATCCTCCCGGACAGGCAAGGGGTGGCCGTCAGCCCAGGCAGTGCCCCTGTGAGTGGGAGAGGGGCCATCCAGAGGCTGTGTCTCGGGGGCGGAGCCTTGCGCGCAGCGATGGAGCAGATTTCACGGGCCGCCAGGATGGAAGGGCCGGTCAGGGGCTGGAGGGACGAGCCGCGGTGAACTGTAGCCGGGGCTCCGGCGGCGATTCAGTGGGCCGCTGTGTTTAGTGTCCCCAGGGAGGTCCCAAGCTCAGAGAAGCACCCCCTGCCTTGGGTGGTCGGATGAGGAATGGCCCCAGCGGTGCCCACGTCCTGCTCCCTGGAACCTTTGGGAATGTGGCCTCCCACGGCAGAATGCAGAGGAGATGAGGCGTCTCGGGACGGGGAGGCCCTCCTGGATCTCCTGTGGTCGCCTCCTGCAGGAGGGAGGCTGGAGGCCCCGCAGCACGGGCTGGAGGCTGCGGAGGCCCTGGGAGTTGCAAGGGGGCAGGGAGGCCCCTCCCACGGAGGCTGCAGAGGAGGCAGCCCTGCGGCGCCTCGATTTCAGGACTTCCGGCCCCAGACTGCGTGAGAGCATAGATGGGAGTTCTGAGCCGCCAAGTTCGGGGTCACTTGTGACAGCAGGCCCGGGACACTTCCACAGTGGATAAGTACCTACTGCCCCCCAAACCCTGGCACGTCTGTGGGCCCCAAAACCATTCATTTCCTGGACAGAAGAGGAGGGTACCAGCCGCCTTCCACACCGCTGGTCTCTGGGGGCCTGGGCGAGGGGCTGTCAGAGGTGCCCCTGCTCTCTTCTGCGCACAGTACGCCCGGGAGGATGGCCTTCTGGAGTGGACCCGGGCTGGGTGACTGCAGCCCCACCCTACCAGACAGGCCCCTCCCCTTGGGCCTGGTTCTAGCTCTGGCATCATCACGCCGCCGCAGCGTTGGCCCCCAGGGCCTGCCTGCTCCTGGCCGGGCCTGGGATTATCCAGGTGGTGTGCGCTCTGCAAGGGAGGGAAGGACACTGTCTTTGGTGAGCTGCCTGCTTGGCCGGCGTCCCCAGGGCTGGCCGTGGCCCTCAAGGCTGGCTGCAGGTGGCTGACCACTTCTCAGCTGTCTGCCCACCGCCGTCGCCTCCCTCCTGCCGGCGGGATGCCGGGCGGACTCGCTTCTGATCGGGGTAGAACTCACACTTCACAGCATGGCAGCAAACTCCCCAGGAAGCAGCTGGGGCTTGGGGCCACCGTGGGAGCCCGGGAGCAGCATGTGGTCCTGGCGGCGGGGGCTGGGATTTTCGGGGCCCTCTGTGGGCCCCAGCTTTGCACCCGCTGCCTGGGCCGCCTCCCCGGCAAGTGAGAGGGCAGGGTTTTATTGGTCCCTCTGGACGAACTCCTTGCTTCTGTAAATTCTGACGATTCCTGGCTGTTTGGGGGTCACCTCTAGACTAACACCTTTTAAAAAAGGTCATTACAGCATGGAGATCTGGGGCCGTGAAACATTACAAGACGTGCTCATGAAAATCAATTTCAAGTGGCTTTCCTCTCTGGAATTCAGTCAGCTTTTCGCTGGGTTTTGGTTTGTGAATCAATGTTTTGAAGGGCGATCCGCAGCCTCTGGGTGAAGGACAGACCCGCCCTCTGTGCCTTTTCACATTTACGTGGCCACAAGAACTGTGTGCGGGGCCTCCTAAAATACAAGTAGTTGCACCCCCTTCACCCAGAGATCGATTCAGAGCCTGGAACGGTGCCCAGGAATCTGCATTGTAAACTGGCCCCAGACGCCTCTGCGGTAGGTGGTCCTCTGACCGAAAAGCAAAAACCCCTGCCCAGATCCGCACGTGAGCAGGTTGATAACAGCGGGGTGGGGCCCACGTGGGAGCTGTGGGTTTCCAGGTCTGGAGCCCGCAGTTCCCCAGGAGAGGCCGGTGAACCAGGCTTTGGGGGGAAGACTCTGTCTGGACTCTTGGTTTATTCATTTTTATTGTAGTAAAATATACATACCATAAAATTTACCGTCCTAACCATTTTTAAGCGTGCAGTTCTGAGGTACTAAGTACGTTCACGTTGTTGTGCGACCATCACCAGCACCACTGTGCACAGAACTTGTTCATCTTCCCCAGATGATCCTCTGTCCCCATCAAACACTCATCCCCCCTCCCCCTCCCCCAGGCCCTGGCACCTACCCTGCTAGTTTTGTCTCTATGAATTTGTCTACTCCAGGGACCCCATAAAAGTGGACTCCTACAGGATTTGTCCTTTACGACTGGCTTACTTCACTTAGCATAATGTCCTCAAGGTTTATCCACGTTGTCACGTGTCAGGATTTCCTTCCTTTTTAAAGCCGAATAATATTCCACGTTGTGGATGGACCACGTTTTGTTTGTCATCATCCGCTGATGGACCCTTGGGTTCTTCCACCTCTTGGCTGTTATGAATAATGCTGCTGTGAACATGGGTGTACAAACCTCTCTTTGACCCCCTGCTTTCTGTTCTTCTGGGTGTGTACCCAGAAATGGAATTGCTGGATCATACGGAAATTCTACTTTAATTTTTTGACGGAGCTGGATTCTTGGTTTCTCTGACGGTTAGCATTTTCTGTGACATGGGGGAAAACCTTCCCTGTCACCTGTCAGAGGAGTCCTTCCAGAATTCACTCCTAATTTGCCACATCCCCTCCTGCCTCCCGGCCCCAGAAGCTGTTTTACTGCTGTGGGTTTCAGGGCTGTGAGCCCAGCCTGGCCTCCCCTGGGGCCTCTCGGGGCCCGGGGTTCCCCCTCACCCCACCTCAGCAGACGTCCCCTGGGTGAGCGTTCACACAGCTCAGCTCAGACCCCGCCGCCCCGTGGATTTGGGTCCAGTGTGGGGCAAACCGGCGCACACAGATGCAGGACCCTCAGCTACGTACGAGCTGTCACAAGTGCAGAGCGGGGACAGAGGGGTGGCAGGAGGTTGGTCGTGGTGGGCGAGGGCGGGAAGGCGTTAATTGTGTAGAAGCCACATTTAAGCAACAGTGTGAAGTCGGCCCCGCTGGAGAAATGCCGGTTCTGCGAGGGAGCGCTGGACCGCACCCTACGGAGCAGTGCAGGTGCTGAGAGCAGAGGCTCAGGGTCTGCGTCCCACAGCCCCGGAGGCGGTCACGGCCAGCGGGTGGGTTTCAGATGCGGGAGGAGAGTGCTTACAGAGCGCTCACAGCTCGCTAATCCCCAGAGCACAGACCTGATGCTTCATCCCTGAACCAGTGTCCTTCAGAGTGAAGCCTGCAGGGCGAGGCTTGCAGAACCCAGAGAGCGATGCAGCCGGGCCGGTCCGGTCCGGGGCAGACCCTGCGGTGAAAGCTGTGCTCCCGGACATGGCGCTTGGGTGACACGGCACCCGCCACCTGTGGCTGACACCGCAGGTCATGCCGAGTGAGGACACGTCACCCGCGCCTCGCTGCCAGCTTTTTTTTCCTAAATAAGATAAAAAAAATTCATGGAGCAAAAAATCAACTAATTGTCATGATGTTTATAAAAGAGATGGAAATTAGTCTGGAGATTTCTTATCATCCAACAACAAAAAGAAGACAGAGAAGGAGAGAGAGATCTGTTTTTTCCCCACCCTCTAGAGTGGTTCTTAGAGCTGGCTCAGGGAACCTGGGTCGGCCTAGAAGGGCCATGTGTCTCTCAGCCTGATTTATTCGGTTACTTAGCAACAACTTAGAACGCAGAACCGGAGCACACACTGCAAGTGTGTGCGTGTCCCCGATGGAGCCATGAAGCAGGACTGGCCACAGCGTGCCCTGCTTCGAACCGGCTCCACAGCGGGCGCCCCACTCTGTCTGGGAGTGTTGGAAGGTCCCTGGGGACACGGGGCTCCGGACGAGACCCCTCCTCCGGGCTGCGGGTGGAACCTGCCTGTGCTGAGGTCATTTGTCCTCACCGTGTCTGTCGCTCCAGAGCCCGAGTGTCCTCCGTGTCGTCACTGGCGCTGACCCGAAGGACCCTCATCCTTCACTGGGATCGTCCTTCAGCAAACCGCGGACGTGCTCTGTGCGGCCACTTGAATTCTGGTAGACGTTCTCAGCGGCTCAACCCGCCGTTCCAGAAGAACCCTCGTTCTGACCACTTCAGAATCAGAAGCTTCAGTTCACAGGAAATCGGTCCCAGCGCTGGGCAGGAAGCAGCACATCACTTTTAAACGCCTAAGTGTGGGCGTCCACGGGTTAATCACAATGAAAGCACAGAAGCCGCTTCTAGTGACAAAGCTGAGGGACCCTGGAAACCCAGGAGACACGTTCTTGCTTGGGGGGGCACTTTTGTAAAGGGTGTGTTTCCTGCACCAATCGTAGACTTTCTCAGTGCCCTTGTGCAGTGAAAAATTAAAACTCCTGCTTCCCCAGCTCTTGGGGGCGGGGGTGGGAGGGGGGTGAACCCAGCGGAGAATTGACTTCAGAGAGAACTGGGGCCGAGGGCATTAGGTGGTGGGCAGGGGAGGGTGGGCGGCTCAGGCCTTGATGGAAAAACAATTCTGAAAACTACAGCACAAGGAAAATCTCGTTTTTAAATGTGGTGGAAAAAAAAATTTTTTTGGCTAAAATTCCCCACCAGGCACTGCTTTGCTCTAGAGCTGATGTACAGCCTCGTGGGCCGGCTCTCCAGTCCCCACAGGGTCTCTGACGGTCCTGTCCCCTCGACGGTGTTTCCCCCTCCTGGTGCCAATGGGACCTGGGCAGCTATGGGCTTCCGCTGCCCCAGAGGCGGGATGTGCACGGCTGGTGGCGGCCTGGCCCCCTAAGCACCGGTGCGCTGGGATCTGCCAGCTGGTCTGCTCCCGGCCCGTGGCTGATGCCAGCCCCGACTGAGTCACCGGGAGCTGGGCACCCTCCAGATACTTTATCCCGACTGTCCTTGCTAACAGGAAAAAACAATTAACGTCGACCTGGGTCTCTGGATGGATTTTTTTCAGTTTTTGGATGTTTTTAAAATGCCAGACTGCTTAGCAATTGGTAAATCCCTTCCCTTCCTTGAAAACAACTTCACTTCCAGAGAGGCTGCCGCTTTCTGGGAATCCTGAGGTTCTAGAGATCTGCACGCAGCGCTGGGAACAGGGCCTTGCTGTGGACATTCGCTACACATTTCCTACACAAACGGCCATCTGATGAGTTGCCAGACTTAAACCATTTGGGTTTTCACTGATGATTTTGGACCCGGGGCAAGTTTCTGTCAAGCGGATTTGCTCCAAATGCCGTTTCCTCTGTCTTTCTTGCTGGGGAGGCACCCGGCGCTGTGGGTGCCCAGGTCCCCTCTCGCAGCCGGTTATCTGCGGCCAAACCAACATCCTGCTCTGGGCTGGGGAGCCTGAGGGAGTCCAGGCCCTCCCACCAGAGGGGCTTCGTTCTGGGGCTCCCACCGACCCGAGTGCCGAGGCTGCCTGTGCGCCAGCCGACCGGGGGCCGTTCCGGAACCCGGACGAGGGCACAGGGCACCGGGCCAGCTCGGCCACACCAGCCTTCCCCAGGCGGGACGTCTCTCGCCGTCGCGGCGGGTGTGGGACGGGAGGCTGGAGCTTGCACCCTTGGCCGAAACCTTTCCCTTGAGCCCCCTTGGATGTAACCAGGTCGGTCTAGGTTTCAAGCGATGTCTGTACCCACACACCTAGGAGTGCAGTTGCTGCATCCAGGTGCCCTTTAAACGTTGGCATTCAGATGCCCACTTTCAAGGTGGTCTGTACTTTGGCCGATGCTGTGCGTTAAAGTCCCTTCTGACCCTTGTTAATCTGACGGGCTCACCTGGCCTCTCCTGGCTCTACTTTGCTTAGTGGCAGCTCTGATGCCGAGAGAAGGGGGGGCCGCCTGCCCCTCCATGGGGTGCGTTTTCCGCAGCGCAGGTGGTCCGCGGGCTTGCAGACATGACTCCTGCCCCTCCCCGGCCTGGGGGCCTCTCCGGGAGGGTCAGTCTGACGCCTGTCGGGCCATTGGGCTGGACGTGTGGGAGACCCGGGGGCCTGTGTCAAAGGGGAGGCCTCCCTGCCTCACCTGTGCCGTTGGCCCCGGGCCTGGGGATGCCGCGGGCCCTCCTCGGGGTCCTGCTTGAGGGAAGGAAGGAGAGCGCCGGAAACGGGGGCACCTGCCATGGGGCGCCGTCTAGGGACAGAGCAGGGTCCGGAGTGTGACAGCGGAGCGCGGGGGCTGGCGGAGGGTGGCTCGGGGCGCCGCGGATGGGCGGGTGGAGCAGAGCGGCCTTGCTGCCTGCGCGGACGTGGAAGAGGCCGCCGGGGACCATGTCTGACCTCGATGTTCTCAGAGCGAGGTCAGACCCCGAGCACGCAGGAGGCTGGCACGTGTGCTCCTGGGACCTCCCTTTGTGGGGTTCTGTTCTTCCCTTTCCTCATCCGCTCCCGTGAACCACAGACGTGGACGAGCCCCTGCCACATGTTAGGGGTGAAGGGTGGAGAAACCCCTCCCCTGAAACGTCCACTCCGCACGGGTTTTCAAGGAAGACAGTGGAATGTACTGGAAAAAACAGACCTTCTGACCCGTCCTGTGGCTTCAGGGTCGCCCCATGCCCGACACACAGTAGCGCTCCGTGGCCACCTGCACCACGGCCTCCGCCAGGCACACACACAGGTGAGTCCCAGCTGGGAGCTTACCCCGTTGCAGGACACGGCTCTGCGTCTGTCCAGCCTCACCACGAGCTCCACACCTGCTCCTGTGCCATAGGACGGGGAAGACGCGTGGGAACGGATGGCGTAAGTCTTGCTGCTGAGCAGGACACTGGGCTTCTCATCCCCGAACCATTTCCCGCCACGGCCGCTGTTGCTTCTTGGGGCTGGCCGGTCCCCTCCAAAGGGGAACAGCTCGAAGGTCCACACGTCAGCTAGTAGACTTTCCTCTGGGTCCGTCCTTTGCCTGGCCCCGTGGGTCTCCACCTTTGGAGGGCAAAACCTGGCATCAGGGGTGTGTACACCCAACTCGTGTGCCAGGGGACACTTTGACCACACAGCTGTGACTTGACTTTAAAATCTCACGTGTAAGATGTCACTCCATGGCATTGAGTCAGGGAGGAGGAAAGAATATCATCCCTTTCCTACCCTCGTGGGTCTTTTGTTTTCAGTGTGGGGTGAGTTAAATTCATCTAAACGCCTGTCTGCAGCACAGGACTGTGCTGGTCAGAGCTGCGCATTTGTGTGTGTGTGAGGTGAGGTGATTGACTGGGACAGGGCTCACGGGAGCAGTTTCTAATTTTTTTTTTTTTTTTTTTTGGCCAAGCCACATGGCTTGTGGGATCTTAGTTCCCTGACCAGGGGTTGAACCCGTGCCCCCTGCAGTGAAAGCATGAAGTCCTAACTGCTGGACCACGAGGGAAGTCCCAGTAGTTTCTGAATTGAGCCTTGACAGAGGATCGGGAGGAACTGACCAGATCAAGAAGGGGATGGGAGAGTAGCACTAATAAAATCCTCATGTTATGGTAATAATCACAGCTGTCATTTGTTCTGTGTTCATTATGTGAGACGTGTGCTTTTGCTTATTTAATCCACTCAACAACCCTTTGAGGTAGGGACCATTATCCCATTTTACAGATGAGGAAACTGAGGTCCAGGGGGATGAAATGAATTGTTCAACCTGAGCTGAGTCCTGTAAATGTCAGGACTCAAACCTAGGCAGAACTTGAGACATTAACCAATATTCTAGAGGCAAGGATGGACTAAGATGTGAGAATTGTAAAGAGAAACTGCAAGGATGTCAGATCTGATTTTAAAAACACATTATTTAAAGGATCTTGACAAGTAGAAGTGATAACCTTTCTTTTAAAAAGGGAGTTTGTCTAGCAGAATGAACTAACTTTTTAGTAGCAAACCAAAACAGTCTATCAGCAATAATTATCAGATGTTTCCAGCTAAATGAGAGCAGATTTGTAGGTTGCTTCTTTCTCCCTGTGTAGTGACAGTGGGAGATAGACAAAGACAAAAAAACATGCTTCCAAGAAAGTCATTTATTTGGATGAAAAGTTACATTTTCCTATTGATAAAAGATACCATCTTTATCTTTCAATTTGAGCATTTAGTCTGTTTACATATAACGTGATGATTAATATATTGGAGATTTCATCTAACATTCCAATCTATCTAAGTTACTGTGTGTTTTTTATTTGTCTTGATTATTCAGTGTCCCTTTTTCTCTCCTTTCTCGCCTTTTTAAAATAATTATTTTTATTATGTTATACCCCCCTTTGTTAGTTTGATAGTTATAAATAACTTTCTTATTCTTTTAAATTACCATAGAAATTAAATTATGTATCTAGGAGTTGTCAAACTCTAATAAATATTAGTATTTGTAAAAAAGAGAAATAACCTAATTTTTTAAATACACAAAAGTTTAGAATAGGCCCTTCATTTAAAAGTCTTCAGATGGGGCTTCCCTGGTGGCGCAGTGGTTAAGAATCCGCCTGCCAATGCAGGGGACACGGGTTCGAGCCCTGGTCCGGGAAGATCCCACATGCCGCAGAGCAACTAAGCTCGTGCGCCACAACTACTGAGCCTGCGCTCTAGAGCCTGTGAGCCACAACTACTGAGCCCAAGTGCCACAACTACTGAAGCCCATGCGCCTAGAGCCCGTGCTCCACAATAAGAGAAGCCACCGCAATGAGAAGCCTGCGCACCGCAATGAAGAGTAGCCCCCGCTCGCCGCAACTAGAGAAAGCCCGCACACAGCAACGAAGACCCAACACAGCCAAAAATAAATAAATAAAATAAATAAATTTAAAAAAAAAAAAATAAATAAAAGTCTTCAGATGGCCAATAAGCATATGAACAGGTGCTCAATATCATCAGTCGTTAGGGAAATGCAGATGTAAACCACAGCGAGTACCAATATACCTTCACCAGAATAGCTAAAAAGTTATTATTTTCATCTGCAGAATTTCTTTGATTTATCTTCCAGTTTACTAATTCTTTCTTCAGTTAGACATAATCTATTAAGTTATAAATTCCAGTTATTATATTTCTCAGTTCTAGAACTTTTTTTTTGACTCCTTATTATAGTTTCCACTGTACCAAAATTCTCAATCTTGTCGTTCATTTTCTTGAGTATTTTAAGGGATTATTAAAAGTTCATATTCTGATGATCCCATTTCCATAATCCATGGCTCTGTTTCTATTGTCTGTTGTTTCTCTTGATTTTTTTTTTTTTAACATAGAAGGCATTGCTATACTTGTTAGACAAATGAGAAAACAGTACCAGAGATTTTTTTTTTAAGTTGCTTTCTTAATTATTATTTATTTATTTATTTATGGCTGCGTTGGGTCTTCGTTTCTGTGTGAGGGCTTTCTCCAGTTGCGGCAAGCAGGGGCCACTCTTCATCGTGGTGCGTGGGCCTCTCACTATCGTGGCCTCTCTTGTTGCGGAGCACCGGCTTCAGACGCGCAGGGTCAGTAGTTGTGGCTCACAGGCCTAGTTGCTCCGCGGCATGTGGGATCTTCCCAGACCAGGGCTCGAACCCGTGTCCGCTGCATCGGCAGGCGGATTCTCAACCACTGCGCCACCAGGGAAGCTCTCTCTTGATTTTTGATCATGTTGTCCCATCTCCTTATATGTCATATTATTTTTGATTATGTGCTGGATATTGTACATGAAAAAATACAGAGGTAACTCAAGGCCTAGGACAATGTCATCTTCCTCCATGAGAGGATTTATCTCAGTTTCTGGCAGGCAGCTAGAGTGTTAGGCATACCCCTGTCACTGCTGCCTGATCAGGGATTGAGTTCCAAAATGACTGGTCCTGCTTAACAGTGCAGCAAGGCGGCAGGTGAGGTAGTGCTTACCTCGTGGGATGTGGATGACCCCACTGAGGATACTGAGAGTGTCTCCAGGAGGAGATGGGAAGCTGACGCAGTGATTCTTAAAGTCCCCTCCAGCACAGTGCCCCAGAGTCTCTGTGGCTGTAACCCCTACGGCGCACGTGTAGGACAGGCAGCCTGTCTCCAGGGCTCCTGCTCCACCCTGATGAGCCGCTCCTTCTGGCCTCAGAACAGTGGCAGCAACCGCCTCTTTCTCCTGAGGCAAGGAGGCCTCTGCTTTCTTCAGCCAGATGTCTCCCACTCACACGGGAGGGATGAAGCAGCCAGCCTCAGGGATACAATCGCAGCGCCTTAATGCAGACACGAATTCCCCGTGGATCTAGTGAAAATGCAGATGCTGACCGGCACATCTGGGGCGGGGCCTGAGATTCTGCATTGCTCACAGGCTCCCAGGTGGTGCTGGTGTTGCTGGCTCAGGGACCATGCTTTGAGGAGCACGTGGGGCTAGATGACTGGTGATGAGGAAATCCAGGCTTAGGGAAACCTATGCGAAGGTGTAAGTCCGGAGGAGGTGACAGAGCCGGCAGTGAAGAGCTTTGACCTGAAGGGCCTGAGTTCAAGTCTTGCCTCTGCCCTTTATGTGGAACGTGGTCCGTTGATTACTGCCCTGGGCCTCAGTTGTTCTTAACATAGCTTTATGGAGAAGTAATTCATGTACTGTACAACTCACCTATTTAAAGTGTCCAATGAAACAGTTTTTAGTATGTTTACAGAATTGTGCAGCCATCACCACAATCAATTTCAGAACTATTTGGTCACCCCAAAAGGAAACCTTGTCCCCATTAGCAGTCTTCCCCCAGTTCTCTCTCTCCCTGCCCCTAGCAACCATGAATCTACACTTGCCTATTTTGGACATTTCACATAAATGGAATCATATAATATGTGGTCTTTTGTATCTGGCATCGTTCACTTAGCATGATGTTTTCAAGGTTCACCATGTTTAGCCTGTGTCAGAGCTTCATTCCTTTGTATGGCTGAGTGATATTCCAGTGTACAGATTGGCCACATTTTGCTTATCCATTAATTTGGTGGTCATTTTGATTGTTTCTGTTATTCGCCTGTTAAGAATAATGCTGCTACAAACACATATTTTTGGTGTGGTCGTGTTTTCCCTTCTCTTGTGTATATGCCCAGGAGTGGAATTGCTGGGTCGTATGGTAGCTCCATGTCTAACCTTTTGAGGGGTTCCCAGACATGGTAGCTGCACCTTGTTACATCCCCGCAAGCAATGCTTGAGGGTTCCAGTTTCCCCCCATCCTCATCAACACTCTGGTTCTCTGTCTTTTTTTTTTTTTAAAGCATTTAAAAAATATATGTATTTATCTTTGGCTGCATTGGGTCTTCATTGCTGCGCGCAGGCTTTCTCTAGTTGCTGCGAGTGGGGGCTACTCTTCGTTGCAGTGTGCAGGCTTCTCATTGCGGTGGCCTCTCTTGTTGTGGAGCACGGGCTCTAGGCGCACGGGCTTCAGTAGTTGTGGCACGTGGGCTTAGTTGTCCCGCGGCATGTGGGATCTTCCCAGACCAGGACTTGAACCCGTGTCCCCTGCATTGGCAGGTGGATTCTTTTTTTTTTTTTTAAGGATCTTTTTTTTTTTTAATTTGTTTTTATTTATTTATTTATGGCTGCATTGGGTCTTCGTTTCTGTGCAAGGGCTTTCTCTAGTTGCGGCAAGCGGGGGCCACTCTTCATCGCGGTGCGTAGGTCTCTCACTATCGCGGCCTCTCTTGTTGCGGAGCACAGGCTTCAGACGCGCAGGCTCAGCAATTGTGGCTCACAGGCCTAGTTGCTCCGCGGCATGTGGGATCTTCCCAGACCAGGGCTCAAACCCGTGTTCCCTGCATTGGCAGGCAAGCAGGCGGATTCTTTCTATGGAACTTGTTTTTTTGTTTGTTTTAATTAATTAATTTATTTATATTTATATTTATTTTTGGCTGTGTTGGGTCTTTGTTTCTGTGCGAGGGCTTTCTCTAGTTGTGGCAAGCGGGGGCCACTCCTCATCGCGGTGCGCGGGCCTCTCACTATCGCGGCCTCTCTTGTTGCGGAGCACAGGCTCCAGACGCGCAGGCTCAGTAATTGTGGCTCACGGGCCCAGTTGCTCCGCGGCATGTGGGATCCTCCCAGACCAGGGCTCGAACCCCTGTCCCTTGCATTGGCAGGCAGATTCTCAACCACTGTGCCACCAGGGAAGCCCAAGCAGGCGGATTCTTAACCACCACGCCACCAGGGAAGCCCTGTGTGTTTTGATTAGAGCCATTATAGTGAACGTGATGTGGTATTTCACGGCATTTCCCTGACAGCTAATGATGGTGGGCATCTTCTTCACATGCTTATTGCCCATTTGTATATGCTGTTTGTCTTTTTATTGTTGAATTTTAGGAGTTCTTTATTTTAGATACAACTCCTTTATCAGGTATGTGACTTACAAGTATTTTCTCTCATTCTGTGTCTTTTCTCTTTCTTGATGATGTCCTTTCCTGTCACAGAATTTTTAATTTTGGTTAAGTACAGGTTACCTATTTTTTTATTTTATTGCTGTGCTTTTGGTGTCACATCCAAGAAACCATTGTCTAATCCAAGGTCACGAAGCTTCACACCTTTACTTTCTTCTACAACTTACAGCTTTAGCTCTTACATTTAGGTCTTTGAGCCTTTTAGAGTTAATTTTTGCATGTGCTGTTTTGTAGGGGTCCAGCTTCATTCCTTTGCATGTGGGTGTCCAGTTGTCAGCACCATTTGTTGAAAAGACTGTCCTTTTCTTATTTTTTATAAATTTATTTATTTACTTATTTTTGGCTGCGTTGGGTCTTCGTTGCTGCACACTGGCTTTCTGTCGTTGCGGCGAGCGGGGGCTACTCTTTGTTGAGGAGGCGCGGGCTTCTCATTGCAGTGGCGTCTTTTGCGGCGGAGCACGGGCTCTAGGCGTGCGGCCTTCGGTAGTTGTGGCACGTGGGCTCCAGAGCGCAGGCTCAGTAGTTGTGGCGCACGGGCTTAGTTGCTCCGCGGCATGTGGGATCTTCCCGGACCAGGGCTCGAACCCGTGTCCCCTGCATCAGCAGGCAGATTCTCAACCACTGCGCCACCAGGGAAGTCCTGTCCTTTTCTTATTGAATGGTCTTGGCACCCTTGTTGAAAACCAAAATGACCATGCTCATGAGGGTTTAGAGGGTCAGATTTTAGTCTTAAACTCAGGATAAAGACTAACGCCTGCGTCCTACCGCGGTCACGGAGGTGCAGTGATCAGGTCCCACGAGGAGCCTTCGCGGTCACGGAGGTGCAGTGATCAGGTCCCACGAGGAGCCTTCGCGGTCACGGAGGTGCAGTGATCAGGTCCCACGAGGAGCCTTCGTGGTCACGGAGGTGCAGTGATCAGGTCCCACGAGGAGCCTTCGCGGTCACGGAGGTGCATTGATCAGGTCCCACGAGGAGCCTTCGCACGTGGTCTGGCACCCAGCAGGCACTCAGAGCGTCGGTGATGATGCGGACGCAGGAGCCAGGCGTTCACCCCGCAAGAGGCACGGGCTGGGAGGGAGGGGGCAGCCCCGCAAGAGGCACGGGCTGGGAGGGAGGGGGCAGCGTGGCCACTGCTGAGCTTGGGGGTAACGCTTCCCTCCTCCCAGCCTGTCTCGTTGCCATGCCAGCGTGACCTGGCCAGCGGGGATGGAAAGAATTACTCTGACTTCTCACAAAGATGGGCGATGATCTTAGGTGAGGGGTAGGGAGTTGGAACAGAGCGTCCTTGGTAACAAAGCAACAAAGCCTCGGAGAAAACACGGCCCCAGACGATGTTTTCCAGGGAGGCCGCCGGGCCCAGATTTTCCTGCTGGGCCCCCGTTGCCCGCAGAGCGGCTGTGGGGGGCTCTCCTCCCCCTGCGGGGCTGGCTTATCCTCCGGCCCCTTGAATCCCCCGTGAAGTGTGCCGGGCACCAGGCAGCCGGCACACCGCTGTCGTCCGCGGCCACCTCCAGCTCAGGGCCACACTCGTGTCGCTATGCCGTGGGCTGGGGGATGAAGCAAAGACCACTGCCCGTGGTCCGTCCGGAGGGCCTGGCGTTTGGACACGCTTTCTACCAGCATGTTTTCCACCCCAGGACCGATGGAGCACCTGCGAGCTTGGGTGCGTGATGGTGGCTCGTCATTTCACGACTGACATCGTGCCTCTGGGCTGCTGCTTTACTCCAGGCGTCCTGTTCGCCCCAAATTCCACTTCCTGTACAAAATCCTGGCAAAATCCGTAGATTGTGTCCTGCTGGGACTCTACCATCTCAGCTGCTGCTCATGGGCTGGTCGAGACTTGTCCCCTGCAACCTCTGGCATTCCCGTCAAGGGCAGTGCTGTCCCCTCAAGGGTGGGCAGTGCCCAGCTCTCAGGCCTCCCCCTCCCGAGGTCCCCCAAACCTGCTGTCGGTGACCACGCCACGCAGACCTTCTCGGGGATCGGCAGTGCCTCGGTGGGTGGGTGCTGTTGGGCAAGTCTGATTTGGTCTGAAGTGGGGCTACTGAAGAAACGCCCAGATCCTCCCTGTGGGCAGCCCTCCCCGACCAGAGCCCCCCGACACAGAGATGGAGCGGGTCTTGCCCGCTCACGCCTTCTTCCCCCGCAGCCCCCGTGTCTGCAGCGTTAGTATGTGACTGTACGTCCCGACAAGGGCAGGGACTGGCCATCCTGGCCACTGCTGAGTGCTGGTGGCCAGTGAGGACCCCAGGACCTCTGCTCGCTGGGACCCCGCCCTCTCTCTGCCAGGAGGGACTTTTCCAGCACCTTTGTCAGCCGCTCAGCGGCATCCGGCTCCTCCCTCCTTCAGGGTAAGACACGCGGCCCTCTGCTGCCTCCCGCCCCAGCCCTGGCAGCCGGTCCTGGCGGTGCATCCACGTGGCCGTGCCCGCTCCTCTGCAGGTGCTGTGCTCCCCCGCCCTGCCTGTTGGGAGACCTGGTCCTTGGGCTGCCCTGGATGGCCTGGGCTGGGGCCAGGGGGAAGGTTGCTGCACTTTCCAGTGTGACGCTGGGCTGGGCACTCACCCTCTCCCGACACGCCCTGCGGACACTTGCGGAAGGAGGGGCGGGCCGTCCCCACACGGGCACAGGGGTGCCTGTTGGGTGAGGGGCGTGGGTGTCCACCCCACTGTTCTCAGAGCTTCTCGGCGACAGGCCGGTTTACTGGCCTCCACCCTCCACAGAGCGCCGGCGCCTGGAAGGGGGGCCAGAGAGAGACTGCGAAAGGAGAGGGTGAATCAGGACCGTGGGGCCACGGTCTGGGGTGTGGGGAGAACGTCTCCCCCACGTGGTTCTTGCATCCGACGCAGCTTCTGGAAATGAAAACAGCAGTTGAGCCTGTTTTTCCAGTGTTTCATTTTCCTTCGAAACAGAGCTGCATTCCTTCAGAGCCTCTAAATATTTATCTTAACATTCTTCCTATAATTTAAAATTATTTGCCATATTCTAGGGGATGTTTCATGTCTCCCATTGTGCAAAAGCTCTCTTGTTGTCACAGACGCAAGCCCGGCATTCTCTGTCCCTGATCATGGACAGCGGTGTGACCAGGAGGGAGACTCGGTCAGGCACTAACTAGTCGTGTCTCTAACATTCACTAATCTCCCTTTGAAGCAAAGCAGCAAACATCAGGCCGGAGATTTGGGTGGCAAGAGAATCTAGCTAGGATTTAAAGATTTAAAAAATGAATTTATTTTTAACGTGTGGAGCCTGCTGCCCTGCCAGCCTCTGGTTTCTGGCCGTCGTGCCGTCCCCACCAGTGGCCTGTGGGGCACGAGGAGCCCCACGCCACCAGCCGACAGGGCAGCGGGCCACATAGGAAACAGTGCAGAGGCTTTCTCGGATCCAGTTTAAAAGTTCAACGTTGAAGGTACAGTAATTTATTTTTGCAGTGATAATACAAATTCAAATTCTGGCAGAACACACATCATGCTGAAAACAAGATTTTGCCAAACTGAGATGTCTATGGAGCAGAAATATGCTTGGAATTGACAATGCTACCCAGCAAGCGAGAACTGCGTCAGAAAATCGTCCCCATCGCGAGGGACGCTGAGGCTCGCGCAGTTCACAAGTAAGAAGCGGAGCGACTGGACCGCAAAACCGGTGTGATGCGGCTGATGCGGAATTGAAAAGCAAAACCCAGTTCAGCCGGGCAGTCGTCCTTCCCCCTGTGCTCACTGCCACCCTCATCCATCGGGCTCAGAGCTGCTGGGTCCTTAGTAAATAAAGTGGCCCACAGTGGCATTTAATTGTTAAACGAGCCCTTTACATTTGGGGTGCATTTTATTCAAAACCCACTGGGAACTTCAGATTTTTCAATGAATGTCGTGCCAGAAAACTTCACTTCGGGAAGCTTTTAGTGAAGCACAATGATCACAGAGCAGAGTCGCTCACGGAAGCATGCTGCCATGTTTCCCTGCAAAAGCGTAGGAGGACCAGCGGAGTCACACGCTGTGGTCCTGGAACGGGGGTCTTTGGGAACAGTACTGTCATTTCACTGTGGAATGTTCTGGACCAGCGGAAGAAACTTCTGACAAGGTCCACATTTTAAAATCAAGTGTATTTATATTCTGTACCCACATGGAATGCAGAACCAGAACCTTGCATCACCGGGCATCTTTTATCCAGTCTGGGACCACGTCCATCCGCTGAAGTCCTACCCACCTTGCATAACTCCCCCAGGAGGCTTCCCACCACCTGTCACGGTAGCACACACTCCTGCCGGTCCGGGCTCCCCAGGCCCTTGGCTTACGCTGCCTCAGGTGACCGTAGCTTGTTAATCCTGGTCCCCACGAGCCTCCAGCGTGACGTCCCCTGATGCCGGTTGAAGGTCATGGAATGAGGATGTTACTCCCTGTCCTGTCCCCGTCTCAGCGCGGTGTGCACTCAGGAGTCCGGTGTTCAGAAGTGTCCGAGGTTTAGGACTTCGGGCCGTCTAGCAAGTCACATCTCAGCCTCTTGGTTCCTAGCGTTGCAAGCAGAAACGTCTGCTAAGAACGGCTGGGGATGCTGGGCGCTTGCTGTCGTGCCAGTGCTGGCTGCGTGCTCTGAGCACATCACCTTTTAACCTTCACACAGCCCTGAAAATGGGTGCTGTCATCGCTCAGCGTTTTTAGTTGGGGGAACAGAGGCGCAGAGGTGAAGACGCCGGTCAGTTCTGCAGCTGGCGTTCAGCACAGTTAAGGACTCGCCACAGACAGGCCGGCCCCACCATTCACACACACAGGGAAGCTGACCTGATTTTATCACGAACACCCACATAACCCACCACCTGATCCCACCATTAGCGTCGAGCTGCATTCACTTTATTAGCTGTCGATGCAGCTCTCCATCCCTCTCTGCAGCTGTGGATCCGTCTTATTTTTGTGCGCATTTCAAACAGCCACCGCAGACTCCAGTACACTTCACACCTTAACACTTGGGCTCACATTTCACCAGCTAGAGTTCAGTATTGATGTTTTTAAGTAAACTTTCCATGCAGTGAAATGCACAAACCTTAGGTGTACTGTTCGCTGAGTTTTAATGTAAGCAGACACCTGTGAACCCCTCCCTTATCAGCACGTGGAATTTCCCATCCCCCCAGAAAGTGCCCCCACCCCAGTCAGTCCTTGCCTGCACCCCGATGAGGCGGCCAATGTCCTAATCTTTCCATCATTGATTAGTTTTGCCTGTTGCAGAACTTCATATAAACCAAGAGTCAGCATTTTTAGCTACCAGTCTGTACTGCCACCTGGGTGAGGAGTTTTCAAGGGCTAGCCTTGGGGGACTCACAGATCTTTGTTTTCTCTGTGTATCAGCCAGGGTTCTCCAGAGACACGGGACCAAGAGGATATCTATCATCTATCTATCAATTATCTATCTAATCTATCTATCTGCAGAGAGAGAGAAATGTATTTTTATTTTAAGGATTGGGGGTTGACAAGTCCAAAATCTGTAGGGCAGGTCAACAGGCTGGAAACCCCGGCAGGGTGTCTGTTATAGTCACAAGGCAGAATTTTTTTCTTCTCTGGGAAACCTCACTTTTGGCTCCTAAGAGCTCCAACTGTGGTTGGATGGGGCCAACCCACCTTACGAAGAGTAATCTCCCTTACTGGGAGCTGGCTGACTGTAGGTGGTAACCACGTCTACCAAATTCACACAACCTTGATGCTGGCATTCGACCAGGCAACGCACAGCATGCCCTCTCGCTGTGGGATGTCTCCGTGTTGAGACCTCCCGCTCCGGACCTGGTTGAGAATTGGGAAGGCAGTGTCCTGTCCCAGAGACCCAACTGGAAGGGAGGAGCCAGGACCCTGGTCAAGAGTCTCACCAGCCGGTGGAGGGAGCCGTGCTGGGCCGGGACCAGGCTGGGGGGCGGGGGGGCGGTGCCTGGGCCTCCCTACCCCAGCCCGGCCGCTGAGCGCGGCTGCATGCGACCAGAGGCCTTCTCTGTGCTGCCCTCCTCCATGACGGCTCTTCCCCAGAGATGATTTGATTATGTTTTAATGAGAATAATATTTGCTTCGAGGAAGGATGAATCCAGCCGTGTTTTTATATCAGCCAGATGTCCTCAACTATTTACCCCCTCCCTCCGCTAGGAATCTGGCAAAACTTGTGAAGCAGTCGGGCCCCAAAGACTCCCCTCCCCGGCCTCACCTCTCCCAACCGCCAGCTTTGATTCTCAGGCCCGAGGGTGTTTCCAGGGAAGGGGAGCCACGTGGAGCTGATGCATCTGCACGCTGCTCATCAAAGTACAGTTTTGTAAGAGCTAATTGGTGCGCGGAGAGCCTTTCAAATCTTTTTTATAAGCCTCTTACTGACCCTGTTGTTTGAGCCAAGCCTTAATAGAACCTCGACTTCAGAAGACTGATGATTGGTCCGAAACTCAGAAGCTCTGGTGGTGAAGCAGGCACCAGGCTTGGCTGAAATTTTCTGCTGATTTTAGGCTGAGCAAAGCCAGGCAGTTGGGAAAGCCTAGACTTCAGCAAAGCTATTAACTGTTTTCTTCCCTTCTGTTTTTCAGGCTGACAGCAAGCTCTGGGCCGTGAATCTGGAGACCTGCCGCAGCGACAGGTAGGGCTCGTCACTTGTCCCCGCCGCTGATCCGCGATGGCCCAAGGGGTGGCTGTGTTACCTTGCCCTGCGTCCTTTTTGATAGAGTTTTCTTTTGCCAAAGAAATGGGGTGTAGGGAAGTCACTTCGTGTGTTTATTGTCTCCAGAACTTAGTTGTTCGCTCATTCATTCTCTGATTCAGTAACTTTTATTGAATACCTAGTGTGTGATGAGCTGTAACAAGGGCCGGGCATCAGTGTTGAGAAAGAGGCATTGTGTGTGTCCTTCGTGGGGAGACGGATACCTGCCAGGCAGACAGCTAAGCGGGAATGTGATTGCCGCTCGCGATGGAGGGAAAGACTCCTGAGCGCAAGACAGGCGCCTCCTCCGGCAGGTGGTGGGACAAGGGTCTGCAGCTGGAGAAGGAAGGGTGTGGGCAGTGCGGGGAACAGAGTGTGCAGGGTCCCTGAGGACCGGGAAGACCTGCGGGAGGGGCGGCTGGGAGGGGGGTGAAGAGGCTGAGGAGAGGAGCGTGCGCCGTGTCCCAAGAGTAACGAAAAGATGCTGACATGTCTGCAGCAGGAGATGGACGTGGTCTGACGTGTGTTGTTGTTTAAGCCAGGTTTATTGGGATATAATCGACATCACTAAAATCCACCCCTCTCACTGTGCTGTTCTGAGTGAGGACAGATGCGTCCAGTTGCATCACCACCACAGTCAACATACAGAATGCTCCCGTCACCCCCCAGAATCCCCTTTGTAGCCGACCCTTCCCGTCGCCAGCCCTCGGCAGCCCCCATCTGATTTCTGTCGCTGGAGATCAGTTTTGCCTTTTCTGGAACGTCCCTGAAGCGGAATGACCGGACCCGCCCTTGGGGTCTGTCTTCTTTCACTGGTCGCAAGGCATCCGACGGCCACCTTGTCACAGGCGTTAGTCCTGTGCTCCTCGTGACTGCTGGCTGGTTTCCCGTGATACAGATGCATGCATCCACCTGCCGCAGACGTCTGGGCGATTCTGGTTCTCGGGGCCGCGCTTAGAGCGCTCAGGAGCCCTTGCACTCGGGCTGGCGTCTCTGCCTGTCTCTCCCCAGCGTCCAGTCGGCACTCTGTGTGTATTCGTCGGGATTTCTGGGTTGTACGGTGAGATAGATGTAACATGAGAAACCACCAGAACACATTGCAAAGTGGCTGCACCCCAAGGCACGCCCGCTGCCACGCCCAGGAGTTCCCGTGTCCTGGTTGTCAGCGTCCGTGAGCCTGGCCGTCCTGGTGGGTGTGCAGTGGCCCCTCGCTGGGGTTTTGGTTTGTGTTCCCCTCAGGACTGGTGCGTTGAGCATCTTCCCATGGGCTTCCATGGTCTCGGGTGGGGTGCGGGGAGCACCGGCTGGGAGCCGGGGCCCGAGTCCCGGTCTCAGTTCAGCCGCCAGCTCGCTGGGTGACCTTGGGCAAGTCCCTTCCCCGCTCTTGCCTCATTTCCTTCGCTGTTTGCTGGGGGTGATAATGCCGCTCGGGGCTGTTGTGAGGATGGAGGCCGAGGTCACTGTGGGAAGGGGCTTTCCAGCCGCACGCCCGTCGTGCGGTCGTCGTTATGGTTCCCAGGAACAGCAGCCGCCAGTGCCCTGTGCCCCGTCTCTGCCCGTGGACTCAGCACATCCCTTCCATCCTTGTTCACTCCCCACCCCGACCACAAGAGATCAGCGACAAGGGCAACCGACCTTAATCCATCTTTGGCCTTGCCAGCCTGCAGGTCACCTTCACAAGCACGTCTGTTTGATTTTCTGTGGTGCAGGAAGGTGGCTCATACACGGTGAGCCGTCCTTTCTGGAAAACCATTCACCGTCGCTGTCCTCCCATCCCAGCCTCGGCCCCCGCCCCATCTGGCTCCTCCCACGAGCTCTCCTGAGCTGTACAGGCAGTGCCACGTTTCCACCTTCTCGGCCGAGAACCTTCGAGTCATCCTGGACCGCGCGCTCACGCCCACATGCAGTCACCCAGCAGGTCCTGTGGCGCCTTTATTAAGAGAGATGCAGAAGCTTGCCATCACCTCCATCACTGCTGCCAGCCCAAGCCCTCCTCTCTCACCTGGACCACGGCCAAGGCTTGCTCATGGGTCTCCCCGTCCCCCCACCCTATAGTCTGTCTCCAGAAAGCAGTGAGAGAGGTCCTGCAGCCCCTCAGAGACCCGTCCTCCTCCCGCCTGGGGCCTGCATCCTGGCTGCCGCCCCAGGACCTTCTGCCCAGACCCCTCCGGGCTGCCCGGCTCCGCCGTCCACTCGGGCTCTGCCCCAAGGCCACCTCCTCGAACACCTCTGTCCCTGTTCCCTCCTGACTTCTCTCCACGGCACACGGCCCCGCCGGGATGTATTTAGTATTTACGGTCGGTCCCGCATCCAGGAGGTCACCCCTCCGCTCCGCAGAGGGTCTGCGGGTCTGGAGCCTGGGACACAGCCCTCGGCACACGCGGCCCTGTGAGCACCTGCTGAATCGACAGGCACGTGAATGATGAGGAATCAGGGCTGGTAACGGTGGTCCTATCCCAGTGTGAAGGTCCGTGTCACAGGGCAGCGGTTTTCCTGAAACCCCCAGGGGGTCAGCAGGTGGCCCCTGGAGGTCATGCTCCTCCAGTCTCAGGTGGGTTCACACGTGCCTTCTCAAATGGGCTGAATAAGGGGACCCTTGGGTGTGAGAAGAAAATATTAAAACTTCTACGGACTTTTGAGTACCATTCTCTTAAAATTTCGCTGTGTATATGTGTTGAGCAGTATGGCCAGTATAGTGATCAGACAGCACGTGTGTACGCTTCGTAAACAAGCGGACAGAGCTACCTACACGTGGAGGTGCGCCACGAGAAGAGCTGAAAGGCTTGTTCCAGAGCCGCGCTTCTGAGCCGGGGGCGCGTTTGCCCACCACGCAGGGGTGTCAGGCAAAATACAGGATGCCTGGCTAAATACCAATTCTGGAATTTTAGACGAGCAAATAGGGTTCTTAAACAGTATGAGTATATCCCAAATATTGCTTGGGACATACTTATACTAGAAATTATTCATTGCTTATCTGAAATACAAGTTGGACTGGGCGTCCTATATTTTTATTTGCTGAATCTGGCGGCTCTGTCCCGAGGGGATACGTGGCAGTGTCTGGAGACAACTCTGACGTTGCAGCTGAGGGGGGCGCTCCTGGCGTCTCGTGGGAGGAGGGGTGCTGCTCAGCACCCCACAGTGTTCGGGACGGCCCCTCCCCATACAGACTGCGTTGCCCCACTTGTCATTTGTGTCCAAATTGAGACTCTTCTCTGGGGGGGACCGCTTGGTGGTGCCGGTGGCTCTCCTGGTCCTTGTCACCCTTGGGGGAAGGGACTTTCCGCTTGGCGGGCTCCAGGTCTGCTCCAGAAACCAGAGGAAGCCTGGCGACAGTGCCCACCGGCCAGCTCACCATGTACAAAGTTCATGGAGAGGAAAGTCAAGACCCTTTAGATGGTCCTTGCAGGCCAGACAAAGCAAACTTGATTTGGGAAGGTGATGGCCATCGTGAGAAACTCAGTCCCTTTCCATTCTTTTCCTGTCTCTTTGTTTTTCAACGTAATTGCCCCCCAAAGCTCTCCGTCCACATGGTGTTGAAAGTCCAACAGGACGTTATTTTCCACTGAAGACCATTCCCTGCCTCTCTTCCCACCTCAAACCCTCTTTCCCAGACGGGCTCACACTTCTCTCTGTTAGTTGTTTCTTCTGATTATTTTTCACTGACTCTTAAGTATTTCGCTTTTATTGCTACTTCCTGATCTTTCACATTTTAAACACCCTTTATCTCTCTCGCACAACTCCCCACCCTGCGCCCCCTGCAGCCTCTTCCGCCTCCCCATCCTCATGGAGCTAAATGGTGACCCTCGGTTGAAGCAGTATTTAGCGTGTGAAGCGTTATGGACAGTGTCAGTCACGTTCCCATCAGGCTGCACGACGTGCTAGAGTCACATTTCTTTTCTGCAACAACCTTTTGTTTTCTCTGGGGTTAATAGACGCTTCTCTCCTACAAGCTTAGTTTTCTGCTTCTGGTCCCCTGTTTCTTCTCCAAGCCATCTATCTCAACCCTAAGATTCTCTCCACGTGGTAAGCCCTGCGGATAAGTGACGGTTCCACTGTTTGAGGGGGTTTCCTCCCACGCTTCTGTCCACCCTCGGCCACAGCTGGGAGCACTGTTTCTCCGCGTCTCACATCTTGCCTTATCTTGGTGTTCACCTTCCCTTCCTAGCTTCTTGGGAAACAGTGCACGGTGGGTAAGTTTTTAAGAACTTGTGTGTCTGGAAATGTCCTTATTCTGCCCTTACACTCGATAACTTGTCTGACTACAGAATACTGGGTTTGAAATAATTTCCCTCCAAATGTTAAAGGGTATTGGGGTTGCCATTGAAAAACAGATGCCACCTGATTCCCGATCCTCTGTGACGTGTTTCGTGTGTCTGGAAACTTCTAGGCCCCCTCCCTTCTGAAATCTCATGGTGTGAGTCTGCAGTGTGGGTCTCTTCTAGGAGCTGCCTGGGAACTTGGCAGTGTCTTTCATCATGAAGATTCCTGCCCCTCACTTATGGGAAATTTTCTTTTACTGTACCTTTAATTTAAAATAGTACTATTTTGCCTCCGTCTTGTGTGTTCTGTAACATCTACTGGTCAGGGGCTGGGCCTTTTGGGTTGGTCCTTTTATTCTCGTACCTCTTCTCCCTATTTTTAATCTCTCAATCTATCTCTTTCTCTTTAGCTGTTCAACTTTCTGGGAAATTTCCTCAAACAATTTCTTCCTACTTTTCCATGATATTTTTGGTTTTGTTTTACGAATATATTTTAAATTTCCAAGATTTTTTTCTTATTATTTGAATCATTCTTCCTTTCTTACGGCACCCTGTTCTTCTTTCATCGATACACCATCTTTCCCTTCCTGACAGTTATTAACTGTGCTTTCTCTGGAGCTTTCTTCTCCTCCCTGCATTTTCTGTTTCCTGAGAGTTCTTTTTTCTTTCTGCCTTCTTCTTTTTTCCCAGCTTTTCGGTTTGATCTCTGTCTTTCTTGTGAGGGTCTCCACTCATTGTCCGGGGTCCACGGCTGACCTCCATTCTCAGAGCGGGTGTGAGCAGGACGGCACGTTACTCTGAATTAAGCCAGGCTTGGCGAGGGCCTCCCAGGAGGGCAGTGACCCAGGAGCCAGTTGTTTCGCAGGAGGATTCCCAAAGTCAGTATCTGTGCTCACAGCTCCCCAGGTGACCATTTCTCTGGAGGGGGTCCTCTGGTTCCCAGCTGCCGGGGAAGAGGCTGCTCGCCCGTGAGTGGGAGGGGGGGTGCAGGTCTTGGGCATGGCAGGCAGCCTGCAGCCTGGTGGTTGATTGATGGATTGAGGCAGCCCGCCGTCATCTTGACTTGTGCCTGGGTTCCCCAATTCAAGAACAACCCCTGCCTTTGCCAGGGTGGGAGAAGGATGGTCTCAGCCAATTAGGGGTGGAGAGGAAAGGGCACGGGGGTCCAACCAGGGCTCTTGCTTCCCATCTTAGCCCACACTCCCACCCTCGGGGACTCCTGGGGTCTTCACTTCGTGAGCCAGTGGCAAGTTCTCTATTTGAACAGGGCCTCCGTCTCGCTCAGGCTCCTCAACTCTGCTCTCCATCACTGGGACCCCCCCCCCCTCAGCCTTCTCTCCAGTTGGTTTTCGTCTTCCATCTGACGGTGTCCACCTCTGACCCCCACTGCTCCTGGTGGGCGTGTGCCGTCTCTGCCTCTGCTCGAGTTCTGTTCTTGTTAAAGGGCAGAGAAAAATGGTGTGTGTTCTTTCAGCCAAATTTAACTGGGCGCTGCAGAATCTTTTTCAAAATTTCCAATTATATGTAAGAGAAAGTCTCAGTTCGGTATTAATATGACTCTAATACCTCTCCAGAAGTTACCGGTCTCTCTTTTTAATGAAGAATGAGAAAGTCCCAGGAAAGCAGGAGCATCTGGCTAGAAGTTAATCATAGTGTATTATTTTCATGGGTCCCTGAGGGTTTTCTTTAAAAAGCAAATGATACTGATTTCTCATTGGTGGCAGTGACATAAATTTCTTTTTAAAATAAATTTAGATATTTTTAGAAATGAAGTGATGTTAAAGAAACATGTTAAGTGAATAACAGGTAGGTATTGCGGAGATTTGGCAAACGTTTGAGGGAGGTACGTGAACAGCTGGTATTTGGGAACCACCTTGACCTGACGCTTGGCAGACCCAGGTTCACCCTAGCTCCACCTCTCATGGCCGTGGGCCACCTGCCACCTGCTCCAGGATCCCTTTGAGAATGCAATACGGTATTGATATGATGTGCTGGCCTGGGGGCACCTAGAGGTGTGTGGAGCCCACTTTAGAGATCGCTGCCCTGGGTCTTGGTGACAAGTAGCTGTCCCCGTGTCACTTTGGCTTCCGAAGCAGAACATCTGCCCTTGATTCTGCCAGGAAGATACATGCGAAGGTCATGCTCACAGTTTCTGCTTCACATACACACACCTAATAATAATAAACCACATTCCTAACTCCTATTCCAAGCACGGTATCTCCATCATCTCTAATCAATATTGTCTTCAGTGTCAGCCTAGGAAAAAACGTTCAAGTCTGTGGTTAAATAAGGAAGTTGCAGAGAGTTTATAAACTGGTGTAAGACCCACAGCTGTCCTACTTAGGGGAGAAATACCCTTTATCCTGAGATGCTGTTTTTTTTGTTATTTCATGAAATGATAATGACAGTAGAGAAGAATGGATCTTAAGGGTTCTATTTAAAATGTGGAAATAAAAAAAAATCAGCTCTACATTAGACCAAAAACCTCTTCTGAAAATGTTACTGACTTTTGGTTTTGGACATCTGATTCTGGCCAGTGTGGGGTAACAGGCATGGGAATTTCCTTCCTGCTGTAAATGACCAGAAAGCTGGAGGGAATGTACCAAGCACAGCTCTCACACACTGGACAGTAGACAGTGAAAGGGACAAACAAGGGCCCATGACTGCACCAGCTCACTGTAGGGAAGGGAAGTGAAATAGAGGTGGTCTCACTGAGTGGAGGAGAGAGAGCTTGGAGTTCAGGGAAGCCAAATTAGCAAGACTTGGAGGGCAGAGTGCTGGGGCAGAGAGAGCTACAGAGAGGCCCCACCAGGTCGTGGCTGATGTGTGCATGTATGTGAGGGAAGGACAGATGGCTGGGGAAAGAGCTGCCCAAAGGAGCAGGCAGAACAATCCTTGGAGCTCACACAGGGCTTAGGATAGTTTGTGTTTACACCAGTCAGGATGAAAAGACCTTAGAATACACTGGCCATCAGTAGAATCCTCATGAGTATTTTCTGAATAATGGCGGTAAGTTAGTTTTAGCCTAAGTCTGTTCTGGACCCACCCTAATGACACTTGATAAAAAGGCTTCGGAAGAGTCTAACTAATTCCAAATAACTCAGAACTGCACACCAGAATAAAATCCAAGACCATTTAAAGGAGCACCACAAAAACCAGAAAGCAACAGTGAACATTCAGTGTCTGGCATTCAATCAAAATTAACCATGCATGCAAAAACAGAAAATTCAGACCCAAAACCAGGGGGAAAAATCAGTCAGTAGAAAAATACCCAGATGTGGCAGAGATGATGGAATTCACAGACAAGGATGTTAAAACAGCTACTAAAAATATGTTCCATACATTCAAGAGGGAAGAGCAATAAACAATAAGAAGCAAAATGAAAGATATAAAAAAGTCACAATGGAACTTTGAGTTGAAAATTTAATATCCGAAATGAAAAATATACTGGATAGAATTCACAACAGAGTAAACACTGTAGATTTAAATATCAGCAAGTTTGAAGCCATAGAAACTATTCAAATTAGAGCAGACAGAAAAAAGACGTAAAAAACAAAGTAATAGAACTGTGGTGACCCGTGGGATCATATCCAGTCATCCAGCCTGTGTGTAATTGGAGTTCTAGAAAGAGAAAGAGGCAGGGACAAAACCTGTTTTGAGGAAATAATGGCCAAAAGCTTCCTGAATTTGATGGAAACTAGAAACCCACAGATCTAAGGAGCCAAATAAAGCCTGTTTTGAGTAAACACTGAGAAAGCCACATCAAGGCACATTGTAAACAAATTGCTGAAAACCAGTAATAAAAAGAGATCTTAGAGGCAACCAGATAAAAATGACACATTGTGGACAGAGGAACAGAACCATGAGGGACAGCAGACTTCTTGCCAGAAACCATGCAAGCCAGAAAACAATGGGGAAGCATCTTTGAAGTGCTCAGGGCGGTGGGGGGCGGGGTGCCTGTCAACAATGATTTTATTAGCCAGTGAAAATGTGGTTCACAATTGGAAATAAAATAGAGACTATTTCAGGCAAGCAAAAACCAATAGAATTCATTGTCAGCAAATCCGATTTACAAGAAGTGTTAAAGGAGGTTCTTCCAACAGAAAAACAAATAATCCCAGATGGAAATTTAGATCTACACAAAGCAGTGAAGTGACCCAGAAATAGTAATTAAATAGGTAAATATAAAAGATATTTTTCTAATTTTTACATCTCCTGCAATGGTATTTCACTGTTTAAAACAAGAATAATAACAGTGTATTTAGGGGTTTATAGTTTACAAGGAAGTAAAATCTGTGACAATAATAGCACAAGGGATGGGAGGGGGACATAGGAGTATATTGTTGAGTGATTCTTACACCAAATGTGGTGGGGAATAATATCACTTGAAGGTAGGTTGTGATAAGTTAAAGAGGTATATTGTAACCTCTAGAACATCCAGTAAAAATAAAAAATTAAGGGGTAACTAATAAGCCCATAGTGGGAATAAAGGAGAATCATTAAAATAAAACCCTTGATTAATCTAAAAGAAGACATGACAATAAGAAAAATAAAGAACAGATGGGACAAGTAGAAACCCAGAACAAGGAGGTAGATTTAAACCCAACTATATCATAATTACATTAATTACATAATTAAACCCAACTATATCATAATTACATTAATTACATAATTAAACCCAACTATATCATAATTACATTAAATAGTCTAACATTCAAAATGAAGACAGAGATTGCAAGGTAGGATAAAGAAGCAAGACCCAAGTAAATGCTGCCTTCAAGAAGTGCAGTTTACATAGGAAGCCACAGATAGGTTAAAAGTAAGAGGATGGGAAAAGATGTACCTTGCTAACACTAACCAGTAGAAAACTGCAGTGACCTTACTAACACCAGACAAAGCAGATTTCACATCAAAGAGTATTTCCAGGGACAAAGAAGTCCATTCATCAAGATAAAGGCGTCAATTCATCAAGAAGACACAATGCTGAATGTGTATACCCCCAGTAACAGCTTCAAGATACATGAAATGAAAACTGATAGAGCTGAAAGGAGAAATAGAGAAATCACAATTATTGCTGGCAGTTTTGATACCCTGGGCTTAGTCAGGGTTCAGCCAGAGGAGCAGAACCCGCAGGAGGTGTGTTTGTATCAAGAAGATGAAAAGTCCATTCATGCCGTTGTATAGGCTGCAAAGCAAGTGTGACAGCAGGTTGACGTGGGTGCAGACACAGCCAACGCTGCTGTTCATGGGAGGAATTTCTTCTTTCCCTGGGGAAGCCTCAGCCCAGCTCGTAAGGTCTTCTGACTGATTAAGCCAGGCCCACCCAGATCATCTCCTTTGCTTAAAGTCCACTGATAGGGACTGTAATCACATCTGCAAAATCCCCTCCCAGCAGCACCCAGATGAGTGTTTGACTGGGTAACTGGAGACCATATCCCAGCAAAGCAGACACATCAGGAAGCATCACAACCCTCCTTCCCCCAACAAATGAGGGAACAAGTAGAAAATCAGTGATGACACAGAGCACTTGAAAAACGTTATCAATTAACTTTACCTAATTGACATTTACAGAACTTTCCACGCAACCGCAGTAGAACACACATGGAAGATTCATCCAGATGGACTACATTCTGGACCATAAAATAGAGCTCAGTAAATTTAAGAAGATTAAAAGCCTTCAGAGTATGTTTTCTGATCACGAGGGGATTAATTTCAAAGAGGTCAGGAGAATTCTCCAAGGCCAGGCCGCTGGTAAGTGGTGGAGCTAGGATTTGAACAGAGCCCTTCTTGCCTTTGAAAGATGCACCCACTTCCTGCTATGCCTCCCTGACTCCTGGGGGTGAGCAGGTCTGCGCCTGGTGGGCTAGAGATGTCTGGCACCCGGCTGCAGTTGCATCTTGGCACATGCTTACAGTTGCTGGTGATCCTGTGTTATTAGGACCAGCCTGTGCGAACGCTCGTGAATTCAGGCTCACATCCATCATCACGAAGGGCCTCGTGTGCGCCACCCCTGGGTGCTTCTGTCTTCGGAGATACCAGGGTGAACTGATGCGGCTGACATTTCTCTCTGGGGACCCAGAGATGCAGTAGAGAGAACATGATGAATTGGACCTGGGCCATCAAGGGAGCTGGCTGGGGAGCCGGTGTCCTGTCAGTCAAGGCGCAGAGGCGCCGGAGAAGGAGATCTGTCCTGGGACGCCGAGGAGCAAGCCCAGGCCCATCCAGTACCCTCCAGACACTGCCAGAACCCTCTCCAGCAGAGCTCGGGGTGGTGGAGGTGGTGGTGCCCTGAGCCAGTGCAGCAGGCTTCACACATCGCCCTCTCTCCCACAGAATAATAGAGCAGGTCCTGCTCCAAAACGTCTTGAACTTGGAACTCAAAACAGCAGCTGAGAGAAAACTGTAATTCAAAAAGATACATGTACCACAATGTTCATTGCAGCACTGTTTACAATAGCCAGGACATGGAAGCAGGCTAAGTGTCCACTGACAGATGAACGGATAAAGAAGATGTGGCACATATATACAATGGAATATTACTCAGCCATAAAAAGAAACGAAATTGAGTTATTTGTAGTGAGGTGGATGGACCTAGAATCTGTCATACAGAGTGAAGTAAGTCAGAAAGAGAAAAACAAATACCGTATGCTAACGCATATATATGGAATTTAAAAAAGCAGTACTGATGAACCTAGTGGCAGGGCAGGAATGAAGACACAAATGTAGAGAACAGACTTGAGGGCACAGGGTGGGAAGGGGGAGCTGGGATGAAGTGAGAGAGTAGCATTGTCATATATACACTACCAAATGTAAAATGGATGGCTACTGGGAAGCAGCCGCATAGCACAGGGAGATCAGCTCGGTGCTTTGTGACCACCTAGAGGGGTGGGATAGGGAGGGTGGGAGGGAGACGTAAGAGGGAGGGGATATGGGGATATATGTATACATATGGCTGATTCACTTTGTTGTACAGCAGAAACTAACACAACATTGTACAGCATTTATACTCCAATAAAGATGTGGGGGAAAAAAAAAACCAGCTGAGGGAAATACCAGTGTTAAGGTGGGCACATTTTTAATTGTTATCACTGCGTCTCTGTCCCCTGGCGGGCTTCTCAGCTGCCTGCTGCAGGTCGTTCCAGACCTGTCAGCCCAAAGGCCATCTGAGCATCTATCACAGCTCGCAAATGACCAGCACATCATCTTGCATACTCATCTGCTTTTGTAGTAAGTTTGGGTAAAAAGCGGCTTTGGAAAAAAAGAGTCAATTAAATCCAAACAGATATTACGTGAAATACGTATGTGAACCGTGGATGGTGAAATGATGGGTTCTCATGCGTGGCCCTAAAAGCTTTGGCAGAATGGGGTGTGGCTCATTCACATGTGGCATGTGGCAAAGAAGTTCTAATTTTGGAACCCGGCACGCTTTTCCGAGGCCATAGAAATGGTAGAGCAAAGGAGAGGCCTTCCTGTACTTATCTGGTGATTGACAGGTGGTAATGTTTTATTGGAGCAGAAACATTTCCGGACTAATTTATTCCTTCACTCATCTGGGTTAAAAGGGGTGGGGGGAGTTCCAGGGAGAGAAGGAGAAAATGGGAGTGGATTGGGGGGGGCTAAGCTGAATGTGTTTGCCAAACCACACATACCCAACTTTCATAACTAAAACGAAACGTTGAATTAATCACAACAAATTAAAACACTATTTATTGAGGAACGGAGGGGCCCAACTTTTTGTAGCTTGTGGAATTTCCTCTGTCCCTCCTGTTCTTCTCTCCCCTCTCCCCAGCCTCACTCCCCACTGGCAGATGAACTTGTTTTTCTTGCCACGGGAGTCCATCGAAATCAGAACAGTACCTCGACAGGAAGCAACATATTCTATAGTTACCCTGGGAGCGGGGAGGTGTCCGTTCTCCTTCCTGGCACTTGGCGTCCCAGGCAGCCTGGGGATGTGTCCTCGTACCCCGCTTCCACTCCTTCTGCCAGGGCCAGTCGCCGTCAGGACGTAGCCAGGCTTTTTTACTGCAGCAAAGTGAAACTCACTCACCGAATTCTTTCCACGTTTAAAGCACCGCCTGGCTCGCTTCTCACGGAGGTCGTGTTGACTCTTGTGACCCACAGCTTCTGAAAGCTCCTTGCTCTGTAACGCAGGCCACAGGGGAATGCGACGCTTGATTCTCTCTCCTAGGAGTTCCGTGACTTTTCAATCCTGTTCCAGTGACTGAACTCTCGAGACCACCCCGCCGCCCCCTCCCTCTGTCACGTGATGCAGAATTGGAGATGGGAGGGGAGGACCGGCCCCAGGCTTGGGGAGTGGGTGACAGCTGGGAGAATAGAGGGGAAAGGTTTGGGGGGGCTCTGGTAAAAGGGGCTCGGGGGTTGGGCTGTGAGAATTGGGGGAGAGGAGGGAAGGGGCGCCACAGGTTATGAACTGGGCTCTGAAGGCTGGGGTGAAAGGAGCCGTGCCCCTGAGTGGCATCTGCTCCGCTGACGCGCCGGGCCCATCCCGAGGGCACTGATGCAGAAAAGGAGCACCATCGCCTGCTTCTTACCCTCAAGAGGACTCCTCATTTTGCCACCAAAGGGTAGAGCGTGAGATGAACTTTTGTCATCATTCTGCCTGTTTTCAGTATACCCTGGACTCTGTTTTTAAAGGAGGTGTTTAGACTTGCTATGTTGGAAAAGCAAAAAAAAAATAATGTTTTGTAAAACAGATATTCATTGGCTAACTAATATTTTGGATAGACTTAGGTTTCCCCACATGTTAGGTTTGCTTGAAGAGGAGACGGACCACATCAGGGGAGAAGGAGGGGAAAGATTCCTTCATTCATTAAAAGTGATTATTGGGTTAGAATTGCAGTCTTGCCTTGGGCAAAGAGAGGGTGCTGAGCGCTGTCACCGGAGGAGGCCCTTTCTCTTTCACAGCCAGGTGTCCTGGGTTCCCACAGACCCACTGGATCAGACCACTTAATGGGCCATCAGAATTTTTCCCTTAAACCCCAACCCACCTCTCCCCATCCTCCCAGTATGGATATATCATCATTCAAGTTAGGTTGATAACCTGTGTTAGTAATTTTGTTTACAGCAGTGATTCTCATGGTGGGGGGTGGCCCCAGACCAAGGGCATCAGCGTTACCTGGGAACTTGTTAGAAATGCAGATTCTCAGGCCCAGCCCCACAGTTGCTGAGTCAGAAACTCTAGAGGGAGGGGCCAGGCCATCTGCCTTTTAATAAGCCCTCCATGTGATTCTGACACAGTTTGAGAATCTCTGGCCTTTGGAACTCTGCACTTTAAATGGGTGAATTTTATGCTCAGTAAAGATTTCAAACACACACACAAAAATAGACCATGTGAAACAAAAATTATAGTGCTGTACTGTGGGGTTTATAGCTGGTCAAAGTAAATATATGACAACAATAGCACAAAGGATGGAAAGAGGAAATGAGAACATGTGTTGTTGTAAAGTTATTTCCCTATATGTGAAGTGGTTTAATATTATCTGGACAGACTTTAATACGTTAAAGTTATATATTTTAAGCCCTGTTGCAACCACTAAAAACTAGAAGGAGAGGTAATCAATAAGGTTGTAGCAATGGAATCATAAAAAATACTCAATCCAATAGAAGGAGGAAAATAGTGACAAAAATTTAAAAGGAACAGATGAAGACAAATTGGAAAATTAATAGTAAGATGATAGATTTAAATTCAGCTTCCCAATGAAAAGATAGAGATAAGATTGTGTAGAAAATAAGACACAAATATATGTTCTCTCAAAAAAAATTTTTTAACATTAAAACATAAGTGGATTGAAAGTAAACAGACAGAGAAAGTCACACCATGAAAATGCAAATCAAAAGAAAGCTGGGATAAAGATATTAACATCATACAGAGTAGACATCAGAACAAGGAAAATTACCAGAGATGATTTTATAGGAATAAAATTGTCATTCTGGGGACTTCCTTGGTGGCGCAGTGGTTAAGAATCCACCTGCCAATGCAGGGGACACACTTTGATCCCTGGTCTGGGAAGATCCCACATGCCACGGAGCAACTAAGCCCGTACGCCACAACTACTGAGCCTGCGCTCTAGAGCCCGCGAGCCACAACTACTGAAGCCTGCGTCCCTAGAGCCTGTGCTCCGCAACAAGAGAAGCCACCGCAGTGAGAATCCCATGCACTGCGATAAAGAGTAGCCTCCTCTCACCACAACCGGAGAAAGCCTGCGCGCAGCAACGAAGACCCAACGCAGCCAAAAAAAAAAAAAAAAAAGTGTCATTCTGCAGGAAGACGTAACACTGTAAATGTGCCCTCATCTACACGTGAAACAAAAAGTAAAGTAGAAATAGAAAAATCCACAAATATAGTTGGAAACTTCAGTATGCCTCTCTGTAAGTTATGGAACAAGTAGAAAATCAGTAAGGATGTAGAAATCTTAATCATAATATCATCTAAGTTGATCTACTTGACATTTATTGGACAATTTTCCCAATATCAGCAGAGTACACATTTTTTTACAAGTGCATATGGAACATTCACAAAGTATGGTGGGCCATAAAACAAATCTTAACAAATTTAAAAGAAGTGAAATTATGTGAAGTATATTATCTGGCCACAACAGAATTAAACTAAAAATCAATAATATGTAACTCCAAATATTGGAAATTAAACAACATACTTTTAAGTAACCTATGGGTCAAAAAATCAAGAGAAATTAGAAAATAATTTAATTGAACAAAAAAGAAAGCACAGGACTTCCCTGGTGCTCCAGTGGTTAAGAATCCGCCTTCCAATGCAGGGGACATGGGTTCAATCCCTGGTCAGGGAACTAATATCCCACATGCCGCAGGGCAACTGAGCCTGCATGCTGTAGAGCCCGCACACCACAACTAAGATCTGAGACAGCCAAATAAATAAATAGATAGATAGATAGATGTATATATCAAAGAAAGCACAACATATGACAATTTATAGGATGATGCTGGTAAGGCAGCACTTAGAGGGAAATTTATAGCATTAGATGTACCTGTTGGTAAAGAAGAAGTTCTCAAAGCAATAATCTAAGCTTCCACCCTTCAGAGCCTTGAGAAAGGAAGAACACAATAAATCCAAAGTAAGCAGAAGAAAGGAAACTATATAGATAAGAACGGAAATCAATGAACTTGGAAACAGAAGAATAGTAGAGGAAAATGAACAAAACCAAAAGCTGGTTTTTTGAGCAAAACAACAATTGAAAAGCCTTAGCCAGACAGATCAAGGAAAAAAGAGAGCAGTCACAATTACCAATATCCAGAATGAAAGAGGGACATCACTACAGATCCTACAGACATAAACTGCAATAGTAAGGCACACAATAAGAGACTATTAACCTTTATGACAATAAATTTAATAATATACATATAATGAACAAATTTCTTGAATGACACACACCATTAAAGGTCACTAAAGGAGAATTAGATAACACACACAGCTCTCTATATAACATAAAATTTGAATTCTTACTTAAACATTTTCCTACAAAAATAAACTCCAGGCCCAGATAGCTGGTAGCTGGTGAATTCTACCAAATATTTAAGATATAAACAATTCCAATTCTACACAAACTCTTCCAGAAAATAGGAGATGAGGAAACACTTCCCAACTCAATTTACAAGCCCAGAATAACCCTGATACCAAAACCAGACAAAGATATTGCAAGTAAAGAAGACTACAGACCAATATCCCTCATAAATATAGACTCAAAAATTCTTAGCAAAATTTTAGCAGATCAAATCCAACAACATATAAAAAGAGTGACACATCATGACCAATTCTGTTTACCCTAGGAATGCAAGATTAATTCAACATTTTAAAACAAATGAATGTAATTCATCATATCAGTGGTCTAAAAGAGAAAAACCATATGACCACCTAAATATATACAGAAAAAGCATTTAGCAAAATTCAGTATCCATTATTGATTTGTAAAAAAAAAAAAAAACTGTGGTAATTAGGAGTGGAAGAGAACCTCAGGCTCTGATAATAATGGACAAATAATGAACATCTGTGAAGAACCTATAGCTCACATCACACTTCACAGTGAAAGACTGAAGGCTTCTTCCTAAGATTAGAGACAAGGTAGGATGTCTGCTCTTGTCACTTCTATTTGACGTTGGGCTGGAGTTTCCAGCCAGTGAAGTCACTCCAAAAAAAAAAAAAAAAAAGTAAAGGGCATTCAAATTGGAAATAAGAAATAAAATCACCTTTATGTGTAATTCAACATGATCATCTATGTAGAAAATCCCAAATGATCTGCCAAAAAAGAAAAAAAAAGTTCAAGAGCTAACAAATTTAACAAGGTTGCTGGACACAAAGTCAATATATAAAAATTAATTGTCTTTATATATACTAGAAATGGACAATTGGAAATTGAATTTAAAAGGCAATACTATTTACAGTAACATCACAAAGTTGAAATACTTGGTGGTAATCTTACAAAATATGTTCAAGGTTTGTATGCTAAAGATTACAAAACATTGATGAGAAAAAATATGAGAAGGCCTAAATAATTGGAGAGCTATACCATGTCCATGGATTGGAAGACTTAGTTTTGTTAAGATACCAATTCCCCCCAAACTGATCTATCAATTCAGTGCAATTCCAATCAAAATCTCACCAGACTTATTTTGGTAGACATTGGCAAGCTAATTCTAACACTTACGTGGAAATGTAAAGGAACTTAAATAGCTCAAACAATTTTGTAAAAGGAAAACAAAGTTGCAAGACACACTATATGATTTTAAGACATACTATAATGCCTCTGTAATTAAGACAGTGTGACATTGTCATAAAGATTGACATGTAAATCAACAAAACAGAATAAAGTCCAGAAGTAGACCCACATACAGATGATCAATAGATTTTTCAACAAAGGTGCCCATATAACTCAATGGAATAAAGACAGTCTTTTCAACAAATGGTACTGGAACAACTGGATATTAATATGCAAAAAAGAGAGAAATAAACCTTGACTTAGATCTTGCCCATATACAAAATTCAACTTACAAAGGTCATAGATCTAGGGGCTTCCCTGGTGGCGCAGTGGTTGAGAATCTGCCTGCTAATGCAGGAGACACGGGTTCGAGCCCTGGTCTGGGAGGATCCCACATGCCGCGGAGCAGCTGGGCCCGTGAGCCACGGCTGCTGAGCCTGCGCTTCTGGAGCCTGTGCCCCGCGACGGGAGGGGCCGCGATAGTGAAAGGCCCGCGCACCGCGATGAAGAGTGGCCCCCACTTGCCGCAACTGGAGAAAGCCCTCGCACGAACCAAAGACCCAGGACAGCCAAAAATAAATAAATAAATAAATAAATAAATAAATAAATAAATAAAATTAAAAAAAAAAAAAAGGTCATAGATCTAAAGGTAAAAATTTAAAACCATAAAACATGTAGAAGAGAACAGAAACAAACCTCTGTGATAATTTGTTAGGCAAAGACTCTTAGGATACCCAAAAATGACCACAAAAGAAAAACTTCATTAATTGAACTTTATCAAAGTTAAAATCTGCTTTTAAAAGACACATTTAAGGAAATGAAAAGACAAGCCACAAACTAGGAGCAAGTATTTGCAAAACACATCTGACAAAGGACTTGTAGCCAGAATACTGAACTCTTATGACTCAATACTAAGACAAATAATCCAATAAGAGGCAGGTAAAAGATTTGAAATAATACATGAAGTAATATACAAAAAGATGCTCAACATCACTAGTCGTTAGGAAAATCGAAATTAAAACCACTGTGAATTACCACTAGACACCTACTAGAATGGCTAAAATAAGAAAACTTTAAAAAAGGAAAGGTAAAGAAAATCAGACTGTACGACGCGCTGACGGGCGTGCGGTGCAACAGGAACGTCTCACCTTACTGGTGGCACAGCCTTGTTGGCAAACTGTTTGACAGTTTCCTAAATAGTTAAAGTACCCTTTACATAGGATCCAGCAATTCTGCTTCTCGGTGTCTACTGGGGAGAAATGAAAACCTACATTCCTACAAAATCTGCACACATGTTTATAACAGCTTTATGCAAAGTAGCCAAAGACTGGAACCAACCCAAGTGCTTGTCAACTGGTGCCCAGATGCACAGACAGTGGTGCGTCCATACAATGGAAGCTACTCTGAAATAAGGAGGAACAGGATGCTGATACAACCACATGGGTCTCAGGAGTATTGTAGTAAGTGGACGAGACCAGACTCAAAGGCTGCGTGCTGTGGAATTCCACGTACAGAACGTTCCAGAACAGTGAAACCACAGGGACAGAAAAGAGAGAGGTGGTTGCCTGGGGCCAGCACTAGGTGAGGGACCGTCTGTTAAGGGACCGGTGTTTTGTGTCTCTGTTGCCGGGGAGGGATAGCCTCGCCAGAAACACTTGTCAGGTCATCCAACTGCACGTGTGAAAGGGGTGAAGTTTACTGTATGTAAATTATGCCTCAGGAAGCCAGAACTTAGTTAAAATGTGTAAAGCCATCAGCACAGGACCTGCCAAATGTAGTAGGTGCTCAATTAAAAGGGGATCCCATCATTGCAGCCCACCTGTCTGTTTGGGGGGGACAGGAAAGACGTCCCATGGGAGGAGGGGACCCTGTGGGCTTGGATGCGAGGAGGTGCTCCAGGCAGAGGGGGAGCCCCTCCAGAGGCAGGAGGGAAGGAGCAGCTTTGTTGGGAGCAGCTGAGCAGCAGAGGCAAAGGTTCTGGCACAAACGCCTCTCCCTGCTCCTTCCTGCCTTCGCCTCCCCAGTGGGTCAGGGAGGTGAGGCCGGCCCACCCGCCTCCGCCCTTGCCCAGTGACACGTCCCTCACTGGCTCCATGCCGCTGCCTTTGGTATCTATTTAACCGGGTGCCGTATGGACACAGAGACCGAGGTCAAACCCAGAGATGCCAGCCCCCATCTCCCCCAGGCGCTCATACTTGTGCCAGGAGCCATCCTTCCCAGCCCACCTGCCTGAGGACGCACCTCCTTCCCACCTGCTCCCTTCCCCTCTTCTGCTCCTACGAGGCTGAATGAGATGCTGAGGGCAAAAGGGGCCCAGCTTGTGAGACTTTCTTTTGGGGCTTTCCAGCACGGGGGTCAGAGGTCCACAGCATTCGGGAAGGAGCCCAGACGTTTGAGGATTTATCCAACTGACTTTGCCCCGACAGCTCACCCGTAAGTAAGCAAACTCGTTTTCTCGAAGATGCCCGCCCTCTTGCCCCACTCCTGTCCAGCTCTTGGGCGTACAAGGGTGCCATGTGGGAAACAGGACCCGACCTTGTAGTGCCACTGTGCCAGGTGCAGCCATGGAGAAAGGCTCAGTGGAGACTGGGGCCGGGACAAGAAATGGTTAAGGGAACCGAGGCAGGCGGTGATCGGTAACCCGCTGACAAAATGACAAGATGACGGGGGTACTGGGAGAGCAGATGCAAGCAAGCCAGTGTTTGAGTAGCCCTAACTATGTGGAGGTGGGGCGGACGCACAGAGGCTCCAAGCTGGCAGATACCTGTCCCGGCCTCGTGTCCACAGCCGGGAAGACCCCCTCCCAGGTGGCAGCGCTGCCTTCCCCCAGAGGGAGGGCCGCCCGTCTCTGACCGATTCCGCAGTCCTCAGCACGGCCCCGTCGGAAGAAGGCCTGCTCGCCGGGCCGTGCTGGGGTGGCTTCACAGCCTGGCGTGTCCCCGGCCCGGCGGCGTCGGGGCACAGGGCCCAGCTCTGCCAGCGACACGGGGAGAGCGATGACGGAAGCACAACAGAGCCACGGCCGGCCTGCCGCTGGAAAAGCCCTTCGGAAAGTGGGAGGAACCGGCTATTTAACGTGTTCTTTGTGCCATCCCCCCAGAGGCGCAGCCAACTGGAAAGCTATCTTAGCAGGAGACTGGAAAGAAAAAGGCAATTTTTCTTGGCCTCGTGGTCTCGGTTTCCTCTGCTTTTGGCGTCGGGGCTGTTTGCTCTCTGATCACTGCCGAGCAGTGGTGCTGGGCAGCGGGCGGCGCCCACGCCCCGTCACCTCCCCATCTCAGCTTGCGGGCACCTCTCAAGTCTGCAATAAAGCGCCACTGTTTACACAAGCAAAAAGACCAGTGATGAAAGAAAAAACTCCAGGACCACAAAGACGACCTTCACGGGTGTGTGGAAAGCGCCGGAGGCATTAGACCCCCGTAATGCTGTTCCCATAATCTTGTCATTAAGCAAGCGCTGCTGATGGCTGTGTTCAGGGGACACCCCCTCGCTGGCCCTTGGCTCCTGCCTGCCTTGGCTGGGCTTGTGCTGGGACGCGGGCGCGAGTACTCCCAGGAAACACGCTCGCTTAAACAAACGTGCATACGCTGGTGCATACACAAGACACGCGCACAGACGTGTGGACCCGCTCCCACTCCCACTCCCTGGGGTTGCCCCAGGGTGAGTGAGACAACACAAGTATCCTGCACGCTTAGAAGTCGCTCCACCTGAAGTAGACGCTGTGGTGGTTGCCCTTTGTTATTCTGACGATGATGACGGTGACAGTATCTTAGATTCTGGGGCCCCAGGAGGAGGAGTCCAGCCTGGCCCAGTGACCTTCCTCCTGGGAGGACCAGCTCCGCCTCCAGGTCCCCACATCCAAGGACGTCTCTTTCCCGCTGGGACGCTGGATTTGTCAAACTGGGTCATGCTGACGGGTATGCAAACTTGGCCTCTTTATCCCCTTTCCTTATAAATCAGCCCGTAATGGGAGGCTTCGCCAGGAGCCTCTGGAAACAAGCGTTGCTCTTCCCCAGCCAGCCTGGGTAGCGAGCGTGGAGGGTCAGGCCTGCCCCACCCGCGGGCTCCACTCGACGTGTTTGCGGGGGGTGAGCCAGGCTTGGGTCACGTGCTGCAGAGTTGTTTTTGGCACGAGCCTTTTCTGCCGGAGAGCACCAGAGGGGCTGAAGAGTCAGACGATAGCTCTAAACAATAAGTGCGAGCCCCAGTACCCCCGAGATGTGGCAGGGCTCCCCCTTTTCCCAAGAAGAGGTAGCTCAGCCCAGATGGCATCGGCTGCCCAAATGCGCCAGCCCGGGTGAGGGAGCTGCTGGGAGGTGGATGGAGGGGGCAAACTGCCCTCGCTGGAGGGTCGGCCCGCCCGGGGCTGGTCGGGCTGGCGGTGCATTGGCCAAAGGATTCGAGGAAGCAGCCCATGACCGAGCGGAGGGTGGGTCCCAGAGTAGCTGCTGGTCAGACGGACCCTCGGGGACCCTGGACTTTGGACGGTCCACGTGAGTTTGGACTGCCCAGGGTAGGGAGGGGGGTCCTGGGGGGTGGCAGGGCGTGGGGAGTGCCCTCCGTTAGCAGGAGGAGCGGGTGGGAGTCTGGCCCGAGGTCAGCTCCTGCTGAGGCCCCGCCACGTTCCCGCGAGAGGCGGCTGGGGGTCCAGCGCTCCTGGTGGGAAAGCCCTTGAACGTGGAGGGGTGTGGACGCCCAGTGGTCCCGTGCTTGCCCGGCGTTGCCCACGAAAGACCCTCAAAGCTGACGGCCTCTCCCGTCTTGCTGGGGTCCCCAGAACCCCAGCACCCTCCGTGCCCACTGTGCAGGCTTGTGTTCAACCCAAGAACCCACACGTTCTATTAATAACCAAGTTCTCCTTGATAAAATTGGAAAATCTCCTGCAGGTCTTCTAAATGCAGCAATTCACAGCCTCTCTGTAATTAGAACGAGGCTAGATTATGCCAATTAGAATAATAAAGGAAAGCCTGCCTCACTCTGTGGATAATGCTTTTTGTGGAAACAGATTATGAATCACGACCCTGACAACGTCCCTCCCAGAGTTTATTTAGGGTTTTTTTGACTTGAAGAAGTCTCTGTAAATTGAACCTCAGAAATGCTGAGCGAATCCCAAATGTGGTTTATAGAAGTTTGAAGTAGTCCAACTTAATTCCAGATTGCCTGCATTTTTTTTTTTTACATCTGTGAAATCAAAACCAGACAGATGCTTTATTAAAATGCAGTGCCTAATGCTAATTTTTTTCCCATGGCTAGTGTAATCGGTCCCGACTTTTTCAGTTTCTCCGAGTGTTTATCTTGGAGTGGCTCGAATCTCTTCCACCCTCTTTCTCCTCCTCCCGTGGCGTCCCCGGTCTCTCTTCCCCCTAGCAGGGTCTCAGGAAGCAGCCTGGCCAGGGAGGCAGGGGTAGGGGCGGCCGCTGGGGTCTGTTTCCCAGACCCTCCTGCTGGGATCGCGGCCTCCAGCCTGCTGGGCTCTGCCTCTCCCACCCTTTCTCCTTCCGTGACCCCATTTCCACTCTGGAACTCTGGTCTGGCCCTAAGCTGTTTCACACTCACTGTTTCCGAGCAAACCATGAGCATTCATTACACACCCCCCGTCCCGCTTTTGCCCAAGCTGCTCTCCCACCCGAGTGCCTACCATATTAGCCTGAGAATGCCCCCGTCCCCCATCCTCCCGGTGTCTGTTCCTGTTTCACCAATTCCGTGACATCTCCCTCACCCCAAGCACCACGACTGGCTCCCTCCCCCGAGGTCCCATGTCACTTTGTAGCATCTGTGACATCGTGGGAGACTGTCTGTCGTCATCCTGAGTGTGACTCCCGGGGACTGCCCCAGCTGCTGTGTTGAGAAGGATTCTGAGGCTGTGTGACCTGGTAGGGCACTGCCGGCTTCTTTAGTGAGGCCATCGTGGCAGCTCCCGGGCAGACGTCTGCTGAACACGGTCTGGATCCCGTGGTGCTTGAACCTGCCAGAGCACCAGAACCCCTGGAGGCTCGTTAAGCATGGACCCCAGTTCCAGAGCTTCTGGTTCTGGAGGTGGGGACGCTGATGCTTGTCCTGGCCTGGCAGCCTCAGCCTCCCCAGGAACCCTGTGCGACATGCAGACCCTCACCCTGCCCAGGCCTACTGCGCGAAACTCTACATTTAAAAAGATCCCCAGGGGGCTCCTGTGTTTACCAGAGTTTGAGAAGTGCTGGCTTAGCCCCTCAGCTCCCTGGAGCAGCGACCACGTCCTGTGTCTCTAGCAGTCTTTGCACATACTTGTAGCACAGATGCTCCGTAAGCCAGGTGTTGCCTCATTTTCCCATTTGGAAAGGAAGACCCTTCTTTCCCGAACCTTGTCCCCAATGAGGGGAAGATGCTCTATTAAAACCCTGAAGGGTGGGCTTCCCTGGTGGCGCAGTGGTTGAGAATCCGCCTGCCAATGCAGGGGACACAGGTTCGAGCCCCGGTCCGGGAAGATCCCACATGCCGCGGAGCAACTAAGCCCGTGCGCCACAACTACTGAGCCTGTGCGCCTAGAGCCCACGAGCATAGCTCCTGAGCCCGTGCGCCTAGAGCCCGTGCTCCACAACAAGAGTAGCCCCCTCTCGCCTCAACTAGAGAAAGCCCACGCGCAGCAACGAAGGCCCAACGCAGCCAAAAATAAATTATTTAATTAATTAGAAAAAATAAAAACACTGAAGGGCATTACGTACGCAGCAGCACTTTTTTAAAGTTTCTGGAGGTTCAGCAAACGTGGATAAGATCAGGGGGAGGGCACGCCTTCAGTGGTACCTTCTGAGCTGTGTACCTGCCCTGTCACCTCTGACAGCAAAAGCGTCTGAGTGCACTTCTCAAAATAGCACCAGAAGGATGAACGTGGTAACGCTTGGACGCCGTACCCGAGCAGTAGGTGGGGTACAGAGGTCTCGTGAGGTCAGGGAGGAATTGACTCGGGGAGGGATGTTGGGCCACGTGGACGCGTGTGCCTGCACAGGCCTGGGACTCCTCTCTGGAAAGCACTGGGTATACCCAACGCAGATTTATTATGCTCCTGCTGTATGCGGGGCACTGGGCTGGATCCTGGGGGCGGGGAATTGCTACCTGTACTGGTTGTCACCGCAGAAAAAGCCACAGAAATACTAACCAACCAGGAGGGAAGCAGATTCCAGGGAACTTTGGAGAGCCTCATGCACCTTTCCTAACTCCGACCCCTACCTGTCCTGCCCTGACTTTTCTGTCTTGTTTCCTCATCTTGATCCTTTGTGCTGCGAGGTGGGTGCTCGTACATGGGGCTTTGGGCTTCGGATTGGTGGGTGGGTCTGAATCCACGTATGTAGCTAATCTGGATACATCAGGCCCAAACCTTCCCACTTTTCTGGGCGTCTCTCTCTTTTTTTTCTCTTGGTCTGAAACGTTTTGATTAGTATAGACTCACAAGAGTGGGGAAGACTTTAAAGGCTAATTTCAGGTCCAACACCGACACATTTTAGAGGAGAAAAGAGGGACCCTTGGGCATCTGCCTGGGTAGTGGCTGAACCAGCACCGACACCCTTCCCCTCCACGGCCCCCACACGCCAGACGCCGGGCGCCATGCTGGGCGTTTTGCACACCTCACACTTCTGATTCGCATAGTGGAAGAGATGATGTGTTTGTGAGATTAACAGAGGCTCGTGTTAGCTGGAACGAGGAGGGCGGGGAAGGAGAGGGTAGCAGAGATTGAGCTGGAGAAGTAGATGAGGATGAGATCACGCACAGCCGTATGATGCGTGTTTGAGATTCGTCATTGTTCTGAGGGCAATAGGGAGCCATTGAAGGCTCTAGGCTGGGAGTAGCACAAGCAAAACTGTGCTTTATAAGCATCCCTGTTGGGTTTGGCAGGGCTGAGACAGAGGCTGAGGTGAGGCTGGTGCAGAGCCCGGGAGAGCGACGGGGTTGCTTGAACGAGGGCGGTGTGTGTATAAACATGTAAATGGGATTTTGCAAATTGTTGCAGTCATGCTTTGCCTTCTGTGGAATATTAGTTTTCTGTTGCCTCTGTTACAAACTTGGGGCTTTAAACAACAGAAATTTGTCCTCTCCCAGACCTGGAGGCCAGAAGCCCCCGAATCCAGGTGTCGCAGGGCCAAGCTCCCTCCAGAGGCTCCGGGGGGGGGTCCTTCCTGCCTCTTCCGGCTCCCCGGGGCTCCGGGCTGCATCCCTCCATCCCTGCCTCCTCTCCTCTCCCTCCGTCTCCCTCTTTTAAGGATGTTTGTGACCAAACTCAAGTCATCCAGGAGCATCTCATCTTAACTCACACCCGCAGCATCTTTGCCATGTAGGGCTGCATCCACAGGTTGAGGGGTTAGTACCGGACGTCTCTGGGCCACAGTCCAGCCCCTCACGTGGGGCCAAAGGGCTCACCTTCATTTGCTGGCTCCCTGCTAGCTGGAAGGGGCTTCCGTGGTCCCTGGCCTAGCCTGGACCTGCCGTTGGGAAGTGCTTCCATGTCCATGACCTCTGACCCTCCCGGGAATCCACGAGAGGGGCAGGCAGCTGCACTCCTGCCTGGAGAGAGGAAGGACAGGCTCAGGGGGAGGGAGCAACCGGCCGCAGGTTGCCCAGCCAGCGGCGCGTACAGGTGCGAGCGTTGTGCTCTGATGATGGCACGGGGCAAGGGCTTGCAGGCGGGGCGGCAGGCTGGCCGGGCCACCTGGGCAGGCGTCACGGGGAAGCCAGGAGAGCAGTTTATCACCCGGGGCCCTTTGGCTGCAAGGGCAGAAACCCAGCCTAGGCGCCCCCAGCACAAGCGGACCTGCTGACCTGAGCCCTGAGGGCATGTGTCCGGCTCGAGGCTCTGCTTCCTTCTCAGGAGGGCCGGCCCTCGTGACAGCAGGGTGGCGTCTGGAAGGGTCTGGTCACACCCCTGTGTGGCACGAGCTCCTTTCTCCAGGGCTCCCAGCCGTGTCCCAGAACCTCATGGGCCACTGCCCCCTGGACCAGTCCATGGTTGCTCGGATGGGCTGGATCGTGTGGCACTTCTGGGAGCTGGTCAGCTCTGCCCAGGCCACGTGACCTGAGTAGAGATGGGGGTGGGGGGGGTGCCACGGGGGCGACTGAAGTGCTGTCCCAGAAGCTGGGGCACGGACCCCGTGGAGCCGTGGCCGTCCTGGCTCACACGCTGACCAGCAGAAGGCTTTGCCTCGGGAGTGTCTCCACCCCGGGGGCGTCTTGGTCCTGAGACCCTGAGTGGCAGAGCTTCTGACCACACCAGAGGATGACCTTCCCGCCTGCGTGGAGTCTGTGTCACACGAAGCTGGGGGACACATGCTCAGCTTCCACTTAGCCGTTGCCTCCTGAGTGTGGGGCAGAAGCGTGTTTGCAAACAGCTAGAAACATTTAAGACTCCAGTGACCACATCAAATGTGCACTGGGAAAAAAAAAAAGAAAGGCGCTCCATGTGAATGCAATCACACGTCTGCAGGCAGCTCGGGTTTCTCTCTGACACCAGGGATGTTCTGAACTTTGTGGGAAGAAGCCTCAGCTGTTTGCCCGGTCACCACTGTCCCACGTGTGGGCGTCTGAGCCTTCACATCACGCGCAGGGAGGGAACGTAGCGTCCGCTGCGTGCCAGGCGCCAAGCTGAGCATCAGGCGTCTGCTCTCCAGTCCTCAGTGACCTTCAGAAGGAGTGTGGCCAACCCCATCCTCATGAGGACACTGCGGCTCAGAGAGGCTCGACAACTTGTCCAGGGACGCCCAGCAGCAGGTGGCAGAGCAGGGTGTGCTGTGTGTTTCCGACGTCTCTTTTTAATCAAAACGTTTTCTGTGTCCTCCTATGCTGCTGGATTAGAATGTCATCATTCTAGGCGAGCTCCCAAATGCTGTCCCTTTGCAGCAAAGGGGACCGCGTGTAGCATTGGAGAGCCTCCGGTTTCTCTTAGACACTGGAGAGAGTTATGTGGGCTTAGCACAGGTGCTGGATTTAAGGAGTTCTCCTGGGTGAGCAGGATCTGGGTGCTTGAACTGTCTCCCCAAGTCTCTGTGGAAGCTTATCTCGCCCCTGTGGTGAAGCTGAGCCCCCATCCCAGCCACGGTGAAGGCGGGAGGGGCAAGCCCTCCCTGCACCCCCCTCAGTTCCTGCCCACCTTGGGTCCCGTGCTGTGACCCCACGTCACAGAGTGGGGAAGGGGAGCGGTGGGGCCAGAAATCCTGCACCGTGGGTGCCGGGGTCTCAATTTCCCACACGATGACCCCAGACTCAGGTCCCACAGCTGGAAGGCCAGGGCTCGGATTCCAACTCAGGTCTTCAGATTTCCCGGGGGTGCCCCATGTTGCTTACCCGCAGGATAAGCGTGTTGGTTTAAGGTCTGCGCTTCTGTCTGCTGTGCCGTCTCCCCCCGTGTAATGAGCATCCCACACACCAGGGCTAGAGCTCCCAGCAGCTCTGCAGGCTCTGGAGGGTGGTGGAAACAAGGTTCGAGGCTGGCTTTCCATTCACACGCCCCCCGCCTTCGCCCGCCCCGGGCCCGGGCCCGGCATCCCTGTGGGGCCGGCGTCCTTGCCCCCTTGTGCAGGCGGGACCCCAGAGACCCAGAAGTCCAGCCACCCAGCCGGAGCTGCAGCTGCTTCAGCTTCCTGCCAGGCAGCTGCACGATCAGAGCGGCCGTGGACACTGCGTGCGCTAAGTGGAGGTGCCCTCTGGACCCCAGCTTCCCGGCAGGGTCTCCGTGCCCTTCTGGCTGTGGCAGCAGGCCTGCCAGGTAGGCATGGGTCACCCTTGGGTCGTTGCCAGAGGCGGGTGTGTTATCGCTGAGAGCAGACGTGCCCTCGTGCCGTCCCCTCCCCTCTGTCCCCGCACCCCCCATGAGGACGAGGGGCTGGCGCCCTCCTCGCTGGGGTGGAGGTGCCCTGGCGGGTCACCCTGGGTTGTGAAATCAGTTCGTTTGGCATCAGCGTGGCTGCTGCTGTCCAACTCATCCTTCATCGTGTCAGGGCTCGCGCCAAGCATAGCACAGTGTGTTGCTGGCACTGTCCCGCCAAGTGGGAGGGCCGTGGATGGCCAAGTGGCACGGGTCCAGGAGGCCGTCAAGGGCAGGGAGACATGAGGGGCTGTCTGCTGCTGCTGGGGGAGCATTCCGTCTGCAGTGGCCGGGGCCTGGGCCTCGGGATATGGACACAGGGTCCTGAGAGAACCATGTGTGCTGTTGCTGGGAAGCCCATCACTAGTGGACTGGGGGCAATGACCATGGCCCCAGCCCCGACTACCTGAGAGGTTGTTGGCTTTTGCTCTGAGTCCTTCTCTCCACCTGACTGCAAGTCCCTGAGGGCTCCTATCTTGCTTCCCCTGAGGGCTCCTGTCCTGCTTCCCCTGAGGGTTCCTGTCCTACTTCCCCTGAGGGCTCCTGTCCTGCTTCCCCTGAGGGCTCCTGTCCTGATCCCCTTGGGGGCTCCTGACTTGATCCCTCTGAGGCTCCTTATGCCCTTTGGCCAGTAGAGCAGTGTTTGGGAGGCTGCTTGAGGAAGAGCCTGAAGGTTACAAACAGGAAGAAAGAGAAGTGCCAGTTGTACAGACGGAGTCAGGGTCTGAACAGCCCTCCTGAAGTACTCGCTATTTTGAAAGAATATCTGTCAATATCTGTACCAGGTCCCCAGCAGGACTGGTGTCCACAAGCTTCAGTCCAGCCCTGGGAACTGCCGGCACTGAGGTCTTGAGGGGTGCTCCCGCATGGCTTGAGCACTTGGCCGTGGCTGGACCCTGCGTGTTGGGGACAGGCCTAAGGAAAGGGGCTCTGGGCTGGGCGAACCATAATGAAGGAGCCTGAAGGCTCCACCAAAGGTTCCAGCCTGCCGAAAACCCAAGGCCCAATGGATGCTGCTTGACCCTCAGGACACCTGACATCTCAGGTGCCAGGCACAGAGGTGGGCGGTCCTAGGGTTGGCCAGCATCTCCCCAGAGGCCCCGAGGCCCCAGCTCGTCCCACGCGTCCTTAGTTGTTGCTGTAGCGTCGTCCGGCATCTGCAGGCACCAGGCCGGCTTCTTTCCGGAAGGCACAAAGGCGGCCCAGGTTCCAGTTGGGGCCAGGGGTTACCGGGCCATGAACAGACCAGACTGCATCCTGCAGTTGGGTGGGTACTGGATTTGGGGTCTGAAAATCTGGATTTGAGATCACAAGCTGCCTCAACAGTGTGGCCTTGTCTCACTGCTGGCAAACGGGGTAATGACGTCACCACCCCGAGGGTTTCGGAAAGATTAGTTGACAAGATGCATCCGCAGGTACTTTGAACTCTTTTTAAATATATTTATTTTTCTTCATTCGGTCACAGAAGAGAGAAAGGGCCAAGGGAGCTGAATAAACAAGAGTAGGGGAGGAAGCTTTGAGGGAGAGGAAAAAGAAGAGGTATGTATTGGGGCAAAAGTCAGAATTCTTCCAGCATCTCTCCTGGGAGCCAAGTGATAAGCCTCATTCATTCATTCATTCGTGAGTCCCCAAACACCAAGACACGGTAATAGGCCCAGCTGAGAATTTTAAAAGGAATAACAATTCCTGCTCTCATGGAATATAGGCAGATAGGAAGTAGTGATTGTGTTTGGTGGTGAGTTACTGGTCAGTTTTGCCTCTCTCAAGGAGAGAGGACTGAATGTTTGCACCCCCCCGAGATTCATTCACTGAAGCCCTAGCCACCAGCGGGGTGGTATTTTGAGGTGGGGCCTTGGAAGGTAGTTTGGTGTGGTCATGATGATGGTGACACTGATGATATTGGTGATGATGATGATGATGGTGATGGTGGTCATAGTGCTGATGGTGGTGGTGGTGATGATGGTGTTGCTGATGGTGGCGGCGGTGACGGTGATGGTGGTGATGATATGCTGACAATGTTGATGATATTGATGGTGGTGATGGTGATGATGATGGTGATGGTGATGGTGGTGGTGGTGATGGTGATGGTAGTGCTGACAATGTTGATGATATTGGTGATGGTAATGATGGTGGTGGTGATGATGAGGGTCAATACCTGTGGAGCATGGGCTTTGGTCCAGCCACTCTCTTGAGCTCTTGACCTTGATTACCTGGTTATTTCCCTTCACAAATCAGCCAGGTTGGAGTTATTGATTATCCTCCTCTTCTAGATGAGAAATCAGGGACCTGGAGATGAAGACCCTTGCCCAGGTCACGTGGCCAGCAGATGGCACTGAGCTGGCCAGCGCCGGAGCTCACTCTTAACCACTTCAGGGTCCCATCAGGTCATCCCAGCCCCGGGGGGAGGGTGCAGACATGGGACACCAGTCATGTTTGTCCCAAGACTTGGCAGAGGTCACTTTCCCTGCACACAGCAGGCAGCGGGATGGGGAAGAAATGGTCTGTGTTAACTTGTATCATCTGCCCACAGGACGCTTGTGGCTCCCAGGCCTGGTGGCCTCGGGCACCAGGTGCTCGGCCGGCGTCTGGAAGCACTCAGCTCCTGCTGGAGAGGGTGGCCTCACCACGTAGCCTCCGACGGGCGTGGGGCAAGGTCTGCAATTTCACGCTGTGTCCTTTCCTCCTTCCCCGCCCACTGTGATTCGCTCTGGGGCAGATTCAAGCCCTTCTTTATTTTCCAGTCCAGGGGTTTGTCAGCGTTTCAGTAGACTTGCATAAATCCACCTTTCTGGTGCCAGGACAGTGCGGCCGAAGGGAAACGTCCTGTTGTTCTGTCCTGGAAAAGGGACGAGGGGGCGTCGGGTTTCAGGAGCTCGAGGGAGCCAGGCGATCGTGGACACTCACAGAAGGCTTCTTCGGGAGACCCCACTGCTCTCCCAGGAAGTAATTCTCTCTGAGCCCCAGTCAGGGGCCAGTTTGGCAAGGGGGCCCAGGCTTCGCGGCGTGGTGGCAGTCTTGTTGCAAACCGTCTATTCTCAGAATGCAGCTGGGCTGCGTTGTAATCACACACAGATCTCGGCAATAAATAAGGTGTGCGCGGACATGCTCTCAGATGAGTGTGAATTTCTGCAGTGTGCACAAACAAATCTCCCAGCCTTGAGACAGCTAGAGGAAGCCAGGAGGGGTGGACCAGGGCTGTCTGGGGGCCGTGGTAAGTGGTGATTTGAAAATCCACAGGCTAGTTCACACTGATGGTTTGGTACGAGGCTGTGGACGTGAGGGTTTTCCGGGGAAGCGAGAGGCTGGTCGGGAGTGGGTGTGGGGCTGCGGCCCACCCTGGTCCGGGAATGGGTTGCAGTTCGCTTCTGGACGTCAGGCCTGCTTTGGCGGCGTCCCCGGCACGTCGTCAGGGCCTGACACACAGGTAGTAACCGTCCTCGCCGAATGGGTGAGGCGTGTGTAATTTCGTTTAGAGAAAGGGTAGAAACAGACAATTGCTCTGGGACTTTGGGGTACCACAGAGGCTCCAACCAGAGCAGAGCTGTGGACATCAAGAAAGGGCCTGATGACTCTCTTATTGGTTTTCATGCCCTGAGCTATCTAAACAGAAATCTCTTCCAGAGTGATTTATATTCTGAGTAAACTGGTCGAGGACATCCTCTGTGGGCTTGGGAAGGTGAGATGGAACTCCAAAGAGGATGATTGACGGGCAGATAGCCGGTCCCACAGTGATTGATTTGGGCATCTGGAACCATCCTGCCCAGAGGAGGCCGCCGCGCCATCCACAGCCTCTCCCGAGGCCTCGGGTCACAGCAGCAATAGTCTATTCTCACCTGAGCTTTGGGCTCTGACTCTGCCCCACCTGCCCGGCTGCACCTGGAACGCTGGCACCTCTGAGGCCAGCCCTACCCTTTCAGTCTGGGGGGAAACTGAGGCCCAGAGAGGGCTGTGGCCCGCGCCGAGGGGCACTGAGTGTGTGAAGCTGTGCTTCGCAGACGAGTGCCCTGAATCCCAGCCTGGGTTCATCTGGACGGCACCCAAGCTCGTCGGCCGCCAGCTCAGAGGGGCCGGTCCGGGGTCGGGTCTGCTGCCTGGACCAGGTAAGGGGCTGGCTCTGAGTGGGACGGTTTTGTGACTCTCAGAGGGAAGGGCCGGCGCGATTCAGCTCTCCTTGGGTCTGCCCGCGCCGCGACGGGGGAAGCCTGGGCTCCGCCCACGGGGCTTAAACAGGAGGAGGCGGGGTTGGCGGGTCCACTGAGAACTGGCTGCACAGAGGCCACAGGGAGTGGGGGGGGCCATGTAGTGGTCACGCGCCGTGGACCCCGAGGCCCGTCTCACGCTCACTCTCTGCCTGGGTCCTCACAATGGCCCTTCGCACCCTGGTGTCACCATTCGTCCTAGACGGGAAAGTGAGATTCAGAGAGGGCAGCCAGGTGCCCAAGGCCACACAGCAGGAAGGCGAGGCCCTGCCCCACACAGAGCTCTTCCCCAGGGGCCGCGCGGCCTCGTGAGGATCAGCCCCGCCTGCGCCTCCAGCAGGACGTCGTGGAGGGGACATCTCGCTCTTGAACAGCCGGTTACTTCTCACCTGGGTCATGGTCCCCAAGGGTCTCTAGAGGAGAAACATCTTGTTCATAATTTGTCCGTGGGTTTCTGCCTTTGACGGTCCTCGGAGCCTCGTGGCCGCTGCCCCAGTAAATCAGGGCGTGATTTACTGGCCTTGGACGGCGCTACCGGGCATCCCATCTAGGAGGCTGGCTGTGCCCTCTCTCGAGGCCTTTGTGCGAACCGTGCTGCGGGGAGTGGGGAGACAGCGGCCTAGACCAGCCGTGGCCTCAGGGGTCCTGCCCCCTGTACAGAGAGACGGGGAGCAGGCTCTGGGGCCGGTGGGACAGAAGCTGGCAGGGATGCCTCTTCCCACGGACCACCCGCCCTCTAGATGCTCCTTTTTCCATGCTCAGCGCTGGCTGCACAGCCGGTGCTCAGGCACCATGTGTCACATGGGACTCAAGGCACAGACGAAGCCTGTTCCCATTGTGGTAGTTATCACTGCTGTGTAACAAATGACCCCGAGATGCAGCAGCTGTGCTCCATCTCACAGTTTCCGTCCAGGACTCTGATAGCAGCTTGGCAGGGTGGCTCTGGCCTCACAGCCTCTCCGTCAAGATGGGCTTGTGCTGTGGTCACCTGAAGGCCTGCGAGGCCTGGAGGGTCCACCTCCAAGCTCACGCCTGGAGAACTCACGCTGGCTGCTGTTGGGGTCACCTGCCATGTGGACGTCCCCATGGGGCTGCTTGAGCTTCCTCACAACCTGGCAGCTGACGCCGCCCCCCCCGCCCCCCAGAGCCATGAATCACGGGAGCGAGGTGGTGCCTGTTGACCTCGTAAGTCACACACTGTCATGTCCGCAACCTCTATTCATTAGAGGCGAATCTCTAAGCCCAGCCCACACTGAAGGGAAGGGAATTAGGCTCCACCTTTCAAAGGAAGGAGTGTCCACGCATTTCGTAGCATGTTTTAAAACCACCATGCCCATTAAAGCTAGATAAAGCGAATTTCTTCATTCATCCAAAAAATATTTAATGAGCACCTGCTATGTCCCCAGTTCTGGGGACAGAGCAGACATAAGTGGCCGTCATGTACTCACATGGCAGTGGGTGAACAGACAACACATGGGTGTTTTCCAGATTGTGTGGTTTAAAGGGTAAAGGCTGGGTAAGATGCTGTTTCAGGTGGAGAAGGCAGGGAAGCCTCTGGCAGCTGACACTAGCGCAGAAACCCGAGGAGGTGCTGACCCACGTGGGTCTCTACCTCCCGTGTCTAGAGGCTTGCTCTGGCTGCTGGTGGACGGGAGGCTGGGCTGGGGCTCAAGCGTGGAAGCAGTGAGACCAGTTGCTGTGACGGCAGTGTCCAGACCAGCACCGTCCAGTAGAACTTACTGCTACAGTGGAAATGTTCTACATCTGCACGAATGCAATCGCCATCACTCACACGTGGCTTTCGATCACTTGGAGTATGTCTCGTGCAGTCGAGGAAGTGAATTTAAAATGTATTTAATTCTAATGACTGTCCACTTAAATAGCACCTGTGGTTCCAGGTGGCTGTAGTGGACAGTGCGGGTCCACAGTGGCTTGGGCGCAGGTGGCAGCATGGGAGGAGGTAAGAAGCGGCCAGAGCCCGTGTATATTTTGAGCGTGGGGCTGACAGGTGTTTGATGGATGGGTGGTGAGCAGAATGGGGTGCTAGCTGCCCAGGCCTCCGGACTGTGAAACCTGGCTTTGAATTCCGGCTTCGTTAACGGGTGGTTCTGTGGGCTGGGTCCGGTCCCCAAACCTCGCCAAGTCTCAGTCTCCTAAGAGTAGGGGTGGCCGCTGTGCTGGCTTCTCAGGGGTGCCATGAAGCAGAGAGGTGACGGTGAGAAGCCCGCGTGGCTCAGGTTCTGTACATGTCAACGCGGGGCGAGCCAGCACCCGCTGGGGAGAGAGACCCTCTCTCATATATCGCGCTCGTTCTACCTACAGGAACGCTGCTGTCTCCTCGGTGACCGGTGTCAGCCCAGGTTCCACAGGGGCTCCCCTTGGTGCCTATGGGGCGCACCAGGCTCTGTGCTGTGGCCTGATGGCCCAGGCCTGGCCCTCCCTCTCCCCCCAAAATGCCTCCTCCTGGGCTTCCCACTCTGGCTTCGCAGGGACCGTCCAGGCTGCACGAGGAACCCTGGCCGGCTTCTCGGCAGTGGCCGCACGTGACGTTCTAAGGGCTGCCTGTCAGTGGCTGTGCACCTGCCAGGCACATAGACGGGTCCCGGGCGCACGCGCTTGTGGGTTCATGGCCACAGCAGGGCGGCCCTGGGGCCCCGGGCTCCTTGGTCTGGGAGCCTTGCAGGGCACCAGCCCGGCCTGCCTGGGCAGCTCTGCACCTGTGAGCTTGTCCCCAGTGGCCTCCCCTGGGTCCCTGCATCCGACAGCCCCGCGACGAAAAGCCCACGTGACAGTGGACGATGGAGCTTCCAGAAAAGATGAGACCTTTTCATTATAAAACAGGTGTTTTCAGAGGAAAAATCCAGCCAATGCCGGGCAAGCATCCGTCACCGGGCCGTTCGTGCCGCACTCTTCGGCCAGCCCCTCCGGGTCCCATCTGCCGGCAGTGGGACTGTCAGCAAGCAAGGGGAGGTGTTGCCGCCCGGCAACGTGGACGGCAGGTGGATGAAAGGGACACGTGCATGAAGTGAGGGGCTGGCGATGGGGCAGGCACGCAGCGCTGGCACCGCCAAACCCTGGCAGGCTTTCCTGGAGAAGATGGAACCGGGAGGCAGGCTCAGCAGCGACGTGCCGGGTTCTCCAGGGTGCCCCGGGAAGAGGGGCAACTCTGTGTCCAGGCGCTGCCTCTGGGGCTCGGACAGAAGCCTTCCCTGGAGCCTGGGAGACCGAGAAACCGTCGCTCCCTCGTTCAGAGGGTGGCTTCCTGCCCTCTGTCACTGGAGCCGAAGGCCCCCCAGGAAGAGCGCATCCTCTGCACGCCTCAGCCCCCCGCTCCCGCAGCCGAGCTACGCAGGAAGACCGACCCTCTCCCGTCGCCGGACCAGTGGTCTACGATACAAGGACGTATTTTTGAACGGCCGGCCGTGGGCTGGATGTCACGGCACGGCCAGGTAAGGGCAGCCGGTTTACTCTGCCTGGTCTCACTGTTAAAGCCATGGCGTGGGATGTGACTTTGGAGAAAAATCCTAACAAGCAAGACGTGTTTCCAGTTTTCTGAGAGGCTTGACGCCTAGTCTCTGGGCGTGAATAGCCGTCGGCTCCTCAGGTTCTCCCAGAGACGCCCTCCGCCCACGCTCAGGCCCAGCCCCGATGCCATTCTCAGCAGCTGCTCCGGATGCAGGAGGGGGAGCGGTGGCCCTGGCCTTGGGGACAGAGTGAGTCCCTTGTGTGTGCGATGAGGTGGCCCGTCCATCCGAGCACACTGTCACTGGGCCGGGGCCTGGGCAGTTCTGTGTCCCTGCTGTGTCCACAGACGCCCCCAGGCGTCATGGTCCCCGCCGGGCCCCGCGCGCTTCTCCCTGGCCCTGAGAGCCACCAGCCTGCTCTGCGCCCCAGCTCACCCATCTGGACCAGGCAGCAGCTCTTTTCTGTCAAAGGGCCAAACGGTAAATACGTTTTTGTCACTTATTCTTGCTTTGCAGCTTCTTTCTTTAAAAATGCAGGATTGAAGACCAATCTCAGCTCACAGGTCAGACTCGGCCGTGGGCAGCAGTTTGCAACCCCTGGAGTGGACAGCGGGGTGAAAACAGCGCCTGTCTCGGAGGGACCCCAGAGGCCCCAAGCAGCGCGACGCCTGGCGGGCACGGCGGGCGTGGCTGCCCCGGTCGCTTGCCTTGGCCCCGTGTTTTACCAGTCAGGGACCTGAGGCTTGGAAAGGCTAAGAATTTCCCAGAAGTGCCGTGGCTGCTGGTGGGCGGGGCTCTGCTGAGCCCCAGGCTGCTCCCTCCGTGCTCTTGGCCGACAGACCCTGCTGGCCTCGCCCCGCCTGCCCGCTGGGCTCTCCCCTCCCTGCCTTCTCCGGTATCTCCCCCACCCCCTCCCTTCTCCCCAAACTCCCCAAACTAGTGGCCCCTCCAGGGAGATTTGCATCTCAGTCCCCAGAGGGCGGCACCTAACCCAGGGAAGGGCAGCCTCAGGGAGCTCCTCGCAGGGCGCAGGGGCCCGGGACCCAGTGACCCGCAGTGTGGATCGGCTGCTGTATCATTCCGTGTGAGGTGAGGGTGGCATCGCGTCCCCTAAGCCCTCACGGCGAGGCCACGTAGAAGGGACCGAGCTTCGCTGCCCCTCAGGAGGTGCCTGCAGCCCCAGCCTGGGGGCTGGGCTCCAGCCGTCCGGCCACGTGTAGGCATGGAGGCCCCGGTGAGCCCTGCTCCGCGTCCCCGAGGTTCCCGAGGTCGGGTCAGCTGTACCGGGCGAGCTGGGGCCAGGTGCCCTGTGTACCTGCCTCAGGTGACGTCTCATCCTTCACCCGGTGCCCTCGTCCCCGATGGACCCACCCAGCAGGACACGTTTGCTCTGGCCCTGAAGGATCCAGGTTCATCTCCTCTTAGAACCTGAGGCACAGAATGGGTTTACGGTTCTGGGGAGGAACTTGGGGGAACACAGCCGAGCTTGCACTTGCAGGGCAGCCCCGAGGGGCGTGCGTCATTTCTCATCCTCCTGCCCGCTTAGATGTCCTCAGGCCCCACACTGTCCCCGACGGAGTCTCCCTGGGCCAGCACCCGGGGCGCGGAGGTGACGGAGACAGGGGTGTGTGATGACGGCCCCAGGAGGGGTCTCTGCCCGTGTGGCCCTCGGCGTGCGGCACGTGTCCTGCACTGCACGGGGCCTCGCTGAGCAGCGCTGCAGCCTCGCACAGCTGGGTAAAGTGCCCTGTGACAAGCGCAACCTGAGTGATACTTTGGGAACAAGAGGAAGGTTCAGGTCAGCCACCAGGGAGTCGGAGCCGAGAGGGAGGCGGAGAGGAGGCAGGGTGCATCCACAGGGGCTGCGACCTGGCCCGGGTGCCCGAGAGCCTCAGCCAGGGGCTACCCATCTCCGTCCGTGCCCTGGAGCCTCCGCCATCAGCCTGCGGCTCGGGGGCACTGGGTGTGCCCGGGTCTCACCCACACTGTGTCTTCAGTCCTCGTGGGAGCTCAACCGAACAGGTCCTCGTGCTAGTGTCCTGGGGCCACCGTAGCAAATGACCATGCACCAGGGGCTTCAAACAACAGAAGTCTATCCTCTCACAGTCCTGGAGCCAGAAGTCCAAAGTCAAGGTGTCAGCGGGCCAGTGTCCTCAGGAGGCTCAGTGGAGGGTCCCTCCTGCCTCTTCTAGCTCCTGGGGGCTCCAGCGTCCTTGGCCTGTGGCCGCCTCCCTCCCATCTCTGCCCCTGGCCTCCCGTGGCCTCCTTCTCTGTGTCTCTGCACGTCCAAGTCTCCCTCTTCTAATGAGGACACCAGTCATTGGTTTACAGCCCACCTGACGACCTCGTCTTGACTTCATCACATCCGCAAAGACCCTGTTTCCAAATAAGGTCACATTCACAGGTGCTGGGGGTTAGGACTTGGGCATGTATTTGAGAGGGGGGGGGGCACATAATTCAACCCGTAACAAGTATGAATTTTTAAGTAAGAAGAATTTTTTAGGAAGTACGTCCTAGCCCCTCAGAGTGGCTAGAGGCGACCAGAGCTTTGGCCCTGAGGTTCCTGGGAACCAGAGCAAAGCAGAATTTTGTGGGCCTGCGTGTGGCCCCTCTGCTTCTCTTCAGTCGCTCACATCAGGCCCTCCTGCCCTTCAGCGCAGAAAGCTGTCCAGAGGGAGGCGGGTGGACAAGAGGGAAGAGAGGTTCCGCTTCAAGCTTCTGAAGGATTTTCTCCAACAGACAAGAGGCTTCGTTGGCCAGAGCTCAGGATCACCTTTGTAGGAGGGAACCAGGCACAAGATGCAGACAGAGCGGGGCGGTTAGACATCTCTGCTACGGTCCCCGCTCGATTGGACTTGGCTGTTGGAAGCTGGTGGCCGTGGGGTGGGGCCCGCCATGTGCTTTTCAGAAGTCTGCAGCTTCCCACCGTCACCCCACAGACCTGGAGCAGCCCGACATGGGCAGTGGAGCAGTTGCTATGAAGCGAAGGAGTTCCACTTGGGGTGCTGGCCCCAGCCTCCCGGCGTCCAGGAAGCTGGCTGGCGGTGGGCTGCAGGCGTCCAGCAGGAACCGGAGCGGGGCCAGCTCTTGCTTTCTGATGTGGAAAGTGGGGAGCACATTCGGAGGGGTTGCTGAGGCCACAGAGTCTTGCCCTGTCCTGCTGGGGGACAGGGCAGGCAGCCTCGCCCAAAGCCTGCAACCTCCCCAGCACCCCGATTTCACCCCTGACGTCCTCGAAGCTCTTGGCCGCGAGAATCTGAGGGAGCTCGTTACTTTAAGAAAATAAATGGTGAACGAGGAAGATCATATCCGAATACATAACCTCAAACTGCAGTGGAAAGTGTTCCCGAAACAAAGTCAGTGTCTCCTGTCCCCCGATTACTTCCCCGTGTCCTCCGGGAGATCTGAGGGGCCCCCCAGGCGGGGGGAGCCGGAGAAGGTTTCCTGGGGCATCTCTGTGCCTGGACATCTGTTGCCAAGCAGAGTCCCCCATTTGGGCTGTTGCGCAAGAGCCGTTTCTCGGGATTCTAATCCCCTGGTCAGCAGCCAGTAATAATCCACCACCCGCGTCCCGGCCTTTCCCTTCACATCAGTGTAACGCGCTGAGCCCCCGTGTGGCAATCCTGAAGGTGGGGTCAGGCGCCTTGGGGTCGTGCTGGAATTCCCCAGAAAAGTTTGCACAAGGAGGGAGAGCGGCCGGAGCCGGCCCCGCACGTAACAGGCGACGGGGACGGGGAAGGGGTCTCCCATCACGTGCCTGCCGTGGCCGGGGAGGGGCCTCAGGGATGCACCGCCCCTCCTCCTCTATGAGAAGGAAGCTGGGGCTCCCGAGCCATCGTGGAGGGGAGAGTGGTGTCTCTCGGGGCGCGCAGGCCAGATGGATGATGGGTTAACACAGATCTGGAAAGCAGGCCTGAAAACCAAGGAAGGTCCGCAGCAGAGCCAAGCCTCAAGAATGTTCCAAGGAGGAATGGGGCTGGGGCCATGGAGGGTCCTGGGGGGGTAGGGGGGCACCGGGGTGGCCGAGGGGCGCCAGTCCCCACGGCCCACACGTGGGGGGCGGGGTGAGGGCACTGCCTGGCCCTGGGTGCAGGCATCTGTAAGGACCCTGCTGCCCCAGGAAGGGGTGCAGGCGTGCGTCCTGGGCAGATGTGCCCCCCGGGGGAAGCAGGACAGGACGCAGGTCTGGGCGCCTCGCCTGGAAGTTTTCGTTCATTTTCACCCCCAGATACTTCAGGCCTGTTGCCTCAGCGCAAGGGCAGCCCCTTCCATGACCACGGCTCAACTTTTGAGATTGAAAAATTAGCATCTAATCTACAGACCTTGTTCACATCCTGCCTACTGTCCCAATAAGGCCCTTTATAGCAAAAAAGAAAAAAGAAAAAGTTATTCCCGGTCTGGGAACCGACCCAGAGCCAGTGTTGCACGTGTTGCCCGGCTCTTTGTCGTCCTTCAGTCTCGGCCTGTCCTTGTCTCCACACAGGGACGCGGGGGCTCTGCGGGGGGCTGGCAGGTAGGATGCCCCTCGCTGGCGTGCCTGGTGCCTCCGGAGCTGAGATTCCGCTGGGCGTCTGCGGCGGGAGTGGCAGCAAGTGAGGCAGGCGGCGCCCCTCGGTGTGTCCCGACCCCCGACCTGAGGCACCGGGTGCCCGGGGGGCCCCTTGCTGTGATGGTAACTGACCACCTGCTGAACGGGGCCCCCAGGTTTCTCCACTGGGAGGCGGCAGTCGTATGAGGTTTCTGCAGCTGCTGTAACAAAGCGCCACACACAAGGAGTCTCAAAAGAATAGAAATCTACTCCCTCCAAGTCCTGGAGGCCTTAGTCAGAAATCCAGGGCTGGGTCCCTCCTGCCTCTTCCAGCTCCTGGGGATCCAGGTGTTCCTGGGCTCACGTCCGCGTCACCCCAGGCTGTGCCTCCTCCTTAAAATGATACAAACGATTGTAGTCAGGGCCCAGGAAATTCTCCTTACCTCTAGATCACTCACTCACATCTGCAAAGACCCTTTCTCTGTAGGATGCACTCCCAGGTGAGGGCGTTAGGGCCCGATGTGTCTTTGGGAGCCAGTCTTTAGCCTGCCTGTCCGTAGTGATGGAAAACTACTCGGTGAGATGCTTTGGGAACGTACAAATGTCCTGAACTTCGTATACTGTGATTTTCCAATTCTGTCATTTCTTTGACATGCACTAGTGGGGTTTCTACCATGGGGAGGAGATCTTCTTTTCTCCCACTTATGTTTTCATCTGTATACTTATATCAGTATGGATTCATGGGTTTTTATATATTTGTGGGTTATAATCCATTACTGATACAGTTTGACGCCCAAATTGTCACAGATTTGGCCGCTGGGACTCTGTCCCTTCGACATGTTCCCATCATTCTTCAAACACCCCCTTATTTTCTGGCAAAAGAAAAGACATTCCCAGCTCATCTTGGGCATCCTCTGTCGCAGCCCTTCGAGCTGGCGTTTTTCCCAAGAAGCCTCCCTTCAGTGGCGAGTGGTGTATCTGGACACCAGGATCTGGTGCTGGGCGTGGTTGCTGCCGCTGTGCCTCTGCTTCTAAGGCTTCTCAGTGGCTGCACGGAGGCAAGGAGAGAAGGGAGGAAGAGAGGGAGGGAAGCACAGAGGGAGGCAGGAGGAGAAGAGAAAGGGGCAAGACACGCCTGCATCCGAATTTCCCCGTAGTATTTGCACACACATCACGCGTTTCCCGCCGACACCTCCACCTGCGTCCTGAACCACCGGTGCACTCTTGCTGCCCCCCTTTTCCACGCTCGCCACTCCCTCCTCTGACAGCAAGGAACCAGGCTTCCATTGGCCTCCACATATTTACTTCTGTGCTCAATCCTACAAAACACAGAAAATAGTTTCAGAATTGCTGACCCACACCACTGTGAAATACAAACCTATTAACCAGACTTTAATGTTGCTTACATTTCTTTTTGTCTTTAAGCAGAAGGCTGTTCAAAAATTACGTGGGTGAGTTTTCCCTGCCCGAACATTACTCATGTGAAACACGGTTTGGTTCTTTTGTTTCTATCTAGAATCTGTTGAGAGTCACCACTCCATCCTTTTTTTTTTTTTTTTGCATATGTAAAATATTAACATGGGTTCCACAAAACTCTACACACAAGCATATTCAGAGAATTTACCAAGGATGACCTTGCATTGACACACCATCATCACCCGAGTCCAAAGTCTACATTAGGACTCACTCTTGGTGTTGAACATTCTGTGGGTTTGGACAAATGTGTAATGACGTGTATGCACCTTTATAGTCTCCTGCAGAGTAGTTTCACTGCCCTAAAAATCCTGCGCTCCACCTGGCCACCCCGCCCTCCCCCCAACCCCTGGCCACCACTGATCTTTTCACTGTCTCCATAGTTTTGCCTTTTCCAGAATGTCACAGACTTGGAATCATACAGTCTGTAGCCTTTTCAGATTGGCTTCTGTCACTTAGTCATATGCATTTAAGATTCCTCCGTGTCTTTTCATGGCTCAACGGATCATTTCTTTTAAACACCGAATAATATTCCACTGCCTGGATGTTTATTTCACAGTTTATTCATCCCTTCACCTACTGAAGGACATCTTGGTTGCTTCCAAGTTTCAGCAGTTATGAATAAAGCCGCTGTAAACATCCATGTGCAGGTTAGTATGTGGACATAAGTTTTCAACCCCTTTGAGTAAATACCAAGGGGCCCAACTGCTAGCTCATATGATAAGAGGATGGTTAGTTCTGTAAGAAACTGCCCAACCGTCTTCCAACGTGGCTGCACCACTTTGCATTCTGACCAGCAATGAATGAGAGTTCCTGTTTCCTCACGCCCTCGCCAGCGTTTGGTGTCGTCAGTTTCTGGATTTGGGCCATTCTAATAGGTGTGCAGTGGTATCGCATTGTTGTCTCATCGTTCCCTGATGACACAGGAAGTGGAGCATCTTTGCAGACGCTTGTTTGCCGTCTGTCTGTCTTCTTTGGTGAGGGGTCTGTTCAGGCCTTTGGTCCATTTTTTTTTTCTTCTGGCTTGTCGCGCGGCTTGTGGGATTTTAGTTCCCTAACCAGAGACTGAACCCAGGCCCTTGGCAGTGGGAGCTCGGAGTCCTAAGCACTGGACCGCCAGGGAATTCCTTCGGCCCATTCTTTAACTGCATTGTTTTAGTTTGTTTTTAATTTGTTTTTTTTTGAAGTATAGTTGATTTACAATATTTCAGGTGTACAGCAAGGTGATTCAGTTATACATGTATATGTATATGCGTTCTTTTTCAGATTCTTTTCCATTATAGGTTATTACAAGATACTGAATATAGTTCCCTGTGCTATACAGTAGGTCCTTGTTGGTTATCTGTTTTATATATAGTAGTGTGTATATGTTAAGTCCAAACTCCTAATTTGTTTCTTCCCCCCGGCCCCGACCCTTGCTGTCCCCTTGGGTAACCACAAGTTTGTTTTTGAAGTGAGTCTGTTTCTGTTTTGTAAATAAGTTCATTTGTATCATTTTTTTTTTAGATTCCACATATGAGCGATATCATATGATCTTTCTCTTTCTCTGTCTGATTTACTTAGTATGACAATCTCTGGGTCCATCCATGTTGCTGCAAATGGCATTGTTTCATTCTTTTTTATGGCTGAGCACAGGTTGGTTTTTTTTTTTTTTTAATAAATTTATTTATTTATTTTTGGCGCGTTGGGTCTTCGTTGCTGCGCGCAGGCTTTCTCTAGTTGCGGTGAGCGGGGGGCCACTCTTTGTTGCGGTGCGCGGGCTTCTCATTGTCATGGATTCTCTTGTTGCAGAGCACGGGCTCTAGGTGCGTGGGCTTCGGTAGTTGTGGTGGGCTCAGTAGCTGTGGCTTGTGGGCTCTAGAGCGCAGGCTCAGTAGTTGTGGCGCACGGGCAGTTGCTCTGCGGCATGTGGGATCTTCCTAGACCAGGGCTTGAACCCATGTCCCCTGCATAGCCAAGCGGATTCCTAACCACTGCACCACCAGGGAAGCCCCCAGGTTGTTTTCTTATTGTTGAGTTTTAAGAGTTCTTTGTCTGTTGTGGATAACAGTCCTTTATCAGATGCGTCTTTTCCAGATATTTTCTCCCAATCTGAGCTTGTCTTCTTCTCTTGACAGTGTCTTTCACAGAGCAGAAGTTCTTAATTTTAATGAGGTCCAGCTTATTATTATTTCTTTCATAGATCATGCCTTTGGCATTGTATCAAGGTCATCTAGGTTTTCTCCTATGTCATCTTCTAGAAGGCTTAATTTTTGTATCTTACCTTTAGGTCTGTGATCCATTTTGAGTTAATTTTTGTGAAGGGTGTAAGGTCTGTGTCCAGGTTTATTCTTTTGCATGTGGATGTCCAGTTGTTCCAGCACCGTTTGTTGAAGAGACTACCTTTGCTTCATTGTGTTGCCTTTGCTCCTTGACCAAAGACCAATTGCCTATATTTATGGGGGTCTAATGTGGGGCTTTTTACTTTGTTCCATTGATCTATTTGTCTATTCTTTTGCCAGTACCACACTGTCTTGATTACTGTAGCTTTAGAGTGAGTCATGAATTTGGGTAGGGTCATCTTCTTCCCCTTCAATATTTTTTTTTGTCTTTATAGGTGTTTTTATTTATTTATTTTTAACATCTTTATTGGAGTATAATTGCTTTACAATGGTGTGTTAGGTTCTGCTTTATAACAAAGTGAATCAGCTATACATATACATATATCCCCATATCTCCTCCCTCTTGCGTCTCCCTCCCACCCTCCCTATCCCACCCGTATAGGTGGTCACAAAGCACCGAGCTGATCTCCCTGTGCTATGCGGCTGCTTCCCACTAGCTATCTATTTTACATTTGGTAGTGTATATATGTCCATGCCACTCTCTCACTTCGTCCCAGCTTACCCTTCCCCTTCCCCATGTCCTCAAGTCCCCCTTCAATATTGAGTTGGTTATTCTGAGTCTTTTGCTTCTCCATGTGAACTTTACAGTCAGTTTTCAATATCTACAAAATAACTTCCTAGGATTTTAATTGGACTTACATTGAATCTGTACATTAACCTGGGAATAACTGACATCTTGACAATATTGAGTCTTCCTATCCATAATCATGGAATATCTCTCCATTTATTTAGTTCTTTGATTTTGTTCATCAGAGTTTTGTGGTTTTTCTCATACAGATCTTATACATATTTTGGTAGACTTTTACCTAAGTATTTCATTTTGGGGGTGCTTATGTAAACGGTATTGTGTTTTTAATTTCAAATCCCACTTGCATGTTGCGGTGTATAGGAAAGTGCTTGACTCTGGCCTATTAACCTTGTATTCTGCAACCTTGCTATAATTGCTTATTGGTCCCTGCAGTGTTTATTTTTTTGTCAGTTCTTTTGGATTTTCTACATAGACAATTATGTCATCTGTGAACAGTTTTATTCCTTCCCTCGCCATATGTATATTTTTAATTCTCTTTTCTTGTGCATTAACTAGAACTTCCAGTATGATGTAGAAAAGGAGTGGTGAGAGAGGACATCCTTGCCTTGTTCCTGACCTTAGTCAGGAAAGCTTTAAGTTTCTCACCATTAAGCTTGATGTTAGCTGTAGATTATTATTATTATTTTTTTAGTATTTGTTTTTTTATACTGCAGGTTCTTATTAGTCATCAATTTTATACACATCAGTGTATACATGTCAATCCCAATCGCCCAATTCAGCACACCACCATCCCCACCCCACCACGGTTTTCCCCCCTTGGTGTCCATACGTTTGTTCTCTAAATCTGTGTCTAAAATTCTGCCCTGCAAACCGGTTCATCTGTACCATTTTTCTAGGTTCCACATACATGTGTTACAATGTCTCTGTTTGGTTTTGGTATTAGGGTAATGCTGGCCTCATAGAATGAGTAAGAAAGTATTCCCTCTGTTTCTGTCCTCTGAAAGAAATTGTAGAGAATTGATGTAATTTCTTCCTTATGTGTTTGGTAGAATTCACCAGTGAACCTGTCTAGGCCAGATGCTTTCTATTTTTTTTTTCTTTTTAAATTTTTGGCTGTGTTGGGTCTTTGTTGCTGCACGGGCTTTCTCTAGTTGCGGTGAGCGGGGCTTCTCATTGCGGTGGCTTCTCTTGTTGCAGAGCATGGGCCCTAGGCACGGGGGCTTCAGTAGTTGTGGCACACGGGCTCAGTAGTTATGGCTCGTGGGCTCTAGAGCGCAGGCTCCAGTAGTAGTGGCGCACGGGCTTAGTTGTTCTGCGGCATGTGGGATCTTCCCAGACCAGGGCTCGAACCCATGTCCCTTGAATTGGCAGGCAGATTCTTAACCACTGCGACACCAGGAAAGTCCCTAATTTTTTTTTTAACGCATTCTTAAGACCCAATTCTGTTTATTTATTTATTTATTTATTTATTTATTTATTTATTTGGCTGCGTTGGGTCTTAGTTGCGGCACGTGGGATCTTTGTTGTGGTTCACGGGCTCCAGAGTGCGCGGGCTCAGTAGTTGTGGTGCACAGGCTTAGTTGCCCCACGGCATGTGGGATCTTAGTTCCCTGACTAGGGATCGAACCTGCGTCTCCTGCATTGGAAGGCAGATTCTTAACCACTGGACCACCAGGTCCAGATGCTTTCTATTTTTGAAGGTTATCAATTACTGATTCAATTTCTTTAATACAATATAGACCTATTCAAATTGTCTGTTTCTTCTTGGGTGAGTTTTGTCAGATTGTGTCTTTCAAGAAATTGGTCCATATCATGTAGGTTATGGAATTTACAGCACAGAGTTATTCACAGTGTTTCCTTTTTTTCCTTTAACATCTTTATTGGGGTATAATTGCTTTACAATGGTGTGTTAGTTTCTGCTTCATAACAACATAGTGTTTCTTTATTATGATTTGTTTCCATGGGATCTGTAGTGATTCGTTTCTGATATTGATAATTTGTGTTCTCTCTTTTTTTCTTAGTGCGCTTAACTAGAGGCTTATTAGTTTTATTGATCTTTTCAAAGAACAGCTTTTGATTTGTTGATTTTCTCTATCGATTTCCTGTTTTCAATTTCATTGATTTCTGCTGTAATTCTTATTATTTCTTTTCTTCTGCTTACTTTGGATTTAATTTGCTCTTCTTCTCCTAATTTCGTAAGGTGAAAACATAGATTATTGATTTTAGGCCTTTCTTCTTTACTAATGTAGGCATTCAATGCTGTAAACTTCCCTCCAAGCATTGCTTTTGCTGCATCCTATAAATTTTGTTAGGTTGTGTTTTCATTTTTATTTAGTTCAAAACATTTTAAAATTTCTCTTGAGATTTCTTTTTTGACCCATGTGTTATTTTAAAGTTATAATAGTTTTTTTTCCTTTTTTTAAATAAATTTTATTATTTATTTTATTTATTTATTTTTGGCTGTGTTGGGTCTTTGTTGCTGCATGCGGGCTTTTCTCTAGTTGCGGCAAGTGGGGGCTACTCTTCGTTGCGGTGCGTGGGCTTCTCGTTGTGGTGGCTTCTCTTGTTGCAGAGCACAGGCTGTAGGTGCAGAGCACAGGCTCTAGGTGCGTGGGCTTCAGTCGTTGTGGCGCGCGGGGTCAGTAGTTGTGGCTCGCAGGCTCTAGAGCACAGGCTCAGTAGTTGTGGCACACAGGCTTAGTTGCTCCACGGCATATGGGATCTTCCCGGACCAGGGCTCGAACCTGTGTCCCCTGCATTGTCAGGCAGATTCTTACCCACTGCAGCACCAAGGAAGTCCCGTTTTTTTTTCCTTTTGCCGCCATTGTCCCCAAATCTCAGCCCCTCCATCTCACAGCGTGTGTGTGTGTCTGTGTGCACATACACAGACACACACATGAAGAGAGAGATCTGTATTTCTGTATGATGGCTCTGAAAGTAGCTGAGCACGATGAGAATGGAATATCTACAAGCCTGGGCTTCTAGACTATTCCTTTTTTTGTTTTTTTGACCCCTTCAAAGGGGTCAAATTCTTCATTTTATAGCTGAAGACTTCTTACATATCTGCATTTTATGGGCAGGGTTGGCAAGTTGGAGTTGTTTATACAATTCTGAGTCGAAGAATACTGTCTCTTGTTCAGACAGCAAGAGCCTTTGGGGCGAGTGTGGTGAAGGGGCTGTGTTCTCCCCCAGGTGTTCATGTCTTGTGAGATCCCAAATTTCTCTCCTGAGTTTTCGTGTCACCGTGCCCTGTCCATGGAGCCCCTCTGCTTATCCCCAGAAGACTTGCCTTCTGAGGTTGCCTCCTCACATCCCACGTGCACGTCTAAGGGTCTTTCCTGTTGTCAGGGCTCTGGTTTATTAGGACTCTTTTTCTATTTTCACATTTACGATGGACTTTCTCTTTCTGGGAGTGCTTTTAGCTCAGCCTCCACTTGTATGTTCCATGCAGCTTTTCCAGACTCTTTCTACTCCCACCCAGCTCTCTGCAGTGGGAGCTCACGAAATAGACCTGTTTGAAACCAGTGTTTATTTTTCCATCTATAGATAATTTAATTTTGGGGGGGTGTTCTTTGTCATGTAGATATGCTGAAGGTGTGGAATTTCTGTGGTTTTGCTCTCGATCTGCGTGAATTTTAGAGGATGTTTGGAAAGATTTCAATTCAGGTGCTGCTATTATCTTCGTTGCCAGAAAGTCCCAGTGCCTGCCCATGTCTTTTTTATAGGAAACTGCTCACACCTTGAAATGAGTAACCTTGAGGAAGTACTGAGGTTACCTTTGAAAGAAAAGAGCCAAGAATTTGGGCACAGGAATGAAAAACAAGGGGCCTGTGTCCACTCAAAAGTAACCCACTCCATAACGAGGCTGTGTTCCCTTAGAAAGGACTCCCTGGTCACCTCTCGACAAGAGCATGCTGGGGTTGTCTCAGTGGTTTCCCCATCTGCACTTGGCTCCCAGCAGGGATTTCAGACAAAGAGGACACCCTCCCTGAAGCCTGGGTTCACTTTTCGCTTGGCCTTTTTAGGCATTTCGATATGCATTTCTATATGAGAGGAACCAGGACCACTCTTGGGGTCCTGAAAGAGGTGTGTTAATGTCCCCAACTATGACTGTAGTTTTTCTACCTCTCCTTTTAGTTCTGTTGACTTTTTAATGAAGAAACACAGACTTAGGATTCTAATATTTTTCCGGTGCATTAACCATTTTATCATGAGGAAATGTCCCTCTTTGTCTCTGCTTCCTTCTTTAAAGCTTCATTTATGTAATATTAGTATAGCTATACCAGCTTTATTTTGGTTACTGTTTGAATGATTTCTTCTTGTATATTTTGATTTTTCAAACTTCCTGCCTTATGATTAAGGTGTGTCTATTGTAATCAGCATATAGGTAGACTTGGGTGTTTATATCTTTACCTAGTCTCTAGTAATCTTACATTGGAGTAGTCTATTTGCATTTAATGAATTACTGAAATATGTGGATTTATATCTACTATACTTTTTTCTATTTGACTGATCTCTTTTGTATTCTCCCTTCTCTCATGGTTTGCCTTTTTTTTGGGTATCAATTAAAAATTTTATTTTTTCACTACTTCCCTCTACTAAGTTTTGCTAGTCCTTCAATGGTTATCCTAGAGATTAAAACAGGCACATTTATTTATTACAGTTGAATATAAATTATTACCTTTCCCACTCTTTGATAATGCTAGAAACTTAGAATAACTTAACTCGTTAAACCCTACTGCTTTTTGTGTTTTTGTGGTCATGCATTTTAATTCTACATCTACCTTAAACCCTACAATTCACTCCAATCATTGCTTTGTGCAGCCAATATTCAGGAGATATTCATTTATATTTATCCATAAATTTACTCTTTCTGTTGCTTTCTGTTTCTTCCAGGAATTCCATGTTTTTCTCTGTGGTCATTTTCCTTTTGTGTGAAGAACTCTCTTTTGCTTGCCTGAACATGTCTTTATTTTACTTCATTTCTGGAGGATATTTTAAGTAGGCACAGAGTTCTAAGTTGGTGGATGCTGTTTTTCTTATTTATTTATTTATTTATTTATTTTTCAGCTGCGTTGGGTCTTCATTGCTATGCGTGGGCTTTTCTAGTTGCAGTGAGCGGGGGCTACTCTTCATTGCAGTGGCTTCTCTTGTTGCAGAGCACGGGCTCTAGGCATGCGGGCTTCAGTAGTTGTGGCACATGAGCTCAGTAGTTGTGGCTCGCGGGCTCTAGAGCACAGGCTCAGTAGTTGTGGCACACGGGCTTAGTCGCTCCACAGCATGTGGGATCTTCCCGGACCAGGGCTCGAACCCGTGTCCCCTGCATTGACAGGCGGATTCTTAACCACTGCGCCACCAGGGAAGTCCCAATACTGTCTTTCAAAGATGTCACTGCATTGCCTCAGCACTTCCATCATTTCTCCTGAGAAGTTGGCTGTCAGTCTCATTGCTGCTTCTCTGAAGGTGATGAGTCTTTTCTCTGGCTATTGCCAAGATTTTGCCTTTGGTTTTAAGAGTTCTTAATATGATGTGCCCAGATGCAACTTTCTTTGTGTTTATCATGGTTCTGATTTTGTTGGGTTTGGACAGTTGATTCCTTTCATTATCTTTTCAAATAAGGAAAATAAATATTTCCTTTGTCATTTGTTTTCTCCTTTCTTGAGACTTCAATTACTGTGTCTTTACCTTTCAACCATACCCCACTTGTCTCCAACAGTTTTTTCTATATATTTCATTGTTTTTTCTTTTGCTTCAAGTTGGTTACGTTCTATTAACCTGTCTTCCAATTTACCAATTCTGTCTTCTGCTTTGTCTAATCCGTGTTCTTCCTTTTCAGATATAGTATTTTCTCCTTCAGTTCTAGAATGCCCTCTGAGAAATTTCTACATCTCTCCCTCTATTTTGTTGAACTTATTCAGCGTGGTTATTTTTAAAGGCCTTGCCTAATAAATCTGATACCTGGATCACTTCTGGGTCTTTTTCTGAGATCTGTGTTTTCTCTTGGTTTTTTGATCGTGTGGTCCTCTCTTTTGTCATGACAAGTAATTTTGATTGAATGATAAACATTGAATAAAGCACATTGTAGAGCCCCTTGTTCCTCTAAGAGGGTCTGCCCTTCCCTCTGCTGGAAGTTCGGTCTCCCTCTAGATGCCCCCTGATCCTTTAGGGTTTCAGTTGAGAGCCTGATGTGTTCTTTTCCCCTCCCTTTGGTGGGTCCTAAAGTCTAAACTGTGCTGACTCTGCTTCTCCAGGGCCTTCCATAGATCCCATTTCCACATAACCCCAGAATTCACCGCGTGACCGTGAGGGGAAACTGGCCAGGCCCTCAGGCCCCCCATGTCTCCACCAAGAGCTCCGCTGACCCTCTGCCCCCTCCAGTGGCCCCCAGGTACAAAGCCACGAGATTCTCAGCCTCCTCCAAGTGCCTGCAATCAGCAGATGCCCCCAGGACAAAGGAGCTGCTGGAGTTTGCTCACCCTCCCGGCCCTGCCCTCTCCAAAGCCTTCCTCCCATTCCCAGCAGCTCCTGATGCCTTGCAACAGACGATTCTGTGTCTGTAGAGGTTTCTACTTGTTCTCAGCAAGAGCGATGGCATCACGCTGGCTCCTGTTGCCACTTGGAACCTGTCGGGATTCTGAAGCAGGCGGGTTCTGTGGGCTCCCTTGAATGCTTGCAACCCTCAGCACGACCGGGAAGATACCTGCCACATGGGCCAGATGTCACACACTCCCCACCTGTGCTACAAAACCCGGAGCACTGCTCATCAATACAGAACTCCCGAGGTCTTGGCTCTGCCAAGATGCTTTGGGGGTTCCATAATGGGGAGCGAGTGCCACGAATCCCTAACTTCTCGCTGTGAGAATGACAGGGTTGCTTTCCTGTCCCACCAAAGTGCCCTGGAGGCAAGCCAAAACCAGGTGGAAGGATTTAATGATGTGGCGGGACTCGGGGGCATCGGGTGTTCTCAGTCAGTGCTCACGGAGCCCCAAGAGCTCACTGATTTGTGTGTTCATCTCGATTTTGATAACAGCTGTGAAGGCATTACTGTTATGGTCCCATTTCACAGATGAGGAAGGTGAGGCGGGGAGGCTGCATGGCTACTTTAAGGATCAGGGCTGGAACTGGAAGTGGGTCTGTTGGCTCCACCCCTGCGGTGCACAGCTCCCGGTGTGGACATGGGCCGCGAGCTCCCCGGGACCTGTCGCCCTGGGGGTCCTTCCTGCCTGCCTGCTCTCCCAGGTCAGCTCTTGCCTCCTCTGTCTCCATTTGGATGCAGCTCCACTTGCTCCCTGGAGCTGGAAACGCTGGCTTCCACGTTCTCTGCCCACGGTGCCTCACTGACCCTCCCAGCCTGGCTGGCGCTGTGCCCTGCATGGCCTGGTGAGGGTGTCGGTCCAGGAGTCCAGACTGGCCGAGTGCCGGCTGGGCGCTGGGTGTGCGGCCCTGGGACGCTCAGACTCCGAGCACAGGCCCAGAGCCCGCTCATGTGTTCTGGGTAAGGTGGGACTCGCAGGAGAGAACTGGGGACTTGGGGGAGGACGGGTCAGCCTCAGGAAGCCGTCTCTTTTTGGCCTTTGTTTCCTCGTCCCCGAATCTATAAAACCAGCTTCCCATGGTTGGGGGGCCCTGCGAGATGACGTGAGCGGAAATGCTTTGTCACTTGTGAAACGCTGTCTCTGGGCTGTTATCTGCTCTGGCTGCTGGGCCTCCCCTGCGGCCCAGCAAAGGCCGCTGGTCACGTGGATAACTTCCCCTCGATGGGCTTGCAGAGCCAGGGTCCAGGGCTTCGCAGAAGAGCAGGAATGTGGCGGTCTTGGAGGGAAGGGATGCCTTCTGCATGCTCCCTCCAGACTGTGGCACAGAGGGGACCATGCCCGGCCCTCAGCCCAGGTGACGGCCACCGTCCAGCCTGCTGTGTCCCAGCGTGTGCCCTCTGAGGTCACCCAGAGCCTAGGTCGTCATTTCCCATGGCTGACCACAACCTGGGGTTCTTGAAAAAACAGAAGCCTCTCCTCTGCGGCTCTGGGGGTGAGTCTGAGATCCAGGTCGGGGCAGGCCCGGCTCTGGCAGGGTCTTCTTGCGTCTCCCCCAGCTCCTGGTGGCTGCAGGTGATGCTTGGCACGTAGACGCGTCTCTCCATCTCCACTCCCGGTGTCCCCAGGCCTCTCCGTGTCCCTTCCGCCCTCTTCCCTTCTAAGGACGTTGAGTTCAGGGCCCCCCCTCCCGAGCCGGGATGGGCCCATCTCAGTAGCCTTGACTTAACCACACCTGCAAAGACTTCTTTTCCAAATAAGGTCACATTCACAGCTTCTGGGACGTGGGCATTTCTTTGGAGGCGGGTGTCACCACTCAACCCACCACATCACGCTTACACACTTTTTTGACTGAGTTCACAGTCAGGACTACTTTTTTCACCTTGACCCTAAACATGATCTGCACACACCGAGCTGAAACAGCCTCACACAAGACTGTTCCGTGTGATGCAGTATGTTCTGTGCTACTTCTGCTCCTTTTCCTTCGATCCAGTTGCAGACTCGCTGAGTGATTCCCGACGTACGAATGGCCTTTCGTCTGAACCCCAGCTCTCCCTGTGGTGCTGGCATCTTGGTTCCACACAGATCATCGTGTCAGCTGGAGAAGGGGGTAAAACCAGCGGCATGCGTCTTACTGAGGCCGGTAGCCGCCAGGCAGTGGTGTGTATAACAGGGACGGGCCGGAGGCCGAGTGAAGTGCGGGATGTCGGCCCCCCTGAGCGCTGTGCCGGCCCGACGACCGTGGTTGGAAATGGCTTAGAAACGTGGAGAAGGGTCCGGACGGTGCCGAGTGGAGAACTTAGGGCAGGATGTCTGCTTGGGCCCCGGCCGCGGCCGCAGTGCACTGTTGATGGTGGCCGAGGGCACGGTTCAGGGAGGGACGGGGGGGTGCCAAGCCCCACCCGCTGACCCGTCCAGCGTGCCCACCCCGCGTCCCCCTGAACTGCTCTGTCCGTGCCACTCTCCCTGCCCCTCCCGCTGCCCATTCCCCCCACCCTCGCACGTGGTTGGCCTGAGGGTGTGTGCCTCGTGTGCCACCACCGGGAGCCCCGCACGAGCCCAGACGTGGGGCCCGGGGAGAGTTTGTGGACGACTGAGTGACCAACGCGTGACGGTTTGGGTGTCTTTATTGTTTCCCCTACTGGCCTGATCATTTGTAATGTGGATCACTTTCTTTCAAACGGAAAGAGTGAGGCTTATTTTTCCATGTTTGAAACTACACAAAATAAAGCTGAAGCACCTGCCACGGCCCCGTGGAGTCGAAAGGGCCAACTCTGTCCTGGAGAAGCGGGGGCCGCGAGCCAGAGGCAGCCGGGAGGAGCGCGCTCCCTGGGCACGCGTGGCCACCCTGGTGCTGGGCTGGTCGTCCTTTCCCGAGCCCGAGGGCGCAGCATCCGGCCTGGCACCAGCGAGCCCCGCGGAGGGAGCCGGGACTCGGGGATCCAGTAACCCCACGGGAGCTGCTTCTTCCTGCTTCGGTGTCGCCGCCGCACAGGTGCCGCGGGAATCGGGCCTTGTGGATGGGGTACCGCGATGGAGGTGGCTTCCTTTCCAGTTCATGCCGCAGACACGCGAGGCCCCGCATGGGGACACTGGTGCGTGGACGAGGCGCTGCCCGCGCGCAAGGTCGGGGAGAAAGCGGCAGCTCCGTTGAAGGGGTGGGGAGGGCACCGTCTCAGAGAGGGTGAGGGGCGGGCGAGGCCGCACAGGAGTGGGGCCCGGGGCCCACCACGGCAGGCGCCTCACCTGGCCGGAGCGGCGCACCCTTCCCGCCGCCCACGCGTGCCTCCCCAGCCGGGCACGGGGTCAGCGTCCCCTTGGGGCATCCTTATTCATTGATTCACTCATTCACTCAGCAGTGATTTACAAGCTGACCTTGGGGTCCAGATGAGAGAGGCGGGGGTTGGGGGCGTCGTCACAGCCTGAACCCAGGCTGGGCTCCCACGTGCTGCGGAGCAGAGGAGCGCGTGAGACAGAGAAAGGGCACCTGGGCCGCAGGCCTGTGTGAGGGGTGGGAGCGGGGGAGAGCGGGAGAGGGGCACGGGAGGCGGGGGGAGGGGGCCCGCAGCTGCCCCCGCCCAGCCCGGCCGGCAGCGTGGACCCAGGGCCCGAGCGCACCGGCCCAGCCACTCACGCGGGTGGGACAGAGCAACGGCCTGCGTCCCGGCCGAGCCTCGCCGAAACCACTGGACGTGCTGGGTGCGCTGAGATGCAGGGTCCACGTGTGGTCTTCACCGCGCAGACGCGGGACACCCGGTCCTGAACGCACGACGGCAGCGACGTTCCGGCATAGAGCGAGCGAACGGCTGGGCAGGCGTGGGGCGAGGGACCCGCCGGGGGACCAGGACCGCCTGCCGCTCCGAGTGGTGTGCGGTTACTGGCTCGTGGCGCGCCGCGGGGTGGAGAAAAGAGGGCATTTCAGAGACGATGTGCAGCGTTCTAGGGAAAATCATCATGATGGGACGGCCTGGGGGGTGGGGGGTGATGGAGAAGAGAGCGTGTGGGTGAGTGCGAAGGTGTGTATGTGACTCTGGGTCAGCGTGACTGTGTGCACGGGTGTGCGTGTGCACGTGGTCCCCGGGTGCAGGCCTTTGCTCCTCCCCTTTGGCCGGCGTCACTTCCAGGAGCTGGGCCGGACCGTGTGGCTCCGGGAGGGGAGGCAGGACCGAGGCCCAGGCCCCACCGTCCGCACCGCCGGCCCCTCGGTGCCCCCCTCGCTCGCCCCGCCTCGGGGCCTGGGGTGCCCGCACGGGGGCCCCGCGTCCCTGCTGTGTCACCCCCGCTCCGCGGCCTGCTTCCCCGCTCCCTGCCCAGATCTCCTGAGTTTCTTTAAATATTTTGAAGATCACCTTTGATGGCAGCCCGGTGAGGCTCTGCTCCTGATTTCCCGACGGCTGAACCCTGAGGAGTGCCGCAGTGACTGGACTCAGATTTCCCCAAGGCCTAAACGGGAGACGCATCCGTTACTCTTATCCTAGAATCTTGTACTGTGTCGGCACTTCAAGGGAGGGTTCAGATAAAGGGGCCCCTTTCTAATTGAAAGAAGAGAGGCGTGGGCAGGGCGGGGTCAGGGACGAGCGGGGACCGGGGAGATTCCCCAGGCGGAACTGGCGTCTGCTCCAGCCTTTGCGGGGGGATGAGTGTAAGGGGTGCAGAGGGTGAGCACGAGCTGCCGTGCTCTCGCCAAGGGGCCTGTGGGGCTCTGGCGGCCAGGCTCCCAGCAAGCAGAGCAGGGGTGCCGGTCAGTGCCTAGTGGCGGGGCGCCCGGGGCTGCAGCACGCCTGCTGTGAGAATCCTGCCCCTGAAGCCACACCCAGAGCTTCTCCTGGGAGTGTGTGTGTGCACGTGCAAGGTTCTAAACACCTTCCAGCCTGTCTTTTGGGACAGTGGTTGTGGGTTGACATGTGCAGTCCTAACACCCCCTGCTTGTGCATGTGACCCTGTTTGGAAATAGGGTCTTTGCAGATGTTCGCATTAGGGTGGTCTTTAGGGTGGGTCCTTTAAGGAAAGGAGAAAATTCACACAGAGTGAGGCCATGAGGCAGAGGCTGGGGTGATGGGTCTACCAGCCCAGGATGACCAGGGATCGCCAAGGATCCGCGGGAGCCACCAGAGGCTGGGGACGCAGGGCCTCCCTCAGAACCTCCGGGAGGACCCAGCCCCGCTGCTGCTGGGTTTGGACTTCCGGCCTCCAGAGCGGGGAGAGAGTGCACTCCTGTTGTTGAAACCCCCAGTCTGTGGTCATTTGTGACGGCCGCCCCGGGGCAGTCCTTTCAGAACAGCAGGAGCTGAGCTGGCGGTGATGTGTGTCATCCGCTCGGGGTCTAGGTGGATGGACGAGTGCGGCCGTCCCGAGGAGGGGAGCCGCCCGCCGCTGCCCATGTGCTTTCTTCTTGTTTGCTTCTCTTTCTTTTGGCCTTTGGTTATTTCCCATTCTTACTCAGTTCACCTTAGAGGTCAGAATTGTGCTTTCAGAGCAAAGGACGTTTGGGAAGCAATTCCACAGCGGGTTGCAGTTAGCGATTCCCGTCCTTAGAACCTGGAAAGGCTCCTCTCCGCGGCCCCTCCCTCGTCTCTGGAGCCCGTGCCTTGCAGCGGCTGCTCAGGTGACGGGGCGAGGTCCTGTTGTGGGAGTGTCTCAAACCCTGACCGTGAGGCAGGAGCCAGGCTTGTGTGCGTCACCCCCAGGGCCTGGGACGATGCCTGACCCACAGCTGGCGTTGCGTACACACCCGTGGAGGGCAGGGCAGGGCCTTGGGCTGGCCCGCTCCGTGCTGTCTTCCCCGCACCTGGCCCAGGTGGCCGACGCAGGCCCCCAGAAGCCCACTTGGGTTCCGCCCTGACTCCGTGATGGCATCTCTACGGGACCCCAGCACCTCACTCACCAGGTGCCCATAGGGACAGAGAGTGTGTTTGTGTCGTGGGGCCGTGGAACCAAAGAACTGCAGACCGAGGGACTTCAAACCACAGAGACGTGTTCTCTCCCCACGTGCAGGCAGAAATCCAACATCAAGGTGTTGGTGGCGGGCCTGTTCCCTCGGGGGTCTCCGAGGGCCCCGGCGGGCCCGGGCTCTGCAGCCCGGTGCAGGGCACGCATGGGAGCCGTGTGGGACCCCGGCCGTGCGTCTTCGGCCACGTCTTCCTCGTCTGAAGGTGGGGATCACGGTGCCGGCGTGGTTGTCACAGGATTCCCGGGGAGGGCGGGGGGTGCTCAGGGACCATTTGACTCTTACTCCCCTGTGGTTGGTTCAAGCAGAGAAGAGCTCTCTGGAAAAAGACGTGTTTGTAGTGGATTTTTGGAGGTTGACCCTGAACTTTCTGAACCTGCAACTTCTGGTTTTTTGTAACCCATTCTCATTAGGAAATTTGGAAAACACAGAAAAGTAGATAAATGAGCAAAAAGACACCCAAAGACAATGATTATTCATGTTTTGGTGTATTTATTTTCAGCCTTTTTTTTCCCCCACAAGTTGTTTTAACAGTTGAGATTGACCCCGAGAACAATTTTTACAGAGCCCGCGGGGGGCTTGGCCTGGTCAGGTATCGTAAATGGGCCTTATTTTCAGGGCAGGACGTAAGAGTTCGGCAGTGGGTCCCGGTGCGCCGGTGGGACCGGGGTTTGAGGCCGCGTGGGAGGACGGTTAGCTTGTGGGCTGGGAGGGGCGGGCCGCGGGCCATCTGTCTAGGTGGGAGCCAAACCATCTGCAGTCTGTGCTCGAGAGAGACGGTGTCCCCCTCATGTCTCTGAGTACTGCAGTCTTTTCTGAGACGTCAAACACAAAGAGGCTTATTTTGCATTTCACTAAAATGAATCAACCAAAAAGAAAATAAAAAGTCAAAGCTAGGATAAAGAGATAAAATTGCTGTAAATATTTTCACCGATTTCCCCATGTTTTCCTCAAGAGGAGAGAACTGAGACTCTGCTGAGGGCCTTGGCTGAACAGTGTGTTTGCCGCGAGTCCTCAGTCTTTCCCGAAACCACCGTCCCGTGGACAAATCGCTTCTGAAGCAAACGGCCCATGGGCGGGGACGGCCAGCTTCTGCGGACACACAGCAAGAGACGTGATCAGCAGTGACTTGGAGGAAAAGGACGCAGGAGGCGGTGTGAGGCGGTGAGGCCTCGCGTCCGGCAGGACTGGCCGTGGAGGGCGTCAGCACCGACATCAACGCACAGACGGACAGAGGAGTCGGCGGCACAAGCCCTGCTGGCACGTGCTTGTGAGCGTTTGCTGCAGCTCCCACGGCTGGTTCTGAGTTCTTAGCTGTCTTTAAGTGAAAGGAGTTCTCCCTGCGTGAGCGACTGCTGCTGTGGGGAGGGGCCACAGCCAGGCCCAGGGCTGGCGGGAGCTCTCCCAAGTGGACGGCGGGGCTCCGTGTGACGCAGAGTCTGTGCCCGCAGGAGGGTGGGCGTGTGCGTGTGCCTGTGGCTCTGTGGGTATGGGTGAGCGTAGGTGGTGTGTGCACACGTGGTGTGTGTTGTGTTGCAGGACTTCGGTCTCCCCTCCCACCACCTCACCAACACACTGCTTCCTGCAACAGTGGCGTCTCTGTCCATTTCTTCCTGTTACTCGGGGGGCCCCCAGAGGCCCAGTGACCATCCAGTCACGCACTCCCTGATCTGCTGTCCCTGGTGGGTCCCTGGTAGGCACGATGGGGTGGTTGGCCCTTCCCCTGAGGGCATGCTCCACTCTGGAGGACTCTGGGCTGCGTTGGTTGAGTCAGGGATCCACAGCCACACGTGTCCTTTTCGGGGTCCTTTCCACCCCTGTCCTGCTCTGCGCTCCGAGTGGACGGGATCCTCACGGCTGTGTTTCCAAGTTCCAGGCGCCATCACTGACAACAGAACGGTGGTTCTGGTTTTAATCCCACTTACTGTTTTTCCCCGAGGTCTCAGTGGGGAGAGGGCAGCAGAACTGTCTTCACACTTCCCGCTGAAACCTAGAGGAGGTCAGAAGGGTGTGGTCGGCGGTTTGCAGAGAAGAGATGGCGCGGGAGGTGGCCCGCCAGGCAGGCCCTGGATGAGGATTGGGGGTGAGTTTTATTTGGGAAGGGGACCCCTGGCGGCTCTGGGAGGAGGAGGAGCCAGCAGCCTTGTGGACGATCAGGGTGCAGCGGTGGGCGGCTGGGGACCCCGAGGTGGTGCAGAACGTTTGTCCTCAACTCCCGTCCTTTGGTGGGGGCTGCGTCCCCAGCACCTCCTCGCAGGCACAGTGGCCCGTCCTGTGGGCAGAGAGCACGCTGGGTGGTGGCCCAGGTCTGGGCGGCCTCCCTTCTTACCCAGTATGAACGTGAGGGTAGAATTCAAGCTTTGCATGCATGGCCGTTTTGGCTGTATCAGTTGTTACTGCGATGTTTAAAACACGGATTTTGAGTCCCCAAAATATTGTTGGTTGGTGGAAGAGTCACGTCAGGAGCTTGTCCGCCTTCCACGTGGCCTCTGCGGTCCTTCACCAGCTCCCGGTTCCCGGGACATCGGGGCATCCAGACCACTGTCGCTGCCGTGTTCGGAAGGAGCGCGGTGAACCCACAGCTGCCCTCAGTCCCAAGTGGGTCTCGCTTTTGTCAAGAATAAGTCCCATCCAGGTCCGTACTCTTCTCGCCGTGACAAGAGGTGACCCGAGGCGTGACCACACCTACCCAGGAGGCTGTCTGGTGCCTTCTCCCCAGTGGGGAGTGGGTTGGCCTGTTGCTTTCCAGGCCCTCTTGGGAATCAAGAGGGTCACTGGAGAGTGGGCAGGCCGCGGTGGTTTGTGTTGACCCCTGGGGATGCTCTCCTTGGCGGCTGGGCAGGCATGTTGGCCAAGTTGCCCAGAGTACAGTGGGCGTGACCTTGAGCTAGGTCAGTGTGGTTTTCCCTGCGAGCCCTTGACCGTGTGACATTCGGAGCGGCTCTTCTAGGCTCTGAGCACCTCACTTACCTGTGTCCAAGCCATTCTTAGATCAGTGACAGCCAGGAGCAGGGGTGCACGAGGCTCGGGGTCTGGCAGCAGAGCAGGCCCATGTGGCCACCTCCCAGCCAAGTGCAGGCTGGCTGGGGCCTGGCACCCTGACTGGCACCCTGTCCTCCTCTGCTGGACCCGGGAGCTCGCTCAGCCTCCCGAAGCCCTGCCCCTGCCAGCCCCGGCGACTGGCCAGGCCACCCACACTGACAGATGGGTGGAGGTTGCCACGGGCTGCAGCCTGGGCGAGTGTCTCCCTCTGCCCGCAGTGGTCTACGCAGCAGCTCCTTCCCATCCTCTGTACTCGGAGCCCGAGTCTGCTTGTTTCCATTGTGTGTCTTGGGAGGAGACCCCTGACCTTCTTGCTGGGATGACCCCACCGAGGTCAGCGGTCCTTAATTCCCTCCCTCCCTGCCTCCTTGCCTGCGTCCCTGAGGATGAGGCTGGATGGGTCCAGGTCCACTGGAAGCCTGGCTTTGAGCTCTCTTCCCCGTCTGGCTCTTGGAATCTCCCTGGAATGCCTTTTGGAAAATTGGTAACAGCCACCTTGGAAGGGCCCCACGGTGGTGGGAAACACTGGATGCCTCGTTCTGGAGGCTTCCGCAGGAGGGAGGGGCCGCGCGCATAGGCGTCCAGACGTACAGCGGTTAGTCTCCCCAGCGACAGGTGACTTGAAAGTTGGGTTTTGATGAGAGAGTTTGATGAAGCTTTAAAACGATGCCGCCTGGCCGGGTGTGAAGCAGGGGCCCAGCCCTGAGCCTCCGATCGGCGCCCTCCTGCCGGGGGAGTGGAGGCCCGGCCGGGCCGCGGCCTGGATGTGCCCGGACGCTCGGGAGACAAACAGCTTTCGGGGGCACGGCTCGACAGCATCCGTGCTGGGGCCTGTCCCTCGACGGGGAGGCGGGACGCAGGGGCCGGCCGGGGCCGGCGTGGGATGTGCTGCGCTGCCGTTGGCTGCGTACGTGTGGTGGCCCCCCGCCTTCATACACGTTCTCTGCCGCCCCCCCCCCCCCGGCGCCACGCGCACCCTCCGCGAGTTTGAACCTCGGTTTGGGGATTTGGCCTGTTTGTCAGTGGGTTTCCATGTGTGGTTTCTACAGGAACTTTGCTGTTGAAGTGCTTTTCTGAAACATGAAATTATCTTTTTCCTAACCGAGTGAGATCACTGGCTTTGGTGGGGGCTGGTTCATCTGGGGGGCTGTGGACCTCTGAACCCAGAGGCGGACACTCGGACACGCCGTGGAACCAAGGGCTGCTGGGGTCTCCGGGTGCCCGTGGGCGGTCAGTGGTTGAGGGGGGCCTCGGCCCCTCTGCATCCCTGTGGATTTCCAAGATGCTGGTGAGTCCTGGCTCCCCCATCCCTGAGTGAGCCAAAGGATTTAAGAACCCTCCACTTTAAATATTACTCATGGGCTGGGGTTTGCATCCTACGGGACCAGCCTTCCCAAGAGCCAGGAACACTGTGACGTGGGGCAGGGTCCTACAGGTGAAGAGGGCGCAGAGGAGCCAAGCTGGGCGCGGGGCACAGCTCGGGGCGTCCACCGGGGGTGCCAGGGGACCGGCCGCGTCAGCCTCGAACCCAGACAGCCTCCAGGGCCCCTCCACCTCCTCTGTTTGGAGGAGGTTGGATGAAGCCCTCGCTGGGTTAGTTGGCGGTTGTGTTTTCCGAAGGACCACAGCCCTCTCCTCGACGGGAGGGCAAGCCGAGTCGTCGCTGGTGTTGATCTTTCCCGTGTCCTGAAGCCTCAGAAACCCCTCTGGTCTGGAAGCAAAGCCCCGTTCTGCACACACAGGGGCTGGACCAAGTTCGTCCCGCCTGACTCACAAGGAGGGTGTAAAACAGGGGTGCTTCCCTCCACTTCTCCTGCCCTCGGGCCTCGCACCTGCCCTCCCTGCCTCCCCCTCCTTGGCACGCCCAAGTGTCCCTCTGAGAAGACACCTGCCATGTGCCCAGGACCCCAGGAGGGAAAGAAGGTCAGCCAAGGTCGCAGGTCCTGAAGGTCGAGGGCCTCATGACGTGGGCGAGTGACAGGAGGGCCAGGCCTGGGCGACGCGCTGCCACCCGGTCGCGATATTCTTAGAAGTCGGGGGCCCACGTGTTCGGTCCGCACCGCAGGTGGCGTGGCCGCCCTGCTCGCCACGTGCAGGCCCCAGAGTCGCTCTTCGGTCCCGCACTGACGTGCCCCCGTTTCTTTCCTTTCTAGAATAGCTCATCTTGGGGGATTTTCTCCTATCAGTACTGGCTTCAGAGCAGGGCTTGTGCCCCCAGTTCCCTCCTTTTCCACAGACGCCCCCGTGTGAGTTGCCACAAACCCCTCCATCACACACGGCAGCCGGGGAGGTGTTGCCCGAAGACGCTGGCCCCTCACAGCCTCCCCCCGACCTGGGCGCCTCCCCACCCAGCCAGGCCTGGAGGTGGAGTCTTTGCGTCCGCTGGTTCTTCCAAGGACCAAATCCGTTCACCCCAGACAAGACGGCAAAGCTGACTTTGAAACCAGCCCTGTGGGATCCAACACTGTTTTTCCTTCAACTATATCACAGGGTTTTCAAAAGCGGGAGAAAAGACGCCCAAAGGATGCCCATCCCTGTCTTTAATTTCTGCCACCTGCATTAGCGTTCTGGAGGTCAACGTTCCAGACAGCTCAGTATCTATAGTGTACATGTGTCAATCCCAATCTCCCAGTTTCTCCCACCCCGCCCCTTTCCCCCTTGGTATCCATACATTTGTTCTCTACATCTGTGTCTCTGTTTCTGCTTTGCACATAAGGTCATCTATACCATTTTTCTAGATTCCACATATATGCGTTAATAGACAATGTCTGTTTTTCTCTTTCTGACTTACTTCACCCTGTATGAGACTCTCTAGATCCATCCACATCTCTACAAATGACCCAATTTTGTTCCTTTTTATGGCTGAGTAACATTCCATTGTATATATACGTACCACATCTTCTTTATCCATTCGTCTGTTGATGGGCATTTAGGTTGCTTCCATGACCTGGCTATTGTAAATAGTGCTGCAGTGAACATTGGGGTGCATGTGTCTTTTTGAATTATGGTTTTCTCTGGGTATATGCCCAGTAGTGGGATTGCTGGATCATATGGTAATTCTATTTTTAGTTTTTTAAGGAACCTCCATACTGCTTTCCATAGTGGCTGTATCAATTTACATTCCCACCAACAGTGTAGGAGGGTTCCCTTTTCTCCACACCGTCTCCAGCATTTATTGTTTGTAGATTTTTGATACCATGTATAAAATAGACAACTGATGGGAACATACTGAATAGCTCAGGGAACTCTACTCATGCACTATGGTGACCTAAAAGGTAGGGAAATCCAAAAGGGAGGAGATATATGTATACGTATGGCTGAGTCATTTTGCTGTGCAGTAGAAGCTAACACAACATTGTAAAGCAACTATACTCCAATAAAAATTAATTAAAAACAAACAAACAAAAAAACCAAACAACTAGGTATCTGAGGAGAGAAAGTTCACCGTTAGGATTTACAGGATGCGTGGACTGTCCACCACGTATCCAGGATGAGATGTCAAACCACCATCCCTCCAATTTTTTTCTTAATTAATAGATTTTCTTTTTTAGAGCAGTTTTAGATCTCCCGGAGATTGAGCAGAAAGGACAGAAAGTTACCATAGATTCCCACTCCTTCTCCCCTATTATTAACATCTTCTGTTAGTGTGGTGTTTTTTATAAGTATGAGCCAGTGTTGATAGATTATTATTAACTACAGTCCACAGTTTACGTTAGGGTTCACTCTCGGTGGTGTACATTCTGTGGGTTTGAACAAATGTATAATGACGTGTATTCACCTTTACAGTCTCAAGCAGAGTAGTTTCAGTGCCCTAAAAACCCTGCCTGTTCACCCCTCCTGACCCCCGGCCACCACTGATCCTTTTACTGTCTCATAGTTTTGCCTTTTCCAGAATGTCTTGGAGTTGGAATCATACGGTCTGCAGCCTTTTCAGATTCTACCACTGAGTAGTGTGTATTTAAGCTTCCCCTGTGTCTTTTCACAGCTGGACATCTCATATCTTTCTAGTGCTGAGTAATATCCCGCTCTCTGGTGCGCACAGCTTACCTACCCGTTCGCCTAGGAGGGCACCTCGGTTGCTTCTAGTTTGGGGCAATTATGAACGAAGCCAACCCCAAGTTTCCATCTGTCCGCCTCCCTGTCGTCCACACCAGACTGAGTTCCCGGGTGAGGGGTCTCGGCCTGTTTGCGTCCATAGGCCCGGCAGCCCCGCTCGGGGGGAGGCGGGCACCTGGCAGCTGCCCCATCAATAATCATTGAGCTGAACAGTGAGGAAGTGAAGAGAGGGCAGAGTCTGACGTGAGAAGGGAGAGCAGAATCGACCCTTGTGTCCCTGTGTGGGGATCAGAGCCACATGAGAGACGTTCGTGGGGAAAGCATGAGGATGGACAGAAGCCCAGGAAGCCCAAACCCGTCTCTGGCCGCTGCCCAGGCCCCTGGCAGCTCAAAGCCACCCTTCTGATCTCCTGAGGTTGGAGCCTGGGGTTGGCAAATCTCTACTCAATTTAAACTCTTTAAAATGCACATAACAGAACAATCAGGACCCAAGGGCAGCCAAGTGAAGTTGATATCTTCCTATGGGTCCACTGAAGACCACTTAGATCCCAGTCTTCTCCAGGAACAGAGGGTCAGGGCCGGGGCCAGGGCACGGACGGGGCTTGGGGCCAGCCTCCACTGTTTCTGCCCCACCAGAAGTGGGCTCCCAACGCCCATTGTCCTTTGTCAGGAAAAGCCAGCTGCTCTGCTTTGTAGCAGAATCGTTGGGTAAAGACCACATGGCCAAGGGTTCCCGTGGTTAGTCTTCCACAGACCTGGGCACTGCTCCCCTCTGTGGCCCTCGCCCTCGGCCAGGCGTCAGGAGACAGGTCCAGCCCCTCTGGTGAGTCGCCTCCCCTTCCTGACCTTGGCTGATTTGGGTCAAATGATGGATGAGTGACAGGTTTCATCTTGCAAGTCAGCTGGGATCGATTGATAATGGCTGCCCAGAGCGCTGGGTCCACACTCCGTGGTGGATTAGACAGGTCTGACCTGGTGCGGAAGTGGGCAGTGGGGTTGCGTTCAAGACTCTGCCATCTGGTCCTCCACATCCTCAGAGCTTTTCTACACGCCCTCGTGATTTTTGTTTATGTTGCAATCCGGAATGGTGAGTTGGTTGAGTAGGCCAGGAAAAAATTGAGAAGTGGTTAAGTTGGTCTCATTTTTTTCCTCTTATGGTTAAAAAGAAGAAGAGGATTCTTTATCTTTTTAACGTTGACTTGTGACACAGGTGTGTGGAGAACCACGGGATTTTTTGTGTGCGGCTTTGCTTTTGGATGGGGCTTAGAATGTGCTGGTGTGGTGTCTGCCCGTGAATTTCCACGTGTCCTCGATGGCCCCTTCATCCCTCAGGCTCCACGTGGCCCAGTGGCTGGTCTCAGGAGGCCCTGGTGCACCAAGGGTGGGTCCGCTGGACCCGCCGGAGGAGGGGCCTGTTCTGGAGCCCACCGGCCTCCACCCCATCCTCCCGAGCTGTCTGCTCCCCGTGCAGAGCGGACCTGAAGGCCTGTGCCCTCTGCCAACCCTGGCCGGTGACCCGGCTGCCCATTGTGCTGTGAGTGGTGAGTCTTGGCGCCTGGTCAGCCCAGCCCAGCCCAATCAATCCAGCCCTGACATTTAGAAAGGCCTTGCTTGAGGAACATTAGGGCAGATTCAAGCCATTCCTCTAATACTTGTGTGATGAGGAGGCAGAGATTGGGAGGGAGGGTCACAGCTGGCAGCCGGGGGCAGTGCTGGGTTTCGCGTAGCTGGTCAGCCATCCAGGGTGTGCTGTCCCCTCGCCCTCAGTGTCCATTACACACCCTCTACAGACCAGGCCTGAGAGGGCGGTGTGGTGATAAGTGCAGCTTGGCACTCGGGGTCCATGGGATGCAGAGGCATCAACCAGAAAGCTCAACGAACTCTCTTCAGGGCTGGGACGGGCGACGCGGGACAGCGCAGAGGGGTCTCTGCAGACTCCAGAGCCCTCAGCGGGGGGAGGCGTGAACCTTCCTCATTTGGGAGGCGGTGCGTCGTCTGGCTCCCGGCAGCTGTGAGGCCCCCTCCAGCTGGCTCCGGGCCTGTTACAAAAAGACGGACATTGTGGCGTGGAAAGCCTCAGAGCTCCCTGGCCTGTGGCCGCTTCCTGCTTTGCACCAGGGACCCTCAGCATGTCCGTGGCAGGGACCCTCTCCTCCCGCAGACCCAGCCTGCACCAGCGTCCTCTCAGCCCTGGAACAGCTGTGCATGCACACGTCTGCACACATCTCCCACCAGCACTTCCCGTGCACACGCCATGCACGCACTCACAGGCACGTGTGCCTGCACACACGCCTCTCACGCGCTCATCCGCTCATGTCCAAGTCTGCACACTGCATGTCAGCTTACACGCTCAGCTGGTGGATGTGTATCCACCGGGCAGTGGCAGGGATTAAAAGCGCTTCTGTGACTTTGTGAGAAGTTTATTTATTGGGACCTGGGAGGCTCAGGAGAGTGGGCCCCAGATGTCGTGTGTCCTCGGCCTGTGGATGACTTTACTGTTAGGGGGGTGAACTTGGGTCGTCTCATCAGGGCCCGGGGGAGGGCCAGGGACACGACCCAAAAGATGGACGTGCCCGTGACAATCCCTGAGTGACACACCAGGCACTGAGTCGCGTCCTGCACGTGCGCACAGAGCCACTGCGAGGCCAGAGCCATCTCGGAACTCTTGCCCTACTGAAAGGACGTGCACGGACACACTCACACTCACATAGTCACAAGGTCACACTCAAACCACACACAGAGTCCATACACCAGTGTGTAAGATTTAGTAGAGCTCTTGGCAAGGTGTTAGGCGAGTACAGAGTGAAAATTAAGTATATGCCTGGCAGAGCCTCTAAGGATTCACAGGAGGTGACAGTTCACATGGGTTTTGAAGGATGAGTAGGAGTTTGCTGGGTGGAGAGCATGGGAAGGCTAGAGCAGGATGTGTGCAGGGAAGGAGAGCAGCTTGCTCCAGCTTCCGTGGGCACAGGGATGCCTGGGGAGCTTGTTGAAATGCAGGTTCAAGGTCACTTCCTTGACTGGGGTGTCTGGGGTGGGGCCACGGAGTCAGCATGTTTTGTGAGCACCCAGGCAGTTGTGACACAGGTGGTCCCCTGAGTGCCTGTGATACAGGCTGGCATGGCTGGGAGGGGCGAGGTGGGAGGGGAGCAGAGGTGAGGCTTGAAGGCAGTGGGGGCAGGCGTGACGGGCCAGGTGCCCTGAGGTCTGTGCATACCCCACCGTGGGCCTCATGAAAGGCGGGCGTCACCACAGCGGGCGTGACCCACCTGGACAAGGTGGCCAGACCCCCACGGGCAGGCTGTGCCTGAGATTCCGTGGGGAGCAGGACATCTGTCCTCAGGGGGTACACAGTCTGGACACAGGTGTCCCCAGGCCCACCCCACTGTCATCCTGAGACACAGAACTCAGGGCAGAGCAGACGTTTTGGGGCGAAGGCTGGGCGTTTCCCAGAACCAGCCTCGGCAGCTCCAGAGGAGGCAGGCTGGCCCTGACCTTGAAGGACGGCCCCCGGGCTGATGGGCAGCTTCCTCCTCTGCCCGGGGCCACCACCAGGGCAGCTCTGCCCCGTGGACACTTGGCAGTATCTGGACGCATTTCTGTTGTCACCACCTGGGGGGAGCTACTGGCGTCTGGTGGGTGGAGGCCCGGGACGCTGCCCAACAGCCCCCCTGGCGGGGGACACGGGGGGGACACAGTGAGGGGACGGTCCCACGCAGGATTATATCCTTTATGAGTTTCCTCTGGCTGCCGCAACAAAGGACCGCAAACCGGGGGCTTAGAACAACAGAATTGACCCCCTTGGTCTGGAGGCCGGAGTCCCAGATCACCGTGTTGGGCAGAGGCCCTGGGGCAGGATCCTTCCTGCCTCTTCCGGGAGGTTCTGAGGCTTAGGACTTGAGCACGTCTTTGGGGGGACACGGTTCATGACAGCCCCCAAACGTCAGTAGTGCTGAGGTTGGGAAGCCCTGCGCCGCGTGGAGAAGCCCGTCCCCCGCTCGTAGCAGCCGGCCAGCCCACGCACCCGCCTCCCAGGCCCCCCGAGCGCATCACCGACCCGCCAGGCCGGCTCCGTCTGGCCTCCACCGCAGCTCAGACCCGCCGCGGAGGACCTGCCGCCCCCTCATGCTGTGCCTTTGGAGGGGAGGACAAGGGAGGAGAGTTTGTGTGCCCTTCATGGCTGGTGCAGCCCTGGGTGGCGTTCTGGTGGGGAGGGAGGTGGGCAGAGAGCCAGGGGACACCAGAGAGCGCAGGGTGGGGGTCCTTCCAGAGCGCGGTCACCCTGTCCGGCCAGTGGGGCAGGCTGACACGGCCTCCTCCTCCCCCGTTTTCTGCGTGTGCGATTCCGCTGGGCTCCGTCTCCTCCAGAGCTGTCGAGAGGGCGGCTACACCCCAGAGCAGGGGTGGGGGTGGGGGGAAGGTGGGGGGACGGGGCCTGTAAGCCACGCCCAGGCCCAGCTGGGGGGTTGCTGCCCATTCGTGGGGGTGCTGAAGGGGCAGGAAGGCTCACATCCGTGATGAAGCACCACAGACGGGCAGCTCAAGCGACAGAAGCTTATTCTCTGACAGGTCCGGGGGCTGGAAGTCCAAGACCAAGGTGCCAGCAGGTTGGGTCCTCCTGAGGCCTCGCTCCCCCCTAGACGGCCGTCTTCTCCCTGTGTCCTCACGTGGTCGTCCCTCTGTGCGTCCGTGTCCTCACGTGGTCGTCCCTCTGTGCGTCCGTGTCCTGATCCCCTCTTCTCACGAGGACACCAGTCATGTTGGCTTAGGGCCCCACCCTAATGACCTCGTTTTACCTTAACTGCCTCTTTTAGGACCTTATCTCCAATAACAGTCACATTCTGAGGTCCTGGAGGTTAGGACTTCAGACATATGCATTTGGGGGGGAGGTGCATGATTCAGCCTGCAACAGGTGGGTAAGAGGTTCCAGCGTGGCCCCCACCACCCTCCCCAGGCCAGGGTCCTCAACGGCTTGGTGGGGGTCGACCTGCCAGAAGGGTCAGGCCAGTTCCCCGGCGAGGATGCCAGCCACTGCCCAAAAGCATGTGGACTCTCTAACACACGAGGTTTGGCAACCCATCTTTAAAAACTCAGGGTGTTTACACATTCCTGTAATGAAGGAAAAAACCCAAGAAGCAAAAAGCCAGAGCAATCATTCACTCTTGCTTTCTTAAGCTGCAGAAGGAGCCAGTTGGGAAATCATGAGTCAAGTAAAATCCTTTAAGGAATGAGCGAAAACAAAAGGAACAAAAGCCGTTTGACTTGCTCACTGAACCCCCGTGGGGAGACGCTGACTGGGGCTGGGAATGTTTACCATCCACTGCCCCCATGCACGGCCCTGCCCCAGCCTGGGCTGTCTGCATTCCCCTGTATCCGCTCCCCAGATGCTTAAGTCACTGCTTATAATGGCACAAGATGTCAGGAGGTGGCTCTCAGAGGCTGGAAAAACAGTGCAGTGTCCTCAGCCGGCAGCTGACTCATTGGCTCCACGCGGGTGCTCCGTCCCCGGGCACCCACCTGAGGCGGACCGTGCTGGTACCGTGGACACCAGTGCCGGCCCGTCCGTTCACAGCCTGCGAACTCTGAGCGGTCCTGCACCCACACGGACAACGTCCAGGCCCCGTCTGCAAGTGGCTTCGGACCTCAGTTGGGATGCAAGGTGTACACAACTCCTTCTGGAAGTTCCCCTCAGTCCCCCTGGGTGGAGTGGGTGCCCCTCAGTTGTGTTCACACTTTGTGCTTGTTCCCTGCTCTGTAGCTGTGTGCTGACAGACCCCCAGAGACTGTACTTCTCAGGGAGAGACACGTCTTATCCAGTGTGGGTTCCAGGTGAACACAAGGAAGGAGCACTTCATTCAGCCTTGTGCCCCTAGGGCAAGTGTAGGGAGCAGATCAGAGTAGCTGCTTCATCTGCATTTTTTTGGATAGATGGATGGACAGATGGATGGGTGGGCAGGTGGATAGATGGATGGGTGGATGGATGGGTGGATGGATGGATGGATGGATGGATGGATGGATACGTGGATGGATGGATGGATAGATGGATGGATGGGTGGATGAATAGATGGGTGGATGGATGGATGGATGGATGATGGATGGGTGGATGGATGGATGATGGATGGGTGGATGGATGGATGGATAGGTGGATGGATGGATGGATGATGGATGGGTGGATGGAGGGATGAGCATACAGCAGCACCTCACTGTGACAGCCAGGCTGTGTTTTGTGCCCAGGGGTTTGGCTTGGAAAGCCCATGATCTGGGAAAGCACAGAAACTGACCTTCCACCAGGAGACCTGGAATTTATTGCCAGTAGCGAGAGGGGATCTTCTCCCACACACCACTGCTGAAGAGACGACCATGAACCAACCACAGGACTTCCCAGAAGACTAGACTTGCCCTCCAGCCCAGGCATTTGGTCTCTGTGTGATGCCGACGGAGTCTCGCTGCTGCGAGGGGGACAGGAGTGTGTTCTGAGGGGACCACCGCCTTCCGATGAGGACGTCCTTCCGGGGTCGGCAGAGGCACTCTCATGGGCGCAGGCCACTGCAGCACGAGGAACGCGGGGCGGACACCCGTCAGGACTCGGGGGTGCAGGGGGTGCAGTAGTGGGGCAGACGTGACTGGCCTCTGCGGCCCGGCAGCAGCACCATCCCTCCTGGTCCTGAAGAGCGGCGACTGGGCGAGGGGAGGATGCATCAGCTCCAGGCCTTTCCCACCCTGGACCGTGTCCTCCCACGCTCCCTGCTGCGGTCTCCTCTGCGGGTCCTGGAGCTGCGTCCGAGGCTGGGAGGTCAGCTGCCTGGGGAAATCAAAGGCTGATGGGCAGTGGTCACCGCTGAGTTCCCAGATGAGTCACTGCGTGACGGCCCCCTTCCTCATCCTCCACAGGCCCGAGTAAGTCATCCCCGAAGAGGGGAATTCTCATCCCCAAGCATCGCTCGCCCGTGAGTCAAGCCTCCTGGCCTATTTTTAGGCTGTTTCTCTGGATTGTCATGGTGGCTCGTTTACCCTGGAGCGGAGTTGCTCCGGGGACGCTCCACCCAACCGCCGGCCCCAAGACGAAGAGCAAGGAAGTCGGCCTGCTCTGCGACAGGGACAATGGCAGCCTGGCCAGACCACAGGGGCCAGGCCGAAGCAGCGCGTGCCACCTGGACGTCCTCCAGCTGGGACCGCAGGCAGGTGGTGGCACTGGCGCCCCCGGCAGAAGCACTTAAGAAGCGGCGTTGCTCCCAGAGTGTCCATGGCCCTGCGGCCCCCAGGGGCCCATCCCTTTCTCCTCTGCCTCCCGTGAGGGACTGAGAGCTCCACCTCATTCATGTGTTCATGTTCCTAACCCCAACTCTGCCCCCAGAAAAGGCTCATCAAAGTCTGTATTCTTCCACTCAACATTTCTTGTGCCACTGCTGTGCTAGCTACAGGTTTTATCCTCAGGGAATTTACCCCGGGAGACAAGCAGAAGCAACAGCGACAGGGATCGTGGTGGGGGAAACAGAAAGGGCTGGGGCAGGTAGTCACGGAGGACTGCCTGGAGGAGGGAGTGTTGAAGATGAGTAGGTGTCAGCTGGGCAGAGGGGGGCGGGGGGAGATGTTCTGGCACAGAGGTCCCCACTTGAGCATGCATACGACGCTCAAGAGAGCGTCTGCAGAGCGTCTGTTAAAACACAGATGGCTGGGCCCCACCCCCCGAGCTTCTGATCCATTCGTCAGGATGAAGCCCATGAATTTACATTTCTAACAAGTTTCCCGTGATGCTGATGCTGGGGTCCAGGGACCTCACTTTGAGAACCACCATTCTAGGGAGAGGGAGCCACATGCGCAAAGGATGGAGGTGACAGTGTGGATGAATGAATGAGTGAATGAATGTGCTTGGAGTTGCTTTTCCCACCATGGAGTTGGGTCGACGTGGATTCGTCTCTCTCGTACCCAGTGGACAAGGTCACATTTATAGAGCCTGAGGCCTATCACCATGTTAATCCTGTGGTTGAAGGTCAGCCTTGACTGGGTCCCCTGACCCCCAGGTTAAGGCCGGGCAGCTCCCCGGGACGAGCAGAGGATGTGTGTCTGCGACCCCCAGAGAGGACCGCCATGTGGGCGACCCCTCAAACGTGCGGCTTCCCTGGGTCTCCTTCCTGCTGACTCCACCCTCTGTTCATCAAAACCCACCCTCCCTGTGCTCGCTACTTTCTATACCCCTAGGTTCAGAATGTTGTTACCTGTCACCTGCATCCCCCAGAGCTCGGCATGTTGTAGGGGACGAGTGGGTCCAGGGCTCAGTGGAGCTCAGGGTCAGGGGTGGCAGGGCAGTTGGGATAGTTACTCTGGACACTTTCCGTGGCAAGAAACAGGAAGCTGCAGCTCAGCTGCCCAGCACAGGGCAAGCGCCTTCACCTGCCTTGGCTCATCTAGGTCTTCCCCCCTTGCTACTGGGAGAGCGTGTGTCTTTTTCAACCGAGTATGACGGGAAAGACGCAGCTGGCTTCTGAGGCCAGGCAGAAAGCGCCAGCTTCTCCCCTGTTTGGTGGAGCTCTTGGACCGTGGCCTGGGCACCCATGAGAGAGGCTGTGTGTGGGGAGCATGCTGCCCTGGGCACTGCTCTAGCCTGAGGGGCTCCCAGTCCAGCTCCAGAAGCCAGAGAAGGAGCCCCCACCCCCGGTGATTCCAGCCCCATCTCAGCCGAGGCTCCAGACGTCCACCACCCTGACGCCCAGCATCCGTGGGCATGGTTCAGTGCGGGTTCAAGACTGTGAAGTAACCGAGACCGAAGGCTGCCACAGCCGTCCAGCTTTGACCAATGGGAAGGCCACTTGCACTGCCCGGATGGAGCCAAATAGTCCATTCAACAGCCGGGTCCAAATCTAGATGAGGCCCAGTCCCAGACACTGGGGCTTATGGACCAGCGAGACAGACAGAAAGGAATGTGATGGGCTACTTCTCAGAGAACAGAGAAAGCAGCTTTGGGGTGACTGAACTTCGCTGAGACGTGGAGAGGCCTTTAGAAGCCACCGTGGATGTTATCAAGAAAAAATTCCATGGGTGAATCAGGCAAGATGTGGCCAAATGTGAAAAAGTGAGTCCCTGGATCTGTGTCCAATAAAAGCCTCGAGCGGACGTTCCTGGATTTTGCAAAATCCCCACTACGGCTCCAGTTTCTCCAAGGGTTGCAAATATTCTTTAAAAATTCTTCCAATGAATTTTACTTTATGTAGAATTTGTGAAGCTGAGAGTATGCTAGAATAGTGCAGGGGAAGAGGAAGTGGTAGGCTAATTGTGTTACTATAGCACATTTATGAACTCAGTATAAAAGAACTGTGGAGCTGGGAACGTTTGCAATCATTTTTCTCAATTCCTGCATGTCACCGATGACGAAGCTCAGGTGACCAGAGACACAGCTACCTGTGCAAGCAAAACAGCTGAGCTGTTGGAGCTGGGGTTGGAACTTGGGCTTCTGGGAGGAGGTGGTACTCTTCTGTGTTACGAGTCTTGCGTGTGTTTCCTTCTGCCCCCACGATCTTGCCAGGGGTGCACCCACATCCAGCCCGATTTCCCTGTGTGTGTGTGTGTGTGTGTGTGTGTGTGTGTGTGTGTGTGTGTGTGTTAGTCTGGATTCTTTATTCTGGTTTTATTGAACCATTTGCCTATCTACACTCCAACACAATACTCCGTTGACTGCTATAGATTTATAGTAAGACTTAGCATCAGACAATGTAACTCCCTTTTGTGCTTCTTTTTAAAGGTCGTTTGGCTATTCTAGATCCTTTGCATTTCCATATAACTTCTAGAAACAGCTTATTAATTTCTACCCAAAAAGGAAGTCTTCTGTGATTTTGATTGCTTTGAATCTATAGATACTGAATTTGGGGGGAAGACTGACATCATGAGGGCATTGAGTGTTTGAATCCATGAACATGGTATACCTCTCCATTGATTTGGGTCTTCTTTAATTTCTTTCAATAATATTTTGTAGTTTCAATGTAGAATCTTCAGAAGCCCCTCCTTAAGATATAGACATGTAAGACATGGGTCTTGTTCTCTGTTTGTTAGTGTCTGGTATTGGAAAGAAGCCTAAAACCTGGTCATCGACTCCAAGCAATTTAAGACAAGTTGTCATTCGTACCCAAGTGATATTTTTATGCCTATTTTACAGATGAGGTTTTGGGAGGTTAAATGTCTTGGACAAAGTCCCCCAACTGATCAGCAAAGGAGCCCCAAACCCTGCTCCTACCCATAGGGCTAAGCTTTGTGGAAACTGAGCTATGTGTTTGACACCAAGGAATGCTTTAGAATCACTTCCCTTTTTTTTTTTTTTTTAACACCTTCCCTTCCTTGGCTCCAGAATGAGATTAAACAGAAATGATGGCCCAGAAGCTTCCTTTTGAATCTGCATTTTCTTTCTTTCTTTCTTTCTTCCTTCCATCCTTCCTTCCTTCCTTCCTTTTTTTTGGCTACGCCATGGGGCTTGTGTGATCTTAGTTCCCCGACAGGGATCGAACCCGGGTCCTCGGCAGTGAAAGCGTGGAGGCCTAACCACTGGACCGCCAGGGAATTCCCGCAATCTGTATTTTCTGATCACTGTCCTCAAGTGCCACACGGGCTCTGGTGCCCTCTGTCTAATATAAGGAAACACTAATAAAATAACTAAATGTGCAATTTTGTCCCAACCCGAGGTTATTTCAGTAGAATCTAGCACAGACCAATGGAAATAGACTTTGACAGATTAAATGAAAAGCTGTAGGAGACAGACATCATAGACCAAGGTGATTTATGTGTGTGTGGATTGGGGAGCAGCCACTCTATGCCAGCTTTGGGGGAACAGCATCAGGATCTCTGAGTTACTGGGTCACACAGGAAGGAAGAGATTTTAAGACCACTTGGATGACGTTTGATTATTTTGTTCAAGGAAGATTTCCTGGAAGGAAAGAGATGGCTCAGCATAGCTCAGTAGCTCAGAACCCTCACCTCGCAGCGCGGGAGCTCCGTCCCCCATCACCGATCAGCTTTCCCCGATGCAGCTGGGGGCCCTGGAGCTGTGGGCTGGAGGAGGTCCAGCCCAGGAGGAATCCAAGTTCATTCAAGGTTCTGGGCTTGAAATTTCAGGCAGTGATATAGGAGGGCAGACATCCTCAGGGGTCAAGCTGCTTGGGGGATGCTAAGCCTTGTAGCATTTGGCATGAACCCTCTGTTTCTTTTAGAAGCTTGAGGATCTCAAAGAGTTTGGGTTAGTAAAAATAATAATGGTGGTTGCAGGTGGTGACAAAGCAGCTGACTCTCCAGTGGGCTTCAGGAGTGAATGGAAAGGACATACCCCAGCCTGTGGAGCTTGCCTCTTGGCAGCAGGAGACACACCAGGAAACAATTTTCTCACAGTCGTCCTATGACACAGGAGTTACTCTCATTCCTATTGTACACTCGAGGAGCTGGGCCTCGGAGATAATCTGTGCCTTCCTGAAATCACTCGGCACGCAATGTGGAGCTGGCTTTGAAGCCCCTGCCCGTGGGGTGAGTGGAGACGCAGGTGAGGACAATTTCATGGGAGCACTTCCCTCCCCAGGAGTGACTGAGCTGTTTCTTCTGGTCCCAAATGAGCTCGACCCTTAAAGGGACCAGAGAGTGATGTATTTGTTTCTTTCTCTTTAAGCAAACGTGTCTTTAAAGAAAGTCATGCCCACAAAGCAGAAGAAAGTGTTGGGAATCCAGGCCTCCCGGCTGCCCGCCAGCTCATGGAGAGGAGATGTCCCCTGGGACCACGGCGAGCAGGCCTCTCCAGGGGGAGGCTCGCAGAGGTACCCATGGCGGGGGCAGGGCCTGACCACTGCCAGCATCCCCGTGTCCCTGGCACGTCCCCAAGGGGATCCCGCGCCCCTTCTCCCACCAGGAAGCCAGGGCGGTGAGCAGCCAGGTCTCCCCAGAGTCTGTGAAACAAAACCACCCCTGTTTCCAGGAGAACTGCTCTCAGTAAAAACACAGGTTCTCCTTTGTAGGTGGAGACATGCTTCAGGCTTTTGTTACCGAACCAAACTCGGGAGCCGATCTACTGCTGCCGGGTGGTGGTAACGGAAAGTACAGCATTTATTTGCAGACTGTCAGGCAAGGAGAATGGGCAGCTCAGGCTCAAAAGACCCAAACCCCCAAATGGCTGTCAGGGGAGGGTTTTTAAAGACAGGGTAAGGGCAAGTGTCGCAGGTGTGTGATCAGCTTGTGAACAATTCTCTGATTGGTTGGTGGTGAGGTAATCGGGTGATGTTTTGGGAATCTCAGTCATTAGCATTCTGTTTCCAGCCCGTCTGGAGTCTGCATTCTGGTGGCAGCATGTAGTTAACTTCTTCCACCTGGAGAGGGATTCCGTATCTGCAAAACAGCTCAAAGGACATGGCGCAGAGTATCATCTACAGCTGTTGAGGAGGGACTAAAGGGCCTTGACTTTGTTAATGACTAAACTGTTACTATTTTGTCTTGCTTGACTGTTTTCCTTTCTTTCTGCATTTTCTCACTTTGTTAATGGCTAAACTGTTATTATTTTGTCTTGCTTGACTGTTTTCCTTTCTTTCTGCATTTCTCACTTCTCTGATTAAATTTATTCTTTGGAACTTGGTAAGGCCTAGGAAGCTAAAGTTCTTCTGCAGACAAGAGGCAGGCAGAGGACGTGGGGGGGGTGGTCTGTTCTGGGATGGCCCTCCCGGGTTCTGCTCAGTCACCACTGGTTTCTCCCTTTCCCAGCCCTGCTGGCAGTCAGTTCCACGCTCAGCATCTCCAAATCTTCCCCGTCTCAGATCACTCCAGACCACGGGGATCTAGACTGGGTGGAGTGGGGAGAGCTCGGGGCTGTGCTGGGTGAGGAGCTGGCCCCATGTGGCCTTGGGCTGGCCAGGCCCTCGCGGGGCCAGACGCTCAGCTGCAGTGGGCCCTGGGGCCTCTCCTGCCCTGACACGCTGTGGCTTCTCGCAAGACCTGGTCACAGTGGCTGTGGTGTCTAGGAGGACATTCCGCTGGAGAGTCAGGGTCTGAGCCGTCTCTCCTGGGGTCCATCCGGTTCTGAACCAGGCACTGGGGGCTGAGGTGGCAGGCACCAGCGTGGGTGTATGTACGAGCCCATCGTGTTTGTGGCTGGGATGACACCTGCCCTGAAGCAGGCTCTCCATAGATGTGACGGGGGAGAGGGAAGGAGCAGGAAGGGGCAGCTACCCCTGTGAGGGCTCACAGCCACCATCAGGTCCTCACAGGAGTTTGGAGCCCGAACCTCTGCCTTGCACTGATTTAGGGTGATGCCCTCATGGCAAAGGCTCCCCGAGAGCCCACGGGCCTCTTTCCACCCAGCACCCTTCCTGGAAAACCAGCCGTGCTGCCCAGAGGGGCAGCCCTGTTTTCTGAGAAATTGTCTGGAATTGGGACAGAGTAGAGAGGGTATTCTTTGACAAAACCGCTTGACTTTCGGTATTTTTCTTCTCTGTGACATACAGTGCCCCCTCTTTACTATGCCATTGATCTGAATGCCGTCATTTCTTTCCTCTGTTATCAAATCCAAACCCACCTCTGATGGCCCCGAGAGATAATAGGTCCTCATCCCTGGAGCTGGGAACATGAATCGATAAAAGGGACTTTGCAGGTGTGCCTGAGTTAAGGCCCTTGAGACGGGATTAGCCTGAATCATCCAGGGGGAGAGGAGGGTCCTTATAAGGAGGAGACAGAGACTTGAGACAAATCGGAGCCATGATGCCACAAGCCAAGGAGTGCCTACAGCCTCTAGAAGCTGGAGGAGGCGAGTTCTGCCGGGATTCAGCTGAAAATGGGGCTCTCGGGCCAGCATGTGGAGGGTCTCCTGCCCGCAGGGGCTTCCCCTGTGTAGAGCCGTCTGGAGAGGCTAGAGCATGCTGTGACCTGGGGAGGGGGGCAGGGTTGGGGACCAGAGTTCTGAAGCATCACATGGCCTCTTGGGGGCCATGGTAAGTGAGGGGGTAGGATGAAGGGGGCCTCACTCCAGGGAGTCCACAAAGGTACACAGGGCCCGTTTTCCTTGTGAGAAAAGTCCACCTTGACCTTTGGGAATTATGAACCCACCGCATAGGGTGGAGGCCTGTGCTGTCCAAGTCCACACCGCACGCAGACCTGGCCCTGAAACCGACTAGGATGGGATTGAAAGCACAGAGGATAAGTTACCGAGTGCGTCCGCGTCCGCCCATGGTGCCCCCCGCCCTCGGGCATCCTGCCCGCTGAGGGCCACCAGGGAGCAAGCCTGTTGGGGGTGGGGCCGCCGCGGGTCGCTGCCATTCGTGTGGGCGGCGGAGGGAGGCCTGGAACGACGAGGGACAAGAACTCCAGGGGGTCCTGGGGATGGCAGTGCCTTCCTGAGGGTTCTCTGCCGGCTGCAAGGACGGGGGCACCACTGAAGGCCGCTGGTGCACGAGGACTCGGGGCTGCCTGCTCTCTGAGTCTGCGCACCAGCTCCCAGAGCCACCCGGCCGGTGGCAGAGGACACGCACCCCTGGTGGCCGCCCACCCTCACGCTCGTTTCTGCCCCAAACGGCGCCGGCTCTACTTAGGGGTCGGAATCTTGGGACCGCAGGGCTCAGATGGAAGAGGCCTTTTCCATCCTGGTGGTAGCGGAGTGGAAATCTGTGCTGGAAGCACAACAACCTGAAATAACAGAAGAACTGGGCACACTCCAAAGGCTTCTGGCGAGAAGCCACACCACGCGAGAGGGGCAGGTGGCCCAGAAGAGGCAAAGGGGTGGAGCCTCGGGAGCCGGTCCCTTATTTCAGGGGGCTGGGGAGGCGGTTGCCTCAAGCCCGGGTGGCGGCAGGTGGCCGGCAGGTGGCCGGCAGGTGGCCGGCTTTCACGGGGCTGGGGGGAGCAGACCACCACCCCCAGCTGTGGCTGGAAGGCCAGGCGTGGATGCAAAGTTGCTCACGTAGAATGTAGGAAATGGGCCCCTCCCCCAGAGCTTCTGTTCTGGAAAAGCAGCCACGAGCCTGTAGGGTCCCAGCAGGGCCCCCTCCTCCACCCCGGGGGCAAAGGCTCCGGATTGAGGGCTTCTCTCTTGGGGCCCTGGATCCCCACAGACCGAGGACAGGCCGACGGCTTCCCTGCCGCCCCACGGGGCCGGGAGCGGGGGCAGGAAGACGACACTTGAGCGAGTTCTAAACACTCTTAGGGGATCAAAGATTCCCATAAACAAAGGAAACTCTCAAGGGTTTATCTCGGGAGATTATTCAAAGTGCAATAGAACTGCGATTCTGGCAACGAGACCGTCAAAGTGCAATAGAACTGCGATTCTGGCAACCAGACCGTCAAAGTGCAATAGAACTGCGATTCTGGCAAGGAGACCGTCAGAGTGCAATAGAACTGCGATTCTGGCAACGAGACCGTCAGAGTGCAATAGAACTGCGATTCTGGCAAGGAGACCGGCGTCGCGCGGTGGCACAGGGAGCCCGTGAGGCCGGGCTCTGACCCCGCGACGGGCTGGAGTCCTTGGTGGCGGATCCACGTCGTCAGAGACAGTGGAGCGACATCTCCGCGGAAACATAGGTGTGGCCCCTGAGTGGGTAACCCTGTGAAAATCCAGTCTGCCAAGTGGAGAAAAGGATTGGGACCGTGTACGGGCCGCGAGTCTCTCTGGGAACGCGTTAGAGCCCCCGGAGTCGGGGGCCCCACGCGAGGAGCAGGACCCTCCCGGGATGGGGGCCACGGGGAGGGGCCTATCCCGGACTCACTGACCACACACCTCTTCTTGCCGGGCTCGGCTGGACCGCTGCGGTGATGAGAACGGTCCTGTGTAGGGTCAGCAGTGGCTGTCACGTATCTTCCCAGAGGGGTGGCACTTGGCCTGGGTCCTGCTTGCTAAGCGGAGGGGTGATGGCAAGGCCGTGGGGGGAGGACGTGGGCAGGGTGGGAGCAGGGCCGGCGCAGGAAGCAGAGAAGGCCCCGTCCGCCTAAGGATCTTGGGTTTTGCAGTGTCGCCGCTGAGAGTTACCACAAGCAGCTCAGGGAGAGAAGTGGACAGCTTAGACGTCACCTCGCAGGAGCAGCTCTGGAACCATCGTGTGGCTGTCCCCCATCCAGCAGGGGCAGCGGACGCACCGGAGCTATCTCCCCTCACAGGGGAGGATGAAACAGCCGGGGGGTGAGGGGGCGGCCCCGAGGCCGCAGGAAAGCACCTCTGCGGGGAGCTCGGCGGAGGTCAGGCAGCAGCCTTTCTTGGCCCTGGAGGGACCCCAACACCCTCCTGTACAGGGAACCTGGATGCATAACTCACGGCCACGAGGCCTGGGGCGGGGGTGGGGGGCGTCGGGGGAAGTTCTGGGCCTTGGCCACACTCAGCGGCTTTCCCGCCGACTTGCTCAGAAGTTTGTCTGCACACAGTTCACCTGGAGTGTTTCCTTGGTTTGTCAGTGCGAGGGACCATGTTTTCTCCAAAACTCCGCAGTGGGTGAGCTTTGCTGTCCCTAAATCCCTGTCTTCTGCGACGAGGTGACATCCCCACGGCAGGGGGAGCTGCAGGGCCCGAACTGGTGCTGGGAGGACCAGAGGCCCCCGGGGGCCGGGCCCCCCGGGGGGGAGGGGCTCATGAGGAAGGCGTGGGCTGCCCCCACCTTCCCAGTTCCCAGGGAGCCTCCCTTCAAAGACGACCCCGGCGTCGATGCCACCTGCCCCCAGAGCTCAGGCCCTGCGGTGGGGCCCGTGTCCGGCTGAGGCCTTCTCCCGGTGCTGGTTCAGCCATGCTGGGACCGGCTCACTGGACGGCACGGCCCGGTGGTCCCTTTGCCACCCAGGGAGGGCGGATGGGGGCACGCTCCACGGGCCCCTCCCCCTCCCCGCTTGGAACTGTGGCACGAGCTTCTGTCTCCCCGCTCCAGCCTCCCCACTGCCTGCTGACCGGCCCCAGACCCCACTTCAAGCCCCACGGATATCGCTCCAAACACACTTTCTTCTCCTGTGCCTCCTGTGAGCGCTCACCTGTCTGCACAGGCCGGAGGCCACCAACCTTGTCCCGCCCATCAGCCCCCCGCCTCCTTGAGGCCCCGCAGGTGGGCCTCCTCCCTGGCCTCCCTCGGTCTCCAAGCTCTCACTCACCTGCGCCGTCCAGCACTTGGTGCCCAGTGTTGCTTGGGCCCCCGTCTGTCACCCTGCCGAGCTAGCTCTCGAGCTGCAGGTATCGGGGCTTCTGCGGTGCGTTTCTGGTGGGTTTATGGGAGGTGGTCACTCCAGGAAGGTTGGGGGCAGGGGGCCTAGCCCAGGTGATGTGAGCCTGGAGGGACAGAGGGCAGAGTGGACCTTTCTGTTCACGCAGGACAGAACTCTCGCTGTCCCCCAACACGGACGCTCAAAAGGGCCAGGGTCAAGGATTCGGGGAGGGGTGGGGAGAGACCATGCGCTCTAGGGGCCACTGCGTCTCCTCTGTCCCTGCGGGACACCTCAGGCAAGGCCTGCTTTGGGTTGCAGCGGAGCGAGGGGACCCGCCCCGCTGACGGTCTGTCCCTGCCCCATCTGGAAGCACTCCTTCTCTCGTGCGGCTGAGTCAGCGCTGTGTCCGCTAACAACCCCAGGGCATGACTTCACCCGGCTTGGCTCTGAGGCCCAGCACCCTTCAGAGAAAGAGGAGAGTGCCCAGGAAGGGGATCCGAGCAGTCGGGGAGCACACGGGGCGCCCCGGGACCCTCGCACGACCTGGTGCTCTGGGGAGGTGCCCCCCGGGCAGACCACCGCCTCTGAGCGCCAGGACCCCACCTGTGAACTGGGGCCTGGTCCAGGGGCTGTGGCTGCAGGTCTCTGCGGCCTCTCGGGTGTGGGGGGCACCTCCCTCCTGGGTCCCCTGGTGCGCCTGCCCCCCTGGGGGTACCGGCCGCCGGCTCCTCCGCTTGCTGCCCTGCACGCAGGCCCCCAGGGGCAGGGGCATGTTCTGGGCTTCGGGCGAGGTCCCACGTGCTCATCCAACAGACAGGGATGTGCCCAAGTGACACCCGTAGGGCCCAGCTGCCCGGCCAGTGTCCCTCCCCCAGGCCGCTCCCCCGCTGTCCCCGGGCAGCCAGGCCTCTCGCCGTGTGCTCTTCCAGGCCGTCTCTCCCGCACCGAGGCCCCGGCCACCCTGAGCCCTGTAAGACAGTGGCCAACGCTCACAGCCCCCGGGCCTGCTCGGAGCCGGCCGTCACGACTCCCAGGCGGTGTCAGAGGTCAGTGTGGCCGCTGGGAGGCCTACCCTGCACGCAGCACACAGCGCGCCCCCGGAGCTGTGTGACCAGGAGGGCTTGGGGCAGAGGGACGCCAGCGGCGCCCGTGGCCGAGCTCCCGATCCTCCAGGAGGACGGCCAGCCGTCGAGCACACGAGGGGCCCGGGCGTGGGGAGGGTGCACGGGCTTTGATCCCGTGATGGGCGTGCTCTCCCACCTTCCGCTCCGGGGCCCACAGAGTCGCGGGTTGCCCCGCGCCCCGCCGTCGGTCAGCGGGGACTGAGCACCCGTCGCCTGCCAGTACCACGCGGGGCTGTAGGGCTGGTGAGGGGCAACCCCGCCCTCAGGACTGACCTGCAGTTTGATTCTGTGTGTTAAGGTCAGGAAAGGAGAGGCGGGAGTGGGCGGGGTGCACTGCGGGTGGCCAGAGTCCCCGTGCCAGTGAGGGACGGCCCCCGTGGAACGCAGGGGTTAGAGAGCCGCTCACTGTTTCTAGAGATTCGCCTTTTCTGGAAACTTTGTAGGACCGGAATCAGACCGGATGCCACCTTTTACGTCCAGCTTCTTTCCCTGAGCACGATGTCTCCACGGCTGGTCTGTCGTGCAGCATGTACCAGAAGCGTGTCCTTTCCTGTGGCCGGTCGTATCCGTCGTGTGGGCTCTCCACGTGTCCTCCATCCGTTCCCCAGCTGGGGGACATCTGGGTGCTCTGGGGCAGTCATGAGCAAGGCTGCCGTGAACACGCACGAACAGGGTTCTACGCGGACACGTGTTTCACTTCACTTGGGCGGATTCCTAGGAGTGCGATGGCCGGGTCCTAAGTCAGTCCGTTTAACTTTTCCACACGGTATTAGGCTGTTTCCAAAGCGCTCTTCTGTCTTAGGTGCCACCCGGCAGTGCAGGAGGTCCTGTATCTCCTCGTTGGGCTGACCCCTGCGACCGCCCGTCTTTGCAGTGATTAGGGCTCTCCTAGCTGATAGCAGACCAAACTTGGGTCCGCTCCTCTGTGCAGTAAAGCCAGTCTGTTGGCACCGGGCTGTGGCGAAGGGAAGTACAGCATTTGTGGCAAGGTGTCCGACGTGGGACCAAGCAAGGAAAACGGGCAGCTCCTGTTGAAAAGGCCTGAACTCCCCAGTGGCGTTTAGGGAAGGGTTTTTAAAGACCGTGTGAGGGAGAGGGGTGGGGGCGTGGTCAGCTCGTGGATGTTCTTCTGACTGGTTGGTGGTGAGCTCATCGGGAGGCAACGTCATCAACCTTCTGGCTGCAGCGGGTCTGGGGTCTGTGTGCTGGTGGGCAGCAGACAGTTAACTTCTTCCACCTGATGGCGTTTCAGTATCACTCAAGGACATGGCCCAGGATGTCATCTGTATCCCTTGAGGAGGAACTAAAGGTCCTTGACTTTGTTTAATGGCTAAACTGTTATTATTTTGTCTTGCTTCACTGCTTTCCTTTGCTTTTGATTAAATTTGCTCTTTGGAACTCGTGTGAGGCCTGGGAAGCTGAAGTTTTTTTAATAAACAAGAGGCAGGGGACATGGGGAAGGGGGTTCCTGGAAAGGCCCTGCAGGGTCCTGCTCAGCTATACGGTGGGTACGAGGGGGTGTCTCCTGGAGGCTTAATTTGCATCTTCCTTTTGGTTAATGAGGTTGAGGGCCCTTCCGTGTGTTTACCTGCTATTCATATGTCTTCTTTGGCAAAAGATCTATTCAAGTCTCTTAAAAATAAACTTTTTAATTTGGAAGAGTTTTAGATTTATAGAAAAGTTGCAATAGTAGTACAGAGAGTTCCTGTGTCCCCTCCCTCCGTCCCTGTTGTTAACACCTCACGTCACCATGGCATGTTCATCAGAACTCAGAGAACAGCCCCAGGGCGTTCACTGGGAACCGAAGGCCAGACCTCATTTGGATTTCAGTAGGTTTTCACTGCAGTCTTCTCTCCTGCTCCAGGATCCCATACAGGATGCATTTGGTCTCCTCAGCCTCCTCTGGGCTGTGACGGTTGCTCAGACTTGCCTTGTGTTTCATGACTCTGACAGTTTTGAGCAGTGTGGGTGCTGTGTTTTGTAGAATGCCCCTCAACTGGAGTTTGTCTGATGTTTTTCTCTTGGTTAGAGATTATGGGTTTAGGGGAAAGGACACACAGAGGGAGAGAGCTCCATCACGTGCTATGGGGGGACACGCCATCACCGTGACCCATCACTGCTGACGTTGACCCTGGTCTCCTGGCTGAGGTCGTGTTTGCCAGGTTTCTCTGCTGTCACTTGCTCTATTTTAGAAGCAAGTCACTAAATCCAGGCCACCCTCAATTTTTAGGAGGGAAAGGAGGGATTAAACTCTACCCCCTAGAGGGGCGGTATCCACGTGAGTTATTTGGAGTTTTTGGTGTAGATTTGTCTCTTCTTTCCTATGTGTTTATGCGTTCGGCCATTTAACTGTCTCAGTCTGGACTCACCCATGTGTACTTCCTGCCTTGGGCCCTAATCCCGTGTCACTGGTTTTGTTTCTCAGATGTTCCAGCTTCACTGGCAGCCCTTTCAGGGTGGCACCGGTGTCCCTCTGACCCCCCTCCTTTCGCTTCTTGGGCACTTCCTCGCTCTCTGGCTCTATAGGATGCGGTATAATATGCTCACCTCATATACTCCCCAGTCCTACCGTAGAATCAGCTGTTTCTCCAAGAAGCCCTGGTTCCTTTAGGAAAATGGTGTTAGAAGCCAAGATCTGGGCCCCAGGTGTGCCCGGCGCTACTGGGCTGTCACTCTTTCTAGGCCATGTGAGCAGGCAGAGCCAGGGAGCGCGTACTTGTGTGTGTGACCTGTGTGTGCTCACAGACCTGTAATTGTTTCTCTGTCCCTCTGTATCTGTATTAAGCTAAGCACGAGTTTGTGCTGAGATCTCTGAGTAACCCAGCGCCACGTGGACCATGCCAGCCTTCCTCCCTGCTTATCTGCAGTGAGACGCATGGCTCCTCCTTCCAGCGTCAGTTTACTTCTTTGTCAGACCCCCGTGTCCATGTAAAACAGTTTGAAGGCTAACCTGTCTTACCATGAGAAGCAGCTCTACCAGCTCCAGTCTTGATATGCAGTGGGCCCTTTGTCTTAGCACCAGCACCCAGTCTTCAGTGCCCGCTTTCCTAAGTTACTTAGGTCAGCTCCTTTCTGCGCCCCTCCCCTCGGTGAGCTTGTGTTAACGTTTGTAATACAATTGGATTCTCTGATCAGCGTCTGCATCCCATCCTGGGATCTGCTGCCATCCTAGTAGATTTAATTTGCATACATTAAAGTTCACTCTTTGTGGCGTAAAGTTCTCTGGGTAATAAATACTTGGAGTCATGTAAGCATCACCCCAATACCATTGCATCCCCCTAAACGTCCTCCAGTGCATGTCTTTTGTAATCAACCACTGTCCTCTCCCACAGCCCCGGGCAATCCCTGATTTGGCAGTTTCCATCCCGATAGTTTTGCCTTTTCCAGATGTCACAGGAGTGGAATCATAGAATATGTAGCATTTGGGGTCTGGCTTCTTTCAGTTAGCTAAATGCATTTAAGATTCATCCGTGTTTGTCAAATCGGTAGCTGGCTCCTTTTCATCACCGGATATGATTTTGCTGTGTGGATGTACCAAGCTTGTTTCTCTATAGACTGTTGAAGGACATCTTGGTTACTTCTAGTTTGGGGTGATTATGCATAAAGCTGCTATAAACATTCACATACAAGTTTTTGTGTTTTCAGTTCATTGGATTAAACACCCAGGAGTACAGTTGCTGGGGCGTATGGTGTGTCTGTGTTTAGCTTTGTGAGAAACTGTCTTCCGCAGTGGCTGCACCGTGCTGCATCCCCGCCCGGGATGACTGAGAGTTCCTGTGGCTCTACATCCTCGCCAGCCTTTGGTGGTGTTGGTTTCCTGGATATCAGCCGTTCTGATAGGTGTATAGGTATCTCTGTGTTTCAATTTGCATTTCCCGACTGACAGTTGACATTGAGCGTCTTTTCATATGCCTACTTGCCATCTGTATATCTTCGTTGGTAAAGTGTCTGTGCAGCTCTTTTTTAATTGGCTTGTTTTTTTGCTGTTGCGTTTTTAGAGTTCTTTATATATTCTAGAAATAAGTCCATATTTAGAAATATGATTTGCAAGCATTTTTCTCTTGATCTGTGACTTGTCTTTTCATTCTCTTAGGAGTGTCTTTCACAGAGCAAATTTTTAAAATTTTGATAACATCCAGTATATTAATTTTTTTCTTTCACGGATTACGTGTTTGGTGTCACATACAGAAACTCATTGACGACCTCAAGTTCAAGCAGATTTTTCTCCCTCGTTTCCTACTTTCTTCCTTGTTTTCTAAATCTATAATGCGAAGTTTCTATTTCGCATTATCGCTTTAGATATATGACCCATTTTGAATTGCCTTTGCGCCTTTGCCAAAAATCAGTTGACTGTGTGTTATACGACTCTGTTTCTGAGCTCTCGTCTGCTCCATTGATCTCTGTATCTGCCCTTTTGCCAACAGCACACTGTCTGAATGAGACAGTGCAGAGCTCAGAGCAACTTGCATCTCTTCTCTTAGGACTGGGAGCCACTTCTGTGAATCAGCTGCTCATATCCTTTACCCCTCCTCCACCCATGGTGGTTTTCTTATTGATTCTGGGTGCTCTTTATATATGAAGGGAATGTCGGTTATCTTTAGATTTTGATAAATTCAGCAGCTGTTGATGAGACTCTGTGCCCTCCACGGTAACATCACGGTGACTCAGCGTCAGCCGTGTACGCATCCAACAGGCACAGGACGCAGATGGGCGAGGTCTCACTTGGCAAAGAACACAAAGGGTTTGCTGACCTGTTTCCTCCACTAAAAAGGTTTCAAACATAGAGTGACATTTATCAAAGCTGGCAGAGAACACCAAATGTGAATGCCGCTGCCCTGGGGCTGCCACTGGGAAACAGTGGCCGTGACCGTGTCTGCCCTCTGCATCGGGTGCCAACCACAGACCCGAGAGTGCCAGTCAGGTGGAGAAGTGGGGGAAACACTGCCGCTGCTCCCAGGCCAACTGTGACGTTGGGCCGGTGCCAAGGAGGACCAGGGAGCACGGGAAGCCTGGGGCGTCTCGCTTTTGGTTTCAGCAGAGCCCGTGGGCAGTGGCTCTTGGAGGCGTCTGTCGGGTGATGGCAGCATGACAGGTGTGTTTTCCCAGACTCAGTGGTGTTGGGAGAGATGTGACACACTCTTCACAGGGATGCTGTTCAAACCCAGCTCAGTACCTTGGCGGCGGGGCTTCCCCGGAGCAGCTCTGGGAAGGCCGAGTGAGGCCGGAGCCGGCGCCCCGCCCTGGTTCCCATGGCGCCCTGAGCCCCTGGACCTTGTCCTGCTGCAGGGCAGCCCCACCAGCTTGGGGGGGCGGCCCTCAGACCCTCCAGGCTAATCAGAGAAAGCAGCAGGGCAGCGGGTGGCGGTGACAGATAATTGTCTTGCTAATTTTTTTTAACCAGCTTGACCACTGGGCTCCAGGCCAGCTCAGCTAAGGGCGGAGAGGAGGAGAGACAATAAAGGGAACGGCTGTCAGGAAGCACCTCGCTGTCCGGGACTGACGAGCTTGCTGGCGGGCCCGGTTCCTCGGCCGCCCCGCTGGGGTTCCGAGCCCTTCACCCCCAGACAGAAAGGGAGGCGCGGGGCAGGGGGTGACTGGGACACACGGTGGGGGAGGCTTGGTGGGGTCCGAGCAGTAGCAGGTCGCGGGGACTCCTAGGGGAGTGGGGTCCTCGGGGGGTCTCGGAAGGAGAGCGTGCGCTGCCCCGGGGAGGGCGGTACTGGCCCAACCTGCCGTCCAGAAGAGGGCCCAGTGCCTCGCTCCTCCACTGCCTAAGCTGAATTTCCCGCGTCTGGTCTGGGGTCCCCGACCTCCGTGAGCTCCGCCTGAACTCCAGCAAGGGGCACCCCCCGACCCTGCTTGGCTCTGCTGTGAGGCTGGCTGGGCCTTGATGGTGCTTTTTGCCTTGTTTTCTGTCGCGACTCTCTGAAAGGCTGCTGTTTGTTGGCCCTGGCGTGTTTATCGTGCTCCCCCAGGCAGGAGGACGCGGTGACGCTCCCAGGCCCTGCGGGTCCTGCTGGCCCGGCCAGGTTTAGCAAGGGTTCCCAGGCATGAGTGGCTCTGGGTTTTATTCATTCCCGGGCCCCAAGCCCTCCTGGGGCCCTGCCTCTGACTCTGAGCGGTCTGCCCGGCCCACTTCAAGCGGGTGGGAGTGTCTGTGCTAGGGACCGAGCTGCAGGGACCTAGGGGGGTGGATGTCACCCCGAGGAGCCAGTCCCCTCCATCTCCCCGAGTTCAAACTGCGGTGCCTTCTTTTATCTTTATTTCCCAATTCTCATCCTTTTTTTTCTGTCTTTTCTTGACATCTTGTTATGAAATTTTGCAGACGTACAGACCACGAAAGAACTGTACATTGGACACCCCTGTGCCCACTGCCCCATTCTCCCATCACCACCAGCTGCATGTGCTTTATTACGTGTGTGTCCGTTTCCACGTTGCTCTGTCCGTCCTACTTTGGGGTGCATTTTTAAGTCACTTTCTATGCATTTATTCTTTGGCATCGTACATTAAGAAAGAGCTGTCCCATCCCCACTCCCATCTGTTTATGTTTCCAGGACGAACCGTGGGTCACCCGTGCAGTGCTTGCATTCACGGCCGTGCTCGCTCCCTGACCCGTCACACTTGTCCTGTCCTCTGTCGTGAGCCCAGCTCCTCCCTCCCTCCCGACACCAGACACCCGCCCACCCTCTGCCTTCCCTGCCGGCCCTGGAGGCCGCGCCCCTTCTCGACAGAATGTCCTCCAGAAGCCAAGATCGAGGGTCTGGGAAGGCTCCGTGTGCTTGTCAGTGAGTTGCAGCGTCAGGATGCTTCTCCCCGGACACCTCGTAGACCAGAGGTCGGCACCTGTTAGAGGTTCCTTTCCTTCTTGGGAGGTAAATTGAACACACAGTGAAATGCCAAATCTTCACAGTCCTATCCATTAAGTCCTGACAAATGCATACTACACCTGGGCAACAGGTGATACAGACCTTCACTCTAGAACAACCTTCCGGACCCCCACAAAACAGAGAGCGTCACTCGCGGAGGAGCCTGCTGGGCCCCACCCCGTCAGCCCCCGCACCCCATCACCTCCACCAGGCAAAGGCGAGGGGCTGAGCAGACGCCCCTTCTCTGTTTGCCAGCACACAGGTCCAGCCACACAAGCCAGTGCCCTGGAGGGCAGGTGCACGCAGACCACAGTCGGCCCCGAAGCCTCTGACTCGGGGGCCGCTCTGGGGCGGGGTCCTGTTTCCAGCAAGCGCCTGAGAGGTTGCTGCTACCGCTGGCGCGGAGGCCCTGCTTTGAGAACCGCGGCTCCAGGCAGACCCCTGCTCAGCGCGGCCCGGGGCCCTGGTGAGGGGAGAGCCCAGCCTCCAAGCCCACGTGGCGGAGGGAAGGGGCCGCAGTGGCGCTGTGTCCCCAGCCAAAGGCCCCGCCCTCCGGGTCCCCACGCTCGGGTGCTGCCTGACAACGTGCTCCTCGAAGTGTCATCCCTAAGCACCGAGGAGCTGGCTGAGGCGCAGGCCTGGCCGGGCCCCTGGGGAGCTCGCTTCGCCAGGTCAGGCAGGGACGCGGGCCTCTGAGCGTGCAGCCCCTGCCCACTGGGTCCTAGTGTGCCCGACGGAGGGAGGAGAGTCCCCGACACGCCTGCTTCCTGAGCTCAGCCCCTGCCCTGGGGCCCCGTCTGGAGCCTGGGAGGTTAGCCCCCAGGTCTGCTTTCAATAACTCGCCTGCTTTCCGGCGGCCACCCCTCTGCCAGGCGTGGTGCCAGGCTGCTGAGGGACACGGGCAGCCGGCCGCCACGAGCCTGGGTCACAGCCTTGTCTGCCCCGGTGACCCTGGAGGCCACAAGCTGGAGCCGGGTCCAGAGGCAGGCGGGCGGCCTGGGCCCTGCTGAGCACAAGCCACCGCCAGCTGGTGCGGGTCCCCCGTGACACGTGCGTGCCGGTGTGGACGTGTGTGCAGGGGTGTGCACGTGCTGGTGCACGTGTGTGTTGCACGTGTGTGCGTGCTCATTTGTGTACACACGTGCCCTGTGTATGTGTTGATCTCTGAGTAAGTCCCCGGCGTGGGTGTCACGGGAGGGTCTGCAGGGCTGCCCTTCGTCACCTTGGGTGAGACCTGGGGGCAGCCTCCGCATGGTGGCGCCTGAGCCTCCCTCCCGACGGGTCGGGCGACCGAGACGGAACCTGCTGGGCGGTCCCTGGCATCCGCAGCCTGCTGCGCGGGCCCTCGGCAAGTCGTTTACTCTGGGTCTCGGCCTCAACCCGCGCCCTGGGGACAGTAGCGACCCTCCCCGTGGGGACGCCGTGGAGGGTACTGAGCTGCCGCCCACGCTGGGTAAACAGCAAGCGCTCGCTAGCCGCTGCTTCGCTTGCCGAGGCCACGCGGGGGCTGCAGAAGTGCGTCCAGAGCTCCGGTTCCCAAGGTGAAGGGTGGGTCTTTGCTTCTCTGATGATCAGCCCACGGGGGACAGAGCCCTTGGGCCAGGCTTCCCGGGGCTGCATCCCGCTGGGCTGGCCCCTCCGCTTTTCAAATCCTGCGTCTCCTTGGTCCTCACTCCTTCATGTGACATGTTTCTCTGCCCAGTTTACACCTGAGAAGGTGTGGGTCGCGGTTACCCTGGAGCAGGTACTGACCCGCCCCAGGTGTCACTGGGAGAGGGCTGTTGGTGAGGGTCCCGCTGCCACGGAAATCCATCCCCTCCCCCCCCCCCATCCACAGGCCTGTGTCTTCCTCTGGTTGTTGCCCCTCCGCCCCCTGTGGATCTTCGGGCACGGAGGTCCGTGGCCCTGCGTCCGTGGCTCTGCATCCGTGGCCCTGCATCCGTGGCCTCTGGCTACCTTGGGCGTGTGCTCCAGAGGGCTGAGCTGAGCTGAGGGGAGGTTAGGGGTGCCCCTCTTGCTTGGGACATGTGAGTCAGGGTGGGGGAGCGCTGGCCCCGGGGGAAGCAAGGGAGGAGGTGCCACGGTGCTGCTGGTGCGTCTCCGGCCGGGACCCGTCCGTAGCTGGGACTCCAGAGCCAGACAGTGACCCAGCGGGAGTGGCAGGTCAGTGGGCAGGTGCCTGGGAGGGAAGGATCTGGTCCTCTGACGGCCCATAGGAGGAAGGGGGGGCAGACATCTACACAGAGCCTCCCGCTCTTGTTCCTGCTGGCTGGGTGGGTCCCGTGGTGTGGGGGGAACCCCTGCACGTCCACCAGGGCTGTCCAGGGAGCAGACTCCAAGCCCAGGGGGTGGCGTTTCTCCCGAATCCTAAATCCCAGGTGACTGGGTGCCGGGGGGGAGCCGCCCAGCAGAGCAGGGGAGGGAGGCAGGCAGCGGTGAGGGTGCCCAGGTGTGTCCCCGCCCTGCCCCTCCTGACCGCAGCTTACACTCGCATACTCTGGGCCACCTTCTTGAGGACAGACGTGTCCTGTCATCGGAACAGACAGCCTCGGAGCCCGGCTGATGCTCAAAGCCTAGGACGCTGCCCGCGGCCCTGGACCAGGCCCAGGCCCTGCACAGACGTGTGCTGATGGCTTGGTGATGGCCACCGGGAGAGCCAGCTCCCAGGAGCCCGACCGTGAGGCTCCTCTGCCTGCAGCGTGAGCAGGAAGTGGGAACGGCCAAGGGCGCGGGCCGGGCGTGCCGGCAGCTTTCACCAGGCCTGTTTATCACGACAGCCTCTCCGCGGCCTCACGCTCCCGGGTGGCTGCAGATGGCCGTTATCCCATCCGCCTGCAGCAAGTGAAATAAAACACTTACCACGACCTGATGTTTCTCCAACTGCACCCAGATTCCAAACGTCCAAAGCAATCACGCTCACTTCAGGGGAAAATTTCCGGGCAGTTTTTCTCTGCTTATTATTTTCCTCTTGGCTTTCACCTTTTCTTCTTCTTGTTCCTTTACCGGAAGGAAAGTCTGGTTCCAGGCGGCCCGTGTCGACGGGAAGGCCCCCATTTAGTGGCTAACTGCTCAGTCCTCTGGCTTTGAGGTCGTGCCGTTTGCTTGAGGCTTCACCCCTCAGTTCATTCATTTATTCTGGTTTTCAGCTCAGGAACGTAGAGACCGTTCAGGTGTGGTCCCCTGTGCAGGGCTGGCCGCCGCTCTTGGATCGTAGAATCTGTTTCGTCACTTACTCGATTTGTGGTGTAGGGTGAGTGACTCTACCTGTCTGGGCCCCAGGGTCCTCATCTGTAGGATGGGGTAACAGTAGAACCTGCTTTGTGGGGTTGCTGGGGGGAGTCATGGAACGTTCTAGTCCAGGGCTGGCTTCCAGCAGGGCTCGGCCACTGTCATCTGTGTCTTCGTTAATAACAGACTCTGCAGCAGGCTTGACAGAGCACATGGGAATTCGAGGACAGGCATGGCTCCTCGTCACCAGGGTGGGGTGGGCAAGGGGCTCAGGCAGCTCCACAGGCTGTGGAAGGTGAGTTCACGGGGACGCAGGTCCAGCGGGACCAGCACAGGCAGAGGTGCAGGGCGTGGGTGCTCCTAGCACCTGGAGAGGGGTGCGTGTTCACGGCGAGGGGGGCTTGTGCAGCATGTGGAAGGGGGGCCCCCGGTGCAGCAGTTAGCGATGCTTGGTTGGGCAGGGAAGGGGGGGCGGCAGTGTCAGGATCTAGACAGGCCAGAGGCTCCTGATCATGGATGGATGGTGGATGGGTGGATGGATGGACAGACGGACAGATGGATGGACGGACAGATGGATGGACGGACAGATGGATGGACGGACAGGTGGATGGACGGACAGGTGGATGGATCGGCGAGATGACGTGCTGGGGAAGGAATGACCTTCAGAAGGAGGGTTGTGGCTCTTTTTTTTTTTTTTTTTACAGAATTTCTCAGGACATAACTCAATAAAGGACTTTTATGCAGACTCTACTTCCACAAAACTCCTACCAACCAACAAGGAAAAGACAAACAACCCAACAGAAAAATGGGCAAAAGCCTTAAAAAGTCCTCCTTTCTCCACCCACAGCCAACTGCTCCACTCCCGGGAGCTGGAGGGGTGGGGGGCACTCACGTATGTTCACAAAGGACGTGCCCTGGCACATTCTCAGAGCCCTGTTCATCACAGCCCGGGCTGGCAACTACCTCCATGCTGATCGGAGTGGAATGGGTAGATAAATTGTGTTCACACAATAGAATTTACACAAAAATATGGACCAGTCTTGCACATGAAAAGATGCTCAACATCACTAATCATTAGGAAAATGCAAATCAAAACCAGGAGATAAGCACCTCACGCCCATCAGGATGGCTTCCGCAAAAAACAGAAAATAAGTGCTGGCGAGTATGTGGAGAAATTGGAAGCCTGGGGCTCTGCTGGTAGGAATGCAAAGTGGTGCAGCCACTGTGGAAAGCAGCATGGCAGCTCTTCAAAAAATTAAAAACATAATTACCCTATGATCCAGCAATTCTCTTTCAGGTTTATATACCCAAAAGAATTGAAAGCGGGGTCTCAGAGATATTTGTACACCCGTGTTCACAGCAGCGTTATTTACAGCAGCCAAGAGGTGGAAGCCACGCAGATATCCACTGATGGATGATGGATAAACAAAACGCGGTCCATCATACAGTGGAATGTTTTTCAGCCTTAAAAAGGAAGGAAATCCTGGCACTTGCTACCACCTGGATGAACCCTGAGGACATTATGCTCGGTGAAATGAGCCCGTCACAAAAGGATAAATACTGTAGGATTGCACTGCTATGCGGTCCCTACAGGAGTCGCCGTCATAGAGACAGAAAGTAGGATGGTGGGTGCCAGGGCTGGAGGAGTGGGGGAGGGGGAGTGAGTATCTAATGGGGACAGTTTTGGTTTTACAAGATGAAAAGAGCTATGGGGACAGATGACGGTGATGGTAGCACAGCTCTGCGAATGTGCTTAATACCACTGACCGGTGCACTTACCCACGGCTGGGACAGTAAATCTTATGCCACGTGTATTTTACGGCAATTATAAATAAAAATATGATGAATCTCGTAGTGTCGAATGAAAGAAGCCACACACTGTGGCTACCAACGAAGTGGCCCAGCTGACCGACCCCCTCGGCCACGGGAGGAAGGCCCATGGCTGGGCTGGGCCCCAGGGCAGGGGGGCCGTGTTCTGCTTCCCGATGGGGCTCTGGTTCCGTGGGTGTGTGCAGGATGTGGCAGTGCCGTGAACTCTTTGCCTATGTGTGTCTCCTATACCTGGGGAGAGTTTTAATTTAAAAAAAGGGCTGTCTTAGAATAAAGGGCTGCGGCTTCTGGAAGGCTCGCCATGTTGTCTTTAGTCTTCCCTCATCTCCTTGGGTCTCGAGAACACCCTCGTGGCCCCGCGTGGTCCACAGACCTGTGCTGGAGAAAGCAGGCTTAAGGGGTCCCACCAGCCCCCTTGCAAAGAACAGGGCTATTTTACAAACGCTCACACACACACACACACACACGCACACCAGCGTTCTCCAATTCAAAGATGAAAAGGAACAAACATGCCTTCAGCAGCGAGCGTGAGGGGGGGTCTCTGGAAGCCCGTTGTCCCCGCCTCGACTTCTGTGGGCTGGAGAGATGAGGCCCAGATGTTGCCACGGGCCACGGCGACCTGGAAACTATTACTTAACCCTTGAAGGAGATGGGTGCCTGTGGTGTATTTGGCCTCTGAAGGCAGTTATTCTTTATGTTTTGCTGACAGTCCAAACGATTCTAGATAAACCGGAGAGTGTAGGGAGCCGGCCAGCACCTGGAGAGATTAAACCCCCCGGCTCTGCAAGAGCACAGCTGCGACGGGCAGGCCCAAACCACCGAGCGCAGGGTCGGAAAACCACGCCTTTCGGGGAGCACTTCAGATTCCTGAGAGTTAGTGTGGATAGTGGGTGCCGGTGAAGGCGCAGAGAATCACGCGCGTCCCCTGGAGCACCGTGGGGCCTGATTCCTGCCGCGGGCGTTCCCGGCGTCGCTGGCAGCTGGGGCGGGGGGGACACCTCCACAGCCTCTCGCGCTGAAGAGCGCCTCACACCCTCGCAGTTTCTCTCCGTCTCTGTGACAGTCCTGAGGGAGCACAAGTCTTCATGTTCGTGTCCTAAATGGACCCACTGAGGCCCCAAAAGAGAGGGCACGTGGCTGGCTGGCCGCCCTCAGAAGTCGGCCCAGAGGCTGGGACGGAACCCCATTTCTTGTCTCCGAATCCAGTGCAGTTTCTAAAGAGGTGTTTGTTACAAGTTTTGATTCCTTCCTTCCCCCAAACCTCCTGGGACTGTGGATGGGAACCGAAGGGTCCTGGCTGGTGTCCAGGGCCTTGCCACCCTCACCGTCCAGGGGAGAAGAGGACGGATGCGTGAGCAGTCAGAAGGGCAACTGAGAGGTGGCGGGGCGGGGGGAGGGGGACAAAGGGGGGGAGGGGCCCCCTGGACCACGAGCTGCTGGCTGAAAGGGCCACAGGGAGACACCGAATCCTGGAGGAAGAGGACCAGAGGGGCTGGAGGAAGCAGAAGCAGAGACCACGGAGGAGGGTCCACTCCCGGGAGCCCTTGGGAGGGTCCCACCAGGACAGTGGCATCCCACCCCCCGGACAAGGTGCATCGCGGCAGCCTCAGCTGGCCCCGCACAGAGCAGCAAGGGGACGTCCATGGGGAGGGTTAGGACAGGGGAAGCCACCCCGCCCCTGAGCGACACCCTCCTTCCCAGGGACACTTCAGTGACCCACAAGAACACGCTAGAATCTGCCGTTGACTTACAGGAATTTCCAATGGGTGTGCGGGGTAGAAAAATAAGGAAGGTGGCAGGGAAATGATGCCGTAGGAACCTCGTGACTGCTGATGACAGTTTATGCCTGCGTACGTGGGCGTGTGACCGTGAGGGCGTGGGGAAAGCGTGCACACACGCACACACTGGGTGGCTGGCAGGACCTGGGGTGGGCACCCGAGAGCGACCCGTGAGGACAGCGTGGGAGGGGGGCCGTGTGGTGGGTCCCTCCCCACCCCACCCCTGTGCCCAGGGGTCTGGCTGCGGCGGTTCCTGAGCTGGGCGCCGTCCAGGGCTGCTTCTTGAGTGTCCCGTTTACACGCTCGTGTGTCATTCACAGAGTCGGATGGTGGCCCAGAGAGGAGAGCCGTGAGGAGGCGGAACAGCGGGCAGACCAGCACGTCCCTCGAGCGGAAATACCGCCTGTGACCGGGGATCACAAGGTAGGAGACAGCTCCCTCTTCAGAGTTTCATTTGCTGCCACTTCCTGTCTTATTTAACTTACTGTTTATTGTCACCGGTTATGCTGTGCACGGTCAGTGTTGAGCCGGTGTCAGTACGCGCGTCAGTTGTGTCCGTGCTGGTAGGTGGTCAGTGCGGAGCCGGTGTCAGTACGCGCGTCAGCTGTGTCCGTGCTGGTAGGTGGTCAGTGCGGAGCCGGTGTCAGTACGCGCGTCAGTTCTGTGTCCGTGCTGGTAGGTGGTCAGTGCGGAGCCGGTGTCAGTACGCACGTCAGTTGTGTCCGTGCTGGTAGGTGGTCAGTGTGGAGCCGGTGTCAGTACGCACGTCAGTTGTGTCCGTGCTGGTAGGTGGTCAGTGTTGAGCCGGTGTCAGTATGCACGTCAGTTGTGTCCATGCTGGTAGGTGGTTAGTGCTGAGCCAGTGTCAGTATGCCCGTCAGTTCTGTGTCCGTGCTGGTAGGTGGTTAGTGCGGAACCGGTGTCTGTACATGGGTCAGTGTGGCACAGATCTTGGTGCACGGTCAGCGCTGAGCTGATGTCGGAGCACGGCTTGGGGTGGTTGTGGACAAAGGGGTGTGATCCAGGCGCTTGGGGGGCTCTCACAGTGGACCAGCGGCAGGAGGCTTGTCTCCAGCTGCTCCGAAGTGTTTGCCGGGAGTGGCTCCGAGGGCAGTGCTAGCTCCGTCCACAGGAGGGCGGGCGGCTGTGCTGGGTGAGCTCTGTGTGCCGTGCCTCCGGGTCTGCCCTTCACCCTGCGCTGCAGGAGGAAAAGCGGGGGCCGTACCCGGAGCCGGGCTGGGCGCTGCGCTGAGAAGCCCCCCGGGCCATCCGTGGGCCTGGCGGGGGCGCCCCTGGCGGCCATGGAGAGGAGGGCGCAGGTGGGGCGTGCTTGCATCAGTGCTGCACCCTGGCCCTCGGGCCCGCCTTGCAATGCTCCTTGGGAAGCAGGGACCTCCTGACGTCCGCGCCGCCGAGGCTGCCGCAGGGCCATCTGCAGCCCACGTGGGCGGGGTGTGGGTAAGAGGCACGGAATGTGGCTGGGTGGGCAGAGCCCACGTGGCAACGCTCCAGCCGAGGCCCTGATCTGGGCGCTGGCCTCCGTGACCGCCCGCCGGCCGCGCGGGGTGTGAGCAAGGACCTGACCGTAAATGTGTAAGGTCGCCCTGCCCACGGCGGTCATCCCTGTTCCGGGAAGCAGCCCGTCTCACCCTCCCGGTGGGATGGATGCAGCTGTTCACTGTCTGTAAAACGTGCCCTTGGAAAGCGGCTTCCTGGGCTTGTTCCAGATAAGGTTGCAGGGAGGGGAGGGCTCCTCCCGGCGAGCGCGCCCCCCTGGCAGCCTCGAGCAGGGCTGCTCCCTGAGTGGGCAGGACCCAAAGAGTCTTGACGTTTAGCTTAAAGGGAACGAACGGCAGGGCCTGTGTGAGTCCGTCAGGAATGTGGCCAACTCATTATGTCATGAAATCTGCCAGCCCGCTTTCCCGTTGCTGATGATTCCAGACGTGCCTGCACACATTGGCTATTTCAGCTTTGAGGTTTACGAGACGAGCGCTGGGTGAGCGGCTGCGGGCGTGAGGGGCAGGGGGCGTGCGGGAAACCTCAGGGTGATGGACCGACCCCGTCTCTCTCTTGACTGTGTTGGGTCCCATGGGGGGTGCCTTTGTCAGACCCCTCGACTGGTGCACTTACGAGGTGTGGCTTGCACTGCGTGTAAATTTCCCCTAAAAAACATAAGCAAAGGTTGAAGTCTAGCTAATGCAGCGCAGGCTGAAGTGTTCAGGGTTGGCGCACACGGACGTCTGCCGTTTCTTCTGAAATGCATCAAAAGATAAGATGGGTCGGCGCACAGGTGGGAGGATGGGAGGTGCGCTGCCCTGTGAGGAGGCAGACAGAGCAAGATGCGAGCGGCTGTGACCTGAGTTCAAGTCTGTGGGTACTGCCTGCCACGCTTTTCAGCTGTCCATTCCTGTGAACGTTGGAGAAAAGTTCTGCGCGGGGCTTCTGGGGGCCTGGTGTATCCATTTTCTAGGCCTTTCTGTATTTGTGAACTACTGTGGGACCCACTGGGGTTCGTGGGGCCTGTGTGGCTTCTCAAGGTGCCTTTCCTACTGGTCTGTCCGGGAGCCTCCGCCTCAGGTGCACCCAGCTGTGCTGGTGAGTGGGGCTCTGGGGATTTTGATGGGGGGGGGGGGCGCCGGCCTCGGCCTGTGGTCCAGGCACGTAGACTCACCGCCTCGAAATGCGCCGTCCCTGCCCCGCGAGGTAGCACTCCGGGCAGGCCCACTGCCCCGGCTCCCCACAGGGAGGTGTTCGCGCTCCTTGCTGACCAGCCGAGGCTTCACCTTCCCTCTCGTGACCGTCTGCAGCCTACAGGGGCTCGGCCCCGCCGGCCGGCTCGGAGAGGAAGACCGAGGGTTGCCCGTACCAGTTCAGGTCCCACGCGAGGATGAGGCCCGGTGTGGGCGCCCAGTCGTAACGGGCAGCGTCACAGCCCGCTCTGGCTCGAGAGGATGCCCCCTCCTGGCTAAATTCTGTGACCGTGGAGTCAGGTGGCTGCTGCCTGGGGCCAGAGGCCACATCTGTAGGAAGAGTTCTGTTTCCTGACCTTCTTTATTTTCTTCTGTTGTCCTTTTCCAAGTTCAAAGAAGTTATTTTGATCAAACCCAGATAACAGTCTCGTTCACAGACTCTTAGCATCAGGAGAGCTGGTGGTTACACCCGTGGGGCAGTCCAGAGGCTGGGTGGGACAGAACTGGGCTGGATCCCGACCTTCTGGCATCAAGGCCAAGTGTCTCAGCCAGGTCAACTTTGGTGACGAGTGACAGAAAGCCCACCTGAGGTGGCTCAGGCAGCAAGGGAGCTTATTGACCCACATGACTGACCCGCCCAGGTTCAGGTACTGCTGGATTCTGAGGCCGAGCAATGCCTTTGGGGTTTGGTTCTTCTCCCTCATCTGCCACTGCCCTTTGCTTGGGCCACGCATCACCACAACCCCAGGGCCACTGGGGAGGCCAGGCACCTGGCCCTGCACCAGCCTGGTGGCCGGGGCTGGAAGGGCTGCCTGAGCTCAGGCCAGTGCCCGCTGCTGCATCTGGGTGGGGTGCTTTTCACCCACCAGAGGGAGTGAGCGTCTTGTGGCTGCAGCCGCAGGAGGGACCATGGCTGCAGGTGTCTGTCGCAAAGACTCTTAATCCTACAGACACAGAGCTCCCTGCTGCCTCGAAGGGAGGCCCTGTGTCCTCTCGTCGCCCTCTGGGGACCCGCAGTCTGGAACACCAGCACTTCATTTCTATTTCTGACCATCTACACTTGCTAATGCCTGGTGGTCCTGGTCAGCCTGCCGACGGAATTCTTTTCCTGGGAAGCCCAGGATCCTGGGGTGGACGGACTTCTCCACGTCTCAGCCCCCTCCAGCTGCTCCCTAAGCAGCCCTGTCCTTCCCCACAGAGCCCTTCACAGGTTAAGACTCAGGATTCAGCCGTGCCCCCCACACCCCCGCCTGGCAGAATTGACGTGCTCCTCTGAGTCCTGCGGCAGCGGCCGTGGGTGCTGACGCCTGCCGTCATCGAGGACTCAGTTCCCAGGTGGCGGTCGGGGCTTTCTGAACCTGCCTGTTTGCCGTGGGCTCACTCAGCACGTCCCCCCCTTCCCTGTCCTCTGTCCATCACACCTGTCTGTCCGCAAGAGCCCGTGCCCACACGCCATCCTCTGACTGCTGGGCACGTGGGGGCTGATCTGGGCTGCAGATGACAGCTGCCCCCTCCCTGGCGTCTGCCCGCACTCACCTGGCCTGGGCCCCAGCCAGGGCTTTGTCTCCAGCTACTGTGAGGGATGCAGTGTCAGTGAGAGGCCATCTCTCAGCTGGGCTGGAATGAAGGCACCCGGGGCACAGGTGAACCGCTGAGCTGGGGAGGAATGAAACATGCCTTCCTGCTGCCAGGGTGGCTCGAGACCGCAGCTCAGGCCTCTTGAGGCCCCTTGGACTGGGCTCTGGCTACCCGTTCCTGTGAGGGTGCATTTGATGCCGCTGAGTGGACCCGTGCAGAACCTCGGGGAGCAGTGAGCACAAGTGCCCAGCACCCAGCCGAGACCCGGGCATCCCAGCCCCATCGCGCTCCTTGGGACTTGCCCACCCTCCCCCCGGGCTGTGCCCCCGGAAATAGGCACGTCCTCATGCCGTCCTCAGTTTCTGGCTTTTCTCTGAGGTTTTACTGTATATGTAGCATCCCTAAATCCTACAGTGCGTCCTGCTTGTTTTTGAATTTTATTAACGTGGTGTTAACCTGGGGTGTATTTTATTCTGTGACTTGCTTTATTCCACTGAACATTCTGTTTCTAAGGTGCATCTGGGGTGATGTCCGTAGCCAGGGGGCTTCTGTTTTCACTGCTGTATAATATTCCCTCGTGTGCCGGCACCACTGTTTGTTTACCCCATTCTCCTGTTCACGGACACGGGAGCTTCCAGGGTTTCACCGCAAAGCCACCACGAACACCCCGAGCCCCCAGTGTGCGAGGGTTTCTCAGCGCAAGCGCACACGTGGGTGCGGCGTGTGGATGGAGGTTGTCCGTGCCGGCGGAGCTGGGTGCTGCCGAGGGCGGCACCATGGACCACGCCCCCAGAGGGCAGCCCCGCCCCAGGCGCCCCACGCTGGCTGGTCCTCATCAGCCGAGTGGTGGCAAGACCGTCCCTCACTTTTCCTTTAGCTCATCCTGTTGTCACAATTATAAATGCGCACGTCTGGAACATGGAACAGTTGTGTAAGGCTGGTGCAAGAAACCACAGCCCTGCCACGTCCCCCCTCCCTGCAGCCCCGCTGTCCTCGTGTGATCGCACGCAGTCCGTGGAGCTGACTCAGGGCCTTTGTCTCCACGTCACCAGGGATATTCGGTCACCGCTCCCTCTGGATGTCCCGTTCTAGACACAGGTGTGCCGTGTCCACGCTATACCGCCTGCCCCGTGATCAGCCCCACCCACGGTCAGCACTGACTTCACGGGGACCGCCAGCCACGATACGTAGTTGAGTTTGTCGTACCTCGTAATAGCCTTTCTTTGCCGCACGTTTTGCTGTAAGTGTCTTGGGGGTTTTGTTGGTTGCTTGTGGTTGGCTGGCTCGCTCTTGTGTGGCCCGGTCACCAGTTTGACCCCAAGCTCTCTGCCAGGTGTGTGAATTTCCTGTCAGTACTTTCACACCCATCAGGTGATCTGTCTGTCTCATTTCTGGGGAGAAATCATTTTTTGGACCCTTCTGCTGCTCCAGTCAGGGCTGGACGTTCTCCGTGCCTCATGCCCAAGGAAGGTGCCAGGAACCCCCTTTCTCTGTCTCCCCGGGGAGTGTCTGCCTTCCTCCTGTGTTGGACCCCTTGCCTCCAGGATCTGTATCTCACTTTCCTGGTTTACTCCCTTGTTTTCCTGGAGCACATTCCCCCAGCTGCTTCCCGAGAGAGGGTGCCGGGGAGGTACATTTGCTGAGAATTTGAATGTGTTTCAATGTCTTCGTTCTACTCTGTCACTCAGGCTCCTTGGTGGCAGGACTGGCTTTTGATTCACCTTTGTTCCCTCCATTTTTCTTGCCTGGAACATTAACCCCTCCCCTTCCACCCATCCAAATCACTCTTTAACACCGAACTCAATGGCCATCTCCTCCGGGTGGCCCGACCTCCTCAGTCCTGAGTGATGATTAATCCTTGCTTGTAACCCTGTGATACTTATTCTCTGCATCACACCTTTGGCATCTACACTCATCATATCTAGTCATTAATTCAGCACCTGTTCCTTGAGCACCTACTGTGTGTGTTGGAGGATTCACAGTGAATCTAAAACAAGCCCTGCCATCCAGGAGTGTCTTGGAATATTGGAACAAGAAGGGACCCCCTGGTACCACCCGTGAAAACCCCTGTCGTGTAGGTGGGGAGACGGAGGCCCCCAGGATTACAGGACTTCTCGTCCAGTGAGGACCCAGCCCAGGTCCCCTGACCTCCAGGCCTCTGGTCTTCCTGTGATGACAGCTGTCTACAGAGAGACGACAGATGCTTGTAAAAACCCCACCCACATGCCACGAGAGATGAGTGTGGTTTTGTTTGTTTTACAAATGAGGAAACTGAGGCAGAGAGAGATGAGCGTCTCATGAGTGGTGGAGCTAGCGCTCCGGCTAGTTTGATTCTAAATACAGGCGCCTGCGGGCGAGTGTGTGCCCGGGCCCTCGGTGCCCGCGCCTCGGTCCTGACAACAGATGTTGGCACACGCAACCAGCCGATGTTCACTTAGGATGCGTGGACCAAGTATGGGGCCTTCCAAGGCGCATGCCTGCTGCATGTTTCATGTGCAGGGGAGGGGGTGTGTGCAGCTCTGCCTCGCCCGGAAGAGCCCTCCGGGGACAAGAAAACTCATTCTGGTGTTCCCGGGGATGGACGGTCCTGAGTGTCCAGAGCCTGGGGCTGTGTCAGCGTGCAGGGAGACGGGCTCTGTCTGGGAGCTGCTTGGGAAAACAGCTTGTTCCCAGTCCCAGCCGCGCTGCCCCCCACGGCGCTGGGGCCGCAGCAGTGGATGCGGGGGCCCTGCCTGTGGGGCAGCCCCTCCCAGAGGGACGAGGCCTTGACCGCAGACGGGAGCCGTCACCACGGGCTTATTCACACCAGCAGGAGCCCATATGTGCGCTGAGACACTGCCCAGGCATCCGCCCGGCTCTGGATTTCCTCCGCAGCTGATGGGTATCCAGATGAAAGGCGGAATTTCCTGCGCCCTTGATCTCCAGGTCGCGTCCCTCTTCCTCTTCGACTGTGCCCGTAGAGGGGAGACAGAGGTGCGTTTTTGGCAGGACAGGGGTGGGCGTCGGCAGCCTGCCTCTGGCGTGCTAGGGCATGGCCTTCCTCACAGACCCTTCACGTGTGGCCGTGTCGGGACTTCACTGCGTGAGTGGGTGGCATTCCCTCAAAGAGCCCCGGGCAGCGCCACCCTGGGGTTGTGAGTCACTCCCTTCCCGGGAGGTTCCCAAGAACCATAAAAAGAAACAAAACTGAGTTATTTGTAGTGAGGTGGATGGACCTAGAGTCTGTCATACAGAGTGAAGTCAGAAAGAGAAAAACAAATACCGTATGCTAACACATACATATGGAATGTAAGAAAAAAAAAATGGTCATGAATAACCCAGGGGCAAGACGGGAATAAAGACGCAGACCTACTAGAGAATGGACTTGAGGACACGGGGAGGGGGAAGGATAAGCTGGGACGAGGTGAGAGAGTGGCATGGACATATATACACTGCCAAATGTAAAATGGATAGCTAGTGGGAAGCAGCTGCATAGCACAGGGAGATCAGCTCGGTGCTTTGTGACCACCTAGAGGGGTGGGATAGGGAGGGTGGGAGGGAGACGCAAGAGGGAAGAGATATGGGGATATATGTATATGTATAACTGATTCACCTTGTTATAAAGCAGAAACTAACACACCCTGGTAAAGCAATTATACTCCAATAAAGATGTTAAAAAAAAAAAAAAGAACTCCAGGGCTCTGTTCTCTTACATACGCATTTACGTAAGTAAACGTGGGAATCTGAACAGCCTTGGCTCTGAGCGGTCTGCGTCAGGTGGGACTGTTGATGTCGGTGCTTCTTCAGCCTTCCCCCGCCACCCACCAGACTCAGTGGTCACGGAATTGCCGTCAGGTCTGCTCCTGCCCACTTTGCAGCCATCTTAGGGCCCTGGCACCCAGAGGATTTTTGGACGGATGGACGAGTGAACGAATGAAGTCACATGTGGCCAGTGCCCGGCTGATCATGGCCCTGACCAGATGTGACCTAGTGGACGTCAGGCCAGCCTTGTTTTCCGGACTCAGCACTCTCCCGGGGCCCCCGTCCCGTGTTGCTGTTCCCGGCGTGGGTGTGGGTATGGGTCGGGCACTAGCCTGCTTGGCCGGGCGCCCCTCACCCACCAGCCTCTCTTGCCGCCTGGACCCAGGAGGAGGTGGGCAGAGCCGCGGCCTCCCATTCGGCGCTCGGCCGGGAGCCCGGCGTCCTCGGCTGCCACTGAGTGGGGACAGCTCTCGGGGGCTTTGCCACCCGGCACGGCCACAGGTCGACCCGCAGAAGGGGCTTACCTGGGCCGTGAGCTCCAGGGTCAGCTTTCAACGCCACCAGTCCTCTGCCCAACCAGACGCATCGAGGAAGCCCAGCCCCGTTGGCCGAGCCGCTGCCGCCTGCCGAGGCATGTGCTGGTCTCCTCGTAACTGAGTCTGCTAATCCCACGGCAGCCTTTCGGGGCGGCTATTATTTCCCCACTTTAGAGATTAGGAAACTGAGGCTCAGACTGTAACTTGCCTGCATCTCCAGGACAGAAAGGGAGTCAGGGATGAGCTCTGTCCCACCAGCTACAGCTCCCCCGCCCTCATCCGTGCCCCCTGCACCCGGGGCCCGAGCCTGGACGTGGAGGAGGCCTGCGTGGCCAGCTTCCCGCCCCAGCTGCTCCAAGGGGCGGTGAGAACCCACAGAAAGGAAGGGAAGACTTTCCGTCCCCAGTCCGCCCTGCGTCTGAATCACTGACACAAGCCCCAAACCGCCCTGGTTTCTGTTTCCCTCCCAAGAAGAGCCTCCTTGGCCCTTTCCCCTCTGGGGGCCGCGGGGCTTAGTTACTGTCTGTCTGTCCTGCTTCCTGCCCTGCAGCAGGCGAGGGGCTGGGGCTGGGCCTCAGTGGGTGTTGATGTGCCCGTGCTGGGGGCGTGAAGTCCACATCCTGGGTCAGGGAGGTTCGGGAACCGTGGCTTTGGTCCCAGAAGGAGTTTGGAGAATGTGAACTGGGTCTGGGTACGGGGTCGCAGCCCAAGGCGAGGGAGACGCAGTGAGTGTGGGTCGGGCGGGGTGTGGGGCTGAGGTCAGGGAACGAGCCTAGGGGCGTCCCTGAGGCGGCGGGGAGCCAGAGGAGGGGAGCTTCAGAAGGCCCCCGGATGAGCCTGCGGTGGGCGTGGAGCCGGCGGGCCGGTGTGGTACCAGCGGGGCTTTGCCCAGACAGTAATCGGGGACCCTCTACTTCCAGCGAGGGAGGGGTGGTCCAGGGCACGGGAGGTCGAGCGCTGGGGCCTGAGGGTGATCCCAGAACTGGTAACTGAGCCTCCCTAGGCCTCAGCTGGCCCGTCCGTGAAAGGGGCTCATAGAGCCCCCCACCCTGGGCTGCGGTGGGAGACCAGTGGGCTTGTGCGTGTGACGTGCTCAACTGGAGAGCACCGGGCAGAGTGAGACGTGGTGAGGGTCACAGCCGCATCCCGTCACAGTGAAGGCTTGGAAGAGGAAGGAACAGGCTTGCTGGATGCGGGTGGACGTGGGGGCGATGGGGAGATGAGAGCCCCGCTGAGTCCCTTCCCGCCGCTGACTGGCAGTTGTGTCTGCTGCTCGGGGAAACGTCCAGTGTCTCCAGGCGCTGCCTAAGTCAGTTTTTCCATATATTTGCCGCTTCCAGCCGGCGTTGTACAATAAAATTTTTTTCTAGCTGATTTTGCTTTGTATCCAACCTCCTCTGAACTTTAGTTCCCTGGTCCTGGATCCTTTATCTGACACTGGTCTACTGGACATAGTCTTTCTCAGAGCATTGCTGACACTTCCAACCCAGACCTCCTGAGGGGAGACCCTGGAGTCTTCCTCATCCTTCACACAGAATGATTCACACAGAATGATGGAAGTCAACGGCAGGCGCCGACCAGCAGCCAGAAATACAGACCCACTTCCGTGCTCACGCATTGACTGAGGCCTGTGGATGGATGGGCAGATGGATGGATTAATTGAGGGATTGATCCGTCGATTGATAAATTAACTGATGGATTGATGGGTGAACCAATGGGTGGATAAATGGATGGATGGGTGGATAGATGAATGGGTGGATGGATAGACGGGTGGATGAAAGAATAGATGGGTGGATAAATGGGGTCCCGCCAGCGTGCACTGTGCCTCCCCTGGACGAGACCGAGGGACGGGCTGGGGGCCCGCGTCTTTCCCTCGGCCGGGACGCGTACCAGCAGGATGCCCAGCTGTGCGCTATGCAGACTCTGCCACCAGGGGCCTGAGCGCCCTGCCTGGAGCTTCCCGCCCCTGGTTCGTGAGACTGGCACTGCCCAGGGTGGAATGGAGTGTCACAGGGTATTTATGTGGAGCCTTTGACATAGTCCCTCCGCCGGATCTCTCTCAGCTTGGCCCAAGGCTGTGATGGAGAAGATGTGGCTGGGCCGAACGGGCAGGCAGCAGACCAGGGAGGAGCGGGGCGGGTCCCGGATGCCTCGGAGCCCGGCCAGGAGGGCCCAGCTCCAGGAGGTCTGCTTACACCATCTGACCTTGGTTGTTTGACGTGGGAAAAGAAATTGGAGTTTCTCCGCTCTCCGAGGTCAGATCGACTCCCTGTGGCCTGAGGTCACTTTGATTTCAACAAGGCCGATTCTGCTCCAACAGCTGATGGGTCTCCTGGAAGCACTTCCCCCTCCGTGCAGACATGTCCTGCCTTCAGGGGTGCGTGAAAGGTGTCCGTGCATGGACGCTGGGTTTATGGCTGGGAGACCCAGGTTCAGAGCCAGGCCAGTCGCCTCGGCCAGCCATGTCTCCATCTTCGTCCCCGGCCCTTGGAGATGGGGCTCCTGTGCTCCTTTTGCCGAGCCAGAAGCTGCACAGCGAGGAGGCAAGCTTTGGCGACCCTTGGCTCTGCGCTGGACGGTGCCCTGGGCCCTGCCACCCCCCGGTAGGGCAGCACGAGTTTCCCAGGGCCACGCGCCAGTGCCCACAGGGAGCATTGGCGCTTGGCCTCCATCAGGTCGAACACTGGCAGGGACGACTTGAGTCCCGTGGAATAGTTAACAGGTGACTCTGCAGCAGCCCTCTGGGGGCCTCCGTGATGACCCCACAAAGCCGGGAGCTTGCCTCACACGTGAGAGGCTGGGTGAGGCTCGCAGGGGTGGCCTCACTTTTCTAATGACAATCTTTCCGACGAGAGCCTCCCCACGTGCCCGGCCCCGCCGTGTGCACAGCAGAGCATGGGAGGTGAGAGGAGGACGATCCCGGGGCAGCTTCTGTAGGAGCCCTTGGGACCAGAGGGCGGTGTGGGGGACAGACGTCGCCCACAGATGCGGGCGGGTGGTCATTTGTAAACGGGGCCTGCGTGGGGCACGTGGAGAGTTCCGCCAGCGGAACCTGGAGCCTGCTGGGGTGTGGGCTGTGTCGGTGGGGGACCCCTGCAGCCGTGCCCAGGGTGAGGCTGACTCAGCCACTGCCCCTCTCGTCGGTCACTGTGTCTCTGCACGTGTTTTTGGCGGGTTGGTGGGAAGCGGGTCTCGCCCTCTGCCGCCAGCCCCTCCGGGTCCCAAGCAGGGCTGGGCATCCCAGGCCTGAGGTCAGGGGGTGGGGGTTAACTGTCAGGATGACAGTCTGACGGCGGTGCTGCTTCCTCGTTCACCAGCGACTTCCAGGCCCTCGTCCTCACAGTAGCACCTGTGGCATGGGTATAATTGTGCCCACTTTAAAGACGAGGAAACTGAGGCTCAGAGAAGCCCCGGGCTCCACCCCAGCAGGGCCGTGCCCACAGAGAGCAATGCCTCTGCAGACCCCGGTCGAGAGGGGCCCGGGCTTCCTGGGTTGTGATCATCGCTTCCAGGAAGTCACGGACACCGGAGGAGGTAAGAAAAGGTGGGGACGAGGGTTTGGCCACCTGTGTCCTGACCCGCTGTCCTTGCCGCTGGTGGGGCCCCAAGCGCTTACGAAACAGTGACATAGGAGCCAAGATAGTATTAATGGTAAAAATATTTCATCTCTGAGTCCGGCTGATGGAGTCTCTCAAGATAAAGTTCGTTCCTTTTTTAAGAGCAAATATGTTTAAATGTGGTGCTTCTTAAAATCTGTTTCAGTGGTTGCTTCCTTTGTCCGAGCCAGCGGGGCCCGCCCTGCCTGGTTCCCAGCACCCTGTCTCAGCTTCTTGCTCTGAAAGGAAACTGCGTTCCTACCGCTCTCCCTCTGTTCACGTGGGTCTGCGGTTGGGGAAGGTGGGCCGTCCGTCCTTCTGGCGGAGGAGACGCCGGGCCAGGGCTGTGCATACAGAGGGCGCCCCATAGATGCTCGCTGGGCGAGAGTGAGCAGATGTGAGGACTTTGGGAGGTGGCCCCGCATCTGCTCTTCCCCGGCTCGGACTAACTACCTGCTTCTCCTCTGGCTCCGCCTCTGTCCACTTTCCAAAGTCTGCGCTACAGGGGCTGGGGTGGGCGTGCGGGGGCTCCACGACGGGACCCTCTGCCCCCGGCTGCTCAAAGGGGAGGCTTCGCAGTGACCCCAGAACACTGCAGGAAACACAGGCGGTGCCGGAACGTTCTGGAAGCCAGTGCTTCGGTCCCAGCACCGGCGTGGAGGCCCCGCCTCAAACCCTTGTCCTTACAGTTAAACTCGGACCTGAAGGTCAGAGGGCAGATTTCCTTGTTCTCTTGATCTCCCTCGGTGAAGCGAAAACGTCAGTCCCCCGGGGGCTCTGAGCCCGATTGTGAAGCGTGAAACTGTGCCTGTGGATGTCGTGTTAACAGGCATCGTCATCAGAGAAGCCAGAGCTGCCCTCGAGATGGGGCAGCCACTAGCCACGCGGGGCTCCTTAACATTTAAGTGAATCACCGTGACATAAAGCTTAAAATCCCTGTCCTCAGCCGCTCCGGCCGCCTTCCAGAGCCTCATCACGGCAGTTCTGTTGGGCGGTAGGGCCGCAGGCCTGGCGACAGGTGCTCTCCTGCGCGGCACCTCTTCAGGTGCGCCTGCTCCAACGAGGCCCTCCCCGACCCCAGATCCCTGCCTGCCCCCCGGTGCCCGCTTTCCAGAGCCCTCAGCTCCCACCTCCTCCGAGCCCACCAGCCGCCTGCGCCGGCTCCCCTTGCCCGCCAGGCACAGGACGCCACTGCCAGAACTGTCTCCCCGTGCCTTGTGAGGTACCTCGGGAGAAAACCCCAGGAGCACGCAGCCGGGAGGGACCCCCCACGGGGCATTGGCTCAGCCGCATCTTCCTGGACGATGTCTCCCTGCAGGATCGCTGCCCACTTTGCCTTGTTTCTTCCTCACTCGTCTTCCCGGCCACATGGCCGCCTCTCACGGGCAGACCCGGGGTCCCTGTCATTTAGAGCTTAGACTCTGGTCACATCCTGAACCTCGCGGGATCCTGTTCCTCGTCTGGAGAAGGAACGAGGACAGTCTCCATCTCCCGGGGATGTCGTGCGGGCTAGAGAGGGTAGTGGCCCGCGCGGGGTGTCGTCCACTCTCGTCGAAGTTGCAGGTAGTATCTGGGAGCAGCCCCCGAGCCTTTTCAAGGAGCTGCTGGCCACTGGGCAGCTTTGCAGGGCGGACAGGGGAACTGTGGCTCTGGACCCGGTCCACGGCCCGGAGTGAGTGCAGTGGAGGCTTGTTGCGGGAAGAGTCTTTGTGGGCTTTTGAGGGCACGTGGGGACCCTACACAGGACGCTCTCAGAAAGCCCACCCCGATGGTGTAGGGAGAGGCCAGAGAAGGGGTGAGACGACGTATCTTTGGCCTGTTTGTCTGGAGGTCGCCGATGCCCGATGCCCAGCTCCATGGACCAGGCCCCACGCCAGGGAGTCCCCACACCCGCGCCGCTGCGGGCGAGTTCGTACGGCAGCCTGGAACCATCTGAAGATGGGAAGCTGAGGAGAGCCAACAGAGGAGGCAGGGACCTGGCCTCCGCCCAGAGCTCCCTTTCCGAAAGGGCGGACGAGAGCGGCAGGGAGGGCATTTGACTGGCAGTGACAGGGTCACGCCTGGTCACCAGATGTGCCTGGGAACCTGCGGGTCTGGTCTGGGCCCAGCTGCTCAGCCCCGAGAGTCTGACCCCAGGGGGCATCTAAAGACAGCATCCCACCGCCACCCCGGTGCCTTCTCTCCCAGCGGCGTTTGCCTTTGATTCCAGCTCCTGCAGGTCCTGGCTTGGGAGTGATTCTTTGAGGAACGTGCTTTGCCTCCCCCGGCTAAGGAAGAGGTGGTGGCACAGGCCGTCCACGAGGGCGGACGCTGGTGCCGTGCCCCGCGGGCCTGCGACTCGCTCCTCCTGCAGGGGTTGCGGGTTCGTTCCCCAGGTGAGGTCCTGAACTGTGGGCTCTTCAAGTCACACCCATATTCCATCAAGGATTCCCCTCAACCCCGGCTACCGTGCAGGGGCCTCCTGAGTGCCAGGGCAGCACCGGCCACGCTGGGGACAGACCGCGCCCGACACCCACACCAGGGAGCTTAGAGCAGCGAACATCAAAGGGCGTGATGTCCTGCGAAAACCTGAGTCCTTCCAGAGGCCTCTGGCGTCCACGCCTGGCAGGGGGCAGGGCAGGCCAGGCCGGGGGAATTCTGCAAGTCCAGGAACCGTGAGCATATGCGCTCACACATGTACACACATATACACATGTGCCCTCAGACATGCACTCACACGTGTGTACACATATACACTCATACACATATGCACTCATGCGTTCGTGCACGTAGGCACGCACAATTAACACACGTATTCATAAACGTGCCTGACAAGTGGTGTGACACGTGTGCCCACACACACTCACACCCCAGGCACTCACACACGTGGGTAGGAACGTCACACCCCTTGGCTTGTACGTCATGCGGCGTGAGCACCTGGAGATGCTAGAGTCAGACACGCCTCCAGGGCTTCTTGGGCTTGAGGAAGACCCGCAGAAGCCTTGTGCCCGCAGCGCTGCTTTACCAGCTGCTGGCGGCACCTGGGCTGCTGGGCGCTCCACGTGCACGTGTCCCTGGGCGTCCGTACACCCGGGGGGAGGACCCATGTTCTGTCCCCGTCTCTGATGCGGGAGCCGAAGGGCTGCACGCTGGGCCAAGTTCCGGCCTCCTGTGGGTACCAGGTGGGTCACACACAACATCCCGCTTGGTCTCTAGCGCGCCCGGGGAGGCTGGTATCAGGCCGGGCAGGAGCCCAGCTCTCCTGCCTCCAAGCCAGGCACAGACGGGGTGGCCCTCGCCCGGACCCCCACCTGGATCTTTGCTCCAGAAACAGGTTTTAAGGGCCTCTGGCTGTATTCCATCTTCACTCTCCGCTACAAGCAAAGGGCAGGCAGAGGGGAGAAGAACTGAGGGTTTTTTCCAAACAGCTTTATTTAGATACAGTTCACATACCATAAAACTCACCCTTTTAAAGAGTACGGTTCAGTGGGTTTCACTGTACTCACAGAGGTGTGCAACGATCGCCACCATCGAATTCCAGGACGTTTCATCACCCCCCAAAACTCCTCGTACCCTTCAGCCCCTGTTCCTCCCCTCAGCCCCCACCCCAGCCCGGCAACCTCGAATCCACTTCCTGTTTCCGAGGGTTTCAACATTTCACCTAAAATGGGCGCCCTTTGTGACCGGCTTCGTTCGGTCAGTGTCGTGCCTGCAAGTCTCCCAGGTCATCAGCGCTGCATCATCTAGGCTGAGGGACTCTTCACTGCGTGGCCGCACTGCGGTATGTTTATCCATCCGTCCTTCCGTGGAGAGACGTCTGGGTTGTTCCCACTCCTCGGCTGTCGGGAATAGTGCCACCGCGAACATTCATGAACAAGTTTTTATGTGGACATAGGTCTTCATTTTTCTTGGGTAGGTACCTAGGGCCATATGATAACTGCATATTTAACACTTTGAGGAACTGTCCGACTGTTTTCCAAAGGGGCTGCACCATTTCACATTCCCACCAGCAATATGAGGCTTCCAGTTTGTCCACATTCTCACCAGCACCTGTTGTTTTCTGGTATTTTGAATCTAGCCATCCTAGTGGTGTGAGGTGGAATCTCACTGTGGTTTTGATTTGCTTTTCCCTGATGGCTAATGATGTTGAGCATCTTTTCCTGTACTTACTAGCCGTGTGTTCATTTTCTTTGGAGAAGTGTCTATTCAGATAATTTGTACACTTTTCAATTGTATTCTTTGTCTTTTTATTCTTGGGTTGCAAGCATTCTTTATATATACTAGATCCAGCTCTCTTATCAGATATATGATTTGCGAGAACTTCCTCCCACTTTGGGGGGTTGCCGTCTCACTTTCCTGATGGTGTCATTCACGGCACAAAAGTTTTAAATTTGGTGAATTTCTGTTTATCTATTTTCTTTTTTGTTTGCACTTTTGGCGTCATAGCAAGAAGTCATTGCCGAACTCGAGGTTACAAAGACTTATTCCTGTTTCATTGTAAGAGCTTTATGGTTTTAACTCTTATATTTAATATAAGTTGTTGACTCTTTTTGAGTTAATTTTTGTGTATGGTGTGAGGTAGGGATCCATCTTCACTCTTTTGCCTGTGGATGTCCAGTTATCCCAACACCATTTGTTGTGAAGATTATCCTTTCCCCACTGAGTTGTCTTTACAAGCTTGTCAAATATCAGTTGACTGTAAATGTGAGGGTTTATTTCTGGACTCTCAATTCTAGTCCATTCCATTAATCTGTGTGTCTGTTCTTATTCTAATACCACACGGTCTTGATTACTATAGCTTTGAAGTTGGTTTTGAAACTGGGACGTGTCAGTCTTCCAAAATTGTTCTTCTTTTTCAAGATTGTTTTGGCTCTTCTGGGTCCCGTGCACTTCCATGTGAATTTTAGGATCAACTCGGCAACTTTGGCAAAAAAGACAGCTTTGGGATGGTGGAAGGAATTACCTTGACTCAGAAATGGGACTTTAAAAGCATATGATTTTTTGGGTGGTTTGGGGGAGACCTAGAGAACCGTTCTCCAATTATGAGTTCAAATTAAAAGGTCAGTTTCTCCATGTCCCAAAACACACCCCTCATTTAATCCTTACAACCTCACGGGGTGGGTGCTGCTGTCCCATCTCAGAGCACAGACAACCAAGGCCCCAAAGGGCCAGGTCAGGTGCCCAGGGCCCACAGGTGCAGGTGAAGGGGGACCATCGGGCACAGTGAGGTGCCCATGGCCACAGACCCAGCAAGCAGTAGCCGCTGCCATTCCCATCACTTTGGCCACACGTGTGCCTGGCCCCTGGCTGGACCTTGCAGGGCGGTGCTCGCCTCTCGACCAGGGGGAACTGGAAGCTTCCTTTGTTCTTTGCAGAGCCTACTCACCCTTGCCGGCTCACTTCTATCCCCACTGTGACCAAGAGGGTGACGGAGGGACTTTACAGGTGAGGAAGCAGGCCCGGAAAGCTCTGAGGCTCTCCCGCAGCCACGGAAGGCGGTGGCCTTCCCAGTGCGGGGATGTTTCCACGGCTGCGACCTCCATGCAGAAACACACAGCTGCGTCTGCCCACGCAGGAGGAGAGAGGGGCAGAAAGACCCTCGCCCCGTGGCTCAGCCCTAGAGACCCCAGGGTTCCAAAGGATGGCTGTCCTGCCTCTGGCCCGGGGAGTCAGAGGCAGACCGAGGGGAGAGGCCAGGTCCCAGTGGGGTCCTCGGAGGAGGGGGGATGTGGAGCGGCTGCTGGCTGGTGCGTCTCCTTACCCTCCACCCCCTGCTGAGCCGCCAAGAGACCAGGCCAGGGCCTTCGGAGAGCCAGGGCGCCTCCACATCTGCCCCACTGTTCCGCCCCAGGCCGCCTGCTCCGGATGTTCCAGAGGAAACCGCCAAGCGCACAAGGAGCTGGCTGGAGTCAGGCCCCACCGCTGGGGAGCTGCGTCAGCCGTGTGCACCTGCAGCGCTGCACCCTCAGCCCGCGGAGCGTGTCTGCTGTCCCTGCTCAGCTTCTGGCCACCAGGCCACCGCAGCCCGGCCGGCCGCGCTCCCTAATCCCAGCCGGCCCGGTGGGCAGAGATGGCAGAGACCAGCCGCCCCACACCCGCCAGCCCCCAGCCTGAAATGCAGACAGCAGCTTCCACGACTCAGTCCCTCCTGCCTGAATCTCCAGGGCGGTTTAGTGTTTATTTTTTTTAACTCCCAGGAAGCTGGGAGTATCTCTAAACCTTGGGCAGAGGTGATGCTGGCTGCCACCTCGTCCTCTGCAGCGTTTGACTCCAGTGGATGACCTTGGGGACCAGACGGAGCCGCTCCCGCAGGGGACAGGACAGGGGTTGGCCCCGCCCTCCTCGGGGCAGGCCCTCCATCCTCTGCCCCGTCTCTCCTCATCCGGGAATCTGGGATAGCACTCCTTGGGGGGCTGACGTCCGTGAGGGTGACACCAGCAGAGAAACAGAGCGTCCCTGACAGCTGGCCTGGGCCCACTGCTGCTCAGCCAGCGAGAATAGGACACCTTGTCCCCATCACGCTGCGGGGTCTGCTGAAGGCTGGACCCTCTCCATGGAAGAGACACACACATAAAATTCCGAGTCCCTCAGGCTTGCGAGCCCCAAACCCAGAGCCCCTGGCCTTGGCCCTTTCCTCTCCAGCCAGGCTGGGATCGCCATGCTTAACCCAAATAAGCAGGCCTTGAATGGCAGGATTTGGGGCAGGGTAATGGGCTAGCAGGATACTTTAGGAGGGTGGCCACATAAGACTGCCCCTGGCTCGAACTATATGAGCAGCCCCCGTCCCACTCCCAGTTTGATAGAATCAAATCAATCACAGGGCTGAAGCCCTGTTACTCACAGGCTGACCTGGTCCCTTCCCTGTCAGGCAGGAGCCATTGGCAGAATTTAACCTCTTTTGGACAGCAGGAGCAGAGAAGGAAGGAGCAGTTCCCCAATTGTTCCTCCAGCCCGATGAACTCCTATTCATACGTCAAAGCCCAAGCCAGGCATCACCTTCCCTATGCAGCCCTCCTCTTCCTTCTCCCCAAGGTGGAGCACCCACCAGGCACGTCCTATTCTTCCCGTGGTGGCGGCAACCCCTCTCTCCCGCCCTATGTGGTCTTTGATTTCTCCCATCCTGATTTCCAGCCCTGGTTTCTCTCCAACCTCAGGACGTTCGTGTGGACGTGCCCCACCTCATTCTCAGTGACCGTTTTCCCGGTCCCCAGGATCCATAGGAACCTCTAGGAATCTCCCTTTATTTCCCAAAGCCCCTCTGGCTCCGTTTATAGATTCACCATATGTCCTTCTGCTTTCTGAGCCGCCGAGCCTGGCTTGGCTCCGAGCTCGGCCGTCTGCCCTGCATGTGCAGTGGGGCCACTGCGGCAGCTGGCAAGTCGGGCTTTGTGGTCCCAGCCCTGTCCCCAGTCTGCAACCCCTCTCGACAAGTTATGGCCTCACATTCCAGCATCAAAGGTGTGTCCCACATGTGACAAGAGGGACCTTTATCCCGGGAGTCCGGGCTCCGGCCACTCGGGTCTGGATGGCCAGGTAGCGGTGACCTCTGTCTCAGCAGGCTCCCTTTTCCTCCAGAGCTGCTGGGCTGAGCCCAGGCTGGGACAGAGGCTGCAGGGACGTTCCGTGGAGTGAAAGCTGCTCCCCCTTTGAGGATTTTCCTCTGAAGCCACCTCCTCCCGGGACGTCACCGCCAGCCCCTCCTCCTGGTGCCCTTCGGCCACCTGGGAGAACAGGAAGCAGCCTTGCAGGGCAGCTGCCCTCTCACAGGCCCTGGGACTAGAAATGGCATCACAGAGTCGGGTGATTTTTCCACAAGTCCTTTAGAAAGTTGAGAAGCAGTGGCTTCTGCTGGCAGAGGGCGGGGATCCAGGAAGTGGGGCCCCTTGAGTTCTGTTCTCATAAATAAGGACACTTGGACCCGTCACACGGCCACCTGGACTTGCCTTCCCATCTGTGTAATGGACATAATGAGAAGTGTTTCAGAGTTTCATTGTTGCTCTGGGATCATGGCCTTCAGAAGAGGAAAGAAAGCATCGCGTGCAAGGATGGGACTCCAAAAGGGCAGGGTCACGGGAGACCCACACGGCAAGGGACACAATTGCCACAGTCATGGGGGGGACAGCCGCTCGCTCACGTGCTCATCACCTTGCGAGGCTGCCATGGATCTTCGCTATCAGGCGAGCAGAGCCCAGGGAGAAGCTTGTTCTTGCAGGGAGCCCAGGTTCACGGAGAAGGTGGACCTTCCCGCGTGGCGGCCAGAGCCGGCCATGTGGCCCGGTGTTTTCGGTGGCTCTCACGGCGTGAAGCTGCGTTGTTTGTTGCCAGGCTCTGGATGGGCGGGGCCTGCGCACATCGGGTGGGGCTGGGGGGAGTCCCGGCCTCCAGGGGTCTTCGAGGGGCCTGTGCCACATCCTGCCTGGGGCACTGGAATGCTGGAGTGGGGGTTCAGGCTGCTTGGAGGCACAGGGATCGAGGGTCCGGCCCGTCCAGACAGGGCGAGCATGTGGACCCCCTTCCTCCAGCTTGAGCGCCTCTGATCCGTGGGACCAGGTGGTCCTGAACATTCAGGGGCGGGACCTGGGGCAGGTGGCCAGGAACGAGGGGCTCGCCGTCCATCACCCCCATGAGGTGAGCGTGCAGGGCAGATCCGGACGGAGTGCAGTCCACCCAGGAACTCACACAGGGGCCTGTGTCCCCTCAGCCTCACCTCGGAGAGGGGCTCCTTACAGACGCTGGACCTGGACCCTGTGTTCTCTAAACGGAACCCACAGGCCCCCGTGGAGCTGAAGGCAGCTTCTCTGCACAGCGGGGGTCCTCTCAGCAGAGCCGCGCGGGAGGGGCACTGCTGGACCGCGTCGGGGAGGAGCGCGGGCCAGCGTGGCGCTGCTCCGGGCGTTGTGTTATCCCCCTGTTCACTTGCCAAGGTGTCCAGCTCAGACGAGAGGCGGTACAGGCACCCGCCCAAAGACGGCCCTCTGGGCATCTCTCCGCACGCACTCCACCCACGCCCCCATCCCACCTCCTCCCCCCTCCAGTATTTCAATCCCTCCTTATGAAGACGACCCCTTTGGGGTCTTGCAGACTTCAGCACCTCAGTCTGTCTGAGAGCTGCCAGAATAACAGCTATCCAGGATGCCGAGCCTTCCTACGACTACCGACAGGGCTGTGGGACTGTTCCCACTCTACAGATGGGAACACTGAGGCTCCCAGATCCAGAAGTTATCTGCATGGCAGATCAAGGGTCAGAGAGGGAATGCCCTCTGACACTATCCCACAAAGCTTTTGCTTGGTAGACAAGGAGATGCCAAAAATTCTGTAAAGACAAGTGGTATCATCATTGCTACTCTTTATTGCTAATGGTAGAAGATGTACCAGGCAGTATTGTTTATAGTGTGAAGGACAGGAGCCCCCTCCACGTCCAATGGTACATTCAGTCTAATTCAATACAGCAGGGTGACCCAGACAGGCCGTGAGCAGGGGAAGAGGTGGGCTGGTCACGGCAGCCCCGAGGGCAAAGCCAGCCCTGGGGGATGTCACAGGGACCACGTCTGTGTCCCTGCAGGTCCCAAATCCATAGGGCAGGCTAGAACCTCTGGCAGGAGCTGATGCCACAGTCTTGAAGCAGAATTTCTTCATCTCAGGGAAACCCCCGATTCTGTGGTAAGGCCTTCACCTGATCGGACGAGGCCCACCGCATACAGAGGGCAACTCTTTCGCTTGGGGTAACCGATTGTAGAGACTAACCCTGTCTCCCAAATACCTCCGTGGCAATACCCAGACGAGCGTCTGATTGGCTCCCCAGGGAGCACGCCTGGTCAAGCCGACACATAGCCCTGACCATCGCACCCTCTGAGCCAGGGTGGAGGCAACAGGCTTGCAGGTCCCGGCATCACAGGGTGGCAGCTAGAGGAGCCGTAGCCCCCTCTGACTCTCCCCCGCCCTGAGCCTCATCTTCCCAGCTTCCTGTGGCATCTCTGTGCACACAGGGGGCCTCAGGACTCTAGCGCTGGAGTCTTCGAGTCCCCACCCACTCCGCCTAAGAAAACCAAGGCCCAAGGAGTAGCGACTTGCGCGGGCCCCATGGCCAGTTTTGGGCAGGCTCATGTCACACAAGGTGGCATGTGAGGCTGGCCTAGGGAGCCATTGATCGTTCGCTGGCTTTCATGGCATTTACCAGTCCCCAGTTCTCCCCTCCCACACGTAATTACTCTGGGCACATTTGTCCTGACAGCTTCTTGGCAGGAGCTGCCCACAGCTGCCCTCATTAACGGGGAATGCCAGTTTCAGTTTTCTCGAAATCAGCAGTGGTCCCTCGTGGCTCAGGCCCCAGATAGCAGGCGCAGTTGTGCTGAGGAGGGCCGTGCAGTCGGCCGGGGGCCGTCATCCCCGGAGGGGCCCTGGGACCCGTGGAGACCCAGCCCCACCCCCGAACAGTCTCCTGTCACCTTGGCTCCATCGCTCCCCACCCCTCAGGACAGTGCACGTGACAGGTGCCACAGGGGTGCACGCTGGCCCAGGACGGGAGGCTAGGCTCAAACCTGCCCCAGAGCCAAGTGATCTTGTGTGTGTACAGCCCTCTGGAGCCTGGGGGACCTGCCGGGTAAAGGGGCGAGTCACTGCTCAGGGCTGGTGTCCTCTGAGGACCAGGGAACCGGATGGGCAGGGAGCACTTAGCAGGCACCCCCTGGCCACGGCTACGGCCACGCCAGAGCCAGTCTCCCTCGTCTGCGCAGTGGGGAAAGTGACGGCTCAGAGCTGCCTTGCCTGGGCTCCCACCCCGAGCAAGCAGGCGCCAGGTGACAGGGCCACGTCTTTTATTCCACGCCGCCTGCCCCAGGTTCTCTGTCCTTGTAAACTGTAAAGTGCCAAGTCCCCTGAGTCCCAAGTCCCCGAAGTTCCTCAGAAACTCTACAGTGCCAAGGCACTGAGGGGCTGAGGCCATCTCCTCCGACTTTGTTGCCGCGGCCATGCTATCTTCCCACACCCGCCTGCCGTCCACACTAGTTGGTCCCGTGCCCCAGCCTCTGACCCCCTCCAGGCCTCTCAGTGGGTCAGTAGGGCTCTGTCACGATAGGGCCACGTCCTGCTGCTGTACATGCTGGCTGCTTGACTCCTGAGCTTGAAGTGTCACGACCATGTCCGTCCTCACCCCAGGACCGACTGGGGGCTGCTTGGGGTGCGGGGGCAGGTGGAGGGCAGGGGCCACGGAGGCGTTGTCAGCTTGTACCCCGGCCCGCACGGCACCTGCTGCCCACCGGAAGCAGAGCCCCTCTGCCCAGTAGGGCCCGGGCCCCCCGCTGCCGGCTGGTGCCTGCCCATGGTGATCGCCTGGGACATGGGCTCCTGGGCCATGTGTCAGCTCCTGGTTCCCATCAAGTCAGTTGTCACCATTAAACATTAGCGGAAGGCGCTGAGCCACGGCCTCCCAGCCCCACCAGCTCCACTCCAGCCGCCCCAGAGAACAGCCCCTCTCGGATCCCAGCAGTGCTGGCCGAGCGGCCTTGCACTGCCCCGCTCCCAGCCACCTCTGTGCCCTTGTGGTCTGTCCAGGACTCTGGCTGCTGGCCAGGCCGGAGGACAGCCCTGTTTGAGGGCTGTCCTCAAACAGCCCTGTCTCAGAGTTTGAGAAACTCTGTTTCTCAGGCACAGAGTTTCAGATGATGGATAACTCTCTCAAAGCCGCTTTCTGTTTGTTTGTTTGTTTAAGTTATTTATTTATTTATAAATTTATTTATCTATTTTTGGCTGCGTTGGGTCTTCGTTGCTGCACGCGGGCTTCAGTAGTTGTGGCTCGCAGGCTCAGTAGCTGTGCCTCGCGGGCTCTAGAGCGCAGGCTCAGTAGTTTTGGCGCACGGGCTTAGTTGCTCTATGGCGTGTGGGATCCTCCAGGACCAGGGCTCGAACCCGTGTCCCCTTCATTGGCAGGCGGATTCTTAACCAGGGCGCCCCCAGGGAAGCCCAAGCCGCTTTCTGCTGACGAACAACAGCATTCACCTTCAGTCTCTGCCTGCGGTCTCCCCGCCCCCACCTCGGCTGTCCAGTGCATCACCACTGGCCACATGGGGCCCCTAAACGTGAATTCGCTAAAGCGTGGTGAAATGGAAGCTTTGGGGCCTTGGTTGCACCCCCCCCCCCCCACATTCCAAGTAGCCCCCGTGGCTGGTGGCATCCACTGGCCAGAGCAGACCTGGAACCTTCCATCACCACAGGAGGAGCTGCAGCTCCCAGCTCCATCCCCTCCCACTCCTTATGTTTCACCTCTGTGACCTCAGTCCTCACATATTCTAAGATGGGGAGACAGGCCCAGCGAGGCCCGGGGCCACCCAGGTCTCACCTCTAGGAAGCAGGAGCTCCGGGGCTCAGACCCAGGACGTTCCCGCCGGGCCTCATGGCCGGTACCACGTGGAGGTGGCTGTGGACCTTCAGAGGGAGATGCACAGCCTTCTAGGAAAGCATCTTTATTCTCCCTTTAGGCCCAAATGGCAGGGATGCACTTTCCAGAGGAGCAGGAGAAGGTGTGGCCCTGCCGTCGGCCACCAGGGGGCACTACAGGGGTGGCGCCCCACCACCTGGGCCTGGAGGGACCTGGGGCCCTAGCACTAGAGCTGGAGGGGCCTCCGAGGGCTGCCGGTTCCCACGCAACTGCCGTCAGTGCCTCCCCGGGGCCTCCCCCCAGACCCACAGCGGAGCCAGGACGGCCCTTCCCGCTAAGTGATGGGTCAGCACCCTGCCTCCCTGCCCCCTTCAACACACATTGGACTCCGCCCCCTTGGACTCGGAGGTCCCCACCTCACCCCTGGGGCTCGGTTCCCCCGGCTGCAGATCGTTTACAGCAATCGTGATTGTGACATGAACGCGGTTGTGACAACTCGAGCCCTCGTCTCAGTGGCTGTTGCTCCTGCCATCACGTCCCCCTCCCTTTCCCTCTCCCCCAGTCATCGGGGCCGCAGAGTGTCTTGGGTCATGGGATTCGGATGAGTGACCGGTGTCTGCGGCGCGTGTGCTGAGAGCGATGGGGCAGCGGGGCACCTGCTCGCCCAGAGGCCCAGTGCGGATGCAGGCACGCCTGTCCGCTGGGCACCCACTCCTGCGCGGCTCTCCCCAGGGCCAGTTAGCACCCGAGGACGGCGGCTACAGCTGCCAGCTTCTGACTCCCCCCTCTGCGAGTAGAAACCCTGGTCCACTAGGCATGCCAGGGCCTGCTGGCATCATAGCCCTGGCCCAGGGGCTGGTGGGGGGCCACCGCAGGGTGTGGTCTTGAGCCGCCACCGTCTGTAACTGCACCTTAGAGGCGGGGGCCCCAGCCGCTCACACAGGGTGCCACGCCTGCACCCGCGAGGTCCCTATCACTCACACGCTGGCCTTAGCTGGTCAGATGGAGCTGGTCAGATTCTGTGGGGTGGGGTGGGGTGGGGAGTGTTGGGGAGAGGTCAGAAATTGCCTGGAGCCGCTGGGCGCGGCCCTTCAGCTGCCGTCTGGCCTTCAGCCCCCGCGTCCCCGGAGGGCCAGAACCTGATCAAGTCCCCGAGCTCAGGCTTGCTGGGGGAATGGCAGCGGGAGGGTGGGAGGACCCTTATGGAGGAAGGAGGGACCCCGAGTCCCTCATCCTCCTCCTTGTCTCCTGCAGAAGGACGGGCCTTCCCAGCCCCCAGCCAAGGACAGGCCGGGGCGCTTTGAGTCTGGGCCCCAAGGGCGGGCCTCTGGGTTCACTGAGCCTCGGAATTGCCCAGAGAGGAGAGCAAGGGCAAGTGTGGATGGGGCATCTGTGGCACGCAGACCCCACTTACAGCCATCGGGGCGGGGGGCGGTGGCCGGCGGCTCCCCTGAGTCGCGTCCGCAGAGAAGGACTGGGACTCCAGAGCCCTGGTCTTCCCTGCATCCTGCTGCACTGACTGCCCGGTGGGTCCCGAGCCTCCGTCAGGAGCCCAGCTGGGGTGGGCAGGTGGCAGCACAGCAGCACCGGAACGACAGGAATCCTGGAGGGTGTTCGCCTCCGCTTCACTGCCGCAGGGACTCCAGCCGGGCCGGGCGGGGCACCCAGGCCTCCCCCAGCCAGGCAGGCTGCTCTCTGGAGCCCGGCCCTGATGCCCAGCACTTCCTGACTCACCCCTTCATCACCCAAAGAATGCCCGCTGATGCCCCCTTGTCTCTCTCTGTGTCTCCGTCTCTCCGTCTCTGGCGTGATGCTGTCAGCTCGTGTCGAGGCCCCGTAAGAACAGTCGCGTTTGGCGTGAGGCCGATGTCCGGGACGTCCTTCCTTCCTCTGTGCCCAGCACCCTCCCTGTGGGGTCTCCGGGGAAACGACGCTCCGCACCCGGAGAGTGGGATCCACCCTGCTTGCTGGTGTGGGGGCCCCGGGTCCTGGCTGTGGCCGCCCCTTCATGGGGCGTGAGCCCTGTGTCTGGGGGACAGCAGGCAGCCCCGTCGCAGGAATGGCCCCCAGCAGCGGTGGGCCCGGCCCAAGCTCTCAGCTGAGTGGAGGTTTGACTCCTGGTAGCAGAGAGCAGGGTTGGGGTGGGGAGCGTCAGGGACGGAGCTGGAGACCCCAGGCCTGTTATCAGGCCCTGCCGTGTCCCTCCCTCCCTCCCTCCCTCCATGGACGATCCAGGCCGTTTCACCCCCTCCAACTCCCCGAGGGCAGGCCGAGGCCTGGCTGGGTCAGGCACCTCGGTGCCCCTCGGCCTGGGACGGCCCATCTGTGATGTGGAGGTGAGGATGGCCGTGGGGGTTTGTTGCTTGAGTGGAATTTGCGGGGCATGAGGCAGGGCCGGGCCTTTGTGGGAGCCAAGTGTCCACACGGACGTTCACAGGGCCAGGTGGGCCCACACGCTGTGCTGTCATCCAAACAGGACAGCCGCGTGGTAGGGCCGTCCTGACATTTGGCCCGTGGTCGTCTGGGGCAGAAGGAGATAACGCTCTCCGTGACTCAGCGGGGGCGGAGCAGTCGCACCACGCCTGCCCTTCATGCCTCCTCTCTGCTCTGTGCCCGCCCCCCCCACTTCCTTGCACATGTTCTGAAGCCCAAAAGGGAGGGTCCGGCTGTGTGGTCAGACCTGGGGTCACGGTTCTCCGCCTGGAAAGAGCTGGAGCTCGCCACTCGGCAGTGGGCTGGCCGTGTTGGAAGGCGGGTTGTACCCACCACGCTCAGCGTCAGACGCCCGTGACAGTTCATCGTGGCCCAAGCCCGCCTGCCCACGGGCAGCAGAACGCGAGGCCACTGTGGGGGCAGCAGGGCGTTGGCAGCAGCCTGCGAGGGCACACACACGATCAAGCTCCCCGACGTGGTGGAGCCCGCCCACAGTGTGATTCCGGGCCCCGAGGCTGAGACGAGGGAGGGAGGTCCTGGTGGGGGGAGCACACCGTGGGGCGGGCGGCCGGGCTGGACACCTGCTGCTTCTCGCCCAGAGTCCTCACTGAAGGGGCGCCACTTTCACCATCTTCTTTTTAAAGGTCGTGTAAAATGTTTTTTAAAAGAACAACATTCTCACCCTGCCATCGACCATTTGATCTTGGCTAAGCCACGGAACTGCTTCAGAGCTCCACTTCCTTACCTGTGAAATGGGATTAATAATAGTGCCTTCTTCACAGCCCTAGCCTAAGAAAATGTCCTTGGAGCCCTCAGCCCAGGGTCTGGCCAAGTCAGCTAATGTAAAGTTTCTGCTGCTGAAATAGACATGGCCACAGCCCCACGAGGAGCAGCAGGTGACTTGTTCTGCTGAGGAGTCTGAGCAGAGGCAGCCTAGGGCTGACACGGCATCTGCAGGGTCCGGGACCCTGCTCCTTCTCCCTGGTACTGTATTTCTTCAGCGGCCTAACATAACTGCCTCAGCTCCTGCCATCACAGCTGCGCTCCACTCCCCAAAAGTTGGGGTGCAGGCAGGGGAGGGCTCCCCCTGGTGTCGCACACCTCGCTTCCACACACTAGGGCAGAACTAGGCACGTGTCACTCCGGGTTGCTAGGAAAATGGGGAGGTAGTTCAGAAAGAGCATGAGCAGTGGTCACACCACACCCCGTCAGGGACGCTGCAGTTACCCCCAGGGCAACCCCCACGTGGCGGGCACCGGGTGAGGGGAGTGAATCAAGGCGGACGTTAAGTCATGGGAGGTGGGGTGGTGGGGGAGCTGGGTGCTGGGGAGGGGACAAGCCTGTGAGTGACAATGGCGACCAGTCTGGGGAGATGGCACTCGTGCATTTCGGCTGCAACATAGACACGTGCAGGGGAGTCAGGTTCCCGAAAGAGAGAACGGCATGGACACAGCAACGGGCAGACGAAATGCAGTTTGGCTGAGGAGCAGAGAGGGAGCAGAGGCCCAGGGGGTGGGAAGGAGGGTCGGGTGACTTTTCCAGGCCTTTACTGCTGACTTTCAACTGTAGCTGGAATAGTCAAAGGAAACTTGGAGAACACCCGACACAGATTTCCCGTGGTTTTTATTAAAATGCAAGTTCCTGGGCCCTGCCCTTGACCCACTGACCCAACCCTGGCGATGGGGTCCAGGGGTCTGCCTGTAACTGTTACTGTCAGCAATAGGGAGCCATTGAAGATTCATGAGCTGGGGAGTAGCACAGTCACCACTGGTGAGGGGACTCCAGAGGGCTTGACTTTCTCCTGCGCTCTGCTTCCTCATCTTTTGAGAACTCATAGAAGTGCCTCCAGAGGGAGAGGCCTGGGTCAGAGTCGGTCCAGACGTGGAAACAGCTGGCAGATAAGAAGGGCGGACAAACGTGATGTGGTCTAATTCCTTCCACGGATCACCCGTCACGACCTCGGTGGGGGGAAGCTTCCTTGAGGAGCTTCGGCCGGCAGAGCTGGAGCAGGGGAGGAGGGGGCCGGGGTGTGGGGACCAGGCCAGCCCAGAGGAGCAGGCAGGGGGGCAGTTCGGAAGTTCGGAGGGGCGGGACGCCAGGGGCCTGACCCCCGCGCTCCTCAGAGGGTCTCGGCAACTCCAGGTCACGCGTCCCAGGATGGGGGTCCCCACCTGAACCCTGGGAACCCCTTGGTCCCAGACAGTCCGGGAAGGTTGGCCGCTCTGGCTGGGATTGGCTTTTGTTGAAAATATTGGTCTCTTGACTGTCCCGGGGTGGGGAGTCAAGGAAAAACTTCTTGGACAATGTTTGGGCTTAAAACTTCATGGGGTCCAAAGGGGGAGCACAGCCGAGGCCAAGAAGTGGGAGAGCTCACCCAGGATGCTCTCAAAGCACATCACTAGCCAAAAAGTGGAAACAGCCCAGATGCTCATCGCTGATGGTAACACAGTGCAGCCCATTGGCCCGATGGAACACTACTCAGCCATAAAAAGGAACGAACGCGCCCCAGCATGGGTGAACCTCAGAAACATCAGCCTGAGTGACACAGGCCAGACACAGACCACATATTGGATGACTCCATTGATGTGAAATGTCCAGAACAGGCAAATCCAGAGACAGAAAGCAGATGGGTGGTTGCCATGGGCTGGGGGAGGGGGAGGGGCGAGACTGCTAATGGGAACAGGGTTTCTTTTTGGATGATGGAAAAGTTCTGGAATTCGGTAGTGGTGATGGTTGCACAACATTGTTGATATACTGAAAGCCACCAAATCGTGCACTTTGAAAGGGAGAATTTGATGGTGTGTGTATTATATCTCAATTAAAAACAGACCCCAAAATTTAAAAGTTAAAGCCACATGACTACTCAGCCCTTGCAGCCCTTTCTCAGCAAGCCTTTTCCTGGGATCCCCCTGGGGTGCCAGTGGGGTGGAGGGCCAGGGGCCACCAGGCACAGCGCCCGACTCGGCCATGGGGACCCAGGCCAGCACTTTCCTTCCTGAATTGTTCTCATGAGCGTGGATTTCTTCTGTGATTGGCATGCATTCATGGTTTTGAAAATTATATGGACTAAAATAATAATAAGCCCTAAACTGTTGGCAGCGGTCCCATTTGGTGGGAGAGAAACATCCTTTTCTGTATGTTTGACTCTTCCTCGCACTAAGTATGACTTTGATGGTCTTTAAATTACAAAAGAAAGTGTGGAAGCCCAAGCAGAGGGCCGTGCCCCGAGCTCTGGTTTCTGTCTGGGCGGGATCTGACAGGCGCTGCACGCGTGCACACACGCACACGCAGAGGTGAGCTCTGTGTGCGTGTGCACGCTGAGCTACTGGGTGAGGTGACAGTGGAGGTCGTGCCCTCCCTTCAACTCTGTTTTGGCAAAAGAACTAAGAATCCTGCTGGAAGGCGGGAATTCGAAGAATTTAGGCATTTCCAATCCAGATCAGACTTTCTCTTTCCTGGGTAGTTGGCTGCTGTCAGAGGCCGATCCGCACGTGGGGTTGGGGCCATCAGAGGGTCAGCTCCGTGGTCCCGGAGGCACGGGCCGAGGCTGCTCTGTTCCTCTGCCCCCCTGCATGCCCTGGGGGATAAGCAACCAGGCCTCCGAAGGGTCAGAGCCCACACAGAGGGCCGTTTGGATGTTGCCCCCATAACCGGGGCCTGGCACCCCCAACCAGGCGCAAGGGAAGGAGACTGCAGGTGCCTGCTGGCGGGAAGGTTCCCTGGGGGCTACGAAGGGCACTCGGCCCCGGAGACCGTGGGGCAGGGTTTGCCGCTCGTGGGTTCTGTTTTTTCCCGTCTTTTCTCTTTCTCCCCTTCCAGCCATGCGCCTTCAGCCCCTGCAGCAGACCCAGCACTTTGCAGGCCGGCCGGGGGCGCAGGCCAGGCTGCTCAGCACGTCCCAGCCCGAGCCAGGCCTCTCCCCCGGCAAGCTCCGTCCCGACGGTGGTTCCCCCAGGGCAGGTGGCCGGGTGGGGTCAGGGGTGCCTTCCCGTGCCCTCGCGGCTGCCCTCCCCTCACCCAGGGCGGCCGCCCCTCTGGACAGGCTCCTTCCACAGCTCGGGATGGCCCGCCCGACCCAGATCCGCCTCCGCAAAGCGATGACATCTCAGAGAGGAATCCTGGCTTGCAACCGCATCCCAGGAGGGGCTTATTGAGGATTAAGGGGGTCATTTTCTTTTTAAAGGGACCGCGGCTGGCTTGGTTATGAACTGACCAGGAAATTCCATGACCCAGGAGATGGGCCTGGAAACACACGTGCAAGGTCAGCGTGAGGCCGGGACCCGACGAGTTGGTGGGCCTCTCGGTACTGCCGAGATCTCTGGGATGTCTCCGGGCCGCAGGCGCGGTCACAGCTGCAGGGTGGGGATGGGGACAGGTGCTGGCACTCGTCCCGACCCAGGGCTGGCAGCCGGCGGAGGGCACTCGAGAGCAGAGCTCGCTGGACCTTCCGAGACCCCGGCACCAACAGGGTGTCCAGTGAGGCCTCCGCATCCTCCAGCAAAACGACATGATCCAGCCGACACGTCCGCCCTGGGGTTCCGCAGAGAAGATCAAGGGGGTGACTCGTGGGACCAGGCGGTGGCTCGGCGGCCACCTACCCGCGGTGCAGGCGCTCCTGGTTCTGCGCCTGACGTCGCCTCCCAGCTCTGTGCCCACCCCCCCCGATTGGCACCTTCTCCCCTCCCCACCTGCCCGGTGGCTCCTGGCTCATGCTGACCTGCGTGGTTTGGGGGTTCTGTGTCCGTCTCTCAGGGGCCAGAGCATGTCTACCGGGGTCACCGCCCCCTCCCCACGATTCTCTCCCCAGTCACCTCCTGGAGGGCAGACCAGGGGCTCCACAGACCCCAGCGTCCTCCTCGCCTAGGACCCCCGGTGGCCAGGCCAACCACAAGGCTGGGGTGAGCCCTCGTGGTTTGATCCCATCCCTTCAGACAACAGAGCCTCGGGGGCGTGGGGTGAGAGGCCCCAAAAGTAACGCAAACCTGGACCACGGCCGGGGGTGACCGGCATTCCCACATTAAACACTGAAAAATCCCACATCCCGGAAACCCTCTCATCACGGACAAACCGAGCAGACATTCCGGCTACACCCCGATTTCCAGACGCCCCGGTGACCTGCCCGAAGCTGGACCCCACCAGCAAGGCCTCCCATTCCCTCCCCCGACGCCCAGGCCAGCCTCCTGCCATCACACCCTTCGAGACCACTGTGAAGGCCCCACTGGCCTGTCTGCAGGGTGCAGAACCCCGGCCTCCTGGCAGCTCCACCTCTGGTTCTCTCTGAACCCTCTTCCTGAGCCCCGACCCTCCACTGGGTGAGCGGGGGCGGGGTGGGGAGAGGGGCTGACCTTCCTGCTTAGGAATCTCACTGCAGGCTTCGGGGAGGTGGTGCAGGACAAGGCCCAGCCCAGGGGAAGGTCCTCGGGCCAGTGCCTTTATTCGTGGCCATTCTCCATCTTTTTCAACCATAATTTCTTCCCTCACCCCCCTAGTTAAAAGTAGTTGGCAAAGCCAGGGAGAAACCGGGCAATGGTAGTACCATTCATAGACCTGGTGCCCACCCTTCATACCCTCTCGGACTCCAGCCCTCACAGCTCTCCTAGGAAGGAGGGGCTTGTCACACCCCGGTTCACAGAGAGGTAAACCGAGGCTGAGGGCAAGCAGTGTGACCAAGACCTCGGCCGTAAGCCCTGGGCTTGCTCTTGTCTGCCCAGCTGGTCACTTAGGCCCTACTAAATCCAGCTCATCCCCCCAGAACCCACTCACCCCACGCGCCTCACCCACCTGCCCCTGCCAGACACGATGCTCAGGGCCAGGGATGCGTAGACACAGGTAAGACCCAGCTCCTGCCCAAACTAGCCCCAGCCCCTCCCCTTCTGCAGAGAGAATGCTGTTAACACTGATGTGTAACCTCCCAGAACTTTCCATGCCTTCATGGGTATATAGTGTTTTTACTAACGGGATCTGAAAGCATGTCCTTCGCTTATGACACCAGGGGACACTTTCCCACAGCGGGAGGCTTTGAGCCAGCCTGTTGACGGCCATTCAGATTGCTGCCGTTTCTTGCTATTCCTAGCTGTCCGCTGCCAGCATCCTCTGTTCCTATAAGTGTGGACGCTTTTGCCAGCATTTCTGTAGGATCAGTACCTAGATGTGGGACTGTAAAATATTCATGCCTATTGCCAAGCCTTCCGAAAAGCTGGACCAGTTAGGCTACCACCCCAGAGCCAAGAGGGCTGCGTCACCACCCCTACGTTAGCACTGCATGTTACCAGTGTCCCATGTTGGAACAAAAATCAAAAACCAAGAGGGCATCTCCTAGTTTCGCTCTGCCTTTCTTTAGTTCCTCTGGGCCTCCACTTGGTGGGGCACAGGGCTGAGGAAGAACCCCCCCATCTGGCTCACTGCCTCCAGAGGTGGGGGAAGCAGGTCTCGTGCCGCTGGGAAAGGGGTCAGTTCCTCTTCTGACCCTCCCCTGACCTCCACTCCTGAAGCTGCCTGCACAACAGCTGCTACTGAGAGGCAGCCAGACTGGGTACACCCTCACACCACCTTGCTGCCTGTGAACTTGGACTTACCTTTTCACTCATCGGAACTTCATCCACAAAAAGGGAGCACACAGACCGAGCAAGAGAGCATGGGTGAGAAAACACGTGGCATGTAGTAGGTGCTCACTAAACACTGGGCAGCTGTATCATCACCTTCATCACCATCAGCACCACCATCATCATCACCACCATCACCATCATCACCACCATCACCATCATTGCCACCATTACCATCACCATCATTGCCACCATCACCCTCACCACCATCATCATCACCACCATCACCATCAGCATCATTGCCACCATCACCATCAGCATCATTGCCACCATCACCACCACCATCATCACAGTCACCAACATCACCACAATCACCATCATCACCATCAGCACCACCATCATCATCACCACCATCACCATCACCATCACCATCATCACCATCATCATCACCACAGTCACCAACATCACCACAATCGCCATCATCACCATCAGCACCACCACCATCATCACCACCATCACCATCACCATCACCATCATCACCATCATCATCACCACCATCATCATCATCACCATCACCATCATTGCCACCATCACCACCATCATCATCAGCACCATCACCATCATCACTATCTTCACCATCACCATCATCACCACCATCATTATCACCACCATCATCACTATCACCACCATCACCATCACCACCATCATCACCATTACCATAGTCACCATCATCACCACCATCACCATAGTCACCATCATCACCACCATCACCATAGTCACCATCATCACCACCATCACCACCATCATCACCACCATTAGCAGCAGCAGCACTCATATTCCCCTCCGTGGATACACCCCTGTGTCCTGAAACCTTAAGACGCAGGCTTTGGGGACAGTTCCCCCTTTGTTCTGAGATCAGAGCTGGGTCTGGCCCCAGCCCCTCTGTCTTGGGCGCTCTCCCTCCAGGTGGGCCTTTGGATCTCCAGAGTCTCCTCCAGCAGATGGTTCTCCTCACAGTGTTGAGAAGAGGCACAGTGAGACGGGTTCTTGCCGCCCTTCCTTTGTGTTTAGTTGTCATCAGTAAAACCACTGAGAGCATCTCTCAGAAATAAACAAACTTGCATTTTTGACAGATGGAGGATGGAAAATGACTCATAGGAAGCATATTCCAAGTGCGCCTTCCCATTAGGTATTAAGTGGGTCAGGTTTCGGTGCGGCAGCCAAGAATGCCGTGGCTTACTGCAGGGAATGGTGCTGTCAGTGTGGGGAGCTGGCGGCAACGCCTGCCGCCTGGAAACACCCGTGGGAACCCTCGACACAGGCGTCAGCACACGCTCTGCACCCGTCCCCACCGACCCTCACGGGGGCGCAAGCACCTCCGTGCCAGGGCACAGCCTCAGAGCCAGGGGTCCTCGTGGGCAGGGCTGGGGCTGGCATTGACCTGGTCCCGAGTCCAAGACATTGACTAGGGGCTGTTTAGTAGAAGAAACCCTTTCTGTGCAGTCACCAGGCACGTCCTGCAGCACGTGGGCAGCAGGAAGGCACCACCTGAGTGAACGAAGCAAGGCTGACCCCATGACACGTAAGCTGAGAAGGGCCAGTTGGAGGGAAGGATGCCCGGGAACATGGTGGGGGCCCCTGTGGTACCCACTGCCCAGAACCATCACTTCACAGTTTGCAGAGGTCATCTTCGTGTGGAGGATCTATGCAAACAGTGTCTGCTCCGTTCCGCAGATGAGAAGACTAAGGTGCCCCAGGTGCCCCTTCAGTCCAAGCACCTGAGACCCAGGGGTCCTGCCTCAAAACCTGCAGCCTTCCCATCCCCTCAGGGCCCCTGAGCTGAGCCTCCAGCGAGTGACGTCCCACCCCGTGAGCTGTCGTCATGTCTGTGCTGCTGCCTCTCGCTGCCTTGGTCCTGAGCCTCAGGGGAAGGGGCCGGCCTCACATCACACCCCCAGCCATGCTCTGGCCTCCACGGCCCACCCAGGCGTCCTTGTTGCTCAGCACCAACCCAGACAGAAACCAGGTCCTGGGGTTCAGCTGAGAGAGGGCTCTGGATTGGCTGGGCATGGAAGAGGGGTCCAAGGTGACTCAGTGACGGTTACGAGTTGGGGGCGTTTCCTTCCAGCCTGATGGAGACGGAGACAGGGAGAGAGCAACGGAGAGAGATGTGGGGAAAGTCGGTTTGGTTCCGCACGATCGCTCACGCGGCCTCACCTTCCTTCCGAGAGGGAGGAACTTCTGTTCTTCTCACGGATTCGGGCCGGGGGTTCTGCTCTGCTCCTAAGATCTGAAGAGGATAAAACAAACAGGGCAGCTGGGCTTGGAGAGAATGTGGTGTTGGAGGGCTCAGTTCAGTGAAGGGGGCGCAGGAGGGAAGTTTAAGAAGTCCTGCTCTCTTTTTTTTTTTAGTATTTATTTGTTTGTTTGTTTGTTTGGCTGCACTGGGTCTTAGTTGCAGCACGCGGGAGCTTTGTCACCACGTGCAGGCTTAGTTGTGGCACGCGTGGGGATCTAGTTCCCTGACCAGGGATCGAACCCGGGCCCCCGGCATTGGGAGCACAGAGCCTTAGCCACTGGACCGCCAGGGAAGTCCCAAGGAGTTTTGCTCTTGCATCAGATGTCGCCCCCTTTTCCTAAGAAACTGAAGACTTAAGCTACATCACAGTTATTTTTTGGACACTGGACTGCGCTTCCGTGGACACGTGTGTGTGGGGGTCACATGCACACGGTACAGATGAGATCATGCTGCATTACGTGCTGCATCCCATCCCGTCACTCCTCCGGGTCGTGAAAAGGCCTCCTGAACGCGATTCGCTGGCTGCCAGTACGTCCCTGGGGGGCTGTTCTGTCACTTCCCTCAACGCTGCCCAGGTGTTGAACCTTAGTTGCTTCAGAATCTGCTCCCGTAAAGCACACTGCAGGTAACATCTGTGTGCTTTAATTTGTATGCCCTTTGATTGTTCCCTCGGTTTTCACTCCTTCAGTGGGATTCCTGTATCCAGCGTTTGAATGCCCATAGGTCTGTGGATGTCGTTCCCGGTGGTTTCTACCCACTGAAACTCGACCACCACCAGCATCTCTGGAGATGCCCTGGAAGGCCAGAACCCTGCAGCCCCGGGAGACAGGACACAGGCCGTAAGGCAGCAGCCGGATTGGGCACCTGGGGTTCAGCAGCATCACGTGCGTGAAGCCTGCCCCCCGGGAGCAGGGGTGAAGAGCTGGCTCAGTCCCTCAGGTCCCACCTCGGATCCCTCGTTGCTGGGCCTGGCAGCCATTCTGGGGATATCAGGGTAAATAACACAGCCGAAGGGAGTGACAGCCTGCTGATGGGGTCGCCTTCTCAGGAAACCACCAGCAACGCAGGGTGAGAATCTAGGGCCCCTTGAACCTGTGAGCCTCACGGGTTCAACCGGCCAGGAGGGGGCAGGGGTTGAGACGTGGCCCCTGGTATAGGTCCACCTGGAACCTCCGAATGGGACCTTACGTGGAATAAGGGTCTTTACAGGTGTAGTTAAGGTAACGAGATGAGATGAGAGCATTCGTCCTGGATCACGATGGGCCTAAATCCAGGTGCCCTTAGAAGAGAAAAGCAGAGGGAGATTTGAGACACAGACACAGAGGGGAGGCCATGTGAGGACAGAGGCAGAGCCCGAAGGGCTGCAGCCACAAGCCAAGGACGCCTGGAGCCCCCGGGAGCTGGAGGGGGCAGGAAGGACCGTCCCCCAGAGCCTCCAGAGGGAGCCCGGCCCTGTGACCCCTGGACTTCGGATTTCTCGTCTCCAGAACTGTGAGGGGATAAATTTCTGTCGTTTCAAGCTGCTGAGTTTGTGTTAGTTTACTGTGGCAGCTGCAGGTCACTCCTAGGAGGGTCGGCTCCCTCAGCAGGGGGAAGTGGCTGGGTCAGGTTCCCGGGATCTCCTCTGTTCACTCACCCCAAATGCGTCCTCGGACCAGGGAAACCAGCTGAACTTGCCAGGGGGCAACCAAGCCCAGAGCCCACAGCACGTGGAGGGCGCCTCTTAAAAGCCCTCGATCTCAGCCTGAAAGCTCTGACGTAAGACACGTCGCCAGGTTTTGCAGGGTTGCGTCCTCTTGGTGTTTCTCCAACACTAATTGACTCGTCATCAAGTCTGCGGCCGCTCTGTTTATTTGAAGTCTTCCTGCCGCCCTTTAATCAGGGCCCCTGTGCCCGGCTGTGGTCCTCTGTGTCAGGATGCCCCGTCGCCTCCTCAGGCCCTGCTCAGGAGGTCGCCGTGCGTTTCTCGGTCCCGTTGGCTCCAGTTTGATGAGTCTCCCTCTTCTGCCGGCCGGCGGCTCCCCGTTCTGAGCGCGGGGATGAGGAGTCTGGGTTTGGAGCCGGGCCGGGGCGGCCGACAGCCGGTGATCAGGCCCGGAGCCTTCACAGGAGGGTGCGGTGCGCTGAGGGGCTGCAGCAGGTACGCTGGGGGGGGGGGGGGGGGCCTGGTCCTGGGAAGAGGAGCCCAGCCCCTTGCTCGCTCCTCTGCCACCGGCACGGCCCCAGACCCCGACTTCGCCCGGCGCCAGGCTCCTGCACCAGGTGGACGCTGGGTGGCGTTTCCCTCCTCAGCAAGATGGGGTGGCCCTGCCACTCCCTGCCGGGGGGTCTCTGAGCCCCCAGCCCTCCCCCAGTTCTCCTTGTCTCGCAGAATGGATATTTCACTCGTTTTATTCTCTCACCGTCTGGAGGCTGGAAGCCTGAGATCGAGGGGTCCCAGGGCTGCTGTCCTCTCCAGAGGCTCCGGGGAAGGTCCTTCCCGCCTGCTGTTGCCCGGTGCTGCTGCGACTTCTTTCACCGCTAAGAGACTGGAAAGAGCTACTTATCCCACCGCAATCGTGTCTAAGGATATATTGTTTGATCTGCGCCTCCCCCTGCATGCGGTCCTTTAAAGCAAGATGCTAATTTAAATCTGTCTAGACAGGTCAAAAAAAGTGATAGGTTAGCCCTTGTTTTTCAGTTTCTGCCACATGTTAAAGTATGAAAGTTGTTCGTTGCCTGTGCACCTCACACCCTACTAGACAAGAACCTTGCACAAGCTAGTAGGAAAAAATATAGGGAGTTACACCAAGCTTATCTAGGCCTATTTTAATTCAACTACAGAAGAATATTAAAATTTAAAATTCTGGGTCAAATGTTGAATTGGATGGGGTGCTGGGACAACAGACATAAACTGGGACTGTCCCTGCCAAACCCAGACATGTGTCACCTTAGCTATAAGACAAAATAAGAGTGGACATCTTCATTTTAAAGGAAATAAAATGTATAAATGCTGTCTATCCATTGTGGGTTCTTATGAATGGATTTATGTAAATAACCAGCTTGAAAGGAGCAGTCTATTGCCTGCAGGCCTTTGAGCCCCTGGGCCTGAGGCCAGCCCCGGCCCCGTCTCCTCATGGCCTGTCCTCTGTGCCTGTCTTCTTGTGAGGACACCAGTCGTACTGGGCGAGGGCGCACCCTGTCCCGTGTGAGCTCATCTTCACTCAGTCACATCTGCAGAGACCCTTTGCGAGTAATGTCACCCTCACGGGCTCCAGGTGGACGTGAGTTCCAGGGCAGCACTATGGGTGCACAGAGGGACTGCATATAAGCCACCCGGAAGCTGAACCTGAAGGTGTCTGGGCAAATCCGGCGACACTAGACAGATGGGACCAGAACCAGGCCCCAGCCTTGGCGGGGAATTCGGCTCTGGAGGCTCCCAGCTTGCCAGGCGGCCCGCAGGGCAGGTGCAGGGCCGGGCAGGGCTCTGTGCAGGTGCGTCCTGCTGGCCACTGGCCTCCCCGCCCACCTGGGGCAACACTCGGGCCATCCTGGCAAAGGCATCAGGTCAGGCCCTGCCGCCTCTGCTGACGACGGCGCCTGACGTCAGCCGGTCACTTTGCTTTCCCGCCCGCTCGGTCCTCAGCCCCTCCTGTGTCCCCTCCTCACCCAGGCAAGCCCCCACCCCCGGCCACAGAGGACAAGGATCACAGCCCCCAGGTGGGGCCCCCTGTGGCCAGGGGGGTGGTGTGGACACAGCTGCATCTTCTCAGGGAAACCCAAAGGACCAAATGCCTGGCAGAGCCGTAGAACGACCACACGGTACCCCGGGGACCGACGTGGGCACAGAGGCTCACAGGGCCCGGGGCGGGGGCTGCTGCCTTAGGGCGAGCGCTCTGGGCCCCGAGAGGTGCAGCAGGCGCCTTCCCGCCTGAGCCGTGGCTCGGCAGTCACATCAGCGTGCCACGTGACGTGGCTTTGGTTCCGGGGTGAGGGCGGGGACGGGAAGGCAGGGAGGGAGGGAGGTGGCGGCGGGCAGTGCAGGGGCAGCTCTCTGCTGCTACGTGACGACCCCCAAAACTTAGCACTCAGGACAGCCCGGGTCACTGCATCTCCTGCTCCCCGGGGTCAGGAACATGGGCAGGACCTCCAGGCAGTTCCTCAGTGCCCTGTGGTGTCAACAAGCGTTCCTCCGTGGTGGTCAGCGGGCAGACAGGCTGCCGCGGTAGGTCCGAGACGGTGTCCCTCCCGCAGTGGGCACCTCAGCAGGGGCAGCTGGGAGGCCAGCCAGCTGCGACCGTGGGCTGGACTCCAGCAGCAGCCAGACTGCTTCCACGGCGGCTCAGGGCTGATAATGAGCATCCCACGGGGCCTTCTGACGGCCTGGACCTTCACCCGCCTTTCCCGGCACCTCCCTTGTGCCGCGCCCCGTTGGTCAAGCATGTGGACGCAGGGGAGGGGGCCTAGTGGGAGGAGGAGCAGAGGATGATTTCATCTCTGGACACCCTGGGGGTCTGGGTCGCCCAGGGGTGGGCTCGGAGCCGCTGTCCCTACTCTCACCTGGTTGAGGATGGCTCATGAGACAGGACTTCTCGGTTCATCAGAGCAGTGATGGGCTGATGGGGGAATGTGACCAGCAACCTGATCCTGAGTCCCCCAGACGAGGAGCCCCGTGGGGGCCAGATCCAGCCCACTCATCTCCGCCTCACACAGAACCAACTTAACAGCTTTCCACAGCCAGCAGCAACGGACGGATGGATGGATGGACAGATGGAAGGATGGATGGATGGATGGATGGATGGATGGATGGAAGGACGGATGGATGGAAGGATGGATGGATGGATGGATGGACAGACGGAAGGACGGATGGATGGAAGGATGGATGGAAGGATGGATGGATGGACAGATGGATGGATAGGAGGATGGATGGATGGAAGGACGGATGGATGGAAGGATGGAAGGATGGATGGATGGACAGATGGAAGGATGGGTGGATGGATGGATGGGAGGATAGATGGATGGATGGACAGATGGTTGATGAATGGATGGATAGGTGGATGGATGGATGGACAGATGGAAGCATGGATGAAACTTTAAAAATTGAGATATATTCACACACCATAAAATTCTTCCTTTTAAAGTGTACAATTCAGTGGCTTTTAGTGTACTCACAGAGTTATGCAACCACTGCCACCATCTAATTCCACAAAATTTTCATCATCCCCAAACAAACTCTGAACCCAAGCGGCTCACATTTCCCCTTCCCCAGCCCCTGGCAACCGCAAGGCTACTTTCTATCTCTGGATTTTCCTCTCTGGACATTTGCTGTTGGTGGATTCATATACTATTGTCCCTTTGTATCGGGCTTCTTTCACTTAGTATAATGTTGCTAAGGTTTGTATACATTGTAGCATATGTCAGTCCTTCATTCCTTTTTAGGGTTGAATCACATCCCATTGTGTGGATAGAACATATTTTATTTACCCATTGATCACTTATGAGTGTTTGGTTTGCTACGAACATTCGGGTATGCGTTTCTGCGTGGACCCGTGTTCTCATTTCTCTTGGCTGTATACCTACGTGTGGAATTGCCGAGTCCTGGGGTCACTCTGTTCATTTACCGTTTCAGGCATCTGCTGAACTATTTTCCAAGGCAGCTGCACCATTTTGCATTCCCACCAGCTGAGTAGGAGGGCTCCGATTCCTCCACGTCCTCGCCAACACTTTTTATTGTCCACGCTTCTGATTCTGGCCCACCCCAGGGGGCGTGAAGTGGCCTCTCACTGTGGTTTGGATTTGTTTCACCCGCGGCTGACGACGTGCTGCACCTTCTCCTGTGCTTCTCAGCCATTCGGGCATCTTCTCTGGAGAAATGTCTCTTCAGGTCTGTTGGGCTTTAAGAGTCCTATAGATTTTCTGTAGATACTCGACTGTTATCAGATACACTATTTGTAAATATTTTCTCCCATTCTGTGGGTGGTCTTTTCACTTTGTCGATGGTATGCTTTGAAGCACAAACATTTTCAACTTCAGTGAATCCAGCTTATCTGCTTTTCTTTGGTTGCCTGCGTTTTGGGTGACACATCTCAGAAAAATGATGTAACGTAACCGGCGGTTGTAGCTGTGAGCTCTGCCTGTGCCCCAGGACGTTCCAGGGGCCGCGTGCAAACCGCCCGGCCGCCTCTTCCCAGCAGTCCCTCTGACTACCTGGGGGGACCCTCTGGCTCCAGGAAGGAGGCCCCCCAGGCGGTGCTGGCTGCTGCCCGTAGGGAAGGGGGTCTGGGATTTATTAGTGACGTCTGTCCTGGCAGCAGATGAGGCCTGGCAGCCCCAGTGCCACTGATTCGTTAGTGTCTCTGGTGACAAGTTGGTAGAGAAGGGCCATCTCCTGGCTACACCGGGGCCCCATCCCCCCAGGACACTTTTGTCCCCTTCAGAGGTACTGGGCCATCTTCTCTCCTATGGCTGTTACCATGTAAGACCCACCCGGTCCCAGACAAGCAGACAAGTCAGAGCTGGGATAGGCATGGCCTCTGTGCCAGGTGGACAGAGTCCCTCCAAAACCACACCCACCGGCGCCCGTGAGGGTGATCTTATTTGGAAATGGGGTCTTGGCAGATGTCATTAGTTAAGACGCGGTCACACTGGTGCCCTTATGCGGGGGGGGGGGGGCACAGACACACAGAGGAGACCATGTGATGGCGGTGGCAGAGCTGGGACGCCGTGGGGGCACTGACACCAGCCTGTGAGCAGAGTCCCCTCCTGGGCTCTCCCCTGGGGGCGGGCTGTGGCCTGCAGCGTCAGCCTCCAGACAGGAGACGCTGATTTGTCTGCAGCAGTCACAACGGATGGAAGACGGGGGCCCTGTTCTTACCTCTGCTCCCACAAGCGTGAAGAGGTGCTTCCCTGGGGCTCCCACCCCTCGCCCCCCTTGCGCTGATGCCCCCGGGCACGTCGGAGGCGCCCGTGTGCCCCTTTCTCTTCCGCCGGCTCTCTTTCTATTATTCTGCAATATTCTGGTGATATTGCAAGGTGTCGAGAACAAGCCCACCCACCCTCCGCTCAGGAAACACGACAGGGCAGCCGATGACGCCCCTGCCTGCCCCCAGTCACTCAGCCCCCTGCCCCCCGGGCCCTCTGCCCGACCCCCCGCGTGTCCCTGTAAATAGTAACCGTCCTGTGTGCTTGTCGTCCTTCTGGAAGACCTCGTTTTGTTCCAAGGCACCCAGTGTCGACCGAGCACCCACACTGACACTCTGACCCCCACCGCGGTTCCCAAGGGGGTGAGAGGCCCCTGTGCCCGGCAGGGCTGTGGGCCACGGTGGGACACAGTCACAAAGCCCGAGGGGGGGCGGGAGAGAGGACAGCGATTACAGGGAAGCAGCTGAGCCATCAGCCCTGGACCCAGGGGCCCTGGCGTGAGCGGGCGACCTCGTTACCAACATTACGAGTCGGGGTTCTATTCTGAGGGAAGAAGGGCCCAAGAAGGGGAGCTCAGGAAAGCAGCCCACACTGTAAAGCGGGGTCAGCGAGTACCCGGCACTCCTTGTCACCGCCGCCCCAACTCCAGCAGACGTCGCAGGTCCATCACGGAGGCGCTTCCCCGCGTGCCGCTCAGGCCCACTCGGCCAGCTGGTGACGTGGCCTGAGGATGGGGTCACTGTGGTTCAGGCCAGAGCACCTCACAGGTGGGAGTGAGATAGAGGTCAGGCCAGGGGCCACAGGCCAGGCGCCGGAGCCAGGTGTCAGACGCTGAAGCCAGGTGTGGTCCTCAGCTTGGGGGGATTAGGGAATGCGGGCATTGGGAGCTGGAAGGACCCCCCCAGGGCGGGTGAGTCTAGCCGACACACCAAGCACATGAAGACACGTAGGCCCAGAGGAGGCGCAACAGGCTTGGGGCCCACAGCTCCAAGGGGGCAGTGGTCGTGCAGGGTGGGGCTCCTGGGACAGTATCTGTGGACCTGGGTCAGCCAGCGGGGGTGGAATTAGGAGCTTGTCCACAGACCACATGTTGCTAGCAGACCAGCCCTTAGGGGCCATGGAGAGGGCGGGGGGGGGGGGGGCCTCACAGAGGGACCAGGGGCCTGGGTGGGGGAGGTGGACCCTCCAGAGACTTCAGAGATCTGGGTGGGGGAGGTGCGCCGTCCAGACTCTCCAGGGATCTGGGAGGGGGAGGTGCGCCCTCCAAAGTCTCCAGAGATCTGGGTGGGGGAAGAGGATCCTCCAGAGATGCCAGGCATCTGGGTGGGGTAGGTGGACCCTCCAGAGACTGCAGGGATGTGGGTGGGGGAGGTGGGCCCTCCAGAGACTCCAGGGATGTGGGTGGGGGAGGTGCGCCCTACCAAGGTCTCCAGGTATGTGGGTGGGGGACGAGGACCCTCCAGAGATGCCAGGCATCTGGGTGGGGTAGGTGGACCCTCCAGAGACTGCAGGGATCTGGGTGGGGGACGTGGACCCTCCAGAGTTGCCAGGGATCTGGGTCGGGGAGCTGGACCCTCCGGAGTCTCCAGGGATCTGCGTGGGGACGTGGACCGTCTAGAGACGCCAGGTGTCTGGGCAGGTGTGGGGCTGGTGTCCAAGGTGTGGAGCGCGTCTGCAGGCTCCTGGCTACCCTAGGAGGCCCCCTCCTGTGGGACCTGTGTGCCAGGTCCCTTTCTCCATCCCAGAGGTTGCAGACTTTTCCTGTGAAGGGCTAACGGTAAATCTTTCAGGCTCAGCAGGCCACATATGGTGTCTGTCACTTTTTTTTATGAACCTTTAAAAACGTAAGGCCATTCTTTATTCACAGGGTATACACAACAGGCTGGGGGCTATTTTCTGTAGCGGTGTTAACCGCTGTTTATGAAGTGCTTACTGCCTGCTGGTGCCTATGGGGGCCCACACCCCTAATCCCCAACCCTCCTCCCCCGGGCAGCACGCCCATTGGCAGGGGAAGTGACCCCACGACCTGCCTGCCTCTGAGAGGAAGACAGTGGTCTGAACCTTGCCCCTCACTGGGGCAGCTGAGCGTAGACGCACATGTGTTTGTGGGACATGGAGACGCTTGTCTTTTTTCTGTGCTCTGAGTGACCCGCAGAGCTGAAGCGTCCCCACTTGGGGCATCACCACCTGGGACGTGTCTAACCCCTGGGCAGCATGGGCCCCCACCCTCGCTCCTGGCCCCCAGCTTCAATCCACCCCCCCCAGCAGGGACCCTACCTGGGCCACCCCTGACCCAGGGCCTGGTGGCAAGAGGCTAAGTCACCGAGGGATAAACTGAGCCGCCCCGCGTGGTGACCGAGCACCTGAGGTGATCAGGTCCCGAGATGGGCAGACAGCCTGGCATGGCTGCCCTGGCTCCGCGCAGTCCCCATGGCCCGAGGGGGGCGCGCGAGGTCACGTCCCTGGGGAGTCAGCCCTGCTGCGCAGCCGCTGTGGATGCGCCGTCTGCCCAGCTGCCATCGGAGGCCCCGGCTTCACCCGCAGAGCAGACTGGTGGCAGAGGCAGAGGTGGCGGCGAGCCATCTCCCAGGCGGTCAGGGTGGCTAGCCTGAACCCAGCCCCGGGGGCCCCGTCCACCGGCACTCCCTGGCCGCTGGGGGCGTGCGGTGTCTGCGCTGCCGCCTGTGACAGCCACCAGCCACGCGTGGCCTTGGAGCACCTGGAAGGCGGCAGGTACGAGCGAAGACCTGACTTTGTCATTCTGTCTAATTTAAGGCTTTACGTTTAAGTAGGCACAGGCAGCTGGCGGCTGTCGCGTTGGACGCTGCAGATGTAATGGCTGAACACGTGCACTTTGGGGACGTGGACGTGGGTTCAGACGCAGCTCCACCGCTTTCTGCTCTGTGGCCTTGAGCAGGTCACTTTACCAATCTGAGCCTAAGTTTCCTTGTCTCAAAATGGGGCAAATTGCCCTACCAACCATCCTCGTAAGAGCCTGGTACTCAGAAAGCACCCTGTAGATTTCACCCCCCCCCACCCCGTCTTCCCTGTGTCTTTACCAGGTTTCAGGCTTTATCCATCAGCTACGGCTGTGTAACAATAACCTCAACGTCTCCGAGCAGTGCGCACTTCCTTCTCGCTCACTGGGTCCGTTGGGACACAACTGATGCGGTCTGTGCTCAGCTGTACCTGCTCCAGACTGTGGGTTCACCCAGGTCCGCCCCACATTCTTCCTGGTCCAGTGGGACACCCAGGGCGTGCTCCTCTTGGCCCGAGGGCAAGTCCTGGGCTCGGAACTCACACGTCACCTCACCCGCCCACACTTTACTGGGCAAGGCCAGCATCCACGGGGCAGAGAAATCGGACGCTACCACAAATCTGGGGAGGAAAGAGTGAATCTTTGCTGAAAAAGCTAATCTCCTGGTCAGGCCTCTGTGGTCATGGGTGCCGTTTTTCGTTATAAGTTGGTGCTGGTTCAGGATGACCAGGCGTGAGGAGAGCTGGGTGAGGCCCCTCGGTGGTCACTCACCATGTGACTTGGGCACCCAACTCCCCACCCAGCCTCAGGCTCCCCCTTGTAAAATGACAGCGCCCCCAGGACCCCTCCAAGCCGGCGTTTCAGAATTCAGGTTCGGTCCTGGGCAGGCTGGACCTGCCCTTCCTCGCCCACATGGGGATCCTCTGGCACCTTTTTACGCCTTCACAGGGGACCTCGTGGGTTGCGGTGTGGTTGACGGTCCCTTTCCAAGAGGCTTCCCTGGAACGTTGGCGTGGGTTCTCTGCTCGCTGGTGAAACCCCCGAGGCCTGGAAAGAGGCAGATTTTGTGAGAGAGCTTTCTCGTGGAGATGCTGGGCCAGTGCGCCCACCCGGGCCGGTCTCGGTTTCACACATGGCCGCCCCTGCCGGCCCGGGGGCAACCTGGGGGGCCGGTCCTGACTGTGCCTTTGTGTGCCCGGCCTGCTTTTCCTTCATGGAGAACGGTCTTGCTCTGCTCCCCAATCTGGTATCCCTGTGCCGACCTGGCAGCACAGGGCCCTGGAGGGACCGGGAAAGGCGCCCCTCTTCCCGAGATTCTTGGACGAGGCCGAGCTTTGGAACAGGATTCAGTGTGAGCGCTGCGCTCGGATTTCTGGCTAAAGGGCTGAACTTAGCAGCCGAGAGCATTAAAAGAGAGTTTTTATTCTGTTTCTGCTCTCTCTTGGTTGGTGCCCGGCTGACATCTCTGGGGACTGGAATTCTTGGCTCCGTCCCACGCGCATTTCTCCAGATGCCTCTCTCCACCCCTGGTCCAGCCGCCCCCGGGCGCAGGGCGGGCAGCCCGGGGAGCTGAGCGGGGAGGAGCTGGCCTTCGGTTGGGGGGGGAGCCTGTGGGGGGGGGGGGGGTCGGCGTCCCTGCTCGGCCCATCTCTGCAGCCAAGGCTTTCGGCCCTGGCCAGGCCCTCCAGGAAACTCTCATCAGCCTACCCAGTGCTCCTCTGCCTGACCCTCATTGGGGCCCCTCACGGTGTCACCTCAAAGCCACAGGACGAGCCCTCAGGCAGCCAGAGTCCAAGAAATGATGGCCATCTCGCCCCACCCCACTCTCAGCTCTGGGGCTCCGCCCATGCTATTCCATCGTCTCCTAAACTTCCCATCTCCACCCGAGGGTCCTCTCCAGCCCCCAGACCTCCGGGGACCAGAGGATCAGTTCAGGTCCCTAGAAGAGACAGAGATGGGGCTAGTCCTGCCAGAGGTTGAGGGGAGGGGAAGACCCCAGCTGTGCAGGGAAGGAGGGAGCCAAGGGGCAGTGGGCGGAGCCGCTCAGACCCCCGTGCACATCCCGGAGAGACCCCGATCCCCAGGGGCCCCGTGGACCTGCCCTGCGATGTCGAGGCTCGAGGAAGCCTGGCCTGGGGGAACGGGGCCGTGATGCGGTGCGCAGATCCGCTCCCTGAGGACGGCTGAGCGGCGTTTACCTGGCCGGCCCACGCTGCCCCGCCCGGCTGCACGGGAGTCCTGGGGCCTGTAAGGAGCACCACAGACTGGGGAAGAACAGGAATTTATCCCCTCCCAGGTCTGGAGGCCAGAGTCTGAAGTCAGCGTGCCGCATGGCCGCGCTCCCTCTGGAGGCCTGGGGGAGGGTCCTTCCTGCCCCCTCCAGCTCCTGGGGGCTGCACATGTCCTTGGCTGGCGGCCGCGTCCCTCCAGGCTCTGACCGTCATCACGTGGGCTCCACCTGTGTGTCTGTCTTCTCCTCTTGTTATAAGGACAGCCGTCCTGTTGGATTAGGGCCCACCGTAGCGACCCCATCTTAACCAGATTATATCTGCAGAGCCCCCATCTCCAGATAAGGCCGCATTCACAGGTAGGGGTGACGACGTGGACGTATCCCTTGGGACACCACCCCACCTGCTGCACCTCGCCGTCGCCCCCACCCATCCAGACGGAGCCGCTTGATCTTTGTTTCAGGCCTGTGCTGGGTGTGGGCCCACCAGGGGAGGGACCTTGCCCGGGGACCTCGAGCGAGCAAATTCTGTCCCAAGGGACGAGTCAGAGGGGTGAGGGGCAGCGCTGAGCCAGGTCCAGGAGTGGCGGTGCTGACCCAGCCAGGTCCTCCCCAGCACCTGAGGCCCCAGGGGGCCTCGTGATGGTACCATCTGGGCTCCACGGCCTGGGGTGGACGTGGGGGAGCCTGGGTAAGCCGTCCTGCCTGCGCCAGGACCCCGACTCTCCGGGTGGGAGGTGCCGAGGACCCCTGCCTTTCGGCAGCCCCCGGGGCTGTGGGGGTGAGCGGCCATGTGGGAGAGCGTGGGCCCTGGGCATCACACGTGGGCCTGTGTGCACGTGCCCAGGGTGTCGATGCCATCCCCTGCCTCCTGGCTGTGGGCCTCTCTGACCCCAGTTTCCATCACTTCACCGGGAAAGACCTGCAGGGGCCGCGATGCTGCCGGCCAGCACGGACGGCTCCAGCCGGGAGGCAGAGGAAGCCTCCGGCAAGCTGGGAAAAAAGCCGGCCGCCCCCTCACCTCCCTCGTGCCCGCATCGCCAGGGCAGACGCACGGCCAGTCAGAGACCACGTCCCCACTGGACAGATCAGGAAGCTGAGGCTGGGAGAAAGGTTCACGGGGCCCGGGTGCTCTTCAGCACAGTGGTGCACGCACACGCTATGCGCACACACCAGGCACACTGCACACTACACACAGGCACGCGCACACAGGCACGCGCACACACCAGGCACGCTGCACACTACACACAGGCACGCGCACACACCAGGCACGCTGCACACTACACACAGGCGCGCGCACACACCAGGCACGCTGCACACTACACACAGGCGCGCGCACACACCAGGCACGCTGCACACTACACACAGGCACGCGCACACACCAGGCACGCTACACACTACACACAGGCGCACGCACACCCACTCCGCCCCGACACCCCAGGGGATCCCCACACGGAACTCAGCAGCCGGCCTCTCCGCAGCAGCCCCGTGTTCGGGTCACCCCTCCCGTTGCCCCGCCCTAGGGGCCGACGCTGTACACACAGAGCTGCTTCTAGTTACGGAAGGGAAAATACTTTCCACATTTAAAGAGAAGACGGCCAGCAGCGGCCCCTCTAAATCTGATCCCTCAGATACTGATGCCGAGGGCGGCCTCCCACCGGCTCCCTTCTCCTCCGCCACCCCTTTCCTCGGCCCGTGAGGGACCACGTGGGCTCGGCCCCCAATCCCGAACCCCAGACCATGGCTGCCCGCCTCGGCCAGGAGCGCTCTGCGGAGGGCAGGGCAGCCCACCATCACTCCAGCTGCGACTGGGTGGCTGGCCTGGCCGCCTGGAGCCTCAGTTTCCCCCGTGAGCGGCCACCTGGGAGGCCGGCAGCCTGGGTTCAAGCCCAGGCTCCCCTGGTCGGTGGAATAAAGGCCCCAAGGACGTCCAAACCCTAATTCTGGAGGCTGGGAGTGTGTGACCACACGGCAGGGGGACCTTGGAATGGAAGACAGTTATCTGGGGTCCTGGTGTCATCTCGGGGTCCTTACGAGGGGGAGGCAGGAGGTCAGAGAAGAGAGGTGACAATGAGAGCAGAGGCCAGGCTAGGGGAGGCCGCCAGCCGAGGACCGCAGCCCCTCCAGATGCTGGAGAAGGCCAAGGAACGGACCCCCCCGGGGGCCTCCAGAGGGAACCAGCCTGTGACGGCCTGACGGTCGTCCATCAGTGACACTGATTTGGGCTCCGACTCCCAGAACTATCAGAGAATAAACGCGTGTTATTTTTAACCACAAACGTGGTGGTTTGTCACAGCTCATAGGAACCTCGCACACCCCGCCCCCCGCATGGCTGTGTGACCTCGGAAACGTGTCGTGACCTTGCTGGGCCCCGGTTTCCTTGTCATCAGTGGGGAGCAGTGGTCCATCCCTCAGCGGGGTGGGGATTCAGCAAGGCCAGCACTCTGGGCGCGCAGGGAAGAGGGTGACAAACGCTTGTCCACAGAGCCCCTCCCGGACCTCACGCGCCCCGGCCATCCCAAGGGGCCCCAACAACACAGCACAACTGCAAACGGGGGCCACGGCCTGGACCGCCGTCCCTCCCCGCTGCTGGCCCCGGGCGCCCGTTAGCACATCACCTGCGGCCTGGGCCTCAGTCGCCCCGTCCACAAGATCGGGGGGGACAGAGGTGGTGATTTTCCCAGGCCTCTCTCCGCCCCTTGGCTCACTTGGCTTCCTCCCCAGGCTTCGGGGTTTGTTGTTAAGAGAACTTAAATCAAAGGACAAGGCGTCAGGAAGGCCCTGAAGCAGATGGTGAGGGTGCTGTTCTGGCTTCCTCCCCCCCCGCCCCAGGAAAGGTCCAGGGCTCACCGTTCACAGGGCCCAGCAGCTGTCTTTGTGCTGGAGACAGGCCTGGGGGGGGGCGCTGGCTGGAGGGGGGCTGTCAGGGGGCTTCCTCTGGGGAGCTGCCCAGCCTAGGGGTCCAGGCCCAGCACCCAGGGACTTGGGTCCAGGCCATGCTCTTGCTTGTCTGTGAGGGTGAAGCGATTTTCACTCTAATGTGCTATTTTGACATCCACAAGTGGGTTTAAACCCAGGTTGTACAAGGGATGATCGATAAACAAAATGTGGTCTGTCCATATAACAGAATGTTTATTGGGCCATTAAAAGGAGCGAAGCTCTGACACAGGCTACGACATGGATGGGCCTCAAAAACCTTATGCAAAGTGCAAGAATAGAGTCACGACAGGCCACATGCTGTGTGATTGCATTTATACGAAACGTCCGAATAGGCAGATTCATAGACACAGAGAGTAGATCGGTGGCTGCCGGGATCGCTGTGAATGGGTTCAGGACTGACTTTGTGGTGATAAAAACAGTCCTGGAACCAGGTGGAGGAGATGATTACACAACATCGTGAATGTACCTGGTGCAGCTGAATTGTGCGCTTTAAAATGGTTGCAATAGGAAATTTTACGTACGCGCATTTTTACGACGACAATAAAGCCCGTGCAAACATAGAGAAATGACAACGTTACGTAGCTCTAGCACCCAAACTAAAAACACTATTTTTAATTGAAAAAACGGAGTCGTCACCCTTGGGGGTACAGCCGAAGCAGAGATGTTTCCTCAGCCCCTGCCGAGCACCAGGCGCAGGGACTCTGGATACAAATGCGCGTGGCGGGGCCGTGCATGTGCCGGGCTGGGGCGTGCAGCCCGCGTCCTCACGTGTGCCTTAGGGATGCCTGTGGGGCTCATGTCACAGCGTCACTGGGGGGGTTGGGTGATTGGCACGTTGGTCGCGAGCTGCCTTGAGTAGCCCAGCATGGGCGCGCGCCCATCACCTCCCCAGGGCGGCCGCAGCCGCATCCTGAGGGTCTTCGCCCCCCTTCTCCACCCTCCCTGGGCAGCTCTGTGTCTCAGGAAGATGTCCGCATCTGGCCACCCCTGGCCTCCCAGCTCTGACGGCGACCCCGGCCCCTCAGCGTGGACCCGACCCGTGGGCGCCGTGGGGCACCCGTGGGCACGCACACTTGGCCCCCCCAGCCTGCCCAGTGCACATCGGCTCCTCTGGGCTCTTGCCCGAGGCGGGTCCCCATTGGGGACCCATCGGGGTGAGGGGCCTGGGCACCGGGGGGCAAGCGCCAGCCCAGCCTGGGAAGTTGAACCGATGCTAGTTCTCTGGGGCTGCCAAGGGAGAAACCAGGTTTTGGGCCAGGCAACCTTGGGCAGCACAGAGCGGGAAGGAGTCTGCGGAGAGGCTGGGAGCCCAGGAGCTTCGGGCGGGGGTGGGGGGTTGCGGGAAATGCCAGGGCCCCTAAGGAACAGTCAGGCAGACAGTGACACTCTCCAGGCCCCGTTCTTATGGCAGAGCGAGCTTTCTGGGGCCCCTGGCCCCCAAGTTCACACACTCCCAAGAGCTCCACTGGCAGCCAGTCAGCGGGGTTCTCCTCTGGTCAGAAACCGTGGGCGGCTTCTCTCCCCACACTCGCGACACAGGCCATTCCTCCCGTGAGCGAGGAGTCAGCCCCTCCGGCCTCCATCACGCTGCTCGGAGCCGTGGGTTCCTGCCTCAGGGCCTTTGCATGGCTGGCGCGTCCACAGGCTCACACTCTCCGCTCTCTCGGGCCTCCTCCCAGAGGCCCCCCACCCACCTGTCTGCCTTAGACAGCGCCCCCCCCCCCAGTCACTCTAGCCCCTTCCCTGCTTCATCTTTCTTTGTAGTGGGATGAACAGTGGCCTCCAAAAGTTCACATCCACCCAGAATCTGTGAACATGACCTTATTTGGAAATAGAGTTTTTGCAGAGGTAATGAGTTAAGGATCAAACTGAGATCGTATTGGAGTTGGGTAGGCCCTAAAACCAATGACTGATGTCCTTACAAGAACAGGAGAGACACAGAGACACCCAGGGAAGACAGCCCTGGAGGGACGCGGCCACGGGCCCAGGACACCTGAGCCCCCAGGAGCTGGAAGAGGCAGGAGGGATCCTCCCAAGAGCCTCCAGAGGGAGGGGGCCCTGCCCACACCTTGACTTTGGACTTGGGACTTCTGGAATTATGAGAAGATTTGTTTCTGTTGTTATAAGCCATGCGGTTTGTGGTAATTTGTTCCATCTGCCCCTTTGATAATGCCCCCCCCCGAGCTATGTGGTGTCTACTTGCTTACGATCCATCCCCCCACCACCCCCAGAATATAAGGACACAATATCAGGGACGTAGTCCATTGGACTGTGGCTGTATTCTCATCTTTGTTTTTCATCTTTGTTAGGGTTTGACTGACAAGTAATCGTCGTATATATTAAAGGTGTATAACGGTGTTTTGTTTGTTTGTTTGGCCACATAGCGCAGCTTGTGGGATCTTAGTTCCCCAACCAGGGATTGAACACCGGGCCCTTGGCAGTGAAAGTGCTTAGTCCTAACCACTGGACCGCCAGGGAATTCCCAAATTGTTTTTGTTTTGGCTGAGCAGCACGTGGGGTCTTAGTTCCCCGACCAGGGATCGAACCAGCGCCCCCTGCATTGGAAGCATAGAGTCTTAACCACTGGACAGCCAGAGAAGTCCCTGCCCATTTTTAAATCAGGTTATTTGTTTTTTTGCTATTGAGTTATGTAAGTTCCTAGTATATTTTGGGTATTAACTCCTTATGAGATACAGGGTTTGTAAATACTTTGTCCCCTTCTGTAGGTTGTCTTTTCATTTTATTAATTGTTTCCTTTGCTGTGCAGAAGCTTTTTAGTTTGATGCAGTCCCACTTGTTTATTTTTGCTTTTGTTGCCTGTGCTTTTGATGTCATATCCAAAAAGTCATTGCCAAGACCAATATAAAGGAGCTTTTCCTCTATGTTTTCTTCTAGGACTTTTATGGTTTCATGTCTTACATCCAAACCTTTCATCCATTTTGAGTTGATTTTAGTGAGATAAGAGTCCAATTTCATTCTTTTGCAAGTGGCTGTCCAGTTTTTCCAACACCATTTATCTAAGAAACCGTCCTTTCTCCATTGTACATTCTCGGCACCTTTGTCGAAGATTAGCTGACCATACATGCCTGGGTTTGTTTCTGGGCTTTCTCTTCTGTTCTAAACAGATATATGTGTCTGTTTGTATGCCAGCACCATACTGTTTGATTACTAAAGCTTTGAGATATAGTTTGAATCAGGAAGTGTATGCCTCCAGATTTGTTCTTCTTTCTCAAGTCTGCTTTGGATTTTGGGTCTTTTGTGGTTCCATAAGAATTTCAGGATTGTTTTTTCTATTTCTGTGAAAAATGCCATAGGAATTTTGCTAGGGATTGCATTGAATCTGTAGATGGCTTTGGGCAGTATAGACATTTTAACCATATTAATTCTTCCAGTCTGTGTACACAGGATATCTTTCCAATGAATTGTGTCTTCTTCAATTTCTTTCATCAGTGTTTTATAGTTTTCAGTGTGTAGATCTTTCACATCCATGGTTAAATTTATTCCTAAGCATTCCATTCTTTTTGATGCTATTGTAAAGGAGATGGCTTTCGTAATTTCTTTTTCAGATAGTTAGTTGTTAGTGTATAGAAACGCAACTTATATTTGTATGTTAACTTTGTATCCTGCAACTTTACAGAATTCATTAGTTCAACAGTGTTTTGGTTGAGTCTTTAGGATTTTCTATGTATAAGATCAGGTCGTGTATACAGAGACAAGCTTACTTCTTTGCTTCCAATTTTTAATGACTTTTATTTCTTTTTCTTTCCTAATTATTCTGAACTAAGACTTCCTGTGCTATGTTGAATAGCAGTGGTGAGAGTGGACACCCTTGTCTTGTTCTTGATGTTGGAGAGAAAGGTTTCAGCTTTTCATCACTGAGTATGCTTTTAGCTGTGGGCTTGTCATAAATGGGGTTTATTACACAGAGGTACAATCCTTCTATACCTAATTGAGTATTTTTATCATGAAAGGACGTTGAATTTTGTCAAATGCTTTTTCTGCACCTATTGAGATGATCATATGATTTTTATACTTCATTCTATGAATGTGGTGTATCACATTTGTTTATTTGGGTGTATTGAACCATCCTTGCATCCCAGGGATGAATTCCACTTGATCATGGTGTATAACCCTTTTAATGTGCTGTTGAATGTGGTTTGCTAGTACAGTTGGCTCTTCGTGTACATGGGTTTTGCATTAGTGGATTCAACTAACCAAGGATGGAAAATCTGAGCCGCAGTTGGCTGAATTCGAGGATGCGGAACCCACGAATACAGAGAGCCAACTGTTTATTTGTTGAAAAAACCCACATACAAGCAGACTCACACAGTTCAGACCCCTGTTGTTCAAAGGTCAGCTGTACTTGGCTGAGAATTTTGCATCTATGTCCATCAGAGATATTGGTCTGTAGTCTTTTTGTGGTATCTTTGTCTGGCTTCTGTATGAGGGTAATGCTGGCTTTGTGAAATGAATGTGGAAGTGTTCCCTCCTCTTCAATTTTTTGGAAGAGTTGAGAAGAACTGGTGTTAAATTGTTTTTTTAAATGTTTGGTAGAATTCACCAGTGAAACCATCTGGCTTCTCTGTGTTGGGCGGTTTTTGATTCCTCTTTAATCTCCTTACTCATTATTGGCCTGTTCAGATTTTCTATTTCTTCATGATTCGGTCTTGGTAGTTAGTATGTTTCTAGGAATTTATCTGGTTCTTCTAGGTTATCCAATGTGTAGGTGTATAACCTGTTCATAGTGGTCTCTTAGGAGCCTGTGTATTTCCATGGTATCAGCTGCAATGTCTCCTCTTTCATTTCTGATTTTATATATTTGTGTCTTCTCTTTTTTTCTAAGTCTAGCTAAAGGTTCTTCAATTTTGTCTACCTCTTCAAAAAACCAGCTCTTGTGTTGTGGGTCTTTTCTGTTGTCTATCTAGTCTATATTTCCTTCATTTCTCCTCTGACCTCTGTTGTTTCCTTCCTTCTGAGCACTTCCAGAACAGTGCTTACTTAACACATGGTAATCGCTCAATAAATACGAGCGGATTCAATTGTCAAATGAATAAATCAAAAACTAAGACAGCTCCCTGTGATGCCCCCACCCTCAACCCCAAGAGTTCTCTTCCATGGGAAGAAAGTCAGCCCTCGGGGAGCGGGGGGTGGAAACCTGTTACTGTGGGTTGGGACAGCAGGACCTGCCAGCCTGCGGATTCACGGCCACAGCTCTCCTAAGAGGGCAGGGAGGGATGAGGGGCAACCTGCTGATGGCCTGGCTTCCTGCAGCTCTGAGGTCCCCTGAGCCCAGGATGCAGGGTCTGAAGTGGAGAGGCTGGTGAGAACACAGACGGGGGTTCTGGCGATCTGCACAGTGGTTACCTACGAGCCCCATCTCTAGAATGAGAAGGAAGCAGGATCAAGTCCCTGTTTTGCCCACTTACAAGCCATGTAACCTCAGGCAAGCCACACAAGCCGTCCACACCTTGGTTTCCCCGTCAAGTCGGGAGATTGAGACCTGCTTGAGAGCAACATTTTTTTTTTAAGAATTAAGAGGGTGTCTGTGAAAGGGCTTTGCGCTGGGCCTGGCTCACCAACACAAATGAAACAGCAGCTGTTACTATCGTGCGCTAATTTATCTACACCTTCCTTGAGTTTAATTTCTGTTTTCAGCCTAAACGTCCTCCCGAGGGGACCAGGTCCCCCAAGCCTCTGCGCAGCCTATTAAACAGTGCTTCCTTTTCTGTGTCCTAGCACCACCTCTGTCGGCTTCAAAGGGGCCTCTTAGTTCTAATGTTGCACAACTGATGGGCTGCTGAGATCGGGGTGTTGCCAGGGGAGGGCTGGAGATGCGTCAGGTCTGGGGGGTCCCGAGCGGAGGGCGTCTGGGCTGGAAAGACTCTCTGTCCATGGTTCCAGCCCCACTTATCTGCTCTGGGCTCGCATCTCCCCGCTGATATGCAGGGAATGTGGACACACGGCCCTGTTCCCACACGTCTCAGGTGTGCCGAGGGGACTGGGACACAGGACACTGGACAGAACAGGGTACTGGGTCCACCTGGGCCCGTCCGGTGACCTGCTGGCCACTCGGCCCCGCCGAGCCTCAGTGTCTCGGCTCTGAAATGGGGCCATCCTGCCTCCTTCTCGGAATCCACGGTGCAAAGCACTGGGTACCACGCCCGTGTCTCTGGAGATCTGGGCTGTCTGGTTTCTCCGTGACCCTGAGTAACCCCTAACCTTCCTGGGCCTTGGTTTCCCCACTGCAAAACCTGAAACTGAAACATGGGCTCCGCACAATGGCCTCCCCGTGTCCAGCCATTCCCGCAGACAAGGCCGCTCTGCCTTTATTTCCCCGACGGCCTGTAGGCAGCCGGTGACGGAGCTGAGGAGCGTGAGAAAACTCGAGGGACTCGGGCTCCTGCCCCCTCAGTGGCGGCAGCCCCCGCACGTGGGCCCACTGCCTGCTGCCCGCACCCAGCCCGCCAGCAGGGTCTGCCGCAAACCCCACAGCGCTGGCAGGGGCCTGAGGCCAGGCCCCAACGAGAGGTGTCCCCAGGCCGGCCCACCGCGAGGGAGTGCACAGCGAGTCCAGAGCCCACGGGAAGCTGAGGAGGACCCAGACCGGCCCGGGTCCCTGGCGGCCGGCCTCGGGGCAGGCCGGTCATCCGATGCCACGTGGGTCCTGCAGAGGCAGCGGAGGCGGGACTCAGGCAAAGCCCTGGTCTTGCGGGGTCTCTGGCGGGCCTCCAGGTGGGCCTCCCTGCAGCTGGCACCGCTGGCCTTCTTCGTCTCCATCAAACGTCAGCGCAGGGGACCGCCACGCCCCGCGCTGCTCCGCTTCTCTCTCTCTCCGTTTTCACGAAAATCAGATCCCCAGGCTTCATTCCCCCCGACCCGGCTCATGGCTGGTTCCCCAACTGGGGCCTTTCCCTGGGGCTCAGGGGGCATCCAAGGCCCAGTGTCCTCCCCTGCCAGCCTGCGGGTCCAATGTGGGAGCCATAGGTTAGAGGTCGGAGAGGATTGGTGGGGTCGGAGGCTCTGGGGTCAGATCCACTGGCTCCCTGTGACCTTGTGATCTTGTTCTCTGAGCCTCGGGGGGCCTGCAGGGGGTGGGAGTAAACACAGCCCCGCTTGTAGGGGTGTCAGGATCCCATGAATTGAGCCACAGGAAGAGCTGGTTCTGACTGTGTGTGTGTGTGTGTACCTGTGTGTGTGTACCTGTGTATGTACCCGGGTGTGTGTATACCTGTGGGGGGAACGTCTGCGCATGTGTGTTGGTGTGCACCTGCGTGTGTGCATGGGGCACAGTCTGCGGGAGTGTACCTCTGTGCGCGCACCTGTGCACGTGTGTCTCCCCGTGTGGACGTGCGCACGCACCTATGCACGTGTGTCTCCCCGTGTGGACGTGCGCGCGCACCTGTGCACGTGTGTCTCCCCGCGTGGACGTGCGCACGCACCTGTGCACGTGTGTCTCCCCGCGTGGACGTGCGCGCGCACCTGTGCACGTGTGTCTCCCCGCGTGGACGTGCGCGCGCACCTGTGCACGTGTGTCTACCCGTGTGGATGTGTGTGTGCACCCCGTTATTTTTGTCCTCATCATCGTTTTCCTACGAGCTGCTAGTGGATCTGGATCAGAATTTTCCGGAGGGCCAAGTCAGGGAGTGGGGGGTGAATGAAGGAGGCAAGATGGCGGAAGGGAGCCGCCACCCTCCTGGTGGCCCCGCGAGGGGCAGCGAGCGGAGCCCGGGACAGCCGGCCAGACTCCCGCCTGCAGGAGGCACGTCCAGCTCGGTGGAGACGGGCGAGAAGCTCCAGGCCAGGGCTTGGCGATTTGTGCTGAATCTCTACCCCTCTTGCCAGCGGTGCAGCCTTGAGCAAGCGCCAGAGAACCTTCGGGAAGCTCGGTTCCCTCGGTTCCCTCCGCTGTGAAATGGAAGTGGGCTTAGGGTTACTGTCAGCACCGCGCCCCCGGCAGGTGGTGGGCGCCCGGCCGGCTCCCCGCAGAGCCCCCAGCAGCCGGGCTGGGCTGCTTCTGCGTGGACAGAGTTCCCAGGCTGCCCTCTCCTGGGAGGTGGGGGGGAGGGGGAAGGCTGGGGTGTGTCCCCAGGTCAGTGTGAGGGGCAGCGGGGACAGCTCTGTGCTCCTTGGGGGACAAAAACTGAGCCTGGAGTGACAGAGAGCATGAGACTCAAAGGCGGGTTTGCATGCTGCTCCCCACTTGCTACCCCCTTAGGCGGCCCCGCAGCCTCAGTGTTCTCACCTGGAAAGTGGGCACGGTGACCCCACCTCAGGGGCTGTGCGGAGCTTCCCAGACCCCCAGAGGAGGACCTGCTGCCATCGCTCGGGGCCCCGGAGCCCCTTCCTGCCTGGGGCCTCAGGGCTGACCCCGCGCGGCAGCGGAGCCGGTGAAGAAGCCGCAGGTTTGGTCTGCGTTAGCCACAGCTCGGCTTAAACTGCGCCAACTCTGTTTCCAGCCCGTGCGAGTTATTTTACTTCCCATCCACATTTGTGGGCGATCATGAGTCAACGCATCCTTTTGTTACTCATGTGATGAAAAAAACGTGCGGCGTGCTTTAGATGTTTCCCACGCTGTGTTAGTTATTAAGTGAGTGGCTCGGGCGGGAGGTGTTTACAGGGAGACGGGCGGGAGCGGGCCGTGAGGGCCCAGCGTGGGTGGGAGCAGATGGGCGGAAACAAGAGGCCGCTCCCCTCCCGGCCGCCTTCCTCACCCCCTCGGGCTGCTCGGGGCGCAGACTCTGCCCCAAATGTTCATTTTTAGCCCAGGAGGAAACTGGAGGGCGGGGCGTTGGGAGGGAGGCATCACGTGTACGCACGGGCTCTGGGCAGGCTGAGGCCCTGCCGTCCAGCCTCCTGCAGGGTGGGACCATCACGCAGGCTGCGCTGCACAAGGGACCACCTCCTCTGTGCGCCCCCAGCCCTGCCCCGGCCGCAGTGGGTGACATCAGCCCAGGAAGAATGGAAGGGGGCTTTGGGAGGAGGCCCAGCTAAGCAAACAGAACAGGCCTGGTCTCCCCAGTGCCCAGGGCCTCAGACCCCTGACCCCCAGACCCCACCAGCTGGAAGGCCCACGCACCAGGGCTGGGCTGGCCTTCCCACCTGGCCTCCGGGGACCTGCCTCCAGCAAAGCCCCACTAAGTGAGCACTCTGTAGGCTGGTGCGTGTTTCCTGTAGGATGTTGTAGGATCACTTGTATACAGAAGGCCACACAACTGGAACGTATACAGGGTGAAACCACCCACCCATGTAATGGCCACTGAGATCCAGACATTCCAGTACCCAGAATCCTTCCCAGCCAGGACCCCAAAGGCACCCACTAGTACCCACCATCTGCCCTCCATCACCAGAGGGCAGGCCCACGATGGTGAATTTTATGTGTGTGACGTCATTCAGAATGTACTCTTTTGTGTCTGGCCTTTTTTTTTAGCCAACATTGTGTCTCTGAGATTCACCCACATGTTGGGGTGTGTCACGTTCCATTGTGTTAAGGTACCATGTTTTAGTAGCAATTCTGCTGTTGGTGGAGATTTGCGTTGTTTCCAGCACAGGGCGATTACAGCTTGCACTGCGATGGACATTCTTGAATAGCCTGTGTGCACGTGGGTGCACCCATTTCTGTCGGGACTATCCCCAGAAGTAGAACCGCTGGGTCACTGAACGGGCGTATGCTCGGCCACCAAACACCTGTTCAGAGTATTGGTAGCAAGTTACACTCAGCCAGCCACATGTGAGCATTCCGGGGGCTCTGTCTCCCAGCCAACATTTGGTATTGTCTGTTCTTATGGTTTGTTTTCTTGTTTGCTTTTTTTTTCCATTTTAGTCATTGTGGTTTGTGTGTGCAAAGGAACATCTTGTGTTTCATTTCGCTGTTGACTAAGGACCTTGAGAACTTTTCCAAAAATTGTTGTCCATTGAGATATCCTCTTTTGTGAAGTATCTGCCCCAATTTTTGCCCACTTATCTAAGATGCTGTTGTCTTTTTCTTATTGATTTTAGAAGTATTTTAAAATATTTTCTAGATACCAGCTCCAGAAACAAAGTGCTGCAAATATATTCTCAAACTCTGTTTTGCATTTTCTTCTTTTTTCTCCAACATTTGATTATGAAAATGTTCAGACATAAAGCTTGAAAGAATGCTACAGTGACCACCCACATACCAACCACCCGGATCCTACAATTAACTCTGAATATAATTGTTTTAGCATATCTCTGTGCATCTGTTGACCCATCAATGCATCTTTTTTTGATGCATTTCAAAATAAGTTGCCGAGATTAGTACACATTGCCAAAAATACTTGAACATGTGCATCATTAACCAAGGGTCAATATTTGTTTATGGTCTGGATTTTCTTTTCAGGTAAATTTACATGCAGTGAAATGCACAGATCTTAAGGATGCCATTCAAAAGTCCCAACAAATATAAGCCAATATCTGTCAAGATACTGAATCCCAGAAATGCCCTCATGCCCCTTCCCAGGCAATCCATGGCCCCACCAGCACCCCCAGAGGGAGAACTCACTACATGATTCCGTTTATATAAAGAGCTAGAACAAGCAAAACTGATCTCTGATGGGAAAAATCCAAAAAGTGAATCAGAGTGATTTTGCATTTACCTGTTGGCTGATAACGTTGGCACCTTTTCATACGCTTATTGACTATTTGTATATCTTCCTTTGTGAAGGTTTCAATGTTCAAATTGCCCATTTAAAAAAATTTTGTTCTGGTTCTTTATATATGCTGGATGCTAATCCTTTGTCAGGTATATGCTTTGCATATGTTTCCTCCCAGTCTGTGGCTTGCCTATTCATTTTCTGCATGATGGCTTTTGATGAACACTGGTTTTTCATCTTATTGAAATCTAATTTACAAACATTTTTAGTATATGGGACTGCTTTTTACGTCCTGAGAAACTTTTGCCAATCCCCAAGTTGTGAAGATATTTGTCTAAATTTTATTTAAAAGCATTATAGTTTTCACCTTTACCCTCAGATCTGTGGTCCATCTTGAATGAATTTGGGTGTGTAGACACCCAGCCGTGCCAGCACCATTTTCTGAGAAGCCTCTCCTTGGATCGCCTTGGCGCTTTTGTTCAAAATCAGATGACTAAGTGTGGGTCTATCTCTGAACTGGTGGTTGTGTTCTGTTGATCTATTTATTGACTGTTGTGTCAGTACCCTACTGGCTAGTTCCCGTAGCTTTAGAATAAGTCTTGAATTCAACAAGTATTAGTTCTTCAACTTTGTTCTTACTTTTCCAATGTTGCTTTGGCTATTCTTGGTCCTTTACGTTCTCATATCAATTTTAGAATCAGCTTGTCAGTTTCTCACAAAAATCCTGGTAAGATTATCCTTGGAATTGTGTAAGCTTAAAGATCAGTTGAAGACCTCTGGCTTCTGCATAGGATGTAGGAATCTGGAAAGAGCTTTGCTGCCATCCTCACAACAATTCACCCACCTATTTACCATTTCAGTTGCTCTTCTTTCCTTCCAGAAGATCTGAATTTCTGTCTGGTATCATTTCCCTTCAGCCTTAAGAACTTAGTATTTCTCATAATATGACTTCTGACGAATTCTCTTAGTGAAAATATCTTCATTTCACCTTCATTCTTGAAGGATATTTTTGCTGGAGACAAAAGTCTGGGTTGACAGTTTTTAATTTTAATTTTAGAACTTTAAAGATGTTCTACTGGCTTCTGGCTCCTATTGATTTTAGTGAGGATTCAGCGGTAATTTGGATCATTATTCCCCTGGCTTTTTGGTGCCACTTATCTTTGGTTACTGTCAAGATTTTCTTTTTATCCTTGGTTTTCAGAAGTTTGTGACAAACCTAAGTGTAGTTTTCATTGTATTTCTCTTGCTTGGGATCTGATGAGTTTCCTAAATCTGTAAATCTATGTCTTTCACCAAATTGGGGAAATTTTCAGCTGTTGCTTATCCAAATAATATTTTTGCCCCATTCTTATCTTCCTCTCCTCTGCAACTTCAAGTACACGTACAGTGGACCTTTTGATATTGTTCTGTAGGTCTCTTGAGTCTCTGTGAATTTTAATTTCAATCTTTATCTCTCTGCTTTCAAATTAAATAATTTCTATTCATCTGTGTTCAAGATCACTGATTTTTTTCCTCTGTCATCTGCATTCTGCCATATAGCCCATCTAGTGATTTTTTTTATTTCACACATTGTATTTTTTTAGCTCTAGAATTTCCGTTTGTTTCCTTTTTATAGTTTCTATTTTTTCTGTTGAGGTTTCCTGTCTTTTCACTTAATACAAACATAATTTCCTTTACATCCTTGAGCCTAATGAAACAGATGCTTTAAAATCCTTGTCTCCTGAGTCTAACATCTGGGTCACATCAGGGTTGGCCTCTGTTGGTTGTCTTGAGAAAGAGTCACATTTTCTTGTTTCTTTATATGTCGGGTAATTTTGGATTGTATCCCAGACGTTGTGAGTGACATGTTTTAGAAACTCTAGACTCCATCATATTTGTTCCTTTACATTTCCCCATAAATTTTAGGATGAGCTTATTGACTTCAAAGAACCTACTGGGACTTTGATTGGAATTGCATTGAATCCATAGATCAGTTTGGGATGAATTGACATCTTTAAACCACTGAGTCTCCCAGTCCATGGATGTGGTGTATCCCTACATTTATTTGGTTCTTACTCAACTTCCCTCAGTGATGTGATGCAGTTTTTCTGCTTGAAGGTTTTGCATATCTTTCATGAGTTTATTCCTAGATAGTTGCTGTTTTGTGATGTTTCAGATGGTATTGAGTTCTAACTTTCATTTTCCAGCTGTATGTGGAGACACTAAAATAGCACTCTTGGGATCTCTGAGCAGAGTCCCAGCCCTGCTGAGTATTTGCCACGTAATCTCAGGCAGATCCAGACTCCAGTTCTCTTACCTGCAGAGTGGAAGCTAAGCCGAGGTGCTGGATATTTGTTGAATTTTTAACCCTCAACATTGTCTCCCTCCTTCTCTGGTTTATGTCACTCTCCCTACCTGCTGGGCTTCAGGCCGGTGTCGTCTCCATCCACAGCTCCAGGGATCAGAGCATCCGTCCCGCGGCCACTGTGGCCCTCCAGAGGCTGTGACCACGTACTCTGGGCTATCAGGAGGGGCCATTTGCTGCTGGACCAGGAGGGCTTGAGGCTGCACCATGGGAGAAAGCAGCCAGCAAGGGGCCAGGGCTGCCACTGGTCTTTCCCGTTACGTGAGCCAAACATGCCCTTTCTAGCTTTGGTCCATGTGGGCCAGGTTTTCTGTCACTTGCCACCAGAGGGTCCTGGCCGTGAGAAGTCAACTCCCTGGGACTGGATTGGCCTGGGGGCTGAGCTTGGTCATGAATGTCCTCCACCATCCTTGGCAAATAGGAGCTGTGATGGGGCAAGTGAGGGGGACCGAGGGTCCCATTTAACTTATCACAGCAGAGGGGATGCCACCTCACAAGCCATCAGAAGGAGAGCATTCAGGTTCCTGATCCAAACCCCATCTCCTCCCTATTCTGCCGGCGTCTGGTCACCATGGGCGCTGACTTTACGTCGCTACTCCCAGGCTGCCGTATCTCTGGGGTGGGGACAGTTCCGACTCTCTGGGCACTCTTGTGGGGATTCAAGTGCTACTGTGTACAAAGCACAACAGCTGGGCACATGGTTTACACTCAGGACGACCTAATTCATTATCATCACTACCACCTCACTCAGTGCACGCGTGTCCCGTGGCTGCCACAACAAGTGACCACAGAATGAGTGGCTTCAAGCCCCACAGATTTCTTACCTTACTGTTCTGAAGGTCAGAAATCTCCCTGGGCTAAAATCAAGGTGTCGGCAGAACGACACGCCCTCGAGGCTCCAGGAGTGAGTCTGTCTCCTGCCTGTTCCAGCTTCTGGAGGCGCCTGCGTTTCTTGGCTCGTGGCCCCTTTCCCTACCTTCCAAACCAGCCCTGTAGAGTCTTCAGACGTCTCACGGACTCAGACCGTCCTGTCTCCCTCTTACCTGGACCCTCGTGGTGACACTGGGCACCCTCCCCCCCCGTAATCCAGGGTCATCTCCCATCTCAGGGTCGCTAACTTGTCCCCCTCTGCACAGGAAGTCTGCCGTGCAGGGTAACATTCACAGGCTCTGGGTCAGCGCATGGACATCTTTGGGGTTCATTATTCCGTTCTCCACAGGGCCTTTCCCCCGGGGCCCCAGGGGGAGAGGGTTTGGGCTAGGGTCGGGGGGCTGGGGCAGGGACTCATCCTATTTACAAGTTTACCGGAGCTGCTCCAGTAAGAGAATCACGGAGGGATGGGGATGGGGGAGGTCAGCTCTCCGCCCCCTGGCCCCAGTCCCCCCGTGTCTACACTGCCTTGGGGAGGGCTGTTGCCACCTGGAGTCCATTCAGAGGCCGTGGCTGGGACGGTGGAGGCATGCACGCGGGAGCCAGAGCCACGCTCCGGAAGACCTAGGAGATTCCAGCCAGAGGCTGTGAGGCGTTTGACCCTGGCCTTCTCTCTCATTCACTTATTTATTTATTTTGAAACCATTTTAATTGCAAAAATAGCACAGAGTTCGGATACCTCCCCCGGGCTCTCCTGATATCGACCTGGGACGTAGAGCAGGATAATAATTCATGCTGATTCACGGCAATCCATCGCCCTCCAGCCTCAGCGGAACCTCACCAGCCGACCCGTGACCTCCTTTCTCTGGCTGAGGGTCCAGCCAGGGTCCCACACGGCATCGGTTGGTCGTGGCCCCTTAGTTAGTCTCTTCCCATCCGGGATCGTTCCTCCGTCGCCCGTGACCTTGACCCTTTTGAAAAGGGAGTACTGGCCAGTTATTTTGAAAACGTCCCTCAGTTTGCCTTTGTGTGATATTTTTCGCCATGACACAGTGGTTGTGCATTTTGGTGGGAATCCCGCAGAAGTGATGTTGTGTCCTTCTCGGAGCGTGAGCCTGGGGTCACCCGTGCCTGTGTGTCCCGCTCCCGGCCGTGGTAACGTCCATCACTTGGTTAAGTGGTGGCGCGCGGCTGCGCTGTAAGCTGCTCCTTTTCTCTTTGTAATTAAGGAGCGTCTTAGGTGACTATGTAAACATCCTCTTTCCCGTGGAGCTCTGGCGTGCTGATTTTAGCATCCATCGATGGTCCTTGTCGGCAGCAACTCGTCCTGCCACGTGTGAGGCATGAGGACTGCCCGGGCTGTGCTGGGAGAGGTCTGCCCACCCGCACGCAGGGACTGAGACAATGCTCTGAACCATTATGGACTGACGGACATTGTTTTATTCTACTGGTTATTACTGTCATCATTCCTGTAATTCCTGGTTATTACTCCGTTACTGTCATTATTGATTTTGTTGCTGAAATTGTCCCAGGCTTGCCTGGCCTTTTCGCACTCGAATAGGAACCATCACTGGGGTTTTGTGCTCAAAGTGAAAGCAAACTCTCCTTTGCTTGGGGCCCTCGGCCCCCGCAGACCACACGGGACCGTCTCTGCCTGGGGCTCGTAGACCTCAGAGGGGCTGTGACAATTCAGATGGACACACCGAACGGCCGACACCCCAGTGACAGTGTTCAACTCTCAAGGGAGGTTTGTGGGGGACGGAGGAGGAATGGAGGTACCACTTGGGGGTCCCCCAAACTGCAGGAGCTGCTGTCATTCTTTCAAAATGAAAATGCATCTTACCTGCGACCTCAGCCCACCTAAACTGGCCCTCACGTGTCCACGTTTGGTTTGGGAGTTTCACAAAGCGGACTTCTGTGTTCCAGGGGTGGCCAATGGGGCAGAGGGTGGGCGCCTTCTCCAGTCACCCCGGCCGCGGTCTCCGTGGTCCCCAGCGGCACGACCACAGTCCCAACTACGAGGCTGCTTGTTTCCCACTGGAGCACCCGCTAACGGAACATCGTAACGGGGGTCTCCAGGCGCCGGCCAGGGCCTGGCAAGGTTTGGGGGGGCCTGCACGGGAAGCCAAAGCCAGGGGTTCTCAGAGACAGTGGAACCGTCCCGTCGGAGCACCGTGGTTGCCAAGGCCCGGAGGGCACTGCTGGCTCTGGGGCCGGGCTCTTCCACGTCCAGCCACGCACAGGCCAGCCCGCGCGAGGAGGTGTCACAGGACCCCCTGCCTTTGGAGCGTCCTGCGGGCGTCTCCTCATCTGGTTCCTGTGTTCCTTGCATCACGATATGCATGATCTTAAGGCACCGACTTTTCCAGGAACACAACCGCTAATTGAATCTGAGGAGGTGCTAATTCTGCTTCTTGAAGGCTAATCGGGAGTCCGTGTTCCCTTGGAACACCTCGCGGGCAGCGCTGCTGCGGACGCCAAGCCCCCTCATCCTGCAGGTGCAGCTGCCCCGCCACAGTGATTCTAGCAACAGGAGCAAACAGCTGGGTCTCCATCCCAGGTCCTGCCTTTGAAACTGCTTAACCAGGAGGGCTGAAGCCCAACGTACTGGAACTAGTGACGGGCTGGGATTTGCAAGCGGTCTGAGTGGCGTGGAAGCCTGGGCTTCACCCTGCCCCGGGAGGCCCACGAGGAGCGGCCTCCGCCCTCTTCCCTCGCGCTCAGGGCACCGGAACACTTGCCCCAGCAAGGAGCACGGGGAGGCCCTGAGGCTTTCAGAAGGAAGCACGCATCCCAGGCGCTATGGTAAACTAAAGCAGGCACTTAGAGAGCAAAGCAAAGCGACCATGGCCGCAGCGGGGAGGCTGCCCGTGGGAATGCCGCCTGCGCCGGGTCCACCCGAGTGGGTGCTGAGTACCTAGCACGCGCGAGGCGCCGCCGCCTCCCAGGGGTGCCTTCTGTCACCAGCCAGTCACTGGCTCCGGCCCCTGGGGTCCGGGGCCCCGTCTGGAATGCTCAACAATCCGGTGCAGAGACCAACTTTCCAAGAGACGTATTTATGAAAAAACACAAGCAGTGTCCCCCTCAGAGCAGCTCCCACGCTGGGGACTCGGGGGACGCGGCCGGCACAGAGCCCCTGGGAGGTGGCACGGAAGCCCCCGGTGCCCTCACATGAAAGCACGCCATCCAGCTCGATCCCGGATGCACATCCTCCGTCCAAATGATGAGAGAGGAAATGCGATATTATTTTAGGACTGGCCTCCGCATAATAGCCGACGAGGGCAGAGAGAACAATCCAGCGCTTGTATCAGACACAAGCAGGCCTGTGCGCTCACCCCGCCTCTGCTCCAGGAAGAGGGTTTGGCATCGAGGGCCTGGGCCTTCTGGACAGATGGCCGGGCCTCTGGGTCGGGCTCCGGAGCCCGCGACAGCCTTGACGGACGAAGGAGAGGGGAGGACGGTGGGGACGAGGACCCTGTGTGCTTGCGAGTCTGTGGAGGGTTCCCCTGGGGATGGACGCAGCCCCGCGCCAGCAACAGACAAAGCAGAGCCCCCTGCCCGGTCTCAGAGGCCTGACGGCTCTGCCATCGCCTTTGAAGGCTTTGTGATGCCGTGGGGCTCTGCTTCCCCTGGGGTGGAGCGTGGTCGTTGGCTGGGAGCAGCCCGGGGAGCGTGTGGCCCAGAGAGCGTGGGCTCAGCGGTGGCTGTGCTCCTTGTTGAGCCTGAGGGCCTGTCCCCACCGTTCTCCTCCTCTGGGGGGAGTGGGGAGTGGCCCAGCCTCAGGGAGCTCTCTGGCCAGGGAGTCCCCCTCCCCCGCCGGGGAATACGCCCTCCCTGGAGGTCGGTCCAGCCCGACGGTCTCTCCTGGAGCAGGGGCCACTTCCTGCTGGGCACCCTCAGGCAAGTCACCTCGCCCCCTGGCCTCAGGGGGCACTTCCTCCAAGAGGACCCAGTCCGGCTGACCCCAGGCGGGTAACAGGTATCCAGGAGCCAACACTGAGCCGCTGACACTGAGTCCCACACAGGCTCTGGCCACGCGTCAGCTGACCTCAGGCGTCCCTCCCTGGCCGTTTCACACAGGAGCCCACCTCGCAGGCCATGCCCTGCACCCACCATCGGGGGACCCCGTCCAGTCTGGCATGCAAATGACATGCAAATCCAGCCCTTGGGATCAGGCCGGCTTGCTTCTTCCCTGGGCCCCTCCACGCCGTCGGCCTGTAGTCAGGGCCGAGCTGGGCCTTATGGTGCTCCAAATCAGCCTGAGGTCGGTGCAGCAGGTCCAGGGGGCCGCCCATCCACACCTGGACCTGTGAGGCCTCCTCTCCCACTTCTCCATGTGGAAAGAACATGGGAATTGAGGTCGGACAAAGTAGAGTTTGATGTTGGCCCACAGCCCATTGCTGTGTGACCTGGGGTGAATCACTTGGCCTCTCTGGGCCCAGCCCCTCATCTGGTGGTGGGGTGCTCAGTCCACATGGCACTCCCCGAGCACATGGGCATTCTTGTGACAGTTCCATGGGGTGACAGTCCCACCACCCCATCTCTCAGATGACAAAGCGGGCTGTCACAGGGCTGGGGGGGTGAGGGCTACGCAGTCGCGGAAGCCACTGCCGGACCATCGACCCCAGCCTCAGGGACTTCAGCATAGTCACAACAAGCTGCTCCCGCCGCGCCCTCAGAAGCCACAGCTGTCTGCTCCCGTCCCGGGGAACCCCCCCCGCCGCCAGCTTGAGCCCCAGCCGGCCAGCAGGTGGTGGCTTTGAGCTCTTGGGCCAAGGCCACTGCTTTTAATTGCATTGTTTTCCTCTTTCAAAAATAATACCTGTTTTTTACACAAAGTTTGGAAACTACAGCAAAAACCCAAACGGGAAAATTTCAAAATTACCCTTGATTCTCCAGCCCAGGGATGCCCACTGCTGACTCGGCAGGCTCCTGTGCCCCAAGCACACAGGTCTCGTTGCTTTTTCATAAAATTAGCACCGATGTCTCTTGTAAGCGGCTTTTCACGCTGACACAGAAGGAACAGTTTCCTGGGCGGCGGACGCGGGATTCCAGTGCTTTCTGGCGTCAGGCTCTACCACGGCTTTTATGTAGATCACGTCCGCCTTAGACATCACGAGGTGGGGGGAGGACACACCTCGCCTGGTCTGACTGCTTCCAGGATGAACTCACAGAAGGGAAGAGAAGGGTCTGGGAAACAGCCCTGTGAGTTATCCTTGTCGCATGCCCTGGCCAGACTCGCAGAGTCTGTGTGTTTTAAATCTTTGACAATTTGCTAAAGAAAAACAGCACAGTGTCACATCACTTTGATGTCTCCATGCTTCACGGAAGCAGCGTGTTCTGTGCATTGGCCATGGTATTTCTTCCTCAAGTCGCCTGTTTGTGTCACCGCTCGTTTCTTGGTGCCCGAGTGGTGCTGGCATTTTCCAGGGCGGCCATAACAAATCACCACAAACTGGGTGGGTTAAAGCAACAGACACGTATCCTCTCACAGTTCTGGGGCCAGATGCCCCAAATCCAGGTGTCGTGCGGCCGTGCTCACTCCAGAGGCTCTGGGGGGGTCCCTCCTGCCTCCTCCAGCTCTGGGGGGGCTCCATGATCACATGGCCCTTTTTCCTGAGTTTGTCCAAATCCCCCTCTTTTCGTAAAGACCCCAGCTATTGGAATCACCACCCTAGTCCAGCATGATCTCATCTTAAGTTGATGACATCTGCAAAGACCCTGTTTCCAAATAAGGCCCATTCACAGGTAATGGCAGTGAGAACTTGAGCATATCTTTTAGGGGGACACAACTCACTCCGCTACACTTTGCTTTTCTCTTGGTGAATGAAAGAGGCGTCTCCCTGCAGAGATCTCTTACGAGCTGCTCCGAGCGGGGCTCTGTCGGGTTCGAGAAGGATTCAGAGAGGGGACCTGAGACCCCAGCTCTCAGGTGACTGCAGGCTGAGCACCTCGGGACCCACCCGTCCCGGGTCTCCACCCCCTCCAGGGAGTGGACACTGGGGCGGTCATCCCGTGAGGACAGGGATGACATCTGTCTCCTTGGCTGTGTCCTGGGCAGAGGGCGGGTGTCCCCACATGTCTGCGGAGCCCAGCCCTCTCCTGCTGTAACCCGTGTGTCCAGCCCTCCTCCAGAGGTGGGGATGGTCGCCCCGAGGAGGGAACTAGGTCCAGGGCGTTCAGAACGTGCCCCAGGCCACCTAAGCTAGATGGTCAGCTGCACAGCACACTGTCACCGCCGCCTGAAGCCCTCCTGTACCGCTTACTCCTTTGTCCCTGGAGACCGGGTGGCTCGCGGGGTCACAGCTAAGATGCCTCAGAGCCAGGACTGGAGCAGCTGCAGCAAAGGCCCTTCCCCCGACCGCAGCTCCCCATCACGTCCCTCCAAACCCCATAACCTCCAACCCACGTCCACTCTGTGTGCCGGTCCTCAGACGCACAGCCCTGAGGCCCGTCTCCGCAGCTGCCTGGGCACAGTTCAGCCCAGCAAGACGCGGAGTGCTCGCCCGCCCGTCCCAGTGCCCCCGGCTTCCAGCTCCCAGGTCCTGCGGCCATTCCATCACACGTGTCTGCATGTGTTCAAACATTTAGTCTCCTGCTTAAAAAAAAACAAAACAAAACCACTGCCTGGGGCGGAGCCAGCCCAGCGTAATGTCGCCTGTGTCCTGCCCCGGGGGGCCCTGGGACAGAGGGACACTCTGCGTGTTCTCGGGCCCCGGACCCTCTGCTCAGCCCCCGCCCACATACCCCTTCAGCAGGCAGCTCACAGGAGGCCCTGGCCACAGGAAGACAGGATGGGGACGAGACAAGCTTCCCCAGGGGACAGCCACACGGCACCCGCAGCCCCTCAGCCCCAGTACTCACAGCAAGGACAGTGCTGGCGGGGACCTCAGACCCCCGCCACCACCTGTAGGCTATTTTAGAAGCATCTGCTCTGGAGCGAGCTAAGAGCTGGTGGTGTCCATTTGAAGACATCACTGGTCCCTTTCCGTGTTTTTTACCTGAAGCATGTCTTTGCTTTGTGTAGAATAACAATTAATAATCATGATTATAATGAAGAGGGAGGGGGAGAGGAGGAGGGAGTGGAAGGGGGGAGAAGGAGATTAATTTTCGAAGTTCTTGCTGTGGGCTGGGCACTGAGCATCATGACATCCTGCATCCCTAGCACAGCCCTGGGAGGGGGTCTGGGATCGCAGGTGCTAACTTACCCTAAAATGCGTGCAACCAGACGCCTGGAAAATCAGCCCATGCTCACACGGGACCTGACTGTGCACAGAGGGTTTGGTACGTGTCCAGCAGTTCAGTCCTCGCGATGATCTCGAGAGAGGCCGGGCAGGACTGGCCGTCCCCGCAGGGCACAGGAGGAGACCTGAGCTCCAAGCGGAGAGGCGACTTGCTCAAGGTCTCCAGCCACGCTTCCTGGAAGAAGAGCGCCACTCCAGTCCCCTAGGTCTGTGCTGGAAAGTCGCGTCTCTCCAGCGACTGGCGTTCACAGGTCCACTGGAGTGGGCGCGGCTTTGGGGGTGCGGTGCTCCTGGCCCCGCCCTTCCCGAGAGGTGTAACTACGGGTGAACCTAGCCAGCCACCCGGAGCCGCACCGGAGCGTGATTGTTTGTTCTCGGTGAGGTCAGTGCGTTTGCTGTGCTGAATTTGTGGGTCTTGGAGGCATTGGTGTCTGCATTCTGGGATGTCGGGGGTCTGCTGGGTGTGCGTGCACCCACACACACACACACACACACACACACACACACTCTCACAGAAGTAACCCTATGTGTATATATCTCTGCATGTCAAATGCCAGCTCGTTGCTGGATGTCCAGGTAAAGGCACCACCAAGACAGGCTTTGTTGAAACGATGGCAGAAAATAGAAATAGCTGAAGGAGGAAGGATCCTTGCAAAACCACTTGCTGTAAAACAAAAACTGTGTCAGAAAACCTTAAACCCAGAAGGACCCTTTAGGAATCACCCAGTTCAACCTCATTGTTTCACAGATGGAGAAACCAGAGCCCAGGAGGCGAGGTGATGTAGCTGACATCATTCAGGGCAGAGGTCTGTTCCTGCCACTGAGAGCTCTCCTTTCACCCACAGTCCCGTACCTGCCACCCACCCAGAGATCATCACATCTGTGAAGTTCTGTGTCACAAGCAGGGAAGGCAGAAAACAGGAGCATTCCTTGAAGGAGAAAATTTGGAGGCAGTGAAAACATCATCTTCGCCATCACTGTTATCTTTATCATCATCACCATCATCCCACCACCACCAGCATCACTACCATCACCACCATCATCACCATCACCACCACCACCACCACCACCATCATCACCATCATCCCACCACCACCATCATCATCATCACCACCACCACCATCACTATCATTACCATTATCACCATCACCACCACCATCATCACCATCATCCCACCACCACCAGCATCACTACCGTCACCACCATCATTATCATCACCACCACCACCATCACCATCATTACCATTATCACCGTCACCATCACCACCATCACCATCACCACCATCACCATCATTACCATTATCACCATCACCATCACCTTCATCATCACCACCATCATCACCACCACCATCACCTTCATCATCACCACCATCATCATCACCATGATCACCACCATCATCACGACCACCACCAGCATCACTACCATCACCACCACCAGCATCACCATCACCTTCATCATCATCACCATCATCACCATCACCACCATCATCATCACCATCACCATCACCACCATTACCATTATCACCATCATCACCACGATCATCATCACCATCACCATCACCACCATTACCATTATCACCATCATCACCACCACCACCACCATCACCATCATTACCATTATCACCATCATCACCACGATCATCATCACCATCACCATCACCACCATTACCATTATCACCATCATCACCACCACCACCACCATCACCATCATTACCATTATCACCATCATCTTCATCATCACCACCATCATCACCATCATCATCATCACCATGATCACCACCATCATCACCACCACCACCAGCATCACTACCATCACCACCACCATCATCATCATCACCACCACCACCACCACCATCACCTTCATCATCACCATCATCATCACCATGATCACCATCATCACCACCACCACCACCAGCATCACTACCATCACCACCACCATCATCATCATCACCACCACCACCACCACCATCACCTTCATCATCACCATCATCATCACCATTATCACCACCATCATCACCTTCATCATCACCACCATCATCACCATCACCACCATCATTACCATTATCACCATCATCACCACCACCATCACCATCATTACCATTATCACCATCACCATCACCTTCCTCATCACCACCATCATCACCACCATCATCACCATCGTCACCACCATCATCACCTTCATCGTCACCACCATCAGCATCACCATGATCACCACCATCATCACCATCACCACCAGCATCATTACCATCACCACCATCATTACCATTATCACCATCACCACCAGCATCACTACCATCACCATCACCATCACCTTCATCATCACCACCACCACCATCACCACCATCATCATCACCATCATCACCATCATCACCACCATCACCACCATCATCGCCATCATCACCACCATCACCACCACCATCACCACCACCATCACCACCACCATCACCATTACCATCACCTTCATCATCACCACCATCACCATCACCATCACCACCATCATCACATCACAACGATGGTGGCAGTCCACTGGCTCTGTGTCAGGCTCTTTCTTAGGCACTTTACAAACGTCATTTCCTTGAATCATTCTGACAGCCAATGTGTGTTATCCCCATTTTCGAAGGAGAAACCTGGGGCTCAGAAAATAGCAGGTGTCTGAAGTCCCACAGCTGGTGAGCGGCAGGGCTGCCCTCCTCCACTGCCCACAGTCACAGTTTGCCTGGTGCACAGGTCGTGGAGGTGTCTCACTGTGGCGCTGGGCATGTGTAAGGCGGTTTGGGGGCAGTAAAATGAAGCAAAGACTCCTGGAGAGTGAGCAGAGCAGGACAGGGCCTGTCAGCCTTGCAGCCCTGCCTGGGGGTTGGGGAGGGGCCGTGCAGGGGGCTCCTCTGGGCTCGGTGCAGAGCATGAAGCCCCGGGAGAGCTGTTCCCTCCCCAGCCGGGCCCCAGCTGTCTCTCCCTCTCTGGGCCTCTGTTTCTTCACCTGTAAAATGAAGAGGCTGGACCAGACCATCCCCAAGAGTCTTTCTGGCACTGCCGTCCTCGGATGCTCTGTACAATTGCCCGTGTCACATGGTCACACTGTGTTAAGCACAGATGGCTCCCTGGAGAGGGTGCAGTACATCCTGAAGAGGTTTAAAAGAGAGAAGGGGCTTCAAGTGACAGAGAAGAGAGCATCCCAGGCTGAGGGACGACTGTGTGGTGAAGAATGAAAGGACAGAATTAGACCACTGTGGACGTATGGAGCTGAGGTGTGAGGTGTGCGAACACGAATAAGGCCCGGGGGGAGACGGATGCACAGTGTGGTGTATGCGTGCCACAATCTAAGGGTCTACGAGAAGGCTTCATGGAGGAGGGGACTTCTTGTGTGGGTCTTGGAGGATGAATAAGAGTTTGCTGGGCTGGCAAAGTTGGCAGGAGGTGAGGAAATGCAGAGTGAGGTGGGGGAGACGCAGGGGTGTTTAGGGTGACGTGTAGCAGCTCAGTGTGGCCTGAGTTGGGGTGGGAAAGGCAGAGAGGAGGGAAGGCACTGAGTCCGGGATGCGCTTGGCCCTGGCGGCAAAAGGCCTTGAGTCTACAGCTGAGAGTACGTGTTGTCCTACGGGCACTAGGGAGCCATGAGCGGCCTGTGAGCCGGGGCGTGATGCGACGGAGTCCATGTTTTAGAAAGACCACCCCACCATGATGTCCTGGATGTTTTTGCAGTGAGTTGTTCCATTACTGACACTAACCCACCTTTGCAAACCTGAACAGCTAGACTCTCGGTAGCAAACACCCTGTGGGGTTGTGCCGGGCCTGGGGTGCCGCTGAGTTGGAGCGGCTGCACTCGAGCCCGGGGAGTTGTGCATGCTCACCGCGTGCAGGGTGAGCCGGGCACGGTGCCCCGTGTGTTCCAGAGCCTGCACAACACGTGAACGTCCTGTTTATCTGAGTCAACGCCTGGCAGTGACCTCCCCGGAGGGCAGGAACCACTGCATTCCCACCGACCTCGCGTGCGCAGGGTACCAGGACCGCGCAGGCAGCGGTCAGGTGATCTGCTCGCCCAAGTCAGGTCTTCGAGGGCCTTGGCCGGGTGACAGCCTCGGCCCAGGTGTGAGCAGGCGTCCAATACCCACGCCCCTCCGTGGAAGGGCTGCCTGGGAGGTTGAGAAGGACTGGGGGGAGGGGCACCCGGTTGATTGGTGACGTCACCCCGGGTGCTGGGCTGGCCCTGCTCCTGCCCTTTCCATCCGATGCCGTCGGAAGGGCTGGGCCCCAAGGGGAGGCGGTGGCTTCGTTTGGTGAAGCACAGGGTTGGATACGTGCATGACTGGCTTTTTGCTGATTCTACAAGATACAGTGGGAAGAGGAAACGGGGCCGCTGACTAGAATGCGCTGCTCGGATCTTCCTAACGCCTGTCGGGCCCGCCACGTGCACACCTTCCGGCCAGCAGGCCCCATGGTTCTTCCTGCGATGGTGGGCGTGCTGTCCCGCTGTCCGGCCCAGCTCCTCGGCCACACGTGGCCGCTGAGCGCTGGGAATGGGGCGAGCGCAGCTGGCAAGTGAATTCCTACTTTATTTCACGTGAACACAAACCACCGCCTGTGGGCCCGATGCAGAGGGCACAGCTCGGGGGCGGGGGGCCAGGTTCTCCCCGCGATGACGGAGGAGGCCAGAACGAGGCCGCACTCCCACGGTTCGCTTTGCCCCCGGGAGGCTCCGTAGCCCCCCCAGGTCCTCCTGAGGAAGGGGGTGCCCTGGGGATGGAGTCCCACATAAGCCTTCTGCGCTCTCCGCAGGCTGGCCCCACAGGGGGAGGGGCGGGGAGCGGGGCCAGCTGGAGGCCGGCGGGCAGGACGTGGCGGAGAGCTGTGGGCGAGGAGTAGTGGTCATGCTGGGGTCCGAGGCTCGGAACCGGGGGGGACCTGGGGGTGTGAGGAGCCTGAGGACGCGAGGCCTCTTTGGAGTCAGGCCACAGCCGCAGGGCCGTGCTTCCTGCCCCCCAGTGTGCAGCCTGGGCGTCAGGGTGGGGCCTGGGCTACCGAGGGTCCACTCGAGAAGGCCTCTCCACTGCCCGCCCTGTGCTCGGGGCCACGTGTTGCCCACAAAGCCCACTGCTCAAGCCGCTGTGCTCGGCAGGCCGCCAGGGAGGGTCCAGCCCTTCGTGGAAGTGTGTCCCGGGTGGACCCTGGTGACCGAGGCCTGGACAGGCAGGGAGGGCCGGGCGATGCGGGAGCTGAACTGATCTTCCCTGGCCATTGTGAAAGGTGTCTGCAGGGCCGGGACCCTGGGCTCCGCACGTCCCCACACTCACACGCTGGGCTCCCGCTGCCGACGCAGGGGCTGGAGGTGGGGCTCCGGCTGGGAGACTCAGGGCAGGTCCTGGGAAGAAGGGGGCGGGGGGATCACTGTCGGGCTGTCCTGAGTCACGACCACTGTGGGAAACGGGGGCGCGTGATGGGGAAGTAAGTCAGGCAGGAAAGTCACTGATGGCGGCCATGCGAGGTACCGTCCACTAGTGCTCGCCCGCAGCCACGGGGACGGGGCAGGGAAGCCGAGCACAGGGTGGAAGGAAGAGGCGGGCCTGGGTGTGACCCGGAGCCCGCACTGCTGCCGCTCAGCACCTCCGCACCCTCACTGGCGTGGGCGCGGTCCCAGCGAGATGGGTGAGCGGAGGAAATCCTCGCGGGGTCAGCCGCGAGAGGAGCCGTCGGGGACACACTCACAGGCTCCTGCAGCGGCCGTACGCACTTTGCTGGTTCACTTCTACGCAGATACGAGTGTTCCTGGGCACCGGCCCTGCTGCAGGCACGGGGGGTGGGGGGTTGGCAAGCAGGGGAGCAGGCCCGGCCTCTGGTTCAGGGATCCTGAGTTCCAGAAGAGTAGGTGTGAGCGCACACACACACACTCACACACGTGGGCATGCACACACGTGCACATATACACAGACACATGTGTACACATACTCTCTTGAATACACATGCACTCTCACATAAACGTGTACACACGTGCACATATACACACACTCACGTGTACACATACTCTCTTGAATATACATGCACTCTCACATAAACGTGTACACACTCGCACACACACTCAAGCATGCACACGCACATACACACACTGACACACATGTATTCATGCATAGTCGTGGATATATATGCACATTCACATATGCACATGCACTCTCATACACATGCTCCTCACATGTGTAAACACACACCTACCCACACTCAGGAACACACACACCTCCCCTAACACATGCCTGTACACACGTACACACAATCGCATGTGCATGTGTACACACACACTCGGACACACGGTCACACACGCACACCGAGCTGAGGTCAGGTCACCCACCCACCTACCCAGCGTGTTCCCTCCTATCCTGGCCTCAGTGTTCTCCCCTGAGGAGGCGTCCATGACCGGCATGGCCCCCGGGGAGGAGAGGCAGCGTCCTGACCGTGCCCGGCAGGGACACGCGGGGACATCAGGGACGGCTGTGCCCAGGCCCAGGGCTGCCTGAACATCCACTGGAGTCCAGAGAGGGACCCGCTCCCTGGGCTGGTCCCAGACCCAGGCCCGCCGGCTCTGCACCCAGACGGGGGCCACCTGCCCCTGCAGGCTGGCCCACACCAGCCCGCCATGTCTCTTCAAAGACCCAGGAGGAATGCCTCATCGCTGACCTTCGCCCCCAGGAAGTCAGAGGGAACTATGGTTGGGGCCATCACAGCAGGTGGCAAAAACGGAAGCACGATTTTTCTTTCACGTCATTAAGTGGAAGAAGAGCTGGCTTGTGTCGGGGCCAGACTGGGATGGATCAGCCATTTGGAGAGAAAACGATCCCAGGGACCTTGCCACATTTTTTCTAGAAGAATGTTGGACGTTCTGGTGGCCAGGTATGGAAAAAGAAAACCTCTGTACACTGAAGTCATTCATGGCCAGTGGCATGGAGGCGTTTACACAGGCCAGGCGGTGAGGGCGCCGCTGCTCCTACAGCCGCCCCGGCTAAAAGGGCCAGTTGTGTCCGCGCGTCGTGGCCGGTCACCCCGAGCAACACAAAAACACACATGAATGCGCCTTTTACAGCCGGGGCCTTCCTCGCAGGCTCCAGATAAATGACCGACCTGAGCGAAATGTAAATTTGTAGTTAGCCCTTGGAGACATAATTGTAGGAGAAAAACAAGGACAGTGGCATTTGGATGGGGGACGGCTGGCTCCTTTCCTGCAGCTAGGCTGGGTGTCAGGGGGGCGTCCAGGACGGGGAAGGGGAGGAGGCTGGGCCCGGAGGCCCCGAGGCCCCGAGGCCGGGGCTGCAGGCCACTGTCTGTCTCCTCCCTGCCCCGGGCCTGCCCCGGGCACTGCCATTCCTTGGGCCGAACGCGGTGATCTCCACCCCAGGCCCTCGTTCTGTGGCCGCCCCATGAAAAGGCCCATTCATGCCCCAGGCCGCTGGCTTGGGTTACCTCGGCCGGCCGGCTGGTCTCCGCCACCTCTGTTTTCTTTTCATTAGAAGGATTCCCGTATTGAAGGCCTGCGAGAGGCTGAATTCAGGATGTTCAGGCTGAGAATGTCGGGTGCTGAAGAGCCGCCCACGGGGCCCAGCACCTCCATGAGCGAGTCGGACTTACAGCGGCGGATGGGGAAACTGAGGCTCGGGCCACGTGGCTGGCAGATGGCGGGGTTGGGGTTGGGGAAACTGAGGCTCGGGCCACGTGGCTGGCAGATGGCGGGGTTGGGGTTGGGGAAACTGAGGCTCGGGCCACGTGGCTGGCAGATGGCGGGGTTGGGGTTTGGACCTGGGCCACCAGCTGCCTGCTGCCCTGCTGGGCGGAGCCCGGGAGAGACGGGAGTCCTGAGCCGGTGGGCAGGGCACGGAGGTCTTTCTGGAGGCGGAGGGGCTGGTGCTGCAAGGAGGGGATTAGCAGAGCTGTCAGGACCTGGGAGGGTCTGCCTCGGGAAGTCCTGCAGGCCCAACCCTCCGCCGAGTCCTGGGTCCCTCGGCCTGGGCTGGACCCCCGCCGGGCCCAGGGGCGTGCAGCCCCCACGTGGGAGAGCGTGGGGCTGCGCGTCGTGGCGTGTGGCGGGAGGGTGTGCCTGTGTCTGCGTGTGACACCCTCCTCGGGAAGAGCACCCTCTCCTCTCCCTCTCTTTGCTCACAAACGGGGCCACTGGGAAGACAGGAAGACAGGCAGAAACAATCGCGCTCCAGGCGGGTGTCTGAGTCACGCCACCGTCAGTCTGGAATGTCTCCTTGGAAAGCGGCTGCCTCTGCTCTGGCCCCACCCGCGCGGCCACCGCTCAGGCCTCCCGCCCTCCCCCTCCCTCCCCCCCCACCTTCGCTGGGGGACCCACCCCCATCACAGCAGACCCCGCAAAGGCCCCAGACAGCTCATCAAAGCAGCTTTTACGCATGCCTGTTGGGGACCTGAGCTGCACTCGGGCAGGAAAGCTCACGCCATGCTTTATAGATAAAGACTGATTCATTTCCATTTTGTACTTTCCTTAATGTCCTCTAGAGCCTGGATTTTTTTTTCCCCTGATGTCAGGAAGGAGACTTGTAGGTAGGCCCTGCCCCCGGGTGCCTGAAGGGCCAGAGGGGTCATCAGGGTCCCTCATGTCCTGGGACCACTTGCTCCTCCTCCCTTGGACACCGCTACTATGTCCAACAGCTCAGCGACCCCCGGCCACTGTCTGGAGGAGCTGGGGCTGCCCCGCCGCCCCACGGGTCCTGCTTTGCCCTCCCAGCCTCCCAAATCCTCCTGAGTGGTGGGCATCCCTGTTGCCACCTCCCAGACCAGGAGGCAGAAACTCAGAGAGGTTGCTGACTTGCGCAAGGACACACAGCTGGCAGGGCGCAGCGGGGTACAGAGGCCAGGCCTGCCTGTGCCAGCCTCTCCGAGTTCACGGACTATTTGGCAAATTCTGCCAACATTATGTCCCTAACGTGGGTTCCTTGGAGCCCACAGGGACGGTGCACAGGGCACACCTTCCTGGGCAGGTCTTGGGTTCCATATACGTCGATGTTTGCTGCGTCCGTGCCGAAGAGGCTCTTCATGGGACGGGGCCCAAGAGCCACCAAATCCACACTCCCCCGTTAACCAGCAGGGCCCCTGAAGAAGTGAGGGGCGCCCAGAAGGCATCTCTGTGAGGCTGGCAGCGGGCTCCCAGGGCTCAGGCAGCCGCCTGCCACCGTGCCCTCACCCTGGACTCGGCCAGGAGGCCAGCGGCGGGCAGAGGCAGGCAGCGATGGGACAGGCTCCGCCACGAGCTCCTGTGTCCTTAGGGGGGCCCCCTGCTTCCTCCAGCCTCAGTCTCCCCATCCAGCAAAGGGGGCTAAGGAGCCCAAGATGGCAGGTGACACTTGCCGGGAAAACTCCAGGAGGGTTGAAACACCCGACCCGGCATGTCACAGCCACAGGCCTGGTCCGAGGTCTGAGGTCTCGTCTCCCAGGAACGAGGGCCTCATCCTCGGGGACCCCACTGGAGAGGACCCACCCTCAGGGCAGGAGTGGGCATCACTATCGAGGTGGGAGGCTGCCTGGACCGATGGGTGTCCACATGCCAGGCACCGTCAGTGTCAAGCTGGCACGGCCATGTGACACTAACCCCTGGAATTTGCTGGAGGTTTCACTCCTCCCGCCCCTGCTCTGGCTTTGGGTCCGCGGTTTCATTTTGACATCAGGCAGAAGTTAGGGGATGACTCAGGAGCTGACTGGCTCTCCCAGCGCACGCGGGGGGCCCAGGGAGCCTCTGCCCCTTGGGGGTGGCCAGTGGTAGGCAGCGAGGGGACAGACGGGCAGTGGGAGAGCCGGGCTTCGTGTCTGTGACTTTGGGCAGGTCGGGTCAGCACCCCTGCGAGGCTGTCTCCTCTCGGAGAGTGGAGGCTTGGTACAGCTGGGAAGCTTCCAGCTCTGCTGCTTCTATCAAGGCAGAAGCTGGGCCTCCCATGGAGGAGACCCTGCCGGCCGCGCCCCCTCCACAGAGCCCCACGGGGGTGTCCTGCCGGGCAGCTCTTCCTGGGCAGGGGGCTGCAGCTCCACGTCCAGCTGAGGGGGCAGTGAGGAGGAAGAGGAGGCTCTGGGACCCAGAGGCCTAGATCACCGACCGCCTGGAGGCCGCTGGCCCCGGGGTTTTCACCCCCGGTACTGCCCAGTAATCCTTCGTTTGGGGGCCAACCTGAGCTTCGCAAGAGGTTCAGTAACATCTCTGGTGTCTGCCTGATGGTTGTCATAGCAGCCGCCCGACAGAAGCGCTGGGTTTCACGCCCAAGCAGATGCGCTTGGAGGATTGGGGCGGGGGCTTGGGGGCTGTCCAGAGTCGCCAGCCAGGAGGGCTGGGCTCCCAGTTGTGTGGGATGGTGGCCCTGGAGAAGGAGAGGCGCGCCGCGCGGCCGTGGGCGTGTCCGAAGCCCCCCTGTGAGATGGGGAGGGTAGTAGGCTACCTCCTAGGGTAGTCAGATTCATTCACTTGTGCAGCACCTGTGCACCAGCTCTTAGGACTGTGCTCACAGCGGCGGCACGGAGCGAGGGCCTCTGTTGCTTCTGCACACTCGTGAGAGAGAGAGCGCTTCTCACACAAGGGGTGTGCGGGTATACCACGCTGGACACACACATACACACACACACACACACACACACACACACACACGGGTGAGCTCTGAAACTGTGGCCTTTCTTAGAAACAAGAATAGACCCATTAGGAAGGATCAGGAAGGAAATACCTTCTGGGAACTTTGTCTGAGCCAGGGGACCCCCGGCATTAGAAACTTTAGGAAACCAACTGATAGAAATAGCGATTAACTGGAGGGGGTTTCTTAGCCCCTTCCTGTGCCGCTTTCCATGGAGAGGGCGATCCCAGGACCCTGAGGCCCAGAATGATGCCACGGAAATGTGAGCTGAGGCTCGGAGCCCCTGAGCGCCAGCAGGGCCAGGAGGCGGGGCCTCTGAGCCCCTAGCCCCTTGCTCAATTCAAGTTTTCAAGACAACTGGCAGGAATTTCTGGAACCTCCTCAGACGCTGTAATGAGCAGCCATAGGAAAATCAACTTTGATTCGCCGTGTGTTTTAGCTGGTTATGAATTGTACGTGCAGAGCTCAGCGCTCGACCACTGATGCAAAACCATAGGCCACAGGCGGACCGGGCGACCCATTCACTCATTTCCGCACCCGTGTGCAGGATTCTGGGCCAAAGGCCCTGTGTTACCTATACCTTGCTTTACATAATAAAGGTGTTCCTAAGAGGGTGTGAAACTTGAACTTTGTAGTCGGAGCAGTGCTGGCAGCACTCTCAGGGGGAACGCGGTTCAAACGACTAGTTCTGAAAGGATGCCTTTCTGTAAAGTGAAGAATTCCCCTCAATTTCACTTCTCAGAAGTGCCCTAAGCCCGTGCCTTGGTTTGTCTAAAGTGGGGAGGGGCTGCATCTGTTGGTGGACGCCTCCCGTGAGGGCTGCCCCCTGACCTTGAAGGACCCACGTGTCCACACCAGGGACCAGCCTCTCGCTCCTGCTTGCCCCAGGATAGCCTGTGTCACACACACTGGGCTGTGTGGCTTTGGGCAGATCCCTTGCCTTCTCTGGGCCTGGATGTCCTCATTTGTGAATGAACCACTGAGCAGCTGACCTGTTAGGGTCCCTCCGGCTCTAGGGACCTGCATGGTTCCAGCTCCCCACCATCTGTGTTCCAGTCTGGGACAGGCCAGAGGCTGGACGGGGGGCCCAGAGCCAAGGCACTATGATTTTAGGGACCATCAACTCCCACCTTCGAGGCGTGGAGAGACCTCCAGCTGAAGTTCCCCAAGCAGGTGCAAAGCGACAGTGGTGTGCCCCCCCCCACCACTCATCCTCCCCGCCAGAGGCACAATGTTTACCGGGCAGGTACCAGGTGAGGGCTGGAGAGGAGGCCCGGCGGGGATGGAGATAGGGGAGCGATTGGAAACCACATGGGTACACTCACGCCACCAGTTTGGGAAGTCGTGCTAAATCCAGCCTTTGCCTCTGAGCAGCAGCAAGCCCTGCCAGTTTTGGGGTGGGCTGGCAGGGGGCCTGGGCAAGGTTTGCTGGCTTATTACCTTTCCCATCAGGACCCCCATCACTAGGGTGGATCCCCCTGAAACAAATACCTAGGAAGAGCGGTGCTTAAAAATAGCGGGGGGGGGGCGGGGGGGAGCAAAGTTTGTAACTGAAGCCGCCGCGGTTGCCTGGGGGCAGACCCCCGCGGCCCTCCGGAGCACCCAGCCGGCTGCCGGGAGCTTGTTTGGAGAGGACTTGGCCCGCGCGGCCCGACCTGGGAAGCGGGTGGAGGTTGCTTTCCTCCTTTCCCCACCCCGCCCCGGAGGGGCAGAGCTCTGCGCGGCCCGGGCGGGCCTGCGGTCAGGGATGAGGACTGCGCCTCCGCGCCGCAGAGCGCTGCGCGCGGGCCGGGCGCCGGCAGCCGCCGCTGCCGTTCCGGGAGCTCGTTCGCATCCGCCAGCGCGGCGAGCGGCGCGGGGCCCTCGGAGCGGGAGGTGAGTGTGGACGCGCCGCGCCCCGCGCCGCCCGCGGCTCCCGGGCAGCGGCACTAGCTCGGGCGGCTCCGGAGGGATTCGGGGCTTGGCCCCCGGGGTCACCTGGCTGCCCGCTCCCCGCCGCGTCCCCGCGCCCTCGGTGGCGCGCCCCGGCGGGGCCGGACGGACCCTCCCGGCCCTCGCTGCTCCGCGGCCCGGCTGCCCCGACCTCGCTCCCGGCCCGGGACGTGCAGCGCCGCAGACGCCAGGGCGCGCCGGGGGCTCGGCGGGGGCCGCGGCCGTGCCGCCTGGCCTCAGCCCTGTCCGGCGCCCTTGACAGAGCTTGGGCCAGCTCCGCGGGACACTTTGCAAAGTGCAGCCCAAGTGGCCGCCGAGCGGTGGGTTCCGGGGAGCTGGGAGCCGCCGGGCCGGACTGCGGGGAGCGGGGGCCGGGAGGGGGGCGCGAGCGGCCGTGGGCCGGCCATTCATTTCGGATCGCAGCAGTTGGTCCCCGAGCCGGGCCGCTGCCTCCTCTGGGTCGCCCCCGGGCGTGCTGGCCCCGTGGCACTCGGACACTGCGGCGGAGGCAGCGCGCGGAGCGGGGTGGGGTCTTTCCGACCTGGGGACTCCGCGCCGCTGTGCTCCTGCGGGGGGAGGCCACGCGGCGCCCCAACCCGGCCCGCGCCCCTGGCTGGCTTGGCGCGCCGAGGGAACCGGGCCAGAGGGACCCGTGGGGACGCGGCGCCGCACGGCGGCGGCCGGAAGGGAAGGCCAGCCGGGTTCGCGGGGACTTCCCGCGGCCACCAGACCCTGCCCCTGCACCGTCCGCCCGGGGGTGGGGGTGAGGGCAACGAGGTCGGAGGGACAGGCCTCTGGGTGCAGCGGCGGCGGTGGGGGGCTCCTGCGCCGTGGCAGCTGCTGAGGCCTTTAACCCTTTCCGGACTGGTGCTTGGGCGGACACTATTTGCTGTGTAGGGACTGTGCCACGTGTTACTGTGTTGATCCTCATATCATGAGCTAGGTGGTGCCCCATATTCTAGATGAAGAAACTGAGGGCCAGAGAGGTTAGGTAACTGGGCCAGCGCAGCACAGCTAGTGAGCAGCAGTGGCTGATAGCCCCTCTCCATTCCATCAGATGGGCTCCACGTCTGCCTCTTGGTTGAGGAAATGTCCATTGAGCCCTCTCAGTGTCCCACAATGTCCCAGGCATCCCCTGACCCAGCAAAGACCACTGCCTTCCTGATAACAGGCAAGGTAACAGGCAAAATGCCGGGGACAGTATCAGACAGGGAGCTGGTGGGGGGGGAGGTGGGGCGGAGTTACAGTTTAAGGAAGGACAGCCAGGGCCACCTCTGAGAAAGTGGCCTGGGAGGGCATGCCCTCGTGTACCTTGTGCCCGGCCTGGCAGGTCCGGAACCACGGGGCAGAGCCTGCCAGGAGCCTCCCTGTGAGGAGGAAGAGGGGGAATCCCGTTTGAAGAAAATAGGAAGGCCAGGCCATCTCGAGGGGGACCGTGGCCCCTACAGCGTCTCAGCCTGGGAAGCACAGTGTCTCAGCCTGGTGAAGCATGTGTGGCCTCGCACCTGAACCCCTGGCTGGCTGCCACCCCGGGCAGTGTGGAAGCAGCAAGTCCCAGGATTTCAGGGTCAGAGGGAACTTAGAGGTCATGAACTTCAACCCCCTCATCCGGGCTTCGGTCTCCACCAGACCCTGCCTCTGGGTCACCGACTCTGCTTGAATACCCCTGGCGACGGGGAACTCACTCCTGTCACAGCAGCCAGGTCCCACCCCTGAAATCCGCCGAAGGGTTCCAAGAAAGCTGTGCTGCAAGTAGAGCAGAAAGCCTCCTACCTGTGGTTTCTGTCAGCTCCAGTCCTGTCATCCGGGGGCAGCACACTTGGGTTAACTCTCACACGCGGTTGCCTCTGCAGAATGTTAATAGAGAGATTATGTCCCCTGTTAGCCTCCTCTTTTCAGGGCCTGCGCCTTTTCCAACTTAACTTCCAGGCCAGGCACCTTCCCGCCTCCCTCCCTGGGAGAAGGTCAGCGGGTCTCCACCTGGCTTCACATTTGTGAGCACCAGGGTGGCCGGGAAACAGAGACCTGCCCTCACCTCCTTTCTTCTGGAAACTTGCAACCATTGATGGTGCCAAAGACACATGTGCTCCTGGACATCGGCTCACACTTCTGCTTCCTCCAGAGCCCTGAGACTTCCGAGCCAAGCCCCACCCCATCCCTGTTGGTTTTGACTGTAAGAATTCAGTTACCCTCTGCTTCCTCATCCAAAAGGAGGGGCTGAGAGTGAGGGGAAGGCAGTACAGATCAAGAGCGCAGGCTCCAGAAACAGCTGTCCACGGGCTGTGTGGGCAAGTCACCAGGACAGTGGGGGACTTCTCAGGGCGTCATGGGACAGGCTGAGGGACAGAGCGCCGGGGCACAGGCAAGCATGCCGAGTGGGCACATGCTGCGTGGTTACTGCCCTCGGGGCCACGGAGACTCCGAGGGGTCTGTGGGAGGGGTGTGGAAGATGCAAAATACTTGAAAGGGTGCGAGGTGCCAGCTGCAAGTCCAGGACAGAGGGAGGTTGTAGGGCACCATCGTGCAGCCAAGGCAGGACGCAGCCTGGGTCCCGGTGGGCCCGCCTCCCCAGCCCACCCTGGCTGGCCTGCCCACCTTGGCTTTGGTTCACTGTAGATACGTGGTGGGGAAGAGAGCTGGGAAAGTGCATGACCAGCCCACTCTCCTGCCCGCTGCAGACAGAGCTAGAGCTGGAGCCCAGCATTCTAAGACAGCCACGGTCCAGCCCGTCCTCTCCCGGACAGCCCTCCTGGTCCATTCAGCATCCAGGATGCTGGCTCCTGCTTCCCACCTCGTGGCCTGGACACCTGGCGTCCTGTCCCCCATCTCCACCGTCCCACCTTCCCCAGCAGGACACCCATTCCTTTGTTCGGCCCGCAGTCCTTCTGGCACCCCACCTGTCATCACCTGTGGGCCTGCCCATCCCCCGCTAGACTGTCCCCCATGAACAGGAAGGTGATGCCGTGCTCAGAGCTCTGTCCCCGCCAAGCCGTGCCGTGCACTCAGCACCCCTGGCAGGGGGACTTTCAGGATTCTATTGCCAACCTCGTTCTCTGATGGAATTGGGGGCTGAACTGAGCCTGGTGGAGGGAGGAGGGTGGGGGCGGGGTGAGCTCTGTGAGACATCCTTGCAATTGCCTGGGGCTAGTTTATCCTCACCTTTCACCTGGTGGCCATGGCTGGGGTGGCGGACGCTGTCCTCAGGGACTGACTGCAATCTTGTACGTCACTCAGCCCCACCATTTCCCTGGGTGGAAAGAAAAGTAAGCCTGTATGGTTGGGCAGGTTGTTCAGTGCACAAGGGCGCCGAGCCTGTACTCTGCTCAACAGGCCTCCCTCCGCACACCCAGGCTGTGTCCATCCTGGGGGTGCCTTGTCCTACACACCCAAAGGTCCTGGAAGCGTGAGTGGCGGCCCCACCGTAGCCGTGTATGCCCTGCACGGGCTGCTTTCTTTGCTTGTGAGGACTGTGTACACAGTGCCGTCGCGTGTGCACCCTGGAAGCCGCCCTCCAGCAGGGCTGAGGCCTCTGTCATTTCTGACTTGGGATTCCCTCCTTCCTCCTCGGGTGCTATCCAGCGCTTCGGCCCCTCAGCCTTCTCATGGGTCCACGTCACTCCTGCAGATGCCCCCTTGGACTGGGTCTGCCAGGCCAACTTGGGGAAGGGTAGGCGGCAGGGTGGCAGGCGGGGGCCGGGCCTGGCTGTGGCCTGCACTGCTAGTTCCTGCCTCCAGATGGTCTTTAGCGCCCGCGGCCCTGCCCCTGCGCACGGCCGGCCTGCGGTCGCCCGGCCTGGCTCCCAGTGACCAGAAAGTGAGATTGGTGTCTGCCCTGGCAGGACTTTGGGGGCCGTGACCCCGGCGTCAAACTATAGGTTTCCTGCTCATTACTCACCCCAGTTCTTGTCAGGATTGAAGTGGTCTCTTAGAATTACATCCTTGTCTAAATAAAGCTGGCTTTTTGAAGGACAGTTCCAAATATAAGCTCCCTTTATGACCGTGGGGAGAGCCTGAGGATGGAGGGGGGCTCCCTCCAGAATGCGGGGAAAGCCTGGGGGACCCTGGGGCTTACCTGCCACATCCCGGCACCGTCGTCCCAGGCCCCCTCCCCGCCCTGTCTTCCCCATCACCCAGAGCTAGAAGCAAGAGGGCACCACGGCCCGCCGCCCAGGAGCTGGCGGCCCAGCTGTCCTTGCCTCCCCCAGAGGGGTCCTCACACCCACAGCTCTCACCCTCCCACGTAGGGGTGGGGGTCACTCGAGTGAAAAATGGGTTTGGGGGGAACTCAGAGCCCTGGGTCAAGGCCCGCTCAGCCTCCCCAGAGGCCATGACTAGGCAGTGGCCCCCTGGGGGCCCCAGTTTGCATCACAGAGAGGGCCAGGGGAGGTGGCCTTCAGGGTGCTGTCACGCAGCTGCCTGGCCTGGGCTCGGCCACCCACCTGTACCCAGAGTCAGCAGCCCGTGGAGGAGGGAGGAGTGAGGGACCGCACAGGTGAGAGCAGGTGGATGGGACAGGGCCCCGGGAGCAGAGCCTCCTCCGCCGTCTTCAGCCCCCTGGCGGGCAGGCAGGCGGGAGCCAGCAGCCGGCTGTCTGCTAACAGCCTCTGTCCTGACTGTGGGCTGCTCGCAGGCCGGCGTCCCAGCCAGCAGCTAAACAGAATCCACATTCATGAGCGGCCCTTGAGTCTTCCCGAAGGCCCGGCCCGCCGCCCTGCAGAATGTGACCATTGCATTTTCTGAATTCCTCCGGGGTGGCCGGGCCAAGGTGGCCATGTGTAAACGGGGACTGCTTCTCCAGGCCCTGCATGTGGCCGGCCGGGCGCTGCCCTCTGGGGACGCTGCAGAACAGGGTCTCGCTGGGTTCCTGGCTAGGGGCGGGGCCGGGGGGTGGTCAGTGGGGAATTGCCACGGCCGTGGCTGGACGGGGCGAGGGAGCCAGGACCAGGTCCTGGTACTGGAGGAGGTGGCCCCATTGGCAGAGGCTGCGGCGCTGCGGGCTGGTGGGCGTCTCGTGTCCTACATCAGCCCTACTCAGCAGGAACCTTGTTTTTAAAAATATAAATATAGTTCATGTATCATAAAATTCACCCTTTTAAAGTGTACACGCCGCCAGTGGTTTTTAGTGTGTTCACAAGGTTGTGCACCACGTCACCACCGTCTTGTTCTAGAACATTCTCATTACCCCAGAAAGAAACCTGGTACCCACTGGCAGTCACTCCTGCCCCTCCCCCAGCCTTGGCAACCGCTAAGCTACTTTCTTTCTCTATGGATTTGCCCATTCTGGACGTTTCACATGAGCGAAACCACAGTGTTTTTCTTTCCATGACTCTCTTCACTTGGCGTGGCGTTCGCCGGGTTCATCTGCATTGCAGCCGGGATTGAAACTTTGTTCCTTTTTAAGGCTGAATAGTATTCCAGCGTGTGGACGACCACGCCGTGTGTATCCATCATCCGCGATGGACACGGGCACTTTCACCCTTGAGCTGCGTGATGCCTCTGCTGTGAACGCGCGTGCACAGGCGTTTGTGTGGACGTGTGTTTTCGCTTCTCGTGGGTAGACATCCGTGGAGTCACGTGGTCACTCTAACCTGTCCAGGAGCCGCCGGACCGTTCCGCACTCCAGCTGCACCGTTTCCCGTTCCCGCCAGTGGGTAAGGGGATGGGGACCTTACCTTCTTTCTGTGGACAAGGAAACTGGGGCAGGGAGGCAGAGGCGCTGGCTTGGGGTCACTTGCCAGGAAGAGGGGCCCGGATTCAACCTCTGCCTGGACGCAAAGGGGAGACGGAGGCAAAGAGTGGCTGTCATGACCCCGAGGCCATGTCTTTAAGGACAGTGTTGCAGGAGGCTCTGTCCTCTGGCCCCTGCCCCTCCCAGAGGCATCTCCCCTAAAGGAAAGGGAGGCCAGGTCCCCTTGAGGCCAGACCCCGCTGCTCTGTTAAAAATGTAGGGTTGCTTGCCCTTCCCCCAGCCTTCCCGAGAGGTTTCTTCCCAGGGTGACTGTGCCCTCCGAGAGGGACCACGCACATCCCTCAGGGACACTGGCTCTGAATGGACACTGTTCCCAGGAGATGCCAACATCGCTTGCTGAGGTCAGGTGACCTATGGAGTGTTAGCTCAGGTCCGTCCCAGAGTGGGCCCCGTAACCTGTTCCGTGATGATTTCCGTGGTTCCAGAGCACACGATCAGAAAAGACAAGCCCAGGAACTAGCGGAGTCCACGGTTCTCACCCCAGAGAGGTTACAACACTTGCCCAAAGCCCACCCAGCAGAGCGCAGTCAGAGGGGTCGAGGGCTGCGGCCAGGTGTGCCCTCCAGCTCCGTCCAGGGTCGTGCCCTGCCCCGGGCACTCCCAGTCTGCCTCTCGCCAGGCACGTCACGCTTGGGCACAGCACAGGGAGCGAGGCGCTGGGGCCCAGTACCCCGACCCAGCAGGCTGGCTTTTCCTTAGCTGCGACGCGCGGAGACTGGGAAGAGGTGGGGTCCTCCCCGGCGGCCGCAGCGCGACACCCCTGCGTGCTGGGTTCCCTCTGTGCTTCGCACCTGCGTCTAGCAATCAGTCACCTGCGCGGGACTGCCCGGGCCAGGCTGTGCTCCAGGCCTGGGCCGCTGTGACCGGGCCACCCCCTCCGTCCTCCTGGGGGCAGCGACTCCAGGAAGGGTGCGAAGGGGGCGTCTGGGCGGGATCAGGGGAGGCCGGGAGGAAGAAGGTGTTCCAGGGGCCGATCCTAGAAGAAGGAGAGCAGGACCAGGGGAGGCCGGGAGGCAGCACGGGCCCGGCCAGCCCCCGCCCTGGGGAGAAAAAGGCGAGGTGAAGCGGCCGCCTCCCTCCCACAGCTCAGAGCCAGGGCGGGGATGCGGACCCGCCCTGGTTCTTACCGCAGCCTTCTTTGTCCCAGGGGCCCGGGGACCGACGCGAGAGCAGCCGCGGGGAGGGTGACGTCCTCGTGGGGCCCCAGCCAGGGCTGCAGGGTGCAGGGCCCCCTCCAGCAGTCACACCGCCACTCAGTTGTCCGGCTGGTCTGCACCACGATGGGAAGGTGGGCACTTGGCAGGTGCCGGGGCGGCGGCCAGTGCCGGGTCCCCGTCCCCCGGGAAGCGGGCCCGCTGGTGCCGTTTTACAGGCGGGGGAGCTGAGGCACAGAGGGAAGGGCCAGGCCCCGGCATCAGGACCCCGAGGGCCTGGGCCCGGCCAAGGGGCAGGTCAGGCCGCCAGCGCATCCGGCCCACCTCCTGGCCTGTAGAACCCATGAGAGGCCGGAGCTTCGCTGCCCGCGCCCCTGCCGTGCGGGGCTGCCTTCAGATCGAGGGAGCCCGAGACTGGGGCCTGCCCTCGTCGCAGCTTGTGGCCGTGTGCAGCCGTCGGAGCAGGGGTGTGCGTGTGTGGGGGCGTGTCTGTGAGCGTGTGCCTGTGTATTGTGGGGTGTGCACGTGTTGGGTGAGTGTGCACACGAGTGTGTGACATGTGTGGGTACATGTGAGTGCGCTTGTGTGTGTGTAGGTATGCACATGTGTGTGCCTGTGTGCACATATGTGACTGTTGTGTGCGTGTATGACATTGTATCATGAGTATTGCATGTACACATATAATACGATATAACCAAAGTACACAGGTAAGTTTAAATGCTCTAGAAACTACATTTAAAAACAAAAAAAGAAACGGGTGAAATTAATTATATTTAATACAGTATGTGCAAAAGGCCATCACTCCAACATGGGATCAATACAAAATCAGTGAGGCAGTTTAGGTTCTTGAGGTCCGGCGTGTGGTCGTGGCCGCCGTGCAATGCTGGTCTCCAGGTGCCCTTCAGCTGTGGAACCCCTGACACCCACCCCTAGCACAGGGCCCCTCCCCCATCCAAGCCCTCCTCACCCTTCTCACATGCTTCCTCCAGGAAGCCTCTCCAGACTGCACTTCCTTCTCTGGGCCTCAGTCTCTCAAGGTGGGGTTTGTGACCCTTGAGCAGACTCCCGTCTCACCCAGGTCTGCTGAATCAGAACTGCTAGAGGAGGGCCTGGGCTCTGCATCTTCATAAGCTCCCCTGGTGACTTTAAGGCTTTACCCACGTTGAAGTTCAAGACCCTCTTAAGCCCTTATCTTTTTGTCCCTAGATGCCATGTTCTAGGTACACTGGACAGCAGCTGTGCCCCCGCACACCACTTCCTTGCTCACCACCATATCCTTACACATGCTATTTTTCTCTCTTTGGGATGTATGGAAAACTTCTATTCATCCTTCAAAGCCCACCTCTAACATTGCCCTGCCTTTCCTCTGAGAAGGCTTCCCTTCCAAGGGAGCATAAGTCCCCTCCCCTCCGTTGCTCCTTCTTAATTCTGCCCTGCGCACAGCGGTTCCATGTCTCAAGTCCCTGGTGTGCTGGCGCCCAGTGCCAGCTCCTCTCTGAGCTCCCGGAGTCTGGCCAGGCCCCAGCATGGAGCGGCCTCTGAGCATGGATGTGGAATGAATCCGGGCGTGCGTGGGTGGGTCGGTCTCTGCAATCTCAGTAAACATCTGGCCACAGGGCCTGGCAGGAAGCTGACCTCGAGGGTACCACTCGGCTGGCAGCCGTCTATAAATACATTCTAAACTCGGACCAGCCCACATGCATTCCTGCTCCCCACCCCGGAGTGCCCTCCCAGCGGAAGAAAGGCAGCCGGCGGCCCTCCAGGCCTGGCCGGGGTGGTCGCTCCTGGCGAGCGGGAGCGTGCCCGCTCCAGGGTCAGCTCAGGGCCCCCGAATCCAATTGTTATCTGAACAAGCTCACCGGCAGGCCAGTGCCCCGGCTGCGTCTCGCTCTGAGAAAGGCTCCCCGTGCCGGCAGCGTGCTTTTCTTGGATGTGTAGGCTGTGTTTATGCCGGGCTGGTGCCTGGGGAATAATTAAAGCCTCAGAGCCTCCGGAAGGGCCTGCGTGCTGTTCGTAGGTGCTGAATCTGTGTGTGCAGGCCCGAAGCCTCCTGTGCCGTGTTGCGCGGGACCTGTTGAGCAAGAGCTTGAGGCTGGTGTTCAGGTGGCTGTGAGCTGAGCCCCGCAGGGCCCAGGCGACCCCGTCGTGTAGGGCAGGACGAGGGTCTCGGGAAGGGTCAGCCAGCCTGGGGTCCTCAGTGTGTGCCCTCCTGGGCCCTCAGTCTCCCCACTCGCCCCTCCTGGCACAGGGCTGCAGACCTGTATGGCCGGCAATCGGTCTGCAGGGGCTTTGCCAGCCACGGCCAGGCCTGGTGTGCGGCAGCGGACATTGTTCCCCCAGAAGGTGGAGTGGACGCCGTCTGGCAACCAGGCGTCTCGGGCATGTGCCTTCAGGAGAGGTTGTCAGGCCCCGAAGTGTAGAGCAGCGATGGGACCTCAAGAAAGCAGTGCCATCGAGGGAAATGGGGTGCAAGCCACAGGGACCGCTTCTGATTTTCTGGTGGCTGCACGAGGAAAAGCAGCAGGTGTTGTGAACTTCCGTGATGTGTTTTATCTAGCGAGCATCTCAACGTGTCGTCTGTAAAAGTGACCAGAGCGCCATTTCACATTCTTCTGGGCTCATCTTCGAAGGCCGGGTGTGGGGGACGAGGGGGAGCGTGGCTGCGTGCGCTCAGGGCAGCCTGGGGGCGGGGGAGGGGGTCGTGCTCCCATCCCAGCCCCCTCGGGTCATGCCTGGCGTGTCCTGGAGCCCCGCTGTGCCTGGTGGGTCCGTGGCCCCGGAGGCCAGGGGACATGCAGGGTCCAGTGGGTGAGTGACGGAGACTCGCGGTGTCCTCGGGGCCTCAGGGCTCGGGGACTCCCGGCGTCGTGGTTTCCATGGGGTCTCCATCCTCACGGACAGCCGTGTCCACCCCGGGCACCCAAACCTCTCGGCCTGCCTTGCACCTGCTCCCGCCCAGCCCCTCCCTACTCCCCTGGATGCCACCTCGGCCTGGGCAGCCTCAGGCTGGCTCAGGCGGCCCCCACAGGACTGGATCAGCCCTGGGACCCCTCTGCCTGGGACAGACTCTGCAGGCAGGTCCTCAGGAAGTTTCGGAAAGGAGGAAGTTTCTCTGTGACTACAGCCAGCCAGTTAGGAAGCTCTGGAGGTGGGTGGGTAGACACATAGACGACACATAGGTACACAGGTTATTGTACGTGATATATTGTTACATGTATAACACTGTATATTATATAGTGTTGTATATGGTGTATCACACTAAATATTTAATTGTGTGTAAGTATATATGTAATGTCATATAAGTTGCACATTTGGGTTACTGGGATCCTGTGCCGTTCCATGTACCACGTGCCAGGCACCGTGCTAGGATTTTGCCCAGATGATTGGTGTTCCTCTCACGGTACCCCTCCGGGCAGGTAATATTAAGACACTATAATTCCCATTTGAGGCTCCGAGGCTGCAGGGACTCGTCCGAGGTCACACACCCAGCAAGGGGTAGGGGTTGGAACCCCAATGTCGGTTCCAGGAGGCCGTCTGTCCGTCCCACCATATGGCCCCCACCACCAAGAGCACTCACTGCCTTGAGACTGTCCCTCCCCTCCGGACACCTGTCCCCGAAGGCCACGGCCCTGGGCCGTCCCAGGTGGACTCTGCCGCCTCAGCCCACGCTGGTCATCTCGCTGCCGGCCGAGGCCCCTCCACCCAGGCCCCCGCACGGGCGGAGTCACCCGCAGGGATGTCTGCTGTCCGTCCGCTCATTTTCCGTTCCCGTCTTACACCCCACTCTGGGTCCTTTCTCCTCGTCACCCCACTTTTAGCTTGACCGCATTCTTAAGCATTGATTCTCTTGAGTACAAGTGACAGAACAATTCCTGATTGGCATGCGGGGTTGAGAGGGCCCTGGGATGGTCAGGTTCCCGAGCGATGCCTGCGAGTCGGCCTCTCAGCCGCTTGGCTCTGCCTTTGTTGCACTGGCCTCACAGGAGACCCTCCTGAGGGGGGCAGAGAGACCCCCCTGGCTCAGGCCTCTGTCCCACCCACCAGCCCAGCAAAAGGTCCTGGGAAGCCTCTCCTTGGTGGATTCGTGACTCCCGGAGACTCCCCGGTCTCCACGGCCTGGGGATGCCCTCAGGCAGGTCTGTGTTGTGCACCCACCCCCGGACCCGAGGTGGGAGCGGCCCTCCCAGTCTCATGGCCTGGGCCTTTCCCTCCCCCGATCCTCTGTCCCTCATCACAGGGTCTGCCCGCCCCTCTCCCGGCTGTTGGGGAAGGGAGGGTGAGGACAGGGGGAGGTGGGCAGATTTCAGGGTTCTCAGGAGGGGGGGAGGGCAAGGCTGTGCGTCTTCCTAAGTCAGTAAATATGAGTCCAAATATTTATTTATATAGGTATCCTGTATGTATGTGTGAGACAGATAGATGGCGGATGGATGGATAGATAGATAGATAGATTCTCTCTGTGAGATTTCTTTTAGACGTGAACCAAGGTTTCAGTGGCTACAAAAGTTGGAAACCCCCAGGCTAAGATGACCTCAGACCCCTTGTTCCAGACGTCCCGGCATCCTGGCATCTGGGCGTGACAGTCGAGAGAGGAACCTGGCCCTCACCCACAAGCCTCCCGTTTGGGGTGCAGGCCCCTGGGTGTTAGGGCTCCTGGACCCTGGGGCATAGGTCAGAGGCGTCTCTGTCCCGGCTGGGTTGGCACATGGCAGACGGCGCCGCTTCCATCAGCACACTGGACAAAGCTGAGTCAGAGGAAACAAAACAGAGTCCTCAGAAAGCGCTTTCTATCAGCAAATAAAGACAGTGCTGGAGGAAGTGAGTGTCCCCTCCCTCGGATGAGGCCTTTGATCCCTGCCCCTCCCGCTGCGGGGTCCGAGGGGCTCCTACAGTGACCGTGGGGGGGAGTGAGAGGGGCATGGGGCCCTCCCCTCACTTCTCACCGAGGTCCCCCTGCTCAGGACACATCTGGGTGCAAAGATGCGTTCGTTAGGGAGGAGGATGGGCTGGCCGGCACCCCGAGGAAGGGAGACAGGAGTTCTGCACATGAACTTGGATCTGCATCCTTGGCAGTAGCCCGGAGCGTCTGGGACAGGGGTTGTGAGCAGACGGTCAGGCGGGATCCAAGTCGCTTTCCCACAGGAAAACAGTCATTTTCATGGGTCCTGGGACACAGCTGATGGTGATAAATTTACAACAGCCGTCACTGGTCTGCACTTACTGTGCTGAGAGCTTGAGTTGCACCATCCTGTTTAATCCACTCAACACCCCACTTAGAGAAGAAAGCTAAAGCTGAGAGATTTTGAGGACTACAGCTATCCACTGCTGTGTAACAAGCAGCCCCAGCCTAGGGGATTCACACAACTGCAGTTTATCACTTTTCACGATTCTGCAGGTTGGCAGCAGGGCTTCTGCTGGTCCTGCCCCGGCCCCTCAGGGGGCAGCACTGGGTTGGCGGAAGGCCGGCTGGTCCCAGCTGGCTGTGCTCATGTGGCTGGTGGTTGGTGGTTTGGGCAGAGGCCAGCTCAGAACACCCCAGCCAGGCAGCCCTGTCTCACGGGTGTTCCTTCCCCAGGGCTGGGCCCAGGGCCACCTGAGTGGGAGGGCTGGACTGTGCCCACAGGCCAGCAGGAGCACTGGGACCCCAGGGGCAGGGCACCCAGGAGGTGGGAGCCACGTTCCAGTGCCCCCCACCGCTAGGCTCTGCGTGACACAAGCATAGGGTGGCCCCAGACAGTGCTCCCCACCTCTCTGGACCTCGCTTCCTCAGTGAGGAGCTGGGGTTACATCATCGTTCCTGCTCACAGATCAGCGTGAGAATCCGCCCAGGCGATGGAGGTGGCAGCTTGGGGTGGAGGGTCCAGGTGAGCCGCTCCCGTCAGCGCCTGCCGTCGTGGCCATCGCTGGGGAGCCCGGAGCCATTGGCCCTCATGGTGGGAGGGGACGGGGGCACCAGTGGACAAGCCTGACCTCCAGGGTCCGCACACCCAAGCCTGGGTGCTGCCCCAGCCTGCGGCAGCCTTTGAACCTCAGCACCCTCGTGACCCCAGCTTCCGCCGGGGTCTGGCAGCTCGAAAACTGGCTCCATTCTCCAGATGGGGAAACTGAGGCCGCACCTGCTGGCAGAGGGGCCCACACTTAGGCCTTTGAGGGTGACTTCTGCTCTCCTAGGAGCACTCTACCCAGGCTGGCCGGGAAGGAGCACAGTCCCGCGGTCACTGTGGTTCCTGGAAGCACTTCGCTGATGCCTGCTTTCTGGAACCTCCGCACCCAGCGGCCTCCTCGGGGCCTGGGACCCAGCCTCTCCAATCAGTCCCTCCTCTCAGCTGTGAAAACAAAGCAGAGGCGACAGGGGGGCCGGCTCGGCTGCGGGTCAGCTAGGGGCCACAGTGCAGGGACCCCAGTCAGAGGCTGAGGGTGAGCTGGTATCGCACCCTGGCTCCGTCTGTGCCTCTTGGCATCTTGATAACAGGCAGAGGTGCCCTGCTCTCCAGGTGGCACGGGAGGGTCTTCAAGGACCCCCAGCACAGCGGGTTACTGCGGCCGGGGGCTGCGCCAGCCCAGGGAAGGTGCCTGGGGATGGGACGGGGATGGGAAGGGGCCCGGAGCCAGCAAGGTAGTGTCTCCCTCTGGGAGATGTAGGAGCGTCTCCCTGAGGAGAGGGACGGACCATGTCCTGGATCTGGTCTGGCTCCCCCACCCACAGCCCCTTGCCGGCTCTTTGGCCCACGAGGCCTTGGGACCCTCCATAGGCTCAAGGAGAAAATGGACCCAGTCCCCAGGTGGCTGTGTAAGAGCCCTCCCCCCATGGGATCACAGAGCTGACCAGGAGTGAGCACTGGGGAGAAGGAGGGCATGTCCCCTTCCCAGCCTTGGAACAGAGCTGTCTGTGTCAGAGATGGTGTATGTGCTGCGGGCACCCATGCCATCCAATGCCAATCATGTCAGGTCCTCTCTCGGGGGCGGGGGTTCACCTGGTGGGGGAGGGGGGCAGTTGCTTACTCCAAAGCATTGCAGCACCATCAGCCCTACTTTGAGCTGGGAGGTAAAGTACAGCACTCAGGGCCCCAAGACTAGAATTCTAGTCCTGGTGATGGATGGATGGTGGATGGATGGGTGGATGATGAATGGATGGGTGGATGATGAATGGATGGGTGGATGGTGGGTGGACGGTGGGTGGGTGGATGGGTGATGGATGGATGGTGGATGACGGATGGATGGATGGTGGAGAGATGGATGGTGAGTGGATGGGTGGATGGTGGGTGGACGGTGGATGGGTGGATGATTAATGGATGGGTGGATGATGAATGGATGGGTGGATGGTGGGTGGACGGTGGGTGGGTGGATGGGTGATGGATGGATGGTGGATGACGGATGGATGGATGGTGGAGAGATGGATGGTGAGTGGATGGGTGGATGGTGGGTGGACGGTGGGTGGGTGGATGGGTGATGGATGGATGGTGGATGACGGATGGATGGATGGTGGAGAGATGGATGGTGAGTGGATGGGTGGATGGACTGTTGGTGGATGGATGGATGATGGATGGGTAGATGGATGGGTGGATGGATGCACGGATGATGGGTGGGTGGATGGGTGGATGATGGGTGGGTAGATGGTGGGTGGATGGGTGGATGGAAGGATGGGTGGATGGATGATGGGTGGGTGGATGGGTGGATGGATGGATGACGGGTGGATGGGTGGATGGATGGATGCATGGATGATGGGTGGGTAGATGATGGGTGGATGGATGGATGGGTGGATGGTGGATGGATGGATGGATGGATGGGTGGATGGATGGATGGGTGGATGGATGGGTGGATGGATGGATGGATGGTTGGATGGATGGGTGGATGGATGGGTGGATGGATGGATGCATGGATGGATGCATGGATGATGGGTGGGTGGATGGATGCATGGATGGATGCATGGATGATGGGTGGGTGGATGGTGGGTGGATGGGTGGGTAGATGGATGACTGCATTAGCCAGGCATTGTGCCGAGCAGCAGACACAAGAGTGAACCCTTCAAACTAGGCCCTGTCCTCCAGGAGCTTCCCACCCAACTCAGGAGGCTGAGTAACCCAGCTGGAGAGGTGGATGGAGGACTCCGGGCACCAGGAGTAGATGCTGCCCCGCGGCAGGATGGTAAACTCTCCGAAGCACGGTGTGCTGGGATGAGAATGCCGTGTGGACGTGTAGTGTTCGAAGGTTCCCGTGGAGACAGGCATTTGGCGTCCCGGTGGGGCCTGGCCCCCAGTCACAGTCTGACTCCTCCACTGTCCACCTGGGTCCACACCTGTGCCCCAGGCCTCCAGTGTTCACCGCTTTCTCTGAGTCCTCACGGCTCTGCCAGGAGCAGGGCGCGTGGAGAGGGGGGGGGGGCACGCCTGCCTCACGGCCTCACTCTGCTGTCTCTGGGGCCCTTAGTCCGTGCAGGCCCACTGGCAGTTCGTCACCCTCGCCGGGCTCTTTTCCAGGTGGGGAAACAAGCTGGGCGGGGGGTGGGGCGGGGTGCGCCCAGCGTCACATGGCCAGTTAAGCTTCCCCGGGCTCTGCTGATTCTCTCTTCTGACCAACCGGAGGGGAACAGAAAGACCCCATAAAAAGACCAGTTCAGCCTAGGAAGATAAGACCGTAAATGCCAACCCAGCCAGACATACCAGAGCTCAAATATGTGGAAGATACGTAGAGATCAGGACACTCAGCTTTTACAAGGTCCAGACGCAGGGAGGGGAGGGGCGGATGGGGTCAGGGAGCTTGCAGGCTGCCTGTGGAGGGCACACTGGGCTTGGGGAGCAGCCCCCAGAACAAGGCACAGGTGCCCCACGAGTGCATCCCACTTCTCTACTGTGTGAATCTCTATTTATCATCTTGATCAGGGACCCCTTCTATTTTGCAATTATTATGAATTAATAGCTTGGATTCTTTTACTACCCTTGCACTCTCACAGGTGCCCAGTTTGGACCGTACATTCTCTTGGTCTGCGTAGAGGCCCAGAAGGGACCGCCCACTGCCCTCACCGTGCTGAGGGACCCTCCCTCCAGAAAGCTTTCCTCCTGGAGCTGACAGTGCAGTGTCCACGTGCTGTCAGGTGGCCCAAAGCTCCCTGGCAATTCTGGGATCCTTAGAAAAACAGTTGGAATTTTTGTGGTGGTAGTTGTTTTATAGGATAACTGTTCTCATGTTTTTATGGTGGACTTTTTAAAATATAAACAAAGGTAGCAAGAAAGGCATCCCGAGCTCTTGCCCATCACCCACTGCGATGGTTACTAACACCTGGTGACCTGCCCCCATGCTTATTCTTGCTGCATTTTCTAAAGCAAATGCCAGATGCCGCGTCATTTCGCCTGTGAAGACTTCAAGAAGAGCAGTCAGCCCTTCAGAGGCCAGACAAACTGGCGCTCAGCAGCAGGGGCGTTTCAAATGGTGTGTTAGTGAGTTTCCGATGTGAAGGGTTATTTGCCTTTTTAACCTAAATGAGAACGAATCGGAGGTCGTCCTGTCGCTCTATCCCCTTATGGTCTCATCCCCTTGGGCCCTCTCGGCGAAGAGGCGGAGAGAAGGAGGGCTGGGCCTCAGAAGCTATGGGGCTCCGGGAGTGTGGACAAGAACAGTTTGGAAATCTCTGGTGCAGGATGCTGCTTCGCAGCCCACGGGGGGCAGGAGGCATGTGCCAGTGTGTGAACAAATGCACTCAGGGGTGGTTCGTTTCTTCTCAGCTGGCAGGTGGGGGACAGTGGGAAGGAGGCTCAGACCATGGAGAGAGAGGCGAGGCCGGGTGGCCGAGTGAGGAGAGAGGTAACGAGCAGATCACTGGGCGCGTCGGGCCCCTCCAGAGAGCCAGCGGCTGACCGAAAACAAAACTGACACCCAGCAGGGTCACCTGTGACCGCCCCACCCCCACCCCCATGAGGTTATATTGGTCAGGATGCTTTTCAGCTACAGGGGACTAGAACTCAACTCAAAATAGGTTAAGTAAAAAGGAGACTCTGTTGGCTCACATAACTGGGTTATGCAGGGCAAGCTTCAGGCATAGCTGGATCCAGGTGCTCAAATAGTGGCATCAGAATTCAGTCTAATAGGACAAGGGAGGGTCAGCCCCACCAGAACCACACGCTCACAGTGGAGGGGAGGTGGTTTCCCAGAGGAAACCCACAGAGGTGACATCTGCAGGTGCAGGAAGGGTCCAGGAGTAGAAATAAGGCAGAACAAGAAGGGTCAAGTCCTGAACCTCGGGTGCGGCCACAAGCAGGATGGGGATTGCAGACTGGCAGCCCCGGGTCAGATCCACCTTGTGTATTTAGTTGGCCCCAGCTGTTTTTAAAACCATAGAACTCCACAAGGATATCCAAGCTTCTGGTGGAAACCCAAGAGAAGCATCCACACTGGGCCCATCATGCCGCCAGGAAACAGTCAGCTGGGCCCGAAGCCCCCGCTGGCCACGGTCCCCGGCATTCCCTATTGCCCACCCCCATCGCACCCACTTCACCTGTGTTCTCGCCCCGCCCCTTTGGGCATTTGCATCTGCACCTCAGGGGCTGGAGGGGATCTTGGGTGGGAGAGGGTGAGAGAGGGTGGGCCTGGGTCCCCAGCCCGGTAGCATGAACAGGAGCAGAGCAGAGTGTGTGGGGGGCCCTACAGGCCCCCAGGAAATGCAGACAAGGTTTGGAGTGTCGGACAGTGAAGACGAGCCCCTCCCAGCCGCCCCAGCGTGGCCACACTGTCCTGGCCGTCGACAGCCCATCCAAGCCCTGCCGGCCCGCCCCACGGCCCAGGCCCCAAACGCCCTCCAGCCCGCAGCTCTCGGCCCCCGAAGCAGAAAAGCCCCTGCACTTTAACAACTCAAGATGGTTCCTGCATTCTTCTCCCGCCCACCCGCGCCCCGCCAAAGGCTGATGCGCGGGTGCACGCGCGCGCGCGCACACACACATCTTGGCAGCTGGCGAGCGCTAACGTGGCTGAATTGCTGTTGGGGACTTTGAAGGAAACTAATTAAAAGCAGCTGAGATGTGAAAAGCTGGAAGGTGGCAGGAGCCAGGGACAACTTTCCACGGGGCTTCAGAGCTGGCTCACTGCCACCGCCAGCCATGGTGCCCAGCCAGGCCCCGCGACAGCCCGGCCTGGCCAGAGGACACACCAGCCAGGAAACTGCGCATGCGTGGAGTCCAGAGCTGCGTTTCAGCGGTGGGGGGGGGGGGTTCGGGTGGCGTGGGGGGGAGGGGCCGGCATGGCTGCTCACCTCCGGGCCTGCGGGGGGGCGGTCCTGCCCCTCCCTGAAGGTGCCCTGCAGAGCCTCTGGGGTGCAGCCCCCCTCCCCCAGAGGAGCACCTCACATCCCGCATCCCCTATCCCCCACGGCCGGGGACCCGCATCTCGCGCTCAGCAGAGGGGGACGGGCTTCCTCCGAAGGTGCCTCTTGGACTCCGTTCATCATCAAAGCGATTTCTGCTCTGTCAGAAGCTCGGGCACAGATGTTTAAAAAGTGAGCAGGCGAGGCCCTGTCAGTCCCCTCCAGTCCCCTCCACAAACTTCCAGAATCCTCTCCGTGTGCACGGGTCCGGTGCCTAGACGGCTTCCGTTTGCTTTTTACGAGACAGGTTACACCGCGTGCGCCGTTGGTACCTCGCTTCTTTGTTGGGGCCGCACAGGGTGGGCGTCTCAGCCGCAGCCCACTGGCTCCCCGTTAATCTCCAAGACGGCTCCCCAGGGCACCTGGGGGCTGTGACACGGTGACCGAGTCCTATGGATGGCATTTTGGGCTGCCAGGTTGCTTTTCTATTATTTCCTCCAATCTTTTCTTAAAATTAGCATAAACACATTGTTTTAGGGATAAAAAAGATCAACAGGCTGTGCCTACAGGCTTGGAGGCGGTGGCATCTATCAGTCGTCCCCTGCAGGTGCCCGAGGCCAGCCTGTCGGGATGGCGCCCAGCCTTCGCTCTCCAGCCTCTGTGACCCCAGCGGGAGCCAGCGGGCAGCCTCGGCCTGGCAGGTGGCAGGGCCTTGGGGGGCCGGTGTCCCTGGGCAGACGCGGCTGGCCCAGAGCTGCCGGTGTGTGTATGCCAGTGCATGTGCCTGAACATGTGCGTGCACACCAGAGTTCCCCACGTGCATGTGCACACAGATGCGCGCATGCACACTGCCTGCCTCAGAGCCTGCCTGGGCAGGAACGTTGTGGCAGGCACGATCTGCTGGACGCTTGGGGCAGGGGAGGGGCACAGACTGGGAGGAAGTCACCAGGCCCCCGAGAACCAGTTCAGCCGAGACACCACCCTCCCAGCGGAGCCCCGGGGGTGGGCAGGGCTGGTGGTGTCATACCCATTTTTCTGATGGGGAAGTGGGGTCCCAGAGAGATGTTTTCCTAACATCACTTTTAAAATATCTAAATTCATCTCTTACATCCAGGCCTGTCTGTGCATCCTCCGGGCAATGGGAGAGGTGAATTAGTACAAAAATAATAATAATGAAATAATAGTTTACATTCACTGAAGCATATAATGAGCTCAGTGCTTTACATACACTGTCTGATGTAACCCCACAGACCCTGTGAGGTAGGGACGATTGTCAGACCCATTGACAGGTGGCTGAATGGGGCTCGGAGAAGTTAGGTCAGTTGCCTGAAGTCACAGAGCAAGGAAATGGTGGTGCATGTGCTCTGACCGCGACACCACACGGCCTCGGTCCCACTCTCCTGAGAGGGAGCTGAGTGGCCTGGGCCCCCAGCTCGTGAGCGGGGCCAGGACCCTTCTCTCTGGGGTCCACCTGCCTCGGGCTGCCGCTCACCCCACCTGCCCCTACGGACAATGGCCAGGGCGGGGTCCCTGGTCCCATACTGGGGAGGCTACAGAGCCCCCAGGTCAAGGGCAGGGTCTGGCTTTCTAGTGCGTGCAGTGGGGCTCACTCCCGCTGCCTGGGAGACAGCCAGGGGACCGACCATGGGGACACGCCAGCTGGGCAGGGAGTGGGACAGCACATTGCCTCCCCTTCCTCTCCCGTCAGCTGGAGCCCATGGCAAGCATGTCCTTCAGCCCCTGAGGCTCTGGTCCCCTCATCCCAGAGCACTCCCAGGTCAGGGTTACCCCAGGTCATGGCCACCCCCGGGTCGGCGTCACCCCTGGAGGGTCACCTTCCTGCCAAAAGCCATGCACTGCCCCGTCCTTCCCTACTCTATGTTCTCCCCACTCAAGACCCTCTAACAATCTGGGTCTCCAGTGGTCCCTCCTAGCGAGATGAGAAGCCCCCAGCGGCTTAGGATGGCAGACCACGCGTGGCAGGTCCCTGTGCCCACGGCCCCCAGAGCTGCCACGCATGCTTTGGGGAGAGACTGGCCCTGGTGATTTGCCCCTCCAGGCTCATGGCAGCTCCAAGACCTCGGCTGGGCACGCGGTCAGACACAGGCAACACCTGGGCTGAGGCTCCCCTCCCCCCACAGCAGGGAAAGCGGAGGACAAGCGCTGGCTGCCCGTCTCAGCACCTGGGCTCCTGCACTCGCTCGCTGCACGGTGACCTCGAAAGCCACGTGCCTTTCTAGCCTCAGCTTCCTCACCTGTAACGCAGAAGAGGGAATTTACAGCCGCTGAGCAAACGCTGTGGGCCGGGCGTATGACACCTGGCGTCTCTTTTAATCTCACCACGATGCTGGGAGGTAGGGATTGATTAGCAGGGTGGCCGGCAAACTGTTTACGATGTGTGCTCCCCTCTGGTCAGATAACGGAAGAGAGAAGCGCACCGTGCTTTGTTCCCTTTTCGCCTTGGTGGCCCGGAAGCGCGGAGCTTACTTTGAAACTCCTATGTGGTTTTTGGCTTTTGGTTTCTGTCTTGACCACCTGTGGTGTAGGCATCATTTTTCCTAAGCCCCCTTTAGTCCGTTTCTGGAGCAGCAGTACAAGCTTTACAGAAACAAAGGGGAATTAAAGCTTGAGGACAGAAAGGGGGAGGCCTGTTGCCATCAGGCCAGTGTGAGGGGACAGGCCTAAAGAGAGGTCAGGGTCACAGACTCCAGGGGGCTCCGAACGGCTTTGCCAGCCCCCAGAAGTCATTCCAGCAGATGCTCATTTAGCACCAACTCTATGCACAGCACTGCCCTTCCGGAACCTTCTCGCTCCTCCATGTCTCTCTCAGGCCCCCTTCCGGTCCCCAGGGTTTGGCTCACACAGGCTTCCTGGACGGGCCTTGTCCCCTCCAGTCCCCGCAGACCCTTGCTGGCTCAAGGCCGGCCCCCCTCCACCACAATCTCGAAGGCCAGAGGGAGAGGACTCCCCGGGTCGGGCACCCCGTGGCCATCAAGGAAACACATGGTCACAGTGCCTTTTCGGTCCCTGCAAAGTATTCCACTTTCTTCCTTTCTTCCCTCCTTCTCTCCAACTGATGAAAGAAAAACAGCCAGAGGGCTGGGGAGGGAGGGACGTTCCTCGGGTCTCCGCCAGTGCCGCCCTCGGAGGCCAACAGAGCCAGGGCTTGTCTGGGATGAATATCCGCGTTATTCGGGCTGCACCCCGTGGGGCCTGGGCCCCTCCCTAGCCAGCCCTCTGCTTCGGGCCCCTCTGCAGGGAGGAGAGGGGACGGGGGCTTCGCCTTCCAGGACCACAGCGTGGGTCGTGCCTCCAGAGACCCCCAGAGTGCGGTCCATGGAGGTCCCCCCAGGAACCCTGAGCTCAGGTCAGTGTGCGGGGAAAGGACATCCCCGACCTCACTGTGGCTCAGTCCCACCCGCCCCCCCTGCAGCTCTGCAGGTGCGATGTCAGCGCCCTGGGGGACGCCGCAGAGCTAGCCGTGAGATGGCAGGATGCTGGCAAACAGAGTGGGGGACAGAGGAGGGGAACGCGAGACTGTGGAGTCTGAACTCACCCGGGCAAAACTGGCGTCTGTGATGGAGGCTGGCGGCCTGCCTGCGTGGGGAAGCCCCGCAGGGGCAGTGGGGACACAGGGGTCTTCAGGGCAGCGTGCTTCCTCTTACGTGCTGTGTGTGCGTGTGTGTGTGTGTACACATACGTACGCGCACGTATATGCTGTATACACGTGTATATACATATTACACGTGTATATACATATATGAATATATGTAAATATGTGCTTTTTTACGTATGATACACTTCATGATGAAGTTTTTTTAATATTTATTTACTTATTTATTTATTCCTTTGGCTGTGCCGGGTCTTAGTTGCGGCATGCGGTATCTTCATTGCCACGTGTGAGATCTTCGTTGCGGCATGTGGGCTCTTAGTTGCGGCATGTGGTGGGATCTAGTTCCCTGACCAGGGATTGAACCCAGGCCCCCTGCATTGGGAGCGTGGAGTCATGGAAGTCCCTGAAATTTAAATTAAAACTGGATAAAGCAGGGTGAGGAGATAGCAAGTCCTGGGGACAAGGTGTTGAGGTGGACCCGGTGGTCAGAGGTGCCCGCTGAGCGGCCAGCCTGTGGCCAGAGACGAGACATCCGTGGCTGTCTGGGGAGCCCGGCTCTGGGCAGAGGAGGCCGAGGTGAAGGCCGTGGGTCGGGTGTGCGAGGGCTCCGGGCAGGGGTCTTGCTCTGGCAGCTGCTGGGAGAAGGCAATGGGGAGGTGGTGACGGGTGCAGGAAGGTGACCGCAGTGGTCCAGCAGGTGGGAGCAGGGCCACCGAGGTGCAGGTGCCGGGAGGAGGTCAGACTCTGGATGTGGTTGAAGGTGGAGCCGACGGGAGCTGCTGATGGATTGGATGTTGGGGTGGAGAGGAGGGGGGACAGCATGACCCCAAGCATTTCGGCCAGAGTGGACTGTTCACAGAGAAGTGGACAGTTGGTCAAGCCGCGCTCCCTCTGGAGGCTCTGGGGGAGGGTCCCTCCTGCCTCTTCCAGCTCCTGGGGCTCCAGGCATCCTTGGCTTGTGCCACATCCCTCCCGTCTCTGCCTCCATCTTCACATGGTCTCTCTTCCGTGTCTGTGTCTCTCCTTTCCTGTCTCTTGTAAGGACGGTGTCACTGGATTTAGGGCTACCCTAACCTAGGATGACCTCATCTTAAATCAATCACCTCTACAAAGACCCTATTTCCAAATAAGGCTGCATTCACAGGTGCCAGGGGTTGGGACTTGGTGATATCTTTGGCGGGGGGCGCAGTTCAGCCCACAGCACCCCTGTCCCCCGCCCCTCACACTGCCTGGGCAAAGGCGGACTCAGGGGGTGGAAGAGCCACAAGCAATGAGACACAGACTTGAAGGTGAATCACTCCTGTTCGGACTCTCCAAGGAGGTGCATTGAGCTGAGGGGTCCAGAGCCCAGGCAGCCGACACGGAAGGTCTAAGAGGAACGTTCCAGGCACGGGGAACCTCAAAGCAAAGGCCCCAATGTGTGTGCGTGAGCTCGAGGCTTTCTAGAAGGCCCAGGAGGCAAGGCCCCGATGGTGCAGGGGCTTATGGGCCAGGGTGGGACTTGATTCCAGTACCAGCAATGCTGTGGGGCATTTACAGGGGGGACATGGCCCCACCTGTGCTTGCAGAGACCCCCTGGCTGCTCTGGGGAGAGGGAAGTGCAGGGGCCACCAGGGAAACCAGGGATGGGGCACCACAGTCACCTGGCAGGAGATGGTGGCCTGGTCCAGCGAGAGGGGGGCACCAGGGATGCAGCCAGACAGAGGCCAACCCAGGTCTCCGGGCCCTGCAGCTTGTCGGCTGTGTGTTCATGGGCAACTGTCTCAACCCCTCTGGGCTTATCTGCAGAGTGAGGATGAAGTTCTCCTGCTTGTCACACACTGGAAGGGACCCGGCCCCCCCCCTTCCAATGTCCTGGGGATCTAGCAGGCCGCGCCACCAGCCAGCCCTGCCCTCCCCAGGGAGGGACCCCACCCTTACCAGGCGGGCGGCTGGCAGTGGATCTGGAAAGGGCGAGGCCCGCCTGCTCGTTGTGGGTGGTCAGGTGATGGGCAGTGACAGGCAGCCGCTGGCATCTGCCACCCGGGAGGAGAGCCAGAACGCTTCTGTCCCTGCTGGAACCCAGGCCAGCCTCAGGCCAGGAACATGCCTGGGTGGGGGCCTGGCTCAAGGCCACAGTGCTCAGCTTGCCCCCTGTCTGCTTAGCCTCCCCCAGCCGGCCCTCTCTGCAGCCCATGCAGCCTGCTGTGTGACCTGGGGCACGTGGAGTAACCTCTCTGACTCGTAGTGAAGGATTTTCCCACTCCAGTAGGGGTTCCGGGAATCCTAGAACTTTCTAGGATACCGCAGGCCTTCACCAGCCGTGGCGTCGGGAGACCTGTGCTCACATCCTGATTGCCCTAAACTGGGCCTTGTGGGGTGGGGTCCGTGTCCATCCTGTTCTGTCCACTGTCCTGTCCCAGCGCCTGGAGGGGAGCCTGGCCACCAGGTGAATGAGTGAATGAGCGGTTGGGTGAACCCGGCCCCCCCTCCCCGCCGTGGGCCCAGTCTGGGAGGGACCCCGCCCAAAGAAACGTCACACGAGACCAGCTACAGGCCCGTCGCCCCAGGCGCTTCGGCCCACAGTCCTTATTTTGTCTTATATTAATTTGTTGCCAGAGTTTCAAAATGGGGAGATTTCACTTTAAAACCTAGATTTCTGGCTTTTCCTGAAAAATCAGAGAGCTGCCTCTGTGCTGGATTTCCTGGCTCGAGCAGCTGCCCGGCAGGCGGGGTGGGCGCCAGGCGCTCATGCAGCCGTGAACCCGTCAGCGGGAAGAGGAGTGGCGGGCGGGCGCCAGCAGTCCGGCCCCCTCCTCCTCCCTGAAGAAACACGTGCTGATCCGGGCAGGGTCCCCGGCACCGGGGGACACAGAAACACATAAAGCTGATGAAAAGCTCTGTCCACGGGGAGAAGCGGCCGAATAGGCGTGTCCGAGCGGGTGGGGCCGGGTGAGAGCAGGGAGGCTGCCCCACCCGGGGGTGGGGGGGGTGCGAGGCAGCAGCAGCGGCACAGGCCTGGAAGTCTCGCTCTGAAGCCCTCCTTCCTTCCTACGGCCCCAGAGGAGGGCGGACGGGACAGCAGGGCGCTGAGCAAGTGAACAGACAGTAGACGAGAGGCTGGGACGGGGCGGCCTCCAGGAAGAGCCCTCGCTGCCCTGGAGGCCCGGCGGCCCTGTCGTCTCCAGCACCGGGCTGCGTGGGTGAGCGCCCGCCCCGTCGGCCTGCAGCCCCGCTCCGCTGGCTCTGCGTTCACCCTCCAGGTCTTGGTTTCCCCTTGCACGCAGAGCTGGTGGGCGCCGTGATGGGGGGCTCCCCGCCCGGGCCCGGGGTGAGGCTGCCGGGGCCGGGGTGGGTGCCTTAGCACAGGCATGGCTCCGTCCCCACGCTGCCCCGGGCCCTGTGGCCGCGGCCTTGGCTTTCCCATCTGTGGGCAGTGGTGCCCCCTGCAGCCGGTCCCGGGTGAGCTGTGGGGACAGCGGGCCCAGTCCAGCCACCCCCCCCCCCCCCGCTTTGTGTTCTAGGAGGGGAGGTGACAGGCGCCGTCAGGGGAGGAAGCGGCAGGGAGGATGCCGGAGGGGCCTTGGTGAGCCGGTGACACTGAGCTCTGGCAGCGCGAGCGTGAGGGCTGGGGTTGGACAGTGGGGCAAGCTGGCCCTGTGGCGGGAAACGGGCCGGAGGCCACGGGTGGGGCCTCTGGCTCCCTGCCCTTTGTCACACCTCATGTCCCTGGGCCCGCAGTCCCAAGCGTCTCCAGGAGGAAGGGGGGCTGCCCCGCCTGGCCTCCTCCCCCGGCCTGCGTGCCCCCCGCTACCCACAGGCTTCACCCCGCTACCCACAGGCTTCTACACACAGGCTTCACCCCAACAAGCCGAGGGCTCCCCAGACGTGAGCACCTGCTGGGCCTTGGGAGCTAGGAATGAATGTGGCCAAAGGTGGCCGGCCTGGCCCATTGGACAGCCTGGCAAGGAACAGTGAGAGGGAAACACGTGCTCCTCCCCCGCTCCCCCACGTGCTCCTCCCCCGCTCCAGCCAGAGGAGCCCCCGGAGGCCCCACGAGGCTGCTAGGGCCACAGAGCCGGGGTCCAGAGCCAGGTGGGAGCGAACCGGCCAGGAGGCACAGGAGGGGCACGGCAGCAGGGGCGAGGCCCTCGGGTGGGTCAGGGCTGTGATGGAGCAGGAGAGAAGGCCGCCAGGCTGCAGGGGGAGGGCGGCCTGGCCGCGGACGCACCTCCACCCTCCTGCCCTGTGGCCTCCCGCCCTCTGGAACAGCGAAGCCTGGAGGACGCCCCAGGGAGGGCAGCCATCCCCGCTCCTGGGATCTGGGGCTCTTCGGAGCCAGGCCGCTGCAGCCAGAGGTCCAGCTCGGCCCCTCCCAAGCCCGGGTCACCGCCCACAGCAAGGGCGCCCTCGGGGTGCTTCACGGGGGGACTCGGTCAGCTGGATCAGGCAGGCCCGCAGAGAGCTGAGCCAGGCCCTCAGAGCCCAGCTGCCCAGAGACTGGCCGAGGCTGCACTGCCAGAGGACAGCCTCGCAGGAAACACCAGGGGACAGTCCTGTCCAGGGCCACTTCCGGTTGTGTGGCTGTGGACGGATCACATCCCCTCCCAGAGCCTCGGTGTCCCGTCTGGGCACTGGGGTGATGGCAGACGCCCCTTGCAGCCGAGGGCGCCCCTGCCGCGTCCGGGACCCGCAGCAGGATTCCAGCCCCTGTGTCCCTCCCAGGATGCGGGCCTGGCTTGTCCGTGGAGGACGAGGCAGCAGGAGAGTGGCCAGAGCGGGGCGCCCGTCCCAGCCCAGCACAGAGGAGCCCGGCCCCTACACGCTGAGCCTCAGTTTCCTCATCTGCAACCGGGGCTGAGTGCCTGCCTGCTTCCCGGGGGTACAGCCCTGAGTGCGGCAGGCGGCAGGCGTCTCGTCGGACCGATTGCCCGTGATGCCTTGCCTGGCACACGGCCCTCCCCCAGGCCCCCAACTCAGAACCCCGAGTGGGAGGATTCACTGATCTCTGGTCCTGAGGAGGTGAAGTCATAATCACTTTTAATTGAGAAAAGAGGCTGATAGGATTCTGAACCTGACGGGACAGTAATTAACGCAGCCAAGGAAGCTCATTAATCTTGTCACTCAGGACATAGCTCGTTAAAGCCCGCCATCCCCAGGTCCCCGCCGAGCACAGTGACCTCTACGTGGGCCCCCATTTCTCATGTGGAGGTCTGCTCGGGGCGAGATGAGCCGCTTCCAAAAGCCAGGAAGTTTCCAAACCCCATCCGGGGGTCTGTGGGCGCAGGCTGGGAATCCCACAGCCATGTCCCAATTCATTTACCTGCCGCAGCCTTAGCTTCCTCTCCTGTAAAAATGGGTCTGATATGCACCCCGGGCTGGCTGGCAGGTGAGAGGACTGCCCGGGACACCCTGTCCTGAGGCCTGGAGGAGCCGGAAGCAAGCCCGGCCCCAGATAAGCCCGCAGAGCACGCGGGGAGGCCTGGTGCGTTCCGGGCTCCCCAGCCCGACTCTGCAGCGTCCCCACCTCTCCCTCCTCCCGCCTGGATCCCAGCTCTTCTCTGTCACACGTCAGGGTCACAGGGTGACAGCGTGTAAACTTCCCTGCACACTCTGACCCCAGCCCAGGCTTCAGACTCAGGCTTCAGACCCAGACTCGGCCTCTGGGCACTGGTCCTTGGCCTACCCTGGGCAACAAAGGTCTGGAGGTCCCTCTCTCACCCAAGGGTAGTGGAGCCAGAGAGGGCCACGGACAGAGCCACTCCAGATGCCAGCGCCGTCACGACGGTGGCTGCAGGACTCCGTGTTGAACGGTTGAAGTGATGGAGGACAACTTCGATGTTTGTAATCAACAGTCGAGTGTGGGTCGTTTGGGGGAAGCGACGGGGCAGCGTTTCCCACAAAATCAAAATCGCACGGAGCCTTGAACACCGTTCACCCTCCAGGGTGTTCCCAGCATGACCCGGAGCCCGAGGTCCAGGGCCCGCTGAGGCTGGGGTGCTGGGCTTCCTGCCTTTCTGCTGGGGCCCTCGGGTGGGGGGAGGGTAGTTACGGACAGCAGGGGTTCAGGGCTCCAAGAGGAGACGTCTGCTCCGGACAGAGCCCAAGGCCTGGGTCTGCAGCCGTGTTGGGGGCCGGCTCCAACCTAGGGCCCGAGCCGCCTCCACCCTCCAACGTCCCCTCCGGGGCCCTCAGAACCCCTCCCTCTCACCTGCCCTTTCCTCCTCTGCGGACGGGATGGGGGCTTGTGTAGCTGGAGCTCCGAGACAAGGGCAGGCCTGGGCGCTGTTGGTGCTTTTCCAGACCGCCACTCGGCATTCAGAGTGGTGTCTCCCTTCCGCTCTCCGGGAGGCCGGGGCTGGTCCCACCGACACCCCAGCTTCTGCTGTCAGCTGACCTGAGCATCGCTGGGCCGCTGCCCTGGCCTGGCTCTGCCACTGTGTGCCCTTGGGCAAGCCAGTGCCTTTTCTGAGCTGCCACTCCTCATCTGTGAAGTGAGCACACTGGACGAGGTGCCCCCAGAGGTCCTTGTAGTGGAGTTCCGAGGCCAAACTGCCCACTGGGTGAACCTGAAGAAAGTGCCCCGTCCACCATGGCTTTCCGAGTGGCTTCCATGAAGCCACCGTCCCAGGTCCTCACAGCCCCCTGCCCTCCACGCCCTGACCAGCCTGCCCCAGACGAGCCGCCTCTTGGCTTTGGGACAGTCGGCTTCGTCCACCCCGGACTCGGCTGGGGGTTTCCCGGGGCTGCTGAGTCCCAGTATCCTCCCTGCACACGGGATTCCAGTGGTCCCTCTAAGCAGGGGAGAAGGACCCTCCAAGGGCCAGGTGAGGGGCAGCCGGAGTGCGCTAGGCTGAGCTTGGTACACTGCTACCCTCAAGGGCGTGAGACGTGTTCCCAGAACGCCTTGCCAGCACACATTCCTGGACGCGGGCGCTACGTGGAGAGATGGGGAGCCCCAGGGCATGGTCTCTGTACCTCCATGCCTGCCTGCCCCGGCAGCCCCCCCCCCCGCCCGCTGGCCGCTGTGCGCGGAGCATCCCCGAGGCCTCCTTTAGAAGCGAGAGCCAGAGGCAGAGAGCGGGCAGCCCCTGCACGGCCCCGGGAGGGGTGTGCGGGTGTGGGGCATGCGTGTGCGTGTGAACGTGCGTGTGCGTGCGTGCACGTGTGCAAATCAGCGTGTTTGGGCATGCGTCTGCACGTTTGTGGATGCGCGTGCCTGTGGGCACACGTGTGTGCAGCTGTGTGTGCTGAGGGGGAACTGACCCTGCCCTGCACACCGCCCCTGCTGGCTCCCCAGACCTGGAGCCCCAGGTTTGAAGAGGACCCTCCTCCCTGAGGGCTGGGCCCCAGGCTCCCCGATGCGTGTTTCGTCCTGTTCTGTGGCATTGTGTTGAGGGGTCGGGGCACGCCCCCTTACCGACGGAGGCCGCAGTGCTTCCCGAGGCGCCTAGTGAGGAGGTCGGCAGCAGGGCTGGGCAGACCCGGCCCCTCTCCAGCCTGGGCCGGACCCTGGGCGGGAAGGGGCAGAGAGTGGGGCCTGAGCCACTGCAGCCTGGGCCCACCTCGAGCGGCAGCTGTGGGGAGGGGGCACGGTGCGGCAGTAGGCAGAGGGCAAAAAAGGACATCCCCCAAGCGACTGACAGACGGGCCCCGTGGCAGAGGCTGTGCTAGCCCCCAGGCAGCATCGGGGAGGCTTCCAGGGCAGGCAGCATCGGGGCTGCCCCGGGGAGGAGGGAAGGAGGCATCCAGGGAGGGCCCGGCCCGTGCAGGTGCCTGGGCAGGAGCACACCTGGCCCGCGGCAACACGGAGGGTGGCAGAGGCGAGCAGGTGCCCGGGAGAGTGGCGGCAGGTGAGGGCAGAGGGCAGCGGGGTGGGAGGGCCCAGGCAGCCCAGGCGTAGACCTCTCGCAGGTGGGCACTGAAGCAGGCGCTCAGGGACGAGGGCGCAGGATGCCCCGCGGCCCCAGGCAAGCGTGCGTCCCCGGCGTCTTGACCTCCGCAGACTGTGCCCCTTTCTTCCTCTGAAGTCTCCGGTCTCACTCCTCGGCCCTTGCCTGCTCAGCCTGTGTGGGCCAGTGTGGTCACTCCCATCCTGCAGTTCCGGCACCGAGGCCCCTGGAGAGCTGCTGGGGTCCAGGGGACCAGAGAGCGCCGGCCAGCACAGGTGTCGGGGACGGTCCCTCGCGGGAGTGGTGGCCAGGCGGGGATCCTGCCTTTGATTTCTGGCAGCCCTCCTGATGCCAGCCGGCGGTCAGCAGCGCCGGCAAGCGCGTCCCGGATCCACATGGGCCTTTGGGATGCACCAGGCGAGCCACTGCCACCTGGGGGCTGAGGTCAGGGAGCGGCTTCTTGGGCAGAGCCCAGGCGTGGACAGCAGCCCCGTCTCCTCCCATGTCCACTCTGCCCCAGACCGTTCTGCACCCCCGGTTCCATCCTGTGCAGCGTCCGCCGGACCCTCCAGGCCCTGCTTGAAATTCCAGGGCTCCCAGCACCCTCAGAGTTAAGGCCCTGGTTCTGCGTCGTGTCCAGAGTGAGGGCGTGTGGTGTCGGCAGGTTGTGGGGTTTGTTCTAGGAGGACTCGGCCAAGATGTGGGTCGGGAGCCTTTTCACACCCTCCAAATGTTGGTCTCAGAGGAACACGAGGACGGAGGCGAGTGGCCGGTACCCGGCGCTGGCCCTCGGCGGCTTCCGCGGGCGACGGGTCCTGCCTTTAAGCACGAATCCCGGCCACCCCCGCGGCCGCCTCCCTGTCAATTTCGAAGACATCGTTTTCTCCCCACGTGCTCCTCTTATCTCCCTCCTGTTAAAGGATCTCAAATATGCACCCCGATAAGGCGGAACGCACCCCCGCTTCCCGGCCCCGTCCAACGCCAGCCTCCACTTTCCCCCAAAGTAATTAAGATAAATGCAGCTGATAATTTGCCTGGTATTCTTAAACAGACCCTCGGGCCATATCTCAGATATAATTTTACCTGCAGAGGTTTATCTGAGCGCTCGGGTAACAGATAGTTTTTTAAGCAAAGCGGCAGCTTTTGAAGCGAAAGGAAAAGGGAATATTTGTAAAATAAATGTCAGAACGAGCCGCCATCACAGCCCCTCAGCTCAGGGTCAGCCAACGGAGACCCCGCGTCGTCCTCGGCTGCACCGCTCCGCTCGCTGCCCGGGATTTGGGGCCGTCACTGGGCTGGCCAGGAAAGGGGCAGGGATGGGCTCAAGGGATGGGCTCGGGGTACCGAGAGAGCGGGCCGGCGGGGGAGGCTATGGGTGCAGCCGCGAGGGCCGGTGCCCACGGCTGCGCCCCTCACGCTTTTCCAGCCACGCTAGTCACGGCTGACCGGGAGCGGAGGCCCCTGCCTGGCAGAGCTGGCACGCAGGGCGCCCATCGGGGCGCGGGCCGGCGGGGGAGGCTGGACCAAGCCACAGGCCAGCGCCCAGGGAGGCGCAGCTCAGGGGACTCGGCCAGGACGGGGCGTCAGCGCAGTGGGCCGGGCTGGTGCCTCCCACTGTGGTGGGGAAGGCAGGGTCTTGCTCCAGGCCCTTCTTCGGACAGGCTGGAGTCCCCCGGGAGCCTCGGTTTCCCCATCTGCACCTGGTCCGGCTGGAGCCGAGTTGCCCGTCACAGCCTGGGCCCACCCAACAGCGCTTACGTCTTGCTTCCTGATGGGCGTCCGGGACGGGGGGCGGGGGTCTGGGGTGGGTGTGTGTGTCCACGGCACCCCTGACCCGCCAGTAAAACCCGCGCTGGCC